>NC_046244.1:4886635-6101635 GCF_009819885.2 Catharus ustulatus
TGCTCTCACAGCTGTGCCGCAGGTAGCTGGATTTGTTCTTGAACCGAGACTCCAGCCCTGGAGGGAATGAGATTATTTTGTACCTCAGCACAGCTCCTGCCCAGCTGGGAGTTCATTCCAGCTTTCCACTAACTCAGGTTGCACAGCTTTTTAAATTTTTTTTTTTTCTCACCTGCTCTTAAGCACTTAAAAGAAGGCTGTAGAGCATCTGCTGAGAGAGCAGTAGCTGCTATTGTTATGTTTCTTGTTACTGTGTATATGTGGCACACCAAGAGATTGTGAAAGGAAAACAGAATTCTTGGGGAAGAACTGCAATAATGGCTTAGGAACGGGAAGGAAGACTTGCAGAGCGTAAAGAAAATACACAGCACAGGTAGCTGGCAGAGATTGCAAGTTATCGATATACTGCTAGAAAATCATTAAAGCATTATGATTGCAGATTTATATTAATGGGGGGAAATGAGTTCTAGAGCTATCTTTACTAATGCAACAGGGAACACCATTTAAAAAAAAAAAAACATTATCTGATAGTAATGTGCTTAACTAAACCCCTACCCAAGTACCCAATGCCACCAGCCAGAAGAGCTCCCAAACTTTCCTTTAAGAACAACAAAACTGACAGAAGTGACTTCTCAGAGCAGACCAAGTCCTGCGAGTCCTACAGCAACAAACACACCTTCAAACCATTTCTTGTCGTCTTCCTTGTCCTCGGCCAGGATGTTTTCGCTCAAGTTGTGGATGAGATCCGCCAGCAGCTTCTGCCTGTGGGGAGCCCGCTCGTCCGTCAGCAGCCTCCGCGCAGCCTCCACCACAGCGCCCTGCTGGCTGCAGAACGCGGCCAGGAGCCGCTCGATGTCGCTGGCACCTGGGGCAGGCGAGGCGGCACCGGCTGAGCCCCCGGCTGAGCCCCCGCGCCCCCCATTCACTGACAGCCCGGCCCCGCACTCACAGCCCCGCCAGCTCTCCCCGGGGCCCAGCAGCACCAGCTCCGTCTGCGGCGGCAGCGCTCGGAAGTAACTCTCGGTCAGCTCCGTGCCGTCCTCGTAGAGGCAGAGGCGGCTGCCTGCCAAGGGAAGCTGCCCCAGGGGCGGCTGAGAGGCGGGCGGGACCCCCCGCTACATCAGCGGGCAGCCCCGCTGGTCCCGGTGCCGTCCAGCCTCGGCAGATCCATCCCCATCGCTCCAGCACCCCGCAGCCCGGCAGTGCCCGCTCCGCTCCGCACCTGCAGCAGCCGGCAGCCTTTCCTCAGCAACCCGCGCAAGCTCCCGGCCGCCACCCCGAACTTCTGCGGGCTGCCACAGCCGCGCAGGCGGAAGGGCCGCAGCGGCTCCGCCATGGCCGGGCCGGGCCGGTGCCGCTCCCCGCCCGGGGCCGGGCCCGGTGTCGGTGTCGGTGTCGGTGTCGGGGCCGGGGCCGCCCCGCGCAGGCGCCCCGGGGCGGGCGGGGCGGTCGCGCCTGCGCGGCGGGGCCGCGTTGCCATGAGAGCGGCGATGGGGCCGCGCTGAGCCAGGTGGGGCCGGGCCCGGCGCTTCCCCCGCGCTCCGCTCTCTGCTCTCCGCTCTCCCTCCGCCCCGGGCACCCCCCGAGGTCCCGCCGGGCCCCCGCGGGCTTTGTCCGCTGCCCGTCCTGGCTGAGCCCCCGGACGGTGCGGCCGTGACCCTTCCGGGCCTGCTCCTTCTGCCGGCGAGGGGAGGGAGGGACGGGGCCGGTGTTGATGCCGTAGCACGGCCCAGGGTGGGCAGTGGGCCCGGTGCTTGTGTGCCCAGCAGGAGCCGTGGTGGGTGCGTGGCTTACCCAAAGAGACTGAACTGACCTTGCGCTTTGGTTTTTGTTCGTGTGACTCCAACACACAGAGCATGCTGCAGGTACAGGTGTGGTACAGGTTGCTCCTTTATGTATTTGGAACTCTTAGTTTCGAGGTTCATCTTGGGTTAGCAGGTTTAATTTATTGGCAGACTGCTCTGCAAGTGATCTAAATCCTCGTTTTGCTCAGTGCTGATCAAACCTACACCAAAAGAACATTTATGGTGCCAGTGTTAATTAAAGGGAATGTATATTTGCACTCATTGTCTTCTTGACAGACCACAGACCTCTTGTGACTGTAGTGCCTCAGCGGGTTTTTGTCATCCTTCCAGGGATGAGTTTAAGCTTGAAGGCCGTAGCTGTGACCTACTCAGCTCCCCAGGATGCCACACAAGATTGGTTTCACTGTGGTCAGTTCGTCGGGACACGAGGATGGGTTCAGTGCTCGGGAGCTGATGGTTCATGCGCCGACAGTGAACGGGTGGCGATCGCCCAGGTACTGTGAGGGGATGGTCTTGGAGCACTGAATTTCTGAAGCACCAAGTTTAAAATGAGTGGTATGTTCAGAGAAGTTTACAGTACCCAAAACCAAGCTGATAAAGCAAAAAAAGTTACTTTAATCCCATGGAACCCTCATCCTTGGGGGGAAAAAGCACCTTGGTTAACACCTAAAGGCACTGTATTGTATTTAAATAAAGTCCTGGAAAATGAAAATGGGAACTGTTGTTGTTCTTGGCAGTCTTGGAGTTTGCAACTGCTTTGGCTTAGTATGAAAAATTTATTTGACTCAACACATCTCCTAAACACCTTCATGTGCGGGGCACCTGAACGTATGCATGCAGTAAAGGGAAGGGAAAAGTGTTTCCACCCTACTCTTGGGATTCTTACAATATTTATAATGTTGGCTTTCAATTAATAACTTGAAAGTTCCATAGTTAAATGTTGCTCAAGTTGGAAGTGAAGTCTGCTTTAAAATGATGATTGAATTCAGAAACTGTGTCTCTTTCAGGCTCTGTCAGTACCCCCAGGAAATCATCCTGCAGTTGGTGGAGAGGTGTCGCATCCGAAAGCTGCAGCTGCTCGCTCACCAGTACATGATTGCAAGCAAAATTGAGTTCTACATCAGTGAAAGTCTACCTGAATACTTTGCTCCATATCAGTCAGAGAGGTTTCAGAGACTTGGGTGAGACAAAAAGTTCTGGATCACTTTGGAACAGCACAAATTATTTCAGTTATGAGGGAGTTTTAAACCCGAGGGTCAGAAACCCACCTGTGGTTTGGATGTATCCTCTGCTCATGTGTTATGTTTTCCTTCCCAGTTATGTCCCTCTCTCAGACAATGAGAAGACTGATTTCAGAGCTCGAGAGTTGAAATCTGTGTACATGGATGCAGTTGGCCAGTACCTGAAGCTGATTTTCCATAAAAATTATGCCAATAAATACAACTTGTATGGGCAGGTGAGTTAGAAGTCTTTGCCTGGAAACCTAGGTGACACTTCCTAGTAAAGAGCAGGCACAGAAATCTGCTCCCTTGATTTATAGAAGCAAAAAATGTTGGTTGAAAGCTCCTGTGTTTGTTTTTGTTTGTTTTAAAGCACAAAACACAAATAACAGGTTAGAAGTGAGTTGGGATCAGGTGGATGCTCCTCATCCAGAACAAACAAGTCAAGGGCACATTGTCACTCTTGTTTGTGTTGAGGTTTAGCCCACACAGCAGAGTCTCTGTTGAGGACAAGGAGCTCCCTCTGAGAGCAGCTTTGGGGTCACAAAGCCACTCTGAGAGTTTTGGATCTGTTGTGGCATTAAGTGGAGATGTTGCACAGCCACCATGGTACAGACAAACAAACACCTGCCTCAATTCTGCTGGGACCACCATGGGGTTGTAGATTTGGTGATACAATTTCAGTGGAGCTGGAGGCACATTTAGGACTCAGTGCTTCTCTCTGCTTCCTTATCACCCTCCTGACCACAGGCCCTGGTTTTTGTTCCAAGAAAAGAGGAGTGAGCTTATACATTTCCATTTTCTGTGAATTTCTGCAGGTTGCCCTGGTGGCTGTGAACATTATTGGGGAACCAGCAGACTATGGCAATGACAGCATGAGCAGTGTAAGTTCAGAGCATCCCTGTCCTTTTACTGATGTTCCATTTCTTCAGGTACAGGTTCCTGGTGTAACAGGATGAACCTTTCTTGTGCCAGCACTGTGCTTTAGCAGAACTGTGTTGCATTAATTTACTTTTAATGTTCCCTTGAAGCAAGAAAGTTGAGCCTAATATGGGAATACAAAAACTAAAATATAATTAGTTGGGACATTTTCATTTTCAGTATCTCCAGGTTCTCTTGCTTCAATGTGCCCCAAAACCCAAGTACTCTGTGTTGCAGAGCTTATGTTGGTTGTGGTAAATCAGAAATCTGTCTTGAACACACACCTGATGGTGAATGTGCATTAAGATTTTTTTTTTTCCACCCTTCCAAAGCCTTCCAGAGATAAGCTGATAGATCACTACTTGGGAATTAGATTGGATGACCCTGCGTTGGATGGAACTTACCTTGGGTAAGGATGCTCTTTGCAACACCTCTGCTTGGTGTAAAGTAGTTATTCATCTCTCTGTTTTGTTAATTTTCTGCTAATGAAAAGAGAAGCCTGCCTTACTGTGGCTTACTTTATTCATTTTATGCCTTCAGGAAACATGACTCCATTTCACCTCTGGATGATCTGGCCTTTGACATGTACCAGGACCCAGAAGTGGCTCAGATAATCCGGAGGCTGGATCAGAAGAAGAGGGAAGCTGTGCGTCTCGAGTGCTATGACCACGCCAAGAAGCTCAAACAGGCCATTGCAGACTTGCAGAAGGTGCTTTGGAAGATCTTTTGACACCCAAGTGGAGCAGAGCTCCAGTGGCCCATCAGGGCCTTGCTGTTTGTGTGGAATCATAATGATTTTCAATATATTTCCCAAAAGAATAATTTTAAAGTCAGATAGCTTGATTAATTTGGCTGGAAGTGATGAAACAAGTAGAGTAAGGTGATTCCAAGAAATGCTTAGTAAAGTGAAGTGATTCCAAGGAATGCTCAGTAAGATGATTCCAAGTGTTTGTGCCAATCCTAGGTGGGCGAGCGGCTCGGCCGGTACGAGGTGGAGAAGCGTTACGCGGTAGAGAAGGAGGATTATGACCTTGCCAAGAAAAAGAAGGAGCAGATGGATGAGTACAGGCTGAAGGTGTACCAGCAGCTGGAGCTGCATGACCTCCTGGATGCACAGCTGCTGGTGGGTGCTGTTAGTCCAAACTCAGCAGGCTGTTCTAAATAGAAATGGCAGAGCAACCAAACTTCATTCACAGGTTAATGGAAATTTTGAGATTTACTAAAGTGTTTCAGTTTTGTTTGGATTGTGGATTTCTCCAGCCTCAGACTCTCAGAGTGAACATCCTTAGTTCTCCATAAATTCCATTAAACTGTCTAAAGAAGGGTCTCAAGAAAATGGCATTAGAATCCTGAATGTTTTGCATAATTTCAGGACTACCTGATACAGGTGAATAAGGAACTTTCTCATATTTTGAAGGGGTATAGGATGCTTAGGGTGGTATCAAGGCTAACCATACAGAATCTATGTGATTTTTTTATATACATACAGTTATGTAATGTTCTCAGAACAGGGAGTTTTATAATCTCTCCACACATGCACCTACACAGAATTATTTTCTGACTGTTTCATAAAGCTGCATCCAGTGGGAGCGAGGACACACCTGTGAGCCAGGTTCAGTGTTGACTTGAAATCCCCAGAAACCTGTTGACAGAGTTGTGGTTGTACTGACTGATTTTAGCACATTTTTAGCCTTGCTGTAAAAATCTTCTTCCCTTTCTCAGATCCGAAAGCCACCTGAGTTGCCTATGGGATCTGTGAGTGGAACTGAGAGTCCCCAGAGCTGCCTTCCTGAACCCACAGACCCACCCCAAGGAGAGCCTCAGAGGGCAGAGGCTGTGCTGGAAGAGCAGTTGGTGGATCTTGCTTCTTCTGAGCCTGTTGTTCTCTACCAGTCCCCTCTTTCTTCTGGGACTCAGCCCACGACCTCCAAGGAACCGTTTTCCAAGGAAAATGTGAGTAGCGTTCCCTCTGTTACTGTCAGAGGAAACAATTTTATGTCCAACCTTCCAAATAATGTGGCTATTGTCATGGTTAACTGGGGAGTGATGCTGCTTTGATGTGAGAAAATTCACTGAGGTGTATCCAATTAATGATGAAACCACTTCACATCTGAGTCATTTTCACAACAACAAATTTTATCTTTTCTGCTAGGTTGAATTTTTACCTTATGATGAGAGACCTCTCCCAGCCATCTGCAAGCAGGTGGAGGAAGCTGTTGCCTACCTTGAGCCAGAGGTGACTGAAGAGGACATGGGTGATGCTCCAAGGACTGGCCATACTGGGGAGCCTGAAGCACTCACCGAGAAGGCACTGAGGGAAGCCAGCCCTGTTGTGGAAGTTTTTGGAGAGACTTTGGTAAAAACCAGTAAAACAAACTGAAAAAACCCAGTAAAACAAACCCATGTGTTATTGTGCTCTGTGTTGAGAGGGTTTTTATGTGTTCAGAGCTACTGTTTTGGAATCTGAGCTTAAAATTTGACCTTGGCTCTATAGATGCCTGTTTACAGCATTTCTGCAAATCTGTAGCTTTGATGATCAGTTATATGTGCTGATAAACAGGATCCAGCAGACTGCTTTAGGGTATGGACCCAGAACACCCATAACTGCCAGTGTCTTGTAGGGAGAGAAACCCTCACTGTTCCTGGAAGGGCTCCATGAACCTGACCTGTTAATCCCATTTTACTGATTTCATTTCAAAATATGTGCTTTTAATAAAGCCACATTGCTGTGGGGAACACTTGGGGATTTCACGCTTCAGTTCATATGTTCTTCTGAGGCTGGTTCTCTATATAAATGTTAAATATGTATTGAAATATCTGTGGGGACCTTTTAAGAGATAGACTTGTTCTGTGCTCAGGTTTCAGGAGCATATTCCAGAACTTGGTCATGTCGAGAAGAGGCTTTACTGACTGTGTACAAGAAGCTGATGGAAGTGTCAGTGGACACTCCAAAGGAGGATTTAAGGAACATGCTGAGGGCTGCTGTTTTCCTTGTGAGGAGGGCCATCAAAGACACTGTGTCTTCAGTAAGTTGGGATAGCTTTGATGCTCCAGTGAAGAACTGACAGCCAAAATTGCAGAACCATGGGGTTAGGATACTTTGAACAAATAGTTTATAAATCTACTGTTGAATAAATCCAAAATCAAAACAAAGCCCCTCAAAACTTCCAAAACAACAAACAACAATGTCTGGCATTGAACAGATGGAGAAAACTGCCCTGGGCTGAGCCATGAGCTGAGCCATGAGCTGATGCAGTCAGTGTGCAGTGAGGTTGATCCTTTTTCTTTGTTTAAGCTGAAATACAGCAATGAAGTCACTTCTAATTTCCAGCTCAAGGGACTGCACTTAGCTGAAGGACACTTGGGCATCAAATAAACCTTTAATAAGAAGAAAAGAAGAAAATCATGGTGGTCTTTATGAAACAATTTATGAAGTCTTTCATCCATGACCTAGCAACAGGTTTTCTGGAAGGCAGTTGTCTGAAGTAGCTTCCATTAAGGGTGTAATTCCAGATTAAGACTAAATCTTACTGTATTGTCTGAAAACAGGGGTCTCTGTGTTATTTTTGCTCAGTGTTTCCTTTTTCTTTTTAACTTAGGTTTTTCAGGCTTCCCTGAAACTTCTAAAAATGCTCATTACCCAATATATACCAAAACACAAACTAGGGAAGCTAGAAACTTCTCATTGTGTGGAAAAAACCCTGCCAGCTTTGCTTTCTAGAACAGGAGACTCTTCATCGCGTCTTCGTCTTCAGGCTTCAGCCTTCATCCAGGTGGGTGTTTCCCTTCAAATTAGGGAGCTCATAGGTGAGGGTGGACTGTGATACTAGGGTTGGCTGTTGTGAAGTGTTACAGCTTAGCACAGAATCTTACCACAATTTATCACAGAATAGCTGGGATTGGAAGGGCCCTCTGGAGATCATCCAGTCCAACTCCTCTGCCAAATCAGGGTGAGCTGGAGCAGTCTGGGGGTACCTGCTGCTGTTGTAGCTGTGAATTTTGTGTTCTTTGCTGCAGGTGACTTACAGAGATGAGAAAACTGCTTTGCAGACAGGTAATTTTCCTTCTCTACCATCTGTGTGCTCACTGACTCTGTGTGTGTTTCTAGGAAATGGCACTATGCCCTGAAGTAAAGCCTCTCCAGATTATTCCAGTCCACCTGGTTAAAACATTAAAACCAAACTGCCCAACACACCTGGCAATAAGTCATGTGGAATTGGTGGAATCTCTCTTGGGAGCCATGGGGACTGAAAACTCTGGGTTTTCCATCAGCAATGTCATGAAGGTAAGAGGTCAAGGTTACAGCACATGGAGGATTTTCTGATGGATTTCTGGGGGCCTGCCTGGCTTTTTTGGAGTGCTTGAGAATTTCTGAAGAGGTGTATTCCCCTGATCAACAGTGCTGGTAATTTTAGACCAGGTTGAACAGGGCTTGGAGCAACCTGGCCTAATAGGAAGTGTCTCTGCCCATGGTATGGGGTGGAATGAGATGAGCTTTAAAATCCCTTTCAACCCAAACCATTCTGGGATTCTTTGAAACAAGATGTTAATATCTGGGGAAAAGAACCAATGGGTTAAAAAGTATCTGCAAAAACCTGTCTTGTAGGCAGATTTCTCCTGCTGTAGGAGAGTCTTAGACTAATAAACCATTCACTAAAAATGTGAGAAAAGAGAGACATAACTGTTGGATCCCAGAAACCTGTTTTTTTTGAGCTTTTTGTGCTTTCTGGCACTGACCCTCTGGAGAGCACTGCTTTTGACTTGAGGCCTTGGAGAAGGCTTCCAAATTTAAGTCATGGATTAAAGTCATGGGTGTGTAGTTAAATAAAAGTGTGATTTCACATGGTGAAGAGTTTTAAATTTGAGGTTTTGATAATACAGTAATAGGTAAGGGACAAGGTGGAGTATTTTGGTTGGTGTCTTTTTCAGTGTTCATCTTCCTTCCTCATGATTTCAGGCAGCAGTTTCTGGTTGGACAGTTAATGCTGCACTGAGGGTCACAGGAGTTTAGTTTTTGGGTTAAAAGTATAAATAATACAGGTGTTAATTCTCTATTGGACTGTTCAGCTTTAAGAGACCTTGTAGCACCTGGGTTCAGCTCCATTTTGCTCACTTCTAGCTGGTAGCTAGGAGTGTTGCTGAACTCTCTATTTTAGATAAAATTTATAACTTTTTTATAATCCTTTGCAGTTTGCCACAGGAGCTCTGGAGCACAGGGCTCAGGAGGTGCGAGAGGTGGTGCTGAGGATCATCTTTGCCATGTACAGGGAGCACAGGGCAGCTGTGCTGGAATTTCTCCCTCCCGACGACGCCGGCGCCCGCAAGACCGTGCGCTACAAAACACTCTTTGAGGGGTTTGCCAAAATCGATGGGAAATCTTCTGGAACTGAACTGAGGGTAGGTAATGAGAGGCAGAATGTACAGGGCCACTTCAGAATGGGTTTTGGTGTCCTGGTTTCATGGCTGGATTGGGCACTGCACAGCAGAGTGTCCTCAGGTGTGTGGTTAGTGTTCCTTAGCGTGGAAAGCTGAGTGTGTTCCCTATACTCACTCTTGGAATAAAGCCAGCAAGGAATAGTGAGATGGACAAGCAGTTTGGAAAATGAAGAAATGTTTTTTTCTGCTGTCAATCCTTGGGAACAGTAAGGCTGTGTTCCTTTCAGGTAGTGCAGAGGAATTTGGGAAGAGTGATTTGTCACTGTATCATACCCATCACTTTACCAAGCAGGACATTTCCTGTCCTGCATCAACCATGAGTTCTGTGCTGATGTGTTTTGCAATCTCTTGTGTGTGAGGGATGGTTCCAAAGCTTTTGGACCTGACACAGTATTTATTTCCTGCCAGACACAGAAAAAAGCAGCAACAGAAGTAGAGAAGCAGACAGAGGAAGAAATGAAAGTTGTAAAAGACCACCCAGCAGCTCTAAAGTTAGAGTTACAAGCAGAGGTTGAAGATGAAAAGGTGAGCATATTCATCTTAAGACTGTTTTAATCCTTTATTGCTTGGATATAATGGACTTAGATAATGAACATTGACTGGTGCTGTCTCATTAAAGAGAGTGAGAAACTCCAGACACATCCTGGGTGACTTCTCTCCTCAGCAGTCCAGCTTAAAATCTAGGGTGTTGTTTTTCCTAACATGGCATAAAATTTGGATTCTTTATTATAATACAACAATATAATAATACCTTTATAATATAAAATATACCTTAATACAAAAGATTTGCTATAGAACCAGAAGCACAAATGTTGTAATGCATTGGCTCTGCTTCTAAATTTTAAAATTCCAGAGAGAAATCAGACTATAGTGTGTTCCCTTTCTCTCTGGAAGGCAAATTTCTGAGTTAAGTTTCTTTATTCGATAGGAGAAAGAATCTGATTTCGAGAAGACAAAGAATCAAGGTAGGTAGTGTCAAATGAGAGTTAAGAAATGTAGATTAATTAAAATGTGATCTTGGTTTAATAGTTCTCTCTTTCCAGGTTTCAAGGTACTCGAAAGCCCTCAGTCTACAGCAGCAAAGATTCAGGAGGAACTTTCCTCTGTTGCAAATTACCTGGATAAGTAAGTGAGATGAGCCTCTAATCACCTTAAACCCTTGGTGTCACCTGTGAGCTCCTAACAGTGATAATGTTTTTCCAGTAGATCAAAGCTAATGCCTTTGGCACTGAAACAATAAAGACTAAAATCTCTTCTAACAGATCTGGAATTATCACCAGGCACTCCTAGGTGCTTTTTCTTTAAGTTCTTGGATAGTGTGACTTTGTACTTTTTTTTTTTTTTGACTATTTGCTTGTGGGATAAGAAATAGCCATGGTTTAATGTTCAGCTGCCAGTGGGAAATAAGGGAAAAATGTGGTGTGGTTTTGTAGGGGGAGGGCATAGAAGAAGCACTTGGAAATTCTGGAGCCAGGAAAGCCAGTTTTGGTGAGCTGCTCTCAGAACTTCCATGAAATTAATCATTCTATAAGAAAAAATGCTCTGTAGTTATATTTACCCTAAATTGCAACCCATCCTAAGCCCCATCCTAAGCTCAGCTCTACACAGGGAAAAGAAACTCTTCAAGTTATTGGCTGTTTTGAGAACAGCTTGAAACAGAAGGAGCAGGGCTCATCCATTTCTCTCTGATGTCACTGATGTTTGTATTTTTTTCCCAGCTTGTGTATTTTTTGTGGTGAAAGGAATGAGTCCTTCACAGAGGAAGGCTTGGATCTGCATTACTGGAAGTACTGCCCCATGTTAACCCGATGTGAGCACTGCAAACAGGTCAGAATGAACTTCCCAGAGCTGCTAAGGCATGGACTGTTGTTATTCTGGTTTAGAGGCACTGCAAGATATTTAACACATGGGCAGGGGAATTCTGAACACACCCATGTAATTTGGATAGTGCTTTTGGGAAAGAGCAGCATTAGAAAATGAGTTAATAAGTGTACTGAAATTGAATTTTCCGTTTGTCATTTTGGAAGGTGAGACTAAGCTGATGGGTTTTTTTTGATGCCATTCCTATTTGCTCAGCACAAACCATGCTGGCTGTGTTGCAGATGCTGGAGATTGCCAGCCTGACAGAACACCTGCTGACTGACTGTGACAACAAGGACAGCTTTGGGAAGTGCCCACGCTGCAGAGAGGCCGTGCCCAGGGAAGAGCTGCCCAGACACATCAAGAGCAAGATTTGCAATCGTGAGTAGCTCCAGACTGGAAGGTGGAACATCAGAGCTTCAGGCTTTCAAACACCAGGGATCCTTGGCTGCTTGTGTTTCAGACTTAGGGATCTAAGTAAATCCTCAGGAGGGAAAAGGTTTGGGATAAATGCCTGAGTTTTCTAATGTGTGTGAGGAGGGTGAGTGAAAAGACTGGAAAGTCTCTTCCATATCCCTGTAGATTTAAGCACTATCCCAGCACAGAAAGCACATGGACCTGTTGGAATGAATTCAGAGGAGGCACCAAGGTGGTCGGAGAAATGGATCACCTCTGCTATTGGGAAAGGCTGAGAGAATTGGGATTATCTGGAGAAAAAGAGGCTTTGGGGTGACCTAGTTGTGGTCTTTCTGTAGAGGCTGAAGGGGCTACAAGAAAGATGGAGAGAGGCCTGGAGTGACAGGACAGGGGGGAACTGGATTGTCTTTGAAGTTCCTTCCAATCCAGTGGTTTTGGATTCTGAGATTGCTTTTTGTATTGTCAAACACAGGACTTCTTTGGGAGCAGTTAATGGTGATGGGGCAGGAGCTAGGTTAGACATAGGGTAGTTATATGTTACTTGCTATGCAAATTCTCTTCTTGTGTCTGAAATTAGCCTCTCTTTGCAATTCTTACATTATTTTTCAAACAATTTCAGCTGCCAAACCAGAAAGTGTGGCAAACCACTGTCCTTTGTGCCATGAGAACTTTCCCCCTGGAGAAGAGGTGAGGCCACTCTTCACACTGGGCAGATGTTGTTATGGGTTGTTTTAATGTGATAAACCTTTCAAGATCTATTAAAATAATGGGAATATTAGTTTCTATTTCATAGCAAGGAGCTCATACTTTGAAAAAGCAGATTAAAGTGCTGTTGATATGAAGTCTGTACACAATTATTCTTTTGCCCATGTGACATTGGCTGATTTTGCTGGAGTTGTAATATCACTTGTTTGTAATTACTTCAGGCCTGGAGATCTCACCTGATGGACAAAGATGGATGTAAAATGAACCAGCGGAGGGCATCCCCCATGAGCAAAACAGTTGTGATGCAGCCTGGTAAGACATTAATTAGTGATAACAATGTTTATGCTTTTTACTGTGTTGCCTTTGCTTAAGGAAAGTGTTTGATCCCCAAGAGCTGGGTCTGGCAACTTGTGGTTTGCATTTGGGTGAGCTAAGTGATAGATCTTGTGCTGGAGCAGTGTGCTTGGGGAGCAAATTCCCAAAATCATGCAGAAGCAATCATGTTGAGAGGAGGACATGAGCTCAGCTGGTGGGGAAGACTGACATATGTTAAGTTGATCAGTTCAGGGTTTTTTTCTGCAGAACAGGATGACCATGAATAGAACAATCAGCTGAACAGAGTTCTGGAAAGCTCCTGAATGCTGACACAGGGAGCCAGAGCCTGAGCTAGCTTTTAGTGTCCAATCAAAGGTTGCTAATCTGATCCTAATTACAGGGTGAACTGAACAGTGGGTGCTGTGCACTGCTTTTCATTTCCAGTCCAGACTCAGGAACCTGACAGATTTATCATTGTGCAGCTTTTTCACCATGAAAGAGACATTGATGATGTCAGGATTTTTTTTTTAGCACTTGCCTTTAGGAAGAACATGGAAAATCCTTTTATTTCCAGAACACAGAAGTTAAACAAACTGCCTGCAGCACCAGTAACATCCAAACCTTTCCTCCTTCAGACTCTTTGGAGTTTTTAAGTCAGCTGTGTGTTCAGAGTCACCTGCTCTGAGTTGTGCTCTCTCATACCTGCAGGTCACAATTCCAGATTCCTGGAAGGAGCTGTGGAGTTGCCCATTCCAGCTGACCTAAGTGAATCATAGGGGTTAAACTCAGCACTTTCTAGTGTTAGGCTGGATCCACAGTCCTGTCTCTGTGTCCTCAGCTTTGCTGTTTGTACTGGTTAATGAGATGCCAGTCATTTGTTGGTTGTTGCTGCTTAGAATTTGGCAACAGGAGCAAATCCTGGCTGGATAAGCTCTGATTCCAGAGTTCTTTCCTAGAGATAGGAGAGGAGCCCTGACTGTTCAGTCTGGCCACTGCTGGTGTGGAACGTGCTGAGGCTCAGTGCCTGCCAGCTTCTGGTTGCTTCAGTCATTCATACTTAACAGATCTTGGGAATCCAAACCATGGATTAATTCACTCCTGGGACTAGATGGGTATCTAGTATATCTTGTAATAACGATCTCTGTTTTTCTCTTTGCAGCCAAAGTAGGTGGCCACTATTTAAGGAAAGCAGGTCCTTCAGGAACAAAGTTTCAACTTCCTTCAGTAGAAAGCAAGATCAGAACCCGAGTGGGCCCAAATAAAAACACTGGCAAAACATACTCAAAGCGATGACAGGACAAGTATTTCTTCCTTTGTCTGGGTAACTGGGCAGATGGCTGTTCAGAGCTATTTAATAATTGTGGGCCATTTGTATCATCATTTGTGTGGGCTGTTTTTAGCCTTGAGCAGTGCCTGGTGTGATCCCCACGGCGTTGCTGTCACTGCAGCACCAGGCTTTGCTCCTAGGAATGCTCATGTTGGAAATAACAAATGTTCTGGGACAGAAACATTATTTTGACAGATAACTGTGCTCTCCTTTCCAATCCCATGTCTGTAATTTAATAGGTTCAAGCATTAATTATATCAGGGGAGAGAAATCTCTTCCCTGGGTCCCCCAAGGTGCTCGAGGAACAGGAGCCACAGGTGAGGGAAGCCTGGATTTGTGTGTGTATGTCAGATTTAGGGATCTAAAGGCAGCAGAGCTGTACCCAAGGCACTGCTCAATCCCAGGAATTAGCACCAAATGGGAAAGCCAGAGGGCTGGTTGGATGTTTTCCTGTGTTGTGCCACTGTGCAGGAGGTGACAGGACATTGTGGCCTCTGTCACTGTGCACCAAGTGCCTTATGAGCCCACTTGGCAGGAGGGTTAAACTGAACCCTCCAAGTCTGTATCCCCAAGAAATGGCCCCTTACAGCAACAAAAAAATAATCTTGGTTGGGCCCTGAAGAGCTTGAATTAGTAAATGTAGATCTTTTTGCCTGCTTTAGTGCACTTTCAGCTCGAATACTGAGCTTCTTTAGTTAGATATTGATTAAAATAACCAGCCACAGACTGGAGCACATCTTTAACAGCTTCAGAGAGACAAAGTCTGTAAAGACCCAAGGCATGAAGCTTTGTACCAAAGCAGCAATTCTTACATCTCTACCTGTAACGTTCCAGCTGTTACTTTCCAGTGTGGAATTGGTACTGTGGGCACAGGAATGAGTGATATGATAGCTGAGGGGAATTTTGGGGGTTTTTGCTCCCATGGAGTGACTTTGTGTATACAGAGCTGATTTTGTAATACGGTTTTTCTAGTTTGCCTGCAGCCTGCCTACCAGCTTATGGGTTTTCCAGGTAGATCCCTGTGCTTGGATTTCAAAAATCTTTGCATAAATTGTTTCTCTAACTCTTCCAAATACATATCTCAATAATTACACACATATTAGAAAGGGATATATAGGTATTTTTATTTTCCCTTTAGTAACATGGGTTCCTATTTGAGAGCCTAATTCTGTATGCTGAATAAATAATAAATAACCATTGATCTTAGAGGTGTAAGGATGAAAACTACTCAATGGTACAATAAAAAAATAACTTAGCAGTGGTAAAATGGCAATTTTTTAGAATGTGAAAGGACCTGTTTGGAGTACAGTAGTACCACCAGTGTCATGTTTACAGGTGGATTTACTAGGGTTGCTCCTTAATTAACAACCTGGGTTTGCTGCAGTGGCAAAAGAAACACTATAGTGAAAAACACTGTGAGGTTTGGTGCTGTGCTACCAAGTCTTGAGCAAAATATTCCAGAGAAAATCAATTGCACGGTTGCAGTTCTGAGCAGCGATAGAAGGTCTGCAAAGTGTTGGTCTGGAACCTGGATTTGGCAACAATGGGGCCTCAGGAGGAAAGCAAGGAAGGAGTGTGGTCCTGAGCTCAGGGCTGGTTTCTGTGGGATCTCTGTCCATTTGAACTGTGCCTGAGTGTCAGCTGAGGTGTCTTCATGTGTCACTGCAGAGGTGGTTCCAGAGCAGCCCCTGTCCATGTGCACAGGAGTTGATCTGATCCCAAAAGACCTCTTGGAGTTCCACTACCCCAAGAGAGCAATTTATAGTGGTTGCATGTTTCTAAGTGCTGGATGAACAAATCAGATATTGAAATCTGGGAGATTTTATCAAGAAAAAGAGTCACTTGTGTTAAATGTCAGTTATTTTTATTGCACATATTTAATAAATTACTTTAGCCAGTCTGGAGGGTATGTCTGCATTTTCCACCTGCTACAAAGGAAATTGGTCCAGGGTGGGGTGAGGCTGTGGTTCCTGCAGCACCTGTGAGTGCTACACCTGTGTGAGCCCTGGACCAGTGTGCTGTGTGTGTGTGAGCTGTATTTATGTGTGAGCCCTGCCTGTGTCACTGGAGCCAGTGTGTGCTGAAGCTCTGTGAGCTGTATTTATGTGTGAGCCCTGCCTGTGTCACTGGTACCAGTGTGTGCTGTAGCTCTGTGAGCTGTACATGTGAGTGTTGTAACCGGACCTGTGTGAGTTGTATTTGTGTGAGCTGTGCCTGTGTGAACTGTGTGTGCTGTACCTGGATCTCTGCGGCAGCGCTGGGGCAGACCCGCGGTGAAAGGACACAGCAACACGACCCCTCTTGCAAGCAGCAAGAAAGAGCAATTTATTGAAAAAGCCATGACCTTTATGTAAAGAAGATCGTGGAAAAACAAAGTAGAAAAGATTCATTGGTCGAAGAAGGCAACAGCTCTTTGAAAACATGCTTCTGTGGAAAATATCACGTCTGTCACGTACCCAGCAGGTGTTTAAGCGTTGTTATTAGTTCTTGTCCTTGGGCAGCTTGAGAACAAGGCTGCTTTCCTGGTTCCCAGCCCTAACGCCATCACTGCCTCCCGGAGCAGCGCTCAGCCCCATCCCGGCGGCACCGCGCTGTGATTTTTTAGAGCTCCCGCCGCGGGTCCAGCGGGAACCTCCCCGAGGGCGGGCCCGGGCCCCTCCCGGGGCGGTGCTTGGGCGGCTCCGGGCGGGCTCCGGGCGCGATGGCGGCGGCGGCGGGGCCGTGGCCGGAGCTGGAGGCGGCGTTGCGGGAGCGGCGGCGGGAGCTGTCGCTGGCGGGCGCGGCCGTGGCCGAGCGGGTGGCGGCGGGCGGCGGGCGGCTGCCGGAGGCGCTGCTGGCGCTGCCGCTGCTGCAGTCGCTGGAGCTGAGCGGCTGCGCGGCGCTGCGGGAGCTCGGCCCGGGCGTGGCGGCCGCGCTGCCCGCGCTGCACACGCTGGTGCTGAGCCGCAACGCGCTGGGCCCGGCCGGGCTGGGCGCGGGGCTGGGCGGGCCCCTGCCCGCGCTCCGCCTGCTCGACCTGTCCGGCAACGGGCTGGAGGCGCTGCCCGCCGCGCTCGGCGGCACCGGGGACGGCAGCGGGGACGGCTCGGGGGACGCGGGCCCGGCCTTCCCGCAGCTGCGCAGCCTCAACCTGAGCGCGAACCGGCTGCGGGAGCTGGGCCCGGGGCTCGCCCGCGCCGCGCCGCAGCTGCAGGAGCTGCTGCTGTCCGGGAACCGGCTGCGGGCGCTGCCCGGAGGGCTCCTGCCCCCGGCCGGGCCCCCCGCGCCCTTCCCGCTGCTCAGCCGGCTGGACGCGGCCGACAACGAGGTGGCCGAGCTGGGCGCGGACATCGCGGCGCTGCCGGCGCTCAAGGTGGGACTGGATCCCGGCCCGGCCCAGAGCTCGGCCCGGAGCTCAGCCCGGCCCGGAGCACAGCCCGGAGCCCGGTCCAGCCCTGACCGCCCCGTCTCTGTCCCCCGCAGAGCCTGGACGTGGCCAACAACCAGCTGCGGGAGCTGCCCGCCGCGCTGGCCGACTGCCCCCGCCTCAAGGAGGCCAACTTCAGGGGCAACCAGCTGAGGGACAAGCGGCTGGAGAAGATGGTCAATGGGTGCCAGACGAAGGCAATTCTGGAGTACCTGCGAGCCGGGGGCCGTGGGAAGGGCAAGGGCGACAGTGCCAGAGAGGAGGTCAGGAAAAAGAAGAGGGAGAAGCAGCAGAAGAAGGACAGTGGGGACGGGGAGCAGGATGATGTGGAAGAGGTGAGCAAGCTGCTGGTGAAGGTTCTGCACGTCTCTGAGAACCCAGCGCCTTTGGTGGTCAAAGTGAGCCCAGGTGTCAAAGATGTTCGAGCCTTCATCGTGTGCTGTGTGCTGAAAGGAGTGAACTTAAAGCCGGGAAATGCTCTCAAGAGGTTCCTGACCATGCAGGTAACAGCTGCAGCCTCCTGGTACTCATTTGGAATGGGAATATTGCTGGTGGAGTTGGAAATAAACTGTTCTAGGCCCCTTCCAGCAGATGAGTTTGTGAAACTTAAGGTGAACTCCTCGCCCAGCAGTTTGAGGTACAGGGTGAGTGGTCCCTGACAGCAGCACATGCCCAGTCACTCCAAAATCAGCAGAACTGGTTTTTGGGAGGGGCCCATCAGAGCTCAGGTATTGCCATGAGGGCAATGGATGCACTCACATTTGTGTTGTGACTGTAACAGCAACTTGTTAGTGCTGTGGAACCTGTTAAAAGGTAAAAATAACCCTGTGTCAATGTGTAGAGATCTCTGTATTGGCTCCAGCTTCCCTGACCTGTGTTAGAACCATGTTACACACCCAGCTTTGTGACTGAGGTATCTGCCCACAGACCTGTCCCTGGGCCTGCTGCTCGCCTGTCCCTTAGGTGGCAGGTGGAGCTGCTTTCAGGTTACAAGACTTGAGTATTTGGGATTGCTTGGTTTTCCTGTAGAGAAACGTGTCACATGTTGTCAGGCTTTGCTATCTTTGCATTTGTGCTGTAATAGAGATAGAGGTGAAGGGAAGGGCTCTGTTTCACTCCCCTGGCTGGTAGTGCTGCTAACATTAAATATAGAAGAATCTGCACATAGGAGGGATAATCACAGTGGTTTTTTGATCCATTTCCACGGCATCCTTTATGTTTCAGACCAAGCTGCATGAGGACATCTGTGAGAAGCGCACAGTGGCCACCATTGCCACCCATGACTTGCAGCTGGTCAAAGCTCCTCTGACGTATAGTGTTCAGCCTCCTGATGAGCTCAAGGTAGGGCTTAAGGGTACTTTCTTACCCATAAAATCTAGAAAACAAACTCCAGGAACTTACCTTTAGAGGTTGTACTGATGTCACTAGTGACTGAGCCTGTTTTTCGAGTGGGTGTTAAGCAGTCCATGTGAAATGGAAAGTATTTCCATGCTGAAAAGGGCATGACAACATGCAGGAATATTGTTTAATTATTGACTTGCTTACAGGGAAGTGTTGTAACCCTGGTGTTGGAATAAAATTGAATTCAAATGTTTTCCTGTGTGGTGCAGATCATGCCCCTGGGTCGGAAGGAGATCAAGGCAAAGGACCTTCTGCGCCAGCTGCAGCTGGAGGCTGAGGAGCAGCGGAAGCAGAAGAAGCGTCAGAACGTCTCTGGGCTGCACAAGTCAGTGCCTTGTTGTGGTTTTCCCACTTAAATTTAGGTGACTGCACTGGGGATGTGACAGATTTGTTCAGAACAGCAGATAGAAGGGAAGCAGAGAGGATTGAAGGGTGTGTGGTGCATGTGCTGTGAGCTGAGGGAATCAGAGATGAGGTTAACTTGCTATAGTAGCAGATGGACTGTAAAGCAGCACGTGGCCCTGCCCTGTGCTGTTCACTGCTCCTGCAGAGATCACACACTAGTTCCTTTCTGTCACTATTTCCTGCCATTGTGTCCAGCTGCTTTCTCAGTCGCTCCCTTCTTGTTGCTTTGTTTCTCGTGGCAGGTACCTGCAGCTGCTGGATGGCAAAGACAACTACCCGTGCCTGGTGGATGCTGAAGGTGCTGTGATTTCCTTCCCACCAATAACCAACAGTGAGAAAACAAAGGTACTTCCCATTCATGGAAATACATTAATAATTAAGCAGTGTTTCTTTCTAACTCAGACATACAGTTCTGTGAAACTTTTGCTTGTAGTCCAAGTATGAACTCTTACAGCCTGCATCATATAGGCTGCACTGTCACACTGAGAGGATCTGGAATTACAGATTTGGAAATTATTACCTTTGGAAATCTGTTCCAAAGCACCAGCCTGCCTGTGCAAATGCTTTGTTGAAGGGCAAGAATACGGTTTTTGACTTGTAAAGAACAGCAAAGCTTTGTCCCTGATTAAAGTGAGTGAAAGCCTTCAGCTCTGTGTACTGGGATGTATCCAGGGGGCTGTGGGGTAAGCTGCTCTGAGTCCTGACTTCATCTCTGAAACTCTTACAGATTAGAAAAGAGACACGGGACCTGTTTCTGGAAGTGACAAGTGATACCAGTTTACAGATCTGCAAAGATGTGATGGACACCCTTATCCTGGTAGGGAGTTCAGGAAAATATCCTTCTGTTCTTGGGGGGGCTCCTGCCAAATGTGTCATTGCTCACGTGCATTGAGAACAACACAGAAGCTGATTTGTATTTTAGTAGTATTGTTACTCCCTGTCATTCATTCTCTGCCACAGAATTGATGATGTTGTCTGTATTTCGCTTTTAACAGAAAATTGCAGAGCTGAACAGATCTACCTTGGAGAACAAGGAAGGCTCTGGTTCAGATATGGAATTGGATGCTCCCTGTGGACCAGGGAATTTGAACCTGCCCTTGGTGGTGGAGCAGGTGCGAGTGGCGGACACGGATGGGAACTTGAAAGTACTTTATCCTTCAAAAACTGACCTGGCCACAGTTTCCTCTCTGCTGACTGTGATCCGTTAGCAGCTGCCTGAGCTGGGAGAGGATTCCATTTCCTTTTTTCAGTTTTTTTCCACATTTTCAACAACACAACTGGTGCACAGTGAGATGGATTGGGTTTTTAAAGACAAGATGCAGAGTATCCTGCTGGGAAGGCAATGGCTTCAGAGTTTGATGAGCAAGGAGAATTTCATCCTTCACAGAGATCTTCAGTGTTTGGCCTGGGCAGAAAGAGCAGCATCTTCAAACATGGACTGGAGGCAGAGGAGGTGTTGGATGTCAGAATGCAGTAGAGAAAATCATTAGGATGTTTAAAGCAAGCACAGTCACATTTTTCTGCAAGATCACTTTTTCCTTCCGGTGTTTCATCTGGATCATTATTTTGGCAGAAGAAAAATGCAGTAATTGGCAGGAACTGAGGTCCTCTGCTGGGTACAACCTGGAGTCAGAATGCCGAAGCACTTTGCTGACATCTCGTTCTGCAGAATTTTATTTTTATCTGGAGTAACTGTGGATGTTTAGTTGCTGTCAGAAGCATTTAATTGCTGTCAGAACTTGAGGGATGCATTTTAAAGTGACGGTTTCTGTGTTCAGGCATGAGCACACCTTCCATTTTTAAGGGGTTTGTTGAGTCAGCTGCAGGGTTTGTGTGTCCCACTGCATTTCAGGGCCATCCTCTGTGGGAATTGTAGTGACCTTTGTGCCCAGAGAGTTACTGTGATTTAGTACTGGCTTTGTTCTTGCTGAGGAGGTTCAGGTTCATTCAGAGCTGCCTCCAACTGAACTCCCTGTCCCCAGAGCCAGAATACAAGCACTGGTGCCTAGAGTGACCCTCCTGGAGCCCCACCCACATATTTTTATGTTCCAAACTACAGGTAGTTGGAGCAGTTCTCATTTGGCAGTCTGTGGGTGACCTGTATGTGTGGGTGAGCATTGGTGTGAACTCACACCTTTCTCTAAGCCAGGGTGACACCCAAATTGACTCTCTTCTGGTAAAAATGATGTCTCAGACCTCTAACTGAACTGCTGCTATGTCAGATACATCCCCATGTTGGGATTTGCACATGGAATGGAAAAATAAAACAGCTTTTGCAGCCCTGCCACTGTCCCTTGTTTTGGCATTGGTGGGTGTTCAGTTGTGTCACTTAGAAACTTCCCAAAGCAAAAATGGGAATTATACATTCCCCAGCTGCTTGTAGCCAAGCCATCCTTGGCCTGTGCTTCAGGCTTCTCTGGGAAGTCAAGTGTTATTACAGACCAAGGACTTAGAGTGACTTGTGCTGTGAGCTGGCTGAAACAATTGAATCAGAGACTCCCACAGGACTTGGTGTCAGTAAAATTAGTTTAATTTGCTGTAAGGCACCAGCTCTAAGCTGAGAGAACCCAGAGGCTGGTGATGGGTTCTGGCTCAGCCATTAGAGCCTTTCTGATCTGATGGAGTTCCTTCTCTTTCCTACGGCAGGTGATCCCGCGCAGCTGTCGCTGCTTTGCAGTGACACCTTGCTACCCTTGTTCCTCCTCTTCCGCTGGCACTCGTTAATGATCTTCTGAAAAATCAGAGATATGTAAAAAGGTGGGAAGGCTGAGAGCAGCACTGCAAAGTGTTCTCTTACCTCAGCAGTCCCTTCCTGGCTGCTGGAAGCTGTCTGGAAGAGCCACATACCTGCATTGCCTCCAGCACCTCGTTGTCCGTGAGCTCGGCAACGGGGTCCCGGCTGCCCTCTGCACTGAACACAGCCTGGATTACTTTGTTTCGATACCTTTCAAACTTGGGATAAAAGAGGAGAGCAGGTGTGTTCAGTCTTTATGTGCAATTCCTTGGCATTTGCATGGATTTACAGAGACTGTGCTGTCAGGCTTGGGTAAAGGACTGGTGAATGATGATGTGGAAGGTGTTTATGTGAAATTACAGGCAGTTTGGGCTTCACTGAAAGTGCTGTGGAAATTACGTGGGTCTAGGTGGGCTGAGGCTTTTCACTCAGCACCAGGCACATGAGATGACTTTAATGTGATTCTTGTTACCTTGGGTCTGGAAAGATGTTAGAAATCTGGTGATGTAACTGATGTGAACTCACATTTCTCAAGGGTTTCTGGTATTTGAGGTCTGTTTTCTTTTTAAGTGACACAAGAGCTGCCTGCTCCTGACTGAGATTCCCAGATGTGTCCCAAGAGGGAGACAGGGCTCTGAGGTGAGAGAGGCCATGCTTACCTTGCTGCTGATTTGCTCCAGTGCCACTCTGGTTTGCAGCTCCTTGTGCTGCAGTGCCTCAGCCTGGCTCTGCATCTCCTTCTGGGTCTGTTTGTGCTTCAGGAGTTGGAGGCGGGTGGTCACAGCCTCGGCCCGCAGCTGGCTGATTGTCTCCTCTAACTCACTGATGAGCTTGTTCTGCTCAGCCAGCTGGGATTCCTGCTCTGTAACAATCTGAGAAGATACAGAAATTCAGCTGTCACTGGGCAGAAGAGAGTGAACAAGCTTGGCTTCATTTTCCCACTATTTTGTTCAAATGCTTCTGAAGCAGAATCTGTGGACTAACAACCTCACCAGTACTGGTAGCTGTTATTATTTGGTGTTTTCTCGGAAACTACTTGGATTGAGTAGTTTGCCAAACTCCACCAGCCCTAAAACCAGCCCAGTGAAGCAGAAAATACCAGACTTTTCTGTAGAGGCTTTGCACGAATTCACCTTTTGAAGGTTGAGGTTCTCCTCCTCCATCATTGCTGTAACTTCTTCCTGCCTCTGTTCTTCTGTCAGGCTGCAAAACTGGAAGGAGAATATTTCACACTTCAGTTTTCTCAGTTACAGGTGCCTATGAGAGAGGGATATGTTGCAAAACTCCCAAATTCCCAGCTGCCACGTCTCCTGCTAGCCATGGCCACCACACACTTGGGCCATACTTTGTCAAACACAGCTTGGATCTGATCTTCCCGATCTCTGAGCTGCTTCTGGAGCAAATCCTTTTCAGATCTCATTCTCCGAATCTCGGATTCTTGGATCTCCATCTGTCTTTGCAAGGAAGAGATGGCACCTGTAAAGTGGGAGAATACTCTGTTAGCAAAGCAAATCCCTGCTGAATGCTCTGTGGCTGCTTTTTTCAGGTGAGCATAAGCAAAGCCACTGTGGAAAGACTCAGGTCATATTAATGCTGCAGCCACTGTGATAATGTGGTTTGTGGTGCTTTGCTGGGAGGTGGGCTTGTACAGGCTGGAGAAGGAAAGGTGGTTTCACTTCAGGGTGACCTGTGGCCTTCCAGTAGCACAAGGAGCTGACAACAAATATAAACTGTTTACAATTGCCTGGAGTGACAGGACAAGGGGAATGGTTTCACACTGAAAGAGAGCAGGGTTAGACGGGATATTACGAAAAGTTCTTCCCAGTGAGGGTGGTGAGGCCCTGGCACAGGGTGCCGTCCCTGGAAGTGTCCAAGGCCAGGCTGCACAGGGCTGTGACCAACCTGGGGTAGTGGAAGGTGTCCCTGCCCATGTTGGGGGTGGGACTGGATAATTTTTAAGGTCCCTCCAACCCAAACCATTCTGTGATTCCACGTGTAATAAAAATCCGGCTTTGCGTGAGGTGGGTGCTGCTCTGAGGATGCAGAGCGGGCACCTCAAGCCCTGCTTTGCCACTCTGCTCAGGCCTTTCTCTGCCGGGATTTCTCATCTTCTGCACTTCCAAGAGGAGAAAGAAAGTGTTTTTAAAACAAGCGGCTTTTCAGCCTGTGAGCAACACCCCGTAATGTCTCGAAGGTGAAAGGAGCCGAGTTGAATGAGACCTAGGCAGGTAAAGGTGTGCTCCGGCCACCTCCCGCGGTACCTATGGCCATGTTGTGGTCATCCTTGGCTTTCCGCAGCTCCTGCTGGAGCTGTCCCATGGTTTCGGTGAGCTCTGGTTCCTGCGAACCGCTATCGGTTTCCATCTGGGGCTGGAGCCGGGGCTCTCCCGGGGCCGCGGGCTCGGAGCGGGGCCGCTGCCCGGCAACGGCGTGAGGCGGGCGGGCTTTCCGCTTCCGAGTCAGCGGGGCCGGGCCATGGGGCGGAGGAGGAAGACGCTGCACGACTACGCGGCCGAGTTCTCGGAGCTGTCGGTGCGGCGGGAGCCGGCGGGGCCGAGCCCGGCGGGCTCCGTGGAGACGCTGTTCTGCACCCCGTGCCAGCTGCCGCTGAGGGTGCGCCGCGACCGCATCCTGGAGCACCTCAGCTCGGGCCGCCACTGCCGCAACCGCCGCCTGCTCCGGCAGCTCGGGCTGCGCGCCCCGGGGCTGCGGTGAGGGACCCAGCGCTGCTCGGGCTCAGCCGGCCCTTCCCTGCCTCACCCAGCGCTGCTCGGGCTCAGCCGGCCCTTCCCTGCCTCACCCAGCGCTGCTCGGGCTCAGCCGGCCCTTCCCCACCTCACCCAGCGCTGCTCGGGCTAACCCGGCCCTTCCCTGCCTCATTCACCCCATCTCGGCCTCAGCCGGCCCTTCTTTGCCTCATTCATCCCATCTCGGGCTCATCCAGCCCTTCTCTGCCTCATTCATCCAATCTCGGGCTAACCCAGCCCTTCTCTGCCTCATTCACCCCATCTCGGGCTCACCCGGCCTTTCCCCACCTCACCCACCCCATCTCGGGTTCATCCAGCCCTTCTCTGCCTCATTCACCCCATCTCGGGCTAACCCGGCCCTTCTCTGCCTCATTCACCCCATCTCGGGCTCACTCAGCCTTCCCTGCCTCACCCACCCCATCTCAGTGTCCCCAGCTGGACCAGGGCAGTATCTGTCCCCCTGTGCTGGGCACTGCTGAGGCCCCTCGAGGGCTGTGTCCAGTTCTGTCCCTCACTACAAAGGAAACATTGAGCGTGTCCAGAGAGGGACATAGGGCTGGGGAAGGGTCTGGGGGGTCAGTCTTATGAGGAGAGGCTGAGGGAGCTGTGGGTGGCACTTAGTGCTGTGGTTTAGTTCACAAGGGGGTGTTCATCAAAGGTTTTCCCTGATGCTCTTGGAGGTCTTGTCCAACCATGATTCTTTAATTATCTGTCTCACCTGGAATGCAGGAACCAGTTGGACGACATCCTCAGACATATGGTGGCATTCTTGGGGTGTTCTGATGCAGGGTGTTACTCTTTAGAGTGTGATTTGATCATCCTTGTGGGGTCCCTTCCAGCTCAGGATATTCTCTTATTCTTGGATCTCTGTCTCCTCAGCTCTGCAGATCCTGACTCCAGCCTGAGCCTGCCCCTCCCGCTGGACGTGCCCTCCCTGCTCTCCCATCCCTCCTTCCTCATCACCACTGGATCCAGCACCGGCTACAGCATGGTCCCCTCTCCTCCTTCCTACCACAAGCTGCTGGTTCCCCAGCACCCCATCTCTGCCACACACAGGGGTGACCCCACACCCTCCACCTCTGCCAGCCACCCCTCACCGCTGGCCACCTTTCACACCAGGATTGCACCTCTTGGCCAAAGTGGGCCTGCACCTGCTGCCTCCAGCAGCTCAACACCCCCCTCATGTCACAGTGGTGTTGGCCTCGTGCTCTTCGGCGCAGGGCTTGTGAGCAAAGCCTTGTTGCAAAGCCTGCTGGAGGAAACGGGCTGCTGCCTGCTGTACGTGGTGGAGAATCGACTGGAGGAGCTGCAACGTGCCTTTGGCACCGAGATCCCGGCTGGCACCAAGGTGCTGCAGCAGCAGGATGCTGTGATTGCACTCAGTGATCCACGGTACTGACAGCCAGGAGCTCCTGTGTGTGCCGCTGCTCGGGGCGGGGGGATCCATACAAGCCTTGCTTTCCCCTCTGGGAAACTAGCAGCCCCAGTCTGTGCCTCTGGTGATACATGTGGGAGTGAGGGGCCCTTTTGTCATCCTTCAGGAGTCTCTGAGAAGCTCAACTGGGCTTATATACCCAGATTAAAGGAAACTTGGAGGTGTTTAATTACAGGCAGTTTTGTTAAAAAATATATTAAAAAAAAATTTCCTCCATTCCCAGTGATAAACGACACCTTCCCTGCTGCCTGCCAGTTTTCCTGTGTCAGAGCAGTTGGCTGAGTTTGGTGGCTCTTGGGGCTCTGAGATGAGGGAGGGTTGGTGTAAATAGGGAGGATTGGGGTGTTTTGCTTTACAGTTGAGCTGAACAACTGTAACAACCCTAAAGTGCTGTTACTGTCAGGTCTAAAATATTGCAGGAGCAAAAGGCAGAGCTTTTAGGAAAGGCTGATTTGATATTAGAAAGTAAAGAATCACAGGAAGCTAAGATGCAAGATCAGCAGCTCTGCCACATAAATACTTCAGATTTCTGTGTGTGTGTTAACTGACAGGATTTAGATCCTCTTTAAAGGAAACCTTTAAAAGACTTTCTCCTTGAAGATACAGGAAAAGCAGTACAATTCCTTTGTGCCACTTGTGATTTTAACCTATGTGTGTCACTATATTTCATCCTTGAAGTGGGCACCAGGTTCCTTCTATAATCCAGCTGGCTCTTCCAGAGCAATGGGGTTTTAGGTTTTTTTAACTGTAACCAAAAAGAACTTTTGAGTATTGTTTGATTTAGTGAAAACCTCATCCTCACTGAAGATCTCTCTTGATTCCTGCAGAGTCTGTGGAGCCATTATTTGTTCCCCACCTGATGAGGCCCCTGAGATGGTGAGAGATGCCTTACGAGCAGGTAAGAGGAGCAGCTGCACATTCAGCTTTTCCCTGTGCCTGTTGATGTGCACTTGTGAGTGTGCTTGTGTTTCAGCAGCAGCCCTGAAGCTGTGCAGGTCTCTAATTGTGTAACTAAAGTGACTGAGATCACTGTTGATGTCAATGGCTGGACACCAGTGGGGTTTGTGCTGTGCTGATCCCAGTAGGACTAGGCAGTGTCTCATCCTAAAACCCCAGCAGGACTCACAGAAAAGCTGTCACCAAACCAGTCCCTCTCTGGGGTCTGGGCCAGCTGGAACCACAGCAGGCAGGCAGAGGGGGTAAATGCCATCAAAACCAGAAATGTAACGAGCTGTGTACATTGCTGCAAGATGAAGGTGTTTTGTGCAGCTGTGTCTCCCCTGAGCCCCCTGTGTGTCCTGTTTTGCACAGGTAAAGGTGTGTTCTGCGAGGGGCTGCCCAGCTTGGACAGACAGACAGCACAATCCTGTTTCGATGAGGCCGACAGGTGTGGGAGGCCACTCGTGTGTGGGTTCTACAAGTAAGACCAGTGGTTTTCTTGATAAAATCACATGTCTGGAAGCAACACTGATTGTTCAGGCTTTCCTGACTTTGTTCTCAAATCAGCTTGGTTTCACCTCATTCCTTGTTTCCCTTGGAAGGCGCTTTGACCCAGCCCTGCAGTTCTTGTTGAAGAAGGTGCGGGACAGCCGGGCCCTGGGCAGGATCCATCGGATATCCACCATCAGCAGCCTCTATCCAGCAGCCTCTCTGAGCCTGCTCAAAGCCTCAGGTACCCAGCAGGTTCCTGCTGAAGAGTCTGGGCTTGACTCAGAGTCATGGGATAGTTTGGGTGGGAAAGGACCTTTAAGCTCATCTGTTCTGCCCCCTACCATGGGCAGAGACACCTTAACCAAACCAGATTGATCCAAAATCTGTCCTACCTGTCCTGAAAATGTCTGTGTTCTGTGGGAATTCCCCTGAGTTTTGTATAGCCTTAAGATCCATGGGGAGGAGTGTTTTAGGTGGAGTGTTTTCTTTATCAAACTTAATTTCCATGCATTTTTTTTGTCCATTTAGTACTACTTTCTTCACTGTGGGGGCATTTTACACCATCTCTGTGCAGCTCAGAAATGTACATTGGCTCTGGGTTTCAATATGAAGACCTTAATGCCCAGTTTTGGTTCTTCCAGGTGGAATTTTTTACAATGCTGCCGTGCATGACATAGATACCATCAGTTTGTTGTTGGGAGAGACTGTGCCAGATACAATATTTTCCCTGGGTCATGCCTTCTGTGCAGGTAAGAATGAATCTCTTGATGGTTTATTGGGTACCTCTGGACTTCAGTGTTAAAACTGGAAAGAAAGAATGAATGAGAGCATGATAGCCATGACAGTTGTTCCATCATTGAGCAGTTGAATAAAGAGGCTGGTGAAACAGAAGGCAGGTTCCTTGGGAGTATTTGGTGAGATCTCTGAATCTGGTGAATCTCCTGCTAATGTGAAGCTGTTGCAATGCAGTTTATCATTGAGCATTACTCTGCACAGCACCAGATTTGGAACCAGAGTGCAGAAAATACTGAGCAAAGGTTTGAGCTCACAAGAATGTCAATGAAATGTTCATTCTCTGCTTTCTCTGGCTCTTCCCTGTGGATCCCAGCACAAAGCTGTGTGTTTGCTCTAGGTCATACTGCGCTGATGTGCACGCTCTGGGTTACCACACTCATTTAAATGAACCATAAAAGGTGGAAGCTGCCATTTTTGAAATGGAAATGTAGAGTTTTAATTAAGGTAATTGCAGCAGCTTCCAAGCTTGGCTGGCTGGGGTGAGGAGGGGCAGGATGCAGCAGTCTCCTCCATGGCACAGCATTGCAGGGTAGCAAAGAAGAGCCCTCCAGGAGGGTTCTGTACACTCTGCCTCGCTCCAGCAACAAGCTGGAAGTTGCCTGATCCTGGAAGCACGGGTGGGTGCCCTTGTTAGGGAGCTGCAGGCTGGGAAGGTGGAGCTGGGCCTGGGGCTGTGTTCCTGCAGAACTGCCTGTGTTCCATCAGGAAGGCTGGTGAAGCAGCTGGAGTGCTGTCACCAGTGTGTCCTGTGGGAAGGTGTCACGAAGCCAGTGTCACCTCCTGAAGGAAGAGCAGTTTGTAGCTGTAGAACATGCTGGTTTGCTGTTCCTGGGGTGAGCCAGGCCTGTTTTGTCCCCAGACATGGGCTGCCTGGGGGACGTGGACACGGTCACCATCAGCATGAAGTTCCCCAGCGGGGCCATTGTCACTCTGGATGTCAGCCAGCACTGCACCAGGAGCTGTGACCAGCGGCTGGAGGTGGGTCCTGCTGCTCAGGCAAGTCTGTTGTGACTCCACAGCCCAGCACAATTTTCCCCTCTGAGTGTACCTGCAGCACATTTCCCCAAACCCTTCTGTGACAGAGTCACAGCATCACTGAGGTTGGAAAAGACCTCCAGGATCATTGAATCCAACCTGTGACCAATCCCCACCTTGTTACCCAGAGCTCTGAGTGCCACATCTGTTTGTTGGGCTGTTGCCTCAGCAGCAGTGGCTTCTTGTCCTTTTTCAGTCTACCATCCACTTTCTCTTTTCTCACCCAAAATGTCCCTCTGTTCCATGCATTCTGTGGTGTTAGGAGCTGCATGAATCATACCAGAGCAGGAACTGGTGTCAGCTCTCCTGGGGCTGAAATTGTGCAGATTTCCTTTGTCTTTTCCAGGATGGTCTCAGCTGTGTAGCAGGAATTCAGCATATGAAAGGGGAAGAAAAATGTAAATTCCTACATTCATGAATAATTACAGCTATGGGGGCTGGTCTTGGGGAGGAGTTTCTGTTAAACACTTAGAAAAGGGGCTTTTCTCAGGTGAGGTATCACACTACAGCACATCCATGGTGTTTCTGTTGTGTCTGAGCCATACCAGAACTGGGGCAGGTGAACTCATTTCAGAACCTACTTTTGTCTTGTTTTTACAAACCAGGGCTTCTCTAACCTGGTCAGGTGTAAGTGTGATAACTGAAAACATGTTCTTCCCTGTTATGCTCCTTCCCTCAGGTTCATGGGTCTCAAGGGACTTTAAGGGTGGACAACCAGAACCCCTTGGGCATCACAGAGCATGGGACTTCTGTGTCCATCTGTCCCCAGAGCCAAGCTGAGCGCTACAGAGACGCGTACAGGGAGCTCCTCCGGCACTTCCTGAGAACCCTGAAAGGTGGGACAAGGCTTGAACTGATGGCTGGTGTTGCTTTGGATGATTTTGTTGGGGAATGCACTGTGTCAGGTCATGGAGATGGGTGGGGGTTGATGATCTGAAACTACTGGGAAGAAATGGGAGTTGGGAGGAGAAACTGCCTTGGACCTTACTGTCCTTTGTGATGAAAACAGCTGTTTGTGACAACCAGGAGACCCTTGCCTGGGCTCCTGGCTGCCCAGAAGAGATAAAAATCACAGAATCATGGAGTGGGTTGGGGAGGAGGAGGCTTTGAGGATCATCTAGTCCAGGTGATTTTTGTTCAACAGTATTTCAGTTGTTGTGGCTGCACTGACAGGGCAGAGGGGGGGGCTGAAATGTTTTAAACCCTGTGGCCCCAGCACCAGGAGCTGCTGTGGTGGGATCTGTGCTCCCAGGTCACCACAGGTTCCATCCAGGGCTTTGTTGCTGTCCCACAGGCCTGGAGCCCCCCATGGTCACCAAGGAGCAGTTCCTCTGGGTGATCCAGGTCGCTGCAGCAGCTGAGCAGTCCTGGAGGAACAGATCTGCCGTGGACTTGCACAGCACAGATCCAGCTGGAGCCAAGGCTGAGCTCGTGTGACAACCACTCAGCTGGGACACAGGGAGGACTTCCCACCCAGTGGCCTCAACAGAAGCCTGGATGGCACTTTTGGTGTTCCCACTGGGAATGCCAAGCAGACAGAGGCACTTCTGAACCAGGAGCACTCGGTGCTGGAGCGGTGCAGGGTTCCTGCTACATCAGCCAGAGCCTGCAGGAAATTCTGTGTGGTTTCATCCAGGTGGCTTTTCCTCCTGGAGGGTGCTGCTGGCCACAGAGCTGTTTTCCTGGGAGAAGAGTGGTGCTCCTCAGGCCAGGCAGGGTGGTGTAGGACCAGCAATAGCTGGGAGGAGGGAGAAGTCTCCCCTTGGAGGAGAAGTCTCCCCTTGGAGGAGAAGTCACAAGCAGGTGCCTTCCCAGCAGTGCCAAAGTGAGGTGATGTAATGCTCAAAAACCAGGAGCATCTGGGCTGTGAGTGTGTTTAGATTGGATATATGGAAGAAATTCTTCCATTTGAGGGTGATGAGGGGCTGGAATGGATATCCTGGAGAAACTGTGGCTGCCCCATCCCTGGAAGTGTTCAAGGCCAGGTTGGACAGAGCTTGGGATATTGCAAAGTGTCCTGACCTATGGCAGGGGATGGGATGAGCTTCAAGGTTCTTTACAAGCAAACCAGTGTGGGGTTCTGTGATCCTGTTTGGGACACAGACCCCAGCAGAAGGCACAGCCAGTCAGTGTCTCTGCCTTTGTCATGTGTGGTTCTGACTGTTCCTGTCTGGCTCTCACATGCCAATTTTCAAGATCATTTGAAACCTTTTCTTTTTGTATTTTTATTGAATTGCAACAACATTCTTGACTTCTTCCATTTCAAGGCATTAATTTATGAACTTTTTGCAAGAACCTTTAGTTCAATCGATTTCCAGTTTCTACCTATGGAATATATACTCCTAAAACTAGAAATAGTGGTGACATTTGTGTTCTCTCTGGGAAATTTTCAAGCTCAGAAAAACTGTGTCTTAATGCTTGTCCTCCATTTCATTCACTATTTTTTAGCTATTTATTGAGGAAAAAAAAAAAAGTTTTATGTATCCAGAAGCTGGTTTTTGCCTCTCTGTACTTGCTGTAGCAGTTTAGTACTCAATGATGGGTTTCTTTTTTGTTTCAATAGCTTCAGGCCCTTTGAAATCCTGCAGGTGAAGGTGAACGTTTACTGTGGTTTAGGAGGACACTTTCTGTCCAATTGTAATTTCCAGATGCAGCAATTCCCACATGTGCTTTTATTGTGTTAAAAAAAAAAAAAAAAAAAAAAAACCAAAAAAACCATACAAACAACCCAAAACAAAACAAAAGAGAAACCACAGCTATAAAAATAACACATTTTCCAAGGATAACATTACAAAAAATACAATTCCTACCACAGAGTGATCCATTAATACTGCCAGGAGCAGCCCCAGGAGCACTGGAAATGGGAGTGGTTGTTGCAAAAGCCTTAAAGCATTAAAGTGCTTTACTGAGCTGTTTCCTGGGGACACAGATTCACTGTCTGCCACCCAGGGGAGTTCCCTGTGAGGGCTGGGATGGCCTCAGGGATGGTGACTGCAGCTCAGCAGAGGGAGAGGAGGGACAGGAATCTGCCTGTGTGTGCTGAAGGAGCTGCTTGGGACACCCAGACAGGACCTTGGAGGAGGGTCCCTGGCCCAGGGCTGTGGGTGCAGCACATCCAGTGATCACACTCCTGTCCCCCTTGGAGAGGGAACAGCCACTGCCTGCAGGAGAAATCACACCTCAGCTTCAGCTTCAGCTCTTCTGCTCGAGGGTCCAGGGCTTTGGGAAGGGTATCCAGCCCCTTGCCCAGCCTGAGGGTGAGGGGAAGCAGGTGCAGGGCTGCCTTTGGAGGCCTCCAGAGGGAGAATGCAGCAGTGGGAATGTGCTGGGTGACATCATCTCTGTGCAGGTTCCCTCAGGCTGCCCAAAATCTCAGGGCTGAGGGGGCAGATGCAGCAGCTCCCTGCCCTCCCTCCCACAGTGACGGCTCCTGTGATTTCCAGTGCCTTTCCAAGACCTGTTGTGGGACAGTGCCTTCCCAAATGTGTAGGGAATAAACATTCAAGGAGGGAACACGCCTATTTGTGTCCTTGCTTTCTGTCCAGGCTTTTTTCCCTGTCTGAATCAACAGAGAAATTACAGATGGGAAAAATGATAAGGAACAGAAGAGAATTGGGAAGTCAGTCCATGCCATGCTCCAAAAAGATGGAATTTACACCATGGCATTCCAGCTTGGCAGGTCTGACCTGTCAACAAAGCTCCCTAAGGGAGCAGGGAGGGGTTATCCAAACCTCTGACTTCCCAGGACAATCACTGGCTTTCCCCCTCCTCCACAACTGCATGCAAGAGAGTCAGAGGAAGAAAAAACCAGAATTTTGAATAGATAAGGCTGGAGACAGGATTCTCTGCATGTTTACATGCTACAACATGAAATTAATTTACTTGACACTGCAGTGTCTCAGGAGTCAGTATCAATTTTTATAGCTTACATGAAAATAAATCTTTCCTTACAGCACAATGAGTTTACTGTATGTACATTCTGTTTATATACACCAACCTTTAAGTACAAGAACACATTGGTAATGGACAAACAGGGTCTGGCTCTACAGAGAGCTGAGGGAAGGGGTGCATTTGGCAGTCCATGGAAAAGCAGGACGTGGCTTCACACCAGTCCCTGGTGCTGCCTGCACAGGGCAGGGCTGAGTGCAGTGACAAAGCCCTCAGAGTTTGGGACACCACGGGGAACACGGACAATGAGCAGGGATGAGAAAAACGAGCTGTCCTTACCCTGCTGGATGCAGGGATGCTCCAGGAAAACACAAACCAGACAGTGCCTCCTGTGCCACGGGCAGGCAGAAACCCTGCTCCAGCTGCTGAGCTGGCTTGGCTGCCCTCCTCCTTTTCTTCCTCCTCCTCCTCCTCCTCACCTCCAGTTTCCTCCCCAGGGCAGGCACCTCCTGCCTGGCTCAGGGCCTGCAGTTCCCCTGGATAACAAAATCAAACTCCTCCAGGTGCCCAAGGCCTCAAACACATTTCAAGGTAGGGGATGGTTTATCACCCCAACAGCATCTCCAGAGCCCCTCAGTTGATCTCTCCCTCCGTGAACTCCTCCTTGATGGACTGTTTGCGGGATTTGCAGTCCGGGAGGTCGAAGCCGAAGTCGGCCCAGTCGTCGGCCGCGCCGCGGTTGGGGATGGTGATGGTGTGGCGCACGCGGAAGTGCACGGCCTCCATCACCCGCTGCCGCTGCAGCTCGCCCGAGCTGCCGATGGAGATGGTGGAGGCGTTGCTGCTGGAGCGGATCAGCTGCTGGGCCCCGTAGTCGTGGCTCTGCTTGAGCTCCTGCAGGCCCCGCCAGATGATCATGCGGTACTGCTCCGGGATCTTCAGTGCTCCGAGATCCTGCGGGGACAACAGCGCAGGGATGTGGCTGCGCCTGCAGGAGACAGCCCTGCACCCCCAGGTCACACTTTTGGGGGGGCAGATCCTATTTAAGATCATGTACTGGGGAGACCTGGTGCTTTTTGCCATTGCTTTTATTATTTTGCTTTGCTTTGCTTGCTGCCATCACCAGCACCCAAGAAGAAGACAGGAGCTGCCCAATAAATGAGCAACATCTGATGTTAAATAGGTGCCCAAGAGCAAGGCTGGACCTCACCTTGGCCATGGGTGCATCATCCCCAGGGCAATTTCTCATTTGTAACTCAATTACTCAACTGCAGCTTTGCAGGTTGGACACTTGTTGTTGTTTTTTTGGGAGGGGGTCACATCAGACTGATGTGGAAATGGGAGGAGAGGAAGGGATCATCCCCTTGAACACTGCAGAGCAGCGTGTGGAGCATCCTTGTGCTTGTGCATTTGGGAATGCTCCTGCTGGAGCAGCACTGAGGTGGCCACCAGGAGAGGTGGGTGGCCTCAGCCTGGGGACATGTGCCAGGACACACAGCAGCACAGGGGGAACTGCCAGGGATCCATGTTAATGCCAACACAGACTCACGGGAGCGTTAACCGGAGCAGACAGCGAGTATGCAATTAGTAGCTACAAACGCCGAGTCAGACACACAGCTCTGCCCTGACACAAGTTTTGGCCATTCCTAAATGTTTCCTTGGACAGCTGACAGACAGTCATGGAGTTAGTTCAGCAAATGGTCCAAAACCAGGCTCAGGTTACACAACTGGCCCCAGCCACCAGCGACAAATCATCATCTCTCCTGTAGCTGCCAGGGAGGGACACTGCTCCACCTGCCTGGGGCAAAATGGGGTCAAAACAGGGTGGGCAGGAGCTCTGTCTCAGCCAAAACACCAACTCCAGGATTTACAGGGCTTGCCACACCTCAAAGGGTTCAGGATTATTTTTTGTTTTCCTTTTTCTTGTTCCTCTGATGGGCTGGGGAAGCTCTGGCTCTGGTGCTGTCCCTGGTAGCAGCACCACAGTGTGGCAGCAGCAGAGGCTGATGCTCTGGGCACACACAGGTATTTATTTCCATGCTTTTTCTGACAGCTTTTGCCTGACCTGGGCTATTTCATTCCAGATGTCCCTTAATAAAAATGCCCTGGGCTCAACTCCCTTGTTTCATCTTAAAGATTAGCAGGGGAAGAGGTGAGACCAGATTAAACCTCCCTGAGATGCAGTAAGGTGTCCCTGCTGGCTCTGTGGGATTTGGGGTGTTCCACTGAGCACCTCAGCTGTGTTCTCTGTGTTAGGTGGAAAATCTCCCTGAGCTCTGGCCTGGGGATTTTGATCTTTGTTGTTTCTGAGAGTCTGGAGGAAACAGTTGAGACTGGTTGTAATTTTTTGGGACTGGTTGTGATTTTCACCAAGCAATAGCTACCTCTGAAGGACCATCAAGGGGGCAGGAATGACAGACATCAATCCTGGGAACACATGTTCTGTGTGAGGGGTTGGGGCACAGGTTTGCCTTCCTCCAAAACAGTTTTGGTTTTGCTTTTCAGACCAACAGCTGCTGGAAACAAGTGGTAAGAACAGATCTCCCCAAAGCATTTACCTCTATGGATAGGTTCTGCAGGTGGTAAATATTCTGTAACCCTTGTGAGGTGAAATAGTCGATGCAGTTTGGACACCCCAATCCTGTTAAAAAACTGCAGAGAAAGTTTGGAAAATAAAGTGGCATTAAGTTCTCATGAACAACTGCTGTGTCCCATCTCTGTGGCACAGACCATGTCAGGTGGGGGATGTGGAGAGCTCCAAGGGTGGGACCTCCACTGCCACTGAGGTCAAAGCAAAGTGTGGGGTTATGTTCATTCCTAAACCTACAGATGTTTTTCTCCTGATTGTCTGAGATTTTGGCTCAGGAACTTATATATATGAGGAAGCTCAAACTACTGGGGAGGGGGATCAGGGCATGCCCTGGGCATCTGTGGTCTTTTTAAAGGCCAAAACATTAAAAACCTGCAGAGCTGTTAATGCATTTCTGATTGAAATAAGCCACGTGGAGCCATTTCCAGGTGTTGCTGGAAGGGGAAGGGGGAAGCTCATAAAGCTACTTGCCATTGGACAGGAAGGACAAGACCCTCTTTTGGATGTACTTAATTTCTAATTGATCAGGGATGGATTCCAGGGAGGTGTGTGAGGGGTGGGGGTCTCTGACTGATTGGTAGCTGGGCTTTGGTTGCTGAGGTGAGAGGAACAGCAGTGATTTCTCAGTTGGGGCCAGTGGCCAGTTGACCAGTTGCCAGACAGATGGGAAGGTTAGAGCAAGGGACACAGCAAGGACCAGAGGACAAGACAGACAGGACACTGGGTGCCATCCCTACCTGACGAGGCTGGGGTCGGGGTTGTAGGGTGGTGGGGGGGTGCAGTGTGACCCAGACACCATGGACTGGGATGAGTGGCCCCCGTTCATCTCTCCATTGGCCTGCATGGGGTGGTTGTTCAGCATCCCAGGACCTGGGCAGTGGCAACAAATGCACCCATCAGACACCACCCAGAGCTGATAACCCCCACTCCTGAGCAGGGAGAGCCTCAGGGGTGACAGAGGACGTACCCATGGGGCCCAGGCCGGGTGCAGAACTGGAGCTGTGCTGGGCAGGCTGCCCCACCAGCTGGTTCACAGAGGGCAGCTTGTTGATTCCTCCACCGTGGACTTTATTCATGGGGGAAAGGACGGGGCCATAGGAGGAAGGTGTCTGCAGCTGGCTCCTGTTTGGGGAGGGAACACACTGGTCAGACTGGGATGGAGCTGCACTGCTGTGGCCTGGAGCTCCCCTCCAGCCCATCAGCCTCACTAGCAAGGGTGGTCAGGGGCTGTGGGGGTCTCGAGGGGCTGCAGGGCTCTGGGGGGGGCTGTGAGAATTTAAGGGATTGTAGGAGACTCAGTGATGGCAGAGGTCTCAGAACTGTGGGGGTCTCAGGGGGCTGCAGGGGCCTGGGGGATTGGGGTTTCTCAGGGACTGTAGGGGTCTCAGGGACTGTGGGGGTCTCTGGGGCTGTTAGAGTCTCTCAGACTTTGGGGTTCTCATGTGCTCTGATGGTCTCAGGAACTGTGAGGATGTCAGGGTTCTGGGGTCTCAGGGGCTCTGGAGTCTCAGGAGCTATATGAGGGTCTCAGTGCTCTGGGGTCTCAGGGCTCTGGGGTCTCAGTGCTCTGGGGTCTCAGGAGTTGTGAGGATCTCAGGGCTCTGAGGTTTCAGGGCTGTGAGGGTCTCAGGGCTCTGGGGTCTCAGGGCTGTGAGGGTCTCAGGGCTCTGGGGTCTCAATGCTCTGGGGTCTCAGGAGCTGTGAAGGTCTCAGGGCTGTCAGGGTCTTAGGGCTCTGGGGTCTCAGGGTTCTGGGGTCTCAGGGCTCTGGGGTCTCAGGGCTGTGGCAGGACTCACTGCCTCTGCAGGAGCTGCTGCTGCTGCTGCCGGTAGGAATCCACCAGCTGCTGTGGGACCAGCTCCACCAGCTCCAGGCTCTCCTTTATCTTCATCAGGATCTCAAAGTTCTCCCTGCCTCGCACCTGGAGGAGGGAACAAGACCAGGATTTGCTTTATTCCTGTCCCACCTGGCCAGTTCCTCATGCCCCCTTTTTTCCACCCAGACTGTCACTGTGGCCAGGCACTGTTTGGGGTGCTGGAAATCCTTGCACATGTGCATCCCTGGATGCTTTTGCTCCTATTCCCCAGGCCCTGCTGTCCTACAGGAGCCTATGCAGCCCCAGTATGCCTGACATCTCCTCCCCAAGGTACTTCTGGCAGAGGGCACGGTGCCACCGCTGTCCCAAGCCCATTTCTGACCGTGTTGCAGCTCACCCACACTTACAGGCACGTAGTACATCTCCTCCTCCCCGTGCCTCCGTTTCTTAATGCCAGTGCCCAGTGCTGGGATGCCCTGGGGGCTCTGCTTGAAGGCTGGAAAGGAGAGGGGAAGGGAATTAGTGGAGTCGTGGGAGACAGAACACGGCAGGGAGCAGCTCAAGCTGTGCAGGATGCTAAAACCATTCCCTTGGGGCCTGGCATGGGAGTGTCTCCTTTTTATTATCAATAATGAATAAATAAATAAATATATCTGGCCATGAGAGCCATGCACAGGCGAGTTCTGCGAGGAGAGGGAGGGGTCCAACTTAAGAGATTTAGTGGAGAAAGGTCAAAGCATCATCCGTGATGTGCATTTGAGCCCAAACTTGAGGAGTGCCGGGGTTTTGGGTGCCCCCAGCCCCGCCAGGGACTCACTGCGCTTGTTGGCGTTGCCGTTCTTGGCCGTGCTCTCGTTCAGGGCTTGCTGCTCTCGGAAATGATCCTCGTCGGCTTTGCGGTCCCTGCCGGGACAGGCACAGATCCGCCCCTCGAAGGATCTCCTCCCCAGGACCTGGCCGCTGGGAGAACAGAGCCCTCAGTGCCCCTGCTCCCCTCGGGACCCCACCCGGGCACAAACCACATCAGCAGCTGGGGAAGAGCAGATCCCGGGGCAGAGGAAGGCTCCAGCTGCTGGGCTGGGTCCCTGGTCCCTCCGTGCCAACCCTTTCCCAGCTGGCTCCAAGAGGGGAGCATTCCTGCCCCATCCCCTTCCCCTCCCGCAGCATTCCCGAGCAATGCCCATCCCTGCTCCCACAGCCACTCACTCTCTCGTCTCCAGGGTGATGATGATGAGGATGGGCCTCCTGTTCATCCCTCCCACGCAGCTGCTGTTGCACATGAAGTTGTAGAGGATGGTGGTGAACTCGGTCCCCACCTGCCCGGGAGGGGAGAGCGGGTGCTGAGCGGGGACGGTGAGAGGAGGCAGGATGGGATCCCCGGGAGGGCAAGGAGAGGAGGGGAGGAAGGCTGGGATCCCAGGGAGTGAAGAAGAAGAGGGGAGGCAGGCTGGGATCTCTGGGTATGAAGAAGAGGAGGGGAAGCAGGCTGGGATCTCTGTGTGTGAAGAAGAGGAGGAGGGGAGGCAGGCTGGGATCTCTGGGTGTGAAGAAGAAGAGGGGAGGCAGGCTGGGATCTCTGGGTGTGAAGAAGAAGAGGGGAGGCAGGCTGGGATCCCAGGGAGTGAAGGAGGGGAGGAAGGCTGGGATCTCTGTGTGTGAAGAAGAGGAGGAGGGGAGGCAGGATGGGATCCCGGGAGTGAAGGAGAGGAGGGGAGGCAGGCTGGGATCTCTGGGTGTGAAGGAGAGGAGGGGAGGCAGGCTGGGATCCCAGGGAGTGAAGAAGAAGAGGGGAGGCAGCTGGGATCCCTGGGTGTGAAGAAGAGGAGAGGAGGCAGGCTGGGATCCCAGGAGTGAAGAAGAGGAGGGGAGGCAGGCTGGGATCTCTGGGTGTGAAGAAGAGGAGGAGGGGAGGCAGGCTGGGATCTCTGGGTGTGAAGAAGAGGAGGGGAGGCAGGCTGGGATCCCGAGAATGAAGAATCAGGGCTGGACCCTCTGGCACAGGGCTGGTGCTTTGGCAGGATGAGCAGGGGGACATTGGGGATGGTCCCAGCTGGAAAAAGGGGACTGTGCAAGGACTGTGGAGGCACCCAGGGCAGGATTGGAGGGGATACCCCGTTACACCCCACTGCCCAAGACCAGGCTGCTCTGGGATGCTTCACACAGATGCAGGTGCTGGGGTGTAGCTGCCACCAGTGCTGGGGCAAGCACAGGGTGGGTTTAGATGTGCCAGGGCAAGGGGGACACTGGGCCAAGCAGGAGGCAGGGGCTGCTCCTTCTCCCCACCCTGAGCAGCCGGGTACCTGCGGGGGCTCGTAGGGCACCATCACGCTCTGCCGCCCCGTCACCGGGTCATCCACGTACTGCGACAGGTTGTTCCCTTCCACACGGATGAGGTGGCTGGCAGGGGCTGACTGGCCTGCAAGGCAAACCTCCAGTCAGAGCCATGGTGCTCATGCTGGCACACAGGAGGGCTGTGACACCAGGGACACCCCCAGGAGCTGGGCACAGCTCGGAGCCCTCACCATCATTGAAGTCCCGGCCGAGCTCGTGGTTGGGGCAGCGTTTCACCACCTCAGTGACGTGCTCTGCCTTCTTGTAGACAGGCATGGCCCGGATGATGGTGCCTGGGGGAGGTGAGGTGGACACCTTGATCTGGATGGGGCATGTCTTGGCGATCTGACAGTAGAGCTTCTTCAGCAGCGGGGAGTACTGGAAAAGAGGAGACACCCTGGGGTCAGCATCACTGCTGGGGTGGAGGGTGCTCCCCTGGCTGACCTCAGCTTCTGCTGATCTGTGAAGGCAGGCCTTCCTTCTCTTCCCTTTCCCCTGGAAATCTAACCAATTTCACCACACTGTGTGGTATCTGCTTTCCATGTAAACCAGGGCAGGGAAGGGTTTCCCAGATACTCTGGCAGAGCAGGGCACCACTGCACTGACACACAGGGACTCTCACTGAAAATCAGCAAAACTCTCATTCGTGTATCACTCAGCCCGTTTTGGAAACATTCCCAAGTCTGTTCTCACACAGCTCCTGACCAAGGGTTGGGAGCAGTGACACACCACAGCCTGAGGAAATCGTGCTTGGTGCCATTAGCAGTGTCACAGCTGATTAGGCAGGGTTTGGGAGTTTAGTTCTGACACGGATGGGTTTGTCCTGATCCTGACTCAGTCCTTTGCAGCAGCACTGTTCAAGGAGGGGATGGGGTGGGGATATGAGGGGATCAGTGCCCGGGCTGGCTGTGGGAGGAGGATGCTCTGTGGCAGCTGGAGGCAGTGCCAGCAGTCACTCCTGAGTAGAAAATGGTGTGTGGCCACCAAATTCCTCCCCGTGAGGGCACAGTGGGGTTTGCTTGGTGACAAACTTCTCTCACCAGGCCCTTGGATGGGGGAAGCCCCAGGATCTGCAGCATGAGCCCCTCCAGAGCAGGGCTGGGGAAGGAGAGCCTGTCCTTCACCTTCCAGGAACTGCCCAGGTGTGGGGATGTGCAATTCCCTTCCACCTCAGCCGTGCCATGCTGTTTTCCACCTCGCAAGGAATGTGTTTGCTATACACCAGCCCACCCCTGTGCTCGGAGCAGCCCGTCCCTGCATGGCAGGGCATGTTCCTGCTCCAGGTATTTTATCTCATCCCCACAACACAGAGCCCGGTGCCAAAAAAATACCACCGTGCAGAGCCTCTGTGGGGATGTTAAAGCTTGTCCTGAGCCATCCAAATGCAGCTGTGCTGAGGGAGGCTCTGCTCTCCCTGTGCTGGGTGATTCCTGAGCTGGGGCTGCCCAAAAAGGGGGCTCAGCACAGAGCTGGAGGGTGTTCAGGGGCTGGCAGTGATGGCTCAGTCCCCACTTTTCCTGCCATGAGCGTGTCCCAGTGCAGCTGTGGATCAGGCAGGAAGGATTTGTGTGTCCCAGTCTCGCTGCCCTGGCTGAGCAAGGCGCTCCCACTGCCAGGACTGGGACAGGGTAAACAAGAGAAACCATTTCCAGGTTTGTGTCATTTAGGTGGTCTCTGGGGGAGTTCTGAGAAGACATAAAGGGCAGAACAGCAGCAGCTCCTGCAGCTCCTCCAGCACTGAACTCGTGGTGGCCAGCAGCAGGGAGCAAGAAGATGCTGTGGTCACTGGAGGGTGGTGACTGGGAGGTGTAACATGCACTGGAACCTGACAACAAGAATTAATCCTTATTTTTGTAACCACTTGGACTCACCCAACAGGAGAGGAAGCTCAGAAACACCTACTGAAATCCCCAAATTTTGCACTCATACCGGATGATGCTGACTACACCTTGACTCCATGGCCAGCTTGGCTTCCTGGGTGTGATCCTGCATCCCCAGCAGGGATTCTCAGGGATCAGACCTGAAATGGAAGCGTGGGCTCCACTCCCGATGTGGTGACTCCACTCTGCCTGGCTGGAAACTCCCGTGTGGCTGCAGCCCACGGGACCCACTCACCCACCACGATGGGGTTTAGAGGAGCCACCATGGCAAAACAAGGGTTATTTGGAGGGGGCTCTTCCTTGCCAGGTGTTAAAATACTGACAACTCCTGTCAAAGGATCTTTTCATGTAGACATTCCCGGGCAGCCCTCAACATGCCTGGGAACTATAACTGCTCTGGAAGAGCAGAGGTGCATTATGGCAAGTTCTTTGGTAACAAATTCTCTCATTATACCATGTTATGACATGGATAAATCTCTGTTAAATAGCAGAGCGATGCCCTGCAGGGGGAAGGCGGCCGCTCCGTGCAGACTTGCCTCTGCTGATAACCTTATCGTGTCCCAACAGCTCTGGGATCGCCTTCAAAGATCCCTCCACAATAACAAACTATTCTTTTAAGGAACTCCCTGCTGATAATTCTGGGCAAGAAAAGTCCAGGCTGTGCCCTGGGCGGCCAGGCTCCTGGTTCCTCTCCTTGTGGAGCCATCCTGTGCTGCATCCCCAGCCACAGCCAGGGCTGAGCGCTCCTGGTCCCACAGACCCAGGCTGCTTGTGGCCACCAGGACAACCAGCATTGTGTTTTTGGGATCCCAGGAGGTTCTGCATCCCCAGCTGTGCTGCATCCCCAGCTTGGCAATGCACCCTCTCTGTAAGGGACAGCAAACCTGCACTGTGCAGTGTGCCTGGGTAGACACTTCTCCTCCATTATCTATATTTGATAATTATCTGCCCCATGCACATCTCTGCATCACCTGAGGCCCTCCCAGCACAGCCATATCCTGCACAGCACCATGTGCTGCTCAAGTGTGATGAGGCAGCGGCAGAGCAGAAAACAGAGATCAAAATGCTGGGATTTAATCACAGATCAGCGCTGCCACATCAGTGCTTCAGCCCTCTGTGTGCCATGGCTGTGTCTCTGCCACCTGCACTGGGGGAGCCTCAGTCTGTTCACCCACATTCTCCCCATTCTGCAGTGTTTAGACAAACTGACCCCTCAGGACTGGCCACATGTGGCAGCTGTGTCACAGCCAAAGCTCAGGTCACTTGAGCTGTGGCCAGTTTGCTGCTGGGCATAGGAACAACATTTTGGGGCACCTGAACCCATTCCTGGCATGTCCAAGATTTCTTTCACACCTACAAAGAACTCAGGCTATGTTCTGCCTGTGTCTGCACACCCTGCTCTGGCCTGGGGACCACTGGTGTCTATCTCCACGGTTACATCAGGACTCAGGTCATCTCTGCTCCTGGGAAACATTGGAGAATATCTGTCATTGGGTGTCACCATGTGTTTGAGGAACACAAATGGATTGTGGGTGCTGGGTTGCTTGAAGCAGCACAGAGCAGCAGCAGCACTGACAGTCTCCCTGGAGCCTATGGAAACACACAGAACCTCTGTTCCTCTGGGATTTCCTACAGCTTTCAGTGTCATCCTTGACTTCTGGGCTGATACATGATGCCAGCTCTGTCCCTGTCCCTTCCCTGCTGTTTGTCCAGAGCACTAGCAATAAGCCAAAAAAGGGAAAAGCCAGATTATTTAACTCCTAGCAGTCTATCAGCTCTAAGCTCTGTTTCCCCAAGAACTTGGTACCACAAAGGGTATTTGGATGTGTTTGAAATGCAGCTGCTTCTTGGGTGAGATGATGCTGCACCACTGCCAGATGGAACAGGACATAAACCAGTCACCCCATGGTCCCACTCACCACTGTGGGGTTACACCATGGTTATTCTGGTGCTGCTGCCCCAAGGAAATGTTCTGGACACGAGAGGATTTCACTGAGTGAATGCCCCCAGTGGCTCATGGATGCAGTGTTGATGTGGAGTGCCCACCCTGGGATAGGACCAGGGGACAGCTCCACCTCCCCATGCTGGAAATGGGCAGGTAGAGGTGGATTTCCCCATGGATGCTGACAGCCTCAGACAAAAAATAACCTGGATCCTATGCCTGGAAAGACCTCCTGGTGAAGTCCATCTTGCCTGGCCATCCCTGGGCAGCAGAACCGCTAGGAGGATGTGTCCTGACAGATTTGGAGCTGATAAAATCTTATTTATCTTCAACTGTTGACACCTAAGCGTCTAGACTTGCCTGTTGGGGAAGGCGCAGCCAAGGCCTCCTTTCCCTCTAGAAGGAAATGATTTGCTCAACAATTGCTTTTTCCACAAATCCTCCCCCACTCCTCCCTAGCAGCCACCTCCTCCTCCTCCTCTTCTCCTACATTCCAGGCTTCTCATTAGCTTTACTCAAGACGTGTCCAGGACTGCAGTCAATGGATCCCCAATAAAGCCACTGGCCTGGCAAGGCAGAGAGAAGAAAAGCGCTGCCTCCGGCTGCTAATTTCCTTGCACTCCCCGGCAAGCAGCTGCGGAGCTGCATCCTGGGACAGGTTGGGGCAGATCGCAGGCGAGAGGTGATAATAACGTGTCTGTCATCTTCCCCAGACATGTAGCATCTTGCAAACCGCAAATACCGTTAACCGGCTCGGACGAATCTGTTACGACAGATCCTGGAAGACGTGCCGGCGGCACAGCTAATTTTTTTTCTCTCCGTCTAATTTTTTTTTAATAACCATTTTTTAATCACCGGCCCGTAAACTCCTCACTGAGCTGGAAATTCCTCCCCTAGCTACTTTGTTGCTCATTTACTACGAGCCAGGTTTGAGAATGACTGGTGGAGAGGAGAGGGGAGTGTCCAGCGGGGCCTGAGGTTCCTGTCCAGCACACAGTGGGGCATATTGCCCTGGGGATGGCTGCAAGAGGTACCCTGGTACTCTGTGCCTCCAGTAGTGATGGGTTGGGGTGATGGCCATAAGAGATATCACAACACCCACCTCCCTGTGCCTCCAGTCTCTGCACCACAAAAACTATAGATGAGGGTGATGGCCATAAGGGATGTCACAACATTCACCTCCTTGTGCCTCCAGTCTCTGCACCACAAAAACTATAGATGAGGGTGATGGCCATAAGGGATGTCACAACATTCACCTCCTTGTGCCTCCAGTCTCTGCACCACAAAAACTATAGATGAGGGTGATGGCCATAAGGGATGTCACAACATTCACCTCCTTGTGCCTCCAGTCTCTGCACCACAATAATGATAGATGAGGATGATGGCCATAAGCGATGCCCCAACACCCATTTCCCCATATCTCCATCTCCTGCACCACAATAATGATGGATTGGGGTGATGGCCGTAAAGGATGTCCCAACACCCACCTCCCTGTACCTCCAGTTCCTACACCATAAAAATTATAGATAGGGGTGATGGCCATAAGAAATGCCCCAACACCCATTTCCCCATATCTCCATCCCCTGCACCACAATAATGATGGATTGGGGTGATGGCCATAAGGGATGACCCAACACACATTTCCCCATGTCTCCACTCCCTGCTTCACAGTGGTGATGAATTGGGGTGATGGCCATAAAGAATGTCCCAACACCTACCTCCCTGTGCCTCCAGTTCCTACACCATAAAAATTATAGATGGAGATGATGGTCATAAGGGATGTCCCAACACCCACCTCCCTGTGCCTCCAGTCCCTGCTTCACAGTGGTGATGGGTTGGGGTGATGGTCATAAGGGATGACCCAACACCCACCTCCCTGTGCCTCCAGTCCCTGCACCACAATAATGATGGATTGGGGTGATGGTCATAAGGGATGTCCCAACACCCACCTCCCTGTGCCTCCAGTCTCTGCACCACAGCAGCAATGGATTTGGGGGATGGCCACAAGGAATGCCCCAACACTCATCTCTATGTGCCTGTGGTCCCAGCACCATGGCAGTGACACCAAGCCACCACCAGCTGTGCCCAGGACAGGACAGGGCATCTCAAGGCACTCAGCAGAGCCCCCTGATCACCCCAGTCATCATCAGCTGCAGGGGATCTCCGTCCCCCACAGGTCTCCCAGCCCTACAGACCACTGAGGTCTTGGCCCCACAGCAGTGCAGCACAGGGAAGTTCTTCTACCTTAATTAGCATTCCATTACTGCTAATTAAAATTCCTTGGTTCGCCCCCAAAGGACTCCCCTCCCAGCCTTCCCCAGCGAGCACATCCTTAAAATAACTTCCAGCTGGGATCTCTCTCACTCACTGCTGATCCAACGCTGGCACTCTGGGGGTTTAATCTCTTCTTGTGGGTCTGACTCCCTCTGTGTGGTGGACACTCAGATCCCCTGCCCAACCCAGCCCAGAGCTCCCTCCCACCCAGAAAATGAAGCCACAAATCCAGCAAGGAGGTTACCACACACTGCCAAGGACGCAGGGAGGAGAGGGAAGGGAAGAGGAGGCTGAGTTAGCCTTGGGAATTGCTGCTGGGAAGGAAATGTGAAAACCAGCACAGCAAGAGCAGGATTTAGGGGGAAACCACCGGCTCTGGAGCATCCCAGGAGGGCTGTGCCATGCAGGAGGGGCTGCTCCTCTGCTCCCTCTCAGCTGCTGCCTGCAGTGGGCACGGGCAGTGAGTGGGTTTGCCAAGGGCACACCAGCATCCTTCTCCCCTCCCATGCACCGGAGATCAGGGCTCCCAACCCTCTCCCACCTCTCCTGCCAGGGAGCTTTGCCTTCCCGATGGAGCAGCACTGCCAGGAAGCCATTCCCTTGACCTGTGCATACCAGACACGTTCGAGATAGTGGAGCTGATAGCGGGATCGTGTTGGAACATCACACACCGAATTCCTTTGCCTTTTTTCTTAATTCCATTGTGTCTGGAGCTCCTGGAGCCTCATCCACACCCTGAGAGAGCTGGTGGAAAGCCTCCAGTGGGCTGGCTTCGATGGGCTCTAGAGCAGGCTGGTGCTGAGGTTGCTTTCCTACTTGTGGCATGCCAGAATATCCACGCTCATCTGCACAGCTTCTCAGGGTGTCCTCAGCTGTGAGCAGCCCAAATCATGTTGGACAGCAACCTCCCTGGGAAATGGGAAGGTGCCAGAGTTTGCAGAGGGGGTTCTTGGTACAGAGATGCTCCTGAAGAATTTCCCCTCGTCTTTATATCTACCTCTATCCCAAAAAGCAGTGACCAGCAAGGGACAACCTGCCTCCCAGCACACCAATCACTGCCACCCTCCTCATTCAGTCAGGACCAGAGAAAGCATTTCAGCTCTCCAGCTGCAAGATCTACCAAGCAAGTGGAACCAGTTCCACGCTGCCATCTCCCACTGGCCGAGCATGGGATGCAGTCTGGCTCTCTGTGCTGACTGCAGAACAGAGCAGCAGCACCTCTCCTCGGCTGTCCATCCTTCCCCTCGCAGGCTGTTTGCTCCCCAAAACACCAACAAGACCCTGGGTGTGGTTCAGACTCTCAGAGACATCCCTGCCCGCCTGCTCGGGGGTTTGTCCATCTCCCCCCGGCTCCGTGTGAGCGCAGGCAGCTCCCCCACCCCCTGCGCTCCCGCGGGAGGCCAAAGACCCCATTAACACCTCAGCATCCCTGGCACATGCGGCAGCGTCCGGCGGGGAGGGAGCAAACCCGACTTGAGAAAAATCCTAATTATCCGCCAGTTACCAGCTGGCTGCCGTGGGGCTGCGAGAAAAGCGCCGCGATCGCTGCGGCTGCAGCGTGTCCGGGCAGCTCCGGGCAGCGGAGCCGCGGTGGCCCCGGTGGCCCCGGTGGCCCCGGTGGCCGGGCAGGTTGCCGGGCAGGTTGCCGGCGTGCCCCGTCTTGCCTTGCCGCAGCTCCCGGGGCTCAGCCCGCCCCGCCGGAGCAGCTGCCAGAGGGGGGCTTCCAACCCGCAGGGAAAACCTTATTTTCGGCATCTGGTCGTTGGTGTCTGTGATAAGAAGGCCATTAAAAATGAAAAGGGAGGTGGTGGCAGCCTTGGAGGGTTTCTGCAGCATGGGCTGGAGTGGCTCTGTCCGGAGTGTCACCCACCACTGCCCAGAGTCCCTGTGCCAGGACAGAGCTGGGTAATGTCAGTCCCAAGGCTTCACCCTTCTCCATTCACCTCTTTTCTAAAATTAGAGAAACAGCATTTTGCAGCAAGAGAGAGCAGCTGATGATGGTGTGGTCCCATTGCCCACACTGCTACCCTCAGACCCCTTCCTCCTCCTCCTCCTGCTTTGAGTCAAGGCTGTCTGCTAAAGCACCTCTTATCTCTGGAGAGATATGCAGACTCCTCATTTGAATCCTTCAGGAGTTGGGAGAATCCACCACATTCTTTGATTCCTATGGTTAATTATCCTCACTGCTAAAAAAAAAAAATTAAAAATATTCCTCCTTGTTTCTAGTCTGAATTTGCCTGGCTTCAGCCTCCAAGTGCTGGATCTCATTAGGTCTTTTGCTATTACATTAAAGAGCTGGCTGCTATCAGGGACCATCTCCTGGGACACCACGACTGAGCCCCCTTGCTCTTCTTGGGGGTAACTTCCATGCAGAACATTTCTCTGATATTGCTCTACAAGGCATCTGTTCCAAACTGTTCAATTTCTTAACATCTCCCTCCCAAACCATGTCTGTTTTGTCAACAGAGGGTTTGAAGTGTGGACAGGAGCAGGGCTTGGGGACACTTTGCCCAGCCCTGCAGAGCAAGGACTTGTCCAGCACTCCAGAGGGGCCAGCTCACCTGGTCCTTAGGAGCCCCCTCTCCTAACTGAGGGACAATGGCAATGCCACATTTCCCAGGGATTCAAGTCAAAACCCTTCAAAACCAGGAGGCCATTGGCCTACATGCTCCCATCAACCAAAGCTTGTGATCATATCAAAAGATGATGCCAAGTCTTTTGACAAGATGATTCACACAAACCATTTGTTTTGGCACTGCCTGCTCAGCAGCTGTCCTTTCCTCTGTGGCCAGATCCTCCATGACTCAACCCCAGATTGCAAGAGACCTTCAGCTGAGGCTCCTTCCAGTGCAGTGGACGCCTCGCTGCTCCAAAATGCTTCACAGCACATTGGCTCTGCTGAACTTGTGGTCAGTGCTTGGTGGAAATTCATCAACCATCCATAAATTATTGGGTGCAGCAATACTCAGCATATCCTAAAGCCACAGGCTTCCCCAGGGTTGGTTCTTCCCAAGTGCTGCCCCAAACCACACGTGTCCTGCAGAGCCAGCATGGCTGGTGCTGCTGTGCTTGGTGTGGCAGATGTCCCTTTCTGTCCCCAGCCCTCCTGAGCAGACATTTACCTTCCCTTCCCAAGTGCCTGCATTTCCCAATGGCTTTTCCTCATCTCATGTGTGTATTCCCAGCTCCTGTGGAGGCTCACAGTGTCCCACACAGCGTTATTTGGGAGTTCACTAACACAGAACACATTTGTTTTCCTGAGCTCCTTATCCCACTAAACCAGGACGAACTCACAGGTGTGGCAGTGGCACTGCAGAGCTCACAGTGAGTGGGAGCAAGGCAATGGCCTCATCTTCCAGCACTGACCATGCCTGTGACAGCCAGGAGGACACCAGGAGGACACAGAGTGACACCAGGAGGACACAGAGTGACACCAGCTGTCACCACAGCAGGACCATTCCTGGTGTGGCACCTTGGCAAGCCGGACACTTTGCAGCCGCCTTGGCAATCCTGCAGGAATCACTGCCTCAAATGAAACATCCTCTGTGCTCTCCAGGGTGCCAGGTGCTGCCAGCCCAGTGCTGCTGTCCACAAGGCTCAGCTGCAGTGCAGGTGAGGCTGCTCTGGGGGATGCAGACACCCCAGCATCATGGCTCAGAGGGACACACACCCCTGAATGTCTTTCCCAAGTGTTAAAACCCCTCCAGGCATTCAAATCCTCACTCAGGACCCCTCCGTGCAGCCGTGGCTCCCAGCCCCAGCTGGTGGGTGCATTCTCCACAGATGCTCCCAGCCACCCCTGGAATAAATGTGTTCTCTGAGCAGCTCCCGGGTGCAGCTGCTCCCCCAAGGCTGGGAGGGCATAGAGTGGCACTGCCTGCCCTGAACTCCGACAAAGGCTTGGGAAAAACTCCCCTATCCTGGGACATAAATACAGGAGCACAATCAGCATAGGGTGATGCGAGACAGCCTGAGCTCCCTTTCGTTAGAACCGTGGAAAGATCCCAGGGGAATGGGATGGCTTTCAGGAGCCCTGCTGCTCTGCTCTGCTCCACCCCAAAGCCATCCCCCGGCACTCCCAGCTGGGGACAGCGAGCATGGGACACGTCCTGGCCCCCATCCCTACGTGCCGGGACAAGATCCCTGCAGTGCCGTGTTTCGGTTTCCATTCGGACGCTTTGGCAGCACGGGAATTCCTGCCCTTCCCTGCGCAGCTTTACCTGTGACTGACCGGAGTTATCCCCCAGCAGCGACAGGAGTGGGCTGGAATCACATCGTGCCCGAGGACCTCCGCTTTATTCCTGATGAAATGCATCCCTGAGCAACATCCCGCCAGGAAAGGCAGCGGAACGAGCGGGGAGTTAAGCCCGTGTTTAAGTTAAGCCGTGTTTAACACCACGGCGCTGTCCCAAGTCCCCGCTCCGTGTCAAGCAGCAGCCACCGGCCGCGGGGAAGCTGCGGGACTGTCCCAGCCGGGAATTCGGCTGTGTTCAAACTCCCGATCGCTGCCGGCTCGCTGCTGCTTCGGCAGGACACAGCTTCCCCGCTGCCGGAGCCGTCCCCTCCCCAGGACAGCCGGAGCATCCCTCCGGGCGCTGCCCGCCGTGTCCCTGCTCCACAGCATCCGAGGATGCGTTCTGGCTCCCGCAGGAAGGACTGTCTTGGCAATTAAACACGTCACCTTCCGCAAACAAAGGTCATTATCACACCCTGAGCTTAAATATCCCTGGGCTGCTCTGCCCGTTCCATGACAGTGTCAAACCGCAGCTCTGGAGGAAACTGTGCTGCTCCTACGGGGTGTCAGTCATCCCATCCCAACCTTCCTGCTCTGCCAGGGCTTCCCGGAGGAGAAAACCCGCCCGGCTCAAGCGTGGGGAGCTGCTCTCCACAGGTACCCTCTGCAGGATTACCACTTGTGGCACTGGCACAAGCGCTGGTTCTCCTGAGCCAAGCAGCAGGGATGCGGATTTAGGACCTTTTGCCACAAAAAGCAAAGCAGCCCCCATCGCTCTGCCCAGCGCCTGGGTCCCTGCTCGCAGAGCTCTCCTGTGCCGGGCAGCAGGACCAAACCTGCATCCCGGCTCCCGAGCAGACTGCAGGAGCTGTGCAGCCATCCCTCTGTGCATCAAACCCTCCTGCGCCTAAAAACCCGCTCTGTTAGTTGCTGTGACCTGTAGGGATTAAGTTACTCCTCTCATATGGGATGGAGAAGGACTGTAAATGACAAGCAGGCATTTACAGCACAGCTGGGAACGGTGCTGGGGGATACGAGCAAAGGTCCCTCTCACCCACGGGCTCGTCTCTGACAGCACCCGCTGGCAAACACGCCGGGAAGCACCGTGAGAACACGGCAGGAACCTCCGCAGGACATTTCTTTTCGGAGGAGATTTACCCACAATTTAGGGAATTGCGGCGAGAGAAGTGACATCCCATCCGCTGTGCTTCACACCCCTGCGGGACAAACCCCCCGGAAAGCAGGCACTGATGTTTCCAGCACGCTTGGCTTCCCAGGGCCACCACCTGTGCCGGTGAAGTCCCCATCAGTGGTGGTTGCATTCCGTGTGAGCCTCCCCAGCGTTGGGGCTGGCGGGGAGGACGCGCCCGGCAGTGCCGAGCATCTCCCCATCCATCCCAGGTAGAAGAATTCAACTTACTGTCCAGGTGGCTGACTTGGCGGTGCTGGATTGCTGGAAGGTCACCTCGAAGTGGTGGGGACCGGGGTAGTCGGTGTTGGAGGGGATGACAGGAGCCGGGGACATGGCGTCGAAGGTAGAGCTGGGCTGCGAGTAGGGAGAATGAGTTGGGACATTGGAGGTGTGCTCGGAGCTGTAGGGGCTGGTGGAGGCTGCTCTGCTGCCGATGCTCTGATCCATGCTGTTGTTCAGCAAATTGAACTGGGACTGGAGGAAGGGAAAAGGGGAGGAGGGAAAAAAGAAAACACCAGCCAGTTTAGAGACAGGGAAACCTCAGCCACCTTTCTCCAGGGCTGGGGTGTCCTGTTACAGCCTCCTTAAAGGGCCAGCGTGCGGGAGGGGAGCCAAAAGAGCTGGTCTGGGTGGCTCGACAGGTCACCACTTGTGTGGGGGATGAACTCCGTGTGCCTAAATCCCCCCTCGAGCTGCTCCATCCTCGCCGGAGGCACCGAGGTGCCACAATCCCGGATTTCTAGCGCACCTGCCTGGGGAAAACCTCGCTTCTGACAGTGGGGAGAGGGCAGGGATGTTGTGGGGTTTGCTCAGGTGTGGGACATGTCCCTGCTGCAGGCAGGGCTCTTCTCTCCTCTGTCCCTTCCAGAGCCAGAATGTCACAGCTCGGTGAAGCCACCCTGCCAAGGTGAGCAGCAGTCCCTGGCGATGACATCGCTCCATCGCGACAGCGATACCGAGAGCTCGTCCTCTTTTCCAACCTCTTTTCCAACCTGTCCCTCGTGTATTCACTGGTCACGGACACACACCCACACCCACACTCACTCCCGGGTGTGATTCCCCGAGCCAGCCAGCCCCGAGCAGTGGTTTGCAGCTGGTTTTCCCAGCGGGATGTTTACTCCCAGCGCCTGATGCAGCTCTAATTTGGGGAAAACCTCAAACCTACAAAGCACGTGGCTGCCATGCAGAGCACTGCAGGAAGGGCATGGGGCAAGTGGACCCACTTAGACGGGTCCTGACTCTTATTCCAGACCCGCTGGACCAAATCATGACTTTTTACAATTTTTTTCTTATTCCTCTTCTGACCAATTACTGTCAGATTCTTCCAAAAGAGCTGGCAGTAATGCAGGCACAGCCCAAGCACAGCGACATTCCCAAGAGCTGTGCAGCTAAAGCGACCTTAGCATTTCATTAGAAAATCAGACTCCAACACAACTGTTTCTCAGAGCAAGCGGGATGGTTTTTCCCCCCAGAAATCTGCAATTCCCAAACTGCTCACGGGCTGCTCTGACCCTGCAGCCCCAGAGGCAGTGGCAGTGCTGGTGACCACATGGTGCACTGCTGTGTGTCACCCTGGCTCCCTGCATTGGAGCAGGGACACAGCCCCCCTCACCTGCCCTCAGTGCCTGGCAGGGACTGTCCCCGTCCCCAGCACCCACTGGGGCAGCTCTGGGAAGCCAAGAGCTGAGGAAGCAGCCGTGGGCACAGCCAGCAGGCTCAGCCTTCTCCAAAGAGCTGCGAGGCTCACGGCTCAGGAATCAGGAGACGTGTTTTAACTTGGGATCCCAACCTCACCCAACCCTCTTCGATGTGGAATGGTTTAAAGGCAATCATCCTTCTCCAGGGAAGTTCTCCTGTTGCCTGCATCTCTCACAAGGTCGTTGGAGCCTGTGACTAACTGGAGGAATGCTGAACAAGATCTGGCTTGCTTTTATGCATCCAGCCATTTTCTCCCCTAAAATATGTGCCTAAATCCCTCTATTCCTCCTCACCGCTCTATAAATAGCCCAGCCAAAGACAAGCCAAGCTTTCCTTAATCCAGGCTTCACCTGGAGAAAAACTTATGAGAAACTCTGGCAAAACAGGCACGTTAGGAAAGCTCTTTCCATCCAACTGGGAAATGCAGCTGCTGCAGGGACCAGCGAGGTGGCCCAGGCAAAGCTGAGGGATCAGCCAGAACAGCAGCAAGGGAAAAGGGATTGCTGCAGGATGGGGCTGCTCACAGCACAGCTGATCCAGGAGTGTCAGGACTGAGCTGTTCTGCTCCCATGCTGAGAGACAGGAGCGTTCATGGCTGAAGCCTGTGGCTGTAAATGGGTGAGTGAATGGGACCCACCAGAGAACAGAGCATCCCAAACTCTGTGTGGGAGAAAACCTTCCCTCAGGCAGAATGGCCAGACATGAGACCCAGGGTATCTCCTTCACCTGCCCCGAGCTGGGCTGCCTTAGCACAAAGCAAGAGGCAGCATCCTGAATGCCCAGGCTTTGGGAATCTGCTGGCAGAGAGACCCAGAGTCGAGAGTGTGGGCAAAACAACAGCCTTGTCGTGCAAAATTGATTAAATTGTGGAAACATTCCCCTAAAAGAAGAATTGAGGGCAGGAGTGTTTGTGTGTGTGTGTAAATATGTACATACACACACAGGGATAATTACTCACACAACTGCAGCAACGACCTCCCATGGAACAGCCCCAACAATGGCACACACGGGCTTGGTACCAACACACTCAAGGTAAAACCAGGAATGAAGAGATTTCCTTCTACCTCCAGCTCCCTGTGTGCCTGTGCTGGACTGTTCCAAATGCCAGGGACAGACACAAACCCCTTTTCCCTAAAGAAACAACCTCAGTGCTTGAGGACAGGGCTGGAAATGTGTTACCTGCAGCACAGGTACAGATTCACCTGCTCTACCCTCCCAGGGATTTCCACCAGGGAAAGGAAGCCTGCCTGGGGAGGTCCCCAGTGGATGACAGAGAGGTGTTGGTGGTGTCCAGCACCTCCAGGTGTTCCTTGGATGGATGCTCTGTCTGACACCCGTCCCACCAGTGCACACACAGGTGAGGAACCCTGCACCCCAGCACCTGAGGCTCAAATCACACCAAAGCAAGAGGAGCAGTGCCTGGTACCCAAGGCTGCAGCATCCTGCAGCATCCAACACGGCTCATGAGCAGGGCTGGACCAGCCCTGTCCTCCCTGCAGCTGCAGGATGGGGACAGGCACGCACTGGGACAATCCCTGCAGCATCCCGAGCAGGTGCCCCAAAAGTGGAGGATAATTTGAGAAGAGCATCAACGCAAACCCCACGATAGCAAGCAGCACCTACCGTGGTGTAATGCTGCATCGGGTCGCTGATGTAGAGCATTTTAGTTGTCTCGGGGTTCGCGGAGCACGGGGCAGCCTCCTGGCACGGGAGTCATGGGGTCGGGGCGGCGGAGGGGTGGGGAGGAGGGTGGGAGGAAGGAGTGAGGGAGCGGGGCAGCGCCAGGGATGCTGCGCTGGCCGCCCGTGTGCCGCCGTCTGTTGGCTTTTTTGCTTTTTTCATCTCCCTTAGTTCTGTCAACTCGCTGCATCCAACAACAAAACGGGGCCCACCCCTTCTGTCCCTCATGACTATTCATTAAAGCACAGGGCAGGCCCCAGCTTGCCCAGTGATGGACTGGGCGATACCAACCATTCCCACTGCAGGGAGAGCAGGGGTCCAGCTCCACCACCAGAGCTGCCCTCATCCCTCTCCCAAAAGCTTCTTCCAGCCACACGGGGCTGGAGATCTGCTGGGCTGGCACCTGTGAGCAGCACACTGAGGTGCCCACTGAGCAACAGGGCAGGGATTCTGAGAGCTCAGTGTGTGGGAGATGTGGAGCTGTCTCTGGATGGATGGATGGATGGATGGATGGATGGATGGATGGATGGATGGATGGATGGATGGATGGATGGATGGATGGATGGATATCTAGAAGGACAGAAAGGAATATTTAGGGATAGATGCCTGACAGAGCATTTGGGTGATCTGCTCGCCACCACCGAGCATCAGCACCACTCTGGCACCAAGAACAGCAGGAATCATCACGAAATGAGTGGTCCCTCCACAGCCTCTCCCCTCTCCTGCCTTTCCCTGAGGCTGCTGGCATCCAGAGCGCTTCTTATCGCGCACCCCAGGCTGCTCCGGCCCCGCCGGGCTCGGCTTTGGTGGCAGCAGGAGCGAGGGGAAAGGCGAGGGCTCGCTCAGCGAGGGGCACAGCCCCAATTAGCAGCGCTCTGCCCAGCCCCTGCCCGCTGTGAAAGGCCGGGAAGGGAGGGAAAGGGAGCGGAAAGCGAGGGAAAAGGGGCTGGGGGAGGGGAGGCAAGCTGTCGGAGAGGGAAACGGCGGCTTTCTGGAGGGAAACTGCGATTTTCTGGAGGGAAACAGCGATTTTCTGGAGGGAAACAGCGGCTCCCCGCAGGGAGGTGCAGCCAGGGCAGCCTCAGGGATGCTCCCGGGCTCCACTGAACATGCACAAGCGGCCGGGATGTCTCTCACGCCCGCGATGCTTTTCCAAGACTTTGTCCCAGGCACGGACCTGGGGCTGCGGTGGGAGCAGAGCCCCTCCACAGCTCACAAATGGATTTTCTCTACACCGTTTGTCCCACAGTGAATTACAGAGTGCTGCTGTCCCGGTGCTCCCCCAGAGCTCTGAGCCCCGCTGCTGCCTGCACTGGTGTTATCCAACAATAAATAACCACGGTTTTACTGAGCTTTGTGCATTTAGTTACAGACCCTGCAGCAGTGCCTCACCATCAGGGCTGGTTTATGAACCAGCAAACACCCCAGTGCCTCCCCCAGCGCCCCCAGCCCATCCCTGCAGGGAAATCAAGTCAGAAATCAGATCATTCAGGTGCCCATCCCTGCTGTCCGAGCACACTCACCATCACCGAGTCACCCATGCCTCTCAGCTGGAACACGTCCATCGTCACCTCGGTGCGGTTGGAGACCTCATTGCTGCTGGTGGCCGGAGGGAGGTCGAAGTAGGTGCTGTCTGGCTCCCTGAGGAGAAGGTGAGGGCACAGTCATCTCCAACACAGCCTGTGCCACCACCCCCCCACCCCAAGTCCCCTCAAACCTTGTTGTCCCTTTCCTAACTTCCTCCACCTCCTTCCTTCCCCTGCTTTTATTTCCACATGGCAGAGCAGGCTTTACCCGGCAGAGATGTAGGAAATTTTGCATCCACCCAGCTACTCCAGCATATCTGCCACCTTGGGATGTCTTTACTTGAGAGGAACAAGGAAGAATAAATGAAGAACAGTCTTTCTCCCTTGCTGGATTAGATCATGAGGCCCAAAGGCCAGAAGGTTTGCAAACATCTTGGTGGGGCTGAAAGATGTTTAATTTTGGAATTAAGGGTCCCAACTTGAGGGGAGCTCTGCTCTGGCCCTGACACTGCCCTCACTGCAGCCAGGAAGGAGCTACCCATGAGACAGACAGTGCCATGTTGTTTGGCAAATGGAATGCCCTGAGTAGAGGGTCTGAAACCAGGGAGCAAAATCTGACAGGTGGGAAAATGTGTCTGTGGAAAGCAGAGGATGCAAAAGGAAATCTGTCTCTGTCAAAGAGCCACTGCTGCCTCTGAACACCCCCCATGGGGAATGATCCCACCCCACTTACAGCGTGCTCCAGAGGTGCTCGAAGGTGGTGCCTTCATCAGCTGGGGACGGCTGGGACATCTTCACAATCGGGGAGTCAGACAGGGGGTAAATCACTCTGGGGGAAAGGGAAACAGCAGGGTTAGCACTGCCAGCCTGCTGGGCTGTGCTGAGCTGTGCTGGGCTGGGCTGGGCTGTGCTGAGCTGTGCTGTGCTGTGCTGGGCTGAGCTGTGCCAGGCTGTGCCATCTCACTCCAGCAAAGCAGCTGCCCAAGGGCAGGAATCCCTCAATCCCAACTCACTCCCAGCAGCACAGCAGGGACCAGAGAGCCCCAGAGCCCGTGGTAGGGGACACACAGGTCAGGGACCCCAGAACCATCGTGGGGGACACTCAGGACCACAGATCCTCAGAGCTATCATGGGGACACAGAGAACCAGAGACCCCCAGGGCCCATTGTGGGGGTCACACAGGACTGGACACCCCCATGGCCCATCGTGGGGGACAATGCCCACACTCCCAGCAGAGCAGGCCAGGGCAGCAGGCAGGGATGACCCAAGCTCAGCAGAATGAATTCAGCCAAAATCTCCTGGATGCTGCTGCAGAGTCCATAACCAGAGCCATGCTCGGTCCAGCCCGTTCCCCTCGCCCCTGCACAAGGATTCCTGGCCTCTCTCAGGCACGGGAGGAAAGCAGCCCAGCCCAGCCCAGCTGTCCCTGTGTGCCCAGAGCCTCTCAGAGCCAGCAGCCGGAGCTGGAGGTGTCACGGAGCCATCTTGAGCCTCGTGCTGCCATCCCCTATGGGATCCATCTTCCTCCTCCCTTACCCTCTCCCTGCACGCTGCAGGGCCTCTTCCCTGCCCTGGCTGACACGGATACACCCCCAGGCACATCTGGCTGCCCCTTTTCCCCATGCTGGTGTTAGCATTGCATCTCAGCTGCGACATCTCATAGTGAAAACCCGACACTTCCTGCCCCTTCTGTGCTGTTCTGTGCGAGCTGCACTGAGTGGAGGGCAGCTGCTCTCAGAGTGAGGGATGCTCAAGGGTTCCTTGGGGCCCTCTGACTCAGCTGGGGACCAAGCAGCTGCAGGGGAGGGAGTTAAAATGAAAGCAGGGAAGCTTTCCCCGTCAGTAAATCCCGTGAGCTGCTTTCTACAAAACACAGCATCCGCAGCCACCCCGCCTGGAGGAATTCCCACGGCACAGGAGGGCACAGGAGGGCACAGGAGGGCTCAGGAGGGCACAGGAGGGCTCATTCCCCACTGATCCCATGTCAGGAACAGCTAACATGCAGTCTGGTGTCCTCCCGTCCCTCCTCATCCCACGTGTGACTCACAGAGAAATGAAAGAACCTACAGGCAGCTTTGAGAGGAAGAAAAGCCTAGAACACATGCAGGCGACAGAACAGGGTTGCTGGCGGCCTTACCCTTCTTCCATGCTGCTTCTTCTGGCCCAGAGCAGCTTCAGGAAGTAGTCAGGCCTTTTCCTCTAGAGGAGAAAGCACCTCTGCACCGCCCCGGCTGTGTGGTCATCAGGGGTGACACCAGCTCTAACCACGTGGCTGCTCTCATTTTCAAAAGGAAAGAAATCTGACTATTTTAAGGGTGTTTTGGAAGTTCCCTTTCACTCTTTCAAAGCACGACCTGGGTTTGCAAAGCCAGGCCAGCGTCTTCTCATGTTTGGGCTCTGAACTGAGGGGTGCAAAGGGAAGCTGGGTGCTGGGTGCTGTTAAAGCACATCCCTGCCTCCCTGAACCCTGCTCATCCTGGGAAAGCACCTCTGCAGCAAGAGTGACAGCCTGGCACCAAGCACCTGGGTTGGGAAAGAATTTACCAACCAATTTACCTACAAATAGGGTTCCCCAAAATTTGTCTGGTGCTGATCTAATTCCCTCTGAAAGGAGGGGCCATTTAGAGCTCTGTGCCAGGGAATTCACATTTGGGAAGGTGGGAAAGCACTGTGATGGTGAGGTCCAGCAGGAGGAAAAGCCACCCTGGAGGAAGCAGTGGGAGCTTTGTGCAACATCAAAATTAAAGGTAAATTGGGAAGAGCCTTAGAGCCAAATTCTGCATTGCTCTGGAATGGCTTGGACGCAATTCCCGTGCCCAAGGCTGAGCAAATGGCACCTGGGGCTGAGTTCAGGACCTGCCACAGCCCAGCTCAGCTCCCTGCCCCTTCCAGCTCCCCAATTTCGAGCCTGTTCTGCCTCTGCCCTGACTGTGTCAGCTCCCTGCTGTCACCAGCTCCCCACACCACAGGGAAGATCTGGGGTTTCATCCTGACTTCTTCCAGCAAGAGTTCTCCAGCCAGACTCCACCAGCAGGATTATCACCTCTAGAGACCCCAAACTACTTATTAAAGTGGAGATGTCCTCACCCAGGGAAAGGTGCAGCAAGGAATTCTCCATCCCTTCCACCTCGATGTGGCAGGGAGGCAGTGGGGGATGCTTGGCATGGCTGGCACAGCCATGAGGACCTGCACTGGATTTATTGCAGCTTTCTAAGGGGAAAAAGACCAAAATGTGCAAACCATGGGGTTGGTGCTGGGATCCAGGCTTGCCTGCATTCCCTGGGAGAGCTGCCGGCTCCAGCGCTCCCTGGATTGCTGCTTCCCTCTGTTGCAAGTCAGGGCATTGCAGGGAGGCTGCACACGGGGAAAGAGCCGGCAGTGGGCAGAGAGAGCTGAGAACAGCGATCCCCAGAGCTGAGAACAGCGATCCCCAGAGCTGAGAACAGCGATCCCCAGAGCTGCCAACAGCGATCCCCAGAGCTGAGAACAGCGATCCCCAGAGCTGCCAACAGCGATCCCCAGAGCTGAGAACAGCGATCCCCAGAGCTGCCAACAGCCATCCCCACCTCTGCTCCCCGCGGGACCCGGCTGCCACCCCGGGATGCGGGACCCGCCCCGGGTCCTTCTGCCCATGGAGCTTCCCTGGGAACGGCCGCTGGAATAATTTCCAAAGATTAGTATGGAAAAGCTCCACGTACTCAGTTTCCATGGTGCTGTGGAAATCCCAGCCCCAGAGACGGAGGGAGAAGGAAAAGCACGGACCAAGATCCCCACAGCCACCCCAATGTGGGAGAACAACTCCTGGAGAAGCAGAGCAGATTTACCTCCATCTATCCAACCTTGCTTCACTCATGTTTTGTGACCACAGAGCCTGAATAAATTATTAGAATGATCACAAACTCAACTTTTTTCATCACAGTGAGGATGGTGGAGTGCACTGTCAGCCTTGCTGGGATCACTGCCTGCCCTCTGAGTTTCTGCTCTCTCTGGAAGGAGCATCTTTGACCTCACTATTAACTCTAGGGCTCAGGTTCAGCCCCAGAAAAGCTCAGTATTTATACTTGGTGATTCACTGCTATCCCTCCACTCCAACAGCCCAGAATGAAACATGACAGAGTTTTGCAGCCACCTTAAAGGGAGATAAATGCACAAACTCCATGTAACAGGGCTGTGACTAATTCCCAAGGACTCTCTGGGACAGCAGCACTTCTGAGAACTGTTTCCACCTCTCACACGGAGCTGCTCCATGACTTGGGAGCTGACCCCGGACCTTCCCTCCTCCGCACAACGAGACCCATCAGACTCATCCAGCCCACCGCAAAAAACTTCATTTCCAAAAGAAATTTCATTTCCAAGGATTTCTAAAAATCCTTCCAGTCCCACGGTACCAACGCTGCCCTGTGCTACCATTCATTTATCCCGGGCTGTTAAATTCCCACCTGCAAAATGAAGTTTGTAAAAGCAATGGAGAGTGAGAGAGCTTTCCTGCAGCACACTTTGAATCTCAGAACCCCCCCGCGGGGTCCAGCAGCTTATTAACAATTTTCTTTCCGAGGAGGAGGCAGGTTGGGCAGAAATCCTCTCTGGCTGCATCACTGACTGCAGTTAGTGATGGGACAGGAGGATCAGACCACTGCTCCCCCTCCCTCCTTGGCAGCCCACCGGGATCCAGCCCCTCCGTTGCTTCTCCCATTCAAAAAAGTGCTTTCACTCCAGAGTTAAAGCACTTGGGAGCAAACTTTCCAAGACACTTTAATAATGTGTCACAAACCCACGAAGCAAAGCGGTCGCAAACATCCTCGGGAGAGGGTCGTGTGAGAAACTCACACTCACCTTTTGTAGTTTTTTTTCCCCCTCCTACCTGCGTTTTGAGTTCCCCCGGAGGTCTCCCGCAGACAGGAGTGGCCTGGGATTGAGGATCTACGTTATTTACTGCACTACACTGGAGTAGCGTCCCGGTCGCCAAGGCAATGACATTGGAGCTGCTGAAAGCTGTGTGAAAAGTGAGGCAAAAGCTCCTGCGCTCCTTCCTGGAATAGGAGGCAGTTGCAAGGGGGTGGGGAGTGCTCAGCCAAGCGTGCCAGGGAATTAAAGCTGGTCACCAGTGCCGAAGGGACGCCGGGGTAAATTGGGTGTGGGGGCTGCAGCAGCGGCGGCCACCCGGCAGCACCGCTGGGCTTTAATCAATCACAGAATCAGGGAAGGGTTTGGGTCGGAGGGGAGCATAAAGATCACCTCCTTCCACCCCTGCCATAGGTGGGGACACTTTTCACTAGCCCAGGTTGCTCCAAAGCCCGTCCAACCTGGCCTTGGACGCTTCCAGGGATGGGACATCCAGCAAAGAATGCTCAGCGCAGATCAGGGAGGTTCTCCCCATCGTTGGATTGGTGGGCTGAGCGGGTTTGGGTTTGCATTCAGCCAAGTGACCACATCATCTCTCCTGGGGATCGCCTGGGGGTCGGGAGGGGCTCTGGGATTCCCCCGGGAACAGCGACTTGCCAAGGTAAGGAGAGGGGCAGTGGGTGAAGACTGAACATTTCTGAATAAAAACCAAAAAACCATCACCTGCAAGGCTGATTATGGGCTCACAGACACCCTGTCACACTGACACCCCCCTCACAAAGCCTCGTGTTGCTGGTCATTGCCCTCGGTCACCCGGGCACTGCTCACCCTGGGCAATCACTGCTCATCCTGGGCAACCACTGCTCATCCTGGGCAATCACTGCTCATCCTGGGCAACCACTGCTCATCCTGGGCAACCACTGCTCATCCTGGGCAATCACTGCTCATCCTGGGCAATCACTGCTCATCTTGGGCAATCACTGCTCATCCTTGGCCATCACTGCTCATCCTGGGCAATCACTGCTCATCTTGGGCAATCACTGCTCATCCTTGGCCATCACTGCTCATCCTGGGCAATCACTGCTCATCCCTGGGCAACCACTGCTCATCCTGGGCAATCGCTGTTCATCCTGGGCAATCGCTGTTCATCCTTGGCCATCACTGCTCATCCTTGGCCATCACTGCTCATCCTGGGCAACCACTGCTCATCCTTGGGCAACCACTGCTCATCCTGAGCCATCACTGCTCATCCTGGGCAACCACTGGTGATCCTTGGGCAACCACTGCTCATCCTGGGCAATCACTGCTCATCCTGGGCAATCACTGCTGATCCTTGGGCAACCACTGCTCATCCTGGGCAATCACTGCTGATCCTTGGGCAACCACTGCTCATCCTGGGCAACCACTGCTGATCCTGGGCAACCACTGCTCATCCTTGGGCAACCACTGCTAATCCTTGTCCATCACTGCTCATCCTGGGCAACCACTGCTCATCCTGGGCAATCACTGCTCATCCTGGGCAACCACTGCTCACCCTGGGCAATCACTGCTCATCCTGGGCCATCACTGCTCATTCTGGGCAATCACTGCTCATCCTGGGCCATCACTGCTCATCCTTGGCCATCACTGCTCATCCTGGGCAACCACTGCTCATCCCCGGCAATCACTGCTCATCCTGGGCAACCACTGCTCATCCTTGGGCAGCCACTGCTCATCCTTGGCCATCACTGCTCATCCTGGGCAATCACTGCTGATCCTTGGCCATCACTGCTCATCCTTGGGCAATCACTGCTCATCCTGGGCAACCACTGCTCATCCTGGGCAACCACTGCTCATCCTGGGCAACCACTGCTCATCCTTGGGCAATCACTGCTCATCCTTGGGCAGCCACTGCTCATCCTGGGCAACCACTGCTCGTGTTCAGGTCCCCTGTGGCCACTCCAGGACCAACAGACACCCCCTGCCCACGGTCACCTCCACATCCCACTGGGGCAGATGGTGACGGCAGAGCAGCTGTCACGTCTGTCCCTCTGTTGTGGGGACAGAAACTCGATGCATTCACCCCCCAAAAACCACATCGGTGGGGCTGGAACCAGCTTTTGGAACACAAATAATCTGTAATGAAATCAAGACTTGATTCCTCAAAACCTCTGATCGTGAGGTTTATTTTTAAATGATGGTGATTGCGGGGGGTCCCACCAGGGCTGTGCTGTCACTGGGACGGGGCCAGGCTGCTGCCACCCAAAAACTGGGTGTACAGACCGTGAGGACGAAAGGAGGCAGTTGTGCATCCCCTGGCTGTTCAGTGGGGAAGGGATGCAGAGGTGCCCGAGGCACCAGAGAGTTTTGGGGACACTGTCTGTGTTTTGGGAACACAACATCCCTGTCACCCTCCTCGTTCCTTCTTGGCTTTTCTGCTCCGGCAGAAGGCTGCACCGAGAGGGGGCTGTTTCCCAAAGGAACATGCCCCCTAAGAGGGGTTATCTGGGATCTGCCCCTCCCCTGGTGTGCCTGTATTTATTAATTTTTTAATTGATTGATTCCAGTCAGTTCACATCCTTTTTGCTGGGGTGTCCCTATTGCAATTGTTAGTTCCTCTGTCCTGTCCGGAGAATCTGGCGGGACATCCCGCCTGTGCTCCCGTTGCTGTGTATAATTAGCCGGCAGTAGTGATTAGCCCGGAGGGCTGATTAATTAGCCAGAAGGACTGTCCCGGGCGCGGGACACTGCCCGCGGAAAAGCGCCAGATACGGGAGGGTTCCCTGAGGATAGAGAGAGGAGGGGGAGCCCGCCCTTCAGCTCATTAACCGCGTCATTACCCGGCTCATTAGCGGCTCATTTGCATACCAATGCTGCTCATTTGCATACCAATGCTGCTCATTTGCATACCAACGCGGCTCATTTGCATACCGACGCGGCGCTTTCCCGCGCGCTTCCCGCCGCCGGGCGCCCCCTGCCGGGCGGGCGCGGGGACCACAACTCCCGGCGTGCCCCGGGGCTGCCCCTCCCGCGCGGCCCCGCCCCTTCCGGCGGGCCCCGGCGGAGCGGAGCGGCCCGGGCGGAGCGCGGCGGGTTCGAATCCCGGCGGCGCCGCGCCCGCCATGAACTTCTCGGAGCTGTTCAAGCTCTCGGGGCTCCTGGGCCGCTTCTCTCCCGACGGAAAATGCCTGGTGAGTGGCGGCCGCGGTCAGCGGGGCCGCGCGGCCCGGACGGGGCGGTTGGCGGGGCCCCTGAGCGGCCGCGGCGCGGGGCCCGGGGCAGGGCCGGGCTGAGGGCGGACACGGAGCGATGGAGCCCCGGAGCCTGCGGGCCTGAGCTCGGAGACTGCTGCCGGGAGGCTTTGAGGCTGTACCGGAGACCTGACTTAGGTTAAATTAACCTTAATCAGTTAGATGAATTACTGCTTTAAATTAAGTAGTACCTGTAGGGAGCCTACAGGAAAATGGAGGGGGGCTCTTTACAACGGTTCGGAGAGGCAGGACTAAGGAGAACAGCTTCAAACAGGGTTAGATGAGATGTTGGGAAGGAATTCTGCTTTGTGAGGGTCCTGAGGGCCTGGCACAGGGTGCCCAGAGAAGTTGTGGCTGCCCCTGGATCCTGGAAGTGTCCAGGCTGGGCAGGGCTTGGAGCCTGGACTAGTGGAAGGGGGTGTAACTGGGTGAACTTTAAGGTCGCTCCTAACCCAAACCATTCTGAGATTCTATGAAATAAAATAAGGTATAAGACAGAAAGTAATTTTATAAAAACCGGAGTTAATTACCCAGCAGTGATGGAATCGATGAGGATTCTGTTTATTACTATAAAATCCCCTTTTCCCTGGGTTAGTTCTCGCTGTAGTTTGTAGTGGAGCTCAGTCTATATAGAATAGACTTACAGAATCTTAGAGTGGTTTGGAGTGCAAAGAACTTTAAAGCTCACCTAGTTCAAAGCCCCTTCTATGGGCAGAGACACTTTCCACTATCCCACGTTGCTCCAAGCCCTGTCCAGCCCAGCCTTGGACACTTCCAGGAATGGGGCAGCCACAGCTGCTCTGGGCACCCTGTACCAGTGGCCCACCACCCACAGGCAGGATTTCTTTTTTAATAATACAACATTGACCCTCTCTGAGCTAAACCTGGGATCACAGCCAGCCTGGCAGGGACAGGCTCTCCATCCAGGATCCTGCTCCAGCTCAGCCCTGTCCCTGTCCCCCCAGGCCTCGTGCATACAGCACCGTCTGCTGGTTCGGGATGCGAGCTCCCTGCAGATCCTGCACCTCTACACCTGCCTGGACCAGATCCAGTACATCGAGTGGTCCTCGGACTCCCTGTTCATCCTGTGTGCCATGTACAAGCGGGGCGTTGTCCAGGTGAGGATGAGAGCAGGACAGGGTGGGATTCCTGCTGAACAGCCAGCACTGGGCTGATGCTTTGCTGATGCACCTGATGTTATTGAGGATAACCCAGCATGCCAGGATTTTGAAAGCCACAGCAAACATCTTAGTTTTAAAAATAATATTTAGGATAAAAATATCTAGCAAAACAGGGGCGTTGTCCAGGTGAGGATGAAAGCAGGACAGGGTGGGATTCCTGCTGGCACCTGGGTGTGATGTGAGAGCTGAACAGCCAGCACTGGGCTGAGGCTTTGCTGATGCACCTGATGTTATTGATAACACAGTTTGAGGATAACCTAGCATGCTAGAATTTTGAAAGCCACAGCAAACATCTTAATTTTAAGAATAATATTTAGGATAAAAATATCTAGGAAAACAGAGCAGGCTCGGAGATTATTGTACCAATTTCTTACTGCAGTAGGAAATAAATAACATGCAAGCTTGTTAAATGGACTAAACCTGTTAAAGTGTTGGATGTTCAGAATATTTGTCACAGAAAAAAACCAACCCCACATCATTTGCTGTTCTGTGATCACCCAGAGGCGTGGGACTCACTTTTGCAGCGGGATCCAGCGCCAGTCCTTCATGGCTGCGGGTGCTTGGGTGTTCCTGAGCTCCCTGAGGCGGGCTGCAGGAGCCTGCTGTCAGCTGCAGAGGTGTGGATGAGCAGAGGTGTGGATGAGCTGATGTTTGCTGCTCTGTCTGCTTGCTCCCTGCCCCAGGTCTGGTCGCTGGAGCAGCCGGACTGGCACTGTAAGATCGACGAGGGCTCCGCGGGATTGGTGGCTTCATGCTGGAGTCCGGACGGGCGTCACATCCTCAACACCACCGAGTTCCATGTGAGTGTGCAGGCAGGCTTGCTCCCCTCGGTGTCAGATGTTGCTGTCTGCCCTTTGACTTCCCAAAATAACCCAAAGCCCTTAAAGCAGCAGCGGTGGTGGCGAGCACGGATGCAGCTCTGTACTCCCGTGTAACTCAGGTTAATTCCAGGTTGGGTGTTGGTTATTCCATAATGTTTTGTCCTCTTGCTACTGGTGATAAGATAGAAAATGGACACTTAAATTTGAAGGTAAAATTGTGTGGTTTGCAACATATCCTGATGTTTTTGATTTTGATGGCATTCATCAAAGCAGTCTGCTTGCACGGTGAGAAAAGCTCAGGATTTCTAGTTGGAAAAAACCCAAACCATAAACATTTCAGAATGATTTTAAATTCAAACTTATAGGCTTATTTTTATTGACCTATGAGATGAAATTTCGATCCAGATCCTGGAAATATTTTCCCAGTTGTTTGATTTGACACCCAGGAGTCAGACTGCTGGTGGAGCCACTAACACCTTTAATGCTGATTAAGACCCATATGGGGGATGCTACTAATGTAGAATCCAGATTGCTTTGTGGGTGATTGATTTGTTGCAAGGCTTGTGGATTCTGACTCTTCCACATTTTGCATTAGAGCTGATGATTCCTGTTATTCAGTACAACAATGAAGGGTCAGAAAATAGCCAAGAACAGCATGTGAGACATTTTCTTTGTGTTTACTCTTTCCAAACCTGTGGGAAGAAGTGACAGGATCTTGTGCCATAACACTGGTTAGCACAAGATTCACATGCTGCAGTACAGGATTCTCTTTTTTTGGGGCAAATCTCAGTGTTAATGGGATCTGACTGTGGACTCTGCCCTGTGTGTGTACAAAATCCACTCCCCATCCCTCTAGATAGGAGTGACAGCTTCAGACCTTGGTTTTCCCAGGTGCGAATTGTCCTGATAGCAGCAATAAAAAATAAAAACGAGCCCAGAATTCCAGCCTGGAGGCAGTGCAGCCATCTCTGCTGGTCAGGCAGCAGCAGAGGAGGCAGAACTGCAGGCTGGGGCTGTGTGAGGCTCCCAGAGAGGATCTCATGGCACGTGCCTGTGGGGGTGGACCAGCGAGGATTTATTGCCTCCCAACAGAACTCGGTTTGACCTTAGAGGATTTCATTAAGCTTTTGCCAAGTTGGCATCTGTGTTGGGATAAGTTTCCTTTCCAGCTGTAAACAGGTTGCTAAATTAGCTGTTGTCAGACAGCTGCCATGGTTGGAGCTGTGTTTACTCCCTCCCTGCTAAATCCACAGTCTGGGGGGATGGATGTGGGCAGTGCTCAGGATATTGAATATCAGTGTGTTATCAAATCCAGCTATTTCCTGTAGGGTTTGGGGGTTCCCTGGGCTTTGGTCACTTCCAAACAGCACCAAGTAACCACTCATTCTTGTTATTCCTCAGGTCAGTGTGTGAATTCCGCTGAAAACTCACCAGGAATTTTCTTATTCCCTGAGCTTTTTAAAGGTTGTGGTTGTGCTGATTTCTTTCTAGCAATCTGTCCTTACCAATGCCTCAGAAAAATCATTACAGAATCCCTATAACTACAGAGTAGTTGGGGTTGGAAGTGCCCTCTGGAGATCATCCAGTCCAACCCCCCTGCCAAGGAGCAGGTGACACAGGGGAGCATCCAGGTGGGTTTGGAATGTCTCCAGAGGGGGAGATTCCACACCTTCCCTGGGAAGCTGCCCCAGTGCTCTACCACCTTCCATGGAAAGAAATGTTGAGGTGGAACTTTGTTGTGGTTTAGTTTATGGCCATTACTCCTTGTTCTATCACTGGCACCTAAAAAAGGAATCTGGCACCATCCTCTGACACATGGAATTCATCAGCTGATTTGCAGGGTTTCTTTGTCAGTGTTCCTCTACTGAAATCCACTCTAGGAGGCAGCTCCACATTATCAATGTCCTGTGGAAGGTGTTGAACCCCACATGATTCCTTCCACTGCCATCATTCCACCAGAATTTACAGGCACAGGTAGAGCTGAACCAACAGCTGCAGGTCCAGGATCTGAAGGAAAGCAAATGGATCCTCTTCACAACCTGCTCCAGTAGAAGGTGTCCCTGCCCATGGCAGGGGATGGGATAAGATGAGCTTTAAGGTCACTTCCAACCCAAGCCACCCTGGGATTCTGTGATTCTCTGCTTCCTCATGAGCCTCCTGTTTTGGGATAAATAGCGCGAAGATGTTCTGGAGTGTTTCTCTGAAGAACTGTGCTTATAAACGACATACTTTGTACTTTGTCTCATTCCATGTCAGGTCCTTAAGCATTGAGGAGCTTCTTTGGAACTCCAGCAGCAGGGAAAAGTGTGTGTTTCTGTGTGTATCCCAGCTAATCCTTAGTAACTGTGCGTGGCTGCGTTGGCTGAAAAATGCTTCCTGGCGAGGAATGTGCTCTGAATAATCTTCTGAAATCCGGTGCTGACAGACACTGCTATGTAAGGGGGCCAAGTGACCCAGTCAAGTCTGGGACAAGAGTTGACAGTCATTTGAGCTGTAGGTTGTTTAAAAGTGTGTTTTTGTCTGCTGAAAATCACCAGTCCTACACCTGCCTGGAGCTGTCAACATCGGGCCGTGGTCCTGGGCCCGGCGCTGGAGACTGTTTATCACGTTACCATCTAAATACTTTTTATTTCTCAGCTGTTTTTAGGCTATTTTAAAAATGCTTCTGCTTTTGGTTTGTTTTTCCACTGCAAAACAACAGCTGAAAACTTCTCAGACACCGTTATTGTGAGGATTTGAATTTGATAACTCTGCTCAATCGAGATATATGTGCTGAAGAGAAAGTATCCCCCACAATGAGCAGTGGAGATGGGCTTGCTGCAGACCTAACTGACCATGGGCTGTTCTCCTGTAAAAACAATTGTCCCTCCTCCATGAATTCCCTGAGAAAGGCAATGAGCAGCAATGGAAATTTCCTGTCATTTTGGAAGTGTTTGGTTTCTTTTCTCACCCTCTGTGTTTGGTGTTTCTGTTGCTCCTGATCCTGTCTGCAAGCTGTGACATAATCCCTCTAATCTTTTTCATCTCATTTATGTTGACAATTTAAATGAGATTATGGAATGTTCCAGGTGGGAATATGAAGGTTTTCCCTTTCTGTCACAATTCAGTTGTAAACACAGTGTTAAGGGAAGGGGGTGTGAAATCCATACATTAAGCACATAATGAGAGTTCCTCTGTAGGAATGTCTGAGTGGGCACAAATGGAACAACAGAAAAGGATCCTACTTTCAGGAATCAAAATTACTTGGTTTTGAATGTTCCTAGTACTAGGCCAAGCCATCAAATTGTGTGAGTTTGATGGAAGTTACAGTGGAATTATGGAATGTGTCTGTGTGCTTCCCTCTGAGCCTGCAGCCCTTGCTGGAGAGACTGGAGTTGAACTGACAAAAGAAGGATGAGAGGACACAGCCTCAAGCTCTGCCAGGGCAGGGTCAAGTTGGAAATCAGGAGGAATTTCTTCATGGAAAAGGTGGTCAGGCATTGGAAGGTGCTGCTCAGGGAGATGGTGGAGTCCCCATCCCTGGAGGTGGCACTCAGTGCTCTGGGCTGGGTGACAGGGTGGGGGTCAGGCACAGGTTGGATTGGACTCTGATCCTGGTGCTCTTTTCCAGTCTTAATCCATGAATAGAGAACTTGAAACAGGATGATCTTTAAGGTGCCTTCCAACCCAAACCATGATCTTATTAGATGTTAAAGGTGTGTTGTGGCTGACAGATGGAGTGAAGATGAGGGCTTGGCTTATCAGACTCTTTGAGGCATCTGACTTAGTTGTAGTCTGGGTTTTTGCAGGTGTGTTTTTGTGTGTGTGACTGTGCCATGAAACCTGTGCTGGCTGTGCTTTGGGCTCTCCTCAGTGCTACAGAGGCACTGGAGCAGTTTGTTCTCCATGTTTTGGGGCACACAGGGCAGGGCAGTGCCCCCTCAGCAGTATCAGGTGTGATAGCACCAAAACATCCAGTGCCAGGAGCAAGTGCTCAGCAGGGAAAAACAGGAAAACCATCATTGTCCTCTCAAAACTTGACCCTTTTGGAGAAGCTGCTGTTTTACAGCAAATAGAGATTTAGATTGGATATTAGGAAAGTTTTTCATGTCAAGCATTGGGACAGGCCCTTCAAGGGAGGTGTGCAGTCAGCACCTCTTGATGGATTTAAAAGACATTTAGATGTGGCACTTGGGGATGTGGTCTAATGGTGGCTTGGCAGTGCTGGGGAAATAGCTGGACTCTGGTTTTTGAGGGCTTTTCCATCCTAAATGATTCTGTGCCTCTGTGATGGAACAGAGGTGGGTGCAGAAATATTTCAAAACAAAGGTGGCCTTGCCTTTTCTGTGGCTGGGCAGAGGTGACACGGGATGTGCTGTGTCCCATCTCCAGAGATTTGTGTGTGCTCTTGAGGTGTTGCCTCCTGAGGCTTGGAGCAGCCAGTGGATGGAAGAGTGTTTGATGCCCAGCAGGCCAGGGGAGCTGTTCCTGAGGCTGAGCAGCAGCACTCAGATGCCTTTGTCAGGAAAAATGATGATCCAGCCCTCAGCATTCAAAACCTGCAGCTGCTAAGCTTGTATTAAGTGGCTTGAGAATGTGTGCTGTGTTTTACTCAGAGGAGGCAGGGCAGCCAGTGCATTTAGGGCTGCAATTAATAGTCCCCAGCAGCATTTCAGTGCTGCAGTTGCTGCAGAAGAATGTGTGGAGGCATTGTGTTGGTATTTTTAAAGTAAATCTTGCCTGAGGAGCAGACTGACAACGCTGGGTTTGGGTGGCCGGAAGTGAGCGGCCCCAGGGATCAAAGTTGATTAATGTTCATCTCATGGATTCCTCCAGGAGCTGCTGAACTTAGAGGAGGAGGTTCTGTGCCTCTGCCTTGGCCAGGTGAGACCCACATGCAGAGCTGCTTCCAACCCTGGGGTCCCAACACTGGAAGGACCTGGAGCTCCTGGAGAGAGTCCAGAGGAGGCCCCAGGATGAGCAAAGGGATGGAACAGCTCTGCTGGGAGGAAAGGCTGGGAGAGCTGGGATTGTTCACCTGGAGAGGAGTGACCTGAGTGTGGCCTTCCAGTGCCTGAAGGGAACTTACAGGAAAGGTGGAGAGAGACAATTTCCAAGGGCCTGGAGTGACAGGACAAAGGGGAAAGGCTTGACACTGACAGGGGGCAGGGTTAGGTGAGATACTGGGAAGAAATCCTTCCCTGTGAGGTTGGACAGGGCTTGGAGCAATTTGGTCTATTGGGAAGTGTCTGTGTCCGTGGCAGGGCTGGGACAAGATGAGCTTTAAGGTCCCTTCAGCCCAGATCATTCTGTGATTCCATGGAAAAAGATTTCTGTGTTATTTCTTGAAATCTCAGAAGTTTGTGTGACAAAGGCAGAGGGGACTGTTTGGGATTCCATGGATTCTGATGGGGAGGCAGTGTTTGTTGGGATTCTGAAGCTTGGTTTGAACCTTGTAAATCCCTTGAATTGTGCTTCTCACCAAAACTGATCATGTCAGCAACTTCTGTTGCGACACGGAGCCTGCAGTGTTACCAGTGAAGCAGATCCATAGGCTGCTCCCTCAGGATCCTTTGTCACCAATGAACAGTGCCAGGTTCTTCAGGGAAGGAAAAGGTGTGTCGAGGAAAACCTGCAAAAAGGTGCAGGAGAACCTTCCTCCCAAGGCCACTGGGCTGTGTGGGAGGAGGAGGAAATGGGGACAGTGCTGATGTAATAATGGATCAGAATTAATTTTGGTGTTCAGTAGTTCACAGAAAGGTGCCTTTGTGATGGAGGTGCTTCACTGCTAAAAGTCCTACTTGTAACTCTTCCTCAGTGCAGTAAAATGCAGGAAAAGAGAAGTTAAAAACCTGACCCTGGAAACATTCCTTGCTCCAGCTCCAAATGCAAAGGTTCACGTGCCATGCTGGTGAATGCCCATGTGTCTGGGGCTGCCGTTGCTAAGGGAGAGGGAGTATTTGTTTTTAATTGGGTAATGTGCAGATGGCAAAGCACAGCCTGGAGTGCAGCTGTGACCTTGGGGAGCTGTGGGGAGGCTGGCTCTGCAGCTGCCTGCCCTCTCTGCAGCTCTTGGTGCTTGTGGAGGCACAGTTCTCCAGAAATCCCCCAAACACCAGTGTAAAGCCTTGCTTTGCATAGCAGGTTTTGGGTGTCTGAATTTTTCAGTAATTCTGTAAGGGTGCCTCCTTGTGTGTGCCTGAGGAGGGAAGAGCAAAACACAAACCTGCCATCAAAGCTGAGGGTTTCTAAATGTTGTAAAATACAGCTCAGTGTTCACATTTGGTAACCTTTTCCCAAGGGATGCAATGTTCTAAGGGGCTGTAGCTTGTCATCCATTCATAAAGGCAGGAAACTCCCCATCTCTCCTCCAGCTTCTGTGATGAATCTGTTTCTCCAACTGCAAAGTGACTCTGGGCAATAGATTGGGAAGACATTTGTGCTAATGTCAGGAACTTCAGTTTGTGAAGAGGTTTTCTCCATATCAGTGGTGTGAATTTTGTATCCCTATCTAGAGTACCCATGTAAGCTTAGGATAAATTCCCTGCTAAGTGCCAGAAATTAGGAAAGAATTCCTCATAGCTACTTCCCAGGACATTGTGTTTTACAAAATAACTGCAAAATTAATTAATCACAGAAGCTTCATTGATCCACTTTGTGTTGCTGAATTAGGTTGATGTTTTCCTATTAATTATTTTTTTTTTCCAAATCTACAAAAATAACCAAAACTGCTCCTTGTCTCTGTGCCAGCTGCGAATCACGGTGTGGTCCTTGTGCACCAAGTCTGTCTCTTACATCAAATACCCCAAAGCATGCCAGCAAGGTAAGTGTCACACACCTCCCTGGGAATGCTCCTTTAATGTGGCACAAAGGGAAAATGACTTTATTGTGATGACAAACCCCATGTTTGGTCCTGTCCCTTCTGAACAGCACCTACAGCCAGGTTGTGGTGTCTGAGTGAAGGATTCCAGCTGATCCATGTGCCTGCTCTCCACATGTGCACAAATGTTGTTTGCCTCTGAGGGATCCTTTAAGACATTAAATTATGCTGGATGTGCTCTCAATGAAAAACATTAATTCAATGTGATTTTTGTCATCTCCTGCATATGGAAAGGCTGGAGAGAAAAGCTTGTGTCAGGGCTGTCAGACCACATGGCTGTGGTGAGCAGTTTCCTGCCCAAGGCTTGTATCCCAGAGATGACAAAGACAGTTATGTATTCCATGTAAAATCCAAGAGGATGGGGAGCAATGCCTGGGAGTTGGTGGAGACCTGATGGTTGCATAACTGATCCATTTAGCCAGGCTAAATGAAGTGGTTATTTGAAATCTGTTGGGTTTATATAACAACTGTCAGTGGCTGGATGTGTTTTGTAGCACTCTGGAGCTCTGCAGCCTGAGAAATTGTACATTCCAAGCTGAAAAATTGCTGACACAATGAATCAGTAACACTGTGCTTTGCCTTGATTAATGTGACCTTCTGTGAGGAGATTCTGTCTCCTCTTTTATTTCTGCTTTGAGTTGGGGGTAACTATTCCTCACTGAAGCCTCATCAGCTCTTCTGCCTTGTTGTCTGCTTTGTGTTGAAGCCAGTTTTAATGAATGTGTCCTGTGGCAGGGGTGGCTTTCACCAAGGACGGGCGCTACATGGCCGTGGTGGAGCGCCGCGACTGCAAGGATTTCATCAGCATCTTCGTGTGCAACAACTGGCAGCTCCTCAGGGTGAGCTCTGCCTCTCCTCCCACTCTGCTCTGAGATTACCTGCACATATTGCACACTACTCCATTAGGAACAGGGAGAGGAGCAGGTGCTTGGTACTTGAGATGTGATATAAACTGTTCACATATGGGATCAATCCATGATGTGCATGGAGTTCATTGGCCACAGACTGGAGCTGAGCAATTAAACCTCACAAAAAACTTGTGTGTATGTTGTCTCACCTCTAATTTGGGAATTCTGAGCCCCACCAGAAGCTGAGAGAAAATTTGGGAAATACCACTAAATGTTTGTCATGTTTTTGAGCTCTTCCCTAATGAACCTTGTAGTGGAAGTTGTGGCTGCCCCATCCCTGGGAGTGTCCAAGGCCAGGCTGGATGGAGCTTGGAGCAATGTGGGATAGTGGAAATGTCCCTGCCCAAAGGATGAGATGAGCTGTAAGGTCCCTTCTGTTCTGGGATTATGTGATTCTATACTGGGCTTTGACACAAGGATTTAGGTTTCTTGGATTTTTGACTGATTCAGTGTAGCTAATTGAATTTTCTTATGAAGTGCTGTTCAGTTGAAGGTGTAGAAACTTTTAACTTTTCTGTAGAGGGGATCAAAGATCCACTGAATGCAGCATGTATTACAAGAGGAAATAGTTTTGTTGCTACTGTGGCATATGAAAAGCTCTTTTGTGTTTGTAGTAGCTCTTGAAAGGTTAAAACTGAACATTCTGTCAACTTAGGTGCAACGGGGTTTGTTGACATATTTCAAATGGTTTTGTGGTTTCTCTTTTGTGGGCAGCATTTTGACACTGAAAGCCAGGATCTGTTTGGGATTGAGTGGGCTCCCAATGGCTGTGTGCTGGCAGCGTGGGACACGTGCCTGGAGGTAGGAGGAAAAGCAGATTATTTTCATGAAGAGTTCAAACTGGTCTTTGGCCATCATGTATAAAGAAGTCACTAAATTAATTAATGTTTAAAATGTTTCTTTTGAACATTAAAGGGTGGAGTCCAGCTTTTGTTAAATATTACACTTGTACTGGGGATGGGTGTCCTTGCAAGTGGATGTCACAGTTCTGTAAACCTTCAATGAAAGCAAATTATTTCTAATTTATCTTGCAAAAAAAAAAAGGTAAACATCACAGAAACTGCTATTGAAATAATGCAAGAATAATGGAAAAATAATAGTGGAAGAATGTAAGAGTCTTCTACAGCTGGTTTCAATGGATGCCCATTAGCAGAATATCTCCCACAGAGATCAGGATCACTGCCCCACCCTCAGCAGATGTTGATAGAACAGACACCTTTTATCACACCCTGTATTGTAACCCAAGACAGTTGCAGACACCCGGACCTGCAGCTATAATCTGATGAGACCATTTGTACTTTGTATTTAACTTGCTGCATGTTAACCAGGCAGTTTGGCAGGGATGATTTGCCTGCTGTGGTTTCCAGCAGCACTGCTGGATTTGAGGGTGGCTCTGTGTTCAGTACAAGGTGCTGCTGTACTCCCTGGACGGGCGGCTGCTCTCCTCCTACCGCGCCTACGAGTGGCCCCTGGGCGTCAAATCCATCGCCTGGAGTCCCAGCAGCCAGTTCCTGGCCATTGGCAGCTTTGATGAGAAGGTGAGAAATGTTTCCTGCCTCTTTTATCTAAAGCACTTGGAGGACTTTGCCCTAACAGTCTCCCCTTGCCACACTCCCCGAGCCAGGTGCGTATCCTGAACCATGTGACGTGGAAGAAGATCACAGAGCTTGACCATCCAGCAACCATTTCCAGCAAAAATACTGTAAGTGTGGATCCCAAATCCATGGAGTCCTTAGCAGAGCTTGGGTGCTGCTGTTTGTATCTGAAAGGTGCTGCTGGATCCATTGCATTCTGGATGAATTTTTTCCTGCTTTTTTTCCCCAGTAGGGTTTGGGAAATTGTATGGCAACCTGGGAATGTAACAAAAATGTGGGAATGCTTTCAAATTTGATGCAGTATGTGTCTATGATCTCTCTCTTGAGCAGTCATAGATTCTCAGATGCTCCTATCATGTGCCAGTGTATTTTGGTGTAAGGAGTGGCTACATTATACATTTGGGTGTGCAGCTGATGGCAAACTGAAAAACTGAACAGGAGAGGTTTGTCTCAGCTTTATACAATTCCTAACTTTAAACAGTGCTGGAACTGGATTGTATTGAAATTTTCCATCCTGTGTGGACAGGCTCATCCAGCTCACCTAAAGGGCATCTCCTGGAACATCTGTCAGTATTGATTTTTATCCTTTATACCTGTACCTGCAAGGCCTGACACATTCTGGGCTGTTGGCAGCAGGTGCAGAGCTGCTGTTCCCAAAATCCTGAGCTGATCTCATCCCTGGAGGTAACAAGAACAGTGTGTGGTGCTGTTTGCCATTGCAGAGGGACTGAACAGGTCTCCTGGAAGAGTTTATGTGTGGATTGTAAGCCTGCAATATTCACATGACACTGCCTCTTAACCAGGAGCAAGGCACGAGCCATTAAAACACCTCAGCAAAGCTTCTCACGGCTGAAAAATGCCTTAACTTCCAGTTAGGTGTAAAATATGTCATGGAAAACAAATGGAAATAGCTCTGTTAATCTCCACTACACAGACAGGAATTGCAGTTGCTGTGTTTTATCCTGGTGCTTGTGTTTGGGAATATGTTGCAGGCACACTAAAATATTTTTGCTATTTTCCTTCTGCAGTGCTGCACTTTGTGATAGAATCAGATTAAAGATTTCTGGTTGCAAAAATGAGATTTACATTCAACTGCAGTGGAGATGATTTAATTTGCTGTCAGAAATAATGAACAAGGTGCACTGCCTCAGATTTATCCTTGGGAGTGTTTTTTCTGGTCATGGTTCATGATTCACTGGGAATACTGGATTCCAGATCTGCCTACTGAAGCTGAGATGTACTAAATGTGCAAATGAGCCAGTGGGATGTGGGTATTTGGTAACAGCCCGTGTTCAAACTCTCCAAGGCCCTTCTGTAGAGCTCTCACTTGTTTCTTTGTAGATTGTGTATAAAGAAGTGGAGAAATCCCCAACTGTTGACACAGAGAGACTTACTTTCCCTCCAACAAGAGCATTGGCTAGTTCTCTCTTCAGCACACAGAGTAAATGTAAGCCAAAGTTTACTCAAACCAGACACTTGAGTTTGCCTTGGGAAGTCTTTAAATAAACATTGTAGGTGAACTCTGCCCCTTGGATGGTGGAACAGATCCTCTGGATGTTCTCTAGGGCAGTAAAAATCAGTCTTTGTGGCACTGTAAATCACCTTTGGTTAACAGTGTTTGAAATATTAGTTATAAGGTAGTGAAAAATTAATCTCTCCTCATTTTCCTGATTTAATCTCAGTCTTGCCTGAATTTCCAGCCTTTCCTTTTCTGTAGGAGGGCAGGAATAGTAATAGGGTGGCTGTGTGAAGATGTGATATCTTAAAGCAATTGAAATTTGGATTGGAACATCTTGGAGAAGAGTAAAATATGGTCCTGTCACTTCAGAGATGAGGGGTTTTAACAGTTGGATGTAAATGTATTGTCCATTCAGGCTCACTTAGTGAAATCCTTCTATTTCCCATTCCAGATGAAATTTCCCAGGTGCCAGTTTCTTTACAGTACACCAAACCAGTTGCTGACAGGGCAAATCCCAAAGTGGGAGTTGGGATGTTGGCCTTCAGTGCAGATAATTGTTTCCTGGCAACCAAAAATGGTAAGTTCTGACTGCCCTGCCTGAGAGGGGAAACCATGTGGGGCATGTGGGGGTTTCCTTAGGAGAAATGATCCTTTGCACTATAAAAAGAGCCATGACCCTGTAAAATCAGCTTTGTGTTGAGATATGTGAGATATGTAACTACAGAGGAATCCCAGCCTGTCTTCTAGTGTGTGTTAACTGTTGTGAGCTGCCAGAGCTGCTGATCAGGGCATGAACTCAGCCTTGGCTCTGTATTTAATGAAAATAGTGGGGGTTTATATTTCTTCAAGTTAGTGTGAGCTCACTGTACTGAAAATGAAACAAATCTTCCAGCTTACAGCCTGGGTCTCTTAAAAGGCAGAACTCTGCACAATCCATAGCAGGAGGAATTCTGACTTCCTGAATAGTGACAGTCATGGAATTAATGTTCCATTTTTCCCTTTGCTCCTGAGGGGCTGTTTGTGCCTGGATGCCAAACCTCTGGGTCAGGTGCAAAACCCATCAGACAGACTAATGTGCTAAAAGCCAGGGAAGGGCTTGGAGATGGACTAGATCACTTTCACATTTTTTTGCAATATTTCCAAGGCTGAATATTTCCTGAAAGCTCTGCTTGGCAAAACTCAAGCAGTGGTGTTCACCTAAAGGTTTGCGTTGTACAAATTCGTTAATTTAGAAAAACCAAGCGCAATCCTTTTATCCTGCAGCCATCCCACAGTTGCTGTTTCCCCTGCAGATAACATTCCCAACGCTGTGTGGATCTGGGACATCAGGAAGCTGAAGCTGTCAGTGGTGTTGGAGCAGCTGAGCAGCATCCAGGGGTTCCAGTGGGACCCGTGCCAGCCCCGCCTGGCTGTGTGCACAGGCAGCAGCAGAGTGTACCTGTGGTCCCCAGCTGGCTGTGTGGTCGTGCAGGTACCTGGGGAAGGTGAGCAGCAGCTGCCACAACCTCTCAGACACTGCTCAGGTTTGAAACTTTCTGTGATGCCTGAAGCTGGGAGTTTTAAACTTTGTGTGCTTTCTGACACTGACCCCCAAACGAGCACTGCTTTTTACTCGAGGCCTTGGAGAAGGCTTCCAAATTTGAGTGATAGAATTAGAATTACTGATGTGTAGTTAGAATAGAGGTGTGTAATTTCACATAATAAAGAGTTTTAAATTTGGGATTTTAAAATCTAGTATTAACTATAAGACAATATAAAAGTTTTTGGGCGTTGTCTCTTCTTGTTCCTTCTTCATGATTTCAGGTAGTTGTTTTTAAATTGGGTAATTAGTACTGCACTGCTAATTAAATAATAAATAATTAAACAAGTGCTTAATTATTAACTCAAAAATATAAATAATATAAATGTTAGCTTTTAATTAGATAATTAAAATCTTGTAACTAGCTAAATTCACCTCCATTTTCTCACTTTGGACTTAATAACTAAAAAAGTGCTAAAGAACTCTCTATACTTTAAATAAAATTTAACAAATAACCAAGTCCGAACAAAAAAATCCATCTCTCAAACATTCAATCCTAACTCTAAATCAACAAAAAAACCTAATCACTATCACTCAGTGACAAAATATTATTCCATTTATGAATGGATCTGAGTGTTGTCCTGGAAATAGCTCAGCTGTGTTCTTGGAGCTGCTTAAAAATGAGTTTTTTCACCCTTGGGCAAAGAGGAGTTCACAGTGAGACACAGGAAATGTGTCTCAAAGGTTGATTCTAGTTCCCTTTTCCTCCAGCAGGAGGATGGGCTCCAGCTCCTTGCTGACACTCATCTCTTCCCTCAGGTGACTTCCAGATCACATCCATCTCTTGGCATCCCAGTGGGGACTCCATGCTGCTCCTGAGTAAGGAAAACTTCTGTGTGTGTTACTTGGAAAGAGAAGAGGTAAAATAAAAGAACTAAAATGCATTAAAAACGCTCCCAAGTCTGAGGAAGAAAGAGGAAAGGAGTCAAAACCTGTTGCCCAGTCTGAAGTGTTTGTATTTATAAGTTATTTATTTGAAGGAGCTCCAAGCTCAGTGTGTGAAATACTGACTGCATTTGAATGAAGTGATGTAGCAAGTGAAACTAAGGAATGAGTGTCTGTTACAAAAAAACCCCTGAGTATTGATGGATTGATAATCTCTTTTTCAACTCTGAACCCTTTTTTTTCTAAGACTGTAGCTCTGTGTGTATATAATGTATAGCTATTATTTAAATTTTTCTATTTCCAATAAATATTTTGATAGTTACAAACTATAAACCTGCAGCTCTGCACTTGAAAGTCTGTTTCAGTGTGATCAGTGATGTGATGTAGTGATTTATCCCAGCACAAGGAAACTGTTACTTGCTCACAGATCTTTTTGGGTGACAGTAACTGTGCCAGGATTTATTACATGGAATCTTTGCCAGAGGGATCACAATTAACACTTCAGGATGCTGAATTACAGGTAACTGAAATGGGAGCTTTGTCCCAACTCCTGTGCCAAATAGGAGTGGATGGTTTGGCAGGGAAGGAGCAGTTGGATATCCTTCCTTGTTTTTTCCTGTGTCTTTCCAAAGAGGGAGCCTCTTGTTTAGGAATTTATTGGATGTTTTTTCTTTTGCTTCCTAATTTCACAGCCTCAGTCTCCAGAAAATGAAGAACCAATACCAAGTAAGAGTTGAAATTTAACTTTACTGCAAGGTTAATGAAAATTGAACAGGTAACTTAGAAAATACATGGAGAAGCTTGGAAAGCTGGAGTCACGACAGACTGCAACAGGAGTTTCACAAACACTCACCTACATTAAGGTCAAAAAACCCCACCAGCAGCAGAGTTTTCATCCAGCAGATAAATGCTCTGATAAAAGGGCATGGAGAGAAGGTCATGCATAAGGAAAAAGCTTGTTAGTCACCTCCTGAGCAATTACAGCTGTAATCTCTTGGGCTGCTTCTGAATTTCCTCCCTGGATGTGAGGTTCAGTGCAGGAATGTCCAAACCAAGGCTGACACATAGTGCTGAAAGTTTCCTGTCTCCATTAAAATGTCCTTGCCCAAACTAGAGTAGATTTAAGAAAAATGGCTAAGAGTATCAATCTAACCAAAATAGAATTCCTTTTCAGTTCTACAAAGAACAGCTTTGAAGGCAGATGTGTTTTTGAGGCTTTTGGCAACGTTCTCTCACAACAGTCTTTTATTCTGTGGCTGCAGCAAAGAAACAGAGAGGAAGTTCCAGTAGGTTCTTAGAGGGATTTTTTACAAGAAGCTCAGAAATGCATGTTGAGTTCACAAACTGCTGCTGAGCAGGTGGAACAGTGCAGCTTTAGCAAAAGCCAGTAAATACTGTTAAAGACTGACTGACAGCTTTGAAAATTCCTAACAGGCATTAATCAGAGCACTGAGATCATGGTGATTGGAACAGCAATTCCTCTTAACACAAAGCAGTCCCAAGCACACGACAGGATTTGACACCGTACACAGGGATCCAGCAGGGCCGTGGCACAAAGGTTCTGCTGTGCACTGGGGGTTGCAGCAGCTTCCATGGCACTTCATGGGCTGGGAAGAGCAGGCACTGGGAAACAGAACACACCAGGGCTCACTCACCCTGCCTAAGGAGCAGTGAGGGCTGTAAATCAGCTACCAAATACAAGACTGACACCACAATGTCTGCTTCATTCCCCAAACTACCTGGGGACTGTCCTACAACCTCCCTCTTTCCTTTATCACACACTCTGCCCTCAGCACCCTCTCCCCAGGGCACCACCAGCAACTCACTTGCCCTTGATCAGCTGGCACACAAGGGGGTTTAAAATCCAATTTTGCCTCTTGTCATGGAGTAGCCCAGCTTGGCCTCGTTGTTGATGAAGGACATCAGTCCCAGGTAGGTCTCGATGAGGATGGGCCTCTCCAGCACCAGCACCCCATTGGCACTTCCTGGCACTGGGCCCTCCTTGTGGGCTTTCTTCACAGCCTGGATCAGCTGAGTTTGAAAGTTTTCCAGCTGCAAGAAAAGAAATCACCATGCTTTTGCATTGTTGAGCAGCTGCTGATAGGGAATGGTGAAGGATTAGATTAAAGCTGTAGCTGTCAGGGCTCTGTGGGCTGTCACAGTCTGGTATTTAACCTCAATGATTCAGTTCTTTTCCACACAGGGCACTGCTGATGTGTGACTTAGGACAGAGTAAAGATTTATCAGTGTCCAGGTGCTTATTTCTGACTGTGGTTCTACCCTGATCACTGAGTATTATGATGAATAGTGCTCTAATTTGAGGCAAACCTTCAGAGGGAAGCACTTTTTACAAAAAGAACAGAGAAACACCTTTTCAGTGAGCAATTAAACAAGCTGTTAATTTGCTGACAGTCTGAGATGGAAGGTCCATCAACTTGTCAGGTAAATAAGAGCAGATTTGCTTTTGGGTTTTTACAGGACTTTTACACCCTCAGAAGTTTTGGCTTCCTCTGATTTTCAGCCAGTTATGGTTGGCTGGCAAAAGTGGGCAGTGGGGCCATCCTGCAAGCCAAAATTTGGAGATTGGGAAGATGGGAGCTCCCAGCTCTAAATTCTACCTCTGATATAACTGATTTAGTTTGATTAACTGATGTATTGCTTACGAATAATCCAAGTTGTGACCACCCTAGGAGGTCAGTGAGCTGCCTGGGGCAGCAGAGGCCATTCCTTACCCGACACAGGGATGAGATCTTCTCATCAGCATCTGCCATGGGGTGCTCAGTGAAGGTCACATAGGGGATGTTGGTGGACCAGGGGTTCCACCTGTTGATGAAGGAGGCGCGGCTCTGCTTGTCCCACTGGATGCGGATACCGACACCTTCCCTCCTGCCAGTGCACAATCAACAGGGTAAAACTAAACAGGCTTTGGGCAAGGTTAACTGAAAATGTTCTGTCTGAAAAAAAATACTTGAAACTAGAAGCCATCTTGAAATGCAAGTAAATTTTACTGTAGGCAAGAACTGCAGTAATTCAGTCCCTGAACAGTGCAAAGGGGAATTCTTATGAGCTGGGAGCAAGGAGGTGAAGCAGCTGGGGCACCCTGGCTCTCCTTCAGAGCCTGTGACAGCCTCTGTGTCCAGAGGCCTTGCCACTCACAGCTTTCTACTCATGATCAGGTGGTGTTACTACTGCTTGACTGCATTATGTAATGGTGATAAGTTTCTGCTCCCAAATCTACTCATCTTATCTTGAAAGTCCTTGAGCAATTTGCTGTTTGTGCAACTACTCACCACCCCAGCAACCCAGCAGCTACCCTGAGGTCTTCTAATAAAGCTTCAGGAATTGTTTGCAAAGTTAAGCAAGCAAAAGGAAGAATTCTCAGACCGTTCCAGTGGTCAGGCTGACAGCTCAATCTGTTCCAAATAAATTCAAGGCTTACACGTGACTGTGGCTGCTTACTTGTTCAGAGATTTGGGTGGGAACTGAAACTCCCCCACGGAGATGGTGTCCACAGCACTGAGGGCAATCCTGGTCACATGCTGGCACTGCAGGCTGATGAAGTTGTACTTGCACACCAGGAGGGACCAGTCTGTGATGAGGACAAGGCGCTCCTTCTCGTTGTTCCAGTGGTCGATTCTGGGCAGAGAACACCACTGAGCTTTAAGTGGTTTTGACTCCCGGCTTAAAACACTCAAGGGCTTGGCAGCCAGCAGAGTTGCTGAGGAGAACAAATCTGAAGTCTTGGTGGTGCTGTATTTTGTGTTACAACAGGGCCAGTGCAGGGCTGGGGGTCAGTGCCCTGCTGCACACACAGGGCTTTGGATCAGTTTGTTAAAGCCCTGCCTGCGCTTTACCGCAGGAGGGGTTCTCTGTGGGACTGGATTTCCTAAGGGGTTAACAGGGGAGCTTGGTCCGGATCTGGAGGGCTGGGTTATAACAATGATAAAACATAAACAGTGATGGCTGCGGCCAGCCTGGGCCATTCCCGGCCTTGTGCAATAAAGAAAAGCGCTGTGGAGCTGCGGCTCTGGCCCAGCCCGCGGGGCCGAGGCTGCCCCGGCTCTGCCCCCCGCCCGCCCCATCCCGCGGAACTCACTCGGTGAGCAGCCACACGCTCTGCACCTCGCCGTCCTCGGCGGGCAGCACGACCACCCGGATCTCGCTCACCGCCTGCTCGATGGTGCCGGGCTGCGGGGGAGAAGGCAGAGGGAGGAGGCACGGTCAGGGCAGAGGGAGGCACGGTCAGGCCGCCCCCGCGCCCCTCCCGGCGCGCACCCGGAACACGAAGTACTGGCGGAGGCGGCCGGCGCGGCCCGCGGTGCGCACGCTGAGCGGCCGCAGCGTCTGCCGGGCGGGCGGCACGGCCGGCTCGAAGGGTGGCCCCGCTCCCCCCGGCACCAGCGTGGCCGCCCCGGGGCTGCCGGGGCTGCCGGGGCCGCCGGCCGGGCCGGACTCGTCCGCGTCCCGCAGCTGCAGCATCGCCGGGAGGGCGCTCGGAGCCTTCCGGGGCGGAGCGGGGCGGGCGGAGCGCCCGGGGCCGCCTCTCGCTCTGTGCCGGGCCGGGAGGCGGCACTGCAGCCCCGCCCGGGATACGGGATGCAGGATACTCGGCTGGTACCCGGGATGCTCGGCTGGTACCCGGGATGCGGGATGCTCGGCTGGTACCCGGGATGCGGGATGCTCGGCGGGTACCCGCGATGCGGGATGCGGGATGCTCGGCTGGTACCCGGGATGCTCGGCGGGTACCCGCGATACTTGGCTGGTACCTGGGATGCTCGGCGGGTACCCGGGATACGGGATGCAGGATGCTCGGCTGGTACCCGGGATGCGGGATGCGGGATGCACGGCAGCGCTCCCCGCTCCACTGGCTCTGGGTATCAGGTGTTGTCATCGTTACTCACCAGCGGCTGCTGGGACCGTCACCATCGCACTCCCGGGGCTGTACAGAGTGGCAGTGCTGTCACCATCGCGTGCTCAGAGCTGATTAGGTACCAGGTACCATCGCTGTCACATACCCAGGGTTGTGTCAGGTGCTGTGACCATTGGACACTGGGCTGTACAAGGTATCAGGTGCTGTCACCATCACACAGTAGGGCTATCCAGGTGCTGGGTGCTGTCACTGTCCCCTGCCCAGAGCTGTGTTAGGTCCCAGATGCCATCACTGTCACACATTGGGCTGCACCGGGTACTGGGTACTGTCACCACCACAAACCTGGGGCTATGCTGGGTGCTGTCACTGTCCCCTGCCCAGAGCTGTATCAGGTGTCATTGCTGTCACACACCTGGGGCTGTGTGAGGTCCCAGGTGCCACCACGGTTGCACACCCAGAGGTGCATGAGGCCTGTCTCAGCCCTGCTGTGGATTTTCAGGACTAAGACAAGAACCCACACACACCACACAATGTACAGTGGGAGGCCCTGAGCTCAGCCAAAATGATGCTCTGGTGGTCTGGGCAAGACTCTCATATACCACAAAGGAACAAGATTTGTGGGTCTACAGAAGCCAGGCAGAGCTGCTGTAAAGATGTGCAAGATCCTTAAATATCATCAGGACAGAGCTCAGGAAGGTACCAGAGCAGTGTGGGATAGGAACAGGATTGTGCATGGAGAGCCCTGGCGCCCATATCACATCCAGCACTCTGATAGCGAAGATTAAATAATGCTGGGGAATGAATGGCATGTTAATGTTTCAGTTTCTGTGGTCTCTGGCATGACTGCAGATATTATCATCAGTGTTTATGGAGCTGTATCATATCTTGGACCACTTTCAGGGCTGTTTTACCCAGAGCCAGAGGATGACATCCTCGGTGGGCGGCTGTGCTGGGAAATTATATAAAATTGAAAACATACTAAATTGACTTCACAGACAGGGTAGGGTTTCAGATATCTGTCTTTCACATGTGTCTCGTGAATCCCCTGCTGTGCTCTCCACAGCCCTTGCTCACATGGGCCTCTTTAGGTGGGAACCTCTCTGCTGGCTTTAAAGGGGCTGAAAGGTCTGACTTTGCGCTGGGTCACTCCTCAAAGCACAGCTTTTCCCACTGGACCTTCCCCTTCTCCCTGCAGCCTGGCCGGGGTGAGGCTGCGACAGTGGCCATGCCAGGCCAGCCAGGACCCTGCAGTGAGTTGTGTCCTGCCTGTGTGACAGCCAGGATTGTCACCTGAGGCAGCGTGGCAGCTGTGGCTGGGCTGATCAATCCCCATCCTTGGCCCTGAGCCGTGTCCTGGAGAGGGAGCCCGACTCCCAGCTCTGCCCACTCCCTGCCCATGGGAGGAATCCCTGGAAGTGTAACTGGGAGCAGCCTCTTTCCTACTGTAAGTCCTAACTTTTGAATCCAGATAGAAAAAGAGAGGCCTGGATTTATTATGTCCTGCAGCTCTCTCTGTTCTTATAGAACATCTTTATGTAGCTGCCTTTCTTCTCGAGGAAGAATGAAGGATGTTTTCTTCCCATCCCTTAGGCTTGGCTGATACTTTATTGTAAGTGGAAGCATTAACCCCCCTCACCTGCTCTTTTCTCTTATTTGAGGATTTATGGCACTGCTGTGACCTTGGGGGAGTTCTGGTGTAAGGAACAGCTGCTTCAGTTTTTTCCAAGAGCCAGCAGCTTTTTGGGCATGGCCCTTGGGAACTTTAGTCTTGATTAATAGTTGTTCCTCAGCCACAAAATATGTCCATGAAACTATCCCAGCCTTCCTCCAAGCCTTCTTATCCTGCTTCTCTGATGGAAATCAGCATCTGCCCCAGGCCAAGTGAGCTCTGGAGTGCCCTGGGGCAGCTCAGAGGTGCCTGGCTGCTGCTCTAGTTCCTCCTGGCCCTTGGGGAGGGTTTGCTGGCAGGTGCTTGAGATGTTTAGTGCAGCATCCCCGCTCTGCTCTGCTCTCCTCCTCCCCATCCCACTGCTGTGTGCAGTTGGAGGCATCCCTGCCAGCAGAATTTCCTTGGGAAGCGATCAATTCTGTTACCTGTTGGAGTGCGTGGGGAAAACTGAATCCCTGTGGGATGTTTTTTGAGCTTCTGGGAAGGGGGTTTGGGGTGGTGTGTCCGCAGCTGGCCTGGGGTAGTGCAGAGGAGCTGCCAGTGGAGAAACAGCCCCGAGGCACCGCTGCTCCATCCCTGCGAGCAGGGCCTCCCCCTCCTCTGCTCGGGGCTGGGCACAGCTCGTGGGAGGGATTTCTGACTGACACCGAGGAAAGAGGCAGGAGAGCATGTGAGGGAAAGGAGCTGGACCTGGGAAAGGCAGGGGGAAGTTTTGTTTGTGCCCTGAACCGCGGGGAAGCTGCTGTGGTGCGTGTGTGTGCCGGAGGATGCCTGCACCTCTGGGGATGCAGTGAAGGATCACCCTGCCTGCTTCGGGAAAAGCTCCTGAGGGGGGGTGAGAGCCTCCTGCCAGAAGAGCACCCCTCCTTTTTCCTTCCCCTTGCCAAGGGCTGGGTTTCCAAGTGCCTTGGGAAGGGGATCGCGGCTCCGGAGCGGCTCAGCCCGCACGGGGCTGCGCTGCTGGGCACAGCCCGGGTCCTGTGAGCCCCCAGCTCCTCCAGCTCGGTCAGGAAGCAAATCCCAGAAGGAAAAGTCACTTCAGTGCATTTCACTGCGAGCAAACGAGCATGAAAAGCCGGGTTTGGTTTGGGGAAAAGCCCAGCTGCAACCTGCCCTGTGATTTCCGATGGAGTGAAGCAAGGCGCTGAGCGGAACCCGAGCGGGAGGAAGCATCCAGGAATGATAAATCCGCTCTCCCCTGCGCTCCGATAGCTTTGTCCTTTGCAAGGAGGGACATCGGCAAACTGGGAGAAGCAGCACCCTGTGGGGAGGCTCTGGATTGCCGGGATAACCGCTGGAACAGCTGGAGGGAGCGGAGCTGCCATGGATTTCCCTGCCGTGGCACTGTCACTCATCGTGGCGCTGCGAATGTCTCCGCTGGCGGCCGGGACCAAACTGCAGCCCCACATGTGAGTAGGAAGAAAAGAGTTCCGCAGGGGTTTTGTCGGGCAGGGAATGGAAAAGCAGGAGCCAAATGCGGTGTTTTCAAATCAAGGGTGAAGCGAGGAGCAGGGAGAGGGGGTAGTGGGGAGGAAGCTGTTGCGGGTTTCTTTATTTGTTGCTGGATGTGCAGAAAGGGGAATAGAAAATTGAAAACCTGCACAGTCTTTTTTTGTAGGAGGGAACTCTTTGGTTTAGCTGAAACTGTTGCCTGAGTGCAAGAGATGTTTCCTGTGTGAATACTTTGCCCTTTCTTCCAAGACCTGCTGCTTTTATTTTCACTTCACAAATCTTTCTTATTCCACGTTCCTCCCCGCCTGCTGCTGTTACTCCAGCAGCACGTAGGCTGCTCTTTTTAATTACATTTTACAGTTGCAGTTTGGTGTTAATCATTTGGCTGCTCTGGAAAACTTCCTTGCAAATTTGGCCTCCTGCCAGAAGATGGTCTCTCAGAGCCAGGGGATCACTGTAATTCCCTTTGTCCGTGGAGCCGGTGTGGTGTGGGGTGCAGACTCCCAGCCGCCCTCCCCGAGGGGTTTAATTCTACAAAAAAAAGTTCTTTATCTTTAGAAGATAAAGGTTTTGGAAGAGGCAGCTTTTTCTCCCCACGTCAGGGTTTTGTGCTCCTGCCCTGACAGTTACTTTCAGGACTTCTTGGCCGAGGCACTGGAGCAGAGCCCTGTGCCAACATGTCAGGGCTGGAATTGAATGGCCTGGAGCAGTCAGATGCCAGCTGTGACCTCTAAGCTTCACCACGTCCAAATTAGTTATTTTCACTTCTTTTATAGAAAGTATCTCTGTGAAAACTCTGGGTCCTGTTGGAAGCAGCAGAAGCAGCCCCAAATGCCAAGTGGCTCACGGAGTCAGGGACAAATTTCTCCCTCTTCATCCTCAGTTAAATCACTGACTTGTGCTTGGAGAAGGAGTTAGGATTAGAGGAGAAACAAAGTACATTTCTTTGATTTATTGGAATTAGCCTCACAGCCCTTAGCTCTGAATGAACAAGAAACCACCCCAGTGGCTGGTCAGCCTGGCACCATTTATTTTCCCTGCAGTGATTAACTCATTGAGGAATGGATGCAGAGGGTTGCCCAAGCCCTTGTGCCCTGTCAGCAGGAAATTCAGGTGGCAGGAATGCTGCACCCCTGGCAGCTGTGACCCCCTGCATCCCTGACATGCTGCATTTCTCTGTCCCAGGCTGAATGTGTGTGCAGAGCAGGAGCTGGGGGTCGTGGGGCTGTGACAGCTGTAACCCCCTGCATCTCCTGCATCCCCTGCATCCCCTGCATCTCCTGCATCCCTGAGATGCTGCATTTCTCTGTCCCAGGCTCAATGTGTGTGCAGAATAGGAGCTGGGGGTCATGGGGCTGTGGCAGCTGTGACCCCCTGCATCCCCTGCATTCCCTGCCTCTCCTGCATCCTCTGTATCCCCTGCATCCCCTGCATCTCCCACATCCCCTGCATCTCCTGCATCCCTGACCTCTGCATTTCTGTGTCCCAGGCCCAATGTGTGTGCAGAGCAGAGGGTGGGGGTCGTGGGGCTGTGGCAGCTGTGACTCCCTGCATCTCCTGCATCCCCTGCATCCCCTGTATCCCCTGCATTCCCTGCATTCCCTGCATCTCCTGCATCCCTGACATTTGCATTTCTGTGTCCCAGGCCCAATGTGTGTGCAGAGCAGGGGCTGGGGGTCGTGGGGCTGTGACAGCTGTGACCCCCTGCATCCCCTGTATCCCCTGCATCTCCTGCATCCTCAAAATGCTGCATTTCTCTGTCTCAGGTCCAATGTGTGTGCAGAATAGGAGCTGGGGGTCATAGAACTGTGGCAGCTGTGACCCCCTGCATCCCCTGCATTCCCTGCATCCCCTGCATCTCCGGCATCCCTGACATTCTGTATTTCTGTGTCCCAGGCCCAACGTGTGTGCAGAGCAGGAGCTGGGGGTCGTGGGGCTGCGGCAGCCGTGCGTGCAGGCGCTGACCCGCGCGGTCAAGGTGTGGCAGCAGGACTGCGGGGGCCACCGCTGGTGCCCGGCCTACGAGCGGAGGTAGGTGCTCCCCCCTCCACCTTGGGCTGCTCCTTGTAGGAGGAAAAGGGATTGCCCCTCCTCAGCAGCAGCAGGGAAGTGAGCTCACAGAATTCACAGAATGAGCAGGTTGGAAGAGACCTTCAAGGTCATCAAGTCCAGCCCAGCCCAACACCTCAACTAACCCATGGCACCGAGTGCCACATCCAATCCTTTTTTAAACACATCCAGGGATGGTGACTCCACCACCTCCCCAGGCAGACCATTCCATAATTTTATCAATCTTTCTTTTGTGAAAATTTTTTTCCTAATTTTCCCTTTACACCAGTGCTGCCTGGTGAAGGTTTGGAGCTCACTGGCAGTGGCTGCACAGCTGTTGAGGGATGGGGACAGCTGCCTGTGCACCCATCCTGCTCCCCTGGCTGAGTTCTGGACTCCAAGGGGTCTCAGTGATGAGACAGGGTGGCTGGGGCTCACCTGGATGTCCCACAGTTCTCAAGGGAAAGAGAAGGAAACACCTCAGAGGAAACCCTTGGTGCCTGGCATTTACCTGGCCAGTGGGAGCTGTCCCTGCCTGTGGCAGGAGGTTGAAACTGGATAATCCTTAAGGTCCTTTCCAACACAAACTGTTCTGTGATTCTGTGACTCTGTGATTCTATAATGCCATGATTTCGTGGTTAGGGGACAGAGCAGTTCTTTTACAGGTTGTTCTGAACAGTCCCATGAGCAGAGATGTGGCCCTGACCCCACAAGCTGCCCCTAAGGAGCACAGCTACTTCACAGGGTATTTTTCCTAGCTAAAAGTAGGAGACCACAGGAGCTTGGCAAACCCTTTGGGCATTTTGCTGGAGGGGGCTTCTGGTTTAACCTGGCATTTCTGTGACTCTCAGAGTTCTTAAGCTGGGAAGGAATTCCCAAAGAGAAGTTCTATCCACTGTTTTCATTGTGCAGAAACTTTGTCCTGTTGGGCTGTTTCCCATCTTCAGACAATGTATGACATCTGTTTCCTATGATCCAGCCACGTTAATGGAATGATTTATTCTCATCTCGTGCACTATTCCTGGATCTTTAGATGTCTCCTGCTTGAAGCCCCTCTTGTCTGACAGAGCTGATGGCAGGAGCAGGGCCAGGTGAAGGTTGTTGTTAAATAACTGTGAATGTGGCCGTGGTGCAGGGACACCTGTGAGGGTCAGCAGCTTTTGCAGGGTCATCACCTTCCTTCCTTTCACTCCAAGAGCTGGGCCATGCTCAGCCCCACGTCAGAAGAGCTTGAGCTGGGCTTGCACAGGTGAGCACAGGTTGGAACATACCCTGAGTGCTGATCACAGCATCTCCAGCTGACCCGAGATGGGAGCTGGGCAGGAAGCCCTGTGGAAGGAGAGCTCTGGAAATGTGTCACAGCACAAATAAAGAACTTTTCTTACCTACCCAGCAGCCAAACTACAACGTGCCCAAGCTGCTTCCACCCTCCACCTGCTTTTCCGGCCTCATTAGGGAGTTACAAGCCTTTGCAGAATAAAAATGATAGTTGTTGTTTCAAAGAAACATCTTGGACTCAAGACAGCTTTTAAGTCCCGACTTTAGGAATTCCTCCTAACCTGTAATTGCTGGTAATTACCCTGGTGATGAGATCTGTGTCCTGGTAACAAAGGAGCAAACAGAGTCTGACTCTTGGCTGTGTTTTCAGGGAAGGCTTTGAAAGGATGGGTGCCCTGTCTGCTTCCACTTCAAAGGCTGGGAGCTCTTCAGCCCAGCAGTCCCTTCAGCTCCTTAAAGGATGGGTTTGACATCACAAATCAAGGGTCTGAAATGAAATAACTTTCTGTTCTGCTTCATTACAAATATCAGAACAACCCAGTGCTAAAACTGCTCCTGACGGAAGCACAGAGGGGAAACCACTGAGGGATTTCACCCCAGGAGTTGTGAAATCCAGACAGGGGAAGGACTATCAGCAGAGCATTCCTTGGGCAAGGTTTTGTCCCACATCCCCTCTGTCTAAACTTCTGGGAGTTCCCATGGCAGCCAGCTTTTCCAAGAGCTGGGAGCTGTCCTGCCAAGTTCCCTCGTGCCGGGCAGGGGAGCGCGCGGTGCCGGCGCTCGCAGGGACGCTGGAGCTGCTCCAGCTGGACCCAGCTCTGGCAGTGTGGGGCTCAGGAAGTGCATTCACAGCTCCAGGAGCTGGCCTGAAATTGGCCTCGGTGCCTTTGAGTTCCTGGAGGTGAGTGGGAAGAGCAGCATCTGCTCAGATGGAGCATCCTCAGTGCTCCTGGTGAAGGGATGGGTTTGTGCAGCTCCCAGGGGGTGATTGCAGCAGGCAGCTTTGCTCAGCCCTCCATAACCAAGCTTGAAGGAATCCCAGTGCTACCCCAGAGGGGCTGGGAGGGGATTTTCCAGCAGCAGGACACAGCAGGATTCCCTGGGTTCCATTAGCTCATTCGCCGTTTTCTGTGCCAGGGACTCCTTAAAACACAAAAGCAAAGAGAAATACTGAAGATAAAATATTTCCTGTGTGGCTCTTTCCCATCTGCAGCACCCAGATACCCAGAGGCATTGAGGCTGTCACAATATTTGCCTGTCCTTGAGAGCTGCCTGGGTCTGGAGTGTCCAACAGGAGGATGGGACTGGGGCACAAGGATCCCTGAGCTGTCCTACATCACTATTTCGAGCTTTTCCTCCCCATCCCTGAGCCTCCTCTCCATGTCCACACCACCCTCATCCCCATCCCCTTCTCATCCTGCTGGGCTGGGCTGGAGAGCTCCTGGTACCAAGAGGATCCTGGTGGGCTGCAGCCTGCTGCCTGTGAATTGCTTTCTCAGCTGCTTCTGGAGCACAACAATTTCCTTCATAATTTGTTAACAGCTCATACAAAACAAAAAAAAAATAAATTGGTATCTGCTTTTATTTTTCTCAGCTGTGCTTCCCTGTGCTGGTTGGCACGCAGGAGTTGCTGGAGGTTTCCTTCCCAGGGATTAACAGTTTGTGTTATTTGGAGGTTTTTTTTGTAGGGACATTCAGACAAAATCAAACAAGTCGACTGAGTTAGGATAAATATTTTCAGTGGACATGCACAACACATCTGCTGTGCCAAATATTTGTTGTTGTTTGCCTGATTTGCTTTGGTGGAGCAGTTTCATGTTCTGCCAAAGGAGCTTTTTAAAAATCGGCCTCAGAAGTATTATCTGTGTTTCAATTCTCGCAAACACACAACACCAAATTTCCGGAAAAAAAATGTGTCGCTTTTATTTATTTACGCTTCAGATCAGTCCCTGCTTTACTGCCCCAGCTCCCACCCTGGAGGGAACTACTGGGAGTGGTTAAAGGGACCCTCAGTGTCCCCTGTCAGCTCTTGGAGCAGCTTGGTCTTGCCATCAGGATTATGTTGATTTTTTAGCTCACCAACACCTTAGAGACACCTGCTCCTGCTCACTAAAGCACAAATACCTGTTCTTATAATTTAAATTTCCTTTGTAAGCAAGTAGTGTAAGGGAGGAGCTCAGAGGTGTAAATAGTCTAGAAAAGGAGAAAAAAATAATCTGGGGTGTTGTGAAGGCCTGGGGGTTGTTTCTTGTGTTCCTAATTAGAGTAAATTAGGAGTATTTTCTTAGCATCAGTGATCACTGCCAGGCCATGTGGAAAACAATGACAGCACGAATTTTCTCATTTTATTTGCACCTACAGCTACAAATTCTGTTCTTCTGGGTTTCCCTGTCCTGCAGGAGCTGACTTTGGCTGGGGTTTTGTGTTTCAGGGTTGTGTATTACACAGGCTACAGGCAGGTGTACCAGGTGAGGTCCCAGACCACGTACAGGTGCTGCCCAGGATGGTCCCAGCTCGCAGGGGATGCTGGCTGCCTGCACAGTAAGTGTCACTCTACTCTTCTTTTGGCTCATTTCAAGTCATGTGCCTGCAGAAAATGCTCTGAAAATGTCTTTAAATGTGTTTAAAAATGTGCTTTAAAATAACTGTAATTGGATTTTTATAGTTTTTCCTGTTATTATTATTATTATTATTATTATTATTATTATTATTATTATTATTATTTTATTATTATTATTTTATTATTATTATTATTTTTAAATTATTATTTCCTTGCATCAGGAGGATGCTGCTCTGGCTCCCTGGGAAGCACTGTGCAGTGCTTTCCATCTTTCCATTTCTGGAGAATTTCTACATTCAGGGTCCCAACCATTCATCCACTTGCTAAATGCTTCTAAATATTTAAAATCAAAGCCAAATTGATGTTTGCAATGGTGCCACTCTGGAAGCTCCTTTGAGAAGGTTTGTCAGGGGCTGGGTTTGTTATTTGAAGAGTGGCTGAGTTTGAGCAGCCCCTGGGAGAGGTTTGGGATCTCTGTATCCACCCTTTGCTCCCTCCTGCATCCAGAGCTGGGCTCAGGGTGATTCTGAGTGTGAGCCTCGAGGAGGGGACACACAGCCAGGAGAAGGGGTGGCACTGGGGTAATATTGGACTGAGCCTTGGATATGTCTAAATCCCAGATTTGTCCAGTATTTCCACATGGCACTGCTCAGGTCTGGAGTGGAGACCCAGAACTGGAGGTTTGGGATTCTGTGGCTGGACTCCAGCTCTCTTCCAGTGCAATTCCCTGCCAGCCAGGCATGGAAGTGAGTCCTCCCCAGCTGTATTCAGGTTTGCACATGATGGGGATGTGCAAATATCAGCCTATAAGATGATTTTATGCTGTTGTTGCAGAAGACAGAGGCAGCTTTATCCCCCTGGGCCCCACATTCCCAATTTCCCTCCAGATTTCTGCCTGACACAGGAGGCAGCTGCTCAGTCCTTCCCCCAAACCCTGCAGCCACATCCAGCTGGGGAAACATTTAACTGGAAACTGCTTCTGAGGTGTTGAGAGTGAGGAAAAACCTCTTGGATTGAACCAAATGTCACCTTGTGCAGAGCCCTGCACACTGCTGCTGCTGTGGGATCAATTCCCTGCCTCGGTGCCTGATTCCTTTCTGATTTAGACCTTGGAGAAGGTCCCCAGAGAAAAGCAGCTTTGGATTTAAGGGATAGGCAGGAGAACCAGCAGAGCATTTGGGACATGCCCTGCCATCAGGGGAATCAGAGCCAGCTCTGTTGTGGAGGCTCTCAGGGCTGGGATTGAGCTCCAAGACAGGAGGATGTGTCCCACAGCCTTTTGTTCTGTGAAGAGGCTGCCTGTGCCTTCCCCAAGCTTTGATGCTTGTAGCAAAGCTTTTTTTTTTAAAAAAAAAAAAAAGGGTTAAAAAGGTGTGTCAAACAACCAGTCTTTATTCTTCCTATTCCAAGCTGTGGCACAGAACAGCCACAGGGGAGAGGAAGCTCCACGGGTGCCTCGTAACCCCTGTGAGTGAGCAGATAATAACCTCAGCTGAACTCTGAAAAGCACCTTCTGTAATGATTTTTCCTGCCAAGGAAATGAGTAATTCCATGCAGGAAGGAAGCAGAGAAAAGGAAATAAAGCTGCTCAGGGCACGCTCTGAACTCATCCCTCTCATCATCACCGTGGCTGGGAATGGTGCTCAGGGACTGCTCAGGGCAGGGCTGGGCTGGAGAGGAGAAGAGAGGGACAGCCAGTGCCAAAAGCAGAGTGACACCAGCCCAAAAACTCCTGCAGGAATTGCTGCAGAGCTGCTGGGGGGGTTGAGGTGGATCATGACCTGGGATGGTGAGCTCTGCCCCCATTCAGCCTATCAAACCCAGCTGGACACCCCTGGCTGCACACCCAGCCATGCTGTAACTTGTTTCTGGGACAGAAAAAGAGATATTTAATGTACCTCAGGTGCAACAGGCACAGCAGGGAGCTGATCTCTGCTGGCTCTCAGCACAGGCAGGGGCACTTCCAGGGGCTGAAAATAAAATTGCATTGCTCAGTGAATCATCTGAGCCCCTGAGAGCAGCAGCCACCAGCTTAGGGCTGAGGTGGGCAGTGGGAATTGTGCTGCCTTTTTCCAGACCCCACAGGCATCCCACAACAAATGGGACAGCTCTGCCCCAAGCCAGGTGTGTGTCCTGGTGTGTCCTGATTCTGCAGGTGCCCCAAGCCAGCTGTGTGTCCTGGTCTCTGCCCTGTCCTGGGGAACGTGTCTGGGCTCTGTGTAACCAAACCCTCCTCCTGAGGAGCTCCTGGCTGCTGCTTTGCAGGGATGTGATGGCTTTTCCTGCTGGTGGCTTTGGCCTCAGCACCAGTGTGTCCTCCTGGAGCAGAGGAGGTGTGGGAGGGAATTGTCAGTGACCCCCAGTGAGGTGCTGGGGCAAGGGCACACAGCCAGGCTGTTATTTATGGATGCTGGAGGCTCCTCTGGTTGGTGTGGAGCAGCCTGGGGTCAGCCTGTGCTTGCTGCTGGGGCTCTGCTGAATGCCACAGAGCTGTGCCAGAACATGTCAGCAGGATTTGTGGCCCTTCCTATCTGCCTCCAGAGATCATTGATCGTGTTCCAGGAGTGCTGAGCAGGGAAAGGGCATCTCTGCTGACAGTTTAATTAGGGCTGCTGTGCAGTGGAATCTCTCCAGTGAGGATGTCTTGCTCTCCCTTGGGGACTGGCACCTCCTCATTGCAGGGTTTTTGTTTGCTCTTTGTTTGCTCCCTAAAAATAAAAAAACCCACCCCATGAGAGGGGAGATTTTCAGCACTGCAGGCTCATGTGTAACCCTCCCATCTTATTTGAACATGATGATATTGTCTGACATTGATGGTGATCCTTAACAGTACTGTTAGATGGGAGGTCCCAGCACCTTCTCCCTGGTCAGGAGAATTGTTTGGGCTCTCAGAGCTGTCCTGGTGCCTGGAAGAGGAATTTGCCTCGTTGCAGCCACTGCACTGAGGGTGCTCACTGTTAGCATAGGTGGGAGGCTGTCTGTAGCAAAACTGGGGTGTCCTCCCCTTCCTCACGTGCAGATTTGTGTCTCTGAGCTCTTACAGGTGAAGAAATGTCCCCACTACAGAGCTGTGGGGACAGTACTGCGAGGGTGTGGGCTCTGCTAGGAGCAAATAGCTCAGAAAGAGATGGAAAACTCCATGGCAACAGAGATCTCACTGGTCTCACAGAATATTTGGGTTTGTTCCTCTCCTTGTGTGCTCTCTGGGATGGTGACAGCTGGCCTTGCTCCTGCCACCCCAGGGCTGTCAGGGTGAAGGCAGGGAGCCCTGACCCTGGCAGGGTTCTGTCTTTTGTCTCTTCTGGTGGTAGCAGGGGTGAGGATTTGTTGCTGTTGCTTCCATTGCCCTCTGTCCTGGACCATTCATCTCTTTGGCAAGGAGAAAGGTCAGAAGTCAAAGCACCCTTTGCATTTTTAGGATGGCATCAGGTTCTTTCCCTGCCTGATTGCTGATAGTTTCACTCTCAGCCTGAGCTGCCTGGTTTCAAGTGGCCTCTGAGATGCTCCTTAAATTCCACCTGGGTTCAGGTAAAGCCTTTGGTGATTAGGTGAGGGGCCTGCATGTCTGGTAATCTCTGTGATCTCCACTTTCAGCTGGAGATGTTGAAAAGCTGAGTCCCTCTGAGCCTGTAACTCTTGATGTGCATGGAGCAGCTGAAGCTCAGCCACCCACAGCCTGTCTGTGCTCGTGGGCCAGCCCCTGCCACCTTCAGAAGGGACATGGTGAGGCAGAGAGGCACCAAGGAGAGCTGTAAAGAGGCTAAAGGAGAGATTTAGTGTGGGTGACACTGCCACAGTTGAGATGTGTCCTAGACAAGCTCAGCCTGAGCTGCTGGTCTAAGGGTGGCCAAAGTTGTCCTGAACTCAAATTTTTATCCAAGTGAGGTCCTGCTGTCTTCTGATTTTCAGCTCAGGTGGAGGTAAAGCCTGGCCCTAGGTAGGAAGGAGAATTAATGCTCATTTGAGGAAGCATCAGTCTGAGACGTGATGACACCCATGGGATCATCCCTAGTGCTGAGCAGAAAGCAGCTGAATTGTAATCGCCCCATGAAAAGGAAAAAACTTCTGTTATTCACAAATGGGCTGTTAAAATCTCCAGAGTGAGTTACCCCACACTGAACTGGTTTCTTTCTGCCAACTCCTCTGAGTTTTTGCCCATCACCTGGCGAGCAGGGGAGGAGTGCTAATGGGGGCCTGCTGTCCTTGGAATAGCCCTGCAGCCTGGCACGGCTCTGGAACCTGACATGGTCCTCAAACCTGGCACAGCCCTGGAGCCTGGCATGGCTCTGGAACCTGACATGGTCCTCAAACCTGGCACAACCATGGAGTGTGGCATGGCCCTGGAACCTGACATGGCTGTGGAGCCTGGCACAGCTGTGGAGCCTGACATGGTCCTTGAACCTGGCGCAACCATGGAGACTGGCACGATCCCTGGGGTATGATGTGGCTCTGGAGCCCAAAACAGTCCTAGAGTCTGGCACAGCCCTGGAGCCTGGCACAGGCCTGGAGCCTGACACAGCCCTGGAGCCTGGCACAGCTTTGGAGCCTGGCATGGCTGTGGAGTCTGGCATAGCTTTGGAATCTGACACAGCTCTGGAGTCTGGCACAGCCCTGGAGTCTGGCACAGCTCTGGAGCCCAGCACAACCCTGGAGTCTGGCACAGCTCTGGAGCCTGGCAAAGCCCTGGAACCTGGCACAGCTCTGGAGCCTGGCATGGCTGTGGAGTCTGGCATAGCTTTGGAATCTGACACAGCTCTGGAGTCTGGCACAGCCCTGGAGCCTGGCATGGTCATGGAGCCTGGCACCGTCCCTGGAGACTGGCACAGCTCTGGAGCCTGGCACAGCCCTGGAGCCTGACATGGCTGTGGAGCCTGGCACAGCCCTGGAGCCTGGCACAGCCCTGGAGCCTGGCACAACTCTGGAGTCTGGCACAGCCCTGGAGCCTGGCACAGCCCTGGAGCCCAGCACAGCTCTGGAGCCTGGCACAACTCTGGAACCTGGCACAACCCTGGAGCCCAGCACAGCCCTGGAGCCTGGCACAGCTCTGGAGCCCAGCACAGCTCCAGCCCCTGACCACATGCACCATCACAGGGCAGCTCAGGCTGGTGATGCAGGTTGAAGCCCGGGCAGGAAACGTGTCCAGCTGCCAGCTGAATGTCCCTGAGAGGTGGCTTGGCTCTGTCCATCCCCTCCTGGCTGCTGCAGGCTCATTGTTTAGTCAGCTGAGAGGCTGTGACTGAACTCCTGAACCTCTTGCCTGCCATGGAGCTCAGTGCTGGTTCGTGGGCTCCCCTGGGATCACATCTCTGCCCAGGCAGGGCTGCACCTCGGGGAGCCCAAATGTTGCTTTTCTTCCTCCTAAATCAGTCTCATGTCTCCGACTTGCCGAGGATCCCGCCTGGCTGAACCCTCACAAAGGACCCTGAGCAGAAGGGGGTGATGCTTCCCATCATTTATTCTCTCTCTCCTGTTTCCCTGAACAGTGTCATTACACTTTCCCCAAATTTCATCGCATTCAACTCTGTCGCTCTGAATTAGGAGCTCGTTTGCAGGAGGCCTGGAGGGCACAGAGGGGGAGACCCGCAGCCCCCACCCGCCCCCGGGCTGGGAAGTAGGTTATTATGATTTCCACTCGGTATGTGCCAGCCTGCAGCACAGAGCAGGGAATTGTCCGGCTCATTCAGGAAATCTGGGGCACTGCCAAGAATAACACCCCTGTCTTCTAACCCCTGATTTGTGTCGCTGAAATTGCTTCTAATATTTTCCATTGTTGTGCTTCGGGTCTCGCTGAGCTGCTCTGAGAGCCAAGTGCTGCTGGCACGTTGGGCTCCCTGGAGCCAGGCTTGGCTCTGCTGGCACCCTCATGAAAATGTGGGTTTTAGGTGTTTAAGGTGAAAGATTCAGGAAAAACCAAACCACTGTGTAATTTGGCCAGGCAGCCCATTCTCTCTTATGGTGCTGGGGCCTGAAGGAAAGGACTAAAAGAAAAGACAGCCCCTCTCTTGCATGATCAGAGCTGGGAAAACCTGGAGGCTGCAGCCCTAGAGCAGCTTGGCACGCACCTGGAGATGGGAAGTTCTTCCTGCTTTGTAACTTCACAATTATAAGCTGCACCATTTTGACTAAAATTTTGGTCCGAACCTGAAGTGTGGCTTATAATCAGGTGTGGCTTATATATGGACAAAGAATGAAAAGTTGCTGTTTTAGTCTGGAGGACAGGGGTCTGCTGAGAAAGGCAGGAGCTTCTCTTTGAAATGGAGAATGCAAACCCCCTCCCTCCAAATTATTATAATTTTGAAATCAAGGGGCTCTCAGGCAAAGACATGGGAATTAGGAATAACAGTTCTTTACTAGGGAAATTAAAATAGAAATACAGCACTACAAAGAACAAACCCCAAACCCTGACACAGTCAGAGTACAGCCTGACACCCGTCAGGCAGGCAGGGTGTTGGCAGCAGTCCCATCCCATGGTGGCTGCATCCTCCTGCAGTGACAGATGTGGCTCAGCTGGAGCAGTGCTCCTCTACAAGGTGCAGTTTCCCTCCGGAGCTCCAGTGGTGATGTGGAGGAATCCCGTTTCCCTCTGGAGTCCAGTGGAGAAAGGGGCTCCCTTAGTGTCCCAAAACCTCTGTTTTTATCTTGGTAAGAAATGTTGGGCTCTTCCCCCTGGCTGGAGCAGCTCCCAATGGGATGCAGTAATTTTATCAGTGCCACAGTGGGACTCAATGGCCATGAGCAGAAAATGACTGGCTGGAGGAAGGATGGGTTGTGAAAAGATAAAGAACACTGCCCTGCCTGGTTTCAGTCGATGGCCCATTAGCAGAATATCTCCCATGGAGATCAGGATCACTGCCCCCACCCTCAACAGATGGTGATAGAACAGATACCTTTTATCACACTCTGTATTGTAACGTGCGGCTTATAATCAGGTGTAATTTATAATTTTGAAATTACTGTATTTGCAATCCCCAGGCTCGGCTGAGCAGGATGCTCAGCAAAGAGCTTCCCAAGTCCCAGAGCTCTGCCAGCACGGGATTGAGAGGGGATCACTGCAGTCCCCAGGGATACACGGCCATGGAAAGCACCTAAAGCGTCAGATGAGAAGATAACTGGCTTTGTGAAGCAGCATTTCATCACGGGTTCATTAGTTTGAGGAGATGAGTTTGGGCTTCAATGCTACCTTTGTGTTATAAATAATCTTCTCTTCTGGAGGCAGGGGGTTTGTAAAATAGTCAGGTCCTTAAAAGAGCCAATGCTGAGGCTCGAGGATTTCGGCTCTATTACATCAAAGGTGCAAAGTTTGTGGAGTTTGGCCTAAAAGAATTGATAGAAGAAAGGCCCTTGATCAGGTACATGACTCTGTCTGGCAAGAGAATGTATTTTGATGGCAAATGTGAATATTTGGAGAATGGCACCTTCACCTAACCCCTCACCAAACCTCCTGAATCACAAAACTCCCCCAGTCAGTGCAGCCTTGGCAGAAGGTGTTGTGTGAGCCAGCAGCAGGATTTAGCACAGAGGAGAAATCAGGAAGTCAATTGTGTTCCTGTAGGAAAAAAACAGAGCCAATATTTGATATATGGGAGATTCAATAGTGGGAACACAGTAATGTGGTTGTTAGATTTCCATGTATGGTGGGTTAGAACTGATTTTTCAGGCGTGACAAGCTGACACCCACCAGCTTTGGGTTCCTTTTGGGAAGGTAATCCCTGCCCTTTCCCAGCTTGGATTTCGTGTGGCTGCCTCAGATTTTTTGTCTTTGACAATTGATAACTTTGCAGATTTATTTCCTGGTGTGCACAAGCTGCCCCAAAACTGCAGCCCCTGCCTTGCACTGTTTCCATCTGTGATCCCTTTTTCTCTGAGTGCACAATTAGTGTTTTGGAGCCGGCGTGGGGGGTTTGTGCCAAGAATTTTGGAGCCATTTTGGAAGCCTGCGCGGGGTGCCAGTTATAATGACACAAAATGAAATGTGTAATCACAGACCTGCTTTTTCTGTCACTAATTAGTTACAGCTTTTAGCTGGAATGGCAAGAGAAGCCAGGGGGGCTCCCAACTTGCAAATAGGAGGGAGAATCTGCATCCAGCACAGCCCACGTGCGTGGGGGACCCTGGGTTCAGTGAGTGCTGCTGTAATTGTTACCAGGTGGTCCCAGATTGTGCAGGGGTCGTAATTTAATCACAACTTTGGATGTTTAGTTGGTTAGTGACCTGAAGGCGCTGTGACACCATTGGTGTGCTCCTTCCTGGGGTGCATCAGCTGGAAGAGATTGGTCCCCTGGCTCTCCAGCCCAGCCTGGGCTCAGCAGAGGGTTGGGCTGGACCAGGGGCCACCACTGTGTGTCTTGCTCTGTGTCATCACTTGATGCTCTTTGGTCCAGGTTTGCCAGGTTTTTGGTGAGATATATTCCTACCAGTCCCATTGCTCTTGGAGTTTTTAGCAGTTTGATGAAAAGCGGGAGGAAAAGAAGGAGGTGAAGGAAAAAGAATGGAGAGAGGAGCTGGCTGCCACCACAGCTCTGTCCAGATCAGTGAACAGAGAGAAAATTTCATTGTGCAAATCTTTAAACAGATTTAAAAAGGAAGATGGATGCTTGTTCTGCGTCCTTACCCCCCGACAAAGCACCACACACATGACAGTGCCCCTGCTCACAACGTTTCTGCTTTTGAGATCAGCAATTCCCAGTGGGAAAAATAAACCATGGGCTGCATTTCATGAGTTATGAGAAGCACACACTCCCCTGGAAAAACCATAACCTTGTTAGTGGGCTGATGGGGACGATTTGGAAAGGTGGATTTCAGAAGCCTAATTGAGCATTCTGTGTCTCCGTGTCCATTTTACACTCGGCTGGGTGAGAACAGAGAAACGTGCCTGCTCAGGCTTACTTACAGTTTAGCTCCATTTCATCCTGTGGGCTGCCCGAAGGTGACGCCACCATGGGGCAGCCAGCTCCCAGGGCAGCTTGGTGCAGAGGTGGGAGCAGCTCCCAGGGGCTGTTCCAGAAACATCCCTCCAATTTCAACACGAGCAACTCGTGTTTGTTGCCTTGAGATCTTGCATGAGTCGTTCTCTGACTGTTTTACCCACTTGCTGGCTGGAAAAGCATCCTTTCAGCACAGCCCTGCTGTTTTCCTGTGATTCTCAAGGAAAGCCCTTAGACATTCCCTGAGGTAATTTCCTTCCTATCCTAAATTCTGAGACTTATTGAGCACCTCACTGTCAAGCAAAAGGAAAAAAAAAATAAATCAACTTTCCAAAATGGTTCAACAGTGGCTTTTCAAGTGTTCTCTGGGGCACTGGACATGTCACAGGGATGGGGTGTTTGCCCTTCTGATGGTGACTGTGGGAATCATCCTCTTCCTCCTCCTTGCAGCCACTTGTGGTGGCATTTTTCTCAATGGTGGGAGTTGCCAGGAGGGATCCTCTCAGCTCTGTCACTGCTCCTCTGGCTTCCAGGGCCCTCAGTGCCAGCACAGTAAGCAGCCCTGCCAAATTCCTCCTTTAATTCCGAGCTGGAAGAGGAGAGGCTTTGGAGAGAGGGATGCCCTGATTTATTTACGTTTTATCGTCGCCGTTGTTTTATCTGCAAAACTCCAACAATCTCCTCTTGGCTTTCGTGGTGTTTGGGGAACTTGGATGTTTGGAAAGGAAATACTTATCATGACTTGCTGTGAAACACAGCTCGGTGCTGTACAATAGCCTTTATTCCTGGCTGCCATCCGTGGCGGGATTTGCTGGAATCGGAGAAGGAAGCTGATTAAAGTTGGGTCAAACAAAGGAACCCCGGGGTCACCGCCTGTGGGGCGAGCTGAGTGCCACCTCAGAAAGGAACATCCTCATATCTTTGGCCAGGCTGCATTTTGGGGCTGCTAAGCTTTATTTAATTAAGCTTTGTGAGGTATGCAAACTCCCTCTTGATGGTTATGGAGTTTCCTATATTTGGTGGCTCACGGATGGTTTGGGAACACCACAGCAAACAAGCCCTAAAAGCTGGGATGTTCCTTGGGCTGAGAACACATTCCTTGGGCTGTAGGGGCACTCAGTTATCTCTGCTCCCTCTCCCTGCTGAATCTTCAAGGTCCAGGGCAGTGGTGCTTGCTCACATCATCTTCAGATGATGCTGATTTATAGCACCAAATTAAAGAGCAAGGCTTTTTTCTTTACCATCCATGTCTGTTCCTCCTGAAACTCTCAGTTCTGTCCTCTTTTGGAACCACAGACGTGTAGGGCAGCTGACCTGGAAGGGCTGGAGAGCATTTTATCAAAACCTCAGACCCCCTAACCCTGAATAATCAGAACCAAAAGGTGAAGTGTGAATCACTCAGTGCAGGGAACACACACGTCCTCTCCCATCCAAGCTGATGGGGTAAATGTTGGGTGTTTTCATGTGCAGAACCTGAGAGGTAAAAAGCATTTCCACACTTGGAAGTGTTTAGCAATTCTCACAGTTATAATTGGTTGCAGCTTTGAAAATCCAACACACATTTTGGAGACCCCCAATATTTTATTAAAAGGGAAATGGTTGATTTGGAGGAGAGGAAAATATTGGATGATGTTACTCTCCTTGCATAAGGGGCTTTGGGTCTAACATGCCTGTCATATTTTAAATAAATATCTGAGATCCTGAATATTTCTTGTCAGATCCCACTGTCACCATTTTGGCAGAGTGGTGGGAATGGGCTGTGAAAAAGAGATGGCCAAGGATGCACAAGGATACAAATTACAGCTCTGCCACCTGAAATTAAAGCAAGAAACCAGGCCAAACTCTGGCATTTTGGAGTGAACTAATTACAAGGGACAGGGAAGAATGTGAAGTGGAGGGGATAAATCATTCTTTGTGCTGCTTGTCCTGAGTTTGTAAAGCATTAATTGCCCTGTTGCCTCCTGGCAGAGGAAAGCTCAGCTGAACCAGGAGCATTCCTCTGCATTTGCAACCTCAAATTATTTTCATTCCTGGGTGATTTATATTTCACACCTAGGACAGAGATGACCCCCTGCCATCCCACTCCCTGCCATCCCCTCCTGCCAGACAACACTTTGCTGTTTCCCAGGCCCATCATTTGTAAAGCTTTGAGCATTTTCATTGCCTGCAGCTGAAGGACAGATACAGGCACAAGGGACTGGGGAGAATGTTCGTTTTGCAAGCACCTTCAGAAAGCTTTCCTGACTTTCCAGTTTCACTTCAACTTTGGTTTCCATCCTGTTTTTAAAGAGATGTTGCCCCTAAAAATTTCCAAAAGACCAATGAAACAGCTGTATTGGTCTTAGCTTGCAGAAAAATTAATTTTTTTTGTCTGTTTCCTAATGCCTTTTGTTATTTGTAGCATTTTTCAAGACTCACTCACCACAGAGAATGTGCTGATTGAGGATACAGGAAGACCCCAGTCACAAGATCATCCCTCCCTTAATCCTCATTTCTTACTGACTCATATCAATGGTTCTCTTTGGTAAATACTTTTTTTGGACAAATTTCTGGTGAAAAACCTAATTGTTGGGATTTTCATCTTCTCTTTCACTGTTAAAAGCGCTCTGGGTGGTTGGCTTTGCTCATCAGTCAACATTTGTGCTGGATTTTCCTAATAGGATGAGAGGCTGCTTTGGGGAGGGACACCTCATCAGTGACTCATTCCTTCCTTATCTGTCACCTGCCAGAGGAACTGTCCTGGTGTTGGAGATGATGGCTCCTCCTTGAGAAAGGATGGAGCTGTGGAGTACTGGGCTCTGGATGTGGGCAGGACGAGGCTGTTTGGTGAACAGGACATGAAAACAACCCATGTGAGCAAAGCTGTGATATCCCATGCGCCGCTCATCTTCAAGAAATCCGGGTCTGATCAGAATGGAGCCGTTTTTTCTTGCCTGGAAAGAAACACAGACGTGTTTGCTTTAGAGGCAGGACGCTCCCTGTCCTGGCCAGACTCCTATCAGAGCTTTCAGCACGGGATGTTTTTGCTGGCCAGCCCCGACCAGCAGCAGCCGGGTGTTTACCCTGGCTGGGCAGTGGCAGCTCCCCATGCTCACCTTCCAGGGTGAGGTGCTGTCCTTCCTGCCCTCCTGAGCTGCTGACAGGGTGTCCTGCTTTGGAGGACAGGTGTCTGCTAAGAAAGGCAGGAGCCTCTCTTTGAAATGGAGAATTTAAACCCCCTCCCTCCAAATTATTATAATTTTGAAATCAAGGGGCTTTCAGGCAAAGATATGGGAATTAGGAATAACAGTTCTTTTCTAGGGAAATTAAAATAGAAATACAGCACTACAAAGAACAAACCCCAAACCCTGACACAGTCAGAGTACAACCTGACACCTGTCAGTCAGGCAGGGTGTTGGCAGCAGTCCCATCCCATGGTGGCTGCATCCTCCTGCAGTGACAGATGTGGCTCAGTTGGAGCAGTGCTCCTGTACAAGGTGCAGTTTCCCTCCGGAGCTCCAGTGGTGATGTGGAGAAATCCGGTTTTCCTCTGGAGTCCAGTGGAGAAAGGGGCTCCCTTAGTGTCCCAAAACCTCTGTTTTTATCTTGGTAAGAAATGTTGGGCTCTTCCCCCTGGCTGGAGCAACTCCCAATGGGATGCAGTAATTTTATCAGTGCCACAGTGGGACTCAATGGCCATGAGCAGAAAATGACTGGCTGGAGGAAGGATGGGTTGTGAAAAGATAAAGAACACTGCCCCAGCTGGTTTCAATGGATGGCCCATTAGCAGAATATCTCCCACAGAGATCAGGATCACTGCCCCACCCTCAACAGATGGTGATAGAATAGATACACTCTGTATTGTAACCTCAGACACTGAGAAAGCATTCCCTCCCTCTCTGGGTTAAACCACCTTGTAGAGAAGGCACATCCCTTGTCTGAGCTCTTGCAGGAAGCTCTGCAGAGCATAGTGTGTGCCCATCCAGGTTTCAACACCTTTTCTGTTGCCTCTTAGTGGCTTTTTGATCCTGTCAGATGCTCTCAGTGTAGAAATTGCTATTTGTTTCCCTGCTCTGCTTGTCCACTTGCCGTCAAGTCACCTTTGCTGTGCAGCAAACTGCAGCAGAGGTTGAGCTGAACAATATTTCAGTGAGCACAGAGTGATTTGCTGAGGATGCATCTGGGCTGTCCTGAACTCCTTTGGTATCTTCCATCCTTGGTAGATGAAAGGGTTCTAAATGGAATATTCAAAGTTTGGGGTGAGGCTCCCTTGAAGCTCCTTTTTGGGGCTTGGATGTAAATGACCTTTCAGTGCAGGCTCGTTGCTGGAGGGAGGGGGTGTTGGAGAGCCTGGGCTCTGCTCCAAGCCTGCCCAGCCTTCCTGGGAGTCCTTGGGCCACCCAGCGCTCTGGGCTGTGGTGCTGGTGAGCCCATCAGAGCCCAGCACAGCGCCTGTGTGTGTGTGTGTGAAGGTGGCTGTGTTATTTGTGTGCCCTGCTGTAAATCAGCTGCTCAGCCTCACCCTTCTCTTACTGGAGCCTCCCAGCAGAGTGGATCATTTCAGCAACACTCAGGCTGTGGGGCTCTGCTGTGGGACCAGGACCCTTCCTAATTAGCCTGGCTCTGTTTTGAAGCAGGGGCCAGCCCAAACCTCCCTTGGCTCAGCACAAAGGAGAGGTCAGCTGTGGCGAGCAGGGCTGTGATTAGTGTCTGTGCCTGGAGGCCAGCTCGGGTGGCTTTGTCACCCTTCAGGAGACCATTATAGTTTATTTCTGTTATAGCACAGCCCTCATTCACCCAGCCTTTGACGTGCCCCTGGCGTTGTTTGACTGAGTAAGGACCTGATTTCTCCTGCTGATCTCTCCCAAGCTGTTCAGTTGGAAACCTTTGGATGTGTTAGGGCTGGGAGAGAGGGGTCTGCTGGAGGCCAGAGAAACGTGGGACTGTGAAACACTCAGAGGTGTTGGAAGGCGAAATGGGAAGGGTTAGGCTTTGGAAGCAAAGGAAAGCACAGGCAGTATTTTCTTGGATCCAGGAGCCAGGTGCTGTTTCCAAGACATAGAGACTCGAGTGATAGCGCCAGTTCAGACTCAGGTGACGTCCCCAGCTGAGGAGAGCCTGGTGCAGGCTGCAGAGTGACGGTAGCAAGATCCTGTGATCGATGCTTCCAGTTCATGAGGCCAATTTAAAATCCGTTTTGTGGAATTAAATGGCTGCAATTGTTCTTCAGCTGTCAGTTCATTGGAGAGAATCCACGGTTAATAATACCAGGGCTAAATTAAGCAGAGCACTTCTCCAGCAGCCAAGAAGTCCGAATACTTTTATTTATAAGCAGCCTCCTGATTCACAAGGTTAGCCTTCTGCTGGGAGGGGAGAGGGGCCGGAGGCCAGAGGAGATTCCTGCTGGGATTTTCTTGTATTTTGGCTCAGGAAGGCAGTGGAACAAGGGCGGCTTGTGCAGAGCTCGGCGGCGTCCTGTGCTATCGGCTTGTCCATCAGCCAAGCGTGGTATTTAAGAGCTGGCAAACAGGTAGGGCTGAGCTCTTTGAAGAAGTCTGGGAGAGGAAACAAGCCAAGGTGATGCAGGGGCTTATTCAGCTAAAAGCCATCTTTTGTGAAGGGAGTTTGGAGGAAAAGGGAGAAGGTGCTGGAGCTGGGGGAATGCCTGTTGTTGTACCTGCAAAAAGAAATGTCCTGGGACTCGTAGCCGTGGGGTGACCCCATCCCCAGAGCCCCTCACTGAGTTGTGTTGGTCAAACACGGCACAGCTCCAGCCTCATCGTAACTGCAGGGCAATAAACCTGTGAATAACCCAGTAGTTCATACAATCTGAGTTTCTAGAGGTGAACTGGAGTACAGCAACCAGCCCTCTGGATGTGTGTGATGCTGTGCAGCTCTGTCCAGCTCCACCAGTGAGTGATGGAGCGCGTGCAGAGGCAGAAGCATTGCCAGCCATTTGTTTAAAGGAACATGATAGTGAGTGAAGTAGAGCTGAAATCTGATGGGCTTTGGTGGATTTGAAATATGGCTGGCTTTGTTCTTTTCAGGCTTTCCTTGGGCTGAGCTCAAGAGTTAAGGATTTCATGATCATTTAAAAGAGATTATCATATTGGGTGGAAGAAAATATACTGCTCAAGTCCTTTGGATGAGTTGTAGCCCTCTGCTTAGGTTTTGGCAAATAAATCAGAGTGGAATCTTTTCACTGGCGTTGCAACGTTCACACAGATCTTTACTGCTCCTCACGTTGAGATCTGCCAAGGGTAAGAAAACTTGTAAGGAAATGACTCATTGAGCCACCTGAAGAAGACAAAACCCATGCTTTGTTGTCAGGGATGGGTACCTTGGGCCAAGTCATGTGGAGTGCTGGATCTTCAAAGCTCTGCATCCCCTTCAGCGAGGGCTGAAGCTCCTGGAACCTCCCGTGACCACTCCTCTGCCACAGCCCCTGCTCTAATCTCCCTGCAAAGGATTTCCTTGGAGCTTCCCAGCCAGCTGTGACCAATTAAACAGGGGCTGTGGCTGCAAAACCACAGCCACTCGCAGAGCTGGGTGAGGGCTGAGCAGGGTTTATGGCTCTGAGAGCAGCCAAGTCTGCCCGAGGTGTTTTCTTCCCGTAAGCCACCCCAGGAAAGCCAGGCTTGTGAGCTTGGGGGTGAGGCAAGGGACATTTATGGAGGAGAATGGGTTATTTTCCAGGCAGTGTGAAATGCTCCAGTGTAACTGGAGCGCTGGGATCCCACAGTGTAATTGGTAATAAGCAGGATTTGTTACAGGAGTGCAAAGCAGACTGAGTTAAAGCTGAGTTCTTGGATGGATTCTGGAGTGGATCCCATCCCTCTGGTCAGGTAGCCAAAGCTCACAGTTCCTCACCAATTCCTGGTTTCTTGCAATGAGAGAGAATGTGATTGTGAGTGAGAGACTAAACTCTTCAGGTCTTCAGTGGATTCACAAAAGAGAAATGACAGGGGACAGCTTGACTCCCTGACTGTGACAGAAACATCGAATCCTTTAGGCTGGAAAAGACCTTTAAACCATCAAGTCCATCAAATCTTCCCTTGTTTTCAAAGGATCTGCTGAAAATCAGTGGTGTGGGAGCCACACTATCCATGGGCACAAGGGCCAGGTTCCAACCAAAACAGGAGGAGTGGTGAGTGAGATGAGGAGTGGGGACCACAGCAGGAAAGAGAAGCATTGCTGCAAAGCTGCCTGGAATCTGTAGAATTAATTTATGCTCAAACACACAGCCCTCTCCACAATAAATTGTTGGTATGTTATGCTTTCCGTTTCTGGGCTTGGAAAGGTTGAAGAAAACATTTTTTTAAATTCATTAAGTGCTGCCTTCTCCGAGGCATGGTTTTAATGCCATATTCTCTGGCAGGTGATAACATCTTCCAAGCAGCCTCTGAAATGCCTTATCCCCACCTCAGCAACAGGTTTTGTTTTTTCCTTGTTGGTTTTGTTTCTGTTTCATCCCCCATGCTGCATGGGCTCAGCACAACCGTATCATCAGTTTAATAATTCAGGAACAAGCACATGTTGAGATTCCATTCTTTACAAATACCTTTTTTTTTTTTCTGGAAAGATGCTCAGAGGGTTCCCTTCCCAGAGCTCTAATCCATGTGAGTTATGTGAGGAAAGGAGGACGCTTTCCACACATTCTTGATCCAAGTTTCACTGCGTGCGAGTTCCTGTTGTGATTTTCCCTTGGGCTGGAGCTTGATATTCTGATATTGGAGTTTGATATTCAAACAACAGCCTGAGTTGTTTGATAGTGGAGAGGGAAGAAAATCTGCGACTAACAACCCCCACAGAGAAATCCAGGTGGCACCAGCCAGTATAGGAGTTTTAATGGTCAATTTTTACCGTTTTACAAAGTCCAAATGGAAAATGTTATCTTGGAAAATGGGACTCCTCTTACATCAGTGGTACCAGGATCAAAGCACCAGCTCAGGGAGTTTGTTCCTCTGCAGCTTCTTTATCATGGAATTATAGAATTTTAGAGTATCCTGGGTTGGAAGGGACCCACAAGAATCATCAAAGCCGTGTCAGGACTGGAGCTGTGGCCCTGGGACTGGTTCTCCCTGCACATTCCTCAGCAGAGGAACCTTTAGACCGAAAGCAGAGTCCAGGGGACCCTCACCATTCTGGGCTGAGATTCCCCAGCCCATGGCTGGTTTCCTCCCAGACACACTTAATTTTATGTGGCTGCAGTTTCCTGCGGCTCAGCTTGCAGACAGTGACACATGTGCTGTGTGTAGCCGTGCAGCCGCTTTTCCCTTGCACCATTCCACATTTGTGGGGCCTCTGCAGCCCCTCGACATTCCTGCTGGCCACAGGGGCACCTGTTCCACCCTGGCTCTCTGTACACCAGCCAAAAACCAGTTTTGGAGGCCAACAGGTGTTTCTAGTTTGTGGTGCATTAATGGATGTTGACTGCCTGTCCTCCTGCCTCTCCAAGCCAATAAACCCCTGGATCTGGAAATCCTCCACCCCACGCTGGAGCAGCTCAGGATGCCAAGAGGCCAAGTGAGCTCCTTCTCCAGGGCCTGAAGTCATTCCCTTGACTCTCTGTCCTGGTTTGGAGGACAGGTGTCTGCTGAGAAAGGCAGGAGCTTCTCTTTGAAATGGAGAATGTAAACCCCCTCCCTCCAAATTATTGTAATTTTGAAATCAAGGGGCTCTCAGGCAAAGATATGGGAATAGGAATAACAGTTCTTTACTAGGGAAATTAAAATAGAAATACAGCACTACAAAGAACAAACCCCAAACCCTGACACAGTCAGAGTACAACCTGACACCCGTCAGGCAGGCAGGGTGTTGGCAGCAGTCCCATCCCATGGTGGCTGCATCCTCCTGCAGTGACAGATGTGGCTCAGCTGGAGCAGTGCTCCTGTACAAGGTGCAGTTTCCCTCCGGAGCTCCAGTGCTGATGTGGAGAAATCCGGTTTTCCTCTGGAGTCCAGTGGAGAAAGGGGCTCCCTTAGTGTCCCAAAACCTCTGTTTTTATCTTGGTAAGAAATGTTGGGCTCTTCCCCCTGGCTGGAGCAACTCCCAATGGGATGCAGTAATTTTATCAGTGCCACAGTGGGACTCAATGGCCATGAGCAGAAAATGACTGGCTGGAGGAAGGATGGGTTGTGAAAAGATAAAGAACACTGCCCTGCCTGGTTTATAAAACATGGTTATGAACAGGAGATATCTCCTTTAGAAATAAAGAACAATGCCCTGCCTGGTTTCAATGGATGCCCATTAGCAGAATATCTCCCACAGAGATCAGGATCACTGCCCCACCTGGTTTCATCAGATGGTGACAGAACAGATACTTTTGGTCACATCCTGTATTGCAACCCCAGACACTCTCCATTTGTGCCAGAATGTTGGCTGGAAAGCCTGGCACCCTGCAGCCTTTTGGGCACTGCCATCACTGTTGGGTTTTGCCATCTGTTGGCTGGTCCAGCCCCATGAGTGGCCACCAGCCACTGGGCTGGTGCTGGAAGCAGGTTTTGGTGATTGTCACCCCACTAAGCAATCTGCCTTTCCCAGATTCTTCCCAGATTCTTCAATCATGGCATCTCCACGAGGTCTTGTAGGTGGCAGAGCCTTGGTTTGAGGTGGGACCTCACTGCAGATGGGCTCTGCTAATGCAAAAAGTAGAATAAAAAAAAGAGTAGAATAACTTTGCTGCCTAAAATAGGGATTCTTTTCCTTTAGAGATTTATGTGGCTTGCTAAAAGACTGGCTAGACCATTCCCAGAGGTCCAACCCAGCTCTCCTTGCCAGGAGCTGTTTCGAATCACGGGTAATGGGAGTCAGGTCTGTGATTCATGGTGCTGATCTGACTGTCAGAGATCAAAGGGCCAAAAATCACGAGCCTGGTGTAAGAAAGGCTGAGCTCCCCTGGCTGGGTTGAGTGGAGAAAGGGGCAGGAGGGTTCTGAGGGTTAAAGAGGATCCAGGGATGCTGTGCCTTTCCTTGGCACTGTGCTGTGTGAGGGGGTTGGGTTTCAGCCCGATGGATGCCAGATGTGTGTCATTAGAGGATACCTCTCCTCACCAGCTGCAAACTGTCCAGCGCTTCCTCTGCTGTTTTCATCGGGAGAAGCTTGAATTCCCACTATTTCCTGCCATCTCAGATGCTGTCAGGCTGCTCTTTAGCTGGCAAGTCATGGAATTGTGCAGCCCAAACCAGTCATGTGTGGCAAGATCAGGCACTGTGTGTTGATTTGTATTTTTTCAGGAGCTCGGTTAGGATTTGCCTTGATAAACTTGCCCATAAAATTACATTTTACGTTTAATTTGCAAAATGAATCCCCTGAAAACTCTAAGGATTTAACTAGAAGAATGCAGGAGATGGTTTTGTACTTAGGTGAGATGAAGACATGGCTTTTCACTTTGTGGTCTCTTGTGCAACAGGATATGCTCCTAAAAAATATGTGTTTTAAAACTGAAGAAATGGCTAAAAAATAGGAATTCAGAGCACTCATGGTATAGTTAGGGATAAATTCATTAGGAAAATGTTCACACTTTACCCAGGCTTTTCATCAGCAGGGATCTGAGGTTTCTGTGAGGTTCCATGTGTTTGATACCTTGCTGTAGGGCACTTGTTGAGTTCTGTGAACACACAATTTTCCAGGCCCTTCCAAGCTCATTCTCATTCCTTCCTGCCTGAATCTCCCAGACAGAACACTTTAGCAAGCTCCCTTCTAGAAATGGCCTGAAAGGTCTTTTTTTACCAATTTTTTCAAACCTAAAAGCAAGGTTAATTATGAGGAAAACAAGGGGATAACTCCCTTTCCTGAGCACTTCCCATGGTTGTTCCCACCTGGTTTTGTGCTGGCCTCGCCTTGGGGCTGTCTGGATGAGGAGGAGGAAGGTGAGGAGCATTCCATGGGCTCCTGTGGCAGAGATGCAGGAAAAGAGAGGAAAAAGGACCTGGATCTCCTTTTAGGAATATGTTTGCAGGTACCTGTCCCTTCCATGCTGCCATTCTGGAACATTCTGTGGTTGGAAATGCAACATTGGCTTCGACCTTTCCCATATTCAGTGGAGAGTGGGGGTGCTTGAAATGTGTAGGAGAAACAGATGTGGAAAATGAGTTTTGGGAAGCAGCAGACCAGGTAATTTTTCTGGTTTAAAATGATTTAGGCATTATCCCCTTCCATAAGGGCTGGGAAGCTGCCCTGGATTACACAGGAGAGTAGTGACTCCTGGCAAAAAAATACATTATTTCAGTCTCCTTTTCCCCCAGTTGCTCAGGATCTCACCTCATTAATAGTGGAGATTTTGGAATGTCAGATATTTGGCATATCTGGCTCTTGGAACTGTACAATAGGTCCCTGTGGCTGGCTGTCACTGAGCCCCATCTTTCTGTGGGGAGGTGTTTGATCTGCACCTGGTTGTGCTGGGACTGGCCCTGCCCAGGAAACCTCTCCCACCTTAAACAACTGCTCCTTGGAGGAGGTGAATTTCCAGTTTAGAACATTACATTTATGCTATTTTTGTTTTTTTTTAACCTCATGAATCTCCCCAGAAGCGAGTAGCCCTGACCCTTTCATTAGAGACAAAAGGGAGTGTGTATAAATGTCTTTTGTGGCTTGGCAGTAAACTTGCTGAGGACGACATAAAACGTGCTCATTAAATGCTCTTTACCCAGCATTGCTTTTTGTTTTCTGCAGCACTGTGATGTTTCATCCCACCATTAATTGCCTAATACCAATTATGGCATAAACAAGCCATTTGCTAGTGTAACTTTTTCCATTTATTTTCCAAGGTTCTTACTCTTGACACCCATTATACATCTGGGAACGTGAGGGGCAATATTTGTGGGGAAATACAAATAACAAGATGGATGATCAGTAGTTTTACACAAACCTTCCTGTGCTACAAACACGACCGTGGCTCCCAAAACGCTCCCCCCACTTGGATGCTTTGTTGTATTGAGCTTAATTATATGGAGACAAAGAGGGTTGGAGCAGGCTCTTTTTTCCCAGGGATGTGTTTCGGTGTAGGACACGGACTGTCCGTTGTGTGCTGGCAGCTGAGGCAGCCCCGAGGGAGAGGTGGGCACTGCCCGGTGTCACACACACCCCGAGTGCTGCCAAGGGCCTCGAAGGACTGGCAGAGGGGAGAGCTGCCCCCTCCTCACAGCTTTTCTTTATGGCATTTCAGCCTGTGGGTCTGTTCTGGCTGAAATCTGGGAGCTGGCTGGGATGAGCAGCAATGAAAGGTGCTGGTTTAGGATTCCCTTTGGGATGAGGAGTGTGGCTGCAGCTTCCTGTTCACATGGGCTGTGGTCAGTGGTGTCTCTGGAACCTCAGCTGACCACCTGTGTGTGTTTTAGAGTCTCTGTGTCCCTGCCTGAGCACTGGAGAAAGAGTCAGGAGATGTTTTCTGTTGTTTCCAGAGGTGTTTATTTTATCTCTTCTAAAAGTTCTTTCCCTGCCCAGCCCAGGTCTGTTCAGCAGCTCAGCCCAGGCACTGCCCACCCTGGGCTGGGATTATCTTTTTTACTATAAACTACATAAACATTATTTACAGTTATCTTCCAATACCTATCACTTATATTGTACAGTCTGGTTCTACTCTAAACCAATCTAAAAGTGCCAACATCACCCAGAAGATGGATGCAGGAAGAAGGAGAAAGAAGGACAGAACAGGCCCAGGTTCCTCCATCTTGACCCCAGACCCTTATTCTAAACAATCTTAAAACCCGACTTTTTCACCTTATAATAATCTAACTTACACTCTACTTATTTTTTGTGACTTGTAATTCTTCATGTAAGGGTGGTAATTTTCCCCAGGGGTTAAAATCGAAGGCACAGGGGTTCTGGGCTCTGTGCCAAGGTTCCTGAGCCCCCTGCCTGGGTCTGGAGCCATCCAGGGCAGCCAGAGGGATGTCCTGGGTTCCCACAGTGGGTGACTTTAAACCTGAGAGGTGGAACATCTGGATGTCACACTGATTTGTGCCATGCCTGTAGCTCTCATTTCTCCCTCTGGTAGCAGAGATTTATCCTGGAAATAAAGTGCAGAGATGGGCACTGACAGGCACTGTAAAGAACCACAGCTAGAAGGGCCCATGAGGTAGGAGAGACTTTTGATGTTTAGCTGGAGAAATGGGAATGAGCCAGGGCTGTGAGCCCTGGGAATGAGCCCAGGGATGTCTGGAGCCAGAGCTGGGGCACGTGAGGTGCTCAGAGCCATCCACCCCTCCAGCCCCTGTCTGAGCCCTTTACAGCTCAGCCTTGTGCTGAGCCTTTCTTTGAACCCTCACCTTGCTAAACTTCCCCCCTTAATTCTGTGTGAATCTCTTTGGCGTCGTATGTGGTGGGAAGGAGCTCTGTGATCTTCTCACTGCTGTGCTGGCACCAAGTCTTGGTCACTGGTGTCCATTCAGAAGCCACCTGCCATGGGGACACCCCACTGAAGGTCACCAGCTCCCCAGTGAGCACAGAGCTTCACCCTGGCACGGATTTTTCTGTGAGAAACAACTAAAAGTGGGACAAACCTGCTGGAGACACTCCAACCTCCCCATGCTCAGCCTTGGCAAAGCCTCTGTGATCTCACAGAGCTGAGGTGGCTTCAAAGGCTTGGAAACTTTGAAGGAAGTCTCTTCACCTTCTCTATAAGAGGAATACAGGTTCTGTCCCAGGAGAGTCATCTTCCCGTCTTCCCATTAAATTCAGTTTTGGCCATACAGTGGAAAAAAATCATCAAAGCCCAGCCTGTGCTCTGAGCTCCTGAAGGGAAGCCTTGGAAAGCCTGGGAAAGGCTGCCAGGCACAGTATATTTTTTATTGCATCCATTATATAATGTGTCAAAAAAGAATTCTCTCCACTATGGGGAGATATTTATAGTTCATGGGGTTTTATGGCAGGAGTGCAGTGGCTCAGGTTACCCTGGCTCAGCCAAGGCAGGGCTCTGGCTCCAGGGGAGCAGGTCTGGGAGCCTGGGGGTGAGCTGGGCAAAGGAACAGCTCTGGATGTCATGGCCTGGCCCACTCTCCAGCTCCTGGGGAACCTTGGCAGCACCAAGCAGGAATTTTCCTAAATTTTCAATAAATTGGGCATGGCAGCAGGTAGAAAGCAGCAGCAGGATTTAGGAGTGGGGAGGAGGAGGAGGAGGAGGAGGAGGAGGAGGAAGCTCTTACTGGTCAAGGAGCTGAGGAAACAACAAATGATGTGACATGCACAGATAAAAATGTGTGATGTGAGTGCAGAGGGGACATTTGATGCACACCAATGTGTGGTGTGAGTGCAGAGGGGACATTTGATGCCCATCAATGTGTGATGTGAGTGCAGAGGGGACATTTGATGCACATCAATGTGTGATGTGAGTGCAGAGGGGACATTTGATGCACATCAATGTGTGATGTGAGTGCAGAGGGGACATTTGATGCACACCAATGTGTGATGTGAGTGCAGAGGGGACATTTGATGCCCATCAGTGTGTGATGTGAGTGCAGAGGGGACATTTGATGCCCATCAATGTGTGATGTGAGTGCAGAGGGGACATTTGATGCACACCTTTGTTGCCTGTTGACAGCAGCAGTGTGGAGGACGCCTGGCACAGGAATGGGAATACTCTCAGACCCATATCAGCCAGTTTCTGTTGTGGATGTCCCCCCAGAACATCTGCACAGCCTGAAGCAGACCTGGCACACACATTCCAGTGGGATGGAGGCAGATGAAGAGGTCCCAGATGTCTCCTTTAGGTCAGGATGATTCCCCAGTGGCAGTTTCCCTGCAAGTGTGGCTCCCTCACCTTGGAGGAGGCAGCTGGAAAAGCAATGAGCAGAAATGCATTTACCTGAACTGAACCACCGAAATATTTGAGCTCAATTTTCCTCTTCTTTAAAAAGTAAATACCTTAAAGAGCAAATAAAACCCTTCACAACTTTTCATGCCTTAACCTCTGTGTCAAGGAGTCGAGTTCCAAAAGACCTGCAGAGCTTACAGCTTGCTCACACAACTTTCAAGGATTGAAAGCCCTGACTGTGGTATTGATTAAACCTTATTTGGCCATCTGACATATTTATATTTGTGAGGAGTTCTGTGGGAGCCAAGACTGATAATGCAATCGCTCTGGGGAGGCTGGCTGACAGCAGGGAGGGGGTGTCAGATTGCAATCACTGCTGGTACGTGTGGGAATGATGGCACTGGGATCAAGGGAGCCTCTGGTGCCTTCCCCATCTCTCCTGGGACTCCCCAAAACCCATTCAGGGCACGTACATGAGTGTGTTTGTGCATGTGGGATCTCTCCACGTGTGGTTGTGTGTTTTCCTACATGCACACAGCTTAACAACATCCAGAAGTGTCTCAGGTACCTGTCACAGCAGGTACAGCCTGGTGATGCACGAGGAAAACATCACAGAATCACAGGAACATTAATTTTGGAAAAGACCTCTAAGCTCATCGAGTCCAACCTGTGCCAAATTCCCACTTTGTCACCAGCCCAGAGCACAGAGTGCCACATCCAGGGATGGGGAGTCAGGCAGAAATTCCTCCTGATGCCCAGCCTGACCCTCCCCTGCCTGCACCCTCCTGTCAGCTTCCAGACCATGCTAAACAAAACAACTGCAAAGCACCAGAAACACCAGCAGTACCCAAAGATGACAGATGACATCAATTTGGATGGGAAATGAAGGAAGAAATAAGGGGTGAAGGAAAAGCAGTGGGAAGCAGTGCCCATGGCACGGACTCAGCATTATCTGAGCGCTGCAGGAAGCTGCAGAGCTGGGATGACAATCTGCTCCCTGCAGACCACACAGCTCCCAGCAGGCTCCTTTTATTCCCCCAAAAAAAGAGATTTCCTGGAGGTGCTGTCTGTCAGGGCTGTTTTATGATGTCTCTGTTATTGCAGGTCAGGAGGAGCCAGGCTGGGCTTGTCTCAAATCCATGGAAAGGCGTTGGGTTTGCAGAGATTCATAAGGAGGAGAATCTGGACAGGAATTCTGGAATTCTAAAATACATCCTTATGGTTTCTCTTTTTCCTGACTCTAGTTTCACCTTTATATTTTTCTGCTTGTCTTTTCTGGCAGTACCATGGGAGACAAAATAAAAAACCACGGGGCCAAATCCCAGAGGGTGCTGAGCTGGAGAGAGGGGAAACAACAGAGAAAGGAGGAAGGAAAACAACAAAGAAACAAAAACCCCACCGAGCCTGGATCTTGTGTGCAATCTTGTGCTGGCAAACTTCAGCAGAGCCCCAACACTGGCAGGATTGTGCAGCTCATCCCCCTGGCACAATTTCAGAGAAACAGCAGAGGACAGGCTCCTCTTTCATCCCAAATTCAGCCTGCAGGACCCACAGCATCCTGAGCTTTAACTCCTTGTGTTTTAGTGCTGGACAAAGCACTAAAATCACACAATTGTCTGATTTCCTTTAATGTTCGGGGGAATATTGAGGAGTTTTGGAGGGGTCAAATCGCCAGGACGTCTCAGCCTTTCTGTCAGCACAGCTGGTTTCAGGAAGGTGTGCTGCAGCAGCCTCATTTTTAGGGAATAATCACCCAAATTATTCCCTAAAAGAGCGTGGAGCAGCCAGTCTGTGAGGTGTCCTCTCGGCCAGAGGGAGGGGGTAGAGCATCTCTGAGAGCATCTCTGCTGGGCTCTGCTCGGGATCTGTCCCTGGAGCTGCTCCCTCTGCAGTGCCTCTCTCCCATCCGAGAGCTGCAGAGTTACCCCTTTGGAATGGGAGAAAAAAAACCTTTTTACCCCAGCTTTAATCACTTCTAGTCTGCATAAACTCTAGTAATTTTGTGGGGGTTTTTTGTTGTTTTTGGTTTTTTTCTTTTTTTTCTTTTTTTTTTTTTGTTTTTTCTTGTTTGTTTGGGGGTTTTTTTTGCTTGGTTTTTTCTTGTTTGTTTGGGGTTTATTTCAGTTTAAAAAAATACCGAAACTTTTGTTTACTTTTTTGTCCTATGAAAAGTTATTTCTCTACAAAATACCCCAACAAAAACTCAACCAATCAACCAAAACAAAAACAAAACAAAACAAACCCACCCCCCCAAAACTCGTCCCCCCAAAACTCCAAACAAGCAATCCTCCCAGAAAAAAAACAAACCCAAAACCATCACTAAACCACCTGGGAAAAAAGCTTTTTAAAAAATCATTGTAATTATTAAAAAAACCCAATCCACTGCAGAAAAGAGTTACCTATATGTATGCAGCTCTGCAGATCTAAGTGCAGATTCTGTTGGAAAAACAGACTTTCACGTGTTTTATTTACTTCAGGACCATCTTTTTTAAGAAATTGATCTGGAATTTGGAAGGGCAGCCTCCAGCCTTTGCTGGCTCCAGGTGAGCCAGGAGTTCTGACCTTCTTGGGACAATAATCCTGGCTTTGAACACTTGGTTTTGGACTCCCAGACAATCTTGGGCTAAATTCCATGTATTTATAGAGAATAATTCACTATAAATCCACCTTCATGGGATTGCTAAAGGAAGAGTCCCAGCAGCAAGGTGGCTTCCCCTAAATATTGGGAATTAATCCAATCTGCTTGCTCTGTGCAAGGTGAGGAACCTGCTTGGATGGGGCCAAGGTTGGCACGTTGGCATCAAAATTTGGACCCTCCTTTCCCTGGGAATTGGACCCTGGTTCTCTTTCGCAGGGAATTGGGACCCTGATCCTCTTTTCCAGGGAATTGGGACCCTGGTTGTCTTTCCTGGGGAATTGTGACCCTGATTCTCTTTCCCAGGGAATTTGGACCCTCCTTTCCCTGGGAATTGGGACCCTGGTTCTCTTTCCTTGGGAATTGGGACCCTGGTTCTCTTTCCCAGGGAATTGGACCCTGGTTCTCTTTCCTTGGGAATTTGGACCCTCCTTTCCCAGGGAATGGGACCTTGATCCTCTTTCCTAAGGAATTGAGACCCTGATCCTCTTTCCCAGGGAATTGGACCCTGGTTCTCCTTCCCAAAATATTGGACCCTGATCCTCTTTCCCTGGGAATTGGGACCCTGATCCTCTTTCCCAGAGAATGGAACCCTGGTCCTCTTTCCCAGAAAACTGGACCCTGGTTCTCTTTCCCTTGGAATTGGGACCCTGATTCTCTTTCCCTGGGAATGGGATCCTGGTTCTCTTTCCTTGGAAATGGGACCCTGGTTCTCCTTCCCAGAAAATTGGACCCTGGTTTTCTTTTCCAGGGAATGGGACCCTGGTTCTCTTCCGCAGGGAATGGTGAGCATGGGGATGGTTGAGATGCTGTGTGTACTCTGGAGAGCTCTCACCTTTTGGGCACACCAGGATAATGCACATTCATTCCTTTTTCCTGTCCCAGGCTGGGTTTTTACACTTTCTGGGAAAGCTGGGGGCTTGTTCAAGGGAAAGCCAGATGCTTCCAAACTGGGGCTCTGGTATTTCAGCTCCCTTCAGGCTTTTTATACCGGAGCTGTAAAATCACCTGACAATGGGCCATGAATATTAATGATCTTAGCCCCAGGGCAGAGGGAGAAGTGCGGGTTTGTTATCAGGTTAAAAGTGGACGGCTGCTTTCATGTGGGAGTGTGTAACTTCCATAAATAAAACACCAGATGTGCTGGGATTGTGTTTTCCTTTAAACGCCTCGGGAATTCTCATAAAGAACAGCAATACCCAGGGTTAGCAGGACTTTATTTCAAGCTTTTCCCTGCAGGAGTCACAAAGGGGGAGCTGGTGAATGCCATGACAGGTCATTGCAGAGTGGAAACCACACCCAGCCGGGGTCCTGAGGCTCAGAACCCTTCAGATTAAGGCAGGTTTACCTGTACAGTAATTTCACGATTATAAGCCGCACCATTTTGACTAAAATTTTGGTCCGAACCCGAAGTGCGGCTTATAATCAGGTGTGGCTTATATATGGACAAAGAACGAAAAGTTGCTGTTTTAGTTTGGAGGACAGGTGTGTGCTGAGAAAGGCAGGAGCTTCTCTTTGAAATGGAGAATGTAAACCCCCTCCCTCCAAATTATTATCATTTTGAAATCAAGGGGCTCTCAGGCAAAGATATGGGAATTAGGAATAACAGTTCTTTACTAGGGAAATTAAAATAGAAATACAGTACTACAAAGAACAAACCCCAAGCCCTGACACAGTCAGAGTACAGCCTGACACCCGTCAGGCAGGGTGTTGGCAGCAGTCCCATTCCATGGTGGCTGCATCCTCCTGCAGTGACAGATGTGGCTCAGTTGGAGCAGTGCTCCTGTACAAGGTGCAGTTTCCCTCCAGAGCTCCAGTGGGGATGTGGAGCAATCCCGTTTCCCTCTGGAGTCCAGTGGAGAAAGGGGCTCCCTTAGTGTCCCAAAACCTCTGTTTTTATCTTGGTAAGAAATGTTGGGCTCTTCCCCCTGGCTGGAGCAACTCCCAATGGGATGCAGTAATTTTATCAGTGCCACAGTGGGACTCAATGGCCATGAGCAGAAAATGACTGGCTGGAGGAAGGATGGGTTGTGAAAAGATAAAGAACACTGCCCTGCCTGGTTTATAAAACATGGCCATGAACAGGAGATATCTCCTTTGGAAATAAAGAACACTGCCCCAGCTGGTTTCAATGGATGCCCATTAGCAGAATATCTCACATGGAGACAAGGATCACTGCCCCACCTGGTTTCAACAGATGGTGATAGAACAGATACCTTTGATCACACTCTGTATTGTAATGTGTGGCTTATAATCAGGTGTGGCTTATGTATGGACAAAGAATGAAAAGTTGCTGGCACCCTGAAGTGCTGCTTATACTCAGTGCAGTTTATAATCGTGAAATTACTGTAAATCCTCCAGAACAAACCTGTCTGCTCACAGGATGCTCCTGCAGGAGGAGCAGGGGACAGGGAATGGTGCCCCAGGCAGGGAATGATGCTCTCAGTCCCTTCCTTGGGGATCATTTGTACCCAGAATATATCTGAAACAAATCTTGCACAGGTGCGAGGCTGGAGCAGGATGGGATTCTTCCAAAGAAGAATTTTTCGTTTTTAAATGAGCACGGATTATCTGGGGGAAAAAAATGTGCTATGTGGGTGAAAGTTCAGAGCAATGTTCTCTTTCCTAACTCTTCCCTGGAAACAAAATGCAAATGTAGGTATTTCACAAGCAGATTATTTGAAATGGTTTTGACAGAAATCACGGGGGAAGTTTCGTATGGAATTTATTTATTTATTTATTTTCCACGGCACTTTGAATAAAACTAAGAAATTTTCCAGGAGCTCCTCGACATCCACTCTGTGTGTGACCTTGGAAATCAAGTATTGGTGGAGCCTGTGGGGTGATTTAAGGCAACCCATACTTGGTCTCAAGGGTCTCTGGGACTCTCCAGGGGGAGTGAACAGTGCTCTGTGCCTGCTCCAGGAGTCCTTTGGTGTCTCACCACCATAAACAGGGAGCACAAGAAATACAAATACCAACCCCTCACTGCTGAGGATCGAGGTGGCTTGGGAGCATTCTTCAATACTGGCTTGTTTTGTTTGGAAAAATCACCTGAAAAGTTGAATTTCTGGGTGATGTGAAGGATAGGAGTGATCTGTGCCATGTCCAGTCCAAGCATCAATCCCTCAGGCTGGATTTGAGCTGCAGAGTTTGTCCAAAGCTCACAGAACTCAGGATGGCCAAACAGCCCCAAAATAATGAAAATCCTCAGCCAGTGGTGCTGCCTGTGGAGAGCTGGGGGATGAGGAACACTCCTCCTTTTATTATGGATCGTGTGGTTTGGTCATGGAGGAAGGAAGTTCCATAATGCTCCGACAAATACGAGCTCTAGGGAGCGGCAGGAGTGTTTGCAGAGCCCAACCACAAAGCTTATTTTGATAAAACGTGGAGGCAAGGATCATTCTGGCTCTGCATCTGCTGGGGAAACTCAGGGCTTATGGGGGACCTGCTGAGACTGGGTCTGTTTGAAAGATTAAAGCGAATTTTATATGAAAACTGCAGTTAAACATAGTAATAATAATAATAATAATAATAATAATAATACTTCAGGTGTGCCTGTCTGGCTTCATCTGGATCCACACCTCCCCTCCAACAGACCCTGCATTTAGGGCACTTACTCTGTTTGAAATTAGAATTTATGGATTTATGGAATCCACACTTTTGAGTGCTCCTGCAGCTCCCTGCCTGGACCCTGCCCTGCCCAGAGCCCTTGGAATGAGCTGCAGCCTCCCAATGCCAGCAGGTTGCTGCAGAGAGGGGATTAAGCAAATATAAACCCTTGGGGATTTCGTTAAGCTCTAGCAGGTCTTAGGATTTCTGAAAAGTAAAACAAAACTTGCACGCTCTGGTGTTTCAGAGCAGCCAGGGAGCTCCGAGCCCAGACAGGACCGAATTAGAAGAGGCTGAGGGAATTAAATGCTGGGGCTCTTTGATCACACCAGCCTTGTTTTGATGGCTGTCCTTCTCCTGCTCTGCTCTTGGCTGGAAATACATTTAATTCTTCATGACTTGACAGGTTTGTGCGCTGCCTGCAGACACCTTTCACTGTTCTTATTGCAGGGCTGGGTTTGTGCTGAATAAAATTGTCACATCCAGGCGCTGCAAGGTCCCTCCTGTCACCATCCACGTCTCTGCCCCTTTCCCATGCCCATGGATTGGCACAGGATTCCCTCTGAGCTGGCCCTGGAGGCAGCAGAGATCTGGGAGCCACGGGAATGGGGCTGGCTCTGGGTGAGTGTCCTGGTTTGGAGGACAGGTGTCTGCTGAGAAAGGCAGACATGAAGTGGAGAATGCAAACCCCCTCCCTCCAAATTATTTTAATTTTGAAATCAAGGGGCTCTCAGGCAAAGATATGGGAATTAGGAATAACAGTTCTTTACCAGGGAAATTAAAATAGAAATACAGCACTACAAAGAACAAACCCCAAACCCTGACACAGTCAGAGTACAACCTGACACCCGTCAGTCAGGCAGGGTGTTGGCAGCAGTCCCATTCCATGGTGGCTGCATCCTCCTGCAGTGACAGATGTGGCTCAGCTGGAGCAGTGCTCCTGTACAAGGTGCAGTTTCCCTCCGGAGCTCCAGTGGTGATGTGGAGGAATCCGGTTTCCCTCTGGAGTCCAGTGGAGAAAGGGGCTCCCTTAGTGTCCCAAAACCTCTGTTTTTATCTTGGTGAGAAATGTTGGGCTCTTCCCCCTGGCTGGAGCAACTCCCAATGGGATGCAGTAATTTTATCAGTGCCACAGTGGGACTCAATGGCCATGAGCAGAAAATGACTGGCTGGAGGAAGGATGGGTTGTGAAAAGATAAAGAACAATGCCCTGCCTGGTTTATAAACCATGGCCATGAACAGGAGATATCTCCTTTGGAAATAAAGAACACTGCCCTGCCTGGTTTCAATGGATGCCCATTAGCAGAATATCTCCCACGGAGATCAGGATCACTGCCCCACCCTCAACAGATGGTGATTGAATAGATACCTTTTATCACACCCTGTATTGTAACCCCAGACAGTGAGCAAGGGATAAACCGAGATTTCTCTGCAGTAGCAGAAGGAAACCCGGAGCACGGCGTGGCTGAAGCACGTTCCTGGCACAGCTGCAGCTCATTCTTCTTCCATCCAGCCCAACTGCCTTCAAACTCTATTTGTCTCCATTTTTCTACTCTCTTGTAATAAGGAAATGCTGCTTTACAGAGCAAAAAAAAAAAAAAAAGCAACTTTTTAAGCACAGATACATTTTTGAAGTGCCTTGTTCCGTGCCAAATGTCAAAAATTTGCCAGCAACTGATAAATCTTTTTTAAACCGCCCCTTATACTCCCCACACCCAGCTGAAACTTGAAATTTCCTAAACTTGAGGTGATTTTGATCTGTATCTGAAAATAATGGAGTGGTCTAGCAGTGATGCAGGGGTGGAGAGCATCTCCAGTGCTGGTTCCTGCTTCCAGGGGGATTTTGGGGAGGATGGGGGATGCTCCAGGAGAGAAGCCCAGGTTTAACTCCTTCAGCTCCCCAGTGGAATCCGTGGGAGCCGCTGAGGAGGGATCTGGTAACAAAGGGGTGGTGATTCCTCCTTTCTCACCTGGTGATTAGTGACTCAGTCTAATAAAAGGTAATTTGAGAAAAGTGCTCTCTGTGCCTTCAAGGTCTGGCTCACACCCTGCTCAGGGGTAGGGAGAGCTCTGGTTTCGCTGGGGTAATGTCTCATCCTCGACTTGAGTTACAAAAATTAGTAGAAAATGCCTACATGTTGTCTACTTTAGTTTTTTAACCCTTATAGTCTAGATTTCTGTGGATTAATCCAGGGCACTTGTGTGTGTTTATTTGAAGGAATTTTAGTGGGAAGGGATAATAGTTCTAAGACAAGAAAGCAAAACTTCTAAACAGGTCTATAATGCAGAGAAGTTTTGTTTTCTCATTTTCATGGACAAGAGGTTTGTTAGAGAGTTGGGATAACAAGTTTGTTCTCATCCATGTGAGTCCCTGCAGGACAGGAATCTTTAGGGTGACATCCAGAGCGTTTGGGCAAGGAACAACCTTTTGTACCTGTTAATTTTGCTTTTTCTTATTTTACTGAAAGCTCAAAATGGGACAAAGAGCTGCAGCAAAAGCAGTTGGGTTTGGTTTTGTGCAGCAGCTCAAGCACAGGCAGGGCCAGGTGATCAAGGCGGGAATTGTGGCCAAGACTTTTATTGTATTGCTTCAAAGAGATGAGACGTCTCCTCCTCAGTCTGTGTCGCTGTGTTTGTAAATGGAAATCCTCAGTGGGGCTGGGTGAGCCCAGCTGTGCTCCAGGTGTCCCTTTGGGCTCCCACAGCTGGAACGTGCCCTGCCATGCTCAGGGTGGGATCTCCCCTTCAGCTCAGGGTCACAGAAATGCAAAAAGCTCTTTGCTCACCAGAGCCAAGAACGAGATTAGAGTTTTTGGATTGTATCACTGCTCCAGGATTCATGGCAGGTCAGGGGAAACACCTTCCCCAGGCTCCTGCAGAGCCCCAAACTCCCTGCAGAGACATCAAAACACCCACCCAGGGCACGCTTTGCATGGTCATGGCTTTGTGGCACAGTTCTTGCATATTTTCGGCACTGGTTGGCTTAGCAGAGGGCCAAAAGTATTCAAATAATTAACAAAGATTGCTGACGAACGGGGAAAGAGCAGTTTCTGTGGATATCGGTTCGGACATTAAAGAATTCCACAGAAAAATGTCACTTTCTTGCCAATTTGGTACATTTGTCTTGTTTTGTTGAAAATAACTGAAAAGTATTTCCTGGCTCTGTACCACTGTGGAGATGTGTGAAATAAACAGCTCTGTCCTTATCTTAGCCAAGCGAAAATATTTCCAGTTTCCCCAGAATTCCCCTGATGAGGATTAGCTTCTCTGATGATTAAGAGGTTCAGGATTTTGGTGGAAACAAGCAATCCTTTTAAAAGTTTTTTTCTTTCCCATTTTTTTCTTTATTTGTTATATTTTAGGGGGGACAGTGTGCATCCCTTTGCATGTATTCTTGGAATAATTTGTGTTTTTTTCTCCCCTGTCTCCCCCTCGTTTCCTGTGATTCCATGTCTGGGGGCAGTGGGTGCCCTGAGTGCTGCTGGAGCCCCTCATCCATCCTCTGTGGATTTGCCAGGTCTCACCATGCCAAAACAGGACACTTAGGGGAGATTAAACCTTAAATTAAGTGAGAGCAGAGTTTGCACTGGGCAGCCTCACTCCTTCTTTGCTCGAGTGTAAATCTTTTCACCCCAGCAAAGTGGGTGTTGAGTTATTTCCCCATGGCTGCACTTCTCAAACAACCCCACTACTGTGTCAGCAGGGGGACCCTGCTGTCCTCACCAATTTTTACATTAATTTCTATTTTTACATCAGATAAGAAGCTCTTTCCAAACTCCCCACATGTTCTCGCCTGTTTTCAGGAGAGGATGGGGCTGGATCTGTGTTTGTGCAGACAGGGAGAGTTTAAGGCACTGATTAATGTTTACAGTTTGCAAAAATATTCAGCTCTGTGTTGGTCAGAGTCCTGATGGAGCCTGACTAAAGCTGCCTGAGCTCCAAACCACAGGGTCAGAATTTTGGAGCCCTGTGTTGGCTGGGAGGGTTTGGAGCTCGCACCTCTCCTGAGGGTGGCCCAAGAAGAGGAGCTGGGGGTTCAGAGGTCGGGAATTCAAAAGCTTCATCCTTGGGATTGGATTCTGGCTCGGGGTGACATCAAGCTGGGACTTCCAGAGTTCTCTCTGAAGTGTCTGCTAAACAAACTGCTCTGCAATAGCATCAGCTTTGTGTGGAGAGGCAGGAAAGGACCAGAGTGTGCTGCTAAGGAGGAGAGGTTCTGAAGGAAAAAAACTTCATCTCAGCCACTCAAGAGCTTCCCAAGCTGACCTCTGGTCAGAAGGAGAAGGATGTTGTAGCTCAGTGTGCTGCTTTTCTTCCCAGAATTGCCTAAATTGTGTTGACTCACTCCAGCAGAAGCACAGGCAGTGGGTGGGGAAGCATTGCAGGGTCACAGGGCAAACCCAGGAGTTCCTTCCATCCAGGATTTCTTTGGTTGCCTGAAGTGTGAGACCTCGGATGGAGGGTGAATCTGAGCCCTGCAAAGAAAGGCAAAAACCCCTGGCTGTGTTTGCTGTGGGAGCTGGGCAGGAGGGGTGGGATGGCCACATGGGACACCTTGTGAGCCCCAGTTTGTCCCCAGCACTCAGGGCTGGGTCCATGCCCATGTGGGTGGGCACTGCTGCTCATCCCTCACCTTGTTATGGAGTGATTCCTGCCCTGGAGCAGTCTGTGCCTCTCCAGGCTGTTTTCCCTCCTGAGCAGAGGGATTGCAGGCAGCAGGGATTTACCCAGAGCTGGGCTGCTTTGCTCAAGCCACCAGGAGAGGAACCAGTCAGTGCTGTGCCATTGGGGATGGGTGTGAGAGCTCCCTGAGAGCTGCCACCGAGTCCCAGGTGGCACCAGCTCCCATCTTTATTTACCAGCTTGGAGTTAGTGCTGCAGGGTGGCAGAGAAATGCAGTTTATGTGCTGATAATTTTCTTTTACCCTATCAGTAGCACACAGCTGATGAGGCACTGGTTCACTCTGCAGGAAGGGAACACTCAGCAGAATCACAAACACAAGCACTCTATACCTTTTTTTTTTTCTGAGGACATGGCAGGGCTGGGGCTGCATCCCAAGGGATGCCCAGCTGCTCCTGGAATCAGTGCCAGGAGGAGCCATGGGCATGGTGTATATTCCTAACCTGATCTGCAGTGGAAAAGCTGTCTGCAGAGTGGTTTGGGGATGCCATAGGTTGGTTTTTTACAGGAAACAAACAGGTCTGTTGTGTGACACTGGTGTTGGAGGTTCTAGGGGAGCTCAGGTGTTGATGTGCCCTGGGCTCTGCCCCAGCAGAGGCGTGTTGGAGCGGCACAGAGCTCTCAGAAAACATCACAAACCAACCCCTAAACCACAATTCTCACAAGCTCTTGTTTGTTTTATCCCTCTAAGCACCACTTGACATAGAGAAGTGTATTTGTACTTCTCATGGCCTTCAAAGGACAAGGGCATTAGCTCCAAAAATGAATGAAAATTCATGTTTTAGCTGGATTGTGCATATTAAACCTAATTCAGCACATGGGGATGTCAGTTTAGTTCCCAGCTAATATTGCACATAGAGAAGTTCAAAAACCTGTCTGGAATATATTTGAGCATGCTGGCCCCAAATCACAGACCTCATCCTTTAGCTTGTTCCTTTCCTTGCCTCTTCCATTTCCATCTCCTGCATGTTTCTGCTTTCCCAGTCTCCATCTGGCCATTTCCTTTTATCTGGAGTCCTTTAATTTTTTTTTTTTCACATGTCAGAAGAAACATTGTTCAGGCTTTGTGTTGGTTCAGGATGAAGATTCCAGCACTCCTGTTTACCTGAGCAGGCTGGCTGTGTCTGTGCAGGGATGAATTAACTTTGGGGCTGTTGATTTGTGAAGCACCACATCACCAGCTCTGATTTGTCTGGGTCCATACAAGAATTTTAAGACTGATTCTAAAGAAATTCTCTGAGAGTCAGGGGTTCAGCCTGTTTGAAGGTGCTGGTGCTCTCCTGGCTCGTTCCCCAGGCTGCTGATCCTCATGCTTGCCATAATCCCAACAACTCTTGGTGCTTAATCAGCCCAAGGAAATGAGGTGACAAGGAAGCTGGAGCTGGCTCTGGGCTGGCCAAGCATCACTCATTACATAAGCAGGGCTCAGCTGATGTTCAAGGCTGATGTGCTTTTGATGCTGAACCTCTGAGCTGTCTGCAGCAGTCTGAGCCTCTCACCGTGGTGAGGTTTCTATCCCAGCCCAAGGAAATGGGGTTCAGCAGGTTTGTCACTCTTGTTCTGTGGGATGAGGGGCGAGTGCTCCTTGTTGGGAATACAGGAGGAATTCCCAGGTTGTGAAGCCAGCAGGGAAATCCCTTTGGGGGCTGCCTGAAGAGTCAGGGAATCACTTGAAGAGCTGCTCACTGTGACCCATCTGCATTCCAGGCAGGATAATTTAACATAGACAAATCTTGGTAACATTTCTGAATGGAAGAACCCAGCCTAACCCACTTTTCACAGCTCATTTCTGCTTGTCAGCACCTCCAGAGACATTTGGTGGTGTCAGTGCTCCCCAGCCAGTGCCTGGTGTTGGAGGCAGCATTCCCAGGACCTGGTCTGGGCCAGCAAGGACAATCCATGCCTTGCCACGGGCTGGTTTGGAATGGATGAAGTATTTAATAGGTTAAAGTGGCTCCTGGCAGGGTGGCAGCATGTCTGTGCACAGAGAGGGCTGTTGGAAAGGGCACAACAGGGCAGGGGCTTCCCTGTGGGACATGGGGAGTGCAGGTGGAATTTCTGGTGGCTCTCAGTGCCCCCTCTGACATTTCCCCTTCTCCTGTCCCTCCTCTGCCCAGCTCTTTGCTCCCTCAGTGCTGAGCATCTCCCTGGGGACTCTGGTGGACTCCAAATAGCAAAGTGTGCAGCACATCAGGCTGGACTTCCCCAGAACATTTCCAAACACTCACAGCATCCTTCAGAGAGGTCACTTTTTTTTTTTTTTTTTTTTTTTTACCCCCCTACAAAGTAAGTGACTCAAAAAAAATTGTTTGTTATTTTTGTTAAAATCAAAATATTAACGAGAAGCATGTGGGCTGTTGCCTTGTGTAAACATTAAGATGAATTGAAGTGGTCCCTTGAAATGTTAGGAAGCTGCTCTTGGAACAATCAGCAAAGGGGACTCGTGACTGGAGTCCACCTTCCTTTGGAAATTGCTGCAGCAATAGCATGAAATCCCTTATTTTCTTCCTGGATTCAGCTTGTTTCAAAAATTTTTGTGGAATGCTATTCATTGCAGCCTAAACCACAAGTTTTAATTTGGAATTTTACTATGGCCAAATAATACTGTGAAAACGTCTCAAAGTAGCAGGGCCTGCTCCCCCCAGCTCAGCCCTGCGAGCACATTGTTTCAAAACATTCCAGAAAGTTAAATGAGGCTTTTGAGCTTGCCTCTGGAAAATCCAATAAGCTATTCCTACTTCTTATTTAATGAAAAAGGTAAAATAGAATTCCCTGCCTTGCAGGAAACGGGAATGAGCATTATGGTTTTCTTTGGAGCAGTCCTGGTGGCTGTTCCTCATTTCAGCTTAAATTTGGTGATTAAGGTTTGCTTTTTGTCGTTATTTTAAGAGCAGCCCAGCCCAGGTTTGGTGTTGGGTGTTGGTTTTGGGAGAGGTGTGATGGTAACGAGGTTTTACACAGTGGAACCCCACGGCAGCCTGGTGCTCCAGGGGGAGACCCTGATCACCCCTGCTTGTGTTCCCTGCTCCTCAGCCTGCTTTGGGGCAGATCCGCGGGTTTGTGTCCGGGTGGAGGGTCAGCCGGGGGTCCCTCACCTCGGCAGGGTCGGGATGGGCAGCTCCGGGTCCGTCCGACAGCGCCCGGGGGTGTTCGGGGCTCTCTGTCCCATCCCGGGGTGTCCGGGGCTCCCTGTCCCATCCCGGAGTGTCCGGGGCTCTCTGTCCCATCCCGGGGTGTCCGGGGCTCTCTGTCCCATCCCGGGGTGTCCGGGGCTCTCCCTCCCGTTTGTCCCGGGGGTGTCCGGGGCTCTCCTGTCTGTCCCGGGGTGTCCGGGGCGCTCTCTCTCATCCCGGGGGTGTCCGGGGCTCTCCCTCCCGTTTGTCCCGGGTGTGTCCGGGCTGTCCCGGGCCCGGCGGTACCTGCGGGGGCGGAGCGGGACCGCCCCCAGGGCTGAGCCGCCCCGCACCGCCCCGCGCCCCGCTCTGCTCCGCGTTCTGTCCCTGCCCCGTGCCGCTCCGACCCTGTTCTGTCCCGCTCCGACCCTGTTCTGTCCTGCTCCGTCCCTGTTCTGTCCCGTTCCAGCCCTGTTCTGTCCCGCTCCGTGCACATTTTCTCTGTGCTCCATCCCCGCTCCGTCCCGTTCCAGTCCCGTTCTGTCTGCGCTCCGTCCTCGCTCCGTCCCTGCCCCGTTCTGTTCCAGCTCGGATCTGTCCCGTTCCATCCTCGCTCCATCCCTGCCCATCCCGCTCCTTCCCCGCTCCATTCCTGCCCCGTTCCAGCCCGGTTCTGTCCCGTTCCATCCCCTCTCCATCCCCGCTCCATCCCCTCTCCATCCCCTCTCCATCCCCTCTCCATCCCCGCTCCATCCCCGTTCCATCCCCTCTCCATCCCCTCTCCATCCCCTCTCCATCCCCGCTCCATCCCCTCTCCATCCCCTCTCCATCCCCGCTCCATCCCCTCTCCATCCCCTCTCCATCCCCGTTCCATCCCCTCTCCATCCCCGCTCCATCCCCGCTCCATCCCCGCTCCATCCCCGCTCCATCCCCTCTCCATCCCCTCTCCATCCCCTCTCCATCCCCGCTCCGTGCGGTCATGGGCCGGCCCTGGGCGCTGCTCTGGTGCCTGGGCTGCCTGGGGGGCATCCCGGGCTCCTCCGGCGACAACTACCGCTACCTGTGGAGGAGCTGCTACCCCTGCTACCTGGGGCGAGCGGGGTACCCCGACCTGCGGCCAGGTACGTGCGGGACCGGGTGTCCCGAGGGGGTCCCTTCAGAGCCAGGCTCCTGTCGGGTTCTGGGGAGCCGGGCTGGGGCTCCCTGCAGGGCTCTGCCTCCAGGGGTTTGTCCCCAGATCCCCCAGCTGCCAGCTGGAGGTCCCAGGCAGCCACCCAAGTGACAGACTGGTGACCTGGCTGTATATGTATATATATATATGTATATGTATATGTACTGTATATGTGCCTGTGCTTTGTATTATTATATTTAATCCACGCTATTATTATTATTATTATTATTATCATTATCGTTATCGTTATTGTTATCGTTATCGTTATCATTATTATCATTATTATCATTGTTCAGTACATTTCTTACTCTGAAAAATCAGTTCTGGCAGAGGGAGAGAGAAATAGGAGTTTCTTCACATCTGTTGCTGTCCAACTGGGTTAAAGATAGATCCTGTACCACATTCCTTAAAAAGCCAAATGCATGCATTTTGCTAGGGTATGTAGATTTGTTTTTTTTCCTCAGCTCCAGAGGATCCGCCCCAGTCCAGGGCAAAAAGTGAAATTTGATGCATTTTTAACATGAAAAAATGGTGCCTTTTTCTCTCGGTGAGGCTGTGGGTTTGTTGGGGCTGTGTGAGTGTTGTTCAGCAGGTTCTCACACAGGACAGGGCTCGGTGCTTTTTGGGGCTGGGTTTTGGGCACGGCTGGGCCATGCAGGCAGAGGAGCTGTGTCAGGGATCACTGCACTGCAACATCCAGCCTCAGTGTCTTTTGGAAGCCAATTCCCAGCTGCTGCAGCGTGGGAAGAGCTTGGCCAGACTTCCCAGGGAGCAGGTGGAGGGGACAGAGCCCTCGGTGCTCCCACTGCACGTGGTTTATGTGGGGACACAGAGCCAGGTGTGAGTTCTGCCACTGCACCTCCCCTTCCCTCTCTGGGTCTGCTTGGCTGCCTCCACGGCAGGAAAAGCTTGTGGAGATTTCGGAAATAATAGAGAATTTGTGAAGGTCGCTGAGGACTTGGGATGCTTGGGCGTAATGTAGACATCAAGGAATGCATTATCTCACCCTGAGATAATGCTAATAAATACATGCCCCAAGCAGTCGGTTAGAAAGTGATATCAGAATAGTTGTGAGATGTGCCAGACCTTCAGAAAGGGGCGAGTCACTGCTTTGTTATTTATAGATCAGATGTTTGTCTCAAACTCATGTTTGCTGTCTCCATCCAACTCTGTTGGCTCCAAGTGACTCTCCAAGACAAGCTCCCAAGGTCCAGCTTTGTGCTGGATCCAACCTTCCCTTCCCTAATGCAGAATTTATCAGCTCCTGATCCTGATCCTGCTCCTCTCAGCTCCATGGGCAGGTAGCTCTGTGCGTGCTTGGCTCCATCCTTGGTGTGGGGCTCCTCTGAGGCTGCACAGCTGAGGGGTTTTTCACCTTCATCCATCTCCTGACTCATCCTAAACTGATATATCACTGCAGGTCTGGTTGATTTGGTTCATTCTTTCACTGGTATCACTGCAGGTTTGGTTGATTTGGTTCATTCTTTCACTGGTGTCACTGCAGGTCTGGTTAATTTGGTTCATTCTTTCACTGGTATCACTGCAGGTCTGGTTAATTTGGTTCATTCTTTCACTGGTATCACTGCAGGTCTGGTTAATTTGGTTCATTCTTTCACTGGTGTCACTGCAGGTCTGGTTAATTTGGTTCATTCTTTCACTGGTGTCACTGCAGGTCTGGTTAATTTGGTTCATTCTTTCACTGGTGTCACTGCAGGTCTGGTTAATTTGGTTCATTCTTGCACTGGTATCACTGCAGGTCTGGTTAATTTGGTTCATTCTTTCACTGGTATCACTGCAGGTCTGGTTAATTTGGTTCATTCTTTCACTGGTATCACTGCAGGTCTGGTTAATTTAGTTATTTCTTTCTCTGCCTGAGCTTCTCTGAGAGGTAAGAGGAGCTCTCTTGGTGTGCTTTAGAGCCCAGCTGCTGTCTGGGTGTGATTTTTAGGGTGTGTGTGCTGGTTTCCATGCAGCTCCCATCTGCCCAGCCAGCACACACGTCCCCACAGCCGTGTCCCCTCACAGGCAGCTGCCCCAGCACAAGGCTCTGCTGTGTGCACATCAGTGGCAGCTCTGTGTGTGACAGGAGGTGCTGGTGTGGCTTTCAGTGAGGTCTGGGGTGCCTTGGCGTGCCCTGTGTGAGCAGACAGGCTGTGCTGGTGTTGGTGCAGTGCTGGGTGTTGTGTCCTCACAGGAGGAGCTTTGTGCTCTGCTGGGGACTCACAATCCATCAGTGATGGGGACCTGGTGCTGTGCTATCCTCTCAGTGACCCTCTAAAGCAGCCAGAAAGCAGCAGAGCTGTTGTTTGATCGTGTTCCATTGGCTCCTTCAACACCGACCTGCATTTCCACCCCGGGGTTCCATTCCCTGGGAATCCATCGCCTTCCCCAGCACGGCACAGGGACAGCTTTCACCCAAAGCCTGCTCAGGGAATGGGGTAAAACGGTGATGAGGGAAGGCTGGGGAGGGTGAGAGCAGCAGCAAGTCCAGAGCAAGTCCAGGTGCTTGTTGCTGCGTGCAGCTCTGCTCCGTGCTGAGTAATTCCTAATTACAGCCCCGTCCCGAGGCACACGGGAGCTCCAGTGGGAGCTGGGCCACTCTCCCAGCCCCAGCTCGGGGGCAGGGAAAGGTGAGCTGAGGACAAGCCAAGGACTGAGGCAGAGCAGCGTTTTCACTCCATCAGATCGTTCTGAAGCTGATGCATCCATTCCCGAGGTACTTTTGGAATCTGCTGGGGATGGCACAGGTGGTGTGGGAGAGCTCTGGGCATCTCCCACCTGCAGGGGAAGGAGTGCTGGCCTCAATAATCCCTGCTGCTCTTTAAGTGCTTTTAGGGCTTTCTCAAATGCCTGGTTTAGGATGAGATGAAAGCTGAGGCAGTGGGGATGCTCTGACTGCCCCAAATGGCTTTTTCCTTCCCTTCAGTGTGTCCTTCCTCATCCTAGAGGAGGAAAAACTTCCAGGGTAGCAGAGAGGGGATGGAGCCTTGTCCTCTCCCGTGGCCTCCTCGCACTGTTGGACCTTGCCATGGCTGTTTTGTCTGCACACAGGGAGTGTGGAGTAACACCTGAATTCCTCAGGTTATTCACCTTGGGGCTGTGTGACACATGCAAGAAATGAAGTAATGCAGAGGGGTTTTTATTCTAATCTGTGTCCACAGTGTGGGATGGCTGTGCTCCCCTGCCCAGGAGCAGGGACTGCTCTCCATTCAGCCTTTTTTACTTCTGGAAATTGCTGGATTATCTTCAACAAACTGGTACTGGAAAGATAAAGTCACTAAATCCCACACATGCTCATCTTGCTGGATTTTAATTAACCTTTTCCCTGCAGCCCTGCTCTGTAATCCAGGCTAATTGCTGCAGGGATTAAAGCCTGGCACTGCTGCTCAGGCAGACAGAGCAAACCTCAGTGCTCCTCCTGCCTGTGCTTCCAGCTGGGATCCATCGCCTCCTCCTCAGCCCTGCAAGGAGATAAAACTGCCTCCCTACCAAATATTTAATACTTTGCAGAGCTGCTGTTGCCACTTTCTTCCCCCTGACATGTAGCTCTTGTTGGAGATAAATCAGTGTTCCTTCTGGAAGGACCTGTGTGTGTTCAGGGAGTGCAGAGCCAGCCAAAACCATTTCCTTGCTCTGTGCCCCTTTTTTTTGGTTTTGTGTTCATCTTCCCCATGTTTGATTGCTGTGTTACCTGTGTTAGTCCATGTAGGTGTCTGAGGATTGTTTCTGCTCAGGGGAGAGGCTGGGATGAGCCTTTCTTGCAGTTTCTTTACACAGCAGAGATGTTTCCCTGCCCATCAATCCCAGCCCTTGCTTTGCTGGACTCCTGCCTGGCTTTTCCTGGTACCCACTGCCCTGCATGCAGAGCAGGGCTTGGCAAACTCTGTCCTGGCACAGCCCTGGCTCGCTCAGAGTCAGCTGGAGAGAAGCCTGTATGCTTCTCATTTGCTCTCCTTTGGTATTATTAATTCCAACCAGATTTTGTCAGCTCTCCAGTAGGAAAATAACCCTGCCGTGCCACGAACCACAGCTCGTGCAGTGCCACGTAGGGCTCTGGGTTCTGCTGCCAGGACCTGCTCCAGGGGCAACAAAACTGCTCCTGCTGGCCCTGGGAGCAGCTCCTGCAGCTTCCCAGTCCATATTCCCAGCTGGTGACCCTGGAGATGCTGCTGGGGGTGGTGGATCTGCCCTCTCACTGCCCCTGGGGACAGTTTTGTTTTGGGCACACCGTCGTGCAGGGTGTCCCAAAATCTCCCTGGCACTGCAGAGGAGATCAATGAGGCTCCAGGAGGGACTCTGGGATGGGTGATTCTGTGGCCAGGGTGTGAGGAAGGACTGGCTGCTCTCCCAGGGGCTGGGATGGGTTTGGGGATGGGGTGGGTTTGGGGGCAGCCCTCTGGAGTCACAGAGATTTAGAGGGTGAAAAGTACAAAAGGGGAAGAGGAGACACGGAGAGAGGAGATGTGAAATTGCTGAGTATGAGTAATGGGGTGAAAGTAAGACGTTTACTCAACACATCACTAAGTTTCTTGGACAGTAAATTCTCTATGGTTTCAGATTAGAGTTGAAGGGAAGCAGTGGAATAGTCATTTAAATTCGGACCAAAAAACTTTATTATGCTACATAAAACCTTCCCAAACCCCACTTTTCCTGTTCCTGAGCTGAACAGAGCCAGTTCTGTGTATTAATAGCTAATCCTGCCCTCAGAGATGAGTAGGGAGTGCCTCAGGAGCTCTAGGGCTCTGCAGTATCCCAAATGTGTGCAGAGGAAAATAATTTAATAAGAACTAGGTTGCTTCGACCAACATCTCAGGCTCATGCCATCACATTTTTCCCCTTGAAAAGCACTTTGGCTTTGGTTCATTCTTCAGAGAGCATCACTCAAAGCTTATGTTTCACCTCAAAAATCTATTCATTTTCCTTTCTTTCAGTATTAAGTATCTCGGAAAAAACAGGAAGAAAATAGCAAAACCTCCTAAAAGGCTCAGTCCACTGACTAAAGCAAAGGGCTGGCATTACAGAAATGAGCATTTTGCTGTGCTGATGGAGACCACAGCTGCAGTGGGAGCTCTGCAGGAGGAGCCAGCATGGCAGTGCAGCAGGAAAAGCCCAGGCAAGGCTGGGGGTTCCCTGGCAATCACTGGGACAGTGATCTCTTATGATCTCTGAACTTTAGGTTTTAATGTTTTAAGCCTTGCTCTGAGAAAAGGGTAATTATGTTTTATCACTGCAGAGCTCATAAAAACACCGACTCAAACAGGCTTCACCTTTCCCACTCCATTTCCCATTCCATCCCTGACCCAGACCTTCCCTTGCTGCTGGCTGAGTTTCTTGCCAATTAATCTGATGAACCTGAGATTTGGCTCAGCCAAGGCTGTGTTGCTCTGTTGTTTCTGAGGCCTTTGCCCTTTTCTGTTTTCTCTGCCCAGTGGGTGCAGCAGAGCTGGGTTGGGGCACTGGGCACTGCTGTGCCAGGTGTGGGCACGGGGCTGGGCACATTCCTGCACCTCTGGCGTGCAAGGACACGGCCAGGACCCCACCCTGCCGTGATTCACTCAGGAAATGTTTCTTTATCTTCCTAGTAACAGTCGTGGATGGGACAGAGATGGGAACTCAGCTCAGCTTGGGCTGTCCTTGCTGGGAGGGGTTTGGGTGAGCTGGAGGTGCAGAAAGTGCAGAGGGAAACACGAAGAGACCCAAAGCTGCTGAATTTTTTCTCTCCATGGGGAAGGGAATGGATGGTTGGGTGCTTTGCTGTTGGTGTGGGTGGGATCTGGTTCCCCACTCTGATCCTTTGCAGTTTGAAAGGTCAGAAAGGTGCACACCAGTGCACACAAACTGCAGCAATTAAGGAACTGTGCACATCATCTCCACGTTTCTGATTGTGGCATGGGCAGAAATCTGCTCAGAAACTTCAAATTTCCTTTGGCAAGCAAGGAAGTGTAAAATATGACTAAATCCATTATCTTGGAGTCAGTGACCATTATGAGGTGACCAGATGAGGATGGTTTGTGCTGACTGACAAATAAGATCAGGTTTTTGTGGTGGTTGTTCACTGATTGCAGGTTTGTCCCTGGAATTTCACAAACATAACAAAATGACCAATCTTGTTCCCTTTGCTTTCATTCCTCAGATCCAGAGTAGGACAACAGAGGGTAAATATTCCTGAGCTCAACCACACTCCTGTCCATTCCTCTGATATTTGTCCACTTTTCCCTTGTTTTTTTGCAGATGTTGATGAGTGCCAGGTGCACAATGGGGGCTGCCAGCACCGCTGTGTGAACACCCTGGGCTCCTACTACTGCGAGTGCCAGCCTGGATTCCGCCTGCACACGGACGGCAGGACCTGCCTGGGTAAGATCCCCTGGAAATTCCTTGGGAATCTCTTCTTTTCCTACCAGGAAAGCTATGGCAGTGCACAGAAAACCTTGATTTCCTCACTCCTACCCATCCTCTGTGAGATAGTGTCTGTCCTGGTTTGGAGAACAGGTGTCTGCTGAGAAAGGCAGGAGCTTCTCTTTGAAATGGAGAATGTAAACCCCCTCCCTCCAAATTATTATAATTTTGAAATCAAGGGGCTCTCAGGCAAAGATATGGGAATTAGGAATAACAGTTCTTTACCAGGGAAATTAAAATAGAAATACAGCACTACAAAGAACAAACCCCAAACCCTGACACAGTCAGAGTACAACCTGACACCCGTCAGGCAGGGTGTTGGCAGCAGTCCCATCCCATGGTGGCTGCATCCTCCTGCAGTGACAGATGTGGCTCAGTTGGAGCAGTGCTCCTGTACAAGGTGCAGTTTCCCTCCGGAGTTCCAGTGGTGATGTGGAGAAATCCGGTTTTCCTCTGGAGTCCAGTGGAGAAAGGGGCTCCCTTAGTGTCCCAAAACCTCTGTTTTTATCTTGGTAAGAAATGTTGGGCTCTTCCCCCTGGCTGGAGCAACTCCCAATGGGATGCAGTAATTTTATCAGTGCCACAGTGGGACTCAATGGCCATGAGCAGAAAATGACTGGCTGGAGGAAGGATGGGTTGTGAAAAGATAAAGAACAATGCCCTGCCTGGTTTCAATGGATGGTCCATTAGCAGAATATCTCCCACAGAGATCAGGATCACTGCCCCACCCTCAACAGATGGTGATAGAACAGATACCTTTTATCACACTCTGTATTGTAACCCCAGACAGTGTCATGGGTTGTGTGTTCCTCTGTGTCTTCCCTCACAGTTTCTGTCCCTGGGTTTTAAACATTTGCTCTTGTTCCATGTGGTCACCAACAACTGGGGCTGCTTTGCTGTCCCTGAGTTTATTCTGGTTCAGGAAAAGTAAGTCCCAAGTGCTTTTGTGCCTCTGCTTTTGATACAGGATAAATCAGATATGGCACTCTCAGAAAAGACACATAAATAAAATTATGAGAAATTTCAAGTCAGGCTTCATTTTGACATCAGTATTTCCCCAACTCATGCTGTGGACAGCAGATGACACAGACAAGTGACAATAAATGTGGATGTGTGGAGAACAGTGGCCATAATAATTCAAAACCTTCTTCTCTGGGATGATGGTAATGAATCCTCTTGGATGGTGCTTGTCCAAACATCAACATCCAGGCACCAGATTTGCCCTACAGCTGATTTTGGGGCCAATTCCTTGAAATATTGTTGTCTGCCTGCCCCAAAGTGGAGGCTCAGAGTGGAACTCAGAGTCTGCCTCCAGCATCTGTGGCTGTTTTAATTAAACCACTTCTTCATTTGACACATTTTTCCGTTATTTGAGGGATATTTTTATGCAAGTGGAAAGAATTCCCGGGCAATGGTGTTTGCAGAGACCATTTGCTGGGTTTTCTCAGAACTCCAGAGTCCTCTGTGCAAGCCTGTGTGTTCCAGTTGGGAATGGTGATGTGAGCAGGAAAAATCCATCCAGGGAAGCTGTACCCACCATGCCCAGCTCTGCACTGACACACATCTGGCCACAGCTGCCTCCAGCACATAATGACACCCAAACAAGTGGGATTTAAGGTGCAAGATCCCGAAGCACCCCATATTTCATTGGAAAAATCCAGAAGGAAAAGGCAAATAAGGGACAAAACCAACCCTGGGAGCCTGCTGCTGCCCCAGCCCTGAACTGGAGCACTCGTGTTGGGGTGATGCACTGCTGCTGCTCACATGGAAGTGTGCTGTGGTCTGTCATCTCCTAATTGTCTCTGGAATATGTTGTTCCCTTTCTTGTGACGTACAGCAATCCTGCACCCACAGGATTTTTATTTCAGAATAAAACATGGGGCAGGCTGACATCAGGCAGCACCAGCCCAGAAGGTGGAACAGATTTCAGGGAAAGCATAAAATGGATTGCTACAGGGAGGAATCTCTTCTCTAAGAGGAATTTCCATCATTTTCTTTCACTCTCCAGCCTTCCCTGCTGGTGGAGCTGGGCATTCCAGGCAGGCAGGGCTGCCCTGCTGCTGCTGCCTGTGCCCAGCACTGCAAACCTGCTTTGCACCAAACCTGTGAGAGAGTATTTGCCATAATGTGCAGTGCTGGAATTCATCTACCAAAAGTGAAGGGTCTCTGTTCATGAAATCTGACCCATAGGAGTGAGTGGGGCAGTTCCATCCATTCATCATCCACCATCCATCCATCCATCCATCCATCCATCATCCATCCATCATCTATTCATCCATCCATCCATCCATCATCCATCCATCCATCCATCCATCCATCCATCCATCATCCATCCATCATCCATCCATCCATCCATCCATCATCATCCATCCATTATCCATCCATCCATCCATCCATCATCCATCCATCCATCATCCATCATCCATCATCCATCCATCATCCATCCATCATCCATCATCCATCCATCCATCATCCATCCATCCATCATCATCCATCCATCATCCATCTATCCATCCATCATCCATCCATCATCCATCATCCATCCATCATCCATCATCCATCCATCCATCCATCATCCATCCATCATCTATCCATCCATCCATCATCCATCATCCATCCATCCACCTATCCATCCATCCATCATCCATCCATCCATCATCCATCCATCCATCCATCATCCATCCATCATCCATCCATCCATCCATCCATCCATCATCCATCCATCCATCATCCATCCATCCATCCATCCATCCATCCATCATCCTCCATCCATCCATCCATCATCCATCCATTATCCATCATCCATATCCATCATCCATCCATCATCTCATCCATCCATCCATCATCCATCCATCCATCCATCCATCCATATCCATCCATCCATCCATCCATCCATCCATCATCCATCCATCCATCATCCCATCCATCCATCCATCATCCATCCATCATCCATCCATCCATCCATCATCATCCATCCATCCATCATCATCCATCCATCATCCATCCATCCATCATCCATCCATCCATCATCCATCCATCATCCCTCCATCCATCCATCATCCATCATCATCCATCATCCATCATCCATCCATCATCATCCATCCATCCATCATCATCCATCCATCCACCTATCCATCCATCCATCATCCATCATCCATACATCCATCATCATCCATACCATCACATCCATCCATCATCATCCATCCATCATCCATCCATCATCCATCCATCCATCCATCCATTCCATCCATCATCCATCATCCATCCATCATCATCCAATCCATCCATCATCCATCCATCCATCATCCATCCATCCATCATCCATCCATCCCATCATCCATCCATCCATTCATCCATCCATCCATCCATCCATCCATCCATCACCCATCCAGCCATCCATCATCCATCATCCATCCATCATCCATCCATCCAATCCTCCATCCATCCATCCTCATCCATCCAATCCGTCCATCCATCCATCCAATCCATCCATCCATCATCCATTCATCCATCATCCTCCTTGTCCTCCTGCTCAGGGAAGCTCGCAGCTCCACGCTGCGACAAGCACAAATTTGGGCTGTAGGAAGTTCCTGACAGCCCCAGTGAGAGTGTTCTCCAGAAAGGGGACTTTGCAGTCAAGTTTCTAGTTAAGGGCTGTCAAATCACAGATCTAATTCTTTAAATGCTTTCTGGTCCCCACAAAACCCACAAAGGCTCTGATGATGGATTGGCAGTGCTGAGCTGGAGCCCCAGAATTCCCCCAAAATGTGCTGGCCTGGGTTAGCTGGTGGCTGGGGCTGTGATTCAGGAGAGCACAAAAATGGCTTAAAACCATTCCTGTGTCCATCTCTCAGCCACTGCTGGTGCTCTGCAGCTCAGCTGTGCAGGATCCTTTTGTTGTGTCTTTGCTGAGAGAGGGAGAAAAGGAGCAGCCGCTTCCATTGCGAGTGAAACAGAACAAAGAGAGGCCTTGGGCGTCCTGAAATCACCTCTTTTTTTATCAGAACCACATGGGCAGAGGCAGGAAGCTGACATCTCCAGGTCCTTCTCCACTGCTTCAGCAGAGGGATGCAGGCCAGGCTGAGGCAGAGGGGTTTAATGGGAGCCAATTGCTTTTGTTGGCCTGAGGAGCAGAGAGATGGTCTGGATTAACACACAACATGTTTCTGGAAGTTGTCTGAGGTTAGGATAAATCAGTTTGGGACTACATGATGGATCCCTATTTATATTAGAACTTCAAATGAAGGGATATCCAGGGCAGGGCTGACCATGCCAGGAGGTTTGTGTGGGTTTGAGCTGTGTGTGCAGGGAGTCAGCGACCACGTGTGCTTGGGGGGGCTTTTCATCTCTCACATTTTAGGGGATTTGACATTTTCTTTGCCCCATCACACATTTTTCAGCCTTTTCTTAGAATCAGTGGGGTTTGTGTGATGCTGCAGGAGGAACATCCTGCTCAGTTCTGGTTACAGCTGCTCACAGCCACTCTTGGGGTATCAACTTGCTGCTCCTGGTGGCAAATCAGGAGGATCTGAAGGAAAGGTGAGAGAAAGGAAAGAGGAGAAGTGAGAAGTCAGAAGGGCAGCTGGAGGGTGCAGAGATCAGGTATTAAATCAACTCCTGTGTTAGGCTGCTGCTGCACAGATCCACTTCCCAAAACCTTTCCATTTTATTTATTCCTCTTTATCCATTTGCCAGGCCTGAGAGGGTCAGAATCTGGGAGCAGCATCTTCCAGCAGCCCTGCACTCCCCTCAGACAGCGGGGCTGGAAGGAACCTCCCTCTCACAGACACTGAAATATCATCTGTGGAAAATCTGTCTGAGCTGTAATTACAAAAATCTGTGTGATGTACAGGATGACACTGGGTTTGGCAGCCTTGTCACAGAAATGTTAAGCTCGGCAGAGCATCTGGGAATGGAAATATTTTTAGAGTGGTTCTGTAAACAGAATAAAAACCCCGAGCAGTAATTAAAACAAGGCCAGCAGCGAGGGCTGCTGGCTGTGACTCTGCAAGGAGCCAGCTCAGGAGACCCAGCCTCCCATGGGCTCTGCCTCCTGAAATCTTGCGTGGAAGAACCCAGACTTTCGATTTTTTTCAGCTGTCTTGTAGGAGTTTGCAAGGAGCCCATTATTTAGACTTCAAATTCACCCAAATAACTCCATCCTGGGAGGTTATTTTAGACATAAGATGCATTGGCTTGTTCCATGTTGGCCCAGTGCTTTTCCCAGATGAAGGAATGTTTTGGCAGGCATCAGCATTGTTTGACTTATTTTCTTTTTTATTTTTAAGAAAAGCTCTCCAACAAGCACATTATTTATGGCTATTTTTGAATATACGTTATTAAACACTTAAATATATTGGAATATTTTAAATGACCACCCATCTCTGCTAGAGCTGGAGTAGTGTAACTCTGACCCAGGGCTTTTCAGGAACATTGAGTATTTCTGTTGTTTCCTTCCAAATGGATTAAAGGAAACAATGCCAGTACAGCTAACATAAACCCTGAGTTCTTGCTCCAGCTTTATGTTTTGTATGGCAAAATCTCCACCCTGTCAAGCTGCTTTTTCCCCCCCCAACATTGTTTAGCCAATTAAAGGCATAAAATGAGAAGTTGAGTTTTTTAACATTAGGGATGAGAGTGATCCACAGCTCTGAGTTAAAGCTTTTTTTTTTTGCACGGGAATGGTGTGCAGGAAAAAAATGAAAATATTAAATTTTTTTGCCTTTATTTTTGTCTTGAGCCAAATATTTGTTTTCACTAATGCACAAGAGCAAGGACCCAACTTGCCTTGGGATTCAGAAGTGTGTTACAAGCCGAGACTTCAGCTGGCAGCTGCTTTCCAGGCTCTCCTGCTTCCAAAGCTCTGGGGGTTGTGCAGGGCACTGTGATCACCTGAGGCATCAGCCTGGGGAGAGATGGTTTTCATTAGAGATATTTTTAGCTTTCCTATAAGATTCCTCCGAGCCAGCACATTGTTTATCCTGGAGTTTGAGAAATAGGTCAGAAACGTGTGAGCCCAGAGCTCATCGTTCTGCTCCGTTGTGGGAGCCAGGCTGGGTTTCCATCCTGGACTGGGGCTGGGTTGAGCCATGTTCCACCAGCCCAGTGGGTTGTGGCACTTTGGTGGCTCCTAAGAGACAGAAAAGGTTTAATTTCACAATTTCCCAATTCTCCCAAGAGACACCCCTCTTTGGAGAAGCTCAGTGCATGGGGAGTTGGGTGGGTTAACTCAGGAGACATCCAGTGCTCCAAGAGGGGACTTGGATGGTTTTGGAGACATGTCATTATCCCATGATGGCTTCTCTACCAGAGTCCATGAATCCAGCTCCAGAAGGTCCCTCCCTGTTTTGTTTCCCAGCTCAAATTCCTCCTGGATCCAAGGTCGATGGTCCTGGAGAGCTGCAGCAAAAACAAAACTTCTGACACATTCAAGGTGCTCACATCCCAATTAAACATCCTCTGCTGAGCCTGCAGAGACATCCCACATTACAGCAGCAGAAAGAGGAGGCTGTTCCAGGGTGATAAATGACAGCAGGCTTGTGAGGAGTCCACATGCTGGGTCACAGGCTCTGTTTTGTGCTGTAGCCCAGGCAAACCCTTCTGTTTCCTGCCTGCTTGGAATCCAGCGGGCTCCTTGCGCAAGGCCACACAGAAACGCTGTGGCACGGCCAGGAACTCCAGTTTGGAGCTCAATTCCCAGTGGTGCCTGCACTGGGGATGAGATCAGAGCTCCTGCTGCTGTGTCTCCATGTGCTCTGTCTCAGTGACAGCACCAGGGACCCCTCATGCCCCAGGTTCTCACAGAAATCTGAGCTGGGGGTTGTTACACCTGCTCCAGCTATGGACACTCAGGATGCATCTTAAAACATTTTCCCCTGAGAGTTCCCAGAGCTGGCAGCACCTGATGAGCCTCACCCTGTGTGATCAGTGAATTCTTCACATCACAGAGTCAGAAACTCGGGTTTTGTTACAGGAAAACCTGAATGTGCCTGAGCACAACTCTCTGAAGCAGCTGTGCCACTGCACCTGCAGGGACTGTCCTGGAACAAAAGGACGGGAATTTCAGCGCTAGCACAGCAGCCTGGCTGCTGACACGGCGCCCTTCGGAGAGGGCGGATGCCTGGCAGGAAACCTGCTTCCCTGCCAGGACCTGACCCAGCTCCCTGTGTCCTGGAATCACCTGCAGGGACACTGCTGGGAGCTCTCATGGTGGGAAAGAACCATTGGAAGCTTCCACCCAACACTGCTGAGCTGATCTTGCCTTGCAGGAGCAGGGTGCCCCCCTGGCATAGTGCTGGGTGGTGTCTCCTGCACTGCCCAGAGGATTTTTGTCCTGGTTTGGAGGACAGGTGTCTGCTGAGAAAGGCAGGAACTTCTCTTTGAAATGGAGAATGTAAACCCCCTCCCTCCAAATTATTATAATTTTGAAATCAAGGGGCTCTCAGGCAAAAATATGGGAATTAGGAATAACAGTTCTTTACTAGGGAAATTAAAATAGAAATACAGCACTACAAAGAACAAACCCCACAACCTGACACAGTCAGAGTACAACCTGACACCCGTCAGGCAGGGTGTTGGCAGCAGTCCCTTTCCATGGTGGCTGCATCCTCCTGCAGTGACAGATGTGGCTCAGCTGGAGCAGTGCTCCTGTACAAGGTGCAGTTTTCCCTCCCAAGCTCCAGTGGGGATGTGGAGAAATCCGGTTTTCCTCTGGAGTCCAGTGGAGAAAGGGCTCCCTTAGTGTCCCAAAACCTCTGTTTTTATCTTGTAAGAATGTTGGGCTCTTCCCCTGGCTGGAGCAACTCCCAATGGGATGCAGTAATTTTATCAGTGCCACAGTGGGACTCAATGGCCATGAGCAGAAATGACTGGCTGGAGGAAGGATGGGTTGTGAAAAGATAAAGAACACTGCCCCAGCTGGTTTCAATGGATGGGCCATTAGCAGAATATCTCCCACAGAGATCAGGATCAGTGCCCCACCCTCAACAGATGGTGATAGAACAGACACCTTTGATCACACCCTGTATTGTAACCCAAGACACTTTTGCAGCAACATCTCCCACTGGACACCCCCCTTCACCCCTGAACTTGTCACTGAATGTGCTCCAGGCTCGAATCCTCACAAACTTTAGGTGTGTGCAGCCTGCCCTGGTGCTGTGGTGCCCTTCACTCGTTCAGGTGCCATCCTTTGTGTCCCTTTGCCTTTCAGCTCTGAACTCGTGTGCCCTGAACAACGGGGGCTGTGAGCACGACTGTGTGCAGGTGACCCTGGCCCAGCACCGCTGCCAGTGCCGGCACAACCACCAGCTGCACCAGGATGGCAAACGCTGTGTCTGTGAGTCCCTGGGGCTGGGGAGCCATGGGTTCCAGCTGGGGGCTGTGGGATGGGGATGCTCAGATGTCCAGCAGGGCAAACACTGTGTCTGTGAGTCCTTGGAGGCTGGAGAGCCATGAGTTCCATCTGAGTGAGGACTGTGGGATGGGGATGCTCAGATGTCCAGCAGATCAGACTGGGGGATTTCCAGTAAAAACTCTGTGTGTTTTGTTGTCATGGACATGTCCCGTGGCTTATTCCAGGGGATGGGAAGAGCTAGAGGAGGGTAGCAACAAAAATGAAATGGTATGAAGGCACAGGCTGCTGTGGGAGTGGAGGGACAGCAGGGTGGGATCCTCTCCCTCTGTGGCTGACCTGCTTCCTGGCTCCTAGGAGAGAGAGAAACTGAAGGGGACAGAGAGCACAAGGTTGTTCTCATTCATAGCAGCTGGCATTCAAAAGGCAGGAAAAAGGGAAGTCCCTGAGCTGTGAGGTTGTCATGGCAAAAGGAACATCTGGGATGTTACAAACAGTCAGTGAGGTTTTGGAGCATTTATCCCAGCCCTGGGCAGGTCACAGATTGGCAAACCTCTGGGTAGGAGCACTTGGAGCAGATTGCCAGAACTTGCTCTGTAATCTCTGCAGAAGGACGTGCCTGTGCCAAGCTTCTGCTGGAAGGTTTCACCCAGATTAATGCCAGCCTTTTGCAGGATCCCACTCTGTGCAAATCCTCCTGAACGGGCAGAGCAGGGATTTGCTGCCTGGTGCAGAACAGGCTTTCCCACACTGCAGGCTTTCCTGCTACTCCCAGAGAGGCAGGGTGAGCGTGGGGTGACTGTGTGCTCTGCCTGCAGTGAGGAACCCGTGTGCTGACAGGAACGGGGGCTGCATGCACCGCTGCCACAGCCACCGCGGCCGCGCCCGCTGCGACTGCCACCCCGGATACCAGCTGGCCCCTGATGGCAAGGCCTGCCAAGGTGGGTGCCCTGCAGAGCTCCTGGGCAGGGAAATCGCTGTGTTGTCTCGTGGATAAGGAGTGCTCAGTGTGAATAGAACAGAGAAGCAAGCGCCTTCCCTGAGATGGCTCAGGTGGGGTCTGTGCAAGAGCTCTGTGCAACAACACACAGCTGCTCCAGGGGAGGTTCAGGCTGGACAATGGGGAGAAATTCTTCACTGAACAGATGGCCAGGCATTGATTGGGCTGTCCAGGAGGGGTGGAGTCCCTGTCCCAGGAGATGTTTCAAGAATAGACTGGGATGTGGCACTGAGGACCATGGTCTGCTGATAAAGTAGTTTTAGGTCACAGAGTGAACTCAGTGATCTCAAAGGTCCTTTCCAAATTAATTGAGTCTGTGATTTTGTGAACACCTCACTGTCATGTGATCCAACCTCCTGGGGAGCCTTTTACAGCAGTTCCAAACTCTTAACTCTGTGTCTTTGTTGGTCTGGACTCCAATGAAGAGTTCAGAGTGCAAGAAACCAGTGCAGAACTCAAATATCACAACAATAACCCCTTAGGAAAGATGCTGAAGGTTCATCCTGCTTACCTCACGGTTTCTCCCTCTCCCAGATGTGAACGAGTGCCTGACAGGGCTGGCCATGTGTGCTCACCAGTGCCTCAACACCCGGGGCTCCTCAAGTGCACCTGTAACCCGGGCTACGAGCTTGGGGGCGGATGGCAAGCGGTGCTACCGTGAGTACGGGGGCTCAGCCCTGCCAGGACAGGGCAGCCCTGGGCTGCTGCAGGCACGTGCTTGTCACTGCCCTCTGGAATCGCCAGGGCTGAGCTGTGGCAATTCTGCTGAAGGAATTTCACAAGCACTTCTGGGGTGTTTACTCCCCCACACAGATAAAAATCTTGGTTTAATCTTTAAAGGCACCACGAAGCCACTTTAGCTGGTTAAGGCGATTGATTTGGAGCCATTTGGCTTGAAATAAGCCAAGTTCTGCTCTTGGGGACTCTGCTGGACGAGCTCAGTCAGCTGCAGATGTGTCACTGGAGGAGCTGAGCCAGTGAGGGGATCACATCTGCTCCCCATCAAGGAAAGAAATGAACTCTGTGATGCAAGAGTGAGCTGGAGTGTCCTCACAGCTCCCTGCAGCTGCTGCAGCCCAGCAGGGCCAGGCTGAGCCAGAGCCACCAGCCCCTCTCAGACAGCCACCACGGCAGTCCCAAGTGCTTGGCTGCTGGTGTCACTGGGAGCTCTGAGGGTCCCCTCGTGCTGCTGCAGCTTGGCAAGGGTGTGAGGGCAAGGCCATAAATGGGTCATGAAAGGCATCAAACAGAGTGTGGGGCACCGGGATGATGACAGAGATTGAGTCTAAGTGTGTACACAGCTTTTTTCTTAGGGACAGAGGCCATGTCACACCACAAGCACTGACATTGCCCTGGGTCAGCACAGAGCCTTTCCACATGGAAAGTGTTTCCTCCTACCCTTCCTAGCACGTTCCTTTTAAGCAAAACCCTGTTTGTGCTGCTTTAATAAGAGAAGGGAAGAGAGGATGACAATCATGTTGTCAAGTCTGGAAATTCTTTTGTTTATGACAAGCACAGATCCATTGGGAAGCATCAAGCTCCCTTTCTTTCATCCTCCTTGGGTCTGAATGCACGAAATACTCAGTGTTCTTGAAGGCAGAAATTGTTTTCCTGAGGTTCAGGACTGAGTCAAAGCTCCATGAAAACAAGTTCCTTTTAGTTAAGAAAGCTTAATTAACTAGACAAGTTTACAGAAACCTTGCCAAGCCCGGATGATCCTATGGCTGCAATTGATGTTTGTGCCGACCACTTTTGACATGTCAGGAGCTAACGATTCTCGCTGTAGGCATCTGGATGTTTCCCTGCTTAGCTGTGTTCTGCTGCTCCCATTTCTCCCTGGCACCAGAACAGCTCTGCTGGGAGGCTGAGCCAACTTTTGGTTGGCAGCACACGCTGCTGCTTGGCAGGAGTGGGAGCAGTTTCATCCGCAGCCTGTTCATCCCAGAGATTGTCCAGAGCCTGCTCCACGACCCCGTCCCTAAGAGGCTGCGTGAGATCCAGAGGTTTCTTTTTATACCCCACTTCCCAGCCCAGCATGGGCTCTGTGCTGAGCTATTTCCATCCTTTCCCACTGCAGATCCCCCTCCTGAGCAGGGATGCAGTGCCAGGAGCTGGCACGGGGGCAGGCAGGGTGTGTGCAGATGTGTCCCACAGGATCCTGAGCAGGCTGCCTTTTCCAGGGATAGAGATGGAGATTGTCAACAGCTGTGAAGCCAACAATGGGGGCTGTTCCCACTTGTGCCACCACACCAGCTCTGGCCCAGTCTGCACCTGTAACTTCGGATTTCGGCTGGAAGAGGACCAGAAGTCGTGCTCTGGTAAGGAGCAGGAAAAGGGCAGACTTTGATTTCCAAGCACGTCCCAGGTAATGGTGAGGATCCCTCTTGGGATCCTAGGTCAGGATCCCTCTTGGCTGCTGTGTATGTGCACTTCAAACAGGCTGAAGAGGATAGAAAGTGATGGGAAGCGAGAGAAGATGAAATATTGCTCTGCTCAAAGATGACCCCAAACTTCCTTCAAGATATACTTGGACAGCACTTATGACTTGAACAGCAATTATGACTTCCAAACTAACGAGTTTTTTCCTGATGAAACTGCCCTAAGCAGGAGTCAGTCAGCTGGAATCACCCTGCTTGCAAGGACACAAAACCTGTAACCACAATCCCCAACTGGGGATCACAACGAGCTTCCCTCAGGGATTCAGGTTTAACACAAATCCCCCTGATTTCAAGAGGAACTGGAGAACCCTGGCTCAGCATTTGGCAGCACATCAGTGAAAGCTCACCAGAACTAGTGAGGGAGCAGCTGAACAGCTCCTGTCACCACTCTGCAGTGCATTAACACCCTTTGTTTCTCATTTAGATATCAATGAGTGTGACACCGGTTCTCACTGCTGTCAGCAAGACTGCTACAACTACCCTGGGGCTACGAGTGCTCCTGCCACGCCGGTACAGGCTCAGCACGGATGGCTGTGGCTGTGATGGTGAGTGCCAGCACCTCCCTGGGCTCCAGGCAGAGCCAGGCACTCAGGGAATTGGTGCCTCTACTTCTCATTTGCCTGTTGTTGGTTTAGTGTTGGGCAGCTCGGTTCTAATCCCTATCCTAAGCCCAGCCCAGCTGGAGAGGGGCAATGTGGTTTTTGAGCACATCAAGGTCACATTGGGCTTACTCAGAGTGAGCTGGCCCAGGCTTGACCCCGTTAATTCACAGAAAACATTTGATGTTCAACCCCAGAGGGCAACACTGCCCATCACTTTCACCCAAAGGATAAAGACAAATAACAGTGTCTGTATGAAACACAGCCAACACGGTGACTAATGGAGCTTTTAATTAGGAGTACAAGAAACTGTCCTACCTGGCTGTGAACAGCCAGGCATTTCTTCCAGTTTCTCCCAGCTCCTACCAGTTTTCCTGCCAGCTTTCTCATGAGTCACCTTTTCAAGAGAAAGAATGTGGGGAAAAAATCCCCCTAATAATTGTTCTCACTTCCAAAGCTCTCAACAACATTTCCCAGGGGAAGGAGCCAAACACACCCACCTGTTCCTACACAATTAATAATGGATGGGAACTGAAGCCCACACATTTTTTGTTGAAACCCAGGCATCCCTAATCCCTGAGGTGGTTTACTCCATTTTCAGAGTGGATGACTTCACATATTCAGCACAGAGGGTGTCACCAGCCCGTTCCTGCTGCATGCCGTGCCCCTGTCGCTGCTCCTGTCCCACTGGGGGTCCCATGTTTTGTAGATGTGGATGAGTGCTCTGCAAACAACGGTGGCTGTGAACACACGTGCCAGAACCAGCCAGGCTCGTTCCAGTGTGGCTGTGACATTGGGCACAAGCTGGATGAAGACAGGAGGAGCTGCATCTGTGAGTGCCTGCTCAGAGCGGCCCCGGCTGGGCTGTGGGTCCCTCCTGTCCGAGCCAGGACCACACAGACTGGAGCTCCTTAGCCCTGCACCTCGGCTCTTTCAGCTCCTTCACATCCTCTGAGCAGTGGCAATGCCTCAGCCCAGCCCTGAGAGCTTTCCCAGTCTGTCCCAGTCCTGTTCCAGCCTCCCTGTGCAGAGAAGGGCAGGGAGTTCTGGCACAGTGTGCAGCCTGCAGTGGTGGCTCCAGTTAAACACAGAGCCCCTTCCACAGCCACCAGCCCCTACAGCTTTTCCTTATAAGAAATAATATTTATTTGTGGCAGTACAGAGATCTTGAGGTCACATACCCGACCTGTGCCCACTCTGGCCAAAAAATCCCTGAACAACCAACCTGGGAAAGCTTTAGAGGCGTCAAAACAGGGTGAGATCAGCGCTGCAAACCTGACACCCACAGAGAGTTCTGCCTTCCCTTTGCTGCTGCAGAGGTCCTGCCCCACTGCTCACCTCCCTGGGACCCTGTGTCCTTGCCCCCTGTGACTGTCCCCTCTGTCCCCGCTCCCCCGCAGAGGACACGGTGGAGGCCCTGGACGGCCGGCGCCCCGTCATCCGCCCCATCCCGCACGTGGCCATCCTGAGGGATGAGTTCACCCAGCTCTTCAAGGACGACTACGAGGAGAGGAGGAGGAGGAGGTGGAAGCACGAGGGGCACACGCTGGCAGAGAAGTTCGGTGGGCATTCCGCAGCCTCAGCGCCCGCGCCTTGCTCGGAGCTCTTCTGCAATAACGGGGCAGGCTGGGGTGGTTTGTTCGTCAACACAACCAGACCTGCTGAGTGCCTTTTCTGTGTTTGGCTCTGCTGCAGCCTCTGCACGGGCATTTCTGCACGTGGCATTTCTCTCTCTCTTTTTCTCTCTTTCTCTCTTTCTCTCTTTCTCTCTTTCTCTCTCTCTCTTTTTCTCTTTCTTTCTTTCTTTCTTTTCTTTCTTTCTTTCTTTCTTTCTTTTCCTTTCTTTCTTTCTTTCTCTCTTTTCTCTCTTTCTCTCTCTCTTCTCTCTTTCTTTTCTCTCTCTTTTTCTCTTCTCTCTTTTCTCTTCTTTCTTTCTCTCTCTCTTTCTCTTTTTCTTTCTTCTGTCTCTTTTCTCTTCTTTCTCTCTTTTTCTCTTTCTTTCTTTCTTTCTTTCTTTCTTTCTTTCTTTCTTTCTTTCTTTCTTTTCTTTCTTTCTTTTCTTTCTTTCTTTCTCTCTTCTCTCTTCTTTCTCTCTTTCTCTCTTTCTCTCTCTCTTTTCTCTTTCTTTTCTCTTTCTTTCTCTCTTTCTTTCTCTCTTTTTCTCTTCTCTCTCTCTTTTTCTCTTTCTTTCCTCTCTTTCTCTCTCTCTCTTTCTTTCTTTCTTTCTTTCTTTCTTTCTTTCTTTCTTTCTTTCTTTCTTTCTTTCTTTCTTTCTTTCTTTCTTTTTCTCTTTCTTTCTTTCTTTCTCTCTTTTTCTCTTTCTTTCTCTCTTTCTCATTCTTCCTTTTTGTCTCCCTCTCCCTCTCCCTCTCCTTCTCCCTCTCCCTCTCCCTCTTCCCAAACTCCTCAGGATGCCACAGCATCCTCAGGTAGGATCTCACCCATGGTGCCTGTGGTTTCAGTCTGCCTGGAACGCACCTTTGGCCCCGACTGCAGCCTGACGTGTGAGGACTGCGAGAACGGAGCCACCTGCACGGCCGAGGGCAGCGGCTGCCAGTGCCCGGCGGGCTGGAGCGGCGTTGCTCTGCAACCAGAGTGAGTGCCAGCTCTGTGCCCTGCAACCAGAAGTGAGTGCCAGCTCTGTGCTCTGCAACCAGAGTGCCAGCTCTGTGCTCTGCAACCAGAGTGAGTGCCAGCTCTGTGCTCTGCAACCAGAGTGAGTGCCAGCTCTGTGCTCTGCAACCAGAGTGAGTGCCAGCTCTGTGCCCTGCAACCAGAGTGAGTGCCAGCTCTGTGCTCTGCAACCAGAGTGAGTGCCAGCTCTGTGCCCTGCAACCAGAGTGAGTGCCAGCTCTGTGCCCTGCAACCAGAGTGAGTGCCAGCTCTGTGCCATGCAACCAGAGTGAGTGCCAGCTCTGTGCCCTGCAACCAGAGTGAGTGCCAGCTCTGTGCCCTGCAACCAGAGTGAGTGCCAGCTCTGTGCTCTGCAACCAGAGTGAGTGCCAGCTCTGTGCCCTGCAAACCAGAGTGAGTGCCAGCTCTGTGCTCTGCAACCAGAGTGAGTGCCAGCTCTGTGCTCTGCAACCAGAGTGAGTGCCAGCTCTGTGCCCTGCAACCAGAGTGAGTGCCAGCTCTGTGCCCTGCAACCAGAGTGAGTGCCAGCTCTGTGCCCTGCAGCCAGAGTGAGTGCCAGCTCTGTGCTCTGCAACCAGAGTGAGTGCCAGCTCTGTGCCCTGCAACCAGAGTGAGTGCCAGCTCTGTGCCCTGCAACCAGAGTGAGTGCCAGCTCTGTGCTTTGCAACCAGAGTGAGTGCCAGCTCTGTGCTCTGCAACCAGAGTGAGTGCCAGCTCTGTGCTTTGCAACCAGAGTGAGTGCCAGCTCTGTGCTCTGCAACCAGAGTGAGTGCCAGCTCTGTGCTCTGCAACCAGAGTGAGTGCCAGCTCTGTGCTTTGCAACCAGAGTGAGTGCCAGCTCTGTGCCCTGCAACCAGAGTGAGTGCCAGCTCTGTGCTCTGCAACCAGAGTGAGTGCCAGCTCTGTGCCCTGCCCTGGTGTGCAGAGCCTGCAGCAAGGCTGAGCCTCACCTCCCTCTCCCTCCCCAGCTTGCCCAGCCGGAACCTTTGGCATCAACTGCAGCCAGAGCTGCCGGTGCCAGAACGGTGGCACCTGTGACCCGGCCACCGGCGCCTGCCGCTGCCCGCCCGGCGTGGCCGGAGAGCTCTGCCAGGACGGTGAGTCCGGTGTCCCCTCACCCTGCTTGTGGTGCTGGGGCCATCCCTGTGCTCATCCTCCTCCTCCCTGTGTCAGAGATGTGCCATCCCTGGTAGATGGCTGTTCTGGCCATCGCTGGTGCTGCTCTCGGATGTGTTTCTCTGGGAGTGTTTCCTGTGGGTTCCCTCCTCTTGTAGCTGCTCACCAGCAGCGTCTTTCAGCTCTGTTGTTGAACCATCCCAGTGAGGGTGGCTCAAACACATTCCTGCTCCATCTGAGCCCATCAGCCACCCAGCCTTGGGTGGAAAAATGTCATTTTAAAAAGCGAAAGGAGTGGTAAATGGCACTCCTCTCCCACAAAACAGTGCTCCAGGTGTTCTGTCTTGTCTTTGCACTCAAAGACCTTTGCAGTCCCTGTTCACTGCTCATCCATGGCTCTGGGCAGAGATCTCTGTTTCATAGGGCATTCAGTGCCAGACACAGGAAGGAATGTCAAACCCACAATTTCCGTGGTTGATTTCCATGGAAACTCTGGAGGTATTTTCCACCCAAAGCCCTGGAAAGCTGTGACAGCAGTAGTTACCCAAAGTACCCAAAGGAGGTGTCACTGATGGTGCTCATTTCTAACTCCCAAAGGGTTAAAATTTGGGGGACATAATTTGAAAACCAAAAAGAGGGAGACAATCAGAGATTCAGACAAGAGGACTTCAGTCACATGTTGGGAGCATATGGGAACTATTACTGAAGAGGGAGAGTGAAGCAGAATGCAAATGAACACAAGAGATACCCCTAACTCTTCTTTGTGTAGGAAGGAGGTGATTGAGGGGGACAGAGAGAAAACAGGAAGGTAGAATTAAAATAAACAATGCAGAATTGTTCTGTTGTTCCAGGGTGGCATTTCCTCTGCTCCTCTCTTCCTAGGGACAAGGCACGTGCTGCTGGGCAGCTGCTGGCCAGAGCACTCTGCTGACACAGCCTGTCTGCCATGTGCTTCCAATATTGAGATCTTTAGCATAACAGAGAAAAAACAATAATTTTATTCACTTAATAGTGCAAATATCCCTGTGGCTTTTCAACAGGAGAAGCCCCATGGGTTGCTTTCTCACGGAGGACAGCCTTGACCTCTGGGAGCCCTTTGGGTGGGTTATTTCTGTCCCAACCAGCAGAGTTGCTGGTCACAGTGAGTGCAGAGCTGATGGGTGCCCTGGAGCACCATGAGGAGTGGCAGCAAGTGACATCCCCCGTGACACTGCACAGCTGGTTTGGAGCTGGTGCAGGGAATCTGATCGCTCTCCCCCTGCCTGCATCCCTTCCCTCCGTGTATCCCTTGTTCTGGTGCGTTTCTCTCAATTTAAATAACCTGCTGAATCTGGCTCATCTTCCCTCTGTTACCAGGGTGCCCCAAGGGATTTTTCGGGAAGCACTGCAGGAAAAAGTGCAACTGTGCCAACCGGGGTCACTGCCACCGGATTTACGGAGCGTGTCTGTGCGATCCCGGCTTGTACGGCCGCTTCTGCCACTTGGGTACGCCCGTCCTCGTGGTTCCCCGTGGATTCTAACCTTCTGGGCAGGTTCCTGCCCCTCTCCCTGGGGTCCTGACCAGCTCTTCCCTTGCCCTGCAGCGTGCCCCAAGTGGGCGTTCGGGCCCGGCTGCTCGGAGGAGTGTCAGTGCCTGCAGCGCAACTCGCGGGGCTGCGACGCCAGGGACGGCTCCTGCCACTGCAAACCCGGCTACCACGGCCAGCGCTGCCAGCACAGTGAGTGGGGCACACACCACACAGCCAGCTGGCTTGGAAAACACCTCTGAGATCATCAAACCCATCCTGTGACCCAGCACCACCTTGTGACCCAGACCATGGCACTGGGTGCCACATCCAGGCTTTTCTTAAATCCTCCAGGGATGGTGACTCCAGCACCTCTCTGGGCAACTCATTCCCACACCTGACCCCCTTTGTGAAGAGCTTCTGATGTCCAGCCTAAACCTCCCCTGGCACAGCTTTAGGCCCTGTCCTCATGTTCTGTTGCTGTTCCCTGGGAGCAGAGCCCGACCCTCCCTGGCTGCCCCTCCTGTCAGGGAGTTGTAGAGAGTGATGAGTCCCTCAGCTGCTCCTCACAGGACTTGTGTTCCAGACCCCTCACCAGCCTTGTTGCCCTTCTCTGGACATGCTCCAGCCCCTCCATGTCCTCCCGAAATTGAGGGCTCAGAACTGGACACAGCACTCGAGGTTCTGCCCAACCAGTGCTGAGCACAGGGGAAGAATCCCTGCCCTGCTCCTGGTGGACACACCATTCCTGACCCAGGCCAGGAGCCATTTGCATTCTTGGCCACCTGGGCACACTGCTGGCTCATGTCCAGCCTGCTGTCCATCAGTGCCCCCAGGTCCCTTTCTGCCTGGTCCCTGTCCAGCCACTCTGTCCTCAGTCTGGATGCTGCAGGGGTTGCTGTGTCCAAAGTGCAGGACCCAGCTCTTGGTCTTGTTAAACCTCATATCCCTGGATTTGTCCCATCTATCCAGCTGGTCCAGGGCCCTCTGCAGAGCCCTCCCACCCTTCAGCAGACCCACACTCACATCCAGCTCAGTGTCATCTGGTGTCATTCTGTTCCCTCAAAGCACCCCCAGAACATCCCCCTTTCTCCTCCCCTGACCTCTTTTCCCCATTAATTTTCTTAGGGGAAAGCTCTGCTTGCTTTCCACCCTCCCAGACTGTCTCACCTCTTGCTCACACTCAGCCACGTTCAGGGGTCAGCAGGAGCTGTGTGGTGGTGGGCACAGCTGTGACACTAGGTGGTGGGGACAGCTGTGACAGTGGGTGGTGGGGACAGCTGTGACAGTGGGTGGCACCCAGGACTGGGCTCTGCCAGGGGTAAGGAGTAATTTCAGAGCTTTTTTCTCTCTAATTATGGTTGTTCACAGGCTGTGACCCTGGCTATTACGGGGATGGCTGCAAGAAGAAGTGCAGCTGCTCTCCAGGAGTGCCCTGTGACCCTGTCACTGGGGAGTGTCACCAGGAGTGTCCCCCAGGTTATCATGGCCAGCACTGTGACCAAGGTAAGGCAGGGCCGTGCAGGGCAGCTCTGTGTGCTGGAAACTCACCAGTCCTCACAATTTTGCTTCACAAAACAACACAAAATCACTTCCAGGATCCCCTGAGAGCCCCAACCCACTGCAGGTGATCTACTGGGTGGCCAGTGGAGACCTCAGGGGACACAGGAGCTGCCACCCACAGGTTTCTGTGAGATGCTGACACCTCTTTAAAGTGGGAGAGTGAATTCCTTGTATGAAACAACGATTCAGAAAAGGAGAACAAGGTCTCACTTCACCCTGCCACTGGACATCTCTGTGTTGGTAGATGGAGGTGATTGGGATCTAATTATTTTTCCCTGGCCTTGATGTCTTTTCCCTTCCCAGCACAACAGTTTCACATTTTCTGCTCTGTTCTCTATTCCTTATTGAAACTGTTCCATCTGCAAGTGCAAAGGAGTATTTTACATTTAATTTACATTAGGATTCAAGCTCCTGCCTCTGTGTGAAGCTCCTAGAGCAGTTTTGTGCTCTTCCCATGAAGGGCCAGTTGATGGGATGGTGGCTGAACTGCCCAGCTCTGTGTGTGTTTAATTGTGTCCAACACTCAGGCTCTCAGGGTGCAGATTTCCAGATCCTGGGGGTGGTTTGTGTGCCAAAGGGCTTCACTTTGGGCAGACAAAGGTGCTTTGAGAGAACCTAAAGGCAGTGAGTCATTGGCACGAGGTGATGATTACAAAATACGAACACGGCGCTTGGAAAAGAATAAGCTCTGCCAACCGCAGAGCTGAGTGGCAACTGAAAAATCAACCCACTCCTGCTCTTGTGAGGCTGGGGCCTCCTGAACCCACTGCAGCTTGTTGGGTCCTGCAGAAAATACAAAAAGTTGGACACTTGAAGACAGCCTGCAGCAGCAGAACACACTGGATGGAGAGGCTGGAAGGGGCCAACATCAGGATTTGGATTGGAGCATCCCAGGAGTTTCTGCACTAACTGATGTTTGGCCAAGCTCTGCTTCACCCCAGCCCAGAAGCTGCAACCCTCAGCCTCAGTGATCTGCCAGCACAGGGTCATGGTGCAGAGCCCCATCTCTCACAGGACTTGGTTGGAGTAAGAGCTGCAGAAAGCAGCAAAAACCCCAATACACGTGCTACCACAGTGCTGGCAGGAGAGATGGGAGCAGCTCCTGCAGGGCTGTGCTCCCTGGCTGGGTCTGGCAGCCCTGAGCCCCCCGTGGTGGGATGCTGTGGCCCCTGGAGTCCCTGGAGCCTTGTCAGGCTGGGTGCTCCCGCTCGGGATATTTAAAAAAAGGGTAAGAAAGGAGCTGAAGGCTGTAGGGGGGAGTCACAGGAAATAACACAAATATTTGTATAGAAATAGTAGGCTCTTGGCTGTTGTTCGGATCTGGAAATTATTAAAGGGTGAAGACAAACATCTGCCATCAATTAGCAAAGAGGAGGAATAACAAAAACTCCACTGTGTCACTGGAAATGGAGGCGCTGCGTTTCCTGCGCGGTTTGTCAGTGCCGCTGTGCTCTCCTCTGCTGAGGCTTTGCAGAACATTGGCTTTGGTGAGCGTGGAGCTTTTCTGGGGGTCTCAGAGAGGATTTAAGGATCTTTGGTCTGGAGCCCTCAGTTTGCACGTCACCAGCTGGTTGTTGAATTGTGGCAGGGGGTACAAAGATCGAAGTGAGCTGGGATCAGCAGAACCAGAGCGGAGGGAAGGACAAGCACTCATTCCTCCTCTGCTCCTTCCCTGCTTTCCATCTGTGTCCTGCTGCAAACCTGGCTGCTTCTTAACATCCTGGTGCTCAGATCCTGGAGGCACAAACCCTGACAGCATCTTGGAAAAGCCAAGGGGTTGTTTGGTGTGGGGTGGTCACCCCGGTGTTCTGCACCCCAGCCCAGGGTGGCTTGGGCAGAGTCCTTGTCCAAAAACTGGACACCAGTTTGGCCTCAGCTTTTGGGGATGTGAGTGGTCATTCTTGCATGAGGAAATACTTGTTGAAAGGACACACAGCAAGAGAGAAGTGACTGCAGACAGACACAGACCAGCGGGATGGTGGCAATGCTGGAGGTGATCAGTGTCACTCACAGAGTGGTCACACCCAGGCTCACAGAATCACTAAAGTTGGAAAAGACCTTCAGGATCATCACATCCAACCTTTGAGCAAACCCCACCATGCCCACTAAGCCATGAGCAGAGGTGGGACCCTCTCACAGCTGTTCCCCACAGACCCAGAGGCTCCTTCAGTCTGCAGGGCCAGATTGGTAAAATGCTCTTGGGCACCTTGGGGGGGAAGTTCTGACCCTGCTGTTCTCCCACAGAGTGCCCTGAGGGGACATTTGGGCCAGGCTGCCAGCATCCCTGTGCCTGTGGAGAAGCATCCTGCGACAGGAGCACGGGGCAGTGCCACTGCCCACCTGGCAGGACAGGACACGACTGTGCCCAAGGTGAGCGTGGGCAGCAAACACTCAGGGATTTTGGTGTAGAGGGAGGGATTTTGGTGTAGACCTATTAATTTTCTCTTACTAAAATTCATTTTACAAACACCCAGTGCAATTAGAATCATCTCTGTGGAAAATTAGAAAAAATTGCAGCTTTTGATAGTGAGTCTTAAACAAGACAGTGAAAAAGGTGAAGATGTTTTTGGCTGTCACAGTCCTCAGTGTAGGAGAGGAACCTTTCTTTATTGATGCATGTTTTTAATTGCCTTCACCAGATTACTCTTTAACTGCTGGAAAACTAGAGAGTCTGAAATGGAAAGCTTTTGCATGATTCTGCAGTACTGCAGCAGCTGGAAGGTATTAGTCACATAGAGATGTCCTGCTCCTAGAGTTTGGCTAAGCAGTGGAACTACGTGTGCACAGTCCTTACCATACATTTCAAGCTGAATTTTTTCCAGGCCCTGGAGCAACTTAGGACCAGTTGGAGAAGGATTCTTGCCCTGGTCTTAGCAGTTTAGCCTTTTGCTCCTTCTTGTCCTGGAGCAGTGACTGATGTGCTGTCCATGGTGTGACAGCAGCTGTGGGGTCCCTGCGCCAGCAGCTCCATTTCCCACCGAGGAGCCCTTGGAGCTCCCCGTGAGTGGATGCAAATCCAAAATTGGCATGAAAATGCTGGAGTGAGCTCAGAACAGCACTTAGAGAGGGCTGACACGCTGCCTGTGGGCCAGGCACGGCCGTGCTGGGCTCGCTGGGAGCCACGAGCTGCCAAAAAACCGCGCGTCTCACATGGGCACGGCAAGGACAGCGAGAGGGAACCCAAAAGGTCACACAGTTCCCTCTGCCACCTCGGCTCTGATCCCTGTGCTCTCTGTCTGCTCACACTCCAGCTTGCCCTGAGGGTCTCTGGGGACCAGGCTGCCAGGAGATCTGCCCTGACTGTGCCAACAACGCCAGCTGTGACCCTGCCACCGGAGCCTGTCTGTGCCAGCCTGGCTACACCGGCCAGCGCTGCCAGGATGGTGAGTGCAGGCTGGGCTGGGTGCCTGGCTGGAGTGTCCATCTCCAGCTGGACTGGGGGTATTTCAACATCCAGTGAGTGACCAGGCACTGCCATGCAGAGCAGGACAGGCTGAGCACTGTGTACATCTCTGTTCTGATGCCTAGGGGAGCTGGAGCAGAGGCTACACAGAGTTAAGGGAATAAAATGGGTGTTTATTGAGAGGCCTTCAAGGGTCACACCCTGGCAGCACCAGTGCCACAGTGGTGGCCCCTGCCTTGATGGCTCCAAGATGGAAGCAAAAGAGGGCTTGGTCCCAAGATCTCACACCTTTATACATTTTAGTCCATTTGCAAGCAAGCATCAACTGTCCAATTAATAGTCTCAAATTGTGAGGTTTCATCCTTCTTGCTTGCTGGCCCACCCTCCTCTTCTCGCGTTGTTAATGCTTATGGCCTGAAGTTTGAAGAAACTGTCCTTGAGTCCCCAGCTGGAATAGGACTGGTTTGTCTTTACCACCCAGGCACATTCAAGCAGAACAGAAAAACTTAGAACTTGAGGCATCAGTTTCCTCACTCTTTGGGGTACAGGCTTCAAAGTCCCTCTAGCCCTGTCTCCACCGTGGGTAACTTCTGCAGCAGGAGAAAGGGAGGAAAACGCTGAGCCCCTGGTCCCGTTCAGCACTTCGCTGGGGGTGTCAGAGCTGTGCCAGCAGCTCTGCTGAGGACCAGGGCTCCAGCAGCCTCCTGCAGTCCCTCCCTGCTTCCCTTGGCAGTGTGTCCACCCGGCTGGTTCGGTCCTGCCTGCCAGCTGAGCTGCAGCTGTGGCAATGAGGGACATTGCCATCCTGTGACGGGGACGTGCAGCTGCCCACCCGGCCGGACCGGGCTCCACTGCCAGCGAGGTACGGCCCCTGTGCCCTGCCACCCTCACCCCTGGCCACTCTGACTGTGCCAACAGTGCTGCCATCACTCTGTGCTTCATGCTGTGCCTCTGCCAGGGAAATCTCTCTGAAATCCTTGTGGTTTCCCCTCTGTGTCTGATGCTGGCGGTGCCATGGCCTGTCTGCAGCTGGTGCAGGCAGCACTGTGCCCACGCTGTGCTCTCAGGTGCACACCAGTGATGGGGCTCTGCTGTGTTTTTCCAGCCTGTGACCTGGGGCGCTGGGGCCCTGACTGTGCCCACGCCTGCAACTGCAGCAACAGCGACGGCAGCTGCAGCGCCGAGAGCGGGCAGTGCCTGTGCGAGGCTGGGTACACGGGCACCCGCTGCGAGCAGAGTGAGTGCTGCCCCTGCCCTGCCCTGCCCTGCCCTGCCCCTGCCCTGCTCCTGCCCTGCCCTGCCCCTGCCCTGCCCTGCGCATGCCCCAGCCCTGCCCTGCCCTGCCCTGCCCTGCTCCTGCTCCTTTCCCTGCCCCTGCCCCTGCCCTGCCCCTGCCCTGCCCTGCCCTGCCCTGCCCTGCCCTGTCCTGTCCCTGCCCCCTGCCCTGCCCTGCCCTGCCCCTGCCCTGCCCCTGCCCTGCCCTGCCCTGCCCTGCCCTGCTCCTGCTCCTTTCCCTGCCCCTGCCCCTGCCCTGCCCCTGCCCTGCCCCTGCCCTGCCCTGCCCTGTCCCTGCCCCTGCCCTGGCCCTGCCCTTACCCTGCCCCTGCCCCTGCCCCTGCCCTGCCCTGCCCTGCCCTGCCCCTGCCCTGCCCTGTCCCTGCCCTGCCCCTGCCCTGCCCCTGCCCTGCCCTGCCCTTCCCTGCTCCTGCCCTGCCCTGTCCCTGCCCCTGCCCCTGCCCTGCCCTGCCCTGCCCTGCCCTGCCCCTGCCCTGCCCTGCCCCTTCCCCTTCCCCTGCCCTGCCCTGCCCCTTTCCCTGCCCTGCCCCTGCCCTGCCCTGCCCCTGCCCTGCCCCTGCCCCTGCCCTGCCCTGCCCCTGCTCCTGCCACCTCCACACCCATCCAGGGCTGCAGGAGCTCCAGGGAAAGGCATTGCTGCAGCCCAGTGCCCTGCCCTGGCTGGGATGCTGACCCTGTCCCCAGGGTGTGGGTACACAGCTGTAACAAAAAGCAGCTGCTTGATATCTTTATTCCGTTCAGAATCCAAGCCCCTGCCTTGGGATGGCTTCTCTGGGAGGCAGGAAAGGACAGACTGCTCAGTGTCATTTCTTTCAGAGTGCCCAGAAGGGTGGTTTGGGCTGAGCTGTCAGCAGCAGTGTCAGTGTGACAATGGAGCCACCTGTGACCACGTCAGTGGGGCCTGTACCTGCAGCCCAGGCTGGCGAGGAACCTTCTGTGAGCACGGTGAGTACCTGCCCCAGGGCTCCATCCCACAGGGCTTGTGCTCCCTGTCTGGCTTTGTAATCCTGTTACAGCAAAGAGAATCCTCAGGATGGTCATGGGGGGAACAACAAGTCTGCACACTGCTGCCTCTGGTTTTATTTCTGGAGGGAAAATGTCTAGGGAAGAAAAAAATATAAAAAATAGGTGGCCCAACTGCTGTGGTCACCCAAATGTGTACGTGTAGCACACAGGGCTTGGAGCAGCCTCTTGGAGGGGCTCCTGGTGCATGGATCCAGCTCCCCCAGCAGCCTCTCCTCGAGCTGTCACTCTCCTGATCCACCACTGCCCTCTCCTGTACCTGCAATGTCCACAGTGCACTCACATCCAATATCTCTGCCCTTAGCACTGGCTCTCACACTGGTGCAGCCACAAAGGGGCAGGCACCTTTCCCCACGGGGAGGGCTCCAGCTCTGCATTTTTTGTGGATTTCTCTTTGTTTTCCACAGCCTGCCCTGATGGATTTTATGGACTGGAGTGTCGACAAGCCTGTGACTGCCTGAATGGTGCCCAGTGTGACCCTGTGACGGGACAGTGCCAATGTCCCCCAGGCTGGACTGGCCCTCACTGTGCCCAGGGTAGGTGTCTGTGCCCAGGGCAGGTGTCTGTGCCCAGGACAGGTCTCTGTGCCCAGGACAGGTCCCTGTGCCCAGGACAGGTGTCTGTGGGAAGTGCCACCCTGCCCTCCATGGGCACTCTGGAGCCAGGGCTGTCTCTGCTGCCAGGTCATAGGAACTGAGTATCTGTGTTGTCCCATTTGTGATTTTCTCTGTGTGGAATTTAATTTGGGTTTGGACTGGGGGGCTCTGCCTGGGCTTGTTGTGATTTGGATGTAATGAGGGCTTGGGCATCCAGCAAAACTGCTTCCAAATAGATGAAGGATGATGTGTCTGTGTTCAGATGTCAGGCCTGCAAAACCCCCTCACACAGCAGCCAAGCACCACTGACAGACCCTCTGCCAGCCTTGGGAGGTTGGTAGGAGCCTGGCTGCTGGAATTCCCTCCACTCCTGCTTACTCTGCTCCCCTGCAGCGTGCCAGGAGAACAGGTACGGCCAGAACTGCAGCCAGACCTGCCACTGCTTCAACAACGCCAGCTGCAGCCCCGTCAGCGGGCACTGCCTCTGCCCTGAGGGCTGGACAGGAGCCTCGTGCCAGCAAGGTAACCCTTCCCAGCCCTGGCAGCACGGCAAGGAAGGAATGCCATTCCTCGGGGTGGCTGGAATGCTGCTGCCTCTCAAACACCAAAAGTTTTGTGGGCAGCTGAACAGCCTTAGGGGTGTTATTGGTTTTCTGTATCAGACCAGCCACCCACAGCGTGACACAAACCTCCAGAGCTGTGTCCTGACCGGGATGTTTGTCCTGTTTCTCCCTCAGCCTGCCCAGTGGGTTTTTTTGGGAAGAACTGCCAGCAGCGCTGCCTCTGCCAGAACGGTGGCACCTGTGACCCGGCCACGGGGGCCTGTGCTTGCCCTGCAGGCTGGACAGGGCTGGCCTGCGAGCTGGGTGAGGAACCAGCCAGGACAGCAGCTCTGGGGGACACAGATCCTGGTTTGGAATGGTTTGTGGAGGTTGAGGTGACGTGTAGGGGTTGGGTCCTTGATGCGCGTGCGGGGCAGTGGGAGATGGGAGGGTGGGTGCCAGGACAGTGTCTCACCCTGTGCCCCTGCCAGCCTGTGCCCAGGGACAGCATGGCCCGGACTGCCAGCAGCGCTGTGAGTGCCAGCACGGGGGGCTCTGTGACCGCCACACCGGGCTCTGCCTCTGCCAGCCCGGCTGGACCGGCCCCGAGTGCCAGACACGTGAGTGGGGCATGAGGGGGCTGGACTGGGCATCCAGGGCTCTGCCAGGGCCTGGGGCTGCACAGGGAGGGGCTGGGGGCTGGACTGGGCATCCAGGGCTCTGCCAGCACCTGGGGCTGCACAGGGAGGGGCTGGGGGCTGCTCTGGGCATCCAGGGCTCTGCCAGCGCCTGGGGCTGCACAGGGAGGGGCTGGGGGCTGCTCTGGGCATCCAGGGCTCTGAGAGCGCCTGGGGCTGCACAGGGAGGGGCTGGGGGCTGCTCTGGGCATCCAGGGCTCTGCCAGGGCCTGGGGCTGCACAGGGAGGGGCTGGGGGCTTCAGCAAAGACAGGAAATTCAGATTGCAGCTAGCAGAGGGCTGGCAGTGCCATGGTGTTGGCTGTGCCCCAGTTTTGCCCACTGCTGCCCTTTCTCCTTCCACTGAGTCCCAGAGGGGTTTGGGTGGGAAGGGACCTTAAAGATCATCCAGTTCCAGCCCCACCTGGTTCCTGTTGTCTGAGGGCTGTCCTGAAAGTGCTGGTGCACACCCAGAGCAGCCTGTGGCAGTGCTGGTGGGATTCTCAAAGGCACAGACCCCCAGGAACCAGTGCAGAACCACAGGCTCCAAGCAGGGATGAAGGCAGGGCAGCACCCTGTATGCTGAAAGCAAAATGCCAAGGGAGGAACCTCCTCTGCCACAGTTATTTTAATGGATCATCCCCTTTCCATTCCTCCTTCTGTATCACACTGACCCTCAGGGCCTGGCTTTGCTCCCAAGCCCCACCAAACCATGGCATTTGTCCCTTGGTGGCTCTGTGCCTGCTGTACCCTTAGTTGTCACACACACCCTGGCAATCTCCTTCCCGTTAGGCAGGGTTTGAAAAGGCTCTTGGCCTTTGGAGCAGTGACAGGGACCTCATCACGTTATCAGCACACCAAGCAGAGATCCACAAGCTTCTTCCCTTCTGGGGTCACGACACCTCAGCTTGGCACGTCCTTAAATCAGGGTGTGAAGTGCAGTGGCAGCTCTGGCAGCTGACATCTGGCACAAGGCACTGCCACCAGAGCCTCAGCTGCCACCAGCCACTCTCAGGTTTCCTGCTGGGAATGTCTGGCTGTAAACAGCTCTGCTGGCAGCTGAGGCTTGGCCACACAAATCACCTCATGGATCCTGTCACATCCTGAGGGGCAGTGTCCCCTCCCAGCATTGCCACATGCTGCCAGCACCCCGCACAGCCTCAGCAGCACCAGGCAGTGTTATGCACTTCTGTAATTAATTTCAATATAAATGAATGAAGAAACCAATCCTAAAGATAGATATTATGCTGGTTTTTTGACAAAATAACTAATCTAGGGTCCTGTCAGCTCCCCATGGCTGTATTTCAATCTGCCTGTGTGTGCACAAGAGACAGACCCAGTCAGCTGTGGAACTACTGGGAAAAAGCCCTAAAAGTCACTTTTTTGTGTAACTTGTCCTCTCTGCTGTGTTTTCATGCCTGCAGCTTGTCCAGAGGGGCTGTTTGGGGCACGCTGTGAGGAGCTCTGTGACTGTGGGGACAACATCTCGTGCCACCATGTCACCGGTGTTTGTGACTGCCCCCAGGGCTGGAGGGGCCGGCGCTGCGAGAAAGGTGAGGAACACTCCTGGGTAAGGGAAACCCAGGGAAACATCGGCTTCTCCAGAGCCTGGGAAGAGGCAAACTTCATTTTTAATGAGAATTACAAAATATTTTGAGGCTGTGACACAAGATGCTGCTGGTCTGGGGCACTCCTTGGGCTCTGATGCTTTCCAGGCTTTAGCAACAACTTAAAATCCAGGCAGGAGATTCATATCCCACTTGCTGTTTGTTTTCCCACAGCCTGCCTGCCAGGTTTCTTTGGGAAGAACTGTGCCAGTCGCTGTGCCTGTCCCCTGGGAGTGCCCTGCCACCATGTCACCGGGCAGTGCGGCTGCCCGCCAGGACTGACCGGCTCTGGATGTGAAAAACGTGAGGAGATGGGAATGGGGCTCTCACAGCTCTGCTGACAGCCTCTGGGAACAGCATGGGTCAAGCAGTTCCTACAGAAAATAGAAGGAAAAAAAATAAATAAGATAAACAAGGAAAAAACAGCCCCAGAGCAGAGCTGTGCCAAGGAGCAACTCCCAGTCTGGCAGCTGGGTGCATGCCTGTGGAATGTCAGCGGGGCAGAGGGAGCCAAGTGGGAAATCAGAGCTGGGTATTTATCCAGAGGATTAGCAATAAATCACTATTAAAATGAGCTCCTGTGGGTATGAGCAAGTCTGGAAGAGGCAGAGATGTGTGAGCACGTTCCTTACGCAGAGGACAGTGCTGGATTTGCCCTCTCTGTGTGTGGAGCTTGAAGAAAAGTGAGGGCAGGTAGGGCTGGCACAGCAAAAGGCATCTGATGCCTTTGAGAGCTCGCCTTTCCTTTCAATCCAAGTATTTCCTGGAGTGAATGAGCCTTTTGCATGAGAGTCCCTTTGCATTTTGGGTGGTGGAGAATTTCACTGCCATAAAAGGCTCTCTAAATCCTGGCTTAAAATAAAATGTTTTTAAAAAAGCCTTGCAGAGAGGGGTGGGATGGCCCCTGAGCCACCTTGGTGCCCTGTCTCCTCACAGCCTGCCTGCCAGGGACCTTCGGGGAGGGCTGTGCTCACATCTGCCACTGCTCCGGAGCCACCCAGGAATGTCACCCTGTCACCGGGGCCTGTGTCTGCCCCCCCGGCTTCCACGGGCCCTCCTGCCAGCTGGGTGAGTCCTGCTCTGGTCCCACTGCATCCCCTTTGCAGGCTGACAATCCTGAAATGCGGCTGCCTGAGGGATGTGTGTGTGTGAGCTGAGTTCTGGGTGTGACAGATGGGTCAGAACCAGCCTGGCACGGACTGCTCCCAGCAGAGCTCTGGGAGTGAAACATCTGCAAACCCACCTGCTGGACCTTGTCCTTGTGTTTTATCCGCTGTTTTTTGTCCCCTCAGAGTGCTCCCCGGGCTGGTACGGCCGTGGCTGTGAGCGGCAGTGCCAGTGCAGGAACGGGGGACGCTGTGACACCGCCACGGGGATGTGCCACTGCCCCGCCGGCTTCATCGGCGCTGACTGCGGCATCGGTGAGCGCTGCTGCGGCCACGGGGGCTGGGAAGGCAGGGGAGCATCCTCAGGGGGACGTCAGGGATGGGAGATACCCACAGAAAGGCTACTGAGCCTGCGGGGGATGAGCAGCACACCCTGAGGAAAGCTCCTCGTGTCCTTTGTCCACTGTGCTGGCAGCTGTCCCCTCCTGCTGTGTCCCAGGGAATGAGCCTGCAGATGATGATGCAGATGTTTGCTGTCTGCCTTAGCCACGGAAACATTTTTCTGCTCTGTTTATTTTATGATAAAGTGAATTCTCCTGACACCATGTCCCAACTGTATTGCTGTACAGCCACTTGGAGCAACCTGGCTTGGTGGGAGGTGTCCGTGCTCATGGCAGTGGATTTGGGAACAGATGATCTTTAAGGGCTCTTCCAACCCAAACCATTCATTCCATGATTCTATGGCACAGCAGGGCAGGGCTGGAGGCTCCTTCTGCCTCCCATCACTCAGCTCCAGTGCTGTGCAAAACTTTTCCTCTCCCACCTCCCACCTCCCCAGCCCTGCTCTGGCCTGACCGAGGTTTTCCTCCCTCCAGCATGCCCCGCTGGCCGCTACGGCCAGGACTGTGCAGGGCTGTGCCCCTGCGGGGTTGGTGTCCCCTGCCACCCTGTCACCGGAGACTGCGTGTGCCCTCCGGGCAGAGCCGGCCCCACCTGCGAGCAAGGCAAGTGTGGGTCGGGCATCGGTTCTGGGGAAGTTCCTGGGCAGGAAATTATTTCCTGAGATCTCTGCTCGTGGTCCCTGTGCCCGCAGGTTGTGAGCAGCATCGCTACGGGCTGGGCTGCCAGCAGCGCTGCTCCTGCCGCAACGGGGGCGTCTGTGACACCGCCGATGGCTCCTGCTCGTGTGCGCCGGGATGGACCGGGAAATCCTGCGAGTCAGGTAACCCTGGAAGGATTGTCCCGCACCTGGCTCCAGTTCCTGTTATCCCAGCCGTGCTCGGCGCTCCCAAGTGCGGCTGCTGAGCAGCTCTGCCGCTCGCTGTCCCGCAGAATGCCCTTCGGGAACGTTCGGTGCCGCCTGCCAGCTGCGCTGCTCCTGCCTGCACAACGCCACCTGCGACCCGGCCACGGGCACCTGCCGCTGTCCCGCGGGCCACTACGGGCCCCTGTGCGAGCACAGTGAGTGCGACACGGCGGGGACACCCTGGGCTTGGGGCGTGGGGCGGGCTAAAGCCCGGGGAGAAGGACGGCAGGACACGGGGTGTGACACTGGTGTCGCATCCCGCGGGGTAGGACAGGGGTGTGACACTGGTGTCGCATCCCGCGGGGTAGGACAGGGGTGTGACACTGGTGTCGCATCCCGCGGGGTAGGACAGGGGTGTGACAGCGGTGTCGCAGGACACGGGGCTCTCCCTGCAGGACACGGGTGTGACACCGCGAGGCTTTCCCTGCGGGACACGGGGGTGACAGCGGTGTCACATCCCGCGGGGCAGGACACGAGTGTGACACTGATGTCACATCCCGCGGGGCTCTCCCTGTAGGACACAGCTGTGACAGCAGTGTCACACACCGCGGAGCTCTCCCTGCAGGACAAGGGGTGACACCAGTGTCACACTCTGCGGGGCTCTCTTTGCAGGACAGGGGTGTGACACCGCGGGGCTCTCTCTGCAGGACATGGGGGTGACACCAGTGTCACACCCCGCGGGGCTCTCCCTGCAGGACACGGATGTGACACCGGTGTCACACCCCGCGGGGCTCTCCCTTTTCCAAGGGTTCCCAGCGAGCCCTTCGCAGCAGCAGCGGCCGAGAGGGGATGTTTTACCCCTGTGTGACCCCACGGTCGCAGCGGTGCCTCCCACAGCCCGCACATCCCCGCCGCCCGGAGGTTTTGGATGCTGAGCCATACCGCGGAGCTGCGCTGGGAGCGCCTGGGCACACGTCGGGCAGGAAGGCTCTCTGCTTCTCCCTGCTGGGCTGACCGAGGCTGTGCCGCACAGCTCGGCTCGCCCACGCTCTAACGAGCTTTTCCCGTGCCAGGCTGTCCCGCGGGTTTCCACGGGCTGGGCTGCCGGGAGCGCTGTGACTGCGAGCACGGGGCTGGCTGTGACCCCGCCACCGGGCGCTGCCGGTGTCCCCCCGGGCTGCGGGGCGAGCGCTGTCACACAGGTACCTCCCGTCCTCCTCGCCCTTCCCGGGGGTCCCCGAGGGCCAGGCACGCAGGGCTGGGGCTATACTCCGTGTCTCACACAGGCTGCGAGGAAGGGACGTACGGAGAGGGGTGCCAGCATCTCTGCGACTGCCCCAGCGATGTCCCCTGTGACCCGGCCACGGGGCGCTGCCTGTGCCCCCCGGGCAAAACCGGCCCCAGGTGTGCTGCAGGTGAGCTGGGCAGGGGAGCCAGGGGGATGTGCCACGGGGGTTTTGCTCCAGGAAGCTGGGACGGGCTTTTTTCTGGTGTGTGTCACCTCAAAGAGCGAGAGGGGCAGTGGCACTCACCTCTCTGGCCCCTGTTCGTAGTCAGATCTGAATGCAAATTGTCCCGCAGCCTCCAGAGCCCGTGTGTTCAGGGTGACACGGTCAAAATGCTGAAGGGACATCCTGGTGGCCTGTCCTGTGCCACCACAACACAAAGCTCTCTGTGCCCTATCCCGCACCCAGCACAGGCAGGCTCTGTCTGCAGCACCCCGGACAAGCTCCGAGCGCTCCTGCTCGGTGCTGCCCCAGCAGCCTGAGCAGCCCTGTGCCCTCCGCAGAGTGCCTGCCCACCCGCTTCGGCCCCGACTGCCGCCTGCCGTGCCAGTGTGCCCCCAGCCATTCCTACTGCAATGCCCGGAACGGGCAGTGCCTCTGCCTGAACGGCCGCACCGGACCCACCTGCCGGGAAGGTGAGGGCAGGGAAGGGACAAGGTGGGGAATCCCTGGGCAGAGCACGAGGGGAGGCTGTGCTGGTGCTCAGGGTGTGGCTCCTGTCCCCGGGGTTGGGTTTGGGAGCAGTAAATGAACTCAATCCAGTCACTTCTGTAGCACCTGCCCAAGCCCCTCGGTTGGTCTGACCTGTTTGGTCACTGCAGCCACGATGGAGGTTCATGAAGTCTCAGAAACTAAAGATGTTTAACAGCCTGACCACAAATGTGCCCCTGGAAAAGCCAGGGCACAAATCCCACTCTGTGATGAGCACACTGGAACAATGATCCCGTGCACTAACAGCAGTGGGAAAGTCTCACACTCCTCATTTCTGCCCAAGCCATGACTGAGCCTGCTGGCTCAGAGCACGCTGTGGGTGCTGGGCAGGGGGGTCTGACCCAAACCTACAGACTCGGACCAGTGCTCCCAGTGGGGAGGGGAATGGGGCTGTGCCCCCAGGCAGGGCAGCAGTGTGGAGGGTCAGCAGGACTGCCCACAGCACGGACTGACCTGTCCTGTCTTCCCTTGCAGCCATGCAGTCCCTGCCACCCACCAGGCCACCACCATCCCCGGAGGAGCTCCGGCCAGTGGAGCAGTAGGTCCTGGAGCACTCCCTTGGTTTAACCAAGCAGCCACCTGAAGAAGCCAATGACCTGTAATGAACTCATTTATGAGCCACATGAGCAGCTCTGCTCTCCTGACCCCCCCAGCTGCTGCTTTTGGGGTGGTGTGAGTGGGGCTGAAGTGCCCAGTATAACCAGTTCACTGTGCCAGCGCGGGCTGGCCGTGAGGACACGTGTGCCCACACCAGTGCATGCCTTTGGCCAGAGACCAAATGACCAGTTCAGAAGGCATCAATTCTGGCCAGGGGACAGAGGACTTTGACAGCTTGTGACACATTGCTGGCCTTCAACTTTTAGGTGCTGGGCTTGGGGAGGGGGCTGAAATCGTGGTCCAAATCAGGTATTTATGCATCAATATTTATGGGAAGCTGCACCACAGTGTTGTCAGGACTGACAGCTGGCAGTGCCTGGCTCTCCTGAGACTGGGCCTCCTATGGATGCACCACCTCACTTGAACTATTTTTTTTTAAATTTGAATTTTCCGTGGTGTTTTACTGTAAATGGCTGTTTGCCAGGGGAAAACCTGCAGGGCTCCAGCACTCACCTGCAGAGCTGGTGCCTCCTTGCTGACAGAACAGGCTGTGCTGGCGAAGCTTGGCAGGGACCTGGAGCCTGTTCTTCATGCCAGGAGTTTGTCAGCCCATGGCCCTGCTGTGTCACTTACTCCAAGAAGAAGGAAGTCTAAATCAGGTGTGGCATTCAGAGACACTGCTTGGATGGAGACAAAGGGCTCACACATCTGATCAATGCAAATCCGGTTGGAATGGCCTTGCCCAGCCCTGAATCCTGAGTTATTTTGCAATTCCAGTCATAGCCAGGAGCTGCCTACCTGCAGCAGCAGGGAATGTCACCACTCCAGTGTCACCACATCCCCCTGGCCGGGGCCCAGGGCCCCCTTTGTTTGCACAAAGCTCCTGGGCAGGTGAAACCACTGCCAGAGGAACCCCAGCTCTGCAGAGAAAAGGGACAGCCCTGTCCCATCCATCCCATCCCATCCCATCCCATCCCATCCCATCCCATCCCATCCCATCCCATCCCATCCCATCCCATCCCATCCCATCCCATCCCATCCCATCCCATCCCATCCCATCCCATCCCATCCCATCCCATCCCATCCCATCCCATCCCATCCCATCCCATCCCATCCCATCCCCACTCCAGAGGCTGCAGCACAGCCCTGCCCAAGGTGCTTGGCCTTTAAATTATTCCCACAATGGCCAACTGAAAATAATAAAAGAATTGTTTCTTTTCCTGATGGGATTTATTTTAATCTGTATATAACTTGAAATTTTGGGCTAATTCCTCTCTTATTTTATTTCTTCCTTAACAGTATTTTTTTTTACATTAGATATCATTCTTGTGAAGAAATCATGTTAATATAATATGTAGTGAAGGACCAAAATCGTGTTGCTGAGGTTGGGTGTTGGATAAGCAGGGAGCAGGAAGATTCTGTCCATGTGCCAAATGACCCCAGTCAGTGCTGCCAGTGGTGCTGCCCACTCTGCAGACAATCATCCCTCAGCTCCCCTTTGCCTTGAAGCTCCTGGGCCCTTGGAGGAAGGTTCCAGTGATGGGGAGCAGCACAGGAGGAGGAGGAGGCCAGGGAAGATGCTGTGCCTCGATGGGTGTCCTCCAGGAGAACATGGAAACAGCCTTAAACGTGGGGATAGATCCATCCTGTCCCACTGCAGCTCTGGGACTCCTGGCAGCAGCTCAGAGCACACCACATGTCTGGGCACGGGACTGCAGCAGCCCTGTACCTGTATTTTTATATAAAGTTCTTTTCCTGTTCATATTTCTTAATAAAGTTTGTTTCCTCTTTTGTTGTACTGTCTCCCTTCTTGTATTTTTTATTTAGTGCTGATGAAAAATGTTGCTTTCTCCACAGTTAAAAGAAATAAACAGAAAGTCTGGCTGAGTTTCTACCTATCTTGTGTCTCTCAGTCAAATACTCCTGACAGCTGCTCCAGGTGACAGCAGGCTGGGCTCTGGAGGGTGTTTCAGGACATGCAGATGTTGTGTGAGAACATGTAGAGGCCACAGCAATGCCACCAGCAGAATGAAGCTTCTTTTTAGGGCTCATAGCTGGGACAACCTGGCTCCTTGGAGCTGTCATGCTCGACACTCATCACTAACAGAGAACACACAGTTCATTGTATCCAAGGGTTTATTGTTGCCTTAATTTACAGTTGAACAGTTTGATCAGAACAGACCTTACATCGATGCTGCCCCTGTAAATGTGAAGCTGGCAGTGCATGGGGCTGGCTCACCCCAAAATTGTAGCTGCCATGTCCCCTGCACGGGGTGTGAGGGGCTGAGCCCTGGGCAGAGCCCCCTCCCCATGTGGGAGGAGGGAATGCAGGTGGGAGCTGCAGCACTGCTCCTCATCCTGCCCCTGCTTCCCCCTCTGCCAGGAGCACATCCCATTCCTGGTGCCACAGCTGACTCCAAGGGAACAACTCTGGCATTGAGTATTTTATCAAGTGACCAAAAGGGGTCTGGCATCACCTCACCTGTGCAAGGCATGGCTCTGCCCAAAGGGCTTAGGAATTATTGTGGGAGGGAGAGACAGAAAAAAGAGAAACAGGAGCTAAACCTGGGTTGAGGAACAAGCCCAGCACATGATTTCAGCTCCTGACAATCCCTGACTGGGGTGAGCTCTCCCCACACCAGGTGTGCTGGCCCAGCTGCCAGCAGGGACGGAGATGGTGGCACAGGCACCTCAGAGCCCAGAACAGCTCCAGCCTTTCCAACCGAGCCAAGCCCTCGGCTGCTCCCGGAGCCTGTTCCGGGTCAGCGGTGCCAGCGCTGCCAGGCGTGCCCAGCTCTCACAGAGGGAGCTGCTGTGTCACAGTGCCACACTGAGCCGTCCTGGCCCATGAGATCTGCCATCCCAGACAGCTCAAGAAGAAAGGCTCTGCTGCTGCCTCCTCTCCGTGGGCTCAGTCTGCAGGTCCCTGAGGCAGAGGGGTCCCTCTGGCTGTCCCTACACGTCGGTCTCGATGCGCAGCCGCTCCATGCGCCGCACGTTGCCCTCGGCGGCCACGCGGCTCGTGATGGGCCGGGCACAGGCCTGGGGGAACCAGCCCCGCTCCCCGTCCCGCAGCCGCTCCCCCCAGCACCAGCCTGGAGAGAACAGAGCAGTGAGAGAGCCAGGATGGCCATGGATGCTTGGGGAACCAGCCCTGCCCTCCCCACACCAGCCCGGGAGAGAACAGAGCAGTGAGAGAGCCAGGAAGGGCCATGGATCCTGGGGGAACCAGCCCAGGAGAGAACAGAGCAGTGAGAGAGCCAGGAATGGCCATGGATCCTGGGGGAACCAGTCCTGCCCTCCCCACACCAGCATGGGAGAGAACAGAGCAGTGACAGAGCCAGGAATGGCCATGGATCCTTGGGGAACCAGCCCTGATCCCCCCAGCACCAGCCCGGGAGAGAACAGAGCAGTGACAGGGCCAGGAATGGTCATGGATCCTTGGGGATACACCACTGCCCTCAGAGGTGCTGGGTAGTCCAGGGATGGCAGGGAAGGAGGTTTCTGATTTACTGCCTGCTCTGGGGGATGTTTTCTCTCACTTCTGAGGCTGCTGGTGCCAACCACAGCCTGCACAGGAACACAACAGCTGCCCATGGCAGTGCCACCTCCCTCAGTTCCCCCCCAGGACCCACTGTCACCTGCTGGGACACAGCACCAGCCAGTGCCACGTGTCTCACCAGCAGCCAGGACTTCCTGGAAGCTTCTGCAATTGCTAAAATCCCAGTCTCTGGGGATCATTGAAGGTTCCCCCTGCCCCAGCTGTGCTGAGGTCAGAGCCTGCCCCAACCCAGGCACTCACCATCCTCTCCCCCCAGCACCAGCACCACGTCTGCCTGCTGCAGGGACAGCTCATCCGCCTCCTTGGCCAGGTAGGCACGGGTCACCTCCACCTGGCTCAGCTCTGCAGGACAGGGGACAGCAGGGACAGTGAGAGGCACAGCCCCCAGCTGCCCACCCAGTGCTCCACAGCACAGCATGCTCCATTCCCTCCTGTCCCTGCCCCTTATCCCTCCAAGCTTGTGGAACCTCCTCTAACAGCTGAATGCATTCCTGGAATTCCTGTGCCTCCCAGGAAATGTATTTAAGGTTAATTGTGACTGATAACTTCACGGGAGGCAAGTCCTAAGGAGCAAGGCTTAAGGGTTTTCCTCTCCATTAGTAGGAGTGGAGGAAAACCAGGTAGAAACCTGGGCCTGTAGTGCAACAGGGAATGGAGCAGAGCATTCTGCCCTCTGGCACAGGGTACCTCCTTTGGGAGTGGTGTCAGGCTTTTCCTTCTCCCTGTGCATCAGCGCCGCCATCCACCGGGCCCGGTCACTCCTGCCAGAGGGAAGCACAAAGAAAGCCTCAGGACAGCACCCCTGTGGCCAGCAGCAGCTGGGACATTCCCCTGCTGTCCAGGGGAGTCACACTGGACAAGCATTTGATCAGACTATTCAATGTAAGGACACTTCCCAAGTGGCCCAGCTGCTTTGCTTCACTTGGACAGGGGAAGCTGGTGTGGGAATTACATGGGAAATGTAAGAGAGGAAAGAACAGAGCCTGGGAGAAGCCTGTGCACATCCCCATTGCTGGGAGGAGGAGTGTGGGGGGCAAAGGGAGATTTGCAGAAGCCTCAGAGGATTCCCAGGGCACCAGCCCATCCCACGAGGCAGAGCACAACCCCAGCGTGGCACTCACAGCGTCTCTGCTGACAGCAGCACCTCTTCCCGCCGGCCCTCGCTGTCCTTCTCCAGCACCACTCGCAGCAGGTGCCCACCAGCCTTGACAGGAGGAGGGGAGGGTGGATCTGAGCTCTCCACCTTCTCCACGGTGACCTGGTCCAGCGTGGCGTAGTTCATGACCGTGTAACTCTCCTCGCTGCAGCACAGACGGGATCAGTGCCTCAGCTGTGGGCTCTGCACCACTTCCCAGCTCCCAGCCCGGCACAGGAGGCTCAGCAGGCATTGCCAGAGCAGTCAGGGTGGGACATGGCTCTGGGGACTTGCTGGCCACCCACCCACCGAGACAAAGCCACCAGTGGGACAAGGAACACCTCAAAAAGGCAAAACCAGGGAAACCTCACTGATTTCTTTGGTACGCGCTGCTCAGGAAATTGAGGTTTAATCCCTTAGCTGTTCTCCAGGGAAAGTCAGGTCCCTCCCCACAGCCTCACCTCTTCTTCTTGGTGATGATGAGGACGTCGTTGAAGAGGAAGAGATGGCAGAGGCGGCCGGCGCCGCGGCGGAAGAGCCCGGCCTCCTCCGAGAGCAGCAGGTGCAGCTCCCCGCGCTTCAGCAGCCACCGCGACACCGACACCAGCGGGAAGGGCTGCAACAGCGCCAGGGAAAGGCTGGGTCACTGCCCTCCCCACCAGCAGCAGGCAAAATCAAGGAAAGGAGTGGGCCTGCAGTGGCCCTGGGGTCAGGATGGACACACAACATGTGTTTAAGTTTTTTAAAAAGGAGTTTCCAGGGGCGGCTGTGCACCCTGCTCCAGCACACCCAGAGATGCAGCCCCTGGACCCCAACAGTGGGTGACACTGTCATGGCTTTACTACACCCTTTAAAAACTGCCTGCATCCAACAGCCCAGTCCAGGCTTCCCAGAAGGATTCCCAGCACAGGTCTGACCTCCCTAAAAAGGCCCCAGGAGATCTCTCACCACCACTTCCACAAGACCTCACCTTCTTCTTCCCAAATTCCAGCTGTTTCTGCAAGGTGTACATCTGCTCCGTCCTCTCCATAGCCCGAGCTCCCTCATTGCAGCTCTTGACCAGCTGGGAAGAGAAAAACATCCCAAGGGAAGTGGAGAAGGGTTGGACACTGAGCCCATCCATCTCCCACAGCAACCCCAGCATTAGGGACTGTCCTGCTGCCCTGAGCAGGACAGACAGACAAATCCTGGCACAGGCCTCACACCAGGTTTGGGAAAAGGCAGTGGGATGCTCTCCTGGAGAGAGATGGCACATGGGCTCTGCCTGGAGAAGGACTCAAGTGAACCTGCACCAAAACTGAGGAGCAGGAAGAGGAAGAATTAATCATCTGAGAAGAGCTCAAGGCAGGAGGATGGACAATCACACAGAGAGGAGGATTTCCCTGGATGAGAGAGCAGGACAGACTGGGAGCAGCAGGAATGTGCTGCCAAGAGCTGCTCTTCAGGGTGATGAAAGAGTCCCCACTGGAATGGTGGTGGCCTCAGTCTCTGTGGCCCTTTGGCCTGTGTGAGTGACCAGTGGATGGTAAAACACACAGAGGTGAGATCCAGGAGCAGGGACAGTGCTCATGACTCCTGCACTCCACACTTCCCTCTCTGCTTCACTCACTGCCCTGTGCCCAAATCCCCAGAAACCATGGTGAGAGTTCTCAGGAAGGACAAAGATGGGCCAAAGAACAAAGAAGAAAAGGGGACAAGAAAAAGGAACAAACCAAGATCAGGTGACAAAGGTGAGAAGGAAAAAGAAGTGTTCATCCAGCAGCTGTTTGCAGCAGAGGAGCCTCAAGTGAACTGATGCTGGGAGGGAAATGAGAGGCTGGAATGGCAGTGTTGGATCAGTCTCCAGAGGGCTGAGCTGGCAGGAGGAGGGGTGGAGGGCTGGCAGCTGGGCCTCACCTTGCTGATGGCCTTCACAGCGCGGGTGGCAGCTCCGTACGCTGCACTGTGAGGGTTTGTTTTTTGCTGGACGGTCTGGAATTCCAAGATAAGAAGCTTTAGTGACATTGCACCACAGAGAAGGGAGCATCAGCTCCGGGATTTCAGGATGCCACATGTGGATTGAGCTGTTCCCAGTGGTCAAAGGAAGGTTTAACAGTGCTGGGAGCTGTGAATCTGGGGATTTGATGTCTGATGTGTGCCTGGTCCTCACCCCTGCAACCCACCACAGACTGGGAGCAGCTATTGGAAATTCCACATCCAGCAGCTTGGCCATTTAGAGCAGATTTCTTGCAAGACCTGATTTCCAATCCTGGGCTGCCTGACCACCCATCAATCAGGACACTGTGCCACCCCACCCTGGGACCCAGATATGGCACAGAAGAAGCTCAGGTCGCTCAGATCAGTGGCACCAAGACATGAAGTTATTCACAGAGTTTTAAGCTGCACACCTGACACTCCCCAGGAGAAGCAGACTGCCCTGGATATAAATCACAGAATCACAGAATATGTTGATTAGAAGGGACCCATTAGGATCAACTCCTGGTCCTGCACAGGACACCCCAAGAATCCCAATATGTGCCTGAGAATTATCCAAATGCTTCTCCTGAATACAGGAGCATCCAGGCTCTGCATCCAGGGCCCAGCTCCAGAGGGCTGGAAGTCAAAGCAGAGGCTGTCCTGGGGTCAGCAAACAAAGGGAATAGCAGAGTCACCTCTTCAGAGGTGCCAAGCAATGCCACTGTGTCACTACTTACATCTAAGAGCAGAGGAAGCCGTGTTACCCTCTGCATGGGCAGAATGAGAAATGAGATCATTGGCAGGCCTCCACACTCTGGTTTCCTTTCAATTTGTTTCAGGGTCTCTTTAAATAAGGGGTTTGTGGTTCTGGAACAGGACAAGAAAGCTCCATTAACTCAGTTCTTCAGTTGTCAGGATTTCCCAGCAGCTCTCCACACCCAGGAAATGCAGAGCACTGATGGCACTGCCTGGGGTGCTCACTGTCACTCTGCCAGGCTTGGAGTGCCCAGCTGGGCAGAAATTGGACTGATCCCACAGCAGGGGGTGGAAAAGCACCCAGAGAGAGATGGTGAGACCACCAAAAGGTGGCTAAAGCCACAGATGCACCAATAGCAGACTTAGACTTGGCCTGGAGATGAACAAGGCCCATCCATGTCCCTGTGTGTCATCGACCTCTGCAATCCCTGGAGCCCAGAGCTCCTCAGAGGAAACTCCTTGGCCAGCCCAAGGCCTGTACTCACAGCAGCTTATCCAGTGTCCTCTGCTGATAGACTTCATTGGAGCAGTAGCTGATGTAGGGGTTGAAGTGTTTGGAGGCGTGTTCCTCCACGATGTCACTGATGTCAGGGATCAGGAGGTGCTCCTGGTGTCGCTTCTCCAAGTCTTCAAAGAAGCTGAGGAGGGAATTTAAACAACCTCACCACATGACTCACCAGGGCCAGACAAATGGAATGTTCCCACTGTGGCTTTTCCCAGAGGAGATGGGGCCTGGATCCCTTCTGGCAGGGCAGCTCCAGCAGCTGAGACACCCACGCCTTCCCCAGAGGCACAGGCTTCCTCCATTCCTGCACAGGATCCCTCCTCCACCCCAGCCCTCCAAGAGTTTTAGTTTCTGCCCCATTGGGAAGCCACAAGCCCTCAACACCCCCACAGCCATTCCCAGGGCTGCTGCATCCTCCTTCCTGCTGCTTTCCCACATGGACACAGCTCACCCAGCACCAGCTCCCAAGGCATTTCACCTCCCAGAGAGTACCTTCAACAATCCAAGGGATGGTTGGTTTGGTACAACAAATAAAAAGCCCAGGGTCCCCTCCCAGGCCCCACTTGCCTCGTGCTGACTGTCAGGATGTCCCCAATGTTGGAGAAGAGGTGGTGGTGCTCTGTCTGAGTCATGGTCTCCTTCAGCTCCTCTGACCTCATGAAGTGGCCCACCAGGATGCTCAGGCTGTGCATATAGGAGTACTCAGAAGTGATGATCTCAAACATTGCCTGGAGAAAGCAGGGAAGATGCAACAGTATAAACTGACTGGACAAAGCTGGGAATTAATTGTTAAATCTTATTTACGCTCTTTTGGCACAAAGCCACTGGAAATTACTTTGCTTTATGTTTGTTCTGTCACCTCATGCATGGCCTGGCCAATACCAATAATCCCAGTGCGCTTTAGGACACTCAGCTGTTAAAAAGCCATAGCATGAAGATGTTTTCCCTTCCCATGGAAGCTGCCTGTTTCCTCACTGATTTGTGCAGGGGAGCCCTCCCAGCACTGCCCAGTCCTGCAGCAGCTGGAAGCAGCAGCCCCATGAGCTGAGCTGAGCCCAGCTCCACCTGGAGCTGACCCTGACAGAGCCAGGTGTGTCCCACAGCCTTTGGTGCCTCTGCTGTGCTGCCGGGCCTCCCTCACCTCCTGCCGCTTGCGCTCCTCAGGGGAGATCCTCTGCAGGATGCCTGATTCCAGAACCTGTGGATGAGCAGGAACAATGGTCCTTGCATGCCCTTGAGTGTGGTCTGGGGCTGTGTCAGCTGCCCCATGGCACATCCCACCACTACACACCATCACACCCCATCACAAACCATTACAAACCACCACACACCATCACACACCTTCACACACCATCACACCCCATCACAAACCATTACAAACCACCACACACCATCACACACCATCACAAACCATCATACAATGTAACACACCATCACACACCTTCACACACCATCACACCCCATCACAAACCATTACAAACCACCACACACCATCACACACCATCAAAAACCATTACACAATGTAACACACCATCACGCACCATCACACACCATCACACACCTTCACACACCATCACAAACCATCACACACCTTCTCACACTATCATAAACCATCCAAACCATTACAAAACACCACACACCATCACAACCCATCACAAACCATTACACATTTTAACACACCATCAGAACCTATCACAAACCATCACACCCCATCACACACCATCATGAACCATATAAACCACTACAAACCATCACACACCATCACACACCATCACAAACCATTACACACCATCACACACCTTCACACACCATCAGAACCCAACACAAACCATTACACACCTTCACACACCATCACACACCATTGCTCACTGCCACCCCTGCCCATCATCACTCACTCCTGCATCACCCCCACAGCAACACCCAGCCCCCCAGCTGGCTGCTGCCACTCCCTGGATGAAGATTGCTCTTCCCACAATGCACAGGAAAAGCCCAGCAAGGAAAAGCCCACCTGCCTTCCCCTCAGCTGTGGGTGAAGCCCAACCACAGCAGCACCACCTGCATGTCCCAGGCAGGACTGGACAGCCCAGAACATTCCAGCACAAGGACTAATGATGTGGAATTATGACTCCCAGACCCTCTGGGCTGCTGGCCCTACCTCTGGGAGCTGGCTCCAGGTCATTTGGGCCGGGCGGTAGCTCTGCACCACGATAGCAGCACCCAGAGGGGATGGCTCCTCTGGCAAGGAATCCTCCAGCAAGTCCTCGTCTGACTCATGGCTCACAGAGTTCAGACCTCTCTCACGGATCTCCTGATACAGCCGAGGCTCTGTGGAGGAGAAGACACGAGGTCAACACAGCAGCCTCTCCCAGCCCACGGCTTCCCTTCCCAACCACGGCTGCCTTGCCCTGTTGGCCATGAGCCACAAGCTCCAGTGAGCCCGGGCCAGAAACTGCCTGATGAGGTTGGACTTTGCACTGCACTGATTGCCCAGCGGCTGCTGCCCCCATTTTCCTTGGGAACCACCCATCTGTGAGCATGGCAGCAACTGGAGCTGTTACCAGCCCCAGGAGTGAGAAAGCAGGGCAGCAATGCTCCTGTTGCTTCGGGGAAACAGAGACAAAAGCCATGGCTCCAGGGCATGGGAGCAGCACGGTTGGGAAGGGCCTTGCAGGGATTTGCTGGGCTGAGGCAGAAGGGACTGGGGCCAGGAGCACTCACGGTCCTTGAATGAGCCACCACGCTTCTGCACCCGCTTCCGCCCGAGGGTTCTCTGCAAGGGCAAAGGAGAGACTGCAGTGGTTACCACACTTCTGAGGCCTTGGGAAAACTCTTCCAGGAAAAGGGAGAGTTACCTGTGCCAGTCAGCCCACACCACCCTGCTTTTTCAGCCTGGTTTTTGTCTGAGCTCTGTTTGCCTTACCCAGGTGACTCAGCTTTCACCTCCCATAAGCAGGGTCATGCTCAGAACCATTCTGTACCTGCACTGCTGCTGTCAAATCTCTCTTGCACCTGGACTTTGCCTGCTCTGGAGTCTCCCTTTCCCTGGACGTGCTTCACCCATGTTTGTGTACGACTGGAGCCGCTCTCCCGGCCAGCCCCACCCTGCAAACATCCCACAGGCTCCTGCCAAGTCCAGCTCCACTCCCCACGACAGCCATGTCAGCTGTTCCCAGGCTCTCCAGGGACCTGTAGCATCTGCTGGTGACACGGAGCTTCCCAAGGCACCAGCCACGACACCAGGCTCAGCAAAGCAGCTCCAGAACTGACCAGAGCTGCGGGCACTGCAGCTCCTCTGTCACCAGCAGGAAAGCAGCACCTCATGCCACCCTGCCAGGGGTGACAGCAGCTGCTAAACCCACCTTGTTCCTGCCAGGGCTGCGGCTGGGGAGGGCGCTGCCATCCTCAGACACGGGCTTCAGCGAGGGCGCGGCCTTGGCTGGCTCCAGCTCGGCGCCCAGCCCCTTCATGGCCGCGCGGTACGACATGTTCCGCAGGTTGCGCTTGAGGGCCCCTCCGCCATCATCCTCATCCTCCGCCTCCAGGGCCAGCATGGGGACGGCCACCCCCTTCGGCTCGGGGCTCAGGGGCTCCCGGCTCACCCCGAAGCTCTGGGGCCGGGAGGGGCTGTTCTTGGGCTTGGAGGAGACGGCCAAGCTTTTGGGGATGAGCTGCTGCGTGCCCACCTTCAGCGCGGCTGGGCTCTCCGTGCTGAGGATGATGCGGCGGGGCTCGGCCGAGGTGGGGGAGGCCAGTGGTGACAGCGGGGTGGCACTGGGAGCTGTGCTGGAGCTGCGCTTCCCAGGGACACAGGTGGGGCTGGAGGGCTCCGGCCGCGCTGGGTGGCATCGGTACTCCAGGAGCAAGGTCTTGTCATCCACCGAGCTACCAGAGGGGCTCCGAGACATGGTGGTGGCCCAGGGGAGCAGCAAGCTGAGGAGAACCGACAGACAGACAGAGAGGTGGCTGAACTGACAGGCAGACAGGCGCCAGTAAGGCAGCAGGAATTCAGCTGAGCCACAGGAACCTTGGGACAGCGCAGGACTCGGCCTCTGCCTTCCCAGAGGGCCTGTATGGACAAACCTGGGATGTTGTCATCACCCATGTTCCTTGCAGGGCCATCCTGGGGCCAGGGCCAGGCTGGGGACACCAGGACGTGGTCAGACACCAGGGCAGCCAGGCCATGCCATGGGCACCGAGAACAGCCAGGCCATGCCATGGGCACCGGGAGCAGCCAGGCCATGCCATGGGCACCGAGAACAGCCAGGCCATGCCATGGGCACCGGGAGCAGCCAGGCCATGCCATGGGCACCGAGAACAGCCAGGCCATGCCATGGGCACTGAGAACAGCCAGGCCATGCCATGGGCACCGGGAGCAGCCAGGCCATGCCATGGGCACTGGGAACAGCCAGGCCATGCCATGGGCACTGAGAACAGCCAGGCCATGCCATGGGCACTGGGAACAGCCAGGCCATGCCATGGGCACTGCAAACAGCCAGGCCATGCCATGGGCACTGGGAACAGCCAGGCCATGCCATGGGCACCGAGAGCAGCCAGGCCATGCCATGGGCACCGAGAGCAGCCAGGCCATGCCATGGGCACTGAGAGCAGCCAGGCCATGCCATGGGCACCGAGAACAGCCAGGCCATGCCATGGGCACTGCAAACAGCCAGGCCATGCCATAGCCACCAGGAACAGCCAGGCCATGCCATGGGCACTGGGAACAGCCAGGCCACGCCATGGGCACTGAGAACAGCCAGGCCATGCCATGGGCACTGGGAACAGCCAGGCCATGCCATGGGCACTGGGAACAGCCAGGCCATGCCATGGGCACTGAGAACAGCCAGGCTGTTCTGCAGACACCAGGAGCAGCCAGGCCATGCCATGGGCACTGAGAACAGCCAGGCCATGCCATGGGCACTGGGAACAGCCAGGCTGTTCTGCAGACACCAGGAGCAGCCAGGCCATGCCATGGGCACTGGGAACAGCCAGGCTGTTCTGCAGACACCGGGCAGGTTCAGACCTGAGCCGGGCAGGCCTTGGAGCCTCCCCCAGCCCCGCTGCTGCCACACCTCCGTGTCCCCTCATTCCCCTCTGGGGTGCTGCCAGCCACCACAGCCACTCTGCACCCTCCTGAATCCACCTCCCCCAGGCTGTGGAATCCCCAGTGGTGCCTGGCCATGAACCCTGTGCTTCTCCAAGCTCGAACCTGTCCCAAACCGCGCCGAAGGGCGGCTCCATGCCGCCCATGAAAACACCTGCCCCAGTCCCTGGGGCTCCTCACCAGGGTTAAGGTCACTCATCCCCTCCAGTGCCACCCACAGAGCCATGCACCCACGGAACCTGCCCCTACAGAACAGACAGAGCGTTTTATGGCCTCTGCCTGTTACATGACTCCGGGAGAAGTTTAGCTGTCCTGCACTGGGATCCCATTGTGCCAGTGCCATCTCCAAGCTGTTCCCTTTCAAAGACCAGGAAACAAACCAAGGCTGACCGTGCTTTCCCTGCATGAATGACTGGCAGGAGGACAGCACAGACCCATCAACAACAGCTCGTTTGACAGAGATGCTGCTCATTCCACTGTCCTCGGATGCAGGACACATGCTCTGTGTCTGCCAAATGTCCCCGGGACGAGCAAAGCGCCACATTCTGCTCTTAACCCCATCCTGGCTGAGGATGAAGCTTATCCTAAGCCCTGGTAAAAATAATCAGGCCAGAATCCAGAGGGTCTGGGAGCTGCAGCATCCACAGCTCTGGGTGCTGGAGCCACACAGGACACCGATCCCGGTCACTGCCCTCGGTGGCACACGGGCACCGTAACTCGGTACTCGGTAACTCGGTACTTCCAGCCGTGCGTGCCGGGGGTAGGGCAGTAAATGGGCTGGGAGCACGGCGGGATACAGCCCTGGGGAGCACCCAAACCCCTCCGCCATGGACCCAAATCCCCCGGGCATCGCTGGGCGCTGAGACCCTCGGGGACAGATCCGCAGGGGGACGAGTCCCTCGGAAGGGACGGCACAGCCGGTGCCCTCCCCGGAAGGCGCTCGCAGCCGCTCCCCGGGGTCACCGCCCGCACGGCTGCCCGGGAGCCCGGTCCCGGTGCCAGTCCCGGTCCCGATGCCGGTGCCGGTCCCTCCCCAGGGTCCCCGGTCCCTCCGCAGCGCCCCCGCCCCGATCCCACCGCGCCCGCACCTACCGGCGCCCCTCGGAGCCAGCGCGGCGGGGACGGGATGGGAGGGACCGAGCGGGGCTGGGAGGGACCGAGCGGGGCTGGGAGGGACCGAGCAGGGCTAGGAGAGACCGGGGCGGGACCAGGGGAGGTGCCGGTCCGGCCCCGGGGCCGTGCCGGGCTGGAGGTGCCGCTGGGAACCCGCAGCCGGTGTCCCGCACATCCCGCTCTGCTCCCCGCGGCGTCCCGGCTTCCCAGGGGGGGAAATTAATTGAGCGTCTCTAGGAACAGTGTTTTGCCGCTTTCTGATGAGTGTTAATCGGGTGTTTGCACACGGTGTCGCTGCCGGCCCCTGGAATCGGCATTTCCCATCCCCTAAAGCCGCCTGTGCCAGGTCACTGGAGGCAGGGGGATTATTCGGTGTCGTTCTCCTGTCACGTTAAGGGGTGACAAATGAGAGTGCCCGGCTGTCCTCGGGGTTTGGCCGGCACACACTCGGTATTTCAGCAGCCCAGGGACTGTCCCTTACTACAGGCGTGTCTGATGCTCGCTTTAGTTGCGCCTTCAGTGGTCAAAGGTAACCTCGGGCGATCCCTCCGGATGCACAAAACATCATTTTCGGCTGCTTTTGGACGCTGCAGCTACTGGGAAAGAGGATCTGAGGGTCAGGCTGCTGCCAGCTGCCCAGCAAGGCTCAACAGTGCTCTGTGTCTTTACTGGGAACAGACTTTTCCCTGACCTTCTCTGTTGCCCCCCTGTCCTGCTCCTCCCCACCCCCCAAATGGAGCCTTTTTCTCACTTGTTTATGGTGAATCTCAAGCACTTTGTGCATGACAAAGTCCACTTGTCAGCAATATTCTTTTAAATGCCTCTGTTCTCTCCACTCCGGGGCCTGCCTGACAATCGCCCCATTATCACAGCTTTCTTATCCCATGGATTTTTTATCCTTTCCCTCCGGGGCTAATAAGGAGAAAGGCTCCAGCGAGAGGAGGGCTCCTACTCCAGGGTTCAGCTCCGGCTGAAACCCTCCCGATCTCGGGGAAGGGCCATTATCCCGAATGTGGGACACCATCATTTGATCACCATGAATGACTTTTTGAAGCGAGGCCATTCATCAGTTGTGTAATGGGGTTTTTAGCTCAAAGACCCTGCTTTCAAGTAATTTCTGCTCCCAGGGTCCCCTGGAGCTGAACCATCTGACCGCTATCACTGGGCAGTTCACTCGCTCTGCGCTCTGGTTGTGAAAGGAAATAGGCTTGACATTTTCCACCAGCTCACCGATGCCCCATCCCAACATTTTCTCCCACCCTGGAACGCTCTCACTGCTCCCTGTGCAAACATCCCATCCCTTCAGTGGGATGTGATGCACCTGCTTTGCACAGGGGAGGTTTGGAGAGCTCTGTCAAGCTCTGAACCCCTCACAAGAGAGATATTGAGGGGCTGAAACATTTCCAGAGAAGGGCACAGAGCTGGGGAAGGGGCTGGAGGAATCCTGTGAGGAGCAGCTGAGGGAGCTGGGGGGGCTCAACCTGAAAAGAAAAGGAGGCTCAGGGGGGACCTGGCTCTGCTCAACTCCCTGACAGGAGGACAAGGGACAGGATGAGAGCAAACAGCCTCAGGTTGTGCCAGGGGAGGTTCAGCTTGGATATGAGGAAGAATTTTTTAATGGAAAAGGCATTGGAAAGGGCTGCCCAGGGAGGTTTGGAGTCCCCACCCCTTGGAGGTGCCCAAGGAAGGCCTGGATGTGGCACTCAGGGCTCTGTTCTGGGTGGCAGGGTGGGGATTGGCCACAGGCTGGACTGGATGGTCTTGGAGAGCTTTTCCAACCTTTACCATCCTGTGATTCCATGATTCTGACCTCAGCAGCAGGTGGGGTGGCCATAATTTAATTTTTTGAAGCTCTTTTGATTATTACAAACCACACACACACAACATCAGACCCCACAGGTACTGCAGAGCAGCAAAGCCAGGCAGTGACACACCCAATGTCCCATTGTTGGGGACGTTCTCCATGGCTATTCCATGAAAAGAAGCTCTCAGGACCACTGCTTATAAAAGCACACAGGTTTATTGCATATCAATCTCATGTATAAATTCATTGTAGCATTGGAAAGATTACATTTGGTATACATTCCTATTCTACAGCATTAACCTCAAAATCAGCTTTTTCTATTCATTATTTTAAAGGAATTTCTCTACACAAGTACATTTGTCTTTTATCACAAGCATCAAAATGAAATTTGTAAAATTGCCTTTTTTTTTTTTTAATTATTTTCTACACTTCATATCTTTTATTTCATTATGCTCCCAACAAAGCGATTCCATATTAATTAATAACTGCCAACACTTTTTCTTTCTTCCTTGGCAGTTCGAGGCTTCGAGCCTCGGACGCAAAATCTAATCACATATACAATAAGTGCATCTACGGAATTTTTTTCTTTTTAATAAAAATTTCACAAACGGACACAATAATGACTGCTAAACACAAGTCATGCACAGTTTACTTATAAACATAACAGAAGCAATATACAATCAAGAATGATATGGAACAAGCACCATCCTCTTTCTCAATGTTTTTTAAACATTATATGAAAACCAGACATTTACAATTGATTTTAAAAAAACACTATACAGGTCTAAAGGAAAAAAAAAATCCAACCTAAATCATATCTGTATTGTAACAATGGGAAAAGGAATGACATAGGATGCACAGATTTATGATTCTTGCAAGCACAATATATATATGTTTTAAATTACATCTTCTGCAGGCTGGAAATGACATCAGGGCAAAACATCTCTTGCTTTGAAGAGAGCAACGAGAATGTAAAATACACTGAGAATTACTTTCAGAATTACTTTGTTCACATGTGAATTGCACATTTGGAAAATCAAAGCTGCCTTTTTTTCTTTTTCGTTCTTTTTTTTTTTAAATTTTTTTAATTTTTTTTTTTTTTTTTTAAATTTCTTCTTCCAAAGTGGTAATAAGAATTAACGACAGAAGAAAGAGGAAAAAAAAAAAAAAAAAAGAACCTCGGAATCATTCAAGAACTTTTTTTTAGTCACAGTTTCACTCAACACTACGGAGAAGTTTCATGGCTTTGTGAGAACACTACTGACCACCGGCGAGGAGCAGAGGGTTTTGCCCTTGTGATGCCAGCACTGACCCGAGCGATGCCACTCCAGCCCTTGGGGACAGCGCTGCCACCGCGGGCAGGGTCCCCAGCGCTGCCCCCCGCCCCTGCCACACACACACACACACAGTACAGCACGGAAAATCCCAGTGGGAAGTCAGCAGATCGACCTGGCCGGGCATGGGGGGCTCACGATCCAGTGCTTTGATGCTTCCAACGCCTTCACCTCGTTGTGCAAGTGCTTTCCAAAGGTTCCATCCGCCCCACGGCAGCCAGGAGCTGCTCCAGGAGCGGCCACTGAGTGTCTAAGTGCTGAGTGGGGAGAGGGCAAAGCCTCCTCTGCGCTGTCCCCAGGAGGACAGCACCCCAGCAGGGTGTTAGTCCTGGAATCAGCCCAGCACGCCTGGCTGGGGTTTGTTCAGCCCCGTTGGGGTTTGGGCTCCTGTGCATCGATGTCCCCGCGGTGCCCAGCGAGGCAGGGCCTGGCACACCTTGGAAAGGCACCAAAGGGCACATCTCCAGCAGCACAGCAGGGAACTGGGTGCCTCAACACGTCCTGCAGGACTTGGCATCTCAGCACATCCTGTGGGACAACCTCATCCCATTGGAGAGCTCCCAGCTGCAGCGATCACACCAGGACCAGCCACCAGCTCTGAGCTGGTGGGAGGCAGGGAATGCACAGAAATGAGACCCACATCCTCCTCCCTGACCAGCTCAGGAAGGTCCAGCTCTGGCCAAAGCGAGGGCCCTTCACAGAGCACAGCCCTGCACAGCTCCCAGCCCCACCTGACCACTCCAAAAATCCCCAGGGCTTCTCCTTCTCTCCTCTGTGCTGTTGTGGCTGTGAAAATACTTTAAATAAATAGATCCTACACAAAGCTCTGGGTTCAAACCACACCTGGAGCAGTGCCCTGGCTATCAGACACACCACAGCCACTTCTCATCCCTGCCACCATCACCTGGATCCCAGCGTGTCCATGGGCTTGGACACCACAGCTCCACCTCTCACCACAGCTCCCAGAGCTTCCCCAGCACTGGGAAGCAAGCAGTGCTCTGGTAGAAGAATGTCCTGGACACAGACCTCTTAAAAAGATGAGATTCTCTGCTAAAGCAGCAAAAACAGAACCTCCACACCTGCTGTGAGCTGCAGCACATTCCAAGTGCAATCCAATGAAAGGTAGAGATTGACAGAGGTTCAGTGAGGCTTCCTGTTTCTTTATCTTAATGGGAAAAACTGAAACTTGTAATCAGTGCTAAATTAGAGGAGTGGGGAGATCCTACAACACAAACTAGAGAAAATGGGGAGAAAACTGAATTAGGAAATATGAAAAAAAAATCATTTCATGATTTTAAGCCCTATATTTTTAATGTCCTCAATCCCTGACTGGATAATACCTTCCTATCCTTGGCCAGGGGCCCTCAGGAGATCCATGGGCAGCCAGGATGAGCCTGGAGAGGGGGACAGTGACAGGGAGAGCTCAGCTGGAGCAAGGAGCTGACCAGCTGCTTTTGGAGAAATGACACAACTGACAGCATGGCTGAGAGGGGGGTGGGGACACCCCAAATAAGTCCCCTCAATAACACTTGCATTCCTTAGTATTGCTCAGTATTGGCCCACATTTTGATGTCCAGCTCACTGCCACTCCCTTGGCTGCTCTGTCACCTCCCTGCGCTGTGGGGTGCGATGCTGACCTGCCCTGAGCTTTCTTCAAGGGTGAACAGACCATGGTCAGAGCACACAAACGCTCACTGCTGCCCACAGATCTGTTCCAGCACAGCAGGCAGTGCCACAGAGATGCCCAGACATGTGGTGTGCTCTGAGCAGCTGCAGTGGGACAGGATGGATCTATCCCCACGTTTAAGGCTGTTTCCATGTTCTCCTGGAGGACACCCATCGAGGCACAGCATCTCCTCCTCCTCCTCCTGTGCTGCTCCCAATCACTGGAACCTTCCTCCAAGGGCCCCAGGAGCTTCAAGGCAAAGGGGAGCTGAGGGATGATTGTCTGCAGAGTGGGCAGCACCACTGGCAGCACTGACTGGGGTCATTTGGCACATGGACAGAATCTTCCTGCTCCCTGCTTATCCAACACCCAACCTCAGCAACACGATTTTGGTCCTTCACTACGTATTATATTAACATGATTTCTTCACAAGAATGATATCTAATGTAAAAAAAAATACTGTTAAGGAAGAAATAAAATAAGAGAGGAATTAGCCCAAAATTACAAGTTATATACAGATTAAAATAAATTCCATCAGGAAAAGAAACAATTCTTTTATTATTTTCAGTTGGCCCCTGTGATAATAATTTAAAGGCCAAACGCCTTGGGCAGGGCTGTGCTGCAGCCTCTGGAGTGGGGATGGGAGGGGACAGGAGGGACAGGAGGGGACAGGAGGGGACAAGAGGGGACAGGACTGTCCCTCTCCTCTGGCAGGGTCGGCTCTTGGGCTCTACCTGCCCAGGAGCTTTGTGCAAATACATGAAGCAGCTCAGTTACACCACCTGGTGCTCTCAGAGCCTTGGGCACTTTCACAGGATGTTGTGGAAAAACAAAAAGGGGAGGGTGAATTTTATTGGGAAACACACTGGTGCTGCTAATTTACCTCTTGTTCCATCTATACCCCTGGTTGCTTTCCTGTGGGGGCACACTGAGGCTCCCCAAAATCAGCCTCACTTGTAAAGCTGAATTGCCAAGGTGTCACACCCGGCTCTGACTCTGCTCTGCTCAGGGAGCTGGTTCCATTGTTTTGGCCTGCTGGAATGTGGTTATCCACATTGGACTGGCTTAGAACCCTCCATGTGCCCTTTTCCATGGCTTTCCTAACCATTCCATGAAGGAATGTCATCTCCAAATTCCCTGCTCCAACAGCAGATGGGAATTGCAGTGGAGAGCAGCACAGAGGCCACAGGATTTGTGGAGGGTGCTGTGTATCATTAGGGAAGATGAGGTTTGGAAGTGGTTGGAAACCACTCATAAAATCTGTGTGAGAAATTTTAGAGTCAGAGAGACAACTGGATTCTTATCTCTGTGCCCTGCATCCCTCAGGCTGCTGGAGCATGGAAATGTTCATCTTTGTACTAAAATCACAGGCCAAGCAGCAGCAGGCAGTGCAGAGGGAAAACCAGGCCAAAACAACGGTGTGAATCAGAGATGTGTGCCACAGATACCACCAGCACCATGTCACCCTGAAACCCTGGGAGGTGACACACACACAGGGAGGTGACACACAGGCAGGTGACACACACAGATATGTCTGAGCTCCCTGCTGAGGCGAGGCTTGCCCAGCACACATTTCCTTATGCACAACCAGGCAAAGCTTTACCCCATGACCTCTCTGCTTGGGGAAATCCAAGCATTTCCAGGAGCTGCACCAGCCTGGCTCTGTCCCAGACACTCCCAGCTCACAGTACCAGGAAGGACAGGGAGCTCTGCCAGCCTCACCCAGGGCACAGCTGGCCATCCTGTGACACATCTGTCACCCCAACCTCAGCACTGTTCCAGGCGGGAGAGGTCTCAGCTGGGAGCTGCATGTGGCCTCACCTTGGAGCAGCTTTGCACTGTGCCAGTGTTTTGCTGGAAACAAAGTCAGGATGGTGTTTCTGTGGGAGTGCAGAATTCCGAATTCTTCTGGAGGGTCAGTTAAATGGGTTGGATTTGTCTTTCCCTGGCATAGCTCCAGTGGCTGTGTCAGAATTGCACCAGGGACAGGTCACACCTGGCTCTCTTCCCTTGGTGCTTCCCCTTTCAGCTGGATGGGAAGGAAATGCTGCTGTGGTTCTGAGCTGTCACTCCTGCTCAGGCTGTGCTGGCTCAGTGACACTGGTTGGGAAGGCTGGAGGGGCCAATCTTTGATTGCACTGTTGCAATTCGTGTCTTGCTCATGCTATTCCTACAGGCTGTGAAATCCTGGGGCTGCTTCAGGGTTATCCAGTTTGGGAGAGGTTCATTCTGATAAATTAGAAAGGAAAACTCTGGAGAGATAAAAAATGCAGGACGTGTAGGTCGGATGCGACAGGTTTCCTTCTCAGCCCAAAGTCCAGACGACTCCCTGAGGCCCTCTCATCCATCTTGTGCTGGCTGGGATTTTGCTGGGATGGCTGCAGCACCCCCACGCCTCGCCTGGGCTCCGGCCAGTGCCTTGTGGACCTCTCAGAGGTGGTTGATGGGGTTAAAGGTCCCCGACTCTGAAGCTGCTCCTGCCATGTCCAGCCAAGCCCCCAGAGAGTTCTGGGAGGACGTGTGGAGGGGAGCGTTCTCAGACAGGGACAGCATCATTGCATAAGCCTGGGGGAGAGAGGGGGGCGAGGACAGGAGTGAGAACACAGCCTGGAGGAGCACTGTGTAAAACACAGCACCCCCTGACCCTGCCCACCTGGGCCACAGCATCCTCTGTGCTGGGCTGAACTCACACCCACGCTCAAAATACCAGATTATGGTTTATAGGGACAGCCAGGACACACCATCATTCCCACTGGTTTTCACAGGGCTGAACCCATCCTGCACTGCCTGTGCTTGGTGACAAACCTCCACAGGATCACAGGGGAAAGCAGCTGTTACTGGGGCTTGTTCTTAAAAAAAAGCACATCCCCAGACAAGGCAGTGCTCAGTGAGGCTGGGCTGGGGCAGCAGTGCCCAGGGGGAGTGGTGAGCAGCTGCTCATCCTGGCTCAATGCCTGGCATGGGCCCACTGGTGATGCCAGTGTGGAAATTTAGGGATGTGCAATTCTCATTGGTATGACCAGGGTGGTCAGGGTGGGTTTATTGCTGCAGTGAAGCCCTTAAAGGTGTCTGCTGAGAGAAATGCAGGGAGACTTGTTTATTCTCTAACAAACTGCTGGTTCCTTGTAACCTGGCTGCTCTCCCTCCCCTGGGACACAAGATTTGTCTCACACACCTCTCTGTGCCCTTTCTCAGCCCACATGGGGGATGTGAGGGTTTAGGCAGATGATAACTTCATATAGAGAGGGGAAAACCAATGTCACTGTCACCCATGGCCTGAAAATGGGGAAGACACAATCCCCAGCCTCCCCACCCCCATGGCTCAGGGAAGAGATAAAGTTTTGTGGTTTTGTAGACACACACACTTCTAAAATTTCTTAAAACTAAGCCAAAGGAGAGCTGTGCTGCTCACACAAGGGTATTTTATTACCTGCCAAAAGATGGGTCATATTAATAAGTTGCTTCTTGTGATTCAAGTGTAAAACAGAGACAAAAACCAAAAATGCCTTCCCCCATCCAAGCACAGGCTGCACCAGGGCGGTACATTGGAAAACAGCAAGCTGCTCCCAAAGAGTTAGTGCATTTGGGATGTTAGTGACAGGACACAGGGCAGAGTCAGGCAAGTGGCTCGTGTTTAAATGGGTGTCACCCCAAAAAACTCTGTGCTCTCTCTTCCAGCAGCCCCTCCCCAGCCTCACTACTGGCACCCACTATGAAGGAGGATAAAATTTTCCCAAGTTTTGGATGATGCTAATTCAAAAATCATGTTCTGCGTGGTGGCTGCACCAAGCTAATGCTCTGCTGGACATTTTGAAATAGATTTTGGGATAAATTCTCTTGCTTGAGGGGTAGAAAGGGCCTCTGAGGTGAGAGCTGTGCTCATCCCCCACCAAGTCCTGAGTGTCCTTTCTCCAGCCCAGGCTGCTGAGGTAACTTCACTGAACAGCTCTTTTGTGAGAATCCTTGTGGAGGGATCAAGAGATCAGCTCCATAAACCCAGACTGGGTATTTTGACTAATTAAAAAGCAAAAAGCACACACAGGCCTGCCTTAAACCTCCAGATTTCTCCCAGAATTCCAGTCATTCTGAGAGGCCATTTTGATGGTTTTTGATGGGTCTGGCTCACAGGGTTGGGGTTTTTCTTTTCCATTTTCTGGTTTACATTTAGAAATCAATGAGATAAACTAGACATGCAAATCCTGGATGTATTCTTATCTTTCACACCTGTTTTAATCAAACCCAAGGGCACTTTGTTGCTGTTTCTGCAGACCAAACCTCGACAGAAGAGCCACCCCAAAGTATAAATAAATAAGGAGTTATAAAAACATTTATACAGACAGATAAAAACACACAGATGCCTCTCTCTTCCTGTATAGCCCCGTTCTCACTGCACAGGCTGAGATAAATCCATCTAAAGGTGATGCCCACTCCCTTCCTCCTCCTAAATTTAATTTAGTTGCAACAAGACACATTCATGTGTGTATTAGAATTGCTGCTGGAAAGGGAAAATAACCCACTGGAAGGGGAAAACAACCCTTGGCTGGAGGAGGCCAGCTGCTCCCTAATCCTGCTGTGCACACTGGTGGCAAGCTAGGAAAACGTTCTGGATATACCCACCTGGTTTTTAGCCTGCCTGTACAGAGTCTGTTTTATTGCCTCAGAGTCTAAGGTGGAATTAAACACATCTTTAACTTCAAATGCTTCCTCGGCTGCTTTGCGGAGATCCAGCCCCTTCCCAAAATTCGGCATCTGCTCCAAATCTAACAGGCCGGCTTCGTCCTCCTCAATACACCTGTACCAATGACCAGGGGAAGGGGTGACCTGTGTTAGCTCATCTGGCCCACAGCCTGCATGCACCACCCACGGGGGCTCAGCAGCCACATGCGTGAAGGGATGGACACACGGACACGACACGGGATGGGAGCAGTGGGGGAGAAGTGGAGAGCAACAAGCAGCAGGGTCTGGCTGAGGTTCTGCACCAAAACCTGGGGAAGGCATCACTCAGTGTTGTGTGGATACCCCCAGAAAGGGAGGAAAACTGCAGCAAAAGGAGAGTTGAGCTGTGCTGTGTGCAGCAATCTTTGATTTGGAAGGTGCTCAGGCATGACTTCACCTCAGGTGAAACTTTTTATAGAATAATGGAATCTGGTTTGGGTTGGGAGAGATCCTAAAGATTGTTTCATTTCATGCTCTGCCATAGGCAGGGACACCTTTCCACTGTTCCAGGTGGCTCCAAGTCCTGTCCTACCTGGCCTTGGACACTTCCAAGGACCACAGCTTCCCTGTGCCAGGGCCTCCCCACCCTCACAGGGAAGGATTTTCCCTGAAGATCAAACCTATATCTCTCCTCTTTCAGTTTGAATCCATTCCCCCTCATCCTGTCACTCCAGGTCCTTGGAAAGTCTCCCTTCATATTTCCTGTAGCTTCCTTCAGGCACTGGAAGGTCCCCTTGGAGCATTCTCCAGGTGAACAATCCCAGCTCTCCCAGCCTTTCCTCCCAGCAGAGCTGCTCCATCCCTCTGCTCACCCTGGGTCTCCTCTGGACTCTCTCCAGCAGCTGCACATCCCTCCTGTGCTGGAACCCCAGAGCTGGAGGCAGCTCTGCACATGGGTCTCACCTTGTCAGATCTCTTAGAACTCCACTTGAAGCCAAGAATATTTTCCTACAACTCAAGAGGCCATAGCAGCACCAAAGGCATTGCACAGACGCCTCTTCCCTTGCCCTGACCAGAGTTTTGGAGAGAAAAATGACATCTGCTGAGCTGTGGTACCCTGAAAACTCTGGGCTTTGTGTCTGTTCTCCTGCTCCAGACTCCTCAAACCTTGGATATCATTCCAGCCTCCTTGCAGTCCACTTGTCTCGTGTCCCCCACCACGGTGAAATGGAATCTGGAGTGGATGTTTGAATCAAACCAGAGGCATGGCATGGCTGGGAGAACAAACCCACAGCACTCACGATGCACCACGGACACAGCAGAGGGCTGAGCCCCCTGGGAATGGCCCCCTCACCTTCGGGTGTGGTCAAAGCTCATGGTCAGAGACGTGGGCTCCTCATCCTCCTCATCCTCGAACGCTCCCCGGGGCTCCGCCGTGGGCGACGCCGTCTCGTCCTGGGACTTCCCAGTCAGGCTGTCATCATCTTCCTCTTCCAGTTCTTCGTCCTCATCGTCCACATCTTCTGTCTTCTCGTTTGCCAATCCGTGGCACTGGGAGTTGCCGTCAATATCCTGGATTTCTGGCCTGGAATGGTGTATTGAAGGGCAGGGAGGAGGAGAAGAAGAAGAAAGAAAAGGAAAAAAAAGTTGGCAAATGTTTAAGTCGTGTGTTCCCACTGGAATGCAAGACTTTGATAATGTTATACACAGATATGAACATTTATTTATATGTATATATTATTTAAAATGTAACAAAAAAGAAAACCAATGTGCTTCAGGCATTGAAAAACCACCCTTCACTTTTCCTAAGGGCCAATGAGCATGTTGAGAATACACCAGCCCTGAGGGTTTTTCAACCACAAATTTGTGTAGTCTGATTTAAATGCTGGCTTTTCATCTCTTAAAATCAACGTCTGTGGGACAAGTAGCCTCTCTGGGCTCTGTCCTCCAACAATTTCCCTTTGAGCAATCAGCAGAAGGAAGCTTCTACCATCCTGAATTCCCTCTTGCATTACAAGCTCATGCCTGTCCTGTCAGCAGATAATTTCATTTCCTTGCCTACCTTTTATCTGCTAAAGCCGACGCTTGGTTCATCTCGCTATTTGCAATAAAATTTCTGATTTCTGAGAAGTAGGAATCCTCTTTTTCGTCTAAAAGTGCATGGTTGTCTGATTCCGAGTTGGGGGAGGAGGCGCTGGTCCCGAGGTGGTTGGTGATGACTCCGGAGTGCTGGCTCACTGTGGGGCGAGGAGGGACAGCAGGGACAGCAGGAGGGACAGCAGGAGAGACAACAGGAGAGACAACAGGAGAGACAACAGGACACTCCATCAGGTGTTGGCAAGGCCAGTAAGAATATTCTCAGCAGTCCTCTTACTTTTTATTAATGATTTCATACTCATGGAGCAAAGATCCCAAAGGGAGATTGTGTTTTACACAAGTGCAGGTGAGATTTAGCATTTATGGACAACACACACAGTTTAAGCACCATTGCAGAGCTGTTTGCCTATAATTTTTCCACAATACATTTTTTTATCCCTTACTTGGCTTAATCACAGCAATTCCTTCCTTCCTTTCATTTTTTTATGTTAAAACAAAGCCTATTTATCTTCTTGAACTTCCAAAAACCCTTCCAAACTCATGCTTAGGGGACAGTGCATTCCAGCAAGGCTTCCCAAGGGCAGGACCATGGAGTCTCCTCTCTCCAGAGATCCCCAGCAGGTCCACAGAGTCTTTCTCTGTTGGAACCCTGGTCACTGAGAATTTTAGACTTTCTGTGCTGACAGGCACTGACTCCCAGAACACTGTATTTGAGCTGAGGCCCTGCAGAAAGCTTCCAAAATTACAGTAATTTCACGATTACAAGCTGCACCTGATTATAAGCCGCATGTTACAATACAGGATGTGATAAAAGGTATCTGTTCTATCACCATCTGTTGAGGGTGGGGCAGTGATCCTGATCTCATTGGGAGATATTCTGCTAATGGGCCATCCATTGAATCCAGGCAGGGCATTGTTCTTTATCTTTTCACAACCCATCCTTCCTCCAGCCAGTCATTTTCTGCTCATGGCCATTGAGTCCCACTGTGGCACTGATAAAATTACTGCATCCCATTGGGAGTTGCTCCAGCCAGGGGGAAGAGCCCAACATTTCTTACCAAGATAAAAACAGAGGTTTTGGGACACTAAGGGAGCCCCTTTCTCCACTGGACTCCAGAGGAAAACCGGATTTCTCCACATCCCCACTGGAGCTCCAGAGGGAAACTGCACCTTGTACAGGAGCACTGCTCCAACTGAGCCACATCTGTCACTGCAGGAGGATGCAGCCACCATGGGATGGGACTGCTGCCAACACCCTGCCTGACTGACGGGTGTCAGGTTGTACTCTGACTGTGTCAGGGTTTGGGGTTTGTTCTTTGTAGTGCTGTATTTCTATTTTAATTTCCCTAGTAAAGAACTGTTATTCCTAATTCCCATATTTTTGCCTGAAAGCCCCTTGATTTCAAAATTCTAATAATTTGGAGGGAGGGGGTTTACATTCTCCATTTCAAAGAGAAGCTCCTGCCTTTCTCAGCAGACACCTGTCCTCCAAACTAAAACAGCAACTTTTCCTTCTTTGTCCATATATAAACCACACCTGATTATAAGCCGCACTTTTGGTTCGGACCAAAATTTTAGTCAGAATGGTGCAGCTTATAATAGTGAAATTACTGTAAATGATAAAACTGGGATTATGGGTGTGTAGTTTGAGTAGAGCTGTGTAATATGGTGGAAAACTTGGAATTTGGGGTTTTAGGATATAGTAATAGGTATAAAGCAAGATGGAGGTTTCAGGGCAGAGGTTTTTCTTTCTTCTTCACGTTCTTCTTCATGGGTTTGGGTGATTTTGTGTAGTTGGATAAAAATGTCTGCATTGCAGCCCACGGGTGTTGGGTTAAAAATAAAAATAATTTAGGTGTCCATTCTTAATTGGACAGTTTGCCCTTGAAAGGCCTTGCAGAGTGAGAGATACATCTCCATTTTCACCTAGTTAGCTGGAAGTGCTGCAGAACTCACAGTCTGCAATATAGACAAGAATTAACAAACATCAGAGCGCCAACACAAAATTCCACATTGCCCATTTAATCCTGACCCTGGCAAAGAGAAGATAAAATGGATATTTGGATGTTTCCCCACCTGGAACATTCTCGTGCTCGTGTTTCTTCAGGTGCCTGTCGAGGTTGGTCTGCTGGCCGAAGCACCTGTTGCACAGGTGACACTTGAATGGCTTCTCCTTGTTGTGGATGTTCCGCACGTGCCGCTGCAGGTTGGAGGAAATGCTGAATGACCTGTCACAGTATTTACACCTGGAAAACAGCAGGAAATGTCAAGGAGTGCAATGTGAGGGGGAAAAAACTCAACAAAAGCCAAACAACAACACAACCATAAAATTAAAAATAAAAAACCCCAAAAAAGCCCCACCAAAAACCAAACAAAAACAAAACCCAACAAACAGAAAAAAATCAACCCCCCCAAAAAAAAACCCTCAAAAAAAAAAAAACCCCACAAAATAAAAGGAGAAAAATCTGACTATCAAAACCCCAGGAAATACTGCTCTATAAATCTTGACTCAGCTGAAGGAAGCACAAAGCATTCATCATCCCAGACAAATCTGATATTGTTGTTACTCAAGGAGCACAAAGAAAGGATTAGGATTAATTAGGAAGTGAGTCGTCCAAACAAATAAGAGTTTGAAACAAAATAATTACTTTTCCATGCGTGGATGTAGGAATGAGAGAGGTGGATTTATTCCTTCCACTTTTTTTGAGGGGAATCAGGTGAAATATGGCTGTGGAGGGAGGACAAGGAAGACAGAAGAAGAAAGAAGGGAGGTGAAATGTATAAAATAGTTATTAACTGGTAAATCCCTGCATGACAGCCGGACACACAGGAAATTCTGGCTTTATTTCTGAAATTCTTTGTGGTACTGGACATGCAGGGACTACAGCATGGCTTTAAAGGTAATTATAACTATTCTCATAACAAAACAGCTCCCAAGAAATTCAGCATCCTTTCCAAACAGAGATTTGCTCCTAGGAGTGAATATCTGGTTTGTGATGAAAAGCTGGAATGGAAGGGGCCAAGCCAGGATGTTCAGGGGAGCTGCTGGGTGCAGAAATGCTCCATCCCCTCCCTTGTTGGGTTTAGATTCTCTCCAAACGGTTCGGAATTGCTCAGGGTGGTGTTGAGAGGGCTGATGGACTGAAGGTGGCAGCTCCGAGCTGTGAGAGAGCTTGGGTCTAAAACTCCTGATAAAAAAAACTCATTTCTGCCCGAATCCCTCGCTACATCTCCCTTTAAACACATCACTTGTACCTCAGCAAAGCTGCTCCCCCCAGCTCTGCTCCCAGAGCTGCAGAGAAATTCCAAAATCCAAACTCTTCCCAAGCCCTTGTAACTCCAGAACAAATCCAGAGCTGGTCTGAGCTCCTCTAACCCACAGCAACATTTTCCCCATGGAGCTGGATGGGAATCCTGGAATTCCAGAATGGTTTTGGGACCCTAAACCCCATCAGTGCCATGGCAGGGACACCTTCCACTGTCCCAGGGCGTTTTAACCTGGCTTTGGACACTGTGCCAGGGCTTTCCCAGCACTCCAAAACACAGAGCTGGAGATTTTGGGAATTTCAGCAGCTCCTGATGTGCCCAGACTCACCCCACTCAAGGATGGATTTCCCTGCACACAGAGGACTTGGGATTTCCCCACAGACACAACAGGTTCAGCTGTGAGTGGAAAAGGTCCCTGCTGTGAAACACACCCCCCCCATTTCCAGATGTGCTCCAGCTGTGATTTTTATTCGGTCTCTAAAAACAAATCGATATTATTTTTGGAAAAAAGTGGGGATACATTTATGAAACACTCTCCCTCGCTGAATGTTTATGGATTCCACGTCCACCTCTGAATTTCCTACTGCTAAATCTCCAACAAGAATAAAGATATTTCAAATAATGAGCCTTTATTAGGATTAACCAAGGGAGACAGCAAAGTCCCTTTTTAAACCACAGCATTCAAGAATTCTAAAGTCTTTCATTTTCCCTTTTTTTTTTTTCCAAAACCCCCCAAATAACTCTAGAAAACAAGAAGTTATTTGGACACCAGCAAGAGCAATCACAGTTTCTATACAGAGAGTTAATCACAGATTTCTAGCATGAAGGAATTTGCTCTCTGATTCCTGTTCAGCACTCCAGCAAACTCCAATATCCAAACCTGCCAATATCCCAATATTCCTGCTGTTTCATGGGATTTTCACATCCAGCTTAGACCAGGAGCCCCTTTCTCATCCTTGCTGATACCAGGGGTTTTCTCTCCTGTTTGTCCTCAAAAAATTCTTTATTTTGTGTGTCCCAGTGGGATACCCCAGGATAACCCCTGTTCCAGCCTGGCTGTCCCTGCCATCGCCCCCAGGAGCTGCTCCAAACATTTAAAGGCAGCTCTCACACATCCGAGGCAGGAACGACCCTGCCTCCTCCACATCCATTTATTTAGATGTTCAGGAAGCCTTTGAAAAGTTCCCTGTGACAGGTCCTCGCCCTAAGCATGAGCTATGTGGATCCAGGGTCGGGAATGGGGAGGGATAAACAGCTTGTTAAAAAAAAAATAAAAAATAGGAAGCAGAGGGGCACTGGGAAGGAGCAGGGAATGCCTGGGAGCAGAGGGATGAGGGAGATGTCCGAGGTTATTTGTGGTCCCAGAGGGGTCAGTGCTGGTTTTAATCTTAATAAATGGCCCAGGCAGAGGAGCCAGCTTAAATTCAGGGAAAGGGGTGAACAGTGAGGGAGGAGAAGAATAAAACTCAAAGGCAGCGGTGTTTGTTTTGCTTTAAGCTTCTCCCTTATCAGCTTAAAGGGCTGAAAAGATCCAAAGTGGGAGGGAGGGACAGCGAGGAAGGAGCCAGGGCTGGGGCTGGGGAGCTCTGACAGGAAATCCTGGGAGCTGGGACAACACGGGAGCAAACCCTGGGGATGTGGGGAGGAGTCCCTGAGTCCCTTTGCACTGAGCAGGGTGAGCTGGAGAGGCAGAATTGGAGGAAAAAACCAAAAATCACATGGACAGCAACTCCCCCTTGGAGTGACTCCTCAGCCTCAAGTGCATTTATAGCAAGGGTGAGGCAGGCTGCATTTTGAAAGCCAGAAAATTGGAAATATTTTCAGTTGAGTATTTTCAATTCAATATTTTTATTGAACTATGTGAGATTTAAATGACATAGTAGATATCAGCTGTCTGAGAGTTCCAGCTGAATGCAGATAACAGGACACACGGCTTCCAAGGGCATTTTGATCACTGAATTCTGAAATACATAGTCCTGAATTTCAGGTTTGGTGCAGAAAAAAAAAAGAGTGAAAAGAAATGTGTTGAATATTTCAGAGGGGCTCTCAGTGTTTTCAAATAATTTGATTTTTAGGAAGTGCATCACCAGGAATTTCTCACTCTTCAGAAAACATGTTGCATTTTCTCTTTATAAAAAGAATCTGCCTCCTTATTGCCCAAGTGCTGTCAATTCCTACTTTGTACATAATTAGACACTTAAGAAGTTTGAGTGACTTCATAGTGCCCCCAAAAAAACTCCAAAAAACACATCACTTAAACAATGACCATCAGGAATCAAACCTTAAATACCTTATTTTCTGCCCTGTTGTATTTATGAACATGGTAATTAATATTTGGATTCTTTTTAATTATTATGTACAAAATATATTTCTATAGGGACAGGGTAAAAAAAAATAATCAAAAGCAAAATTGCAAAGGAGGCAACAGTAAAACACGGAGAAGTCAGCAACCTCCTTTTACCTGCCTGAAGTCAGCACTTAAAAACCAAGCTCTCAAAACAAATCTGGCTGCCAAAGCTGCAAATCTCAGTTCTCTGAGAGGAAAAGCCAATCAATGATAATTAAAGCTCGTCTGCAAACGCAGCCCCAGCTCTCCGGAGTGCTGTTAGAATGCAACATTGTCCAGGAGTCAGCCCTCTAAAAAACCCACACAGGCTATTTTCTGGGAGAAGACCAGATCAAATAAATCTTTATTTTCCTAACCTTTGTTAAGTTGCAAGTCTCCTTTTTTGGAAGAAAAGTGAACAAACGATCTCGGAATAATCGGGAGCGAGCGTTGCAGTGGACAGGGAACACACAGGGCTCGTTCAGGAATATCAAATAACACAACCCCAAACATCACAGCAGGGAATGGGTCCAAAATATATGTCTGCTTTGGGGGGGTGGGGTGTATTTTTAATTTACCTAATGTCTACAGTAAAAATGCTGGATGGAAAACAAACGTGATTCTCAGCGTAGCGGGGATTACAATGTGGGAGAGTCAATTCTTAGGTTAAACTGAGCATAAAAATGTGATGGATTTGACCACATGGCCTTTTGCTGCTCATAAATTTGTGTTTCTCTTTATTTAATAACTGCTCCATTTGCTTTGTTGTGAACTTATGGCTGTGTATGAAACGCTGCAATATCAGCTACCCAAAACGAAATGGAATTGTTACCATTGTTTGACAACCTGCAAAACACTCCCTCACATCATGGCAAACACAAGGCTTGATTTGCAGCAAGCTCTCGATTCATCATTCCTTCAGCTTTGCTCATTTCTAGACCTCATTCTAACAAAAAAAGGGCACCAAGTTCTTTGAAAATGCACTGGGAGAAAATGCTGGGGGGAAAGATTTCCATGAGAAATAGTTATTTATATACCTAGGTACATGTATTACTTATATTTTCTTATGAGTTTTATTCAGATTTAAAGCCCTGACTTGGGTGGGAGTCACAGAACCCACTGGGTTGGGACACTGAAGCATCAAAATCACATCACCTTGTCCCCATCTAACAGAAAATAGCTCAGCCCTCTGCCTTAAACTCTCACAAACCTGTGAGACTCTGTGTGAATCCCCCCTCCCAGCTCTCCTTTTAAACTCTGTGATTTAAGCCCAGACAGCACCAAAATTCAGTTTTAAGGCAGGTAAATCGACAGGGTTTCTCCTGCCTTTGTTTTTTTGATCCCCCACTCGAGGCACCTCTGATGTGCATGAAGAAAATTTAAAAACCCCAACAAAACCCAGCTAGCCCCAGCAGTGAAGGCTCTGGCAAGCCCTTCAAACCAGCCCGAATTTCAGAGCCATTCAGCACCTTCAGCTGTCCTTGAGATGAATGGTTAACGTGAGTGTGAAACAACACTGCAAATCAGAGCCCTCATTTGCCAGCATACATCTAAATATAAGTTAAGTGTCTATCTTCGAGCTGCCAAGCCTGATTATTTTTGGCTGGTACACATAATATACAACCCTATGAATCACTCTGTGTAATGCTCCAGGCCTGTGGTATTCTGCTGGCACAGCTTTATAGGGGGTGGGGGGAGGTGGAAATGCCGGAGTGGTGAGTGAGGAGTGTTTGGGGAAGGGATTTTTATGGGGGACACCATCACCTGTAAGGCTGCTCCCCAGTGTGTGTCCGCAGATGCCTCGTCAGGTTGGCCGAGCGTGGGAAGATCTTGCCGCAGTACCTGGACAGGGAGAGCCAAAGGAAAACGTCAGGAGAGCTCACGGCACAGCCTGCACCCCTCCTTGTGACACTGCTCCCCAAAATCCCTGCATGTGCTCAGAGGGGCAGCAGGAGGACAAACCCACCCCAGGGCTGCGGTGCTGGGCAGCCGAGGGAGCTGGGGGGGCTCAGCCTGGAGACAAGGAAGCTCAGGAGAACATTCTCATTCCTACAACTCCTACAACTGCTACAACTGCTACAACTCCTACAACTCCTCAACTCCTACAACTCCTGCAACTCCTACAACTCCTGCAACGCCTCAACTCCTACAACTCCTCAACTCCTGCAACTCCTACAACTCCTACAACTCCTGCAACTCCTGCAACTCCTGCAACTCCTCAACTCCTGCAACGCCTCAACTCCTCAAATCCTACAACTCCTGCAACGTCTCAACTCCTCAACTCCTGCAACTCCTACAACTCCTGCAACTCCTCAACTCCTGCAACTCCTACAACTCCTACAACTCCTGCATCTCCTCAACTCCTACAACGCCTACAACTCCTGCAACTCCTACAACTCCTACAATTCCTCAACTCCTACAATTCCTCAACTCCTCAACTCCTACAACTCCTACAACTCCTCAACTCCCACAACTCCTACAACTCCTACAACTCCTCAACTCCTACAACTCCTGCAACGCCTCAACTCCTACAACTCCTACAACTCCTGCAACTCCTCAACTCCTGCAACTCCTCAACTCCTACAACTCCTGCAACGTCTCAACTCCTACAACTCCTGCAACTCCTGCAACTCCTACAGTTTCTACAACTCCTACAACTCCTGCATCTCCTCAACTCCTACAACTCCTACAACTCCTGCAACTCCTACAACTCCTACAATTCCTCAACTCCTCAACTCCTCCAACTCCTCCAACTCCTCAACTCCTACAATTCCTCAACTCCTCAACTCCTACAACTCCTACAACTCCTCAACTCCCACAACTCCTACAACTCCTACAACTCCTACAACTCCTCCAACTCCTCCAACTCCTCAACTCCTACAACTCCTACAACTCCTTCAACTCCTACAAGTCCTGCAACTCCTACAACTCCCTGACAGGAGGGTGCTGCCAGGTGGGGTCTGGCTCTGCTCCCACAGAATGAGGGACAGCACAATGGCAAACAGCCTCATGTTGCAGCAGAGCAGGTTTAGATGGGATATTTGGAAATGTTTTTTTCACAGCAAGGCTTGTCAGACGTTGGAATGGGATGCCCAGGGAGGTGGTGGAGTCACCATCCCTGGAAGTGTTCAAAAGAGGTGTGGACATGGCACTTGCAGACATGGTTTAACTACAGCATTCCTGCCTCAGAGTACAGAGGGTTTAATCACTGCCTGGGCAGATGGCACTTGAGATGTTTCTGCATCTCCTTTATAGCCCTGTTGATGTGCTCATCGTACGGAATCTGCTCTTTCATCCTTGGAATTCACAGAATTCTCTCTGGATAAAGGCTGCAGCACTGTGCTATGGGTTAGGAGGCTGTCAGCCTGCTTAGAGCAAGGAAATGCAGCCATAGGAAATTAATAAAGGAAGGAATTGTGCTCCCAAATAAATCCAGTCCACAGTAAAATCAAAAAGACATAAATAAAAATCCGAATTGGGAAATAAAGACCTAAGGATGAGAGGCTGCACTTTGTGACTATGAAACCTACTGTAGGAGGAAACTATGACACACTTTCTTTATTTCAGAGACCTTCAGCTGTCCTGAAGATGAACAGTTAATGTGAGTATTCCCCAGCGATGGAAATCCAAATGTTAACTTGTGAGTATGCATCTAAAATTCAGGTTTAGTCCCTTTTGTAAGTAGAAACCTCAAATTTCTAAATGCTCAACTGAAATCCGAGCTCGCAGCTCTTGTGGCAGAGTTGAACATAAGAGACACATCAGCCAAAGTTTGTACCCACTCTCTGCACCCAAAAACATCCCCTCAGCAGGAGCCACCAGGAGAACCTTGAGGTGAAACTGTGCCAGCAGGCAGAGGTTTATTTATTATTAAATACCCTTGATCTGCTCCAATTTGGAGCTGGATGGGTACGTGAGGAGTTCTGTGGATAGAACTGTTTGAAAAAGTTGTTTCCTGCATGCCATTATTTAAAATTCAATCATTTTTCCATAGCTGAGGTTGGATGCAGCCAGGACTGGCATTGGGAACGGCGGCGTTCGCCAGAGACTTGGCCCGGGGAGTTGGGTTTGCTTGAGAATCTCCAGATCCGCTCCCAAGGTTATTAAAAATTACAAAGCAAACAGAAGATGCTGATTTCCTACCAGACAAAACAAGCTATTTCAGAGGGAATTAGTCATCCCAGCTCTGCTCTAATTCCGCCGCTCCCCCTTTTTCCTCCTGGTGGAGATGTTGGTGTGGAGCTGCCGCTCCGTGCTGGTGCTTGGTGCATCTCCCCAGCTGGGATAGCACATCCTGGGCTATTCCCACACCCTATGGGCTACATCCACACCCTGTGGGCTACATCCACACCCCGTGGGCTACACCCACACGCTGGGATGCTCCCACAGCCCGCGGGATGCCCGGCTCACCTGCAGGTGTAGCGCTCCTTGCCCTTGCGCAGGATGGGGTCGGAGAGCGTGGGTGGAGGCGATCTGAAGTTGAAGGGGTGGTGGGGAAGGGGCTGCAGGGATGAGCCAGAGTCGGCCTTCAGGGCTGCAAAGCTCTCCAGTTTCTCCGTCATCGTCTCGATGGCCGACATCTGCAAGGACAAGGAGTGGTTCCGGTCAGGAGAATCCCTGGGAAGGGCAGGAGCTGGTCACAGAGCACCAGCTTGGCTGGGCAAAGCCTCCTGCTGGTGTTGGCTGCCTTGGAAGCTGGAGCACAGTGGGGAATGGAGACACTGAATCCAGCCAGGGTTAGTGTGTTGGTCATGGAGAAAGCAGGGAAGGCACAACTGGCAAAGTATTTAGGTGCCAGAAATGAGCACTTGTTCCTTTCTGCAGTGCTTTATGCACTTCAGATCAAAAGTTACCCCAGAATACACCTGAGACATCCCTTTTTACTGGGATAACACTGGAACTAAACACCGTGGTCAGATGCCTGAGGTAGAATTCAGCACCCAAGCCCAAACCAAAGTTTTGGGAAGAGTGAGTCTGATGTCCCCTACAGTATCCTGGGGCTTGGAGGGACAGGGCAGTGAGTGGTGGGTGGGCAGGCAGGGACACAACCCCAGGAGAGGGGGAACAGGGAAGTTTTGGGCCCAAAGCAGGAGAATCCTGGCCAAAGTGGAGTGGGAGGGACGTGTGATGGCTGCTCAGGGAGCTGAGAGAGGAGATGCTGAGGCTGAAGGGGTGAAGAGGGAGCAGCTGGGAAGAGGAGGAGTTGGGATCACGCTCAGGATGGAGTGGGTCCACAGGGAGTTTGCCTGGTGAAGAGGCCAACACTTAAATTATGGGTAGGAAAGGTTCAGCAGCCCCTAAAGGTGATGGAAGGATGGTGGGAGATGGCTGAGTTTCCTGGAGTGAAAGAGAGCTCCAGACAAACCCCTGGATGTGAGCAGTGGCTGGGTTATGGTCAGGAGGAGCAACACCTACACATCCCTTTGGGATGGGAGCAGCTGGCATGCAGGCCTGGAGCTGGGACACCGAGCAGAATGTCCCTGGGTGCTTTACCAGATTTGGTTTGCATGACTTGACCATGTTCTCACAAGATTAAACACTGCACCAGAAAGAGGGAGACAGGGAAACCCCTGGAGATACAGGAGAAGGGGAAAGGAAAAAAGGAAAGAATGAAGCTGGACTATGTGCAAAAATAAAGGCAAAAAAGGATCTGCATAAAACTCCTGCCTGAAGAACAGCACTTTTACTTTCATGACAGCACAACAGGAAATCCAAGTCCAAGAGAGCAACGCAGCTCAGAGGACGACGCCGACTTCTCCGACATCCAGCTTCGTGCACTCCTGAGAGCACTTTGGAGATACCAGGGGCAGAAAAGAGGGATAAAACAAACAAGGCAGCAATAAAGCTGCCTCCTGGCCGCGCTGACATCACCGGGACAGGCGGGAGCTGCGGAGGCAGCCGGGGCGGCAGCGAGGAGCGGAAGGCAGTAGGAAGCCATACATCACCCCGAGATGCTCGATTGTACAGGAAGGGCTGACCTTTTGCACGTTTACACTTTATTAAACTGGGCTTTAGAACGGGGGGGCAGAGGGGGAAGAGAGCCAAGATATTGTTAAAAAATATACGGCTATGAAAAAAAAAGTTGTCTTAATCACCCCCGAAGACATTGTGGAGGGCTGACAAGCATTCATAAGCTGGAAAAAAGAGGAGTAGGAACCCCCATTTCCCGATAATAGATCCACAGCCCCTTAGCTGGAGGCTCCCAGCCCATGATAAATAGTAAGTAATACTTAGCACCAGCCACTTGAAAAGGTTACTTGATCATTTACAGCACCAGCTCTGCCCCAGCTGCCAGTCATGCAACAAAACCATCACGTTAAAAAGCTCTCTGGACCTTTCAGAGCCGAGCTCTCAGCCCTTTGCCGAGGTACCTGGAGCTCTCCTTTGTTGTGCCCTGTTCTTTAGGCACTTAGTCAGAGATATTTGCTGGCTTGAGAGCCGTAGGCTGGTTTTAAAATTCTAAACACTGGCCATGGACTCTCCAGTGGCAAAGGCACTTTGCTATTTAGGGAACAACTGCCTGGTTATAATAAAACAGAAAGGGGGAAGAAAAGAAACTTAACAGGTGAGGAAAGGCTTTCTATTAAGTTATCAAAAAGTTACACTGGTTATTTATGTTGTTCAGAGCTTCATTTGGAACAGACAATGTAGGAAAACTCCCAGAGAGCAAAGGAACTTCTGCCAACGACTGGCTAAGAAATAAGAGCTGCCTGAAATTCATTTTGAGAGAGGAAACATCTCCTGAACGCTTTTATCACATCTTCTGGCTTCATCATATCCCAGTGAGGGCACTCTGAGAGAGCTGGGGATTAGTCACAGAGGAAAAGGCTGAGACCAGACTTGTGTTTGGAGTGAGAAAAGCCTGGGTAGAACGTGACTCTGACTGACCAGGCACAGGAACGTTGGTCCTAATGAAGAAAGCAGAAGCAGGAACCCCTGAAAATTTGATTTTTTAGGAAAAGATCCAGGATCCAGAATTCTTAGCAATGCTGGATCCAGGGAATGATCACAGCCCTAGGGCTGCCAGAGCTCTCAGACACAGGATGGGATTGTTGGGGTGTCCTGTGCAGGGCGCAGGTTGGACTGGATGATCCATCCATATTCCATGATTCTGTGATAATTCTGGGAGAGGATCTGGTGGTACAAGTCTCCCATATTCTGGAACAAATGCCCCGTGTTCCTTCTCTGTGTCTGATTGACTGCAGCATGGGAACGGCGCCTCTGCAGATTGAGTGATCTGAGCACAGCACCCGCCTCATAAAAATCAGTTATCAGGAAGCTTTGGCCTGGAGTGATTGTAAATTTGAGGCTATTCTGTGTGATAACCAGACCTTCCAGATCCTTTCACTGCCATGGGAAGAGGACGTGGTCAGGATTTTGGGAACAATGTTAACAACCTTCCACCCAGAGCATGCTCCTGCTTGGGGTCTGAATGTTTCTCATCGTCTCCTTGGGTCGCTTTGCCACGCTGGCTCCTCCCTGCTATCAGATTCTTTACAGGCAGATATCCCCACTATTCTAACTCACACAAACACAGGATGTTCCTGGCCAGCCTGTCACCATTATCCAGCCTGGATGAAGGAAAAATCGGGGGAAGTTATTAACCAAACTCTGGGGCTGGTGTGAAACAATGCAGGAACTAAGTTTAGCTGTGAAAGCAACCAGGACCCAGATTTCACAAACCTGCGAGTTATTTATCTAAGGTGGGAAACATTGTCAGGGGAGAACAATGCTTGTGAACATAAAGGAGAGCACAATGAGGACCAGGGAGCTGGGATCCCAGCCTGGGCACGGCAGGAGGGATGGGGACAGCTGGGGACCGTCACACAGCTGAGCCCCCTGCCCAGCACTTCCACAGCTCCTCATGGTGTGGGGAATGCAGGAAGGCAGAAAATGCTGCTGGGCAGTCCTTCCCCACTCTGTACCACAGCAAATGACCCCCCTCAGGTGTTCCCAAAGGAAAAAACACACAGGCAGAGCCTCTGAGCTGCCCAGACCTCATCCCTGATTTTCTGGGAATGCAAAGCAAACAGCAAGGCACACCTGGCATCACCCTCAAACTGTGAAATAAATGATTAAATGTGTCTGGAAGGAACTGGTGGGATATGCTGGAGTTTCCATCCAGGCCCTTGGATGAGGAGGAGTGTGTACCAGCTCCACTCAGCATTCCATCAGCACTGGCAGGGTCACTGCTTTTACCTGGGGGTGAAAAAGCAGCGGGGAGGGTCGCAGGTACTTCTCCTTGAGGGCACCCACGGGGTCTGTCACCTTCCGCTTCTCCACCCTGCTGGACAACAACACAGAGGGTTACATACCTCACAGGGAACCACACAGCCACCCCGTGCTGGAATTACACTCAGGGTTATTCTCTTACTCACACAAACCCCTCCACCCCCTCCTGGACACTACAGATTCTGATGCATAACTGCCCCACAGAACAACATGAACACAAATCCCCTCCTTTGAGCAGTATTTTTTTTAGCCTTCAGGCTGATGACTAAGAAAACATTTTGCTCCTGCTCTGCTGCAGTGGTTTATAAACCTCTGCTGCTGTGAAATGGAAAAGCCTGCCTTTAGAGCAAAGCTGTCTGAGCAGGAGAAGCTCTAGGGTCCACAGCAGGCAGCCCCCGCATGGAAAAAAATTGTCTTAGAGAGTTTGCATTTATCTGAAGAGTTAACACTGGGCCAGACCCTGCAGCCCCGAGCGTGCTGAAATCATTAGGTGTTTCATATTTGTTTCCTCCCTCGCAGCTGAGACATAATTTGCATTGAGTTTCTTTGGCAAGCCCATGTGGACCACGATTTAAAAAGTGAGGGACTGGTGGGAGAATTCTGAAGTGGCTCAGAAACCCAAGTTCTTCTGATATCACTTTGTTCCATTCAAATATTTCATGTTTAAGCATCTGAGATGCAGAAATGACCCTAAAGTGAGGCTTCTATTTTTGAAAATACTGGTTTTGCTTCCACAAAACATTCTATGGAGGCATGGAATCACCAAAAAGACAAACTGAGATGTTCTCTAAGGGAAAATGGTGTTGAGCAAGTAACTCCAACAAACACAGCTGCATCTTTAAATGGCTGGAATTGAGTCCATCCAACTAAACCAGCAGAAATCCAAGAGTAAGAGTGATTTTAACTACATTAGTCCAGCATAAATTGAGAGCAAATTATTTTAGCTGCATTTCAGCTGATTGGTGTGTGGATCAAATTACCAAAGAGTTTAAAGAAGAGCCCTGCAGAGTGCAGTCAGCGAACTGTGCTTAATCTGCATTTAATTCTTCTTGGGTAGAGGGAAAGAGAAGAGCTGGGTTGGAGACGCAGTCAGAATTAGGGGGCTTTGGAAGTTACGTGTTTTTATGGGTCTGAGTTGCCAGAAAAACCAAAGAATAAGTAAAAAGTTGCTCCCTGAGCCCCTCTGACCAGCACAGCTTTGCTGTCCATGAAATGCCCAAGGGAACATCCCTGATCCCAGCAGAGCTGTCTGGGGAGAGCCCTGCCTGCTCCACGCGTGTAAAATCTGGTGAGCTGACAGCATTTCCCCAGCCCTGCCATCTCCCAGCCCCAGGGATGGAAACACGAGGCCCAAACGTCCCCGTCAGAGCCGAATTCTGCAGCGCCAGGAGGATTAAGCCGATGGTTTCAGCCCAGTGCCTGAGAACGTCACCCCCACGGGCTGAGCTAAAAACTGCCCCCATTTCAGACTGTCTGGCCGCATTAAATTATATCACCAGCAGAAAATGTCAAGGATTTAAGTGGCCTTTGGGAGAAAAAAATAAAGGAGCCAAATGATGTGAGAGAGTCTGATAAAGGGAAGTTTAGAAACAAAATATTTCCATATTTTTCAAGCTGGGACTTGGAAGCTGGGCTGTTTCGCTCATTACATCAGAAGTCTGATTCGCAAGCAACGCCACCGCTGACTTTCTATTTTAACACATGACTAAAACTATGTGCATCCCATGGAATGCAACCAGCGATGCCCCCATCCTTCACTTCCATCTGTCTTCTGGGCCTTCACGGTTTTCCCTGGGCCGCTGTTTTAATTGGCAGTGCCTTTCCCAAGCTGTGTTATTTCAGTGTTCCTGCTGAGAATGCCCAGAGGTGGCAGGACCCTACATGGATTCTTTTGCCTTCCTATCCCATTTATTGATTATTTTTTCCCCCTCCTCCAGGGGTGCTTTTTATGGACACCATGGCTGATTTCTCCAGGAGGGGATGGCCACAGTGGGTGCCAGGACATGAGAGGTGTCCCCATCCCAGGTGGCACGGTGTGGGCACGCAGTGCCACGTCACCCCTGTGAGCTGGCAGAGCTCGTTCAGCCAGCACTGAGGGCTCACTAATCCTCATCCCAGCCGACAGCTCCTTGGCCTGGCCAGACACTGACATCACTTTTTCCCACAGCTATCAGCCCTGCGACAGCGGCCGGCGGTGACATCTGGGCTGCCGTGGTGCTCTGAATGCCCACCCCACCATCACACCACAGTGCCTCTGAGGCTTTCCAGTGCCAGGGACAGATCCTGCAGGGGAACAGCCATTAACCTTCCAGCAGGCTGGGCACGGCAAGGATCACCCCGCATTCAGCACAAGGAGTGCAAGGACAAAGCATTCGCCTCCAAGAACTGAATCAGGAGAGCTCCAGGCCAAGCACAGGTATCCAGAAGGATGCTGTGGAGCATTTAGACATGGTAATGGCTAATTTAGATGTGTTAATGTCTAAATCAAGCTAGTTCAGGACACGCCTTTTCACTGGACTTTGCTAAAACCAAATCTGCCATGTCCACCTCAGCCAAAGGCAATGCCCGGAGGGGTAACACACAAATTTATTGTTACCCTCACCGCAAAGTTAGAGTAGCTTTCCTTTGGGAACAGGTTTTATAAAAAGCTCTCAAGCAACAAAAGGCCAAAGTCTTCCCTTTTCACTTCCTCCTGGATGGATTCCTTCTGGAAGTTTAGCTGACATTTGGATAACTTCACCCAGCCTGCTCTACACACGCCTTCCATGTTCAGCTCATTCTGACGTAACGCATCAGGCCCTCCTCAGAACCATCTGTTCAAGTGACACCAGAAAGGCCTTGTTATCTCCCAAGAAAGATAAATCTGTGAGAAATGTATCTGGGAGAGATCTGGGTAGTAACACGCTACCATGTGTTTACACAGTACTTGTTACTCCAAGAGTAACGTGTTTCGGCAGGTTGGGTCTGTACCAGCAGCTCCTCCGAATGGAAAAAAAACCAAGAAAAGGCATTAGAAAGGGAAAGGGAGGGAGAAAGAAAGGTGAAGCGGCTCACAAAAGGCCAGTCAGTGGGAGAGCTGCATTTCCAGGCTCCCAGGGCTCCTGACTCATTCCCAAGCCATGAGAGCCCAGGGCTCCGAGGCAATCTGAACTCTGCATTCTTATCGAATCAAACCTCTGGAATTTCTCCAGCAGAAGTGCCATCTTAGCGATGGCTCGTGGGAGAGTCCTTAAATAGGTCAAGTTTCTTCTTTATCAAAACAAGGATGTGTTCTTTACACTCTGATTACGAGGGCTCCTCGCAATTACTCAGCCCTCTCCATTCAGGAAATGCAATGTGTGGAGAAGCACAAACAACAACAGGAGACGTTCACTGTTCTTCCCAACCAACCTGCATCCTGCCCTGCCTCAGGGTGTGGTGTCAGGTGGAAAAGGAGCTGGTTAGGGAAAGGCTTAAGGCAGGGTATGTTAATACCTGTAGATGGGGTCCATGAAAAAGGGCGATGGCTTAGCGTAGTGCAGGGAGGGCTGCTGAGGCAGCTGGGACTGGGAAATCTTAGGTAAGACCTCACTTGCCATCAGCTTCCTCTCCCCATAAATGTGGTTTTTCCGTGGCTCTCTCCCTCCGTTCTGGCTGGCTCGGATGCGGTTGCCAATGCTCAGATCCAGTGGCTGCTCCTCCCCTGAGGACGGGGCTGGGAGGACCTTGGGGGGCGGCAGGATTGGCTTCATCTCTTTTGGCTTGGTGGTGAGATCGAAGGGGGACTCCGAGCTGGTGCCGCCGACTTTGTGGAGGTCCCTGGGTGACTTTGGTTCTGCCTTGACCAGCAAGTTGTGATTGAGGGTCCGCTCCGTGAAAGGGTAGAGGGAGTGGGGGAAATTGGGGAGGAACTGGAAAGGGAACATGGAATGATAGGGGAGCGAACCCATCTTTTTCTCCTGCATCCCCATAAAGCCAGGCCCAAAATACTTCTCTGCGATGGAGGCGATGGCTTTAATCGAGTCATTGGCCGCCCCCGTGGTGGGCAGCAGGTGCTCCTCGGGGGGAGGAAAGAAGGAATGCTGAGAATAGAAGAGGGGGATCTCGCTCGTGGTGTTGGTGGAACTCGCAGACACCGAGCTGCTGACGAAATCTGGCTTGGTCTCCATCTGTTTGCTCTTGTCTTTCGTTTTGTCCCTGTCGCTCTCCGCGTCGCTGTCCAGGTCGGAGCCGGTGCCAGTCGTGGTGTCCAGATCCGTGCCTGTGGTTGTATTGACATCCTCAAAGTCACTGCCATCAGACATGTCACTGTTCCTGGCTTTTAGCTTCTCCAGGTAGGAGTTTTCCAGGCTGCTTTCACATTTCTCCTCTCCTGAAGGCTGCTGGTTGCTGTTGCTCACGGCGGAGATGAGCGGCAGCGCCGGGTTCCCGAGGGGGCTGGGGAGCTTCGCGTCCGGAGTGTGGTTGAGGGGACTTTTGAGCAGTTGTGTGGGTGGTAACAAGGGGGGCCTGGGGTACAGAGAAGGCGGAAAAATCCCCGGGAACCCCGGGGTGAGGGCGGGGAAGGCTGGGGGAGCCGGCGAGAACGGGAGCCCGCCGGGATGCGGGCGGGATGGGAAATACTCATTAAAACCCAGGCTGGCGTGGTTGAGGTTGGGAGAGGGCTTGGATTTGTCCATCATGGAGCTGGGCGTGAGGGGGAGGCCGGGGGCGAAGATGCCAGCGGGGCTGTAATGGTTCTTGCCCTCGCAGAAGCGCCGGTGCTTGTTGAGGGAGGAGGTAGTGCTGAACATCTGCCCGCAGTCCTTGCACTTGATCTGGGTGCGGCAGTCCGCGTGCATCCGCTTGTGGCGGCACAGGTTGGAGAACTGCGTGTAGGATTTGTGACAGACCTCACCTAAAGCGTCAACAGGAACCAACAACAAAAAGCGGTATGAAATTAACGGGAAGGCAGCGGGGATTCGCTGTGGGATAACCCAGCCCATCCCCACACCGCCCCTCATCTCCCTTCCCCAAGGCAGAGGAGGGGACAGCAAGGGGACATCAGCACCTTTCCCTGTGAGATCCTGGAGAATCTCTCAAGAGGCAGCTCCACAGAAATCTGAGGGGATGTGCTACTCTGCTCAAAGTTGGCAATTTTCAGGAGAGATAATCGTGGAATCACAGAATGGTTTGGTTGGGAGGGACGTAAAGCACATCTCATCCCACCCTCTGCCATGAGCACCTTCCACTGCCCCAGGGTGCTCCAAGCCCTGTCCAACCTGGCCTTGGACACTGCCAGGGATCCAGGGGCAGCCCCAGCTATTCTGTGCCACCCTCAAGGAGAAAAGTTCTTTGCATATCCAACTTAAATTCCCCCTCCTTCGGTCTGAGCGCATTCCCCCTTGTCCTGTCACTCCTCTCCAGTTTCCCTGTAGCCCCTTCAGATCCTGGAAGGTGCTGTGAGATCTCCAGGCTGAACAGCCCCAAAACTCTCAGGGAAGATGCTCCAGTCCCCTCTTTGCCCTAATAATCCATTGTTAATGATAACATCTATTCATCCCAGCTCACCTGCTTCCCATTAGTCCGAGCATGGCAGGAAGCACTGAGGGCTGGAGGGAGAACTTTGCCTCATTTAATCCAACCTGCCCTTCCTTAATGCCCTCAGTGGTACATAACCCCTCCAGGGGGATGCTCTATAAATCCCCTGTCAGCCTGCCTTCTGCCAGGGCTGGGATCTCTTTTTTTTAATCCATTAAATCAGTCCAACACCCCTGCCCCGCTAACTGAAGCCACATCAGCGTTTTCTTTAACGACCTGTAAATACCAAGTTTTCAAAACATGGATTTTTATGACCCCTTTTCACCTCCTGACTTTGCTGCTGTGGAAGAAACAGGGCAAAAGTGAGGCAGAAATCCCACCCAAACTTCTCTACACATCAAAACACGGTGAGTTTTTATTATCTGGTGCCTCTTTCAACATGGGAATAAACGTGGTGGTGAATTAACATGCTCCTTCCCCCGGGGAACTGCTGTTATCACCTTTTGTGAGCAGGGAAACTGAGACAAAGCAGGGGAAGGATATTGTTTGGGGCTGGACAGGCAAGGACACGAATCCAGGTTCTGTCACTGCAGCTCAGGGACTGCTCAGAGCTCCTTCCTTCCTCCCAGCTTTACTGATAGGTGCATTGAGCATGATTTCCCCTGTATTTTCTCTTAAATATTCCCTAAATCTTTAGGATTTATTTCAGTGCTTGAATATTGAATGACTGGTGGGAGAATATTCCACTAGCAGCTCTGAAAATATAATAATATAATAAATACCAATTGAAATACAAAGCAGAGATGGATAAAATTTAATGAATTTGACATTTCAGTTCAGATGAGCACCCCAAAATCCAAAGGAGTGTCTGAAGCTCTGGTTTCTGACTGCACTGTAAATTTAGGCTGCACTGTCTGTCCCCAGAGTGTTTCATTGTTGGGCCCTGACACAGCCCAGAGCTGCAGGGAAACACAAACAGGACAAGAAAGTCATCACAAGAGTTTAGATGTTTGAACCAATCCTAATTTTTGGCAATCACACTTTAAAATCTCGGATCAGGTGTCCCAAACTGCTCTTAGTGCGCACACAGTTTTATGGCTTCTGTAAGTATTATTTCAGCTACCTTAGACTTGCAAAAAAGGGTTTATTTGGTATTTTTCTCAATTTTTAAAATGTTTTCTTACAAAATGTCCAAACAGAGTTCTTAAAGGAAGCATTACTGAATTTATTTTCCAGCACTACTGAATTTTAGTTCCATGATGGTCTCTTAAATACAACTATCTCTGGTTTTTGGGGGTATTTTTTGGGGATCTTTTCGGGGTTGTTTTTTTTTTTTGTTTTTTGGTTGGTGATTTTTTTTTTTTTGTTTTTGGGGGTTTTTTTTGGTTTGTTTGTTTTTTGTTTTTTTTTTTTTTTTGATCCAAGGGAATCAGTAATCACCATCCCTGGAATTGCTCAAAAAAACCTGAGGATGTGGCACTAAGGAACGAGGTTTAGTGCTGATCACAGCAGTTAAGGGCTGGACTTGGTGTTCTCAGAGGGCTTTTCCAACTATAACCATTCTGTGATTCCAGGATTCTTCCATTTTTCACCTGAGGAGCTTTTGCTAGATATATAAATACTGCACAAAATTCCCTAAAGAGAAGCGCTAAAGCTCTGAGAGCTCCCATCATCCTTCTAAAATAAGGAAAACTGGAAATAAGGAAAATTCCTGTTAAATCTCCAGTTATCCAGTGATTTAGTAATTCCACGTGGAATGGCCTTTCTTGCCATCCTGATTTCTGCAGTTATAAAGTTACAGGTTTGGGGTCTTTTAAAAGCCAAATATAATATTGTAAAAAATTAAACACAAACACTCACAGACCCTTTTCTCCCACTGAACAGGGGAAAAAACTTCCTGGTGAATCCTGCCGTGTGGATTTGAGGCTGTTAATGGATTCCACATTGATGGACAAAACAACCTGACACTCTGAGCAGGCAGGATCCCTCTGCAGTTGTTCCACACACTGATCTGGTCTGACAGCTCCCTAATTCTGATGAGGTGAGAGTGAGGAGATTATGAGGAGAAATCCCTCATCTCCCTGCAGCAATCTTGGGAGTCAAATTATCCCTTTCATGTGCCCAGTGAAAGATTGCAGCCCAATGAGCGAGAGGAGCGTTTCTCCTTCCTGTGCTGACACCCAGCTGATTATCTCAGGACACTGATTATCTCGGGACATTAATGAAATGAGTCTCCCAGGATATTCCTGCATGCTGTTCCCATTATTCCAACAGGGAAAAAAAAAAGGCAGGGCTGGGCTCAGTGGCTTCCCCACCATAACATCAAAGCCTGGAATCAAACCCAGATCCCAGCCCGTGCCTGAGCAACGTGTTCTGAAGTGTCAGGAAGTGATCCCTAAAGTTCCTGGAGCTTTGTTGTGACACCATCCACCTCCCTGCACAGTTAGCCAAACCCAATGGGTGCTGTGTCAATTAAAAAAATATACAGCCCTGGGAATGACAAGGACTGAGATGGGTGGCTCTCCAGGGAAAATGCCCTTCTGGAAATATCCCACCAAAAAGAGCGCTGAGGACACAGTTCATCTGCTGTTTATTTGGCTCCCAGCATTATCTAGATGAAACGTGCAGTAAATAAAGAAGAAAAAAACTTTCTTTTTAAAAAACACCTTCTCATCTCTGTGATTATTCCAAGTTCTCTACAACAGCTCCAGGATTTGAGGCACCCCTGTAAAACATTTCGATCAGGCTGTGCCAGCTATTTATTTATGTCACCAACAGGAACATTCAAAAGCGATTAAAGCAAAAAAAGACGAGAGAAAGAAAAGATATGAGAAAATGGCATCGCTGTGACCGCTGAGAGACTCAGCTTTTAACTTGTCAAAAAAGTCAAAAACTGCCACGAATGTTTACTGAAAAAACAGGGAGCATGCAAAAAAAAAAAAAAAAAAAAAAAAAAAAAAAAAAGAGAGAGAGAATTCATCTTGTGCTCTGAGCTATAAAATTACAGCGGCCGGGGATGGGAGGGCTGGGGGGCCCCTGCAGGATCCCTGCAATTACAGCCAGCCAGGGCTGGTGATGGCCGTGACAACTTACATATGAAAGGTTTGACAGTGCTGTGGATGTGCTTGTGCTGCTTGAGGCCCGAGGAGGTGGCGAAGGTCTTGCCACAGTCGGGGCAGGCGTGGGCTCGAGCCCCCACGTGCTGGGAGCGGATGTGCCGCTGGAGGTTGCTGGGGTCCGTAAACACCTGCGGGGCAAAAACGCCTTCAGGAGGGGGGGAACAGCAGGAGGAGAAGAGCCTATGTGTGAAAAAACCTGATTTTGTTAGGGTTTTATGCAGTGCTGCTTATTGCTTGAGAACAGGTGATGGAAGAGTTCAGTTTGTGCTTTGCCAGGCTGTGGCACCTCCTTGAGTGTGTGGTGCTCATGGTTTGAATTGAGCTCCTCCCTGAAAGTGTGGTGTCCATGGTTTGAACTGAGCATCCCTCTGAGTGTGTGATGTCCATGATTTGATGGGTCTGTGGCACCTCCTCAAATGTGTGGTGCCCATGGTTTGAAATGAGCACCTGTCTGAGGGTGTGGTGCACATGGTTGAACAGGTCTGGGGCACCTCTCTGAGTGTGTGCTGTCCATGGTTTGAAATGAGCACCTCCCTGAATGTGTGGTGTCCATGGTTTGATGAGTCTGTGGCACCTCCTCAAATGTGTGATGCCCATGGTTTGAACTGAGAACCTCTCTGAGTGTGTGGTGTCCATGGTTTGACATGAGCACCTCTCTCAGAGTGCGGTGCTCATGGTTTGATAGGTCTGTGGCACCTCCTCAAGTGTGTGCTGTCCATGGTTTGACAGGAGCACCTCTCTGAGAGTGTGGTGCTCATGGTTTGATAGGTCTGTGGCACCTCCTCGAGTGTATGGTGCTCATGGTTTGCTCACCCACATCTGCCCAGCACAACCATCACCACCACCCCAGTTCCCAGCTGGGAATGGCCAAAGGGGACTGGGTTGGGACAGAGTTGAGCTTCACACTCCCAGTGGAATGGCCAGGACAGTGAGGACACCTCCCTGGGACAGGGACAGTGGGGTCCCCTCTCCCTGTACCACCCTGCTCTGGGCCAGCATGGGCCACCCATCCCCTGCAGCCCTGGCCCAGGTCCCATTGTCCTCTCCCATGGAAACTGTGAGCATCCCTTTCCCCAGCACCCACCCCTGGATGAATCCCCCATGGACACTGTGTCCTGCACCCCCAAATCCCCCAGGTGAATCCCCCATGGACACTGTGTCCTGCACCCCCAAATCCCCAGGTGAATCCCTTATGGACACTGTGTCCTGCACCCCAAATCCCCCAGATGAATCCCCCATGGACACTGTGTCCTGTATCCCAAATCCCCCAGGTGAATCCCTTATGGACACTGTGTCCTGCAGCCCCAAATCCCCCAGGTGAATCCCCCATGGACACTGTGTCCTGCATCCCAAATCCCCCAGGTGAATCCCCCATGGCACTGTGTCCTGCAGCCCCAAATCCCCCAGGTGAATCCTTTATGGACACTGTGTCCTGCATCCCAAATCCCCCAGGTGAATCCCCATGGACACTGTGTCCTGCACCCCCAAATCTCCCAGGTGAATCCCCCATGGACACTGTGTCCTGCACCCCAAATCCCAGTGCCCTCCCCCATGTAAATCCCCCATGGATATAATTTCCTCACTGTACCTTAACACAGTTTTCACATTCAAACCGTTTCCCACTGTCGTGAGACATTTGGTGCCGGATCAGGTTGGATTTCCAGTTGAAAGCCTTGGGACACTGGTCACACTTGTACTCCCTCTCCTCGGTGTGGATCACCATGTGCTGCTCCAGGCTGGCAAAGAGAGACAGGCTGACTCAGACCACCCAAAGCAGGCTCTGAGACCCAGGGAGGTGACACAGATGGGGACAGAACCTGTGCAGTTCCAGTTACCTGGTGCCTCAGAGCAGCAAGGGAGCAGCTCATGGATTGTGAGAAGGGCAGTGACACCCACACACCATTTGAGGTTTTTTGACATTTATTCACTGGTGGAAAATGCCCTGTTCTGCCTCAAAATGATGCTGTGTTTTATGCTATTTCTATTAATACCCAAGTCCATCCTCAAGGGCAAAAAGAAAAGTGAATTCAGCCCTGACCCTGCAGGTTCTTGAGGGCAAAAATGGGCACTTTGTGACCAGAACTGTGGCATCCCCCTGGGAAAGAAAAGATATTTGCTGCTGCTGAGACTCTCACGTGTCCATTTTCACGGGCACCTGGCCCGTGGCTTCCCAGAACACAGGGACTCACCGTTGGGAAGAAACATGATAAGGTGCAAACACGTTTCACTTCTAAATGTCAGGCATCTTTGATTACTTCACTCAGCAATTTCACCTTCTGCCAACTGGCAGCGTCTCCAGGCTGGGGGGATGATGGCAATCCCGAGTGGCTGCTGGCACAGGGCCACAGCAGGGATGGCACATGGTGCTGCAGTGCCATGGGAAACCTGCATCTCCCTGCCCAGGAATCCTGCACCTCTCACACCTTCAACCCTGCAGCTCTCAGGACAAAAATCCTGCATCTCCTGCACATCTCAGGCCAGGAACCCTGCACCTCTCAGACCTGAAACCCTGCATCTCTCAGACAGAAATCCTGCACCTCCTGCACATCTCAGGCCAGGAATCCTGCACCTCTCAGACCTTAGATCCTCCATCTCTCACGCTAAAAATCCTGCACCTCCCTGCACATCTTAGGCTGGGAATCCTGCACCTTCCTGCACATCTCAGGCTGGGAATCCTGCTCCTCTCAGTCTTTAAATCCTGCATGTCTGGTGACAGGAATCCTGCTCCTCTTAGCCAGGAATCCTGCACATCTCAGACCCTAGATCCTCCATCTCTCACACCAAAAATCCTGCATCTCCTGCACATCTCAGGCCAGGAATCCTGCACCTCTCACACCTTCAACTCTGCATCTCTCAGATGGAAATCCTGCACCTCCTGCACATCTCAGGCTGGGAATCCTTGTCCTCTCAGCCTTTAAATCCTGCATCTCTCAGGCAAAAAATCCTGCATCTTCTGCACATCTCAGGCTGGGAAATCTGCTCCTCTCAGCCTTTAAATCCTGCATGTCTGATGACAGGAATTCTGCTCCTCTTAGCCAGGAATCCTGCACCTCTCAGACCTTAAACCCTGCATCTCTCAGGCCAAAAATCCTGCATCTCCTGCACATCTCAGGCTGGGAATCCTGCATTTCTCTGAGTAGGAATCCTGCATAACTGAGGCCAGGAATCCTGCATCTCTCTGGTCAGAAATCCTCTTTCTCTCAGCCCTTAAATCCTGCATCTCTTATGCCAGGAACCCTGAACATCTTAGACTGGGAATCCTGCACCTCTCAGACAGAAATTCTGCTGCTCTCAGCCCTTAAATCCTGCATATCTTATGCCAGGAATCCTGCACTTCTCACACCTTAAACCCTGCATCTCTCAGGACAAAAATCCTGCATCTCTCTGCACATCTCAGGCTGGGAATCCTGCTCCTCTCAGACAGAAGTCCTGCTCCTCTCAGTCCTTAAATCCTGCATATCTGATGCCAGGAATCCTGCACCTCTCGGACCTTAAACCCTCCATCTCTCAGGCCAAAAATCCTGCATCTTCATGCACATCTCAGGCCAGGAATCCTGCTCCTCTCAGATCTTAAATCCTGCATCTCTTATGCCAGGAACCCTGCATATCTCAGGCCAGGAATCCTGCACCTCTCATCCTGGCAATTCTGTACCTCTCAAGCCTTAAATCTTGTATCTCTGAGACCAGAAATCCTGCACATCCCAGGCCAGGAATCCTGATCCTCCTAGGCTGGGAATCCTGCTCCTCTCAGCCCTTAAATCCTGCATCTCTCAGGCCAGGAATCCTGCATGTCTCAGTCTGGGAATCCTGCATCCCTTTGGCCAGAAATTCTGCACATCTCAGGCTGGGAATTCTGCACATCTCAGGCTGAGAATTCTGCACATCTCAGGCTGGGAATTCTGCACATCTCAGGCTGAGAATTCTACACATCTCAGGTTGGGAATTCTGCACATCTCAGGCCAGGAATCCAGTTCCTTTCAGGTCAGGAATCCTGCTCCTCTCAGGCTTGGAATCCCCCATATCTGATGCCAGAAATCCTGCACATCTTGGGCCAAGAATCCTGTTTCTCTCAGGCTGGGAATCCTGTTCCTCTCAGGCACAAAATCTGCACATTTCAGGAGTTAAATCCTGCATTTCTCATACTGGGAATCCTGCACATCTCAGGCCAGAAATCCAGTTCCTCTCAGGCTGGGAATCCTGTTCCTCTCAGGCTGGGAATCCTGCATCTCTCACACATTTCAGGTCCTAAATCATCCATCTTTCAGCCAGTAAATTCTGCACATCTCAGACCAGGAATTCTGCACATCTCAGGGAACCAAGGGAAGGAAATCTGCACCCTTTGCTTCCTTTGGGGCAGGTTAACAGGAGTTACAAACACTACTCTTACTGTGAGTTTAAAAAAAATCAGCTCACATGGAATCTGCTCCTGCTGACACCCTACACACAGATATTAAACCATTCCTACAGAACTGTAAAGCATGGCTGTATTTTTACAGAAACATTAAAGCTGAGCACTACTGGAAAATCCTACCAGGTTTCATTAAATGCCAGATACTCCCTGGGCATTTCCAGAGAGCTGAGGGGTTCAGGATCCCAGGAATCATCTCAGCCTTGGTCACCCAACACCCAAAACTCTCCCTTGGAGCACCAGCCCTGATCCCATCAGATAATTCATATTCATGGGCATGCCCCTCATAAATTGCCAACCCACTCGTTTGAAAGCAGCAATATTCATTTTGCTCAAGAAATGGTGCTCTTAGAACCACCAGATTTTTAACACACACAAAGTAACACAAGCCTTTCATATGCACATCCAAAAATACGCTCCTGTTAACTGTGATTTATGAGTTTATTTCCAGCAAATATGGTCAAGCTAATATGCTGTTTAGAGGCAAGTACCTACTGGGATTAGCAAAACATTTATTTATTTAGTCAGCTGCTAAATGCTCAATTTCAGGTCCCCAGTGGCATCCTTGATCTCATCTGTATTAACTTTGAAATATTCTAAGACCATCCAGGCACTCTGAGCGGGTTTATTTTGTGTTTTAGAGACTTTAAACTTGGCAGATGGATGGGGGGAGAGACTGATGTGGGCATTTCCTCCCCACCAATCCACCAGCATGTCAAAGGCTGAACGGGGATGCTGCTGACTCTCTTTCCCCTTGTGAAAAAAAAATTAACTTTATATTACTTATTCCCAAATATTGGGTCAAAAAAGCAAAAAAAAAAAAAAAAAATTAAGATCACAGTGGCAGTTCAGGCCTCCAGGGAGCCAGGAATACACAAAAGGTACAAATAGGATATAACACATGCATTTCCAAAGGTTATTTCCTAGCTAACATAAAAATTAGAGAGCACTGGAAGCTAAAGAGGAGAGAGCTCCTGACACCAATGGATAAAAGAATTGGAATTTTTACTAAAACCCATAATATTGAAAACATTTGAAGTTCTCCTTGTCTTGTCAGGAAAATGAAGAAAATTTCAGCCTCTTATTTCTGCTGAGGGTACCCACACTGGGCTAAGAGGATCCCCCAGAAATCCCAAAGGATCTATCCCAGATTCTGCACCTCCTTTCCATGCAGACACAGGGGATGCTCTGTGGGCTTCACCTTTCTCTGCATTTCTAAAAATATATTATTTTTCCCCCCCTCACTTCCTCACCCAGATCAAAGAGCTGAAAGCATCAATGTAATTAAGTTCAAAGTGACAAATGCAGGTTTTTAAATGTTAAACTGAAGTGAAACAGCTTTAACCTCGAGGTTTTTGCTGTGCTCAGGCAGAGCCTGCCAGGGGATTGCCAGTTCTCACAGTTTTATAACAAACCTTGTGGTGCACGGGGTTTGTTCACCCAAGAAGGCAAAAAGAAATGAGGACGTGAGAACTTCAGCCTCCGGTAAACACAGAAAACTCTGCTTTTATAGAGGTTTATAAAGGTTTTTATCAAGGTTTAGGATGCAAATAAACACAATCTTAAAGTGATTTAAAAAAACCCTCAACTTTTAAAGCTGGCTCCTAATATTTAACTATTTGAGTCTCATTTTGCCGATGAATCAGAGAGCTCCAAGATTGCTGTGTTAAAGCTGCATTTCATTACTGCCACATTCTGCTTTAAAAAATTCAGAATTTCAGCTAAAACCTGAGTTAAAATATTTTCCCTTTAAAAGAGAAGTTTAATTCTTGTTTAGAGTTGCCGTATAATCACAATAACAACTGAAAAATTGTTGCAAATTTAAAAACGAGCTGAATATCCAATCTCCCTTTTTTCCTTTTCACATTTGGTGGACCCAAAGAAAATTAAATTTTTGATTGGAATAGAGTTTTTAAATTGTTCCTGCCAGATCAAACAGGATCTTCTGGCCATATTATGAGTTCTTGGGGCATCAACACCTCTTTAAACCCACTCATCTCAAATGACCAAGAGCTACATTTAAAAGAATCCTTCATGCACATTTTGACTGAACTAATATTGGTGGTTTTTTTCCTCCAGATGGTGGAAAGATCCCACCCATGTCTCTCAGAAAAGAACCCTTAAACTTCAACCACCAACCCTTGGGTGCTTCTACCAACAGGGAATGGAAAGCACCAGGCTACGAAATCAAGGTGGAATAAAACACTGCCCAACAGCCACAGAGGGTCCCAAAGTGAACATTCCCAAACCTTGGAGGGAAAGGAAAGGTTTCCATGGAGAAAGGAAAGGTTGATCCCAAAAGGAACTGTCCTAAAGGCTATGGAGGAAGGAAAGGTTTCTGTGGAGATGGGTGCATGCCAAAAAAGAACGTTCTGAAATGTTATGGAGAAAGGAAAGGTGTCTATGGGGAAAGGAAAGGTTTATATGGAAAAAGGAAAGGTTTATCCCAAAAAAGAACATTCTGAAATGTTATGGAGAAAGGAAAGGTGTCTATGGGGAAAGAAAAGGTTTCTATGGAAAGAGGAGAGGTTTATCCCAAAAAAGAACGTTCTGAAATGTTATGGAGAAAGGGAAGGTGTCTATGGGGAAAGGAAAGGTTTATCCCAAAAAGAACATTCCTAAAGCCTATGGAGGAAGGAAAGGTTTCTGTGGAGGAGGAAAGGTTTCTATGGAAAAAGGAAAAGTTTCTGTGCAGGAAATAAAGGTTCTATGAAGGAAGGAAAGTGTTATATGGAAGAAGGAAAGGTTTGTATGGAGTTTGGAGGAAGGAAAGGTTTCTATGCAGGAAGGAAAGGTTTCTATGAGAAAGGAAAGGTTTGTATGGAGAAAGGAAAGGTTTCTATAGAGGAAGGAAAAGTTTCTGTAGAGGAAGGAAAGGTTTGTGTGGAGTTTGGAGGAAGGAAAGGTTTCTATGGAAAAAGGAAAAGTGTCTATGAAGGAAGGAAAGGTTTCTATGAGAAAGGAAAAGTTTCTATGGAGGAAGGAAAGGTTTCTATGGATAAAGGAAAAGTTTCTGTGAAGGAAGGAAAGGTTTCTGTGGAGGGAGGAAGGGTTTGTATGGAGAAAGGAAAGGTTTGTATGGAGGAAAGAAAGGTTTCTGTTTAGGCAGGAAAGGTTTCTATGGAGTTTGGAGGAAGGAAAGGTCTCTATGAGAAAGGAAAGGTTTCTGTGGAGGAGGAAAGATTTCTGTTTAGGAAGGAAAGGTTTCTATGGAGGGAGGAAGGGTTTGTATGGAGAAAGGAAAGGTTTGTATGGAAAAAGGAAAGGTTTCTATGCAGGAAGGAAAGGCTTGTATGGAGAAAGGAAAGGTTGATCCTTTCAGTCCCCCCAGCCGCCCATCACCCCCTTTGCCCAGGGCGCAGAGGGGAGCCCAGCGCCGGCTCTGGGCGCTGTGGGTACCTGTATTTATTGGGGAACATCCTCTCACAGTCCTTGCACTCGTAGCCCTGTCCATCTCCCAGCCCTTCCTGCTTGATGTCGTCGCTGAGGCTCTCGTACAGGGCACCCACGGCGCTGCAGCCGTACTTCTTGTGGCGCCGCAGGTCCAGCTTGGACTGGAACAGCTCATCGCAGTCCTCGCAGCGGAACGAGGGCTCCTCTGCAACACACACAGCAGCCCATGGTCAGCCCTGCCCCAGGAAACACCACCAGCCTGGGCTGCTGCACCCAGGGAGCAGCAGAGCTGCCCCAGCCCAGCAAACCAACAAACCAAGAGAGAATTTGCAAGTGCGAGGGGAGAGAACCCAAGGGAGGCTGTGCCAGCAGCTGCTTTCACTTTAAGCATTAAGAAGAAAAAAAAAAAAAAATTAGATCACACAACCAGAGGAGATCTTGTTTTCTTTGTGTTTTGGCCTCTGCTGAGATGGGGAGTCCTGCAGGGATTGGGAGAAACACGAAATTCTGGGCTCGTTCTGGAGCGCCGCGCTTGTCCGCGAGGAGGGGTTTGAAATTATGAATGGGTTTTCCTCAGAAGGGGATGCCAGGGAAAAAGGAACAAGCCAGAGCCATATAAACACAGATAGTGAGAAAAGCAAACTGCCACAGCACAAACCTGGAGAAGCTTCTTTCTAAGAAATTCCCTGTCTAACGTTCTCCTCTCAATTTTCCAGTGCAGGAGCTCAGGGCTCCATCAGCCCGAGGAGTCCCAGCCCAGAGCACCATGGAAGGAAGAGCAGGGAGCCAAAGGCTTTGTTGCTCTGCTCTTTGCTTCTTTTTTTCCCTTTTTTAATATATATATATTTAAAAGTTCTAATGCACATAATAAATTACTGCAGTCAAGGTCAAACAAATTAAAAAGAGGGCAGCTATTATTAAGTTTACAAGGCAGCATCCTGACCACGGTGCCAAGCCAAACAATCAGCTCGGAGCTGTAAATTTTCCAGGAGAACAAGCTCTGCGAGGGAGTTGGGATAGCTCTGGGTTCCTCCACCCTGCCACAGAAGCTTTTCCAGCCCCCTCTGAGTCACTGGAGCCGTGTTTCCCTGTCCTCCCCTACCCTCTTCCTCCACGCTCTGCTGCTCTGCCTGCTTCTCTTTTTTCTGGTAGCTTCCCTGCCAGAAGGAGCAGCCTGTGGGGAGTGTGTTATCTCCGGGGGAGGAGTGGGAATATTCTGAGAGCTGCAGCCAGGGTGATGCTGTGCTGGAGCTGATCCCTTCCCTGATCAGGGGATTTTGGGGTGGGATGTGGCCATGCTCATATTCTCAGGACAAAATCTTCAACCCCTGAGCAAACCTCTGCTTTAAAGTCCTTCCCTTACACTTTTTTACCCCAAATTTTGCACTTTAAGGCCTGGAGTGGTGTTTTATATAAATCAGGGTTAATTTTGTTATGAGTGTGACCCAGAGATCTCTGTGCTCCCACCTGGGCACTCACATCCCATCTCCCTTTCTCTGCTTAAACCTGAGTCTAACACTGAGCAAGGCAAGGTCCCAGAGGCTGCAGCAGCAGTGATGTGGGCAGAGGAAACCCTCTGCACCCTCTGCACACCTACACGGAAAGTATTGACATGGGAAAGGTCTAACCCAGCTGAAAAAGAAACTATCACCAAAAAGTGAGCCAGCACAGCCCTGCCAGGGCTCCCAGAGCCTCCCACAGCGGGCAGGGGTGATCCCACAGCACACAGGGATGATCCCACAGAGAGCAGGGATGATCCCACAGCAGGCAGGGATGATCCCAAGGCAGGCAGGGATGATCCCACAGCAGGGATGATCCCACAGCAGGCAGGGATGATCCCACAGCAGGGATGGTCCTGCAGAGGGCAGGGATGATCCCAGAGCAGGCAGGGATGATCCCAGAGCAGGCAGGGATGATCCCACAGCAGGGGATGATCCCACAGAGAGCAGGGATGATCCCACAGCAGGGATGATCCCACAGCAGGGATGATCCCACAGCAGGCAGGGATGATCCCACAGCAGGGATGATCCCACAGAGGGCAGGGATGATCCCAGAGCAGGCAGGGATGATCCCACAGAGAGCAGGGATGATCCCACAGCAGGCAGGGATGATCCCACAGCAGGCAGGGATGATCCCACAGCAGGCAGGGATGATCCCACAGCAGGGATGATCCCACAGAGAGCAGGGATGATCCCAGAGCAGGCAGGGATGATCCCAAAGCAGGCAGGGATGATCCCTCAGCAGGCAGGGATGATCCCTCAGCAGGCAGGGATGGTCCCACAGAGGGCAGGGATGATCCCACAGAGGGCAGGGATGATCCCACAGAGGGCAGGGATGATCCCACAGCAGGCAGGGATGATCCCACAGCAGGCAGGGATGATCCCACAGAGGGCAGGGATGATCCCACAGCAGGCAGGGATGATCCCACAGAGGGCAGGGATGATCCCAGAGCAGGCAGGGATGATCCCACAGCAGGCAGGGATGATCCCAAGGCAGGCAGGGATGATCCCACAGCATCTCTTCAGCTGCTCAACACAGGGATGATGCAAAAAGAAATAAAATCCAGCCAGTCAGCAAAGGGATTTTGATTAGAAAAAGAAGACCCAAGGGAAGAAAACAGCCACTGGTTCTCGTTTCAGCTCGTTTTGAGAGTTTGCTCACTGTGAAATTGGTGGCTGCAGCCTCACCATGAGGTGGGACAGGCCCTGCTCTGCTCCTCAGAGAAATTCTCTTTACTGCATTTTGTAGAATGTGTACCTCATGAGTTTTGTGTCCCTGGGGAGGGAAACTTGGAAATCAGGACACCAAAACAGCAGTATGGAGAGACTCTGTATCACCCACCATTAAAATAATCAAAATTACTTTTTATGAGTGAAAAGAAGGACACAGAGAGACTCTGTATCACCTACCATTAAAATAATCAAAATTACTTTTTATGAGTGAAAAGAAGAAAAAAAAGTGCAGCATCAAACTCCAGAGACGTGGAACTGCTCTGGTGAGGGGTTTCTCTACCTCAGAGCCAACATTTCCCCTCTTTGCTCTCCTGTAAATGCAGCAGTGGCTCAACCAGGAAGGAATTTTTGGAGGAGTGACTGAAATCCTCCAGACTGGGAAGCCCCAGGTCCCTTCAGCTCCTACCAAACTCCAGTATCCCTCAAGCTCCACCTGAAAACACTTGGAATGGAGGAAAGAGATTTTTTTTTCCCCCCTTCTTTTGACTTCAGAGAAAATGCAACAAAACTCCTTCTCCAAATCCAGGTGGAATTTTCCTGCCTCAGTTTGAGATTTACATGATTAATTGCAGCTTATTTCTCCCAAACTGTGCTGTAGGAAGCAGAAATGCTCTCTGGGTTTGGAGAAGCAGCCATGGAGAGTCATTTCCTCCAGTCCTGGCTGGAGCTGGGTCAGTGACCCCTCCCACAGCACCCCCTGACACTGCCCTGCCTGCTCCTGCTGTGACAATGACACCTTTTTGTCCTTTCTGTCAGCTTAGTGAGCACGGAAATATATTAGTGAAACACATTAATAGCCTCAAGAATATTCTAGAGGAGAGATTTTGCTTCTAATTCACCACATCCTCTGCCAGCTCTCACCCAAATCACACACCATGCAAGAGGACATCCAGCACAGCAGCTTTTCCACAGGTGGAAAGATGGAAGGTAGGGAAATCAATTCCTGTGCTTCAGAGTAGCTGGGCTTGGAAAAAGAAATTTGTATTGAAAGGAGACTTAGAGAGCTGACAAAAATATGATTAAAAACCTTGTAACCATGCGTTATTCGTGTTGCCACTGGTTGTAAATCCTGTTTTGGTGCTCGGAGAGGTTAAAGAGAGGAAAAGCTGATCGGGTGGGAGAGCAGCAGGGGCTGCCCCTGGATCCCTGGAAGTGTTCGAGGCCAGGCTGGAGGGGGATTGGAGCAGCCAGCCATCCCCAGGTCCCTCCCAGCCCCAATCATTCCATGATGATTTATCCATTTTCCTCTGGAATTCCCAGTTCTGAGCTCCAGCAGATCCCAGGGCAGACTCCTCAACAAATCCCCTGCAGGGGAAGGAGCTGAGCCTGGTTTAGGACCAGAGCATCCCCTACAAAACCGAAACCTAACCCAGCCCAGAGGCTCAGGGCTGAGCTGAGCCCTGCTATTGATTCTGTGTCTGCAGCACACTCCCATTTGTAGGCTCCAGGTTTGCTCAACTGCTCCTTTTCTTTCCCTCCTGTAAGTACCAAAAATAAAAAGGTCGCCTTTCAAAACAAGTTCTCATTAAAGTTTTCCCCTTTTCTTTAAGCATCACAAATGGAAATGCTGCCCTTCACAAAGGTGTGTGACAGGGAGAAGGGGCTGCAAAGAAAAGAACAGCCCCAGTCACACCGAAATTGCTGCCTGCTCTCTGTGTCGTGTTTGTCAAATCCGTGGTTGTGTGTGCCTATCTGAAGTTCCATCAGTAACACTCAGGACAAAGCAGGAATGTAACAGAAAAATAAATCAGTGCCTAATAGCTTTCAGAGAAACCAAGGGGAACACAATTATGTGGCATCTACATGCTAATCTACCAGACTCGAATCTCAAAGGAGTTCAAGTGCCCTACTCAAAATTCCTGCAGTGATAAGGGGTCTGCTGTGTTTGGCTGGGGTTGAGAGGAAAGATTTTTATGATAATTATCTTTGTGCGGAACAATTTTGCATTTTCTCTCCTGTTAATTCCGAAGTGAGCTGGGGGTGCGAGGCAGCAGGGAGATAGCCCTGCTGAAAGTAAAAAGTATTAAGGAGTCAAATATTTAATGTTGGCCTGGCATAATTTGACAGCAATTATGCAGCAAAAGCACTAGACAGTTACCAGGAAGATCCAGATAAATGTTCCATAATGACAGAGATGGAAAACAAGGAGCACTTTTTGCTTGTTCACATAAAAGCCTGTTAGAAACTGAAATGCAGAACAGCAGTGAGTTTTCATTCAGATTTCTCCTTGACATAAAAAAAAAAAAAAAGGGTTCAGAAATTATTCATCTCTGTGTTGGTCTTGAGAAAATCATTAACTTTTTTTTGGGGTGGGGGAGAGCAGTGAAAAAATAGTGCAAATAGCACACTTCACCTCCAGCCCTTCATTAAATGAACTTCCAGCAGCACAAATCCTCAAACTATCCCATTTTCCAGAAATATTGGAAACTAATTGTGCAGGATTTTATTGCAAATTCGCATCAGAAATTATACTTATGTGATTTTACTGCAAATTATACTTATCAGAAATTATACTTATGTACAGGAAAAAGAAACTAAATGTATTGTGGGATGCCCAGAGAGAGCTCCAGTTCCATAAATTAATTTTATAAATTAATTTTATCTCCAACTACTAATTTTAAAAAACCTGGTAAATGAGAATGTATTTATAGAAACAAATCACTGAATGATGATGTTGGGCACATCCTTCCCAGTTTTCCTCAGAGATTGCTTCCTTGCGCAGTGTCTGTAGTGTCAGAGTCTTGGATGAATGTGGGAAAAGCATCCTAAGAGAGGAAAATCAGTGCTGGGAGCACTTTTAGATTTTTAGGACACTCCCTGCTCACTGCAGAGGAAGATGAGGTGTCTTTATTCCAGCAATAATAATTTTAGGGATGGCTCTTCCTGCTTTTCCAGACTCCCCAAATCCCTGCAGGATGGTGTTCTCCAAGCCTTGGGAGGGTTTGGCTGTTTTTATTCCACCCAAAGGGGATGGAAAAGGCACCTCTGATCATCCCCAAACCCACAAAGAGAAGGAAAAGAAGCTGCTTGAGGCTGATACAAACTCAGCATTGTGGACTGAGCCTCTGTCAGCAGGGAGAGAGTGAAAATGAGCACAGAATCCTGCCGGTGAGAGAAGGGGCAGGTCCTGGCTCAGGTTTTGTGCCAGGTTTGGAGGGTGCTCTCTGGGGAGTCCTTTCCTTACCTTCCATGCTGGGTGCCATGTTCCCAAGGGAATAACCTCCTTCCTTCAGGCACACCAGGAGCTCTTCTCCCGGCTCAATCTCTTTAATAACTTTATAATAGACCTGGGAATCACAAACAGAACAGACACGTTAAATATGCAAAGCCTGGCGTTTTATATTTGAACCAATAGCTCAAATTACTGCAGCTAATAGGGGAGGCTGTCCCTTGATTTGAGATAATTGCTGCTCAGAGCTCGTTTTCCTGCCTTTATTTGACTCTTTGGGTGTCAGAGTTTCACAGGGTTTGGACAATAAAAAATATTTTGGGCAACAGCCTCTCTCTCTCAAATTACAACAAATCTTCCCTTTTTTTTCCCTGTCCTCCTATGAGCTCAGTGGTTGTCACAGTGAAGGGAAAATTAAACTGATGGCATTGTCACATTTAAGGCTCTGCTCTCTGAGCCAAAATTGGCCCCATGATTAGAGCCAAATTGTCACATCTCCACAGAATTATTCTGCTGATTATTCTCCCCAACAGCCCGGACCTGAGCCCTAAACACAGCCCTGAGCCCCTCCAGGTGAGCAGTGCTCCCACACTCTGAGCTCCTGTCTGAGCACAGACCCTGCACCTTCCAAAATGTCCTGAGCACAGCTCTGCTCAGCTCCTGGGCCTTTGTCACTGCACCAGGAGAAAACCCCAAAACAGCAGCAGGATTCAGGATTCAGGATTCAGGATTGTTCACTGCCCTCAGAAACCAGGGCAGGAGGTGCAGGGACAGCTGGGTCACACCTGAGCAGATCCCTGTGCCCTCATTCCCTCCCCTCCAGGAGCTCCATGGCTTTTGTCCTGAGGAAATTCAGTGTCCCCCACATGTTTTCCAAACTTCTGGAGTACACTGGACCCTGTCCTAACACAATACCATGAGAATTTACCTGGTAACCGTTGTTAACTTCCAGGTTTTCTTAGCACTGCGTTCAACAACAATCCAATAAATTATTTTTCAGGGTAAAACCCACATTTCACCCAGAACAATTCCCTAAATTTGCTGCCACTCCGCTTCTGCCAGCTTGTGTTTGTGAGGAAGGAACACACACAACTCCTAAATTCCAGCCTGGGTTGCATTAATTTTGTCACCACGATGCATTTCTCTTCCCAGACTCCCTTTCCCTGCCTCCCTGGCAGGAACTCGAGGCTTTGACAGACGCGTGGCCCCAAGCCCTGCGGGGACAGCAGCTGCACGGGATGCTCCCAAAATTGTCCTCCCTGTGCTAGAGCTGCTGTGTGATCGCAGGGAGAGGGATGAGATTCCAGGGATGGGCGTCTGCAGGGACAAGGGACATCATTCCCAGAGCTGTGGGGACAGGGAATATCATTCCTAGAGCTGTGGGGACAGGGAACATCATTCCCAGAGCCGTGGGGACAGGGGACATCGCTCCCAGAGCTGCAGGGACAGGGGACATCATTCCCAGAGCTGTGGGGACAGAGGACATCATTCCCAGAGCTGCGGGGATATGGGACATCATTCCTAGAGCTGCAGGGACAGGGGACATCCCTCCAGAGCTGCGGGGATATGGGACATCGCTCCCAGAGCCGTGGGGACAGGGGACATCATTCCCAGAGCTGTGGGGACAGGGGACATCCTTTAAGAGCTGCAGGGACATGGGACATCCCTCCAGAGTTGTGGGGACAGGGGACATCACTCCTAGAGCTGCGAGGACATGGGACATCATTCCCAGAGCTGCAGGGACAGGGGACATCCTTTAAGAACTGCAGGGACAGGGAACATTATTCCCAGAGCTGCAGGGACAGGGGACATCAGTCTCAGAGCTGCAGGGACAGGGGACATCCCCCCAGAGCACCACGCGGGGACCGTGGGGAGCGGTTACCGCTCCGAACTTTTCCTCCGCACCGAGGTCGGGAAGCTCCCGAGCGATCACCCCGCGTTACACCGGGCACCAGGACGGCCGCGATCCGCCCCGGCCACCGCACTGTGTCCCGATAACCGCTCTGGGTCCCGATAACCGCACTGGGTCCCGATAACCGCACTGGGTCCCGATAACCGCCGGTCCGCCAGCGGAGCCGTTATCCATCGCTCGGGATAATTCACGCTCTCCGCCGCCCCTGCCACTGCCCGGCGCCCCTCGATCCCGACCCCGATCCCGATCCCGATCCCGATCCCGATCCCGCTCCGGCTCCCACCGGGGCTCCCCGCTCTCCCCGGGACGCACCGAGGAAAAGTTGCCGGTGGAGCGCGCTCCCGCACTGCCGGTACCGGGAGCGGGATGGGGCCAGGACCGGGATGGGGATGGGGATGGGGCCAGGACCGGGATGGGGATGGGGATGGGGATGGGGATGGGGTCGGAGCGCGGCCCTGCCCGCCCCAGCAGGTGGCACACGCCGCCCGCCACCGGCCCCGCCGCTCCCTCGGAGCCGGTCCCGGGCAATGCGAACGGAGCGGGCCGGGCCGAGCCGAGCCGGGCTGGGTTGGGATGTGCTGGGCTGGGATGGAATGTGCTGGGATGGGCCGGGCTCCCCTGACCTGCTCGTTCCTGTCCCGCGGCCGCTGCGCTCCTCCGGTGCCGGTGGCGGGGAGGGCAGGGAAGGGAAGAGGAGGGAACGGGAGGGGAGGGAAGGGAAGAAGGGCAGCGGGGCTGTGTCTGTGAGCAGCTCCAAGGCCGGGGCAGACGGAGTCACAGCCGCCCCCATCAACGGGGTGGTGCGGTCCCCATGGGCTGTGGGGCGGCCTTTAACGGGAGCTCCGGTACCGAGTGCTGTGACAGAGCCCAAACGGGGGGTACAGCCCTCACTGAGCACCCGGTACAGCCCTTACTGAGTGCTCTGATACCGCCCAAACCGGGGGTACAGCCCTCAGTGAGCACCCGGTACAGGAGCTCCGGTACCGACTTCTGTGACACAGCCCAACCCGAGGGTACAGCCCTCACTGAGCATCCCGTACAGCTCTTACCGGGGCTACAGCCTTTACCGAACACCCGGTACAGCCCCTCACTGATCAGCCGGTACAGCCCTAACCCAGTGCTGTGACACAGCCCAACCCGGGGGTACAGCCCTGACCGAGCACCCCGCACGGTCCTTTCCAGGAGCATCCCTTACCGAGCACCCTCCGCATTCCTGTTCGGTGCATCCCGGTGCTCACGGGCTGTTTGCTGGCCCTGCCTCCCTCCCTCCCTCCGTCCCGACCCCGCAGCCCCTCTGGAGCTGTCCCAAATCTCGGTGTCCCGGCGCTGCCCGGCCATCTCTCACTGGTGGTTTCAATACAGGGACGGTCACGGACACAAAGATTTGGGGTGGGAAATGAAATCCCGCTGCTGGGCATTGACAGAATGTCCCAAACTGCCCGGACACCCCTCCCTGTGCTGCCGGAATCCTCGGTGGGATTGCATCACTGCTTCCCACTGCTCTGCAAACATCTCCCAGCGCACACAGCTGTCCTAACCCAGCTGAGAGTCCAAAATTGGGACCTGGGGCTGTGGGCAGGACCTGGGGCTGTGAGCACCTCCCTGCACCTGGGCAGCTCCAGAACTTTCCATGGAAAGCACGAGCAGCAGCAGGCTGGCACAGAACGCACCTGTACACAGGTGAGAACAGTTCTGAGACACCCTTGCTCCACCCAGGAGTTCGTTTCTGGGGATTCCACTGCAAAAGAAGTCATCTGAAATTTTCCTTTTTCTCGCTGTCTTTTTAATTTGCACTTCAGTGCTCCTCCCTGCTTGTTCTGCAAAAAATGCGTTTCCCAGGAGCAAACCACACTGAGGAAAAGTGCCCGAGAAAAACCCTAAAATGCAGCCTAGGAGTGAGCTCAGAGCTCAGGGCTGACTTGGAAAAACAACTCGGGATGGGCCAAGCTAAGAGAGAAAATAAGAGAAAATAAAACAACATAAAATATAAAATAAAATAAAATAAAATATGAAATAAAATAAAATAAAATAAAACATGAAATAAAATAAAATATGAAATAAAAATTAAAATAAAATAAAATATAAAATTGCTATTAACAGACTTTCTCTTGCAGCTGGCACCCAAACCAATACTAAAACACCAGCCATGGTCTAAAAGGTCCATCAAGTTCAGAGAGAGAGTCACAAATTTTACAGGGGAAAAATCCTTGAGAATTCCCCTGCAAGGGCTGACACTGCCCGGGTCTCACCCTTTAGCTCCTTTTCCTCTCCTGTTTGTTCTCAGAACAAAGTAGCTCCTTGTATTTCAAAATGCCTCCTGCAGTCCTTCCAGAAATATAGGACAGGCTCCTTTAATGATCAGGGAAAAGTTGGATTCTGCTGGAGTCACATTAATTTCATCAAACATTTCATTATGTTAATTAACTTCATCTTTCAGTCGTGCTACTGATGGTCTGGGCTCATCAAAGCCTTTTTTATTTATTGTGCACTGAAAAAGCTCAGATTTACTAATCCAGCAGAAGATTTACATTCACAAATCAATTCTGTTTGTTTATAGAAAAGTTCCACACTTGATCATTTCGTGTTTCCCACCACAGCATGGGCAGCTCTCCAAATTACCAGCTTTGTTTTACACTAAATAGTTAACAGGATAAGTAGTGCTGAGAATACTCCTTTTCTTGATGTTTATCAAAATTATTCTGGGCACGGGGTGCTGAAGGAAGAAAAAATAAAAGGAAAACAAAAAAAGAGAAAAACACCCCAAAAATCCAACACCCAAACAAACAAATAAGGAAATTATAGATAACCCAGAGGAATCTCTGGGTTGATACAGGATGTGAACTCAGGGCACAAATCATCCTCTGGCTGGTTGGTTGTGCTGCTAAAACAGAACAATTTGGTACAGCCACTGAAATATCAGCCCTGCAGAAGCACAACAGCACATTTGGGCTTGTCTCAGTCAGAGCCCAGCCCCACCTCATCCTTCCACTGAAAAAAAAAAAGAGTTCTGGAGCAGCCCCAGCCTGGGAATGAGGTTTAACCTCTGCCAGGGATGGAGATGGAACACAGGGAGTGGGAAAAGTCCATCCCAGAATTTCCTCATTAATTAGGGCCCTTCCTAAGAGCCAGCCCCGTTTTCCTGCTGCAGGGATTTCTCTGAGCTTCCACACATTTCTACTTCAGGGGGAAAAAGAGCATTAAAAGGGGAGAAAGAGGCTGCAGAAAAAAATCCACAAATCCACCCCCAAACACATCAGCTGCAGCAGAGGAGCTCAAAACCTCAAAAGCAGCCTGAGAAAAAGTTCTTTGTGTCCTTGTCTCACCAAGAATTCACTGCAGGGGCAGCCCAGTGAGGTTTGTCCCTCCTGTCCCTCAGCCCTGTCCGTGTGTCCAGCTCTGGACACAGAAAATCAATGTCCAGCCAGGACAGGGCTGCACACTCTGCTTTTGTTCCTGAGGAATTGCCTCCCCTTTGTTTCTGCTCTGCCACACTGCTTCTGATTTCCTCTTTTTAAGGCTCTTTGTGACGTATTTGGGAATCCTGAGTGGAGTTACCAAATCTCTGTAAAATACACCCAAAGTCTCTGCCTTGCACACACACCTCACACTGGCTGATTAAACACAAACCTGATTTTTTTTCTGTCTCCTGTTACTCCTTTTTCTCCCCAATATCTGCACCCCAACTAAAAGCAGTAGCTGTCACCCTGATTATTATTAATATATAATAATTACATTAATGGCCAGGCTATGAATATAATCATTATATATTATAAATATATTATTACATAGGTTCTGTATTTCAGACTCTTGAATTGCTCAGGCATTTTCCTTTTTGAGGTAGGAGTAACAACACCAAAAAGAAACCATTTCCCTTTTAGTAAATGATATCATTTAACTACCATTTTTTCCAGTCCTCCTTCAGAATCACAATTATCTCCAACAATCAAAGATCTTCTTTTCAAAGAACAAATAAATATAAAGAAAACTGGCTAATGCTATTCTACATGTGAAAATTGGCTTAATAAATGAAAAATAATGAATGAAACATCCCAATTGACCTCTTTCTAAGGAGAGAAATAAATACATTTTAAATAGATTATAATCTGTTAATGGGGGGAGGGAGGAGGGAAATAATTGAGTGGTTCAGATTTTGCTCACTAAAATCCAGGAAAATTCTCTGTGCATTCCTGGGGCTGTTCCCGGGTTACAGGACTAAAGAACAGAAGGGGACACACAAACACTCAAAGACCATCTCCCCATGTAAAAAAAGCTCATTTTCTCTGAAAATAAAATGATTTGGATGAAAATCTTGTCCTGGCCCTTATCACCACATCACTGTTTCGTTATTTAGAGGGCAATCATTTATTGCAAAAGTTTTTATTTTCTGTGGGTGCTTCCAAACAACCCCAAACCTCTTCCTGCTGCCTGAAGGGGCAAGATCAAACTTTTGTCCTTCTTTGGGGAAGGGAAAAATGTGTCCCCTGGTGAAACAAATAAAATTAAAACCAAGGAACAGGATCACGAATGAGGATCCTGATCAGCATCAGGGCTGGACGCTGAGCTGGGGACAGGACCATAAATCTGGATATTTTCATTTTTAGCTTTTCCCAGGGCTGACCCATCCCTGGGCCACCTTCCCCTGGATGCTGCCAGCACCCAGCACCCTCAGGGGAGCCCTGCAGGGAGGTTTTTACCTGCTCGTTGATGTGGCACACGGCCAGGTTCTGCTCGTCGCAGGAGCAGGACACTCGGATGTACTTCAGCCAGTTGCCAGCCCCGCCCTGGCCAGAGTCAGTGCAGAACTTGTCAGTGCCCAGGGCATCGGGAATCTGCGGGAGAACGGCACAGGAGAGCGGTCAGAGGGGACACAGGCAGGAAAAGGGTTTGCAGGGCACAATTCCAAACGAGAAATAGAAAGGAGAAAGGTCAGAGATGCAGCTGATAAAGAGATTTGTGGCAAGGATGGAATCAGCTCTCAGCTGGTGTCTGGCAGAATCTGCAAGGACACACCGAGAGTGGTCCATGAGTAAAAGGTGCAGGACTGCAAATATTCAGGAGTGCAAATATCCAGGGGTACAAATATTCAGGAGTACAAATATTCAGGACTACAAATATCCAGGAGTACAAATATTCAGGACTACAAATATTCAGGACTATAAATATTCTGTGAAACACAGCTCAATCAAACGAAGTAGGGAACTCCTCGAAACTCCACTGATTTTAATGACAAGGCCCTTAACTGCTCCATCTTCACATCATCTGTTTCATCCTTTCATGCAGGATAATTTTTGATTACAAACCTTTCAATAGACTCTTAACCAGATCATTTTCCACAGAGCTGTGAGGTTCTATTTTAAAATCTGCTTTACCCAATGCACTACTTTCATTTATCTGAGCACAGCCTGAGAAATTTGCCAGTCACATCTGTGTGGCTAAAGGTGAGATGCAGTTTGGCTGCTGTGAAAAAGAGGAATCCTTCAAAATAAAACCCCTCAGATATTTAAAGTCCAGATGTGAGAGGGGGAAAAGAGTTAATTAAGGGGTTGCAGTCCAAAGAAATTCGCTGGTTTGCCAGGAAGAGACTTTTCCTCTCTTCAGGCAGTGGAGTTGGTGACAGAACCAGAGGAGATGCTCAGAATTCCAGAACAACCTTTGGGATGACCCAGCTTGTAATTCACTCAAAAAAATCACATTTAAAAAATGACACAGGACACCCTGAAAACAAGGAGAAGCCCTTTGAGCCCCAGCATAGCAAGGCTCAGCTCTGCTCCTAAGTGGGCCTCCCTGCTCCAGAAACTCCTTTTTTCCTGAGATTCAGGTTTCCCTCTGCCCCGACCAGCCCCTGTGTCAGTGCAAATTACTTCAGTCATCAAAAGCTCTTAACATGCTTTTACTAGCAATTAATTCTCTCAGAATCTCGTGGGATACGATTCTATTTTCCCATCTATTTCAAGACACAGAAAAAAAAAAAAAAAAAAAAGAAAAAGGTGGGAAAACAAAGGAGAGGAAAAATTAAAGCCCAGTGATGACAGCAACAAGTCGAGCCTAAGGCTGGGCTGAGGAACCTCAGGGGACTGGTCCAGTTCAGACTCTGGTTCCCAGCTCTGAGCTCCTGCCAGAACCACCAGGACAGCTCCCAGCTCTCTACTCTGGTCCCAGCAGACATTTCCTGGTCTCATCCCCACCACCAACCCTCCCTCCTTCTGGCTGAAAAGGGATGAGGGGAAACCCCACTGTTAGTGCTGGGCTTCTTCCTTCCCAATCAGAACGTGGCACTGGGAGCCACTGAAATGCTGCATTTTCTCCCAGAACGTGTTTGGGACAGAACTGGTGTGAGAAAAAACCTGGCTGTGCTCAGTTTCTGCCTGGGAACACTCAGGGTCATTCACTCATCCCAAACCAGACCATGGAACTTTCTAGGCACCCTTGGTCATCTGCTGGCAGCACCAAAGCTCTGAGGTGGGCACTGATGTCACAGGAAGACAATTCTGTGTTGTTTGGAAGTTTAAAAAAAACCAAAACCCCAACAATAAAACCTATTCTTAATGTGGCTGAGTTTAATTAAACTAAAATATCAATAACTTCTGTTTTATCTCAGGGAGCTCCAGGCACACCAAGGCTGCCTAAAGCTGGTGAGAGAAAAAGCTTCTCCTGTTTTTTTTCACCCCAAATTGAGTGGCCCAGCCAAGCCCCTTGAGTGGGGGCACACCCAGACACCAAGTGACAACATCTTCCAGGGAAACTGTTTGGAAAAACCAAATGAGACAAATCGTTGATGTCAGCTGCTCTGAAGGCACTGAGGAGTTTGGGCAGAGTTTGTGGTGGTTTGAGGAACCAGCAGCCCACAAACCTCCCAGTGCCAGCTATGGGTGACATCCAGTGGCCCTGGGAGCACCAGAGGGCAAATCCAGGGCACACAAATCTGATTTTTAATTTCACAGCTGTATCTTACAGTTGGTCTCTTGCATCTTCCAGGATGGTTTGAGAGGACATTGAGTGGTTTAGGATGGAAGGGACCTCAAGGATCATTTAGATCCAAGCCCCTGCCCTGGGCAGAGCTCGGGGGAAGCCCAGAATTGAGCTCAAATTCATTTTGCAGGGTCCTGCTCGCCAGCTGTGCCTCAGGAGGAGGTTCTGCCGTAGCTCGAAATCACCTGAAACTCTGTGGTTTTATCTGCGTGGGGCATTAAAACCCAAGCTGGGGGTGTGAAATCTGACAGATCAAAACGAGAGAAAAAGAGGTGCTGTGAGAGCCTGAGAACCTGGGCTGCTGTTCTCACACACATTCACTGCCCTCCACAAATAGAGACTGGTACCACACAGAGCCTGGTACCACACAGAACCTGGTACCATGAACAGAACCTGGTACCGCAAACAGAACCTGGTACCACGAACAGAGCCTGGTACCAAAAATGGAGCCTGGTACCACAAATACAGTCTGGTACCATGAACAGAGCCTGGTACCATGAACAGAGCCTGGTACCACAAACAGAACCTGGTACCACAAATGGAGCCTGGTACCATGAACAGAGCCTGGTACCACGAACAGAACCTGGCATCACACAGAGCCTGGTACTATGAACAGAACCTGGCACCACACAGAACCTGGTATCACACAGAGCTTGGCACCACAAACAGAACCTGGTACCACGAACAGAGCCTGGTACCATGAACAGAGCCTGGTACCAAAAATGGAGCCTGGTACCACAAATGGAGCCTGGTACCACAAACAGAACCTGGTATTACAAACAGAACCTGATACCACAAATAGAGCCTGGTACCATGAACAGAGCCTGGTACCATGAACAGAGCCTGGTACCACACAGAGCCTGGTACCACAAACAGAACCTGGTACCACAAATAGAGCCTGGTACCATGAACAGAGCTTAGTACCACAAACAGAACCTGGCATCACACAGAACCTGGTACCATTAACAGAACCTGGTACCACAAATAGAGCCTGGTACCACTAACAGAACCTGGTACTACAAACAGAACCTGGTACCATGAACCTGATACCACACAGAACCTGGTACCACGAATAGAGCTTGGTACCAGGAACAGAACCTGGTACTACACAGAGCCTTGCACCACGAACAGAACCTGGTGCCATAAACAGAACCTGGCATCACACAGAGCCTGGTACCACACAGAGCCTGGCACCACGATTAGAACCCGGTACCATGAACAGAACCTGGCACCACAAACAGAACCTGGCACCAGGAACAGAACCCGGTACCACAAATAGAGCCTGGTACCACAAATAGAGCCTGGTAACACAAACAGAACCTGGCATCACACAGAACCTGGCACCAGGAACAGAACCTGACACCACGAACAGAACCTGGTACCACGAACAGAACCTGACACCACGAACAGAACCTGGTACCACGAACAGAACCTGGCACCATGAACAGAACCTGGCACCACAAACAGAACCTGCCCAGAGCCCAGGCTGCACCCAGCCAGCCCTCATCCCTGTGCTGCCATGGCCCAGGACCCTCAGAAAATGGACTAAAGGGGGTGATCAGCTGCTCTGAGTGCTGCAGGAGCAGTTCCAGAGGCAGGGCAGCCCCGGGGCCAGCTCAGCCCCCGGTGGCCAACACCTCTAATTAAAGATCAGGTTCACACGCTCGCACTCCTCGCCGATGGTCTCTATCAAAGTTCTCTCACAGCTCAAAAGCACCAAGAGCTCAGCAGCAGGCACCCAGCACTATCTGCAGTATCTGCTCTTCTGTCAAACGTTCACACACAGAATCATATTTTAAGTATCTCCTCCCTCCCCTGCTGCCCCCACCTGAGAAAACTCCGGAAAAACAAATTGAAACCTTTTACCACATCTTCTTCCAGTTCAGACCAGAAGGGAAATCAGAAATTTCCTCTGGCGAAATTCTGCAAACCAACTGTTTACAAGCCTTTGTCAGTAAGCAAAAAAAACCCCAAAAAAACCCCAAACAAAACCAAAATGATTCCAGTTTGAAAATGCTCCTGGGATCCTCAGGGAGCATTGATTTTTCTGTGTTCTTTGAAGAACCAAGAGATGCCTGTGCTCTAGGACAGGTGGAGAAGGAAAATGGAGGCAAAAAGTTTTGGGAATGGGCAAATTAAAGATTTCAGATGGAAACACAGAGGGATTCACCTCAGCTCCCCACAGCCACCCACCTGGGGATGCTCTTACCACAACAGGCATCTCCTGCTCTATTAAATCTGTTTATTCACAATTAAAACCAGAACTAAGTCCCTCCCTATCCTGGACTCAGCAGCAGCTTTAATCACAAAACAATCCACCCATTTTCCTGGCCAGGTAAAGGCTGACATCAGATATTCAGTGCCAACAGCAAAAAAACCCCAAAGATGCCACAGGAAATAAAAAAAAAAAATCAGAAAATTTGGTTTAATTACTAGCAGGACTCTGAGTTGGTGGAGCTGACACAGAATTTCTGTGCTCTCTGCTCAGGCTGGCTCTGTATCAGGGGAGATGTCTCTCCTGAGGGTGATTTGGCTCAGACATTTAAAGATGTTGTCAGAGGGAAAGGAGAGGTGAAAAAATAGTGGGAAGATACTGGAGAGGAGAAAACAAAATAAAAACAGTTTATAATTAGTAATTGGTGCTGTTTTGCAAGTCTAGGACCATCATGTGCTGCTATTCCAGCCAGTTTTGGGGAATGCATTTCACCTCCTTGATCCCTTTGGCTCTGAGGCCCAGCATCCCTGTCCTACAGAGCTGCAGGAACAAGATTTGTCCCTTTTTCTTTGTCCCCATGTTAAACCCCAGCAGTCTGGGACAGCCCCTGCCCTGGAGAAGTGCTGGAAAAGCAGATTTCCATCTGGCCTGCAGCCTGCAGACACGCTCAGAAAGTTAATTATTGTGAGAGCACTTCCTCTGGCTGCTCTTCCATTTTATCCCTCCCACCCCATCATGGATTTCTCCCCACTTCTTTTTTCATCACTGAACACGCCAAAACTTCAGTTCATCTTTTCTCCTTCTGCTGCAGATGGTGACTTCAGTTTTTATTTATTAACCCACGGCACCTCCCAGCACTTTTGTCTTCAAACCCAACAGCTCATCTAAGAATTCCCAATTCCCCTTCCCTTCCCTGCCAGTAACAGTGCCATGATCTTGTCTCATGGAGTCATTCTCTGGGTTTCACAGAACTCTCCTTGCTCTGAAGTCCCCCAGCCTCCTCCTTTCCAGTCTGTCCCCTCCAAACAAACGCACCTTGGTGTCCCTGGGATTACAGGGATTTGAGTGGCCCTGTGCAGAGACACGGATTTGGGATGCAGAGCCAGAGCTCAGGCTGGGGCTGTGCTTCAGATCCATCCCCAGCCAGCCAAAAGGAAATTGTTGTCATGTTCCAGGGCTCACTTTGCAGCTTTATCTGCTGTCTGCCGAGCAGCGCTCGGGCTTTGGATCCAAAAGGCTCCTTGATCTCGCGGAGGCTCCGCTCCGTAATTTATTAACATCAGAAATGCTGAGTTATGGGGCAGAAGTTATGGAAAAATCCTCTCGAGCGTTTACAATTTTTTTTGCACATCATTTGAGGTTTCCTGCCCCTCTAATTTGTGGGCTCTCTGTTGGGTTGTTTCTTTCACGTTTTAATGGGCAGCGTCCAAGGTTTGGCCCCGGCAGAGGTGTGCCGGGGGGCTGGAATGCCTGCGGATCTGTCGTCAGTTGGCTTAATGGATTCCTAGTGTGCATGGAGAAACGGAGCAACCAGGAGTTTGCCATCACTGACCCAGCGTCCTGTTGCTATAACATCCCTCCCCAGAAGCCCAGAGTGTAATAAACCTTCTCATCCCATGGTCGCAGAATCTGCCTCTGACAGCTTGGCTGATGTGCGCATTTTATTTGGCAGGAGTTGGAGATTTTTTCTTTTTTTTTCCCCCCTTTTTTTTGCTTTAATGACCCACGAGCTGATTTAGAGCAATAAACTGTTGCCATGAAGTTTTGTTGTGTTTCTTTTAAATAAAGGGAAGGGAGGGACTGCTGCAATTTATGACTTTCAGAAGTAACTGAAACAGAAAGTCCATTCTTGCCATGAAATGAAGAGAAAAAGACTTCATCCAGAGAAACACCTCTGTCAATGTGTAGACATGAAGCCTAGATGAACTCATAAATTCAGCACTCTGCCTGCAATTAAGCAGGCTTCCTGGTGATTTGACAAAGAGGTAATGAGAAACGTGTCAGACAAAAACAGGTCATAGCACTGGAAAGTGCTGGGAAGAGCAGCGGAGCCAAACCCAGCTTGTCTGCTCAGGGCCACAGGAAAAGCTCGGAGTGTACTCATGGAAAGTTGCTCTGAGTGATGTACAGCAAGGTCCTGGAAGGAGCTCCCAGCTCCAAAACCACCAGATAAAGAGGGAAGAGGCTGCAGAGCTCTCAGCACCACCCTGCCTGAGATGGTCACACCCTCAGTGTAACCCCTGGGCAGTGCAGGTCCTAAGGGCTGCTAAATGGCTGCAGGATCACAGAGCTCAGCTCATCTCCCTGGTTTTGTGAGCAGGATCCTGTCCCCTGGAGTGTCCTCACCTCCCCCATCCCATCCCATCCCATCCCATCCCATCCCATCCCATCCCATCCCATCCCATCCCATCCCATCCCATCCCATCCCATCCCATCCCATCCCATCCCATCCCATCCCCTCTGTGGGCACACCCTGGGGTTTCCAGGACCTGCAACAAAACCCCAGCACATCCAAACACTGGGAATTCCCAGAGAGGAGGAAAACAAATCTTGATGGTTCTCCTCCTGTCAAACAAGCACATTTCTGCTTCTTCCAAACTGAGCCTAGAGCTGGGAGAACCATGAGGAAACCCAGCTGGATTGCACTGGTGTTGGTGAGGCCAGGCAGAGGATGCTGAGCCCAGTGACACTGTGGAGCCAGGTGACACTGCTGAGCTTGGTGACAGTGCTGAGTTTGGTGACAGAATTGAGTTTGGTGACAGTGTTGATTTTGGTGACAGAATTGAGTTTGGTGACACTGCAGAGCCCGGAGCCGCTGCCGGCAGAGCGCTGCTGTAGCCGATGAGAGAGAGACAAATCCAGGTTTTAAAAAAGCTTTAAAAAGTTTTTGAGCTTTCACTCCCACCCAAGCCACACATCTGGAGTGGGAATTTTCCACTGGTGTGTGCATTTCTGAGCTGTTGCTGGGCTGCTGCATCCTCTGGCTCCATGAAGGGTCTGGAGGAAAAACATCCCAGGCTGATCCTGGGACATATTTCTGTCACAAGAAATAACCTTCTCATTCTTTTTTTCCCCACCACATCTAAAGCACACGAGGAATCACATGAAAATAGCTGTTTTCTCCCAAAAATCCCTGTCCAGATTCCAAGCAGAGGAGCCTGGATGGCTCACAGGAGCTTGGGAAGCCAGGCTGGATTTCTGAATCCAGCAGAGCCTTTTGAAGGGCTGCCCACTATTAACTGCTCTTCCCTTACACAGTGTGTATTTCCCAAGTGTCTGCTCTGCATCAGGATAAAAAGGGCTGGAAAAAGCTGCAGTGTCACTGCTGTGTCCTTCAGGCACCTCAGATTCACTCCAGGAAGGAACATCAGACCTGGCCCTACACACAAAGCTTCAGGAGGAACCAGCAGCAGCAAGAATCAGACAGGACATCATTTACATTTACACCTATTAAATACAATCTCCAGGAAAGCATCTCCTCCTCTGCACAGCAGAGCCACCACAAAAACAAGGCAGAGCAATGGGGCAAAGAGGAGAAATCAAGAAACTGTAAGAAAAATCCAGCCTGGCTCTGCTTTCCCTCCCCTGTACCTATAATTCCTTCTATTCCCACCTTGGAGATGCAGTTTTGCTGCCTAGAAAACACCCTGAATGACACAGGGTACCACAGAAGGTGCTGCCAATGCTGATTCCTGTTGATGCACAAAACCAACCCCACTCCCTCGTTTCTGTCCCCCACTCCCCTCCTCTTTGAGCTCCCCTTGCACAGCAACATCCCATCACCACGCAGAAAAACACCGAGTAAAGATGTCAAAACAGAAGAGGACTTCCAAGCTGATGGCAGGCATTTATCTCAACAAAAGCTCATTTTTCACCAGTAACGTAATTCATACCACACTGATTTAAATTAAACAGTAAACCATAAAAAACTGAGCTCGAATCAAATCCCAGGGCTGCCTCAAATATTGTACACACGAGGCAAGGAAGGGATTTCAAGTTCTTTGTAATATACACACACAAAAACTTTGAAGCTTTCCTCCTCACTGATAGAGTTCAGGACATCCCTTTTTTTGTATCCTACAGCATTTTGGCTCATTCCTAAAGAATTGTAATTGTGAAGTTCTAAATAGATGAGAAAAAATGGGCACTTGGGAGAAATCCTCTGAATAAAAAAAGACAGAGGCTACCACAGGCAGGATTTGGAGTCTCAGGGCATTTCACTGCACTGGGGAGAGGGAGCAGGAGGTGCAGCAGTGCTGAGCTCCCAGGGCTGTTCCAAGGGGTTAAAACAGACACAAATCACTTGTATCCCAGAGCTTTTGTGCTCATCCAAAATGCTTTAGGGTCTGATTCCTCTGCTGCTCTTTCCAGAGGAGATGTGGGCTAAATTGTCTCCCTAATGACCGGGTGCCAATTAGCCCAGGGGGAGGAAGAGCAGGGCAGCTGTCCTGGCAGAAGGGAGTGGGCACAGAAGCTGAACAGAACTTTATTGTATGAAGATGGGAACATTTTCTGATGGTAATTTGTCCAAGAGCCCTCTTAGCACTGAGGCACAGCTGCTTCCCCTATCCATACCCAAAAGGTACTCCTGCAATAGGGAAAACACAGCCAACCTTAAAAATAAATTCTGATCAGCTTCTTGAGTAGCATCCTGGGAGTTAGTTCCACTGGGTCAGGATGGACAGAGAGAACTACTCCTTGCTTTAAATAATTCCTTATTACTCCAGCTTGGTTTTAGTAACGTTTTGGGAGCAGAGCTGTGGAACACCACGAGTGTGGAGGCCTCTCCAGGGTGATTTATGGGCAGCACTCGGTGCCAAACCCATCTGCTGCACTTCACACTCTGGCCAAAAAAGTAGCAGAGCCTTCAGCTGCCCATTCCAGTCTGGCAAAGGTCATTGGAGGTCCCAGCAGGAGAAGACCCCCATGAAATGACATTGTCTGAAGGTCTCTTCTGAGCCCCTTCCTCGAGAAGAGTCTGAACTGCCACCCCACAGCCCTGGCAAATCCACTGCCTCCCCCTGCAAACGCTCTGGGGTTACACTGGATCATTAACAAAATGAAATAAAATCCAATAACAACTATCCAGGCACCCCACAGAGAGATGAATGAACTCAGAGAGCTGAGGGGAGTGAAGCAGCACCCATTTTCCCTTTAATTAATAGATTTGAGGATATATGGTCCAAGTTCAATGAGGAGGGGGACACAGATAAGGAAACCCGTGCCCAGGGGTGTATTTGATGGACATATCTGGGTGCTTCACTCCTGAAAATTGAGTGTTCTTAAAACTTGATACCTGGAGTTACCTTGCAGCCTGGTTCTGGTGGAGGAGCCATGGTTGGACACCTCAGCACAGCACAAATCAAACTGTCTGCCAGGAATGAAAATGGGATACAGAAGTGAAGGGAACCCAAGTTAGTGGCAGGGTGGGGTGTAAACAGTGCAATGTCTGGAGAGGCTGGAAAGATCAGGACTTTTATTCCATGTGTGCCTGGTGCCAGATGCACCCATGCAATGACAATCACTGTGTTGGTTTTTTTTGTCTTCTCCCAGAGCTTCTGCACCCTGCTTTAGGTGCTGCTCAAACAAGGACTGACTGGTACTGAGATACAACCATGGAAAAAAGGGAATCACCATCAAAAGGTGTGGTTCAGAGTGGCAAGGCAAGCCCCAAGATCACACTCTTCTAGCACTAATTTTAGAAGGTTAATTGAGGATGATTATCCCTCCTTACTTTTTCCATCAGCATGGAGAGCAACACCCCAGCAACCCAGGACGTGTGCACTTCTTCTTTAAAAGCCTTGAATTTACAGGCCCAAAGGCTACATATTCCCTGACACTTTCAGAACAGAGATTTACCAAAACACACACACACAAAAAAAGAAAAATAAAAGAGAAAAGGTGGAAAAAAAACCACCCCAGCAGGGCTGGGCCTTCCCCCACAAGCACAGCTGCAGCCCCACACAGGAAACCCCCCCAAAGGCCACGCTGGGACGGGGAAGCCGAGTCCTCACAACCTTTCTTATCAAGTCCTCACAACCTTTCTTATCACTTTGGTGCTGTTTAGGTGTGAACCAGATGATTTGTGACTGGGCTGGCTCTGAGAGAGAGAACCAGAGGAGATTCGAGGTTCCCCACCAGCAGCACCCCCTCTCTGAGCTCAGGAAACAAAACAGCCCAAGACAGATTTTTTCTCTCACATGGTGCTCAGCCCTCTGAGAGGTGAGATGTGTGATCTCTTCAGAGTGGTATTTACCAAAAATACGACCCTGGGAAGGTGCTAAATGAGGCACCCGGGCCTGTGGGCCTGGCCCACCACTGCCCTACATCCTGCACTGCAGCTGCCCGCTGCTTTATCTCATAAATGTCACCAAAAATGAGGGCAAGAGGCTTTCCCAGCACAAAGCAAGGGCTGAGCCTTCCTGAGAGGGAATTTGGGGGTGCTCAGTGAGGGCAGGGCAGGAGGGGAACAACCCAGGGCTCAGAGCATCACCCACAAGTGATGCCCTGTGTGGTACCTTGCTTTTTAACTCTGCTAAAAACTTTAAAGTATTACCAAACCTTCCCCCAAAAAACTTAAATAAGAGTGAGTAAAGAGTCAGATGTTCCCCCTTCTTGGGCTGCTGGAAGGACAGCAAGGACCTGGGATGAGGGAGATACTGCACAGTTCAAAATTCCTCTCTGCTGTTAGTTCAAAATTCCTCTCTGCTGTTGTTTTTTGAAGCACCCAGGCTCATCCCAACCCTTTGCCTTTGGATATTGGCTGAAGAGTGAGGGTGAGGCCAGAGAAGCAGATCCTCAGGGCACTTCCAGGAAAAATCTGCTCCCAGAAAATCTGCTCCCAGAAAATCTGCTCCAGGGCTGGTTTGCTTCCCGAGGGACACGAGGATTATTCACATGACCCAAATCTTGAGCAAGAACTTCTTCAGTGTGTAACCATTACACACAGATTGTCTTCAATGTGAGCATCACTGAAATCACAACTGGGGACACCAGGGTGGACGTTTTGCCCCAAGTTTGCTTCTACATGAGAAAAAGAAGGTTTTGGAGTCAGTTCTCACTGAAGATATGGAAGTATTTTGCAGAAGGGGAGTCCTCCCCACACCAGCCCGACAGCTGCCTGTGGGCTTAGCACCAATCTCACTCACAGACACACAAAGAAAATGTGCAAAGTGCTCTGCCCTCAGATTTATGCAGTGAACATGGTTATTTCCCCCCCCACACACAGTGAGTCACACTTGTAAAGAAGTTCTGGGGTGCTCATTTTCCATCAAAATCTCTGAACCAATAATTTTTTGCTGGTTGGTTGATGAGACATCCCTGAGAGGTTCACAAACCTTCAAGTCGAACCTTGTTCCTTCTTTCCAAATAATGACAAGGAATGACTGATTAAATGATTTCTCCCTGCAGTTCTGCCCCCTCTGCAGCTGAAAGCAGAGCAGTATCTTGTCTGACATCACCAAAAGAGCTGAAATCTCAGCCATAAGGAAGTACAAGGGTAAAACTGCACAGTCCCAAGTGCTGCTGGGGTGAACTTTACCCCGAGCCAATTCACCTACTTATGAAATGATACATCCCAGGGAATTGATTCTAATGATAAATCTGCCCTTTGAATACGCTGAGAAACAACATTTCAAAATCTCCAGCTCAGATCTGATCCCATCTCTGGGTCAAAAGACAGCTGAGCAGAGTGCTGGTGTGGAGGTGAGGGCTTGGGTGGAGGGAGGGACCTGACTCTGCTCAGGCTGATTTACTGAGCAGTGCCAGCACATCTGGTTCTCCAACTCCAAACAAAGCTGAGCTGACACTCCAGACAGCTGCCACTGCCCCAGGTTTGAGTTAGGGAGATGCTGATAACCTCCACTCAGAATTCCTTTTCTTCTTCACCTGTGCCCAGCTCCAGAGACAGCACCCAGCACCCCCTGCCCTCCCTGATCCACATCCTGACCCAGCAGGACACACCTCTGCTCCTTTTAATTTTTAAGCCAGATGGGAAGGACAAAAAATACACCAGCATCTGCCTTTGGAGATAATTTCTCACCTGTCAGAAAGCCAGACTTCCACCCAAAGGTGGAGCTGAGGATTACAAATATTTCCTTTATACATCAGGATTCTCTGGGCAGGGAAAGGGAACCCTCCTCTTTTCTGGGACACTCTGATCTTTAAGGTCTTTTCCAACCCAAACCAGTCTGGGATTATTTCCTCAGTCAACTCTCAGTTACAATAAATGTGAGGATGGTTTTGTCTCTTAAAACCAAATACTCTTGGGGGAAAAAAATCAGACTTGAGGTATTTAGAAGGTTCACCTGATAATGATCTCAAAGACTTCTTCATTAGCAGATGGAAACACCTTTTTATTTCTTTTTTTGTGACAGATTTCTTCTTATTTTGAAGTATAAAATCCTCAATCATAGAACACAAGACTCTCTCAACCCTGCTAAAAAAAGCATTAATTTAATGTTAAGTAGAAATTATGAAAAATTATTTTTAAGAAGTGCTTCAGTATCCAAAACAAACAAACATGGTGAGGACATTATTGTCTCCGTTCCCTTCCCAGACACTCACACAAATTTTAAATCAACTGCTCAAGCCTTGAAGTGCTGCTGAAACAGTTTCTTGTGCTCTAATCCTGCAGCTTTTAAACCAATCCATGGTATAAATGATTCCTGCCTGCATCTGGCAGCCCTGGGAGTTCTCTGAGGATGAACATAAATTCAATTATACCAAATTAAATGGGAACATACATAAGCCACATAACATTTTAATTGGGGGTGATTCTTCACTTTTTTTGGAAGAACTGTGCAATAGCTGAGTCCACAAAGATGATATGACACATCTGCTTTCTCCCTGGAGCTGCCTGCTTTTATTAATTACGCTGCAGAGATATATTTATATTGATGCAGTCAGTGTGTGAACAAAACCTCATGGACGAAAAATGGTTTAATTAAGGGAGGAAAACCTGGTTTACGGGTGCTGAGAAAATCTGGTCTTTAGAGTCAGTAAAAGTTTCATAAGTGATTAGATAAAAATAAATCCTAGGGAAATATTTGCACCAAATATGTCTTTGACATTTCATGCTGGAGAATCGCATAAAAAAAAGTTCCTGACCCAATAATCCATTGGCTGCACCTGGGGCTGAGTTCAGACCCCTCCAGCTCTCTCATTCACTTTTCCTCTGCTCTGAACAAATCTACCTCTGCTGCCCCAAACTGCTCCCTCCCTGCACTCCTGTGTTAACCTCCCAAAATCAGGCAATGCAGGACCAAGCTGTGCCCTGTCCCACTCTCCTGGTGATGCCCAGCACAGTGAGAGGACAGGAGCTGAGCCTCTGCCAGAGCTTTACCAAGAACCAAAAGAAGAGTCTGCCTGTAAACGACAGAGAAATCCTGGTAAAGCACTCTGCAGAGGGACAAACAGCACGGCTGGTGACGCTCAGGTGTGACACACACTCAGGTGTGACACTCAGGTGTGACACTCAGGTGTGACACACACTTAGGTGTGACACACACTCAGGTGTGATAAACACTCAGGTGTGACACTCAGGTGTGACACTCACTCAGGTGTGACACACACTCAGGTGTGACACTCACTCAGGTGTGACACTCAGGTGTGACACTCAGGTGTGACACACACTCAGGTGTGACACTCACTCAGGTGTGACACACAGGTGTGACACTCAGGTGTGACACTCACTCAGGTGTGACACACACTCAGATGTGACACTCAGGTGTGACACTCAGGTGTGACACTCACTCAGGTGTGACACACACCCCCCAGGTGTGACACTCAGGTGAGTACAGAACACACCCGGCTGTGCCAGCCCGGCCTTGCTCCGTGTCCAGCAGCAGAATGCGGTGCTGAAGGGAAGAGTTTCACCCTGTCCCCGTGGCAGGGAGGCAGAAAACAAGGCAGGAAAAGCCCCGGAGCTCCCCCGCTCCCGGCACAACGCGCTCTTTGTGGAGGGCGATGCTCCTGCGAGAGACGCTGCCTCAGCCCAAAGCCCAGAGATGGAGATCTCACACGCTAATAAATAAAAATAAATATCTGACCTCAAGTAAAAGATCCTTCGTTTGACACTCCTGATCATTTTTTATACTTCAAGCTCAGTTTTTACTGGACAGGATCCAGCCATCCTATGGAAATGGAACAGCCTTTTTCTTTAGGTGAACAAAAGTCCTTTTCTAGTCCTGAGGGCCGGCGAGTTTATCCAAATAGTCTCAGTTTACTAGTAGCCCCTTTTGGAGCCGATACACTCAGTACAAGCACACTTTGTATCTGCGGGGCAGCGCCAGGACAGGGCTGAGCCGTGGGAGGGACCACGGGCTGCCCCGCGGAGCCCCTGCCCTCCTCATCCTCCCCCTTCTCTTCATCCTCCCCCTGCCCTCCTCATCCTCCCCCTTGTCTTCATCCTCCCCTTATCGTCCTCATCCTCCCCCTGCCCTCCTCATCCTCCCCTTATCCTCCTCATCCTCCCCCTTGTCTTCATCCTCCCCTTATCGTCCTCATCCTCCCCCTCGTCTTCATCCTCCCCTTATCCTCCTCATCCTCTCCCTTGTCTTCATCCTCCCCTTATCCTCCTCATCCTCCCCCTGCCCTCCTCATCCTCCCCCTCGTCTTCATCCTTCCCTGCCCTCCTCATCCTCCCCCTGCCCTCCTCATCCTCCTCCTTGTCTTCATCCTCCCCTGCCCTCCTCATCCTCCCCTTATCCTCCTCATCCTCCCCTGCCCTCCTCATACTCCCTCTTGTCTTCATTCTCCCCATATCTTCCTCATTCTCCCCCTGTCTTCATCCTCCCTTGCCCTCCTCATCTTCCTCCTTGTCTTCATCCTTCCCCTTGTCTTCATCCTCCCCTTATCCTCCTCATCCTCCCCCTGCCCTCCTCATACTCCCCCTTGTCTTCATTCTCCCCATATCCTCCTCCTTCTCCCCCGTCTTCATCCCCTCCTGCCCTCCTCATCCTCCCCTTTGCCGTCTTCATCCTCCTCTTTGCCCTCCTCATCTCTCCCCCTTGCCCTCCTCATCTCTTCCCCTGCCCTCCCCTTGTTGCCTTCATCCTCCCCCTACCCTCCTCATCCTCCCCTTTGTCGTCCTTATGTTCCTCCTGCCCTCCTCATCTCCCCACTTTTCCTCTTCATCCTCCCCATTTTCCTTCTCATCCCCACTCCTTTCTCTCCTCATCCTTTCCCTTGTCCTTCTCGTCTTTGCCCCTGCTCTCCTCATCCTCCCCCTGCCCTCCTCATCCTCCCCTTTTTCCTCTTCATCCTCACCCTTACTCACCCCATCCACCCCTTCCTTCCTCCTCTCCCCTCTGCCCTCCTCATCCTCTCCTGTTTTCTTCATCCTCACCCCTTTTTCTCTTCATCCTCCCGCTTTTTCCTCTTCATCCTCCCCTTTTTCCTCCTCATCCTCCTGCTCCCCATCTCAGCGCACATCTGACAGCGCCGCAGAAAGAAACCGCAGAGACAGCGCAGCGCCTCCTCCCCTCCTGCCATCTCCCCGGCAGGAATGTTTGGAAATGCTAAGCGCTCTTTTCCATGTTTCTACATCAGTTCTTATTTCTCTTCCAGCCCGTGAGCGGCTGCCAAGTGCATGAAGTAATGAGAAAGCTTCGGGAGAGGGGCTGACTTCAGGGCAGCGGCGCTGCAGAAACGCGCTCGGCGTGTCCCGGGCTGGACGGGACCTCAGCAGCGGATTTTGGCTGGGGGTGACGCGTTCCTGGGTGCCACTGTCCCCTGTCCCTCCCTGTCACATCATCCCCTGTCCTTCTCTGTCACATCATCCCTGTCACATCATCCCTGTCGCATCATCCCGGATCCTGCCCCGTGCATCTGGGAAGGTCCCAGCAAAGCACTTTCTGCCCCCAGAAATGACCTGGGGCTGGTGACAATGACCTCAGCAGCCCCGCAGGCTGCTCGGGATGTGGGGAGGAGGAGGAGGAGGAGGAGGAGGAGGAGGAGGAGGAGGAGGAGGAGGAGGAGGAGGAGGAGGAGGAGGAGAAGGAGAAGGAGAAGGAGAAGGAGAAGGAGAAGGAGAAGGAGAAGGAGAAGGAGAAGGAGAAGGAGAAGGAGAAGGAGAAGGAGAAGGAGAAGGAGAAGGAGAAGGAGAAGGAGAAGGAGAAGGAGAAGGAGAAGGAGAAGGGGAAGGGGAAGGGGAAGGGGAAGGGGAAGGGGAAGGGGAAGGGGAAGGGGAAGGGGAAGGGGAAGGGGAAGGGGAAGGGGAAGGGGAAGGGGAAGGGGAAGGGGAAGGGGAAGGGGAAGGGGAAGGAGAAGGAGAAGGAGAAGGAGAAGGAGAAGAAGAAGAAGAAGAAGAAGAAGAAGAAGAAGAAGAAGAAGAAGAAGAAGAAGAAGAAGAAGAAGAAGAAGAAGAAGAAGAAGAAGAAGAAGAAGAAGAAGAAGAAGAAGAAGAAGAAGAAGAAGAAGAAGAAGAAGAAGAAGAAGAAGAAGAAGAAGAAGAAGAAGAAGAAGAAGAAGAAGAAGAAGAAGAAGAAGAAGAAGAAGAAGAAGAAGAAGAAGAAGAAGAAGAAGAAGAAGAAGAAGAAGAAGAAGAAGAAGAAGAAGAAGAAGAAGAAGAAGAAGAAGAAGAAGAAGAAGAAGAAGAAGAAGAAGAAGAAGAAGAAGAAGAAGAAGAAGAAGAAGAAGAAGAAGAAGAAGAAGAAGAAGAAGAAGAAGAAGAAGAAGAAGAAGAAGAAGAAGAAGAAGAAGAAGAAGAAGAAGAAGAAGAAGAAGAAGAAGAAGAAGAAGAAGAAGAAGAAGAAGAAGAAGAAGAAGAAGAAGAAGAAGAAGAAGAAGAAGAAGAAGAAGAAGAAGAAGAAGAAGAAGAAGAAGAAGAAGAAGAAGAAGAAGAAGAAGAAGAAGAAGAAGAAGAAGAAGAAGAAGAAGAAGAAGAAGAAGAAGAAGAAGAAGAAGAAGAAGAAGAAGAAGAAGAAGAAGAAGAAGAAGAAGAAGAAGAAGAAGAAGAAGAAGAAGAAGAAGAAGGAGGAGGAGGCAGGACACAAACCTGAGCTCACCTGAGGCTCTGTGTGGGGAATGGGCTTCAGTGCCCACAGCACAGAAAAGCTGTGCTGGGCTGTCATAACCTTCCCCCCGTACAGGGAAATGCTTCCCTGGCAGGATTACAAGTCCTCTGTGGAATTACATCCTGTTGGGGGACACGAGGGGACAGGAGAGGGAGGCACTTCCACATGAAAAGTGTTGGATGGAGCAGCGCTCCCCAGGGAAGAGGCACAAACTGGAGACAGAGAAGGGAATGAGGGTCTGGAAACTGGGATAACTGGAGTTGTCACACCTTGAGGAGACTGAGGGATGGGGTGTAAAGACATTCAGTTCAGACACTGAGACATCAACAGCCGAGAGTGATGAGCAAGAGGGACAAGGACCAACAGAGATCACAGAGCTTCTGTCTGTAAACACAGGTCAGACAAACACCCAGGCAAATATCTGGAGGTCCTGCACTGGTCTGAGTGGGATTTGAACTGGAAATGGAAGGGTTTGTGTGCAGCACATGGATAACACCAGGTTTTTACCTCGTGGCCTCTGGAAATAGCTGCAAACTGCTCTCAGCACTTACTCTGCAAGTGCTGCTATTTGAGGGGGAAAATATTCAATGGAAATTCCTTCTCTCACTGAATCAGCAGAGGAATCCAACACAACACATGCAATCCCTTCAGCACGTGCTGCCCGGGGATACATTTTAAAAATAATATATTAGGAAGGGTGATTTTATTCATACAAGCCTTGCCCACACAATGACACCAAAATTTCAGCAGATAAGGGTCCATAAATCTCTTTACCTTATTAGAACGACTCCTGGTTGAGGAAAATGAGCCCAGCTTATCCCTGGAGCATGTGCTGCCTTTTGGACAAGGGCTTTGCAATAACACAAGAGAGCAGAGGAGAAGGGGGCTGAGCCCAGTGCTGTAATTTCCATGGGGCCGAGTGCCACAGGTGCACTAATATAGGCATTAGTGAATGATTAGGCCCCATAAAATATATGAATGCTGTTTCTTTAAGAAGCCATAAAATTTTATTGAGGAAAAAATCCATGTGCAAGGCTTTTGGTTCGTTTCATGCGGTCATTCAGAATTTCACTCATTTCTGACAGGACTATGATAATTAAAACTGCGGCCTGGGTCTGGTTTCTATAAAGTCCATCTGGCCTTCCGCGACGGAGACTTTTGGAAGGATGTAATTGCCTGGGCAGCAAATAACTATTTTGCCATCCGCAGTGGTTTAATTTTGTCCCTGCAGCAGGGGAGCGAAGTCAGAGGGGCAAAAGATCATTAAGGTCTGTGGGGGAAGAGGGGCTCCCAGAGCCGGGGCTGGCCCGGATTTGTTGAAACGCTTGACACCAATGGGCCCCATTAATGCATGGGTTAGATACAATCTGTGGAAAAGGGTCTATTATAAAGGGATTATTTGGAAGTGTTCTGTAGTTGGGGGTGGGTGTGATTGAAGGACTTAAAACTGTTACATTAACCCTTAGGGCACTCCAGGCAGTAACAAACCTGGCATTAAAGCGCTGGTGTTTGTCACAATTTCTCCACTTCCCTCCTTCCCTGCCACAAGGTCAAAGAGATTAAAAACATCCATAATGCACTCTTCGGAGCTACAAAGATGAAGCTTGTTTTCTGTCCACTTTATGGCTGTGCAGCCCCCTCCCCACCTCCCCTGCTCCCACCCCAAACACAATCGTTAAACAACAAAACAAATGGCAAAGGACAGGCAGCGGCCATTATTTTATATATACACGGAATATAGGCCTGTATTTACTTACACATCAAAAGAAAGCCAGCACAGATGGAGTGGTGACAGGAGAAGCTCTAGAGCTCTGCTTTAAACACCCAAAATATGCCTGTTCATATTTTGCTTGACTTGAAAACAGAGCTGGAAATCTCAGGCTCGTGAGTCAATACCTTTCCTGGGAAGCTGCCTTGTTCTGTCACATTCCTCTGAATGTCACAGCTCAACAAAACTACTCAGAAAGACTCTCAAATACTTTCCAGAAATCCAGCTTCATTTGCATTTTTAACATTTTAGGCATTTTATGGTTTTTGTTTTTTTTTTCTGTCTTGTCCACTGTGCACATGTGACTCCAGTGGGAGACCAAAATCCAAACTGGGACATTGTGGGGCTGAAGCTCATGAAGGGATCAAAAATCTGCACCACCCAAAGCAGCCACTTCAACCAGCACCCAGAACTGCTCAGCTCTGCAGTTTTTACAGTTATGCACATCCTTTAATTCCCCCCATGTTCCACCCAGAGGGATTTCAGCCTTCTATGCAGCAAGACCAACAGCAAATCCAACCAAAACATGTTTCTGTCTGGCCTGAGGATGAAGTGCTGCTTTATCAATCATTTAAAAAGAAGAGTCTGAATTAGCTGAATTTGGACTTTCTGAGTGTTTGGAAAACTAATTTGTGGGATAAAAGGTGGAAAGTGTCACAAAAATAATGGAGAAATCAAGCATGAGGAAGTGAAATATATCTCAATGTGGAAAACTCACTGCTGCTAGAGGGGTTGGAGCCCTGGAACACTTGAACATCACCTTGAGATTCTCATGTTCTCCTCCTGGCCATGGTGAGGAAGGAGAAAAGACCAGAGGAGGACCCAGAGCTCCATCCTCTCCCTCTGGCTGTGCCTTGTCATTGTGACAAATCATTTACACAACTGTGTGCCCTAGTAACCCTCATAACCTGTGACCATCAGCCATTGCCAGGCTCATTTTCTCTGCAATAAGTGATTTCTGTTTTGCTTTCTTTTCCGAGGCTTCATCCATTTCATCCAATCTTGCACGATCCCCAAATCAATCACCTGATTGCAAGAATATTGAGAATGTGGGAAAAGCCCAAGGGCCAGAGAATGTCCCGTTTCCCTGGAGTTTGTGCCACACTCTGCTGCAGGAATGCTTGTGACTGGCTTTCCTTCTCTGGGCAGCTCTGGGAACTCTGAGGGAAAACATCTGCATGTGAAGTGTTCCCTCGAAAAACAGCAGAGATATGGCAGTGCAGAACACACTTGGGAGAGAATTATTGGAATTGTGACTCTTCCAATACAGTAGAAATGTCTGTTTGCTTTGGCATGCCCTGCTCTGCTCATCACAGCAATCAGCACAGTCAGAAATGATTGATAGCTAAAAATGTCAGCTTGGAGGAGCAGAAAGGATTATTAAACCCCATTAATTAGGGGGGAAAAAAAGGTGTTTAAAACCTTTGTACAAGCCCAACCCACAAAGGTTTATCTAGACCAAATAATCATGAAAGCAATCCTCCAAATGAACAAACCCTTAGAGCTGCTAATTCTGGTTGGTTTCTTCATCTGCTGCTCCAGTGCTGGGGCTTTGATGTGGCAAAGCTGCCCCAGCAGCCCCAGAGCTGCAAGCACAGCACCAAAGGCAGGACCCAGCTGCTGCCTTGAGCAAAACACTGAAATCAAAGCCCCAGAGGCACCGTGACCTCTAACCAAGCTGTGTTTGGGTATTTGGCAGGAAGACAACGCCTCTGAGATGATGATGCCTTGTAGGACACACAGCCAGGAAGAGCTCTCTGCAAGGGGAGCTGCCCACAAATCAACCCCAGCTCAAACTTGGGCAACAGCCCCGGTAAAAGGACAGAGCTGCTGAACTGATATTGGTGCTGACACAGCAAGAGGAAAGTTTAAATGGGTTAAAACCCAGCTCCTGGATTTTCATCCTGTTCCCAATGCTGCTGGTGCTTCCCCAGGGAGCCCTGCCTGGCACTCACCACACTGTGTGTCAAAAAATTCTCTTTATTCATGGTTTTATTGGGGTAAACCAAAGTTATGTGGAATTCCAGCCAGGCTGTGCAAACCACCCCTCATTCCCATCCTTTCTGCTCCCTGAGCACTGCCCTGTCCTGTCCATCTGCACTGAGCCCACCAGGGCTTGTGACCTTCATCATCTTCATCTTCAAACTAAATACATCTAAATAAATCCACCTCTAAAATTTGTTAGAATCCTCTTTATGCAGTTACTTAGAGCATGAACAGAGTTATTTATCCACATTAAAAAATTCTTCTGCTGCAAGTTTGCGGACACCTCCCCCAAAGATTTTATTTTCCCACTTGTTATTGAAATCATAACTAGCAACAGGGTTGCTTTTTCTTGGAAATCACATTAAAAATATTCTGTTCTGAAGATCCTGTAGATTCATGAAACCTGCATCTTTTCTAAATCAAGGAGAGTGAAATTCTGCCAGGCAAAGTAGGAGGAAGAGTGCCAAAAACCCTGAAAAGGTCTCTCAGAAGGGAAAAAAAAAAAAAAAAAGAACCAGAATAAAAGAAGCTGTGAAAGTTTATGAGGATAAACACTGATGACAGGTGGAGTAGAAGCTGAAATCTGAACTCCAAAGTAACTGCAAATAAAGATTTGTTACAGATGGTTTTAATATGACCTAACACTGGGATGCCAGCTCCAGCATCACTTTTTCCTGTAGGCTGGACAAAACTAATAATGGAGTTATGGAAACAGGGCTGCAGCAGCTCAGACAGCGAGGGCACACGGCCTGCAGGACATCCCCTGTGCCCTTCAGAGGGTGAGCCACGGCCAGCAAACAGGGGAGAAAAGGACACAGAGCTGGAAACAGCAACATGTGATAAAAGAGGGAAAATCACAGAATCCCAAACCCACTGAGGCTGGAAAAGCCCCCCAAGGTCATTGAGTCCCAGCTGTGCCCAGCCCAGTGAGTGCCACATCCAGGAATTCCTGGGACACCTCCAGGGATGGGGATCCAACCCTCCCTGGGCAGTTCCAATCCCTGAGCATCCTTTCCATGGGGAAATTCCTGCTGGTGTCCAACCTGAGGCCGTTCCCTCTGCTCCTGTCCCTGTTCCCTGGAGCAGAGCCCGACCTGGGGCTGTCCCCTCCTGGCAGGGACTTGTGCAGAGTCACAGGGTCCCCCCTGATCCCCCTTTTCTCCAGGCTGAGCCCTTCCCAGCTCCATCAGGAATTCTCCAGCCCCTTCCCATCTCCATCAGGAATTCTCCAGCCCCTTCCCAGCTCCATTAGGAATTCTCCAGCCCTTTCCCAGCTCCCTCAGGAATTCTGCAGCCCCTTCCCAGCTCCCTCAGGAATTCTGCAGCCCTTTCCCAGCTCTCTCAGGAATTCTCCAGCCCCTTCCCATCTCCATCAGGGATTCTCCAGCCCTTTCCCAGCTCCCTCAGGAATTCTCCAGCCCCTTCCCTCAGCCTCTCCTGGGGCTCCATTCCCTTCCCCAGCTCTGTTCCCTTCCCTGGACACTCTCCAGCCCCTCAGTGTCCCTCTTGCATTGAGGAGCCCAGAACTGGGCACAGCCCCTGGGGACAATCTCTGCCCTGGCCCTGCTGGACACTTTTGGCAGCAGCTGCCAGTGGTCACTCACACCCCAGAGCCCTGAGCTGGCACTGGGAGCAGCGTCCCTGGGAGGTGCTGAGAGCTGGGACAGGACAGCCTGGCCAGCTCCTGCTGAACCCCAAACCCTGCCCAGCTCATCCTGAGCCCCAAACCCTGCCCAGCCCCTCCTGAGCCCCAAACCCTGCCCAGCCCCTCCTGAACCCCAAACCCTGCCCAGCTCATCCTGAGCCCCAAACCTGCCCAGCTCCTGCTGAGCCCCAAACCTGCCCAGCTCATCCTGAACCCCAAACCTGCCCAGCTCATCCTGAACCCCAAACCCTGCCCAGCCCCTCCAGAGCCCCAAACCCTGCCCAGCTCCTGCTGAGCCCCAAACCCTTCCCAGCTCATCCTGAGCCCCAAACCCTGCCCAGCTCATCCTGAACCCCAAACCCTGCCCAGCTCATCCTGAGCCCCAAACCCTGCCCAGCCCTTCTGAACCCCAAACCCTTCCCAGCCCCTCCTGAACCCCAAACCCTGCAGATGCTGCTGGGCCAGGGCAAAGAACTCCCTTGGTCCCTCCTGCAGTGCCAGCAGCATCACCCAGAGATGATGGGTGAGGGGAATGAACCCCTCCTCCCAATTCCCCCATAAATTCATTATTTTGGCAGCTGGGCCATGTCAGATAAGAAAACAAAACCGGATCTTCTTTGGGAGAACTGTGAAGTTCTTGTGTCTGAGCACTGACCTCCACCCCCATTTCTGGAATCCCTGCGTCATCCCAAAAGCAGAATCCAGCTGGAACACGCCTGGTTGCTACATCTCTGTCTAGACTTCAAGCATGTAACACACTTGGCAGGTTGGAGCTTTCTTGCTGAGATCAATGGCCACTAACCTGCTGCACCACAATTCCAGGAGGATTTGGGGTTTGTTTTTTTTTTCATTGCATAGTAAATCTGAAATGCAAGTCAGCACTGCTGCTCTAACTTCCAGTATCAGCTTAATTAAATTGTCATTGTTGCTCCTGTCAGATTTTAGAATGCAAAATATATTAAGAGAAGAAAAATGTAGCAAGATTTTCAGAAGTGCCAAATGTCCTGGTATTTACTGTTATGTTTATCAGACAGAACTTAATGGGAAAAAAAAGAACTTTAAACTGAAATAAATGTATGAACCATTAATGATCACAATATCCTCTTAGCCACTCAAACCAATTAACACAGCTAATGAGAGGCCCAAAATGCAAGGAATTGATTCACTTTGCACACTGTTCTGTTTTACTTTTCCAGGGTTTCTATGTTCTGATGGGGCAGGATGAGTGCAGACCACGTGAAGAGTGCATGAAAAAAGTGAAAAGTCTGAAACATTCTGAGCACTGAGACAGGACAAGGGACTCTTCCCCCTCATCCCTCCCTCTCAGGATTCCAGAATGCTCCAGGATGGATATTTAGGTAAAATCCATGTGGGGATCAATGGGAGTGTGGCTGCCCTGTCCTGCTCCTGCTGCACTCAGGGCACACATGGAGCCCTGGCCTGGCTGCAGGAACCAGCAGCTCCTCCCACCAGCCTGTAAAACATCCCACGTTTACCTAAGAACAGGGTAATTGGGAGCTGGAGAGCTTTCCCCATAAATTCCTGGGGCACATGTGAGGGTGCTGGGCCCGTTCCCATGTGGAGGAGCCTGTGGAGCACAGGCTGGCAGGGACATCCAGTGGGCTTGGTGGGATGCCATGGCTCCTAACAGCCAGTGCACTCATCAATAAACCCAACATCAGCAATCATAAAGTTTTACCACTCACCTTATGTAACTTTTATTTTACACTCGATTAACTTTTATTGCCAGCTCCAAAGAATAAAGGCATTCTTACAGGGGAGAATTAGAAACAGCTTTTTGGGTTTAAAAAAAAAATAAAAAATAAAAGGTGCATTCTAATATAAGGGGCTGCATTCCCAGGCAGTTTAGGAATATCAGGGGCAAATATGGTGTAAAATATTCATGTCTAATTCCCAGCTAATGGAGACACAGCCTCACCTTGCTGCAGCCCTGGGCAGTGACCCCACAGCTCCCCAGCACTCCCCAGGATCACATCCAAGGCACACAGCAAAGCAGGAGCTGCCTGTGCAATAACTCAGTGTGACAGCAGCTGATTTAGCAGCTCCTCTCTGCTGATGGCAGCCAGGGAAAATCCCAAACCTTTATTCAGGTCACCAAGGTGGGAGCATCCCAGAGCTACAGCCCAGGAGTTTGGGGCAGCAAATCCACGAGGAAGCCACACATTTCTCTGTTTGCTTTAACCCATTTTGTGGCACTTTCTTGAGTGTCAATCACCAGCAGCCCCTGCTGAATACACCATTGTTTGTTCAACTGGACAGTGCGTGGACCATCATGCCTGAGACTGTCTAATGTCTGCTTTTAATATGGGCCAAGCCCTTCTTCCCCCCCTGTTTAGTATAATTTTATACTGGGTGGACACATTTAGGGCCTGAATGGTTTGACAGTAATGATTAATACCCTGCATTAGGAGATTCCAGTGAAAGTATTCAGGAGCACGCTGTGCAGTTTGGTTCTCATCAGATGGTCAGGTCTACAGGCCTATTAAAAACAGCAGGAGAGCTGCAGACTTAATCACAGAGGCTGGGCCCGTGGAGGGAGGAAGAGTGAGACACAAAAAAGGGAGAGAATGAATAGAAGGACACAGAAGAGGTGCAGGAGAGCTCAGACTAACACAAAACCAGGTGAGGGTTTCTTTAAAAGCTCTGTCCAAAAATGTTTCAAATGTAAAAATCTGTTTTTAAAAGCAAAGCAGGTATGGGTGGAAGACTTCACGAGGCAGAAGGTGAGAATTATTTAGGGTTTAATGGCAAAAAATTCTAGAAAGACAAAACAAGACCCAAAGCAGAACAGGTAACACTGGTGCTCACATGGCAGCAGGCCATGGAAAAATGCATCAAAGTTGTTTTAGGAGTGAAATCAGAGCGAACAAACCACTCAGAGAAAGGCATCACAAGTGTTTGCTGCTGTTTTGTGTCTGGTTATTAGTTCATGGAGCCATCTCCAGATAACTGGAAACCTCAGACCAACAGGGGTCCAGAGGAGGTCCCTGGTGACAGCAGGAGTGGGGCTCAGCTCTGTGCCCTCCTGACCCTCAGTGCAGCACAGCCCCCTCCCATGTGAGCCCAAACCTGCACTGCCATGCCTGTGAGGTATTGGCACCTGATAACGAGATATTATTGTGATTGTGTGTGTGAATGAACAGGGGCACTGAGGGACACCCCTGCTTTAGAGAACCCCCCACAATGTGCTCAGCAAACTCTGAATTTTTGGTCTTTTTTTGGCATTTCTCTCTCAGAATAAAAGCACAGAGGAAACCCAGAGATGCTGAGGTGAGCAGACAGCTCACCTGGGGAAGGTGCTCTGTGCAGGGCATGGGGAGGAGAGGCTGCTACAGCTGAGCCTGGCCTAACTCAGCCCTGGAGCTGCCCAAATGATGTTCTGAAACATGGTTTTGCCTAAATGATGTTTGTCTTGGGTTACAATACAGAGTGTGATCAAAGGTGTCTGTTCTGTCACCATCTGTGCAGGGTGGGGCAGTGATCCTGATCTCTGTGGGAGATATTCTGCTAATGGGCATCCATTGAAACCAGCTGGGGCAGTGTTCTTTATTTCCAAAGGAGATATCTCCTGTTCATGGCCATGTTTATAAACCAGGCAGGGCAGTGTTCTTTATCTTTTCACAACCCATCCTTCCTCCAGCCAGTCATTTTCTGCTCATGGCCATTGAGTCCCACTGTGGCACTGATAAAATTACTGCATCCCATTGGGAGTTGCTCCAGCCAGGGGGAAGAGCCCAACATTTCTTACCAAGATAAAAACAGAGGGTTTGGGACACTAAGGGAGCCCCTTTCTCCACTGGACTCCAGAGGAAAACGGGATTTCTCCACATCACCACTGGAGCTCCGGAGGGAAACTGCACCTTGTACAGGAGCACTGCTCCAGCTGAGCCACATCTGTCACTGCAGGAGGATGCAGCCACCATGGGATGGGACTGCTGCCAACACCCTGCCTGACGGGTGTCAGGTTGTACTCTGACTGTGTCAGGGTTTGGGGTTTGTTCTTTGTAGTGCTGTATTTCTATTTTAATTTCCCTAGTAAAGAACTGTTATTCCTATTCCCATATCTTTGCCTGAGAGCCCCTTGATTTCAAAATTATAATAATTTGGAGGGAGGGGGTTTACGTTCTCCATTTCAAAGAGAAGCTCCTGCCTTTCTCAGCAGACACCTGTCCTCCAAACCAGGATAATGTTCTGCAGAGGGCGAGGAAGCACTGAGGGCTGGCCAACAACACTTCAGGTGGTGCTGGAGCCCAGCTGAGCCCTGGTTCCATTTGCAGTTTTTTCCCTCTCACCCTTTCCTGCAGAGGTTTCAAACAATCCTTGAAACATTCCCTTAAACCACCACTTTCCCATCTCTGAGCAGGGAATTACAGAACTCGCTCTCCACCACAAGGAAAACACCAACCCAACCCCATGGAGATGGGAAATGCACCTCACTGGGAACTCTGGAACTTCAGCAAGGCATTTATTTTTTTATTTATTCCTTCCCCCAGCAAACAGCCCCACGGAGCACTAAGCAGCAGATTACATGCCTGTCTCACGAGAAACATAATGCTCCCAATAAAATAAAGCCATCAGCACCAGCCAAAATCCCAGGACATTCCATCCAGTCTAATCCCACCCATGCCACCAGTCTCTAATTTCCAGGAATTTTCACAAAGCCAATATTTGTTTGTAAGAGGTTTGCACAACGCTGCATTAAATGCTGGGAGAGGCACGTTGTGTTCTTTTTTTTTTTTTCCTGGTGGCCAAGCCCAACCTTTCTGCCACCATCACCTGATTGTGGCACATAAAAAATGTGGATTTTTCACTAAAGGATCACAGCCAAGATCACATAAATGTGTTATGAAAACCCCCCAAAAGTGCTATCAGAAAATCAGATAAGGGAACTCCATGGTGTGTTGACCAAGTGACAAATGCTCTTTTTAGGAAGGCTGCACCCTCCCAACCTGCAAACTCAACTTTGTATTATTGAAAACAACCAAAACCTTGAAAATGTGGTGACTTCAGCTGTTTTAAGCACTTGGTGGAAGTTCAGTCCCTAAAGCCCCAGCCCTGGGGGGATTTCTGGGGCCTCATGGGGACCATGGTGCTGCTCTGAGCTTGCAGTGGTTTCGTGGGTAACCCAGGGCTGCTCTGGGCATGGCTGTCACCTTTCAAAATGCCTGAATTTATATTAAAGCCCAAATCATCATTAAAACCCCAACAACACACAAGTGGCCTATAACAAAGCCCCTGAGGTGTTCAAAGTCTGTAAATCCCCTTTTTTTTGAACGTCTGAATAACAACAAACCCAAAACAATAATTAATTCTTCTCCAATGCACAGACCCAGTTCAGTAACAAGCACTAAAAATACATCTGAACCTTAGAAACAAAAGAGGAGGCACGGAGCACTTTGAAAGTTTGCTCCAATGATTAAATAAATTAGACCTGAGCTGCTAAGAAGGGAAGGACAGAAAGTTCACTACCAGCACCACAAGACGTTGCCAGCTCTTGACTTGTTTACCAGGAGAAAAAGGGCAAAACCCAGCACATTTCAACAGATTTCCAAATTCCGGGCATTTTTTAATATTTAAGTGACAATCTGATTTTCAGCTCTGTGAGATCTCACTTGATTTTTGACATGATGCCCATGCTGAGGAGGGAAGGGGCTCAGCCACCCATCCTCTGTGACAGTGACAATCCCAACAGAGCTCCCATTCCCTAAAAATCTGCTTTTCTCTGCTCCTCTTGGAGCCCTCCAGGGCATCTCCTGTGCCCCCACCTGGGGATGGGGCTCCCACACCATCACTGGGATGCTCTGAGACCCCCAGCCAGCTTTTCCCATCCCCACAGGGGCTGCAGGGAAACTCCATCTCCTCCCCACTAAAAATACTGCTCTGGGAACCCAGTGCTTTTTTGTGGCACATGAGGAATGTTCCCTTCATATTCAGAAGTATCATTGCCAAAGATCATTGTCTGAGGAGAACAACTGCTCCCAAATCCATGTAGTGGCAACGAGGATTTCACTTTCCAGCTGCAGGACATTTACTGTGAGCTTCCCACTCTGCACAACCTTCATACAAAGCTCCTGGAGCCCCACTTTTCCATCCTTTTCCCATTCATTTAATAGAAGAGTTCTCTTCTTAGACACCTGTGGATGATACAATTCCTCCAAAGCCATCTTCCCCTGGCCCTTGGAACTTGCTTTAATAGATAAGGTATCCTAGATACCAAGGTTGAGCCAAATTCCTTAAGAATTTGGTCACTCCCTAACACTTTGGAAGATAATTGGTTAGAAATTAGGATGTTTAATTGGTCAGTTTCTGTTCTTTGTATAAACTTCTATTGGTTGTAGTTTGGATCCTTCCTGAACCTATAAATATAGGTGTCTGCCCTTTGTTCTGAGAGAATCCATGTTTGACTCCCTTCGCATGAAATAAACTCTTGTGGAAAATCCTCAAGCGTGGCCGTCGGTCTTTCTCAGCTGATGAAAAATGTTGGTTTTCTGAGAGATAGCTACATAAAAATGTTGGTTTTCTGAGGATAGCTACATGTTAGCACTCTCTGGTCCTGTTGAAATCCACCAGGGACCAAAAGAGAAAACCCACAGACACCCAAAATAATGCGACAGCAAGCCCATGAGGAAATTTCTTGAATCTCGAATCTCAGTGAATCCTGCTACTTTCCCATAGCTTGGATCAGGAGCTGCAGAAGGAATGAGTGATCCCCTTCTGGAAGCATCATCTCTTTTTTTCTTTCTCCCTTTGATTGGGCCCTCTCCTGTGATGGACAGCGAGCGAACACAGGGACAGGAGTTCCGAGCACCCCACTGCTATCTGCACATTATTTGGATTTGCAGGTTATCAGTGGGGCAGCAACTTCGGCTATGACCTCATTAACTAATGTGGCCACATCAGCACCTCTGCACGGCCTTTATCACTCATCATGTGTCATAAAGCAGCCCGCTGACACCTCCCGGGAATGCTGGCTGTATCTTATCTCCCGCAGGGCGAGGACCCTCGCTGGGAGACACAGAGCCCGTCTAGGAATGCGCCGAGGAGACACGGCCAGCGGCAGCTGACAGGGGATGATTTCTCAAACAAACACCGAGGGGGAAATTAATGGCCTTTGGTTTGCCACTGACAATGCCGAGCAGAAATACATTAACTCCCGGCTGCTATAATTTAAGAATTATGAGTGCAATTTCAGCCCAAAGCTACTGGGACGCTTCCATCAGCATCGCCGATCATCGCCGGCGCAGGAGCCAGGGCCAGCATCTTTCATTTACATCTTTCATTTACAGCTCTATCCCCGGTGCCTGGGCGCTGGAATTCCCTTCCCACAGCTGAAAACCACAACAGCGTTTTCTCTTCATTTCTTCCTGTAAAAATCCTTTTTTTGGCATCTCCCAGATTTGGTTAGCGGGAGGAAAAGGAGCTCGCAGAGATTGATGCCAGGACACCTCACCCTGCTGTACCTTTAAAAAGGTGTGTGCTGTACCTTTATTAAAGGTGTGCTTGCCAGGAAAATGCCACCTCTCCCTGGCAGAAGCTGCTTGTTCCTCCAAAGAGTCCTGGAATGGTTTCACATCCTCAGCAAACGATTTGGGAGGCTCCTGGGGAGCCCTCTCCACACTGCTCTGTTGTTACACCAAAATGCGGTGGGTGTTTTAAAGTATGCAAAACCCCCTTTAAAAAAAGTAAAAATTTTATTTTAAATTAAAGAAAAACCAAACAAAAAAACCAAAAAACGACCCAACTGGCACGGTAAAATACCTCGGGTGAAGATCGAGGTAAAGAGAACGTAAAGCACACTGAGGGTCAGTTGGTCACTGCTGGCTGGACTGGGAGGGGTTGGGTGACTGAAAGAGCTGCTGGGCACGGCAAAGCTGTGACATCCTGTCTGCCCTCCCTGGGAACGATCCTTGTTTGGGAACGATCCCTGCATGGCAGCAATGCCTGCATGGCAATGATCCCTGAACAGGAACAATCCCTGCATGGGAGCAATGCCTGCATGGGAATGATCCCTGCATGGGTGCAATCCCTGCATGGGTGCGATCCCTGCATCAGAACAATCCCTACATGGGAGCAATCCTTGAACAGGAACAATCCCTGCATGAGAGCAATCCCTGCATGGGAATGATCCCTGTATGGGTGCAATCCCTGCACAGGAACAATCCCTTCATGGGAATGATCCCTGAATGGGAATGATCCCTGCATGGGAGCAATCCCTGCATGGCAATGATCCCTGCATGGCAATGATCCCTGAACAGGAACAATCTCTGCATGGGAGCAATCCCTGCATGGGTGCAATCCCTGCATGGGTGCAATCCCTGCATCAGAACAATTCCAGCATGGGAATGATCCCTGCATGGAAATGATCTCTGCACAGGAACAATCCCTACATAGGTACAATCCCTGCTTGGGAACAATCCCTGCATGGGAGCAATCCCTGCATGGGAGCAATCCCTGCAAGGTAACCATCGCTGCATGGCAATGATCCCTGCATTAGAACAATCCCTGTATTGGAACCATCCCTATATGGGAACAATCCCTGCATGGGAGCAATCCCTACATGGGAACATTCTTTGCATGGGTGCAATCCCTGCATTGGAGCAATCCCTGCATGGGAATGATCTCTCCATGAGAACAATCCCTGCATTGGAGCAATCCCTGCATGGCAATGATCCCTGCATGAGAACAATCCCTGCATTGGAGCAATCCCTGCATGGGAATGATCTCTCCATGAGAACAATCCTTGTGTTCCTCCCATCCCAACTGGCAGCTGGCAATCCCAAAATGCCACATTTCCCTAAATTAATGCACTGCCCTAGAATTCAAAACAAACAACCAACCAAGCAAATGAGGAAAACCACGCTCCCTGAGATCCGGAATCCACCTGATGCTGCCCATTCCCTGCAGGGAGCTAAAGGGAAGAGCTGATCACACTGTCACTGGGTAGGGCTGCTGAGATCCACCTGGGGACCATATCCTGCCAAAATATCATGGATGCTTCTCTTACCACTGTAAGATCTCTGGGGTATTCCAAAGTTCTTTTCATCCTGACCTGAATGTTCTCATTTTTTCCCATTGTCTTCTTTTTTTTTTTCTCTGCTTTTTAAAAGAGTGTCTTGTTCTCAGTGGCATTTCCCTTTTTGTAAATTATCTGTTGGAGCAACTTGGAAAAATCAGCTTGTGGGACCTGAGAAACCCACAACTCTGACAGCCTGGTCCCACCAGCCAAACTCTGAAAAATCTGTTCTATGTCCTCACATCCCCAACCTGTTATTGAGTCTGGAGACTAACACAGCCCTCACCATCAACACTGGGATAAAGACTCTTCTCTATGCCTTTTCCAGACTCAAAACCAGATCTTTTATTAAACCACATTAACCTAAACATCCTCCCTTTATTCCTCCCCTGCTGGGTAACACCGTGTCAGAGCACGAGCTGCCAGGAACGCGCCGGGTGCTGCTGGAAGCTGTAAAAGAGGCCGACGAAACACACGGAGCAGAAAACATAAACACATCAGCCTGACATGGATTAAACTGACCAGGGACATCAGAATGACTTTTCTCAATTGTTATAAACAAAAGCAGAGCCCCATAAACATTTTCCATGCCTGGGCGCGCCAGGAAAAGTTGGTTTTGAAAGCGAAAATGAAATCGCGGCGCTGCGAGGAGGTTCCACTCGGGCAGGAACAGCTCAGCTTGTCACAAAGCCCAGATTGTTTCAGTCTGCACGTGCTCAACGCTCTGCTGGGCTCTAGAGGCAGCATTGGCTCATGGATGGCACACGGGGAGCAGGACAGGCCCAGCTGTCCCAGCATCTCCAGCTGCTTGTGGTTTCTGGAAGGGGCCACTGATCCCATCCTTGGCTGTGTCACCATTTCTGGAAATGGCCACTGATCCCCGTCCTTGGCTGTGTCACCATTTCTGGAAATGGCCACTGATCCCTGTCCTTGGTTGTGTCATCATTTCTGGAAATGGCCACTGATCCCTGTCCTTGGCTGTGTCACCATTTCTGGAAATGGCCACTGATCCCTGTCCTTTGGCTGTGTCACCATTTCTGGAAATGGCCAGTGATCCCCATCCTTGGCTGTGTCATCATTTCTGGAAATGGCCACTGATCTCTGTCCCTGGCTGTGTCACCATTTCTGGAAATGGTCACTGATCCCCATCCTTGGCTGTGTCACCATTTCTGGAAATGGTCACTGATCTCTGTCCTTGGCTGTGTCACCATTTCTGGAAATGGTCACTGATCTCTGTCCTTGGCTGTGTCACCATTTCTGGAAATGGTCACTGATCTCTGTCCTTGGCTGTGTCACCATTTCTGGAAGTGGCCACTGATCCCTGTCCTTGGCTGTGTCACCATTTCTGGAAATGGTCACTGATCTCTGTCCTTTGGCTCCTTTTTTATGAAGTGCTCTGGACCCCCAGGGGGTGACACCCACACATGTGAATGTCCTCGAGAGCTCTCTGCTGTGACACTGAGGTGGCAGCTCCAGGACACCTGGGTGTCACACCCTTGGGGTTTATCTGCCCTGGCCCACCCCTGGCACTGATTCTCCATGGAGAAATCAGTGGGAAAGGCAATTCTCTTTACTGGCCACATCTCCACCATGAAAATCCAAGGCCCAAATCACATTTTGCTTCAGAACAAACTCAAATTTGTGTTCCAGCTCCTTTTAACTTGAACTTTTCTTCCCAGAAAACAAAAACCAAAACCTCCCCCCCAAAAAAAACCCCAAAAACCAAACCAAACCAACCAACCCAAAAGACTTAAAAAAGGATTTATGATAATTGGTGCTGTGGCCCCAGAACTCCAAGTATTGTGCAGTTACTGCCTCGATGTAGAATATTTTTCCTTTCTCTTGTCCCCTGCATTGCTACTGAAGGTGCCTGGCCCTTGAAACACTCAAGGAATTTTTTTACATCACATTTTTCAAAACATTTCCAGGGCCTGGACAGCCTTGGTTAGAGTCAAAATTTGTGATTTTCTGAGAGCCAAGCACGGGTTTGTGAGCTCAGCAGACTCTCAGCTGGTTGTGCCACGAGGCTTTGCCCTCACCCCAAATTCAGTGTGACCCACAGGGACAGGTCTGAGCACACCCCTCCCCAGACACACACCGTTTCCTTTTTCCATACAATTATCTGGAATTCAACACCCATTCCCACTTGTTTTCATGGCTGGAGTTCTCCTCAGCAGCTCCTTTGTGTAGGAAGTGCAAAGATCACTTGGTCTTTCCGAGGGCCACCCAAAAGCACGAGTCCCCCGTGAGTGATGACGTGGGGTTAATAATTTATCACAGTGCTGCCTGCTGAATTCTCTGAATCAAAACATGATCAATGAAAACCAGTTGGTTTATTGAGTTTCCTGTCAGTTTTATTTCCTGAAGACATGGGAGGGAGTGCAGGGGATGCCTGCTGTGCAGAGAATGCTGCTGCAAAGTTACGCTGATCGATGCAAGTTTGCCCAAAATAATTATTCTCTTAGGGAATGTTCAAGACACTCTGTGGCACACCAACCTCTTACAGCTAAAACTTGGTGAGTTCAAAGCCTTTTGTCTGTGTCGCTGTTTTCTTAGAAACTTGAGAGACTTTGGAAATAAATCTGTGCTTTAAAAGCCTGCTATTAATTTTTATGTAATGTGTTTAATTTTTGTATTATCTCTGTGACATGGATGTGGCTGGAAGGCAGAATAAGGAAATAAGAAGTCAGCAAGCACGCTGCTGGTGGAGGCAGAGTACTCCAGCACCTTTCCTCCTCTCTGGCAAATAAATTCAAAGCATTTACTCCCTGCTGCATCTGCTGCAGATAAATTCTGCACCCAGTGTCTCTCAGTGCCACACAAGGAACCCAGACTGAGCCCATGCTCCCAAGCAGGTCGAGTATTCCAACAAAAATAAAGGGGGAAACAACTGAAAAGGAGGGTTTAGATTGGCTGCTAGGAAGAAATCCTTTACTATGAGAGTGGGGAGTTCCAGGCACAGGAACTGGATCCCTGGAAGTGTCCAAGGCCAACCTTGGAGCAACCTGGGATAGTGGAAAGTGTCCCTGCCACAGCAGGGAGTGGGATGGGATGATCTTTAAGGTCCCTTCCAATCCAAACCAGTCTGGGGTTCTGGAATTCTCTGAGTGTTCAGCACAGAGGTGAGCTTGGCACAGCCACAGGGGCTGGGGACAGGATGGTGGGATAGAGGGGAAAGCAGGACAGGGAACAGGATGGTGAGATAAAGGGGAAAGCAGGACAGGTGCTCTGCTCATCCACCTCCCAGAGCAATGAGAACGCCTCTAGCCACACAGACACCTCTCCTGAAGGTCAGAGCCCTTCCCCTCAGTCACAGCAACCCTGAGGTGTCCCCATGGTGCTGTTCCCACCCTGGGTGTCCCCATGGTGCTGTTCCCACCCTGGGGTGTCCCCATGGTGCTGTTCCCACCCCATAACTGCCCTGCTCTTTGGGAACCAGCAAACCCCACCCTCCATCCCAGCCACAAAACCCGCCCAGGAAAAGGGGAAAAGGGCTGCAGAGGTGGCTTGGATTGTTTTCCCTCACACATAGAGAGCTGGGCTCTGAGCTGAGCACAGAAAGCCCCCAGTGTTTGTCTAAGATGGGATCTTAACTTTCTCCATCCCTTTCAAGTGCCCGGACCCTCGCAGGTGTGCGCTGCTTCGTTTTCTCTCTTTTTCTTTCTTCCTTTTTTTTTTTTTTTTTTGAAAGATTGATTACAGGCTAAGCAGGGCTCCTTTAGCCAGCGCTCCCATCTCTAATTATTAGCACTGCCAACTTTTCCAGCACAATGCCCAGTGTCAGATAAAGGAAATCTGTTCCTGTCTGTTCTGTAACTGATATCAGCTCCATAGTGACCGTCCCTGACCCCGGGACCCCGCGCTTTGTTTGCTGCTACATCTTTACTCTGCTGAGAATGGAGTCCACACACATCAAAAAAATCACCAATATTAATTAAACCCCAGATACTGTTATCAACTTGAGTGAATAATGGGCTTTGTCGTGCTGCACTGAGTGGCCTCAGCGAGACTTTGCCACTGACAACATTCAGAATATTAGATTTCCAATTCTTCTTTCATCTTGCCCACCACCTCTTTGAATTAGTGGTTGTTGCACTGCAGCAGTCAGGAATCTGTGAAAAATCTGTCTGTACACAGCACAATATGATGCAGACACACTGTTGGATCCTGAATCACCCTTTTCTGATAGAAAAACATAATTAACCATGTTATTAAATATGTGAATATCTGCACTCTGCTGCATATTTACAGAATGGATCTTCTGGCAGGGTGGATGTTGGGGTGATGTCCAGCACAACAAAGTAACAGAATTTGGGATTTGTGAGTGCATCTGATGGGAATAACAGCATCACCTGGGGGCCAGTGTCAGATTTTGGGGATACCTCAGCACAGCAGAAATAATCAGTCCTGGCATTTACCAAAACTCTGTGACCAAAGGGATTAAGGGATTCACACAGGTGCTGCAAGGCAGGACAGGATCCACACCAGAACCTGGGGATCCTGCTTTATTCCTGAGTGATTTCTTTAGGCTTTAGAATTGGCATTTGGGCACTCCTAAGCCATGAGACCTAAGGGAAAACACCTTTACAAGGGAATTTTTAAAAGCTTGATGTATGAAACCTTCCTTTTCAATGTTCAAACCCAGGGAATATTCAGAAAGCAGACATTTTCTTCTAAACTTCCCAGCCAAGCCTGGCTGTCACCACAGTGAGCTGTAATGGGAATTATGTAATTGTGCCCAAGAGGGCTGGTCCCAACTCCAGACACTTCAGTCAGACACAGAGAGAGGGTGGGAGACAAAGCAACAGCAAATGGGATAATAATAATAATAATAATAATAATATAATACCAAAAAGGATGCTGCTAAAGAAGTGAGGCTCTCTTTCCCACTTGAGCTCTAAAATCAAAAGCAATGAAAAGAAAATTTTTCAACAAGAATTTCTAAGGGGTGACCAACATGTGAATGAATCCAGTCCCAGCCTGACATTTCTTCAACACATCCCAAATCCTGCCAATCCCTGATTTGGAGGAAATTGAGCCCATTTTTCCTCTGCAGCCATGAGGGCACTGCTGGTTCACCCCCCTTGCAGCACCAGCCCCTCACACCTGGGATCCCACAATTTTCCTGGGGCAGGAATTCTCTGCTCCAGCATGGACCAACATTCCCAGGGCTCCCTGGAACACTGAAAGTTGCAGCTGCTGCAGTAGCCAAGAATTGATTTTAAAATATTCATTACAAACTCACATCTCCAATCAACACGAAAATATCTGCTGTAATAATTTCAATATTCCTCCTGTTGATTATTTCATTAGCTTTATTGGTTTGATAAGTTTCTGATTTTCCAGTCCTTTGGATTTCCATATGGATTGGAGGCTGAGATGTTCCCTGTCTGGGGAGGGATGCCTGACTGTGTTTTGGTACCATTTATTGGAGTCCAATAAATCTGATATTAAGAAGAAATTCTTCCCCATGATGGCACAGGCTGCCCAGAGAAGCTGTGGATCCCTTGGATCCCTGGAAATGTCCAAGGCCAGGTTGGATGGGGCTGGGAGCACTCTGGGACAGTGAAGGTGGGACTGGATGGGATTTAAGGTCCCTTCCAACCCAACCCATCCCATACTTCTGTGATTTTCTGGTTGTTTTCTTGCTGCAAAGACACCTCACAAGAAACTTGTGTTTTCTATAAAATAAATATAATCACCCTTCACGGCTGGTGAGAGAATGCACTTGATGTTAATTACTGGTAAGTAATTAAATAGATTTGTTTTCCAGCTCCCAATCCTTTTCCTCCTCACCACCTCTGCCCTGTTCAGTTTGGTTTTCCCTGTCTCTAAAATCCAGCTGAACGATGGATCAGCATCAACAGCACTTTTTGACATCCTCAATGCAGTCCTTCCTCCCTAAACTCTTTTCCCCCAACTTCTTTCCATGCCAGCTCCTAAAGACCCCTTGATTACCTGGATAATTGACTGGTGCTGCTGGTAACAGCACCACAGACTAATTGAAATGTATGAGAAACAATTACGGGTAATTGGAATCAATTAATCGACGATTTTCTGTGGAACTGCTGCTTTATGCAGGCAAATCCTAATTACATTTCCACAGCCTGGGAAAAAGCTGAAATTGTGGTGTGGATTTTGAAGTGAAACTGCTTTTTGCGTTGGGGAAAGGAAAGGAAAGGAAAGGAAAGGAAAGGAAAGGAAAGGAAAGGAAAGGAAAGGAAAGGAAAGGAAAGGAAAGGAAAGGAAAGGAAAGGAAAGGAAAGGAAAGGAAAGGAAAGGAAAGGAAAGGAAAGGAAAGGAAAGGAAAGGAAAGGAAAGGAAAGGAAAGGAAAGGAAAGGAAAGGAAAGGAAAGGAAAGGAAAGGAAAGGAAAGGAAAGGAAAGGAAAGGGAAAAAGGGAAGGGAAAAAGGAAAGGGAAAAAAAAGGAAAGGGAAAAAGGAAAGGGAAAAAGAAATGAAAATCCTTTGGAATGTCACCAGCTGGAATTTCTCCTCAGCCCTCCCCAAGCAGGATGGGTTTGACACCTAGAGCAGGATTTTAGGTGGCCCTTCCCAAGCCCCACTGGCACTCACAGGTTATTCTCAGGGATAACTCAAGTCCCTAAACCTCCCTCAGAACTCTGTGTGGAGCTCCAGAGGTTTTGCTTCCTTTGTGTTAAAATGTTCCTAGAAAGGGAAAAACTTGGTGAGAGGGAAATGCCCTCACATGTGAGGAGTCTGGAGAGGGGGATAGGGTGGGCATCACCTCTCTCCCATCCCCAGACACCCCCTGATGGCATGGCTGGGTTTGCCAGTCCCCCAGACAGCCCTGAGGCTCTCTCTGTGAGCACAGCCTCCTGTCAGGGTTAAGTTTAGTGTCTGTTCCTTATCAGATGAGAGCAGGCTGGAGTTTCAGCATCCTGACTCCTGCCATTCTCCCGCATTCATTCCCACTTCCTGCTCGCTGAAAGTCAAGCTGCCATTCACAAAAGAGGGGCCTTATCTCCTTACCTCTTGACCCTGAATCATGGCTGCAAACACAGGGTTTTCTTTCTGCCAGCACCAAACAGGTGGCAAAGTCCTTTGGCTCTGGGTCTTGAGAGAATAAAAGAAAACATCGTCCTCTGGTTCATTGTTGGGGTGTTGGAGATGGCAAATCTCAAGCTGCAAAACCCCTTTAAAATGAGCCTTTTATAAAGCAAACTGCCCTTTACAAACAGATCTGAGAAATTAGGAGATTATCAGCTCCTAATCAGAATTGCCTCGAATGATGAGGAATTTCAGCAATAAAAATGGGAGGGTTTGGGGGATGTTCTCTGTGCTGAAGCCCAAAACTGAAGTGGCTCCTTCCCTGAGGATGCCCTGCACAGAGCTCTTATCAGAGCAGCTCTCAGCCCCAGGCTGGCTGTGCAGCAGCTTTATCACCTCTCACAGCCAGAGCACTTGAGCTGAGGAGCTTCGGTGGGGAAAGGACTCGAGACAATTAAGGGAACTACAACACGAGTGCCCCTGAAAACTTCAAGTGGCAGAAACTGATGTGTCTTGTTAAGGAATTGGTGAGACAATATTTAAACTTCTTCCCATCAAAATTAACTGTCAGCCTCCACAAAACTGAGGATTTTTGGGTTGGATTTTTTTTTTTTTTTTTTACAAAATTACATTCAAAGATTGTTTTAACATTTTGGGCCGAGGCTCTGCTCAGTGTCTGGACACTGTCCTGCTGTGTGAGCAGATCCTCAGCCTGCACTTTTCCTTCATAATTTGCAAATCCAAACCACATAAAAACTCCAAGCCTGATAACAAAACTACTGAAAATTTTGCTACAATTTCCTCTGAGCTGTATTTTATTGTCAAAGTGCTGGAACTCCTCAGTGTTCCTCCTGCAATTCCAGGGGGAAGAGGCTGATCCCAATTCCTGAGCAGCACCTGGCTGGAGCTGTGGGACATGTCCTTAAACCCCCATCCTGGATAACAGGAGGAGAATTCCTCAAGGGATTCATCCCCCAGGCTGGGATGGGGCAGCCCCTGAGGAAAACCAACTATTTATTAAAATAATACCCTCTGTCCCCTTGGCTGAGGGTGCAGGGTCAGATAAAAGTGACATGAAAGCATTTCTGCAGCTGGTGCCCCAGCGGGACAGTGCGAGGTGACAGTGCACAGTTGTCCCCAAATTGTTGGGCAAGCTATGTCATGTCCCAGATAGCAGCAAGAGCCCTGAGCAGCGTGTCTGGGGCCCTTTGAACTCGTGATGAGCTCGGGGTGTTCTCTCCTCTTTATTTTTGTCACTGCTCCAGACCCCGGGGCAGGTGGGGAGGGAGATCAGGGGCAGCAGAGCCTCGGGGTGAGGGGCAGGAATGATCCCAGGAATGGGGATTTTCAGGGTGCACAGCAGTTTTCTTTGGTATGAAAAGAGAAAAACAGAAATACAACCCCCAAAAAAATCTCCCCTTCCCTGAGAATCCTCAGAGAACAGGGAAAACCTCCTTGCCCTCCTGCCAGAGCCAGGCTCCTCCTTCCAAAGGAACTGAGAGCTGCCGTCCCTTTGACATTAAATATTTGGGAGGAATCTTCTGAAGGAGGAGTTTGGAAGGATGTTTCTGGTGGGATTTCCCATTTTCCAGAATGCTGCTGTAATTAAAGCATCCCAGTTCAGTGTTCAACTGCATCAACAGGTGATGAGAGGAACTCTGAGCTTCACCTGCATCCCCTCTTAGTTGGTTGATCACTTTTCCAAGCAGCCTGAACAAACAGGAATGAATTATTTAAGAGACCTTTCTCCCCAGCCAGGAGAAAGAAAAATGTCCTCATTTCATAACATTGTTATAAGAGGATGTAAAGGAGAGAAATTCTTCCTCAATATTCTTTCCCTGCCTGTCAGTGGACAACAATCCCAATGGATTCCAAATAATCAGCAGATGAGGGAGCTGGAATATTCCATACCAGAAACATGAACAACCTGAAGGTCAAATAAATAACTTACAGTCAGCATAAACAGGATCACTGTAACAAACCCATCTAACTCTGCCCTAACTGTGGATGGATCTGTGGAAAACGATTCCTGGTGCACAAAAAGGTGGTTGGAGAAGGGGTTTGGGAAATGGGGGCAGCAGCTGAGTCCTTTCATAGGAGGTAAAAAGGGTTAAAAAATTGGGTTGGTCCTGGAGAAGAGTTGTCCACCAAGAGCCACTGCTGCCTTCTCCACTGGTCTTGCAGAAGGCACTGAAAGTTTTGTTTTTAGTTTTTTTTTTCAGAATGTTTGGATATTTTGCATGCCTGGGGTGCAATGTGAAAGGCTGGGGTTGTCAGTGGGGCTGTGCACCCCTTGTGTGAGAAGGGAGGGAGGGAGATGTCCCTGTGCAGTGCCCAGAGCACAGGATTTACAGGACAGAAACTGCACAGAATTAAGATACTCCTGAAAGCGTGTCCCTGCCTGGTCCTGTCTCTGTTACCCATTAATTCTCATTCCAGAGCAGTGCTGTGAGAGCTGAACCCCTGCTCTAGAGAGCACTGAGCCACTGGGGCACTTCCTAGAATCACAGAGACCCATGGAATCTTGGAAAAGACCTCCCAGATCATCGAGCCCAACCTGTGCCTGATCCCCAGCTCGTCCCCAGCCCAGAGCCCTGAGTCCCAATTCCTTGGTCACCTCCAGGGATGGGCACTGCAAACCTCCCTGGGCACCCCTGCCAAGCCTGAGCCCCCTTTCCATGGGGAAATTTCCTGTTACAATCATGGATGGCCGTGCCTTAACCTCAAAAATGTCCAGCTCCAAATCAAAAATGTCCAGCTCCAAATCCCCAGCCCACAGAGCTCATCCCAAGGCAGCAATTCCCATTCCAACAACCCTGGAACACACCAGATCAGCTCTGTCCCAGCACAGCAAGGGCCAGGTGGGGACACCCCGAGCCACAGGCAGATTCTGTGTACCCACCCAGGCCCTGCCTTCCTTCAACCTCCACCTTTCCCACTGGACAAACTCCCCCAAAGATGATATCTTCTGTTTTCCCCCCAGTACCTGTGGTAGCACTGCCCTGATAACAGCTTATCTCCATCTCAGTTATCTCCATCTCAGTTATCTCCATCCCAGGTTATGTCCATCCCAGGTTATCTCCATCACACTTATCCCAATCTCAGTTATCTCCATCACACTTATCTCCATCTCAGCTATCTCCTTCCCAGGTTATCTCCATCCCAGGTTATCTCCATCCCAGCTATTTCCATCTCAGTTATCTCCATCACACTTATCTCCATCCCAGGTTATCTCCATCTCACTTATCCCCATCTCAGTTATCTCCATTCCAGTCATCTCCATCTCAGTTATCTCCATCCCAGCTTATCTCCATCTCAGTTATTTCCATCCCAGGTAATCTCCATCACACTTCCCTCCATCAGACTTATCCCCATCTCATCTATCTCCATCTCAGCTATCTCCATCCCAGGTTATCTCCATCTCAATTATCTCCACCACATTTCTCTCCACCACACTTCTCTCCATCTCAGCTACTTCCATCCCAAGTTATCTCCATCTCAGTTATCTCCATCCCATCTTGTCTCCATTCCAGGTTATCTCCATCTCAGTTATCCCCATGTCAGCTATCTCCATCCCAGGTTATCTCCACTACATTTCTCTCCATCTCATCTATCTCTATCCCAGGTTATCTCTATCACACTTCTCTCCATCACACTTATCCCCATCTCATCTATCTCCATCTCATCTATCTCCATCCCAGGTTATCTCCATCACACTTCTCTCCATCCCAGGTTATCTCCATCTCAGTTATCTCCATCCCAGCTTATCCCCATCTCATCTATCTCCATCCCAGTTATCTCCATCCCAGCCCACAGCTCAGGCCTCCCAGCAGGACAGATGCCTGGCAGTTGACTGAAAGCTGATTCCTGTCAGGAGCTATTTTCTCCCTGAGACAGAGGAGACATTGTGCCCCTTGCTGCTCGAGTGTGGCCTTGGCTACTGCCAAAAGACCACCTTTTTGTTTTTTTCTCTTTCCTTCCCTGAGACAAAACAGAATCCCCCTGCTGTCAGCTCTATCTGGAGCTGCTGAAAGGGGATGTATAAGCCCAGTAATGCTGCTGGGGAGATAACTGTCAAACAGCATGAAAACCCCTGCCTGTCTGCCCACAGAGGGACTGAAGCTCCATGGAGGCTACAACTCAATGCTCAACAGCTCCTGGCATCTGTGAGGTCTCTTTCTTAGCTGCTTTTTAATGCTCTGGTGAAAGGAAACACTGTGGGGATTCAGAACCTGCCTCTGCTCACCCAACTGGGCCACTGGGTGGTTGCTGGAGATGTGGAAATGGGCATTGTTGCCCTTGGAAGGGGAATGGGGAGGGAAACAGGGAGCTCTGCTGCACACAGCAGGGATGTGAAGCAGATTTTCAACCTGCTTTACAGTGCTGGGCTGGGAAAACAGATAAAAGTAATGTAAATGTGTACCAAAGGCACGAGAACAACACTGAGGTGCTGAGAGTCACCAAAGGCTTTTGCCACTGCAGTCATGCACAAAACCACACACAAAGCAGTTTGCACCCACATCAGAACAGAAACTGTGATGGAAGTATATAAAAAAGTGGTAGAGGTACTTTAAAAAGGATTAAATGTGGGACTGATGAACATAAAACCCCCCAAATTAAAACCCCCCAAATTACACTATTTGCAGTTTTATTCTAGGAACAGGAAAACTAAAGTTTCCCTCTGAAAACCACAGTGATCAGGAGCCAACCCCCACATTATTGCATCCCAAAGCACCTTCTGGGCAGGGGCTCACTGGGAGGAGCTCCCAAAGCTCCTTTCAGTGGTGTCAGGAGCTCAGAACCCCTCTGTGATCCCCAGCTCAGGTTCAGAGCTTCAGGGGGTTCAGTCTCCACCACATCTGACAAACCCCACAGGCTTCAATCTGCAAGACACAAAACAATCCCTTGCACAAACAAACAAACACGTTGGGAACAGCAGGCAATGGGAAAGAAGTTTAAAAAAAGGCAAAAAAAGTAAAATCCAATTAAAAAACCTCCAAACTCCATCAATTTCACAACGATGAAAATATGAAGTTGATGAAGTTGAATAATACATATGGAGAATACTCCTCATTTTTGTGCATTATTTGGGAATGAAGAGAAAGCAAATTCCATCAGCATAAGGAAAAGACTTTAAACTCCTGAATATCAGAGCAAGCTGGACTAGTCCAGATTTGATGATGTTTTCCCTCCTAAAAATCTCTCTGCAAAATCAAAGCTTTTAGGGCAACCCAAAGTCAAGGTCAAAATTATTCCACAAACCATCCAGTCTGTGCCTGTAAATCCAGGTATTTTGTATATGTGTGTGTATCTGTACATCAATTCAATGTTCAGTTTCTGGCTCAGCATGTCTTTATGTCTGTGGGGATCCTCCTGGAATAAGAGAGTTTCATCAGGCTGAAAGGTCTGGGGAAGGAAACATCTCCCAGCTGTTCTAACCCAGCCAGAGAGTTCTTTGGAAACTCCTAAAAGGGAAGTGCAAATTGGAATCAGGGCCCAGCACACGATAAAACTGCTGCTGCAACTGTCCCTGTGCAGTGATTCATCAGATACCTTCTTTCTTGTTTTCATAAATGATAAGTAAATCCACTTAGTTTGTGTGAGTTGTGCCTGCAGGGATTCCCTCTCCCTCACCCCTGTGCTGGGGTGGCAGCGAGCCAGCACGAGCCAAGCTGCATTTCCCAGCTTGTGTCAGCTTGTCTGTTTATTTCTTTTCTTGGGGGGGCAAAAAAAAAAATAAAAGAGAAAATCAGTCTAGAAGGAATTGCTGGTTTCATTGTTTAGTTCTGCTTTTCCTGCACTTAACCACAATATCAGCATCAAAGCATCCCCTGATAGGGAAATACAAACTCCCATCTCCAGTTCAGCCAAGAGCAGCAAGCACTGCTCTCCCTGAATGAAAAGAACAATCCTCACTCACATTTCATGCATTAAAAAGTAGTTGAAATCACAGATTTTTATATATTTACAGATCTAATAATGTGGAAGCTGCTTTAGAGCGTATCAGCTACAATAACAAAAGCAGCACTTTGGAGATTTGGTGTGAAAATTTGGATTTGGCCACTGGAAAGCTTGGATTGGGCTGAGAAATGCCTCTTGGACATGGCTGGGTGTCACACTGCTGCTCAGCTGGCACAGGGCTGCAAACACACTGGGAAAAGCCCCCAAAGTTTCCTCAAGGTACTGGAGACTCCAGAACTGGTTTTTCACTGATTGAGGTGTGAGACCCCACTCAGCTTTAGGACTCCAGTCCTTGCTCCATGAGCCCCACATCCTCACATAACAAATAGGAGAATGATCCTGGAGACCTGGCAGCTGAGATCAGGAGAGATGGAATCCCAGTTCCTGCTCAGCCCTCAGTTCAGAGGGGAGAAGTGGCACCAAACCCCTTCCAATATTCACTGACCAACCCCCAGGCACTGATCCCCAGCCCAGAACACGAGCCCAGGGTGCTGCAGCTCTCTGTGCCACCCCAGCCATGAAAAAACACAAATCCCTGTTGAATTTAAAAACCTCTTCAGCCACGAGACTGAAAGCAAAACCAATGAGTGTCACAGCCACCTCAACAACCCATGGTTCTTCTTAAAACACAAACCCTCAGGGCCAAGAGGCCACAAATTGTGCCATAATCAGAAGAATCCACTTTTTAACAGAGGCACCTCTGCCAGCCTGGGTGCTTTGATCAGAAATATTCGTGGGGAGAGGAGAAACCCGAAAGTGTGAATTAATGGCTGGGTTCTCCGTGGCCAGGCCAGGAAGCTGCTGCTTGGCTCCAGCCTGGTCCTGTGTATGGGGAGAGTGTTATCTAAACCACTAGGACGACTATAAAATATCTTAACAGCTTCTGCTGCTTAGCTGGGAGCAGGGCTCCCAGTATCTAATATGAAACAAGTGGGGCAGGCTGTGAAAGGCAGCTCTATATTCCGAGGCCACAGCGGCTGGAAGCTATGGGGTCGTCTCAGAAGCTCTCAATTGTTTTTAAATTCTGTTTTTACAAGGAGCGTGAGATTTATAGGCTCTTGAGGGGAAGAAAATGATGTAACTTGAGTAAATCAACAGGCCATTTATTCCTGGCCCTGTTTCCTCTCTGTCACTGAGCTCTGGAACGAGCCCCCAAGCACTCCCTCTTCAAAACAAGAGCAGCCCAGGCTGCAGAGACCTTGCAGGGACAGTTAAAGGCACAGCTCCTGCCTTCCCTGCCTGGCTGAGCTGGGGCCAGCCCAGGGATGTGCTCCCACCCCCCAAAAACACCGGGCAGCTGTGAGAGGGTGAACCCCAGGACTGGGAGTGTTTGATGAGAACATCCCCCAAAGCACAGTGTGGGAAATGGGGAGGGAAGGGGAGGTGGATTTTTTTTTTCCTCTTTTTTTCCCCTCTCACATCCTGGTTGATAATGGATCAGCTCATTATCAGCATTTTCCAAACTGCTCCTAAACCTCAGTGAGCCCAGCTCATGGAGTGAGATGTCCTGACCATCAACCCAGCACTGGAGATGGGGCAGAGAGGGATGATTCTCCTGACAGGGAATACCAGGAGGTGATTCCTGCTGTGATCTCCTCAGGTTTCTTCCCAGATGAAAATGTGACATAAAAAGTGCAGGCAGGAATTCCCAGTGGAAGCAGTTCCAGTGCTGAGGGGTCTTGGGGTGTCTGAGCATCCTCACTCAAGGGGGAATGGCTTCAAACTGACAGAGCAGGGTTAGATGGGATACTGGGGAGAAATTCTTCCCTGGGAGGGTGGGGGGCCCTGGAATGGATCTCCCAGGGAAGCTGTGGCTGCCCCTGGATCCCTGAAGTGTCCAAGGCCAGGCTGGACAGGATTGGAGCAGCTGGGACAGTGGAAGTGTCCCTGACATGGCAGGAGTGGCACTGGGAGTTTTTTAAGGTCCCTCTCAACCCAACCCATCCCTTGATTCTTTGATTTTAACCTTTGAGCAGACCTCAACCCTTGTTACTCACCTGTCACCATCCCCTCGAGCAGAGAGGGAAATTCTGGGTGGAAAACCCCCATTTTGTGGATCTCCTGTGCCAACAGAGATCCTGCTGCCCCTCCTCTCCTTTCCCAGTGCTCTGCCTATTCACAGAGTGAATATCCTGGGTTCCCACAACAGAGCCCCAAACTTTTGTTTGCTGCTGACACCCAGCTGCCTCTGAGGCTCTGCTGCAGCAATTCCAGCACTCAGGTCAGGCAGCCAGGCTGAACCCTCACCTTTGACAGTGATCTTTATCTAGACTCCATCTTAATTATTTATCTCAGGAAGGTCAGGAAGAAAATGCCTCTCTCAGGACCCCCACTGCTCCAAGCCCGCAGAACTTGTTAAAATGCGAGTTCTTTGAGGACGGTAATTCAAGCAAGGATGAGAAACTGCTGCATCACTTTTAGACCCGTTAGGAGATGTTTAGGAAATTGCTCTCAGCTCACAATTATCATTTTCAAACCCAGCAATTGAGGAGCTTTCCTCGTAAAACCCAGACTCAGAAGGGCCACAAGAGCTTTGCTAACGAGACGTGAAAGATTTTACATCGTTCATGTGGTTTTGCCTGGAAGTTTAGCAAACACAAAAACCTCAGAGACAATAAAAATTTAAAACCTCTTGGAAAACACAGGTAACATGTGTATCAAGAATTTTGCAGGATTTCAGCAGTCTTAAAGCTTCAAGCATTTTAAGAAAAGTTTTAATAAAATCATTAAAAACACAACACTTTGTCCCCACTTCAACGGTGTTTCCCAGCATAATTTAAGAAAAGCCACACAAACAATAAAAGGAAGAAAAAAAAAAAAAAAGGGGGGGAAAAACCTCGTAGTAAAAAACTGGGGTATAATTTTCTTCAATCAACTCCAGCTCATGACTGCAATTACCCCAAATCTTTCCGAACCTTGCTGTGATACACCAGGGACAGGTCTTGGAGCCTCTGTGGGTGGCAACCTTTCATCTGCCTCTCAAACTGTTCTTTATTGTAAGCTTTCAAATTAGTGCTAGCAGCAATGAGCAAATTTGATAATTCGATCTCAAATTAGTTAATGTAATGTGCCAGGAACCACTAACTAAGGCTGTGCAAGGATGAAAATCTATCTCTGCCTGCTCGGGATGCAAAGTTAACCAGGCTGACAGTTCAGGTTTGAAAAGTTGATTTTTTTTTTGTTTTAATTAAAAGGGAGTTGTGCCCTTTTTGCCTCATTCTGAATGGTGAACCAGGCTGTAAACAGGAGGCACAGTTCTGGATCCCAAACTGTGAATTGGGGGGATCATTGGGATTGTGGGTTCTGATGGAGCTTTTGGAGATAACAAAGTTAAGTGGGATCTGTTTCCATGGTAGCTTTCAATGAAACCAGTGATTCACAGATTCACATTGCAGATGCTTATCAAAAGTTTAGCCAAACTATTTTGTTCTGGGAATCACGTTAAATATTAAAAAAAAACCCAACAAAAAAACAAACAAACAACAAAAAAACAAAACAAAAACAAAAAACCCCAAAACCAAAAAAACCCACCCAAAAACAAAAAAACCAAAAAACCCCCAAAAAACTACAAAAACCAAACCAAACAAACAAAAGAACCAAACAAAAACCTCAAAAAACCTCAACCCAAACCAAGCAAAAACAAAAACAAAAAAAATCCAAATAACCAAAACAAAAAACCCAAAAAAACCCCAAAAAAACCCCAAAAAACCCAAAACAACAAAAAACCCAAAGCAACAACAAAAAACACAAAAAAGTCAACAAAACAAAACAAACCCAACCCCTCATAAAAACCCTAACAACCAACCCCCCAAAAAAACCAAAAAACCCCCAAAAAAACCAAACAAAAAAACAAACAAACCTCCCCAAAATATAACCAAACCTCAAAAAAAAACCCCTCAAAAAACCCAACAAACAAACAAACAAAACCAAACCAAACCACACCAAAAACACAGAAAATCCCCAAAACAAAAACCAAAACTAAAGCAAACGAAACCAAAAATCCCCACCCAGACACTGAGTTTTCCAGTGATTTTTGGGTTTGGAATGTTGGGACTGTGAAGGAATTTTGCTGCACATTAATTTGTCTTTAAAATGAAGCCAAAAAGACCAAGTTTGATCTTTAAGTGATTTTGACTTGGGGGGAATTTCTTCTGTCCCATCTCTGCACCCACTTTTTTTTTCTTTTTCAGGAGCATTTGGCCCCTTTTTCAGTGCCCTTTTCTGCTGATCCCCTTCACATTTCCATGCCCTGGAAAAGCTGTTATCCCCCTTCACCAAATAAAAATGTCATTATTCAGACAAAGTGAGATATTAAACAAGGCAGTCGGTGGGAGCCCCAGGTGGGAGTGTCTCAAAGCCACTGGGAAGTAAAAGTAGGGGAGAATCATGTTTTAGAGCCCTCTCTGAAGAGGATTTCTGACATTTTAAAATACATTTTTCATTCAGTTAAAAATATTCATTAGAATTTAGCAGAATTTAGTAAATCTGTGGTCAGCTTCAGCCTCCTGAACAGAACTTTTTGGTGAATAAACAGCTTTTAACATTATAAAAAAAGGCATCACCACCTGCAGGACAAGTCTGTCTGGAGTGGATGAGCACAAGTGGTATAAAAAGTTTGCAAAACTTTCCAAAATCCCAGACACTGTGGTTGGCCTTGCATGTGATTTGAGGTTATTGTAAATTAGAGCACGGGTCCCTGCCTGCACTGGACTGGTATTAACTGGCACATTTACTCAATTACACTGATTCTAACAGCAAAAATTGCATCTGAACATTGATAAAATGTGAAACAACACAGATGAGTGAGGATCCAAAACGGGGAACAAAATTCCCATACAAAAATCTCCTTCAGTTTGGGGTTTGGTCAGCATAGAAGGAGGGGAAAAAAAGGGAAGGGACTTCAAATTCTTAACCCAGGGTAAAAAAGTGAAGGGACTTTAAATTCTTTATCCAGGGGGGAGAAAGGGAAGGGACTTTAAATTCCCAATCCAGGGGGGAAAAGGGAAGGGACTTTAAATTCTTTATGCAGGGGGGAAAAAGGGAAGGGACTTTAAATTCTTTATCCAGGTGGGAAAAAGGGAAGGGACTTTAAATTCTTTATCCAGGGGGAAAAAAAGGAAGGGACTTTAAATTCTTTATCCAGGTGGGAAAGGGAAGGGACTTTAAATTCCTAACCCAGGGGAAAAAAAAGGAAGGGACTTTAAATTCTTTATCCAGGTGGGAAAAAGGGAAGGGACTTTAAATTCCCAATCCAGGGGGGAAAAAGGGAAGGGACTTTAAATTCCCAGTCCATCAGTTCTGCAGGGGTGACCCAGCCCAGGGAATTGGTGCCTGCAGTGGAATTGCTGCAGCTTTCCCTTCGCTGGGCAATTTGCTTTAAAGTGCAAGGAGCAAATTCTGGAGGTTGCAGTGGAATGAAGGGCTGGGAAGGGTTTGAAAAGCGTCCCTGTTGTGGCGGCCTCTGCACCTCAGTGGGAGCCGAGAGGCCTCAGCCCCGAGCCAAGTGACAGATGATTCTCCCCTGAAATGTTTTCAGACGGAACAGAAGACGTTCTTTATCTGTGTGGTCTGAGCTCATTTACTGCAGGAGAAATCTCCAGCTCCTGGCAGACTGAAAGCCAGGGCTTGTTCTCCCATCTGATGGATGAATGGAATTCAGAAGTTTGATACTGTCCCCTGAGATGCCATTTAAATCCACAGATACATTCAGCCAGCAGGTAAAGTTAGAATGTCATTCTGCAGGCTCATCTCTCCCTCCCTGCCCCCTCCCCTCACACAGGAGCCTGTCTTCACTTTTCCTTGCTGCCTTGAATCCCAGCACCTTTAGAAGGAGATGCCAGGAGCAGGGGAATGGCTCCAAGCTGACAGAGAGCAGGATTCCAGCAGATATGATGGAAAAATTCTTCCCCACCAGGGTGGTGAGGCCCTGGCACAGACTGACCAGAGAAGTTTGGCAGAATGGTTTGGGTTGGGAAGGACATTAAAGATCATCTCATTCCACTCCCTGTCACCTTCCACCACCCCAGGTGCTCCCAGCCCCAATGTCCAGCCTGGCTTGGACATTTCCAGGGATTCAGGAGCAGCCACAGCTGCTCTGGCACCCTGTGCCCACCCTCACAGGGAAGGATTTCCTCCTTTCCTCCAACCCAAACTCCCCCTCTTTCAGCCTGGCAGACAAACTCACCCCCTTCCTAATAAACTCACCCATCTCCTTGAGATCCAAACACAAATCCCAAGATCCATCCTAATCTTTGGCACAGCATTTGTGGCAGTTTGATTTATTTTGCCTGTTCTGCTGCTGCAGATTCAAAACTTTGAAATCAGAAGAATGCAGCAAAGCAGCAGCAGAACAGAAGGAAGTTTTCTCTTTCTTTTTTTTTCTTTTTTTTTTTTTTTTTTTTAAGCAAATGACTCATTTGCTGTATTGACATCCCCATGGATTCTTCCCCAGAACAGATTGTGCTCTGAAGGAACTGCTGAACTTGATATAAAAGAAATTCTTCCCAGTGCAGCAACATAGAGACCATGAGGGGCTTTTGCATCTGATTACCCACCAAAAATGTGCCCATTCAGCCCAGCCCCAGCCTGCACATTTCCCTGTGTTTCTGAGGTTACCTCTGTTTATCACAAAAAGGGCTCCAAGACACTCAGAGCTGCTACTGTTGTAATCCATCCAAGATGGATCGTGGAAAAGGCTGAAATAAAAGCCAAGCTTCCTGCCCCATGTGTCTGCCAGACTGCTGCAGAAAGGTCAGGGGCATCCTCACTGCAGACTGGTAATTGCAAAAAATGAAGGAGGTGAACCCTAACCAGGAGATCAAAGGAGGAGAGGGAAGGAGAGGGTTTTACAGGGAGCAGACTGACTACGGGGCAAGACATTAGGGGGAAAGAAATATCTTGTACCAGGAAAAAAGGCAGTGTAATTAGCATTGCCTCCATGAATCAGGCAGATAGAGAGGAAAAGCCAGCAGATAACGAGACATAATGGTCCCTGGGCAGCTGCTTGTTCCCCTGAAGGAGAACATGGCCATGCTTTGTTGCAGTAAATATTTTCTCTGAGTTGCAAGAGGTAAGTGCTGGAAAGCTGGAGCTTGGTTTGCTGGGAGAAAACAGAATTGCAGCAAGATCAGGATCTTCAGAGTCCTCGGGATATTTTGGGCACAAACATTGGTGAGAACAACGTTGTGTTGGGACACCCTGGGAGATTGTGGCAGCACTGACCCCAAACCAGCCCTGGGTGATCCCAGTCTTGTGTGATCCCAGCTCTGTTGATCCCAGCTCTGCTGATCCCAGCTCTGTGTGATCCCAGCCCTGGGTGATCCCAGCCCTGTGTGATCCCAGCCCTGCTGATCCCAGTCCTGCTGATCCCAGCTCTGTGTGATCCCAGCTCTGTGTGATCCCAGCCCTGTGTGATCCCAGCTCTGTGTGATCCCAGTCTTGTGTGATCCCAGCCCTGCTGATCCCAGCCCTGTGTGATCCCAGCTCTGTGTGATCCCAGCCCTGCCTGATCCCAGCTCTATGTGAACCCAGCCCTGCCTGATCCCAGCTCTGCCTGATCCCAGCTCTATGTGATCCCAGCCCTGCTGATCCCAGCCCTGCTGATCCCAGTCCTACCTGATCCCAGCCCTGCCTGATTCCAACCCTGCTGATCCCAGCCCTTCCAGATCCCAGTCCTGTTTGATATCAGCCCTGCCTGATCCCAGCTCTGCCTGACCCCACACTTCCCTGTCCCTCCCAGCCCAGCAGCCTTGCTCTCTTCTGGAGCCAGGGACTGAATCCAGTTTCATGCACCCTGTGCCCAGGAGAATGAACCAGAGTTTGCCATGAGCAGAAAGCCCCCAGAGCCTGGCACTCTCCTTGCAGCCCCTCCCTGCTCCCACCCGGGCAGTGCTGGCCCCTCTGCTGCTGCTCTGGTGATGCACATGCCCAGCATCCCTCAGCCCAAACTCTTCTGCTTTCATTCCTCTTAAAAAGCTCAGGAATTCCTGCAAAGCAGAAAATGCTGCCCTCTCCCAAAGCAAGTCCAGCAGGGACTGCAGAGACAGTGCTCAGTGCCTGCCTGCTCTGGCTGGGAGTTTGGAATTCCCTCACTTGCAGTCTGTGTATTTCATAAACTAATCCATTGATGACATTTCCTATTTAAATGAACAAGATTATGCAGCTAAACAATATTTTGCAACCAAAATGGCCAATAAATCACGGCCTTTGGAAGTGCTAATGGTGCTCACATTTATTCCTATTAATGCTTCCTGGTTTTGAAAGCTGGGCCAGTTCCAGAGATAATGTATTACAAACTTTCCTGCTGAAGGATTTGGGTTCCTCTAGGCTCCATTCCAGTTATAACTGGCAGCTAATACTTTCACACATTCACAAATCCCCAACCCCTCCCCACGAGCAGAAGGCAGAGGAGAGCTTTTGGCTTGGGTCAGCACATTTGGGAGTGTTGCAGAAATGAATGGGAAGTGATGCAGTTCTCTTTGAACACTGGGCTCTTCATGAGAGCCTGTTCAGCACCTTCCCCCCTCAGCCAGGCAGCCCCACACATCTGAACACCCATGGAATGCCCCCCAAAAACCCCAAAACTGATGCACAGGCATGCAGCACTGCAGGTTTTCTTGCAGCCTGCAAAGGAGGGGATGCTGTGCAGAGCAGCTGAGCTGTTCCCAGCAGAGCAGCCCTGCAGGGAAGGACCTGGGAGTGATGAAAAACTCAATGTGAGCTGCCTGGCAGCCCAGAAACCCCCTGAGTCCTGGGCTGGGCAGCAGGTCCAGGAGGGGAATTCTGCTCTGCTCCCCTGAGATCCCCCCTGGAACACTGCAAACACTTCTGGTGCCCTCAGCTAAGGACAGGGAGCTGGAGCAAGTGCAGAGGAGACCACGAGGTCCCCAAAGGCTCTGGGGCATCTTCCCTAAGGAGCCAGGATGGGAGAGCTGGGGATGTTCATCTGGAGACATCACAGCAGCCTCAGGCTCTGAAGGGGCTACAGGAACTGGAGAGGGACAGGACAAGGGGAATGGGGTCAAACTGAAAGAGGAGAAGTTTAGGTGGGATATTGGGAAGGAATTATTTGCTGGAGGGTGGGGAGGCCCTGGCACAGGGTGCCCAGAGAAGCTGTGGTTGCCCCTGGATCCCTGGAAGTGTCCAAGGCCAGGCTGGATGGGGACTGGAACAACCTGGGACAGTGGAAGGTGTCCCTGCCCACAGCAGGGATTGGAACTGGATGAGCTTTGAGATCCCTCCCAAGCCAAACCATTCCATGGTTCTGTGATTTTGTGATCCTAAAAAATCACAACTGCCCAGCATCCAGGAAATGTCTGTGACAGGCACAGGTGTGAGTGGGAGATGGGCACAAGCTGGAATTGCATTTTCCTGAGCCCAAACCGCCTGGTTCCAGGCAAACCACTCATAGCATCAAGGGATGGGGTTTGCTGAAGGGTAATTTGGGAATTAGCTCGAAAATAGAAAGAGGCAAACAGGCCCTTAGCAAAAGATCTGTTGATTCCTGATTTTAGTCATAAATATCACTCAATACCTTCAATCTCTCCCCAAAACAAAGCTTCAGAAATCATTCCATGTGGCTGCTGAGCCCATTCAGAAGGGACTTCAAACCCAAAGCATCAGTGAGAGATGCACCCAGCAATCTCTCCACAGTGCATTTATGGGATACCAGCTCTGTAGGGTGTAGGAAAGGATTTCCTAATGACTTACAACAAATTGCTTGGAAAAGCTACTCCAGCTTCCCAACCCAACTCCTTGCTTCCCAAAACCAGACTTAGCACACACTGTGCATTGTCAAACCTTCCCTGCTCTGTCTGACAACACCTAGACCCCAGACCCTCAGCATCTTTCAGAAGTTATTTCTGGAAATGCTGGATCTCATAACAGCAATAAAAGGAAAATACTGTTGTAGCCAAAATAAATGTCTCTCTGGACCCTGTTTAAAAAGCACAGGGGGGTTTGTGTTAGCTGAAGCGCTCGCCCTCACAGAGAACAGCTCGGCTGTTGGGAGATATCAAGGGGCAGGGTAAATTTATAAAGAGCTCACAGTTGATTTGTCTGTTCAAGGGAAATGCTCTGAGAGATGAAAGTCTGAATCCTGAGTCTTTCCTAGTCAAATCAGAATCCTGTTCTCTCCTCAAGCAAAGCATGAAATCCAAACCAGCAGCAGAAGAAAAGCCTCAGCACTGTTTTGATCAGGTTGGTAAAGGCTGAGCTGATGATGCTCACGAGGGCAGGCAGGGAAAGACTTCCCATGGCAGCCCAGGAACACAGAGATGTGACACCCAGTGAAGATGTGCAAAAATATCCACAGTTCAAGCAGAAGTGTCTGAAAAAAACGTATTTTCTAAGGTTCTGCTAAAATAGAATGGGTTTCCAAAAATAATCTGTCACTTTTGGTCACTTTGAGTCTGCCTAAAGAGATCCAAACCAGGGTTCTGGTCTGTGAAGAGCCAGTGAGATCCACCCCAGAAAAATCCTGGTCTCATCCCAAATGCCACAGCCCAATTGTAAATAAAATAAATATTTCTCAGGTCAAGTCTCCCTTTTGGTGTGGAAGGACAGGGTGGATGGGGGTGATAGAGGGAAACAAGATCTGTTTACCAAAATGAAATTAATTCTCTCTCCAAACAGCCTTTATACCTGTCTCCCCCCACCCCCCCAAAAAAAGAATTTAAAAAAGGGGGATGCTACAAACGTTTAAGACTTTAACTAGTGCAATTTCAGTTATTTTGTCTGAATTAATTCCCACTCAGCACTGCAAACTCCCTCCCTCTCCCTTTTGTTTGGCAGGCTCAGCATATAGACCTGGAAAACAAAATTAACTTTATTTTTTCCTTACCCAGATGATAAAATAGATTATCTCTAGAAATAGAAGGTAGGGGTTCGGGTATTTAATTTTTTTTTTTTTATTTTTAGGAGAAACAACACTCCCCTCCCGTGCAGGGAGGGGAACAGTGCCGGAACAGTGGGATGATTGTTGGAGGAGTGAATCTGGTTTTCATTAGAGGGAAGTGATGGGTCCGGTTTCTGCCCGGGACTGTTTGCTCGCATCTCTGTTTGTGTTCTGCCGTGGCAGTTAACCCTTTCCCGGAGGGAGCCCAGCCTGCCCCGCTGATCCCACCCACCTGGCACAGGCGGGGACAGTGGCACTGCTCCGGGGACAGCGGGATCGCCCCGGGGACAGCGGGATCGCTACAAAGACAGTGGGATCACTTCAGGGACAATGGGATTGCTACAAGGACAGTGGGATCATTCCAGGGATAATGGGATTGCTCCAGGGATAATGGGATCACTCCAGGGACAGTGGGATCATTCTGGGGACAGTGGGATCACTCCAGGGAAAATGAGATTACTCCAGGGACAATGGAATCACCCCAGGGACAGTGGGATCACTCCAGGGACAGTGGGATCAATCTGGAGACAATGGGATCCCTCCAGGGATAATGGGATCCCTCCAGGGATAATGGGATCACTCTAGGGACAATGGGATCATTCCAGGGACAGTGAGATCCTTCCAGGGACAGTGGGATCAATCTGGAGACAATGGGATCCCTCCAGGGATAATGAGATCCTTCTGGGGACAATAGGATCACTCCAGGGACAGTGGGATCCCTCCAGGGACAGTGGGATCACTCTGGAGATAATGGGATCACCCCAGGGACAATGAGATCACTCCAGGGATAATGGGATCACCCCAGGGACAATGAGATCACTCTGGAGACAATGGGATCCCTCCAGGGACAGTGGGATCATTCCAGGGATAATGAGATCCTTCTGGGGACAATAGGATGACCCCAGGGACAGTGGGATGACCCCAGGGACAGTGGGATCCCTCCAGGGACAATGGGATCATCCCAGGGACAATGGGATCATTCCAGGGACAGTGGGATCACTCTGGGGACAGTGGGATCACTCCAGGGACAATGGGATCACTCCAGGGACAGTGGGATCACTCCAGGGACAGTGAGATCCCTCCAGGACAATGAGATCACCCCAGGGACAGTGGGATCACTCCAGAGACAACAGGGTCCCTTCAAGGACAGTGGGATCCCTCCAGGGACAATGAGATCACCCCAGGGACAGTGGGATCACCCCAGGGACAGTGGGATCACCCCAGGGACAGTGGGATCCCTCCAGGCTGGGCAGAGCACTATGGAATTACTGCAGGTACTGCTGGCAGCCAAGCTGAGTGGAGAGGGAACCTTTTGTCTTCGGACTTCAAGTTGGAACGAACTCAGAAATTGTTTATTAGGGGCTGTTTTACCAAAGAAACCCCAACCCCTGCATTTATAGATCTATAAATTGGCTGAAAACTCAACATACAAATGAATACCTGCAGGAGCTCCAGGTGAGGTCAGCACCTGGGGAGGCTGCCAGGGGTGACCCAGCCAGCACAGCCAGGAGGGGACACAGGGATGTGCCCTGTGCTGCCTCCACATCCCAAAAACCTCTCACACTTCAGGCCAGCAGTGAAAACTTGTGCATTGCTAACTTCTATTTTTGCACAATAATTTAAGTTCTACATTAGCTGATTTTATATGAACATAATCTGTGTATTATTTTCCTGTTTATACAGAAGTAAACTGTTACTCTGTGTTCAGTCCAAGCCTCACTCTGTCCAGAAACAATAAAATCCCACAGTTATACAATGGCAGTGAACCACTGGATTCACTTCACTTTTTAATTTTTTTTTTTTTTTATTCACAGGTTTCTGTGTATTACCTGGTAAACTTTGGAATGTGTTCACTACTCAGAGCTACTGGCTTCATTTGGGAATATTCCTGGATTTACAAATGCTTTGCTCTTGGCAAGGGAAGACCTCATTTATCCACCCCAAGGGCTGCCCAAACTCACTCGGATTTCCAAGGCAAAAAGGGCTTTTTAGGCATTGCAGTGCATGGAATGAAGCTTTCTGCCTTGTTCTTAATTCCTTAAAAGAGATTCAATGGAAGCATGCCCTGGAAAATCCATCCTGAACAGGCCAAGGAGGTGCTGCACCCACCAGGCCCTGAGGAAGGAATAAAATCTCATTAAAAATGGTAACTGGTAACCAGCACCCTTCCAGGCTCTGCATTTTTCAAAGTGCATGCACCCTGCAGGAGGAACCAAAAGGAATATGAATTTATTTGGCCACTTTTCCATGTCAGCACAATGTCAGCAAGGCAGATCAGCCAGAGCTGGGTACAAAGCATGAAAAGTTTCCTCATGGGAGGGTCATAAATAACATCCCACCTTTCCCCAGCCCTGTTCACAACAGCCCCACCAGGCCAGGGCAAAATTTGTGTTTTCAAACACTAAACTGGTGGTTTCACTTCCTTCAGAGAGCCCAGATCCAGGGCCAGTCACTGGGAGCTGTGGGAGCTCTGAGGGCAGCGAGGAAAGGGAATCCCAGGGATGATTCCTACAGCTGCTCACTGTGCCTGGGCAGCCCTGGGTACAAACCCCACTGTCCTGGGCACAAACCTCATTGGTCTGGGCACAAAACTCATTGATCTGGGCACAAACCCCACTGTTCTGGGCACAGACCCCACTGCTCTGGGCACAAACCTCATTGATCTGGGCACAAACCCCACTGTTCTGACACAAACCCCACTGTTCTGGGAGCAAATCCCACTGCTCTGGGCACAAACCCCACTGCTCTGGGAGCAAACCTCATTGATTTGGGCACAAACCTCATTGATCTGGGCACAAACCCCACTGTCCTGGGAGCAAACCTCATTGATTTGGGCACAAACCTCATTGATCTGGGCACAAACCTCATTGATCTGGGCACAAACCCCACTGTTCTGGGCACAAATCTCACTGCTCTGGGCACAAACCCCACTGCTCTGGGAGCAAACCTCATTGATCTGGGCACAAACCTCATTGATTTGGGCACAAACCTCATTGATCTGGGTACAAACCCCACTGCTCTGGGCACAAACCTCACTCCTCTGAGAGCAGACCCCACTGCTCTGTGCACAAACTCCACTGTTCTGGGCACAGACCCCACTGTTCTGACACAAACCTCATTTCTCTGGGCAGTGAAGGCTGACAGAGGGCAAGTTTAGGTGGGATATTGGGCAGGAATTGTTCCCTGGCAGGGTGGGCAGCCCTGGCACAGGGTGCCCAGAGCAGCTGTGGCTGCCCCTGGATTCCTGGCAGTGTCCAAGCCCAGGCTGGACAGGGCTTGGAGCACCCTGGGACAGTGGGGGTGTCCCTGCCCATGGCAGGGGTGGCACTGGATGAGTTTTAAGGTCCCTCCCAACCCAAATGATCTGTGATTCTGTAATTGCATGAAGTAAGGAAACCAGGTGAGGTTATCAATGGCAGCCTGAAGGGATTGTAAAGATTTTGGGGCCATAGCATGAGAGACCCAAAAGAAAACTGCAGTTGGTGACTGGCCCAAAGTACCAGAATTGGACACAAGCTGCACATACTGCCCAGGCTTTGGCTGGGTTTGATTCACCTCCAGAATGCTCTAGGATAAAAGGTTTGCCTGAAATGAGATTTCCTGGCTTCTCGTGTCTTCTGCCAATCCCAACAGCCTGAACTGGGATGGCATCATGGAGCAAACAAAAAAAAAATCTCAAAGTAAATTTTAGATAAAATTCAACACCTCCCCTATCCCCAACCTGCTCTGAGCCCCATTGCACTGCTCTTAACTCTACCCCTGACCTGGGGAGACAGAGGAAACCCCTCCAACCCCCTCTGATGGCACCACCAGCACGTCCTGAGAGCACAGATTTACCAAATAAATAGATGGAAAAATGACACTGTCCAAAGGCTTCCTGGTTAGATGAAGCCACAGATATGGATAGTCAGCCACTAGACTGAGACATCAGAATATAAAGCAGATTAAAAGGAACTGTCACCACCTATTGCTAAAATTGTCTTCCACCTCCTGTTTCAGGCAGTCTGCATGTCACTGCTTCTTTGGAGGGAATTATCTCAGAAAGAAAATCCTGCTCTTCCTTTTATTGGAGGGGAACCTCTCAGACACTCACCCCTTTTTATGGAGCAGTTTTTGCACCGAGAATGCCACAGCAAAAGGGATTTATTTGTGTCCTTGCCCTCAGCCCTATGCCCAGCTGGTGTTGAGCACAACCACACATGTCAGGGCGTGGAGAACTCCTGGTGGCACCTCGGGGGTGGCATTTCCCCCGCTCTGCCCTGTGCCAGCACTCCCCAGAGCAACGCACGAAGCGCCTTTTTCTGCTCGGATAATTCCTCCTTTCACCCCAAACGCCTCGCGCTGCACCCTATACATTTATTATAAACTTGCTGTCTTAAGCCAAAACATTAATTGCATCTTCTAGCAAGGGGAAAAAAGCCACCAGCTCGTTTAGGAATGTATTCATTAAGGGCCTGATTGACACGGCCAGAACCAGGGGGTTAAATTGAAGCCGGAGCGGAGGCCGGAGCGCCAGGAGCCGCGAGCGTTGAGCTGCAGCAATCTCACCTCTCTGTGGTTTATCTCTGCAAGTCGGATAATTTATCCTCCTCACGGCAAGACAAAAAGGGAACTTGGCAGAGGGGGCAAGACAAAAGTAGACATTTTGTAACTGCTAAGTGCTAACGTTTCTGAAGATAATTTTTTTTTTTTTTTTTTGCAAAAGGTTTCTAAACAGCCCCTGTCAGCCAAGTTGTATTTTGTTATTTCAAAGTGACTGTGGGAGTCTAATCCAGTTCGAGCCCTTTGTAAATTTTAATGGAAATGCTCATACACAAAGGACAAAAAAAATGTTTAGCTGCTGTTAGATATTCAGGAAATCTAAATCTAATTTGCCCTCCTAATCAGAGCTTCGATCTCAGCAGTGCCTGTTGTTTCTCTGTTTCCTTATTGCAATTTCAACTGCAGCATCTATTTTCTATCAAAATACAGTTCTGTACAGACAATTCCATATAGAGCTTAAAATATAGCTTTAACCACAGGGAAAAAAAGGGGATTTTCTTGAAAAACAAACTCATGGCAATATTGCTTTGACTTAAAAATGTGTATGGAAGCGTGGAATAATAATAAAAAAGGATTATATCCATCAACAACAAAGTGGCCTTTTGTTTCTACGCTTAGGGGAGGTGATAAACATCTTGGGCAGATCCAGCCACAGCCTCCCTGAAACAGCAAAGGACATTTTTCAGTGGAAAAGGTGGAATGAGAGCTGGTGGCTTCTGCCCAGGAAAGACAAGACTGAGAGGACATCGCTGTCCCATCCATGGAACAGCAGCTGGCCAGGAGCAGAAGAAATCCCAAGAGAGAAATGTGAATGCTTCAATGGAATAAATGCTCAGAGGTACAAGCTAAACACAATTCCTGTGCCAAAACCAGGCAGAAGAGCTGAGGGGAAGGGCAGACAGGGGGTTAGGAACAGAAGAGTCTCACCCTACAATCCTCTGCTCCCACTGCCTAACTCGAGGCTGCAGAAATTTTGAGCCCCACTAATTATGGATAATCCTACAAAAAATGAAGCTCATCAGGAAACCAGACAGAGGACCTCCTTCATCGCCAGCTTGGAGGGCTCAGCAGAGTGCAAGGTGTGTGAGAGACACAGGGTGAGGTGTTCTGTCCATCCCCTGCTTTAATCCACAGCTTTACTCACCACCATTGTTTCTAAAGTTTGCCAGCAACACAGCAAACTCAAGCAGTAGCTGTAACATTATTAAAATTGTAAGTTGTTAAAATAATTCCATAGAAAGAAAGCAAGCTGAGGGATGAGCCACAGCTGAAGATACTTTTGGTTTTAATTTGGATTAGGAGCTAAGGTTTCACAGTAAAAAATCACAGCTCTTAAAGGAAGTAGATGAGGAGAAAGGATGGACAACCTACAGCCATTGGTACTCTGGATTGCCAGACACAGAGAATTCCTCAAAAACCTGTGCAGCAAACTCTGGAAACAAGCCCATGATTTGGCTTGAGAGACATTTTCCCCCAAACCAAACACTATTCATTTACCTAAAGTGCATTCCCCAGCAATCAGCAGCCCACAGACCTTAACCTATTTCCGAGGCAATAATGGAATTAGATTTGAATCAAAGTTCAGCGCCTTTGATAAGTCCGTGCTCTCACTTTGCCCCAGGCAATATTTGCCTCTTATTAAAGCCTTGTCCTGGTTCTGAGCTGATGAATCACTGCACAGATATCAGTGGGCTTTAGGCAGACACTGTTATCAAACCCAGTGTTCATGGGCAGATTTCATTCTAACCCCATGTGCTCCTGACCCTGGAGGAGGATTGAACCCCCAAAGTGTCCCCAGGAGCACCCTGGATATGTCAGGGCTTCTGTGTTAAACATTCTGCCAAGCTCCTGGTGGTACTGCTGGTTTTTTGATGCAGGTTTTTGCAATTTCCTGATGAACCTTAAAAAAAAGAAAATCTTAAAAATGCATTTATAAAGGTCTGAAAAATTCCCTCAAAAGCTCTGCAATAGGAGAAAGAAGAAAATACCCTGAGCTTGTTCACTGCATAAACACAGCCACGTGCCGGGGATTGCTGCAATTAAACCAAAAATGTTTAAAGGAGTGAAAAAACCTTACAAAATCCTTTGAATGTGTCTAAAAATATTATGGTTTGGGTTGGAAGGGACCTTAAAGCTCATCTCATTCCACCCCTGCCATGGCAGGGACACCTCCCATAGCTCCAAGTCCTGTCCAGCCTGGCCTTGGGCACTTCCAGGGATGGGGCAGCCACAGATTCTCATGCCAGGGTCTCCCCACCCTCCCAGGGAAGAATTTCTTCCCAATATCCAATCCAAATTTCCTACTTTTCAGCCTTGAAAAAGATGAAACTCTTTCTAAGATTACATAACTGATAAATTTAATTAATATCTTTCAGCTGCTTCTGTTAAATTATTTCCATGTACTGCTGTGTAGGATCTTTCTTATTCTGAAATTCTACACGATACATTTGCCCTCAAGAGAAAACTTTTTTTTTTTTTGTAAAATTGCAAGCACTTTCTTTGAAAAAAATGATTATTTTGAGCAGTCTCATGAAAAGACAGCTCTTCCCTGCCTTCAGCTGAGGGTACAGGATCAGATTATTGAATGTTGGGGTTCCCAAATGGCCCTTTGGGAAGGGTCAGGGCTGCTGGAGGAAGGACAGCTTGGTTGGGTGACAAAAATCAGGGAAAAGGACCCTGAAACCAGCACCCACACAGGCTGTGACACAGAACTGCTTGGCCATAAACCCAACTGTGTGACAAACAACCCCAGGACAAGCGAGGAGGGAACGCTCCTTCACTGCCCCATCCCTGCTATAATGAGAAAATGTCATATAAAGTAACTCTTGTTCATGTCCTTTATCCTCAAATTTATAACTGTCTCCAACAGTGCAGTCAAGGGTGAAGGTTATTTGTGTCATACTTGCCAAGAAAGTGCCCCTTTCAACACTTAAAGAACACAGTCAAACTACAGATAAAGGAGCAGACAAAAAAGATTCTGTCTTTCCCAAGTATTATTTATCTCCTCTATGTTCTTTGTTTCCCTAATGGTGGAGATACCAGCCAGAGTGGGATTCACAGACGTAAATCCTTGAGCCCAAGTGTGTAATTTAATTTTCTTTCATTTGGAGCTAACATGAGATGGGGATCCCTAGGGTCAAAGTCAAAGCTCACCCTTCTGAAACACTCTGGTGTTCTTTTTTTCTAAGAAGTGAGTCTCAAATTGATACTCAGAAAATAAAATCAAGATAAAAGAAAATCAAGATAAAATAAAATTAGGGGCAAAGTTTATTGTAAAATTCTCTATGGGAAGGTCAGCTGGGCCAAATATTATTGGGTTACCTTGTTCAGGTAAGGTTTGTCAATAAGGAGTGTTAAACACAATATTTAGACACTGACTCTGCTTCCAAGGCACTTCCAATTTCCAGTTATGGCCATTCAAAATCAGGCCCTGAAATGGTTTTGGCCACTGGCACAGCCACCCAGGACCCTCTCCTGGTTGTCTCCCTGTTGTTATTCCCCTGCCAGCCCTGTCTGGATGGAGGGATGGGCAGAGCTCAGAGTCACAGCTCTCCTCCCCCAGGGAATCATGGAATGATTTGGCTTGGAAGGGACATTAAACCCATCCAGTGCCAGTCCCTGCCATGGCAGGGACACCTTCCACAGCCCAGGCTGCTCCAAACCCCATCCAGCCTGGCCTTGGACACTGCCAGGGATGAAGCAACCACATCTGCTCTGGGCACCCTGTGCCAGGGCCTCACCACCCTCACAGGGGAGAATTCCTTCCCAAAATCCCATCCTCTCTGGCAGTGGGAGCCACTCCTTATGTCCTGTCCCTCCATCCCTTGTCCCCAGTCCCTCTCCAGCTCTCCTGGATCCCCTTCTTGCCCTGAAAGGAGCTCTGTTTGTCCCCAGCTCAGCAGCACATCCCCAGCTCAGCAGCGCATCCCACAGAAAGAGGAAATGGTTTGGAGGCTGCAAATATTTTTTTTTTCTTTTTATTTTTCTTGCTGATGAACCGAGTGTAAATTAAATGCAACTGTAAATTAAATGCAAATGTACATTAATGAGCAACAGGGAAGGAGTTTTGCACTGGGAGAAAGTTTAGCAGTGGTCAAGCAGTTCCCACAGGTGATTCTGTGCAGGAGGAGGATGAGCTGTGCTGCAGGGATGGAGCGGCCACCACTGCTCTGGGCAGTGTGCACCAGAGTTTTTCCACCCTCTTGGAATAATCCTCCTCCTTTTATCCCATTATTGTTTGCAAAAAGTGCCTGGTCCCACCAATGTTCCAGGAGAACCTGGGGCAGATATTTCCCATGGTGCAGCCAGCACAGCTTTTACCTTCCCCAATGCTGCTCTGCCTTTCAACACACAAAATTTACAGCAGTCCAGGCTGTTGTATCACATAAAAAGCTGATTTTGCCCCCACTAAACCCAGCCCAAAGGGGGTGCATGGTCAGATTGTCAAACCCACACAGGCTCACCCTAGAGCCTTGCTGTTATATCACATAGAAAGCTGATTTTACCCTCACTAAACCCAGCCCAAAGGGGGTGCATGGTCAGATTGTCAAACCCACACAGGCTCACCCCAGAGCCTTGCTGTTATATCACATAAAAAGCTGATTTTACCCTCACTAAACCCAGCCCAAAGGGGGTGCACAGTCAGAATTTGTCGAACCCACAGAGCCTTCCTTCCCCAGGTGAGCACCCCTGCAGAGCTGTCCCTGGGGTGTTTCTCTCTGCATCACACCACCTGAAGAAGGCATTTCATGAAGATTAGATAATTTATCCCACGTTTCTGTAGCGATTCCCGGTGTTGGTGAGGGCCGGGCCACGTGAGGCCTGCGCGGCCTGCGCGGGGGCCGGGCCCTGCGCTAATAACACGGCTAAGACAGTTAATAAGGCTCCCGATGAATGATTAGGATGGATTTCTGCACTGCTAATTTCCGTAACTATCACTCTCTGAAAGACAGCTCCAGGGATTTCGGGCCAGGGGTGCCCCTGTCTCTGCGAACACAGAGCCGCTTTATCCGCCCGCGCTTCAAATTGGCAGATCCCCTTTCACTGACCTAATGTGCACTGCACTTTAAAATGATACAATATTTTGAAACATGCAACTGCTTTGCTGATACCGTCTGTGCCTAAAAGCCTCGGTGCAGTCCAACAATGCCTCGGATCTCCTGCTTTGGGAGGTGACACAAAGCCTTGGCGTGTGCTCCCCGCGCGGGTTTTTGGCCGTTGTTTTGGGACTTTGGGTGGGGATCTGCTTCCATTGGGAGAGCAGAGCCTTGCTTGCACCCCAAAGTCACATTTTCATAGTCCCTAGAACGGAGTCCATGTGGCTGTCACAGCTGGGTTGTGTCCCCATGTCACGCTGTGACAGCGCCAGCCCCTTTGTGCCGCTCTGCGCACAATTGGCTCTGATATGGAACAGAGGGGTCCTGAGCTGTGCTCAGCCTCACCCACACACCTGAACGAGGAGTAAAAGAGCTCTGGCTGTGGGAATTATTGTGCACAGAGCTGGGGGATGTGGGGTGACAAACTCCTGACACATCGGCCGGGCAGGGAGCAGAGGCTGTGTCAGTGCAAAGCAGGAGAGAGGTCTGTGTTCCTTCACACACACACTCATGCCAGGCTCCCTCCTCACTAAAAAGGCTCAGTTTAGGTCAAAACAGGCATTTTGACACAGTCCAATTTTATGAACAACTTGTCGGACGGGTTTGTTGCTCACTACATTGTAATCCAGAAAAAATGAATTCATTTTTCCTCATTTCCTCTTCTCCATTCAACCCACATGTGCAGACACCTTCACTCAGCCCTGGTTTTAGGAGAACCTGAGCTGAACCTGTCCCATAAATTTTCATTTTGGAAGATCTTCCCTACCTCTGTAGTGGTCACCAACCTCAGAATTATTATTAGGAATTTAACCTGGGATTCTGGAGGCAAACCAAGAAAAACCACCCCAAAGCCAACGACTGCATTAATTATTCCAAGTGCTACTGCTGGGTTTAAGGAGCCCTCCTGAATCCCAGGAAGAATTCAAGATTAAAACACCAAGTCTTACTTGAAGGGATGTTTATACATGCAGATGACACTATGTGCAAGCTACTGATGTATTATATTAAACAAAGTATATTTTCATAAATTACTTATTGCCATTTTCCTACTCTGAGTTGGGATGTGGCAGTAAAAATACCTGAGAGTTTGAGACAATGTCCAAGTTTCTGTCAGAACGGAATGTAATTAGTGCAAATTAAGCAGCATCCTGAGAAGGAGGAGGTCAGAGAGAACTGGCAGGGTCGAACTGGGTCATTACAAAGCATTTTTATAGCCAGGCAAGCAGGAGGGATCCCAAGTTACCTATTGCTGCTGTGGTCTGAACCCCCCCTGCATCCCAGACCTGCTTTTCCACGCAGATCAGGAGCAGAATCCATCGATTTTATTGGCAGCAGCCAAAGAGCAGCGAGTTAAAACTGTAAAAAATCAGCACAGTTGCTTTTTTTTCTCCTTTAAAATTTTGCGTTTTAAAATTGGGAGAAACAAAGTGGGCCCATCAAAACCCCATGGGCTGTTACATTTCTGTGCTGGGTTTTGTGGCACTTGATGGCTCAGGAGGAAAAGCATTTAAACTTACTTATCCACAAACGGGAATGTCTAAGTAAGGCATCACAAATTTACCCCCAAATCTCCACTGTTTTTCTGTCTGAAGGCTTGAAAATGAGGGCACCCCTGAGGAGGCCTTGCTTGGCCTTCAGAGAGTTCTAGAACTTTTCTTCAGAGATGTCATGTGAATGTTTAGGCCAGAATTCCTGATTTTAGAGATGTGCATGTGCACACAGACATCTGTCCGTCACATGTGTGTCTGGGGACATAGGTGTGCAGGGATGACACTGCTGTACCAGCTCTTGGCCTGAATTTCCTGTATTTCCACAGAAACAGGCTCTGTCCTGCTTTTCTGTTAGAGGGATATTTCCCAATATACTTTGCAGCCACACAAATGTTTTGGCGCCCCAAAAAACCTCCTTTCCAATAATCCAGTCATTAATATGTTACAGCCACAACCTGCTGGTTTTGTAGGATCATCCTCTCAAGCATTTCCCACCATGCTGAGGTTGAAGGAAACTACTCCAAATTTCTGTCAGTGCAGTGAAACTCAGAGTTTGGTGTGTTCAGTGAAACCTTCTCACCTGCAGAGAAGCATCTCCCACACCCTCCCTGCAGATGAAATGGTGCTGAGCCTTCTGTGGAACATTTGTCCCAGAAAAGAGATCAACAGTGCATCAGACATCCAGCCCATGGAATCACAGAACCACTGAGGCTGGAAAAGATGTTTCTAAAAAATCATTGAATCCAACCTTGTCACCCAGCCCTCAGCACTGAGTGCCACATCCTTGAACTTCTCCAAGGATGGACACTCCAACACCGCCCTGGGCAGCTCCTTCCAACACCTAATCACCTTTCCCATGAAGAAATTTCTCCTGAAAAGCTTGGACCAAAGCCAGTGGGATTTGGAGAGCATCATTGTCCCAGGTCCATGTGAACTCTGGAAGTGGAAGCTGCACTGGTAGGACTGGAAGCTGTTTTGAAGGCATCTGAAATAATTTTGATGTGAGATGCTGGAAAGGCCCTTCATGGTGGATAATGGCCCTGCCTTTTTCCACAGAAGGCCACGAGCACCAAGTTCTTCTCACAGGGCAACAACAGCTTCTGCAAATTATCCCTTTCTGTCTTAGAGGAATTTTACATCTCAGAAAAGTTCCAGGTGGGAGGGATGGAGATGAGGAAGAGAACTCTGAGCAACTCTTGCTTCCTGTGCCTTCCTCCCCAGCAGCTGCTCAGCCCAAGATTTCTGTGCTATAGACTTTTCCCTGCCTCTGACAAAACACTAAAAACCCCTCCAGCATGACAACAAAAAATAAATATCAAAAGAACATTTGAAGAGCTCAATAAATTGATCATATTCTGCTGAACCTTCACCCTTGTAACGATAGTACCATTTAAATGCTAATGTCATTTTTAAAAAAGTCAATTACAGGAGTTTTAAAGTAATGGAGTCAGCAGTCTCGATGTAAATCTGTTATATTAATCTGCTCCCTACACTGTATCCATGGGCACTGATGCATTCACCCCCTTTTCCCTGGAGGGAATGTTCCCTCGCAGTGGTACCAGTAATTGAATCAAGTTGATACAGACACCAAAAATATTGTAAGTCTTGTAGGTAATGAAAAGCATATGTTGATAAAGCCAGTTGCTGTAATTTTGGATAGAAGAGCACTGACATTTGGGAAGTTCAAAATTAGAATTAACCCTTTGATGATGAAGTGACCTGAAATCATCTTTACAAACTCTGCTAATTTCACAAAGAAAAACTGCTCAAAATCTGCCATGAGACAGCTGAGATCCTCCACCTCCCATTTTTCCTGCTTATCCCAAATTAAATTCACTTTCATAAAGACTTTTGCAATTTTTTTCTTTTTCCAAACTGGTTCAGACAAAACAGGATCAGAAAATAAATATTACTCAAGTCCAAAATAATTTCTGCACTTGTCATGGGCTGGAATGTTGCAGCAAAAGAGATATTTCGTTTGTGCTGCTCAGGGTGGTAAAGGGATGCAGCAGAAATCTCCAGGTGCCAGTTCCTACTCAGTGCAGTTCCAAACTGAACAGAATCACAGAATCATCAAATCATTTAGGTTGGAAAAGACCTTCCAAGATTATCAAGTCCAAAGTCTGATTGATCTCCAATATGTGGTACATACAAATGGTGTTTAGAAGTATCAAATAAACCCAAACCCAAGCAAATTATCATTTGAGGTGGGACTTTCAGTTGTGAGCAAACTTGGATAAACCCCAGCACTTTGCAGTTCCTCTAATCATGCTGGCCTGTAATGAACCACTCAAATTATCATTATTGCAGTGGGATCAAACAGATCCACAGCCTTCCCTCCTCCCACAGCTCATGAAATGTTTCTCACATTAAACAGGATTCATTTTGGTGCAGGGAAACAGGGAATAATGAACCCTAGGAGGGAGGCTGAACTCCCTGACTGAGGTAAAATCACAAATATCTGCAGATACCACATGTAAAGATGTGTCATCACTTATGATAGAAGATAAAACCTGCTGAGAACTTCCAGACAGCCAGAGCTATCAGAAATAAAAGACTAAACAAACATATATTTCTAAGTAGTAATAACGAGGGAATTGCATTCAGTGCTCTGAGGCAGAAAGAGAACTTCCAGATAAAATTGTCATGGAATCCATTCCACTTGTCACATAAACACTGCGCTGGCTCTGCTGGTAAAAAGGGCTGATTAATGGTTCACCAAGATTTTCCTGCTTCTGCCTTCTGTGAATTGATTCTCAAGTGTAGGTCGAATAAAATTCCAGCCAGTGTCACACCCATGGCACAGATGTTTGGATCATAAATCCAAACAGTTTGGAGCAGGGCTCTCTCAGGGATTTTAATTCAGGGCTTTCCTCTGACACAGTTCAGGGGATCAGCACAGAACTCAGAATTTGTCTGACAGCATTTCCACATTCTCTGAGCCTGGAACTCCTCCTGAAATCCTGCAGGCTCGAGTCTCTGGAGATACCAATCCAGAATTTTGGGGAAGTTTTGTTACTACCAAGGCAGCTATCCCTTCCCTCAGCATTGCCATTCCCCAGGGAGAAGGGGTTTGGAATCCCCAGCCTGGCTCCCACTGCACCAAGGTCACGGTGCCATCCCTGCTCTGGGACACTCCCAGATACAACCAGGAATTTGGGATCATCCAACAAGGCAAAAACTCTGCCAAATTCCTCGAGCTCTATGAGAAAAGTGATGTTTTTTCAAGAGAGTTTGGAGTAATTGAGTAAACTGACTCACAAGGCAACATTTCACTACTTCCAGAGAAATCTTCCTGTTAAATCTTTTGCTGTTTGGCAAAAATTGAAAATCTCCATTCTGGCACAAAACAGAGTTATTTGAGTTCTAAAAGCATCCCAGGCCTTTTTTGGGGGATTTATTTGCGTGTTTTGTTTTTGAACAAATGAACTCTGAAGCTGGATTTCATTCCTAGCAAATCTTCCCACACATCTCCACTCACAATGCCCTGGAAGTCGTGTATCCAGGCACGGTTTATTCCATTGGAAAAATAATAATATCCCGAAAAGTGCTGTCATTGATGTACACCCACTATGGGGAACGGAACCACAGCCCTCCATAGAGACACAAATCTCTGGAAAAACGTCCTGGAAGTTGAGAGTTTGGAGGGAAAAGGAGAGGGAAAAGGAGAGGGAAAAGGAGAGGGAAAAGGAGAGGAAAAAAGAAAGGAAAAAGGAAAGGAAAGGAAAGGAAAGGAAAGGAAAGGAAAGGAAAGGAAAGGAAAGGAAAGGAAAGGAAAGGAAAGGAAAGGAAAGGAAAGGAAAGGAAAGGAAAGGAAAGGAAAGGAAAGGAAAGGAAAGGAAAGGAAAGGAAAGGAAAGGAAAGGAAAGGAAAGGAAAGGAAAGGAATTCTTCCAAGAGTGACGTGAAACGGAATGATTCTCCCAATAAAAGATTTACCTGAAAGATTCAGCCTCGGCACTGCTTAATGGCAGTGAGAAATTAAAAGTTCTCTGATGAGAAATTAGAAATATAAGTTAAAGAATGGGATTTTCCCCATTCCAGAGGCAGGAGCGGGATGGGGATGGAGCCTTCAGGCAGTTCTGCGGCAGCGCCGAGAGGGGGAACCCTCGCCCAGGCCGAGCAACGGGGGCGGACGGGGGATAACGGGAATAACGGGGGGATAACGGGGATAACGGGGATAACGGGAATAACGGGGAAAATGGGGATAACGGGGATAACGGGGGGATAACGGGAATAACGGGAATAACGGGGGGATAACGGGGATAACGGGGGGATAACGGGAATAACGGGAATAACGGGGATAACGGGGATAACGGGGGATAACGGGGATAACGGGGGGATAACGGGGATAATGGGAATAACGGGGATAACGGGAATAACGGGGGGATAACGGGAATAACGGGACTAACGGGGGGATGACGGGGATAACGGGGGGATAACGGGAATAACGGGAATAACGGGGATAACGGGGATAACGGGGATAACGGGGATAACGGGGATAACGGGGGGATAACGGGAATAACGGGGGGATAACGGGAATTACGGGGATAACGGGGATAACGGGAATAACGGGGATAACGGGAATAACGGGGATAACGGGAATAACGGGGATAACGGGGGGATAACGGGAATAACGGGGATAACGGGGATAACGGGGATAACGGGAATAACAGGGGGATAACGGGGGGATAACGGGAATAACGGGGATAACGGGGATAACGGGAATAACGGGGATAACGGGGATAACGGGAATAACAGGGGGATAACGGGGGGATAACGGGAATAACGGGGGTAACGGGGAAAATGGGGATAACGGGAATAATGGGGATAACGGGAATAACAGGGATAACGGGAATAACGGGGGGATAACGGGGATAACGGGGGATAACGGGGATAACGGGAATGACGAGAATAACGGGGGGATAATGGTGATAACGGGGGGATAATGGAAATAACAGGGGTAATAACGGGGGGTAATGGGGATAATAGGAATAAAGGGGGAACAACTGGGATAAAAGGGAGATAATGGGGATAATGGGGAAAACGGGAATAACGGGAATAAAGGGGGGATAATGGGGTAGCAGGAAAAATGGGGGGATAACCAGAATAATGAGGGGTAACAGGGGATAACAGGGGGTAGCAGGGACAACGGGGGTAACAGGGGCGTAATGGGGGGATAATGGGGATAATGGGGAATAGCAGGAATAATGGGGGGGATAACGGGGTAACAGGAATAACAGGATAGGGGGAATAACAGGAATAACAGGGGGGAAAGGGGAATAACAGGAATAATGGAAATAATGGGAATAATGGAGAGTAACGGGGGACAGTGGGGGGTAATGGGAATAAGGGATTTAACAGGAATAACGGGGAAAAACAGAGGGGTAACAGGGCTGGGAGGGAACCCACTGCTGTGGTGGGCACAGGGATGGGGAGAACCAGGAGCAGGGCATGTCCCTGATCAGCACAGCCCTGGCCCATCCATGGCAGTTCCTTGGCCAGAGGTGTTCCAGGAGGAGTAAAGGGCACAGGGGAGTAGGACAGGCAGGGCTCATATGGGAAGTTATGGGAAATTAGGGAAATTATTCTGTAGTTCAGCAATATTTGATATTATTCTATTTTGTGGAAAGATGTTCCCTGTGTCCCTCATCCATGGGAGTTCCCCATGCTGGACACTGCACTGAGACCTGTTTAGGTTGTCACAGCACAGGGTTTGGGAAAACTTTTGGTTAAGCCTGGATGAGGCTCCTGTGTCCTGAGTGGTTCCTCCAGGAGTGCCAAAGGCCAGGCTGGTTCACTGCCCATTGCAGAGCAGCACTGGGACACAGGGACACTCCTGGGATGCTCTCCCAGGCCAAAATGCCCCAGGCCTGCAGGACTCCTCACCTGCCCTTCCCCTGATCTCCCTTGATCTCAAACAGGCAATAAGGAAACCTCCTCCTGTAGCAGGAATCCTCCAGGGCAGCTCAGACCCAACAAAACCAATTTCAAGCAGCGTTAAAAGGCAAGGAACTCCAAAATATTCCTGAATATTTTGCAGTGGGCTGGAGGGGGGACAACCCCACAGCCTCCCCCAGCCCCTGGTTCCAGCAGCACCCTGAACACAAACAGCAGCCAAAGAGAGGCACCACCTGAGGAAAGAGTGGAAGAACAGTGTGGAACCAGGAAAACACAAAGAGTGGAGACTTTTTGTTTGTTTACAATCCTTTCTCCCCCTTTCTTTTCAATTTGTAAAGTAACAAGGAAAAGTAAATGCAGCTGAGCCTTCCTCCAACCTGCTGTGATGGGCTTGGAGGTCTTTTCCAAAATAAATGGTGCAGTGATCTTCTGCCCCAGGTCTGCACATTCCCAGCTGGGAATGGTTTTCCAGCCATTCCAACTGTTTTGCCTGGCACAGCAATGTTCATTTTTCAGCAGCAGAAACCAACTTTAAACTGGGGGTTAAGAAATCAGGAAATCAGACCTGGGCAAAGAGGTGACAACTTAAATCTTTCTGACTCAAAGAAACCCAAAACTCAGAGGAGTCACCCTGAATTCCTACCACAGCCCCAAACCAATTTAACATTTAAAAAGTAACCTCGAGTTTTGAGTTCTGCACCTTTTATTTGCTTGTTTTGCTATGAAACTGAGGGCACTAAAATATTCCTGAAATACTTGCATAGATGAGGGTAGGGAAAGTTGGGAAGCAGGAGAATCATCCCTGAGCCAGCCCAGCCTCAACCATCCCTGTGCTCACCTGAACCTGCTGATGCTCTACAGCTCTTTGCTGAGTAATTTACAACCAAACTGCAATTACTCTGCTCTCAGTTAGTGTTTTCTGTGGTTTTCAGTGGCTCCACATGCAAACATGTGGGAAGAACACCCAGTCCCGTGGTGGTTTTGTCAGCAAACCCTTCCCCTTCAGAGAGATGCTGGATGAACAATCCCAATCCCCCTGAATCCATGGGAAAACTCCTCCTTGCTCTGCTTGGGCCACAATTCTGCACCTGAATTTTTGGATCCAAGTGCAACAAGCCCTTTTTCTCTGTGTTCCTAATTCAGGTGCAGCAACATGGCTTGGTGGTTATTTAAAATTAAACTGTGGCTGTTTCTAGACAACCAAGTGCTCTGAGTTTCCTTGCAAACCTGAAGATTTTTTAACTCCTCTCATCCAAAAAATCAAACTTCTCTCATCTTCCAATTGAAACTTGGACATATTTGCTTGTAGGAGCACATTTTCCAGTTAGAAAATTCTAAAAACAAATGGTTCAGACATTTTTATAGGCATAAAAACTCAAGCCAAGTTGGTTAGTGGTTTCAGATGCTTTTTATTTGCAAATCAGAAAGGGCTTCATTTATAAATTGAAATTGTACTGGCTGCTAATCCTGAAGGCAGACTCAGGCCTTTGGCTCTGCTTGGAGAAGGAGAAATAATGCATTTTAAAGACAAATTATTTCATTTGGACCAATGAGTGCTGTGGTTGGACAGGACATTTATTTTATAGCAAAACTCATAGAAGCCCTTTAGATTGAGAGTTGTGATGTTTTAAGGGGGCACTGCCCTCCACTGCGGATCTGCATCACAGTTCTGCCTCCAAATGTGAAACTTGGGAATTTTAGGGATAATTCCTGGCCCTCAGAGGAGTACAGGCTCTTCACACAAGGTGCAGCACCACCACTCTGCAGAGGAGCTCCCAGCCCACCCCATTCAGAGGCAGAATCGAGTTTCCCCTGGAGCTGGAGCTGTTGAACAGAGATGATGAAGGGGCTCAAACATCCCCACAAGTTTGTGCTGGGTCACACATGTCCCAAATCCCTGAGTGCATGGGCTCAAATTTCTACCCAAATTTCGGAAACTCTCCCTTTCCTGCAGCACAGTAAGAACTTTTGGATTACAGAATCACGGAATTACAGAATTACTGAGGTTTAAAAACTCCTCTAAGTCCAACCTGTGCCCAATCCCCACCTTGTCAACAACCCAGAGCTTTGAGGGCCACATCCAGGAGTTCCTTGGGCACCTCCAGGGATGGGGACTCCAAACCTCCCCTTCCAAAGCCTGACCACCCTTTCCATGGAGAAATTCCTCCTGATGTCCAGCCTGAACCTCCCCTGGCACAGCCTGAAGCTGTTTGCTCTCACCCTGTCACTAATTGCTGGGAGAAGAGAATAATTAGATTGTTCTTCTCATTGAGTAACACACTTAAGATTGGAGATTTGTGTCTGAGCTGGGAGCCTGCACCTTAATTTAATATTGGAGATTTGAAAAAAGCCATGGTTTGGTGTCTTGTTTCTGGACAAGATGTACAAAGCAGGAAATACTTTTAAAAACTGTTCAGAAGGCAGAAATCAATGCACTAGAGCTGGGTTATCTTCCCACACCTGAGGCAAGGCTGGACAGGAGTTTCTCCATTTCTTCCTGTCCTAATTTCCCTCATCCTGCTGCACTCAGTGCAAGACAAGTCTGCAACACTCACTGAGCTCAGCCCACCCATTTCTCATCCTTCAGAGAGTGTGAAAACCAGCGGCCACAATTGGCAGCTTTGCACCCAGCTGTGTGAAAAACTTCCCCAAAAACCACTGGAACCTTTTCAGAGCCCCAGAACACCTTGTTTCTGTCCTCAGCACATCACACAAAACAACAGGGAGAAGCTCCTCCAGCATCCCTGAGCACACTGTCAGAGCTCCCAGGAAAATCCAGCATGGATTGGCATCCTGGAGGAAGTGCCAAGTAGCCAAATGTCAAATAAAACAGAGCCTGCTTCAAGGAATTCCTAAGTCAGGAGTGAAGCAAGACATAAAAAAACAGGGGAGAGCATGGGGAGGGAAGAGCTGAGCCAGGGTTGCTGTTTGCTTCCCAAGCTCCAAGGCTGGGGATCACACCTGGGGGATTCCCAGGGATCAAGGTGAACTCACAGCCCAAACAGAGATCAGAGAAAATTCCAGTGGCTGCAAGGACAAAGGTGGCACAAAACCAACAGCAGTGGGAAAGATGGGCAAAACTTAAACCTGAGACAGGTACAAAACAGTCCAGAAAGAATCCTGACATTAATCCCATTCATTCCCTAAAATAATTCCTGGTGCTCTCTCTGGTCTGTGGCCTCTAAAATCCAATCCCACCCTCTCTGGCTTTCTGTCAAGGAAAAGGAAAATCGCTGGTGCTGGGGGGCTGCTGCCCCTCTGCTTCCTCGGCTGAGCTCAGGGCTCGTTATCGCGCCCGGGCAGCCCCTGCGCTGTCTCCTGCAATTGTTCCTGCTCAACCCACTTTTTTTTTTAATTTTTTTTTTTTTTTTGTAAGGGTGGTGGTGGTGTTTTGTAATTTATAGCAAAATACAAAATGATTCCTTATAACAGAAACCATTCTGTTGCTGCAGATCCTCATTTGAGGAGCTGAGGAAAAGCTGTTCCGTCGCTCGCCGTCGAACCACGCAGCTTCTTCTTCCTAACACCTCCCACAGGCCACACATCAACCCTGCACTTCCTACAAATGATAAGCAGCATTCATTTTGATCATTCACAGTTGTTTTGGGGGTTGGTAGGCGATAGGCTTCTCTCTCAGTCTCTCACCTCCTCCCCAAAGTGTCTGCGGCTCCCCCGTGCCAGCCCTGCCAGCGGAACCTGGGGGTTTCCTGCTCAGGGCACAGCACAAACACAAGGCTGGAGTGTTCCAAGCCCTCCCCACCACAGTCCCAGCCCTCAGGGGTTGCAGACAGAGCCCTGCCCGGCTCCTTGGAGATGCAGCTCAGTGTCTGGAAGGCACAGCTACACCAGGCAGGTCACCAGGTGTTGGTCACCTCTGCACCAGCGCTGCACAGCCTCACCTGGCTTTTTACACCCCAAAAATTCATCCTGAAATTTCCCTTCTAGGCTTGCAGAGATTCCCATTGCCCTCCCAGAAACAGGTGGGATTTCAGGCACACTCCTCCAGCAGCAGGTGCCCTCTCCCTGCTCCCTCCCAGGAACAGGCTGATGTTTCCCTTGGCTTTTCCTGCTTTACTGGGAAAAATCCCTGCTCAGGCCTCACTTCTTTTGGACAATCCTGGGATCTGGCATCCCCCAGGAGGGGCTGATCAGAGCACAGAACACCCCAGTGTTCCCCCTGGGAGCCCCAAACCTTGGGAACACTCCCTGTGCCTCCCCACCTGCCCCATTCCTGCTCTTCCAACTGCTTTGACCTGACCCCTGTTACCCAAAAACCAAAAAAGAGCCACTTCTTGGGGTCCCAGGCTGCCTGAGGATCTCAGAACTGGGGTTTGTCTGCTTCCATATCCCATGAAAGTGTGGATTTCAGGAGAAGAGCAGGACCAGCACCACCCAGTGCAGCCCATCCCTGCCTGTGGATCCATGGGATCCATTCCCTCTCACCCCAATCCTCTCACAAAGCTGCCCAGAGTGGCTCAGATGTTTATAAAACACTTCCCAGTAGGCACACTGGGTGAAAATTGTATTTCCAGGATTTAAAAGCAGCTTCTCTGTGAGTTTTGCAGCTCATACCCACCCCCAAGAATGCTTTTAACATTCCAGTAAATAAGGAACTGAAGAAGAACTTTCGATTAAACACAAGGAAACCTGAACTGGTTTAAATCCACAGAACCTGAATATTTTTTAAATCCTTGAAAGTGCATTAATGGGCTCAGTGGTCTGTTAATGATTTTACTTTCACACCGTTTTCTTAGGGCTACCCCTTTGTTTTCCACAGATATGGAAGTGCCAAGGAAACCTAAAAATCTGCTCAGGAGGTACTTTGTGCTCACTTCTGACTACGAGGGACGAGCACTTGAACAAGTTTGGAGTGTTTGCAGCCTCTTCAGCGTTTCAAAACCACCTCAGAGTCCTCAGCACAGGAGGAGGTTCTTGGCCTGAAATCTGGTGGGATTTGATTTATTTTAAAGGACATTTCAGATGTGAGCACTGCCCTGGCGGAAACCTCCGCTGCCTGTTGCATTCAACACAACATTTTGTGCCAAAATACAAAATCTATCCCTCCACAAATACCTGGGCAATGTTTTTATCCCGGGGGCTCCTTCCCACACGTGTTTGCTCCCTCCCAGCTGAGTGTCCTAAGCCACAGAACAACCCATGAATCTCACAGGATTCTTGTAATGGCTTTTAAACCCTGCATTGTGGGCTGTTTATGGCGCAGTTGCATTTGCTTTAGAGATTTGTTTTAATGCTGTTGGTGTTATTTAGAGAGATATTAAATTCAAACAGCTTTATGGTTGCTAATAAACATCTATTACCATTACAGACGTTCTGATATAAAAGCCTCATACAGGTGCTTTCTCTCAACTATGCAGATTTGATTGATTAGGCCACAGTAGTTTATTTTACACTTCAGTGGTCACTAAATCTATCATTAAGATTAAAAATTGCAGTTTGTGCAGTCTGGGAATAACTACACATTTAAGCTGTAAAATAAAAGTCACTTTACCAAAATTCAGGGAAAAAGGGAGGAAGGTGGGGGGAACACAACTCAGAGCAGGTTAAAAGAAAAACAATTTTGTAACACCTTATTCAGTTCTTCAGAAGATGAATTTCATGGAATCACAGACTGGTTTGGGTTGGAAAAGACCTTAAGGATTATTTTGTTCCACCCCTTGCCATGGGCAGGGACACCTTCCACTGTCCCAGGGTGCTCCAAGCCCTGTCCAAGCTGAATTTGGACACTTCCAGGGATGGGGCAGCCACAGCTTCTCTGGGCATCCTGTGCCAGGGCCTCCCCACCCTCACAGAGAAGGATTTTTCCATATTTCCATATATTCACCTTGAACTTCCCCTCTGTGAGTGTGAAGCCATTCCCCCTTGTCCTGTCCCTCCAGCCCATTATAAAAACTCCATCTCCATCTTTCTTGATAGCTCCTTCAGGAACTAGAAGGCCACATTTAGGTCACTCTGAACCTTCTCTTGTCCATGCTGAGCATTCCCAGTTCCCTCAGCCCCAAACCTTCTCTTGTCCATCTGAGCATCCCCACCTCCCTCAGCCCCAAACCTCCTCTTGTCAATCTGAGCATCCCAAACTCCCTCAGCTCCAAAACTTCTCTTTTCCATCTGAGCATCCCCACCTCCCTCAGCCCCAAACCTTCTCTTGTCCATCTGAGCATCCCAAACTCCCTCATCCCCAAACCTCCTCTTGTCCATCTGAGCATCCCCAACTTCCTCAGCCCCAAACTTTCCCTTGTCCATCTGAGCATCCCAAACTCCCTCAGCCCCAAACCTTCTCTTTTCCATCTGAGCATCCCAAACTCCCTCAGCCCCAAACCTTCTCCTGTCCATGCTGAACATTCCAAACTCCTTCAGCCCCAAACCTTCTCTTGTCCATGCTGAGCATCCCCACCTCCCTCAGTCCCAAACCTTCTCTTGTCCATCTGAGCATCCCCAAATCCCTCAGCCCCAAACCTCCTCCTGTCCGTCTGAGCATCCCAAAGTCCCCCAGCCCCAAACCTTCTCTTGTCCACCTGAGCATCCCCAGTTCCCTCAGCCCCAAACCTTCTCTTGTCCATCTGAGCATCCCCAAATCCTTCAGCCCCAAACCTTCTCTTGTCCATGCTGAGCATCCCCATCTCCCTCAGCCCCAAACCTTCTCCTGTCCATCTGAGCATCCCCATCTCCCTCAGCCCCAAATCTTCTCCTGTCCATGCTGAACATCCCCATCCCTCAGCCCTTCCTCATGGGAGATGCTCCCCATCCTCCCCACAAACCCACACTCTCTAAAGCCCTGTGCTGCAAAGCTGTGATGAAGCTGATCCTGCTCCACCCATATTTTGGACAGACTGTCCCTCACCCCTCGGGGCACAGTAAAACCCCGCTGTGGAGCAGTCCCTGGCATTTTGCCCCGCTGCCACCTCTGAGGAGGGACTTCAGGCGTGACATTTGCCCTCCCCGTGGCGCCTGCAGCGTGGTGTCATTTGTTCCTGTCTGCTGCACGAGCTGCAGCTCGGTGCCCACCAGCCCTGGTCCATCCCCCCGTAGCTCTCTGGAAGCCCAGGCTGCCGAGCCGTGCTCCAGCAGTGACCACCTGGGAGCAGCTTGATAAATGGCCAGTTTATAATGCTGTCATGCCAGCTTTGTCCTGGGGGAAATGTGTGTCTCTCTCAAAACAGCTTATTACCAACCTGTGGCTGGGGCCATGATCAATCACGCTGATCAGATATGGCAAACATGGTAACTGATATAAAGAAGATTTCTCGCTACACAGTTTGAGGTTAACGTGACAAATGATGGAGTGAGAAAGAATAACTTAGAGGGAAAAGCCAACCCATTAAAGGCTGAACTTAGAAGTGGTTTTGGGAAGCACAGTTAACAACCTGTCCTTGTGACACGAATTCCCTGCTCGTTGAGGTAACCCTGAACACATTCCCTCGCAAATTCCTTGTGTAATCCAGAAGGAATGATTTTTTAAACATGCAGTCTGATTGTAAAGGGGAATTTAACCCCTCTACACCCATCCTCAATACTCAGATGTGATGGGTTACAGTGCAGGAAATGCAAGACTCCAGGTGAAAACCCAGGGCAGAGATGCAGCATGTCTTGCCAAAATCCCAAAATATTTTGGGTGATTCTATTGTCAGCCAGAGCAGAGCTATCTGAGAATGATGCTCTTCCCAGAATTCAATCTTTTGGCCTTCAAAATCATGGAAAAAGAGCAGTGGAACCCCGGGCGTGCATAACCCACCTGTGACAATTCCCTAAAACGTGCCCATAAACACACCCTGTGAAACAAGATACAGAGATGTCTCCATTTGGTCCTTTTTACACTCCTGGGATTTCTCTGCATGCTCTGAGCATCAAAACACTTTAATTTCCCTGCTCACACAGTACTGGGTGCCAAATCTGTCCCGTTATCCTTTTGGTCTGGAGCAGGGAGCTTCCCTCCAGGATCAGCACACGGAGCTGCAGCTCTTGGAGACCCTCTGGCAAACATCTGATATTATTCACTTGACTGAGTTTGTGAAAACGAAGCCTTATTTGCTGGCAAAATTAATGAGAAAAGAGTCTTCAATGAGACAATAATTTATGGCTTCTGCCTGACAGGGAAACTCGTCTGACTCAATTCCTCACAGAAAGGCAGATATTTTGGGGGAGAAGTGAGGATTTCTTTGCAGAAACATGGTCTGTCATTTCAAAATCGGGTTCTTAGCTGCGTATTTTTTATTTTATGAAACCCTTCCAGAACTGATGAAGGTTGGAATAAATGGCCCTTTGTTCCCCTTCCCGTACCAGTGCATTTAATGACGGCGAAATAAAATTCTGCCCCGTGGCTGCCCGCCAGAGATCCAATGATACAACCAAACTCACAACATATTTCAAATTTTGTGCTGCACTGAAAGTCGAGGCGCATTCAGGCAGGTTTGGGGCTGCACACATCCAGCATTATCTCCTGTCACTGCACAGAAAAGGGAGAGCTGCAAACCGCATCCTTCTCCTCGAGGCTCCCATCTCTAACCCGGCCATAAACACCAACTCTCTGCCTTTCAAACGCAGCAAACCGCCACGAGAAAAGCCAGAAACGCATCAGACAATAAAAAGAGGGATAATGGCCACCAAACTCCACTCTTCTCCCCCCTCTTTTTTGAACAGATAGGTTTTAGACTCTATAATAATCACGCAGCTAAGATACAAGGTCTCTTGTTGGCAATAACCTACATGACATGACTTAGAAGGCAGGTGTTACTGTAATTAGCTATTGTTTGACTATCAAAAGTCAGAGCTGATTAAAGCCACTAAGTACAAGTGCACTATTTTATTTCAAAGAATATTATGAACTGCATGCTGGGACTCTTTCACTGCGGCCCTACCTTCCGGAGTCTGCTAAGAGCCCATGCCAGCAGTAATCAAAACTAAAATCTGCATAAACCTTCAGGGTTTTAATTCAAGCAGAGCCCTTTCATTAGAAATATGTTACTTTATGAAATCTGGTCGCCAGCAAGGGGAGAAAAATGTGACTTCTTAAGAAAAGTGAATGGCATCTCTTTAGTGATTAACCCAAGATTAATGGAGGCTCCTACTGCTCGGCCTAAGTCCATTTTATTGCTAATTCATTTAGGTACTATTTCAGATGTACTTGATGAAAGTCACCTGCTAAGAAGTCATGTTTTGGCAAGCAAGGATAGCCATTATGGTCAAATCCCAAATAGAATTTTTATTAAAGAAGCTTTGAAAAGTGTCTTGTATTAGTCTTTCATAGACATACCATTTAATGTGCTCAATTAGTTAAAAATTTGGGGCCCAGGTCACTAATCAAACATTCATAATGCTGCTTTTTTTATTTTTTTCTAATATTTTTTCAGTCCTCATGCATCTCCTAATGTCCCAGGTAGGATGAACACTGCACTGAACAGGGACATTTATATTCAGACAAAAGCAGCAGTGCTGAGACTCACCAAGAAGTGGGTGGGATTTGGGTAAGTGCTCGGTGGGATCCCTGAAATGTTGGCTTGGCAGAGCATTTCTTTGTTCCCCGGGATGCTGTGGGGAGTGGGGACTTATGCAAATCACATGTTCCTCAAACTGTACCTAATCATGCAGCTTTGGCTTGTGTGCACGTTTGGAGCGTGAGGTTTGATCCCTTAAACACAAATCATTTCGGTTTTCCACCCTTCTGCAGCTTGTTCTTTCAATAAATCAGAGTTTAGGGGATTTTGTGATTCCAGAGCCTGGAACCCTGGCTCTGTGTGGACCCTGAGATCTTTTTTACCCAAACAAAGCACCCCATTCAAAGTTCCTCCTCATTTTGGGCAAGGTTTAACCTGATCTACAGGCAATTCCATGAGCATGGATGTCCCTGTTGGGTGTTTCTACCCTTCCCAAGACACTGAGCAGCCCATCAGAGACTCTGATGCTCTGAGCTTTGCTTCCCTGCACTGAGCAGGAAATCCTGACAGCCAGCCCAGGGACAGTCGCTCTGCAGGGACAAAATCCCTGCTGCAGAGGTGGGTCTGGGCATCACAGAGCTTTAGTCGTGCCCCTCTCTTTCAGAAATGGGAAAAAACTCAAAGGTGGTGCTGGGGTATCAAAGATGTCTGCTCTGCTCAGCCCCTCACCTGCCAGGCACCTAAACCCAAGTGAGAATATTGAATTATTGATAACATTATTGATAACCATCACTCACATTGGTTTGGATGCTCGTGTACAAACCCCCCCTCACAGCCTGCTCTGCTTTGTACCTGCCAAGATGAGACAGTTTTGGTGACAGAAAGAGGCAAATCAATTAAAAAATGTCTGCTTTGGGTATTCTGGCTTGTTTGGAGCTCTCTCCACACTGGGGGTGATGATTGGCTTTGTAACCCAACAGCACACACGACCCAAACTCTGCTCTGAGCAGGGAAGCAATCTGGTTTCTAAATTTATTTTTTAAATTTGTTAATGACTGATCCAATTTCCAAAACAGTGACTGAGATTACTGAGAGCCACAAAACCAGGAGTGCCCCAAACCAGACAAACAGCTCCCCCACGGGTGTCAAAGGGAGCAAAATTCCGAATTATCAGGAATGGCAACACATCCTGTGGTGGAATTCTGCTCCTGGGACACTCCACAAAACCCAGCCTGGACTGAAAGCCCTTGGCTGGGGGAATGTGGCACTGAAGGAGCCGCCTGGGTGTGATAACAAAGTTATCCTAATCTGTCCCTCTTGTGTGCTGGGGCACTCACACATGCAAATCTTGTCTTGTTCCACCGTGTTTGTTCACCTCCAGAGTCCTTCGGTGATTCAAATCTGTGTCTTACTATCCTATAATACCCTTGTCTAACAGTTCTTTTTAAATGCATGTGTTAATTATCTTGCCACCGCTGTAATTTCTCCCTGTAGTCCATTAATTAAGAGGTCACAATCTAAGAGCATGTTTACCCAATAAGCTTTCTTTTTTAATTATCCTAATTGCTTGGATACTGACAAAGACTCCATCCCTCCCCTTCCTCTGAGTGGATTAGAAAACGACATTTCAAAGCCCCACACAATGATGGGTCTGTAAAACACACATATATTTATATTTGTTTTTATAACTCCGTGATGTTCAAACATCAAAGGTCAACGAGAGGCAAGGCGCTGCATTTGCATGGCTGTATAAAATGCAGAGACAAACTGCCCTCCATTAATTGATCCATTAGCCTGGAATGTTCTATTGGTCAGGAAAAATATAAGCAAAATCTTCAGAATAGGAAGGAGATGGTTGTTCACAGCTTGGTGTGTCCTGGAGACCACCAGAGCCTCCTGTCTCTGCCTGCTCCTGCAGGATAAGAGCAGGCAGAAATAGAATTAAATAAGGAAAAAAGCACTCAGCTTTCACTGCAGCAAAGATCGGTTTTATTCTCCCTTTCCCAAATATTCCCTTCCCATGGGTCACATCTCGGCAAGCTGGTCCCAATATCTTTTTTACTGACTTTGCAGAACTCAACAGACAAAATCTCTACCACTTAAAAAATTTTAAACCCTTCACTTTATCAACTTTTGAAAAGGGAAAAACAGCTATTTGAATTCCAGATAGGATTTTAACACAACAATTAGCAGAAACCATGTCCAGAAAAATTACTACTGTGACAGAATGTGAAACAACATTTGATATGTCAAGTAAAGTGATATTTTTTTTTGTTTGTTTTAATAAAGCCAGTGTCTCATTCAGACCAGTCATCTCAGGAACTATATAACAGAAGTATAATTACTTAGAAATTGCTTAGGTAAGCGTGATTGATGCATGGTAAATAGATGTTTCCAGCACTTATTGTTTCTTCCTGATGGATTAGGAAGAGTTGTTTAACAGTTCATTTGACCAGTCTCTCCTGGTGTTTCTCGAGTCTGGCTGTGCCAGTCAGCACCAGCAGTTCCTGGTAGTTTAAGTCTCTTTAATAAAGATTAAGATGTCAGAGGTCCTGCATTGCACAAAATCCCGATTTTATTAACTTCTCATTATCAGCTGAAATATGAAGTGCATTTCTTTTCATCTGGAGAGCAGCACTTTCTCAAGGGAAAGGACAGACACATCAGACACGTTTAGGGTGGGTTTGCCCCAACCTTGGCTGATGCTGGGGAGCATTTTCTCACCCAAGGGCATCCCATAGGTGGATGTTTCTCCCCAGAAAGTGTACTCACACTCCAGCACTTCAGTCAACACAGCTTCCAGGAAAGAGCAGCACAAGTGCTGGGCAGGAAGACTGAAACCTCACAAGTCAGGGCTGAGCCAACATTTCCCTCCTCACACCCAGATCTCGAGGAGTAACAGCAGCAAGACCACACAAAACCCATCGAAAGACATCCCAGAGCTGTCCAAAGTGCACCCTGGCCAGCAGGCAGATCAATCCTGATGCCATGGAAGTGAACTTGGGCAGCACCTGATAAAGTGGAGCTGCAGCAGCCCCGTGCAGCTCCCGAATGTGTCATGGGGACAGGATCCTGTTCAATCCTGGGTGTTTATCATATTCCTGTTCAATCCTGGGTGTTTATCATATTCCTGTTCAATCCCGTGTGTTTGTCACCATTCCTGTTCAATCCCGTGTGTTTATCATAATTCCTGTTCAATCCTGTGTGTTTATCATAATTCCTGTTCAATCCCGTGTGTTTATCATAATTCCTGTTCAATCCCGTGTGTTTATCATCACTCCTGTTCAATCCCGTGTGTTTATCATCACTCCTGTTCAATCCCGTGTGTTTATCACCATTCCTGTTCAATCCCGTGTGTTTATCGTCATTCCTGTTCAATCCTGTGTGTTTATCATAATTCCTGTTCATTCCCGTGTGTTTATCATCATTCCTGTTCAATCCCGTGTGTTTATCATCATTCCTGTTCAATCCCATGTGTTTATCATCACTCCTGTTCAATCCTGTGTGTTTATCACGATTCCTGTTCAATCCTGTGTGTTTATCATCACTCCTGTTCAATCCCGTGTGTTTATCATAATTTCTGTTCAATCCCGTGTGTCTATCACCATTCCTGTCCAAACCCCGTGTGTTTATCATCACTCCTGTTCAATCCCGTGTGTTTATCACCATTCCTGTCCAACCCCCTGTGTTCATCACCCCTCTCACCCCCAATCCCGTGTGTTTATCACCATTCCTGTCCAACCCCCTGTGTTCATCACCCCTCTCACCCCCAAACCCTGCAGGTCACCGCTGCCCCAACAGATGCTGCAGCAGCATCACCCTCTCAGCAGCAGCCACGCTCTCCAGGGATTTCTGCGAGCTGACAAATTGATGTATTTTGCATATTTTAAAAGCGGGTCTTTGTGGAAGTTCTCGTTTTGCAGGCTGCTGATTGCAGGGAGGGCAATGTGTGTGTTGGAGCAGGCTGCCTCTCGCTGGGCAGCTCTCCACGGAAAGAGTTAAGAGGGAAAAAAAACATTTGTTGTGGTGTAACCCCGGCCCTGCAGCACGGGATCCCAGCCCCAGCAGCTCCCGGGAGGGTTAAGCTCTATTACTTCTGGTCCCTGACACTGCTAATGGCACTCTCTAACTAATTGCATTTCTATACCTCCACATACGGCCGGGCAACAAATAAGCCCTTTAATCAAACAGCTTCATCTACTTCTAATTAATTCCATTTCTATGCCTTTTTGAGAGCACAGGAACATACAAAGATAGAGATGGTGGAGCGCGTTCTGTGCTCAAGATGTGTCCCCAGCTCACACCTTCCGTGCCCAGCCTGCCTGGGTCAGGTTTTTTAACTTTTCTGCAGTTTGTTCTTTTGATAAACGAGAGTTTAGGGGATTTCGTGAACCCTGCGTGCACCCTGAGACTTTTCCATCCCCACAAAGCACCTCCACCAACGTGGAATCATCTGCGATTCCCTCCGTGCGTTGCTGTCGCGATTGCCACGGGCTTTAATCGCTTTTTGTTCCCCCAGAGCCAGCGCTGGCCTTGCCCTGCCGCCGCTGAGGGACGGCTGTGGCATCAGCTGAGCAAACACTGAGGGGTGTTTGCACTCCCAGACCCAGCAAAAACCTTCAATTCCAGCCCCACCAGCTTTGAAGGAAACGCTGATTCCTCCCCGACATTTACCTCTCTGATAAAACAGCAGGAAAAAAACCCACAAACAACAACAAAAAAATCCTCTCCTCTAGGTATTTAGGAAGCAGACCCACATCTGCCGGGAGCTGCCGGTTGCAAAGGTATGTCTGTACAAAAGGCACGATAAGTGGGTGCTGAGCAGCGAGGAGTGGCGATTATCAGCTGCACATATCATTAGAGCCTCTCCGCTTCTCAATGGCACGGAGCTGCCGGCGCTGTGTTTGCTGGGCAGGTAAAAGGGGACTCTTAATGCTGTGCAAATATGACTTACCAAAGGACTTTGCTTTCTCACCTATTCTCGGGCTTTTCAAATCAACATTATTAATTGGCGGCTTATCGGTAAGTGCTGTCTGGCAGTTAAAGGATGTTTCCACCCAGAGCAACGATACATAGAAACTCAGCAATGTCAGCCGCAAGGACAAAGAACTGCCATGCTGGGACACAAAAATGCTTTGACACCTTAAATCTTCTTAATAAAAGCACTGAGCATTCCAGCATTCACTCGTAGCTGTTGTTCCATATTCCATCATCCTTGTTGTAGCTTAATATATTAATTCAGAACTCCTCTGGTTTACAGTTGCAACTATTAGAACTTTTTGTTTTTCTTTTCCTTTGTTTTTCTTTTTCTTTCTTTCTCTCCTCTTTCTCTTTCTCTTTTTCTTTCTTTCTTTCTTTCTTTCTTTCTTTCTTTCTTTCTTTCTTTCTTTCTTTCTTTCTTTCTTTCTTTTTCTCTTTCTCTCTTTCTTTCTTTCTCTTTCTCTTTCTTTCTTTCTCTTTCTCATCTTTCTCTCTCTCTCTTTTCTTTCTTTCTTTTTCTCTCTCTTCTTTCTTTCTTTCTTTCTTTCTTTCTTTCTTTCTTTCTTTCTTTCTTTCTTTCTTTCTTTCTTTCTTTCTTTCTTTCCTTCTTTCCTTTCTTTCTTTCTTTCTCTTTTTCTCTCTTTCTCTCTCTCTCTCTCTCTCTCTTTCTCTCTTTCTCTTTCCCCCTTTCTCCCTTTCTTTTCCTCTGCTTTCCTGTTATCCAGATGTGCATAACCACGCATTTTAGAACCTGGATTAACTGGTTTCCATGCTGGATCACCCAGCCAGGTGGGATTTCAGGACTTTCAGCCCCTCAGATCACCTTGCTCTCCACCTGCCAGCACTCCTGAGCACCAAATCCACTTGAAAACGGAGAAAAATATTCGGCTGATAAGGAAAACCGAACACAAAGAGCACGACACTTCCCAGGCACCACTAAAGGGAGGCAGAAAAGAGCCTAAAAGGAGAAGAAAAGCTCTCCGTGCCCCCAGCTCGCGTTTTGTCGGAGCGCTGGGGCCGCACGTGCGGGATGAAAGGACATCGGGCTCCTGCCTCCCCCTGCGCCTTCCCCAGCGATGAACAAGATAAAGCAGAGCCCCAGGAAAGGCTGGGCCAGCCATCCCCGCTCCCCTCATTCTCATGCGGGATTGTGGAGCTCCAGGCGGCCCGGCAGGTATTTGTGTGAGAGCCGGCAGGGGCAGGGATTTTATCTCGTCCCCAGAGAGCCCTGCTCAGCTACTCAGATATTCCAGGGGCTCGTTTTTCTCACATCCAACCCAAACCTTTCTTACAGGGCTGGTTCCTCCTGGTCCCGTTCTGACACAGATGAGCGACCCTTACTGCAGAATGTGAATTCCAGCTGCTTCTTTTACAGTATGACATCTGCTTATCTTAGAGGAATTTTCCTGTACACGCAAAAAATCAGATCGAATTTATTTAAAGGATTTCTGTGCATCTGAAGGAGGGTTTCCCTCTGCCACCACACTGGCTTTGCAGTTTTACAATAGCAGACCTATGAACTGAGATGGTTTCTTCTTCTTCTCCTTCTTCTTCTTCTTCTTCTTGTTCTCCTCCTCCTTCGTCTTCATTTTCTCCTCCTCCTTCTTCTTCATTTTCTTCTTCTTCTTCTCCTTCTTCTTCTTCTTCTTCTTCTTCTTCATCTTCTTCTTCTTCTTCTTCATCTTCTTCTTCTTCTTCATCTTCTTCTTCTTCTTCTTCTTCTTCTTCTTCTTCATTTTCTTCTTCTTCTTCATTTTCTTCTTCTTCTTCTTCTTGTTCTTCTTCTTCCTTTTCTTCTCCTTCTTGTTCTTCTTCTTCCTTTTCTTCTCCTCCTCCTTCTTCTTCTCCTTCTTCTTCTTCTTCTTCTTCTTCTTCTCCTCCTCCTCCTTTTTCTCTTTTCCTTTCCTTTCCTTTCCTTTCCTTTCCTTTCCTTTCCTTTCCTTTCCTTTCCTTTCCTTTCCTTTCCTTTCCTTTCCTTTCCTTTCCTTTCCTTTCCTTTCCTTTCCTTTCCTTTCCTTTCCTTTCCTTTCCTTTCCTTTCCTTTCCTTTCCTTTCCTTTCCTTTCCTTTCCTTTCCTTTCCTTTCCTTTCCTTTCCTTTCCTTTCCTTTCCTTTCCTTTCCTTTCCTTTCCTTTCCTTTCCTTTCCTTTCCTTTCCTTTCCTTTCCTTTCCTTTCCTTTCCTTTCCTTTCCTTTCCTTTCCTTTCCTTTCCTTTCCTTTCCTTTCCTTTCCTTTCCTTTCCTTTCCTTTCCTTTCCTTTCCTTTCCTTTCCTTTCCTTGTCAGAAGTGGTTATTCATTGATATTTAAAAGAAAATCAAACAAATATTTGATGTGCTACATTAGCATGAAAGGGGGCAGCCCCGTGGAAGCACAGAAATCACAGGTGAGCTATTTCATGGGAGTGAAAACAACCTGGGGGGAAATGGGGCTACTACAGAGGTAAATCCTGGCAGTGTAAATACAGAGAGAGAGGCATCAAGCACATGGCTTTATAATTCACCTTGACATCTTCCAGCATCACAGAAAAAGAGCACAAAAAGGGAAAAGCAGAGGTACAGGAGGGCAGTGAGATCAGCAGAGTTTCTGTCCGACCCAAAGAGAGTCCAGCAGGTTTTCTGACTGACAATAAATATTCATTTAACCACAGAGCTGAGAAATGCAGCTGGAAATCTCCTCTCCCTCTTTAAAGCCTAAAATCTGCTCATTACACCAATCAGTTTGTGGTTGTGCTTTGTGGAGACCCAATCCATGCAGATATATTTTTTAAAAACTCCTTTTTCTTGAACTCTACTCTCTGCAAGAAGCAAAACACACTCAAAGCCTTGTCCAGCTCTAAAGGATTTCTGAACTTTCAGAGAAAAGACAAAACTCCTTTAGTTTCTTTTATCATCATTTATATGCAGAAGCTTCCAACACTTCCAGGCTTTCCCTGGCACTACAAACAGAACAGAGAAAATGCAACAAGAAAATCTATTCCTTGGGTGTTTCCAGCCCAGTTAGTCTGAGGATTTAGAAGAAATCTATGAAAGAAGAAAAAAAAAATTTAAAAAAAGCAATGAGCAAGGTTTTCAGGGATGTTTTTCAGACCAAAGGGGTTCTGATGGATTTCAGAGATGCATCCAGACTTCAGAGCAAGTTTCCAAACCAAACACGGCTGCAAACCCTGACATCCATCAGCTGCTTGTTTGCCAACCTTCCTATCATGGAGCAAAAAAGACCATTTAAAATCTTCCCAGAATATTCTGCTTTCATGGCTATTTTGCTCTCTAACACTTTGAAATCACCAGAACACAAATATTCATGTTGCAAATGGTTAAAGCCTTGCTCTGGGCCCAGCAGTAACGTGGATAAACACCAAGATTAAAGAATAAATCTCATTTTTCTGACTTCATTACTCTGACAAAACTGTGCTATCAGGATAATAATAATTAAAATCTTCACAACTGACCATTATAACTTTTTTCCTTGGAATTAAATACTTTCAATAGCAAAATGGATCATTAGGCTGGACATAAAGTGTTTTGCCTAAAGCCAACCCAGTTCTGGATGAGGATGGGATTTGCTGGATGCTTGAACATCTCTGACAGAGCAATGCCTTGGAAAAATGAGTGTGATTTAAATCCCACATTTCCTATTCCAGGAGTGCCCAGATTTTAGCAGGGGATGCTCTGGGCTCTGCAGGAAAGGCCATCAGAGCAGAGGAGCATATGGAGAGCAGCAGAGCTGGAATGGAGGGTGGGACACTCTTCCAACCCGGAGTTTTTATTGGCAAAAGCACTGGCAAATGCAAACTGCCAGGAATAAATTGCTGCTGGAGCTCACAGGACATGCTCCAGTCACCAGCAGACACAAAGCCTGAGAGGAAGGATCTTACTCAGGGACAGCACAACCTCCTTAGGAAAAATTGCACATCCTTCCTGTTTGGCATTGCAGAGGAATAACCCTCCAGGAATCCTCTGCTCCCAGCAGGAATTTAAGGAAAAAGTGACACCCAGTGTTGGGGGCATCCCAAACCCAGGCAGAGCTCAGGGTGTTTTCCTGTGGATGGATTTCCATGGCAAACCCAGAAGTTTTCCAGGATTCACCTTTTTTTTTTAAGATTCCTGTGACAAGGAAAGGGATTAATCTCTATTTCATGGCAGCAGGAGCTGAACAAGAGACTGCTTGGATTTGCCAAGATAACCAGGAGAAAAATCCAGTTTATTTCTGGGCAGCACTACAGAAAGAGGGGAAAAAACTGAACCAGGTATCAAGGGAAGAGATGAACAATGAAAGTCAAGACTTTCCTGGTTTTACATATAAATATAAGTAATTGGAAAAAAAAATGAAAACTCCTCTTAAGTAATTTTAAAATTGAGTATTTTAGGAAAGAAGACTTTAACACTGTCCTAAAAACTGCCTTGAGGCAGCAGCACTGATACAAATTCCCTGAGTTTTCCCAGACTTTCTGCGAGGAAGAACCAACATTCTGGGGCATGCTGAATTTTAAGACTGAAATTCCAGTGGAAACTCAGAGAAGCAGCTCCTTTAGGAGCTGTTCCAGAAGAAATTATTGCACCAAGCAGGGGCTAAGATGTCCTGACAGCAGCAGTGCAGAACTATCTCTGCAGCAGTTATTAATGAGCTGGAAAAATGCTGGGTAGCAAATTCACCTCCCCTCCCCAAGGCCAGAATTCATGGCAACAAATCCCTAAAATAATCAGCTAAACTCCAGAAGATTAGGAGAGGGAATGCCTCCAGATGACAGAAGATTTCTTAATTTCAGTTACTTATAAGGTCACATTAAGCAGGAGGAAAACTTCCTCTGAAGTTTATTATAAATTAGTTTTTAATCTATTCCACAGCTTTTGGTATTTCTGGTCTATATTCTGTGTTACAGTCTAAAATAAGGAGGGGAAAAAAGTAATAAAAAAAATGAATCGCTTGGGTTAGCCAAGAAAGGATTTAAGCACTTAAATTGAACTCCTCCTGCTGCTACTATTATTATTATATCTATATTTCTATATATATTTATATACATGTTTACAGAGTGTTGCTGAAATTTCCAGTGGGAAGGGACAACTGAACATCACAGAGGAGCTGACTTCTGGTGATTACTTTTCTTTATTTTTCTCCCCAAACTAGCCTGTGAAAAATATATTTGGTAGGGGGTTTTTTTTGGTTTTTTTTCTTTTGTTTTTTTTTTTCTTTTTTTTTTTGTTTTTTCTCAGAACATGTGTTTTATCCTCTCATGGATATCTTGCAGAATCTAAAATCAAAATGTATCAAAACATATTATGGTCCTGCAATGCCTGTGGGACAACAGTCCCACATTTACTGCTCTACAGAACCTTGATTTATTTCTAGAACAAAATAAAAAAAAACCCCAAAAAGCAATTTTGCTTTGTTATGTATATTTCTATTTAATTATTGTTAACTGGCACCCAGTTCTCTGTGTTCTGACTTTCAGCACCTTTGGGGTTGGAGCCAGTTTCAAATCACTCTGGTGGTTCCTCAGCCCCACACTCCCCTTTCCTCCCTCCCCAGGTTTTCCTGTTTATCCAGGCAGCTCCACGAGGCTCCTACCTGCTCCAAATTCTCCTTCCAGTGGGATTAACCCAGCCCAGCCCTGCACACCCCAGGTGACATCCATGGAACCATCTCTGAGGTGTGGAACCACGCAATCAAACCCTGTCCTCCCACACTGAGAATATTCCCTGTTCCATGTAAAATCCTGGATTTGCTGCAGGACAGGTCCCTCCTCTGCTGCTGTACCAGCTCCCAGCCCAGCCCAGAGGTGGTTCTGAATTCCAGGACCTGATTCCAGCCAAACCCTGGTGGCACACTCAGCTCAGCATCCGAGCAGGAATTGCAGAGCAGAGGGAGGGGAGGGGGCTGTGTGCGCGTTACCTTCCCAGTTACCACACAGCCCCCAAATCCCACAGGCTATCATTCCAAAATTTGTGATGTTTTGTCTACTCTGGTGATTTAAGGTTTGTCAGAAAATGTCAGAAAGGCCACGGGGCCAAGGGCTTCCTGATGACTGAGGATTTTCTTTCACATGACCTTCCTGAAGTTGATTTTGGGCTCCAGACAGTGCTGCCTTCAGCTCTGACAGGGGCCGGCTGGCAGCAGATTCATGGGGATCTCTGGGGCATTCTGGCATTTTCGAACTGAGCCGGGGCTGTAATGCCTCCTAATCATCCAGAATATTGTTTCACTGGCGGGGTGGAAATGCCAGCCCCTCACTTGGGTTCGCAGGGAAAAGGAGCCTGTGCTCCTGATGAGAACAATTAAAAACACATCGGATGGGAGCAGACAAACAGCACGGGGAGTATTGGCATTTCATGTGTGATAATGTGTGTGGCTTTTAACAGGGGAGCACTGAAATGAATTTTATAGACACACAGAGAAAAGGAGGATTGGGAGAGAAGTGTTTAAAACAGTCAATTTGTGTTCAAACCCTTTTTTTGAAACTGTTAATTTGTGTTAAAGCTGTTAAATGTGTACTTGTGAGCATCCCCACAAACACCAAGCAAAGGGCTTCACATTATTTGGGAAACTATAAAAAAGTTGATGAATCTTGAATTTGCATGTGATATTAGCATAACTGGTTACTCACCCAAAATGTCTTAATGAGGCTCCTTTGTACCCTGGTCACAGAATCATGGATTTGTTTGGGTTGGACTTTAAAGCTCATCCCATCCCACCCTCTGCCATGGCAGGGACACCTCCCACTGTCCCAGGCTGCTCCAAGCCCTGTCCAAGCTGAATTTGGACACTTCCAGGGATGGGGCACCCTGTGCCAGGACCTCCCCACCCTCACAGGGAAGGTTTTTAAATCATTTATTTTGCTCAGGGAGCAGCCACCTGCCTTCTCACCTCCACAGAAATGCAGTTTCTAACCCAAACCCAGCCCTGTGTGTCTGTGCTTGAGATGCATCACAACAAGGTGACCTCTCCTAAACCTACCTGGAGTTCAGGGACACTTTTATCTGAGGGGACACTGCTCACTGCAGCGTGTGTCACCTGAGCCATGTGTGTGAGCAGCTCAGCAGCACATTTTGGACACCTCCTCAGCCCCAGCAATGCAGGGAAATCAGACACAGGTTATAAATCAGTGCTGGGGAACCGCTCGACATCACAGCTCTGGGTTTGCACCAGAGGGAGGAGGAGGAGGAGGAGGAGAACCAACTTAGCTCACAAAAACATCTTATTTAGAACTGAGTGAGGTGCTCATGCTGTACCAGAAATCCACATTGTTTGCCCTACAGAAATTGGAAATTGGAATTAACCCTTCACAGCCCTGGGGCAGCCACGGTTCCACCCTGTGCCGTGCGTGTGCCTGGGGCTGCCTCAGCACTCTGCAGATATGGAGAGAGCAAACTGAACCACTGCAAGTCCTCTTAACTTGGCCTGATTTATGGGCTCAAAATCCCCCCGAGATCTCTTCGTGGAGCCATTTCTCATACCCACACTCACTAAACAACCCAGCCCAAACATCTGTATCACAGAAATTCAACATACAATGTTATTCCTGCAAAATAATTTAACCATCACTTTCTTTGCCGACTTTTCCATGCCAGCCTTACACCTTTTTTTTACTTTACATGCTTCATTTCAGCAAAATCAGGGATGCAAACTTCTTAGAAGTACTTAGTTTCCATGGAAACCTAAGCTGACCGCAACATTATTGTTCTCAAGAGGGAACTGACTTTACTATATGTTCATTCACTGAATTAATGGACTCCTGGTTCTTTTATTAGCAGCTCTCTAACAATAGAAAGAGAGAAATGTTATAAAAAAGACTCTCAGACAACTGTCCACTCTTTTGTCCAGGGCTTATTGGAATGACGCAAGTCTATTCAGGAAAAGATTATAAAAATCAACTCAAAGCTGCCTGTGTTTGTGGCCGCTAAATATACCTTTATTTCATAAAGATACAACCTATAAAACAAGCAAATTAAAGCTCTTTCTGAAACAGCAACTGTGCAGCAGCAGCCCTGGAGAAACGGGGCTTTAGATCCCAAATCTGGGATTGTTCCCCCAGCCCGCGGGGTTGTGGAGCATCTTTAACCCCCAGCTCTGTGTAAATTCTCAGCCAGGATGAGGATTGTGCACAAACTGGAGGGGAGTGATTCTTCCATACACAGCAAAAGAAAACTCACCAAAACCTGTGGGCTTAAATATTCACTGAGAGTTTTAGAAGCCCTTCCACGAGCTGAGGATAATCTACCCCTGCTAAGAGGAGAAATGCCTGCGCAGTTTGTGCAGCAAGGGGAACACCTTGGAGCAGGCTGGGTTCAAATCTGCAATTTGCTAAGTGCAGAAATTCAAGTGCGGTTTGTGCAGCAGAGGTGGCACCTCAGACCAAGCCAAGTTCAAATCTGCAGTTGGCTCAGTGCAGAAATGCACATGCAGTTTGTGGGTTCAAATCTGCAATTTGCTCAGTGCAGAAATGCACATGCAGTTTGTGGGTTCAAATCTGCAATTTGCTCAGTGCAGAAATGCACATGCAGTTTGTGGGTTCAAATCTGCAATTTGCCAAGTGCAGAAGTGCGTGCACAGTTTGTGCAAAGACAGAATTGTAGAGGCCAGGTTCAAATCTGCAATTTGCTCAGTGCGGAATTGCACATGCAGTTTGTGGGTTCAAATCTGCAATTTGCAGAAATGCATGTGCAGTTTGTGCTGCAAAGGCAGAACCTTGGAGCAGGTCAGGTTCAAATCTGCAATTTGAAGAAATGCATGTGCAGTTTGTGGGTTCAAATCTGCAATTTGCCAAATGCAGAAATGTGTGCACAGTTTGTGCAAAGGCAGAATTGTAGCAGGCCAGGTTCAAATCTGCAATTTGCTAAGTGCAGAAATTCAAGTGCAGTTTGTGCAGTAAAGGCAGCCCCTCAAAGCTGGCCAAGTTCAAATCTTCAATTTGCTACATGCAGAAATGCATGCACAGTTTGTGGGTTCAAGTCTGCAATTTGCCAAGTGCAGAAATGCATGCAAAGGTAGAATTGCAGCAGGCTAGGTTCAAATCTGCAATTTGCTTGGTGCAGAAATTCAAGTGCAGTTTGTGCTGCAAAGGCAGAGCCTCAGAGTAGGCCAGATTCAAATCTACAGTTTTCTAAATGCAGAAATGTGCAGTTTGTGCTGCAAAGGGAGAACTTCAGAGCAGGCCAGGTTTAAATCCGCAATTTGCTAAAAGCAGAAATGCCCATGCAGTTCGTGGGTTCAAATCTGCAATTTGCCAAGTGCAGAAATGCATTCACAGTTTGTGCAATGGCAGAACTGGATCAGGTCGGGTTCAAACCCGCAGTTTTCAGAAATGCACTCACAGTTTGTGCAAAGGCAGAATTGGAGCAGGCCGGGCTCAAATCTGTAATTTGCAGAAATGCAGAAATGCAGAAATGCATGTGCAGTTTGTGGGTTCAAATCCGCAATTTTCAGAAATTCACGCACAGTTTGTGCAAAGGCAGAACTGGATCAGGTCAGGTTCAAATCTGCAATTTTCAGAAATGCACGCACAGTTTGTGCAAAGGCAGAATTGCAGCAGGCTGGGCTCAAATCTGCAATTTTCAGAAATTCATGCGCAGTTTGTGCAAAGGCAGAATTGCAGCAGGCCGGGCTGAAATCTGCAATTTTCAGAAATACATGCACAGTTTGTGCAAAGGCAGGATTGCAGCAGGCTGGCTCAAATCTGCAATTTTCAGAAATGCACGCACAGTTTGTGCAAAGGCAGAATTGCAGCAGGCCGGGCTCAAATCTGCAATTTTCTCTCTCCCGGTGCTGCCAGGCCCCGCTCAGGCCTGCGGGGCTCGGCCTGCCCGGTAATTGCTGCACAAAAGACAGTGCACAGTTCCCTTGCTCGTCCCTAACTACCTTCCTGACTGCTTATTGAAGTCTGATTTCTTACTCCTCTGGGTCATCATTCATCAGCCCCGCGGATCCCGCCGGGAGAGCCCGGCCAGACCTCTCCAATCCCTCCTTGCCAGAGGCCATTCCTGACGGCCCCGTGATATAGAAAATGTCTTCACAGCGACCCGGCGGGACAGGCCGCGGCCATAATACCCAAATAATCATTTTGCAAATTATCATAATTATCAATCAATCATCCCCGCGCGAACAATGTGCTGCTGAAGTATCAGATGGTTCCTGTGACCTGTAGCGTTTTGGATATAATAATAAACCCGGGGAGATTTATGGCCCCATCCCGCTTCGCATCTGCAGCAGCAAAACACTCGTTGGGGTTTTGCTTTTGCTTTAGAGCTGCAAGCTTTCCTCCTACCTGGCTTTCTTGTTTGCTACTTGATGCTTTTTCAAAAGGCCAAAATTTCCAATCGCACCCAGTTTTCTGAAATTCACTTTATTTTGAAAAATAAATCTGTGTGATTTGCGAGCACAGAATAATCATACTGCTTAAATTGCTTTTACTCCACAGCCTCATCAGCATTATATTTACAGCTTCTAATGTTTGGCAGTGTAAGAATGAGGCCAGGCAGACGAGGGGGGAAAAGTGGTTTTGTCTTCAGTTTTTGTTGTGTTTTGCACAATACCAAATTGAATCCAACCCTTTTGAAGCCGATAGCATCTCCCGCTCCCTGTGCAGCACATTCTTGTTAATGGATAAATTCAAGCTCTCCAGAAAGTCAAAGAATAAATTTAAAGCCTTTTGCCAAATGCCTATCCTATTGGATTTTGATAAGACGGCTATTGAGCTTTAATAATGTCTTCTATCCTTTTTCAGCTGGCCCTTAACATGTCTCTTTATTTGTCCCTAAAGCCTCTTCAGCGATGCCTTTTTATTACAAGTCTCTCAGCTTGCTCTCAGGGGAGACAGGGTCGACAAGAGTGATAGATAGATAACTCTATAGATTATCTCCCACAGATGTTTTCTCTCCAGTAGCCCCTCAGGCTATTCCCTCTAAGTAAACAGAAACTAAATAGAGAGTCTACTGAAGAGAGAAGTCCCTGAGGTCCCTTGTCACCACGGTCAGAAAAACAGCCTGGCCCAGGGAGGTTGGCTGGGAGCTCTGCACACACAGAGAATCCTTCCCCAGCATTCTGGAGCCCTCTTCCAAAGTGACCCTTGGAAGGGAGAGAAATGCATCTATTTGGGAAAAAAAAAAAAAAAAAAAAAAAAAGGTGGTGTGTAATGGGCACAGGCCTTGCTTCCTGCTGGAGGAAGTGGAAATCTTTCAGCTCAAAGTTAAAGCAAAATGACAACGGGGACGGTGACAATGACAACAAGGTGTTTCTTCAATTTATTAAATGCAGTGGAGAAGCTTGGAAAATTCATGGGAGAGGACATTGAGCTGCTCTCTAAGCAAAATAAACATAGTGCAGGGACATGAAAGGGAAAAAGACATTTGGGAACAGGGGACAAAATCCCACAGGTACTACTCATATTTTTATGTCTGAGTGTCCACATTCAGGTCACTACAATAACTGAAATAAGTGACTTTCCTGTTTTAATATTACTTCCACTGCTGATGATTTAAAATTAAAGGAACAGGATGAGGAGCTCATGTGTATTTGTCTGAGTTAAACTAAATATCAGCAAGCAAAGGTGATACAAGAAAAGCTCATTAGGTATGCACCATATTTCAATCCATGAAGCAGCATAGATATAGAAAACAATCCTGGAAATGAGTCCTTTAATGACATTGAATTATTCCTGTCAGACAACAATAAATAAATCAGCTTTATGGTGTTAGTGCAGAAAGAACAATAACACAAACTGAAAAATACAGGATATGGTGGGAAATACTTATTCTTTGTGCTCCAAGCCAAAAAAGAGCCTGTTTTATTCTACTACAAAACAGGCTCTGCTGTGCTGCATCTTCAGACTTTTCCCTGCCTTTCAGCTCATTAAAGTTATGTTAAAGAGTGTTTTTTCCCTGGGAGCTTAAGAACAGAGATAATTCTGGGGTCAGTTTTAAGCAGAGGTTGCTTCCTGCACATCTCCCTACACCTCTCTCTGCCATCACCTTCCCTTCCCTGCTTTTTCCTGGTTTTACAGATTTTTCTCTGCATTCCAGATTTTTTTTTTGCTCTTTCTAGCCCTTGTTAGTGCCCAATTCTGAACCTGTGGTGCAGCAGTCAAAGGAGTCACTGAAATTATGGACTGTGCAGCTCCGATTTCCTCCCCTCCCAGTTTAAATCAGGCCACCCACTCCAGTTACATTTGCCTTCAGTCACCTTCTCGCCACCAACTCATCTCTGAAGGAATAGGAATAAATTGAAGTCAAATCTCAACTATTGTGTCTTCAGGGATATGACAACTGAATGATTTAGAGAGGCTGGAAAAGGAAATCTGCTCCCGAGAGGGTTTTGTGCCACTGGAGCCAAATGCCAGAGTGCTACTTCCAAACAATTGAGAGATCCTACAAAAATTGTCCGGAGTGATTTCTCATTCTTTAGTTTTCATTTTCTCCTGACTGAAAAGCTGTCTCGCAGTAGTCTTTTCACAAGCCATAAAGTTTAGACTTGAACTCTTTACCTTACTGCTCTGACCTCCTTTACCCCAGCTGTAAAACCCTACTGCCCATCCTTCAATAAATTTATCACCTCATAAACTCCCACTAGTGCTTCTCTACAATGCATTTAAAAGACACAAGTGGAAGGCCAGGCCTTCCCCCCTTGTCAAATATCACAATTGTCCAGTTTTATACCTGCTGCACAGGGAAATATTTAAGGACATGGCATTTTTCAAAGACCTGCAGTTTTTGTAACAGCCTCCCTAAAAATAAAAGCACAAAGTTTAAATATAAATATAAACCATGGATTGAACATATAAAAGTGCCAGTCTTGTGTTTCCCTGTTTCACACAACTCCTGCTCTCTTTGGGGTAATGCAGATCCTGGAGGTGGGGATGGAGAGCTCATTTGTGATATCATAATTAAAGACTGACTAAGAAATAGCTGAGCCATGGAGAATTCCCTCCATCCTTGTGGGAAGTGCGTGGGGATAATGAGAACCTGCCACCTTGTCACCACGTCTGTCCAGACAAAAGGATCCCACAGAGGCAGGGACAGAGACCCCATGAGTTATGGGGGTGCCCAAGGTAAAAAGTTCAGCCCTGTGGCCACAGGTCCCTGGCGAGGTCACGGCACACTCAGAGGATGCTTCCTCTTGGGAACCTCTGAAGTAAAACCTGATTTTTTATTTTTAAACATGGTTAGAGTGTCTAAACCCCTTTTCCCAGCCTGACTCTGGAGCCTGGCAAGGATTGCATTTCACTGTTTGGCAGAGGGAAGCAAGGGATTCCTTTTGGTTTGAAGAGTGGAGAAGCAGCATGGCCTGAAGGATGAGCAGCAATGGCAGCAGAGATTTCCCACTCTCACAAACTCCATGAACAGGACTGTGAACATCCTTTATAAGACAATTAAAACACACAAAAGGAGTCACAACTCCTTATTTCAGTGAGGACACACAGGCCACAGCCACCGAGAGGCTCTAATCAAACCCGACTGGTAACGCTTTAATCACAAAGCTGTTAACCAACAGATCCACATGGAACAAAACCTCATTTTAGTGCTTCTGAGGGTAACCCCAACCCAAACAGCAGCCTGGCTACCAAGTGTGTCACGCTGAGCTGCCTCCCAGCTCCAGTGGAGACATCTGTGCAGCTGGGCTGAGTGTGGAACACATTTTCTCTGGTCACTGTTACACTTCGAGCCCCACAATGTGATGAAAAGCACCACTAACACATCACAGGGGTTGAATTTTATCCTTTCACAGACCTATTCCTTTTGCCTTGGACTTTGCATAAGCCACATTTACATGCTGAAGTGACCTCCAAAAATTTAGCACTTTTAACAAAGGACCAACATTTTCTTTTACTGGAAAAGAGGTAAATGAGGTTTTTCGCGTTGGCCCGGCAGCTGTTTGTGTTGTAGCTGAATCAAGGAACACCTCAAACTATTATTTTCTCTTTCATAATGACTGGAATCACAAAAAGACAGAAAAATACGCCAACAGAACCACAACACTTAATCCAAAAAAGCAACAGCAAACACTGGAAAACTTTTACGACGTTATTGCCATCAACACCTTGGTTCAAAAGCGAGGGAAAAGTGTCTGAGTGTATTTCCAAGCCAGGGAATAAAACAATTCCCAGAAGACTGAGTCGTGTCCTACCTTTTTTATATTGCCCTCCTGGGAGGTCACCTCGGGATCAGTCAGTATTTGCTAAGGAAAAAAAACAGAATAGAAACAAAATTGAGTTGAGTTGCAACCAAGAATGTTATAAAAGAATAGAGATTAATATTGCTGTTGTTATGATTGTGAGGAGAAGGAATGAATATTGTATTATTGATAATAATGGGTAAAACTCTCAGCTGCACCCAGATGTTTTGGAAGTTTGATGGGGAGTTTTCACCACAAGTGATATTTATATTTTAAGGTTTTCTGTTGTTTCTGTGAATAATTCCCTTAAGTTTGGCAGGTTTCTATCCCACAAGGCAGGTGTGGCCAACACGGGCACCAAGGGAACAGGCACCCTCAGGTTCCCAGGACTGAGCCCCTCTGGAGCAGGGGCAGATCCCAGGATGCTCCGGCCCCCCAGCGATCCCAGCAGCTCTTTAATTCCCCCTCCAGCCGAGGTGTGGTGGAACAAGTCATTAAATCGCTGCTGTGCTCCACCTCAGATTAGCTCCAGGTCAGTGGGCATTCGGGGAGGTCAAGTACCTCAACTTTGCATCACCCTGGATACCCCACCAGGGTAAACACACCGGGAACGGAGCTGATCGAGCGCCCTGGCCGCGAATTCCAGCGGCTCCCGGAGCTCTGCGGGATCTGGGATGGCCAAGGTCAAACAGACACCCAAGGGCAGCGTGGGACAGGCTGCTCAGGGCTCCCAGAGAGGGGATTTGGCTGCCAAAGAGCAGGAAAAACCTCCAAGGAATGGAGATGGATGTGCAAGGAAATGGAGGTTAAAATGGGGGAGGGAAGGGAAGGGAAGGGAAGGGAAGGGAAGGGAAGGGAAGGGAAGGGAAGGGAAGGGAAGGGAAGGGAAGGGAAGGGAAGGGAAGGGAAGGGAAGGGAAGGGAAGGGAAGGGAAGGGAAGGGAAGGGAAGGGAAGGGAAGGGAAGGGAAGGGAAGGGAAGGGAAGGGAAGGGAAGGGAAGGGAAGGGAAGGGAAGGGAAGGGAAGGGAAGGGGAAATCTCCATTGCATTTTAGCAGCTGAGGGTTTGGCACGAAGTTCCAGGCTGCCTTGGCCATGCCCAGGTGAGATCGACTGATTTACAAATTTCCAGCCCGTTGCCAAATCTCCAGCTCAGCTGCACTAACAAGGGGCTGTGTTTCCATGGGAAGAACCCCAAACCATTCCATGCTTTACACCAGCTCTAATGGACGTTGAAACTGCGGTTTCCAAAGTAGCTGAGAGCAAATAGGATCAAGAGGTAAATCCCAGAGCCATAAAATTCTGTGTTCCTAGCCTGGAACACCCTGACATCCCCGTGAATGACTGGATTAAACACCCACTCTGCCTGTCCTGGATGTCACCAAGCTTCCAGGGAATGCTGGCTGCTCCCAGCGAGCTCACCAGGAGTCAGCAACCCCCAAAAGCTTTGGAGAATTAGGCCATGAAACTTTCAGAGCAGAAACAGAAATGCAAAACTGCTCCAAAGCATCCACAGGATGCAGCTCCCTTGCAATGAAGACACTTTCCTGTAATTATTCCATGCAAAAAGCATGGATACAATCAGAGAAGTGTGTGCAGTCAGAGTGGGTAATCCACCCGTCCAGCAGCACCATAAACGTGGAGGGGAAAGAAAACTCCAATGAAGTGCAAATTGGGCTGTGGTGGAGCCCTGTATAAACAGGCTTAAGAGTCAGGAATTCCTGAGTCGGAATGGAGATGCCAACACAAGCTTCCTTTTGTTGGTTTGGACAGAGCTGAGCTCAAGGGGCAAGTTCCTTCTCTTAAACCATTTTTTTTTCTTTTTCCTTTTCAATTCATAGCAGATCCTGAGTTTCAAAGTTCTTAGAGAACAGAATTTCTGTGAAAATATTTCATCCATATTCAAAAATGGCGATTTTGCAGAAAATCCTCTGCAGGATCTTGCTGCTCGTTCAGAGGATTTGAAAATGGCAGAGTTTTACTATTTGGTGAGATCTTTTTTGAGTTCCCACCTATTATATAATTTCTGGGGGAAAAAAAGCCACAAATATCATGAAGAATTGTAATTTTGATGGAACCATCTCCACAATCAAACTATCAGAACATGGACAATTAATGGTGAACATGGTGGTGCTGCACTGACCTGATGATCTTAAAGACCTTTTCCAACTTTAACAGTTCTGTGATTCCATGTGTGAAAAGGTGTTTTAGCAGTAGTGGGAGAGTAGGAAGTGGTTTAGATTAAATATTTCATCCTTTCTTTACGAGGTGTTATTGTGGGCTGAGCTCTACCACAGACCTGCGTTGGCTTGGACACATCCCACAGCCCAATGTCCTGAATGTCCCATTTTCCCACTCCAGCTGAGCAGGTTGGCAGCTTGGGATGGAGTTGGCACTGGTGGGGTGTTTGTGGAGGAGCACAAGCCAGAATTCCAAACTTCCCCTTGCCCAGCCATGAATGAGCCTTCAGAAACCTTCCTGGGAGCTGGAGGGAACCTCAGAACTGTCCTGCTGCATTCCCAGTGTGGAATAAAAACCGTCTGATGGCACCTGTGTCACCAGACAGCCACACCAGGTGCCCTGGAGCAGAGCCCATCCCAGGATTCTGCTCTCCACTGGGAATTGGGGGTGATGCAACACTGGGATGTCCACAGCACCTCCTGGTCAGAGGGGAGAGGCAGGACCAGGCAGAACAAGCCCCAGATGGGATGTTTATTAAGAAGAATAACAGAAGATACTTTGAAAATCTGCTCATTGGGTAATTTTAGCTCAGGCTGGGCTTCATCTCATGCGAATGCCACGAGACTAAATATAGAGCTCGACGTGTGCAGTGGGCTGCACTCCTGCACTTAGCACAGATGTTCCTAAATGTGCTCAAAATTTACACCACATGCTTTTTCTATCAACTGATCTGTTGATTTTAGCCAGGGGAAGGACAACATGTCAGCAGCAGCCACGTCAGGAGAGCCTGTGCCCTGAGCCTGCTCTGCCCAGCCTGAGGGATTTCAGTGCCTTTCCTTCCCTGGGCTCAGGGAATTGGTGCCACCAGGATCCTGCCCCAGTTGCACCAGTTAGAGATGTGCTAGAATTTTTGCAGAGCCCCCTGAATGTATACTAAACATGTCAAGGAACACCATGTGATTCATTTTGAAAAACAGTTTACAAGCTGGCATTCTCCAGCTGCAGTTAACCCTAATTTGATTACATTACTGAGACAGATCACAATGAGCTTATGTAAATAGTAACGTTATCCATTCATTCCCCCAGCTCAGATAAACTGTCATTTAGGGGAAAAAAAAAAACCCCAACCCAAACTTCAATAGGCATGGCCTGATGCATTCAGCAAGGCATGGTGCATTCAGAGAGATGACAGACTGGAACCTGCCCCTGCTGGATCTCTGTGAATCTGGATTTTAAAGAGATGTTTCCACTCCTGCTCTGAGCTGGAAGGAGAAGAGAATGCCCAGTAATTGCACAGAAGTCAGGAGGGAGGTAACAGCACTGCTTTCAATAACTTGGTCTTTATTATCATGATTTTTCAGTAAGAGCTCAGTGCACCACGGATCATCAGTGATGCTCACAGCTAAGTGAGCACTTCAGGGTTTCACCCACTGCCTGGGCACCTGCCCTTGTCACTGCCAGGCCCTCCTTGGGTCAGGGCACTGGGGACATCACTTCCAGCTCTGCAAGCTGGGCTGTGACACCTGCACCATCTCAGATCTGCCTCACCACAGAGTTGGCTCAGGAAAAGAACTAGAAAACACTTCTGCCTTAAATCAGCCAAGGGCCTGCCATTCTTAGTTGCACACAAATTCACATGAATACCTCAGATGAAAGCAGAGGCTCTGGCCCTGCTGTGCCCAATTTGTGCAGTTCATGGCTGGGTTAATGGCAGAGTTACCCTGCTTGTCTGTGAGGGGATGGCCCTGCTGTCTGCATGGACCTGCAGAGCAAACAGCTCCTCCCAGCCAGCCTCTTGTGGCTTTATAAAACGTCTCAGGTCACAAAGTCACAGAAGATTCTGAGCTGGAAGGACCCACAAGGGTCATCCAAGCCCAGCTGGTGGCCCTGCACAGGACACCCAACAATCCCAGCCTGTGCCTGGAGCTCTGGCACTCACACACAGCTGAGCTGCTGAGCAACATCCAGAGCAGCACCGAGCCCCAGGAACCTGGCAGAGCTCATCCCAGCCCCCAGCAGCACCCAGCACCTCCAGGACATGGGATCTGAGCTGTTAAACCATTTGGACAGCACTGGAAGCTCTCCTGTCCAGCAGCTCGAGTGCCACCCTGCACCTCTGCTCCACCCCAGCTCAGGAGACAACTCTGTTATTAAACTACAAATGCTGCCCTTCATAATTTCCATCAATTATTCCCTTAAAAGTTTTATCCTGCCGACCCCTGAGGGAGCTGGGCCCAGCCCAGTCAGGTATTTAGGCAAGAAGTATCAGTGAGGTGAACAGAACCAGGAATGTCTCCATATAGAAATGTTGTCTGGCCATAGGCCAGGAGCACAAAGCACCTTGTGGGACCCAGCCCAGGCACAGAGCACCAAAACCCATGGGAGTTCTTCCACAGGGATGAGATTCTTTATAATTTTATATCCATGGGTTGGAAGGGGCCTCAAAGATCATTTTTTTCTACCCCAGCCATGGCAGGGACAATTTCTACTGTCCAACCTGGCCTTGGACACTTCAGGGATCCAGGAGCAGCCACAGCTTCCCTGTGCCAGCGTCCCACCACCCTCCCAGGGAACAATTCCTTCCCAATATCCAACCCAAACTTCCCCTCTTGTACTTTGAAGCCATTCCCCCTTGTCCTGTCCCTCCAGGCCCCTCCAAACAGCCTCTCTCCATCCTTCCTGTGGGATCCCTTCAGGTGCTGGAAAACCCCAGTTAGGTCACCCCAAAGCTTCTCTTTTTCAAGGCCTTCATACATATATTTATACCCCAATTAGGTCATCCCAAAGCTTTTCTTCTCCAAGATCTTCATACATACATATATACATATATATATATATATATATATATATTCAAACACAGCAGCCAACAACCCACAGAGCCACATCACAGCACTGATGTGCATCCATAGGAAAGCCAGGTGTGGAAGAAACCCACAGAAAACCATTTCAGCCCTTAAACATTTGGTCTTTCAGCCCCATTGTTAACACAGAGGGATTTTATAGCATTTTCTTGCCAACAATTTACCAAAATCTCCCATTTTTCTATCATAAGCAAATCTGTGAGCCAAATTAACTCGAGGAAATTTTCAGTATCCTGCCTTGGGAATTTGAATGTGCCTGGAATGAAGAGGGAAGGGAGGAAAGCTCTTCTCTGAGGGGAAGAATTTCCTCTCCTTGCTGGTGAGGGAAGGAGGATGAAGAGCACAGCTCTGACTGGCAAGGAACAAACCATGGGCTGAAAAGAGTGGAAAGAATAAACCAACCATTCACTGCTAAGGGCAACCCCAGCACAATTGGGAACACTGGGGAGCAGCCAAGCTGTGGTTTGTGGCCCAGGAACAGCCTGCAAAGCCCTGCCACTCCACAGACCATTTTATAACCATTTATTTTTCAGCTGGAAGCCTGGGCAAAAAAGCTGGAATGGTGCTGCAGGAAAAATGTGTGGAATTAGGAGGGATCCATGGCCCAAAATTTCTGGAAATCTGCTGCAGGGAACACTTCTGTACTTGCTCATGTCCTTTGTGGCTTTACAGAGGAATCCTCCCTGTTCTCTAAATCCCAGGAGAACAAAATGCAGTTTGCAGAGGTGACTCAGGACAGGTTATTCCAAATGGGGTTCAAAAGAAAGAAACATCCTAAATCCTCCTTTAGCGTGAAATAATGTGTTTGTACCCACAGAGCAAACTTCAGGGAAATGCCAGGGGGAGATAATGGGAAGAAAAATGGATGTTTGAGAACAAAGACATTGAGAAAGAACACAAACCTGTGATTTCCATGCACGGTATCACAACTTTTATCGCTGATTTTTAAAGACATAACTCCTCCGTGCCATTGGGATGGAGTTAACTGCAGCTACCAGGAAGTCAAACAGGATCTAATGGAGAGAATTTGCAGTGACTTCAATGAGCTGAGGACTGGAGACTTCCAGCCAAGACAAATACGAGAGGGGACTGATTAGGAAATGTCACCGTTTCTCCTGCCAAGCACTCAGGGCCTGGTGATAGGAGAGTATTAAATATAATCTCGCAGTCTTTAGGGGCTCTTTGATTTTATATTGCATTCTTATCGCGTTCTTAAAGTCCAGTGTTAATGAGCATGAGAAACTCACTCGATAGTTCGGCAGTTTTGCTGAAATCAAATGGAGTTCATTCAGTGCTGGCCCGTGGATCCAGCTGGAGATGCCTTTCCCTCTCCTATGGCTCCACATGGAACCTCTCTCTGTCCTTTTTCTCCACCCCAGCAATCCAACATCACCTTTACAACCAGCTCTTGGTGACCACCATTAATGAAAAATAGGCTTTGCCAATAATCAGAGTTCCCCCATCCCTGGAAGGGTTGAAGGATGAACGGATGCTCAGAGATAGAGGGAGGTCCCTGCCCATGGTGGGGATGGAAAAAAAGGAGATTTAAGGTTCCTCCCAGCCCAAACCATGCTGGGATCCTATAAATGAGGTTTTCAAGGACCCAGGAGCAGAGATGAAACATTTACACTGTAAACACTCCCCCCTTTGACAGTGACCCCTGAGAGCAGAGCAAATCCCAATTAACAGCACAAACTTCCAAGTCTGGCATTTTGCTCACTTTCTCCCAGAAAAGAAATGTGTAGCAGTACACATGAGGAAAAAAAAATTAATTTTTGCAAATATTACCTCCAACTCTCTTCTTCCTAAAGAGAAATTCCATTATAAAACTGATTTCTGGAAAGATGAAAGAGACACTACTCACACTGAGCAGTGTGTGCCTGAGGATTAAAGCAGAAGTTGTGATGATTAAATGGTATCTGATTTACTCAGTTTGTTCATCTTCAACCTGAAACCTGCCTGGCACAGACTGTTGTGCTAAATAAATTAAATAAAACACGAGAATTTTGGACACAAGGTGCTTCTGAACTGCAAAGCAGCCACATCTTCACTGTAAGCACAGAGAAAACAGCAGTGGAGTGGAAGTTTAAGGTCATCAGCTCTAAATCCTGTCTGCCACGGGCCCACATTGCACAATCACTTAATGTAGCCAGAGCTATTTATTATCCCAGCAAAAAATCATCTTGAGGAGTGAAGTGCAATGTTTCAGTTAACAGATAAAGCCAGGCTGTTTGTGGGGATGTAAATGGATTGGATGGTTAAATCCATCCATGAGCCATCCATCTTTTGTGCTGGACCCTTTTTAGTTATAAAAATGACCTTGGTATTGACAGAATAATACAAACGAACTTCCCCCGTAGTTCATCTATTGATCAGCTGATCAGTAATAATCATAAGTAAATAAAGAGGGGCTGTGCATCATCCCACCATGGCAGGGCTGACACTTGCTGGGGCTGATGGATGGGCACCTCTGGCTTGGCCCAGAGCTCAGAGCTCATCCTAAACTGCAGCTTTGCCACCCAGGACAGATAAATCCGAGGAAAAGCAGCTCCATGCAGTGGGAGCTGGGTGTGCAGCCACACCTGGTGTGACCTGGGGGTCTCAGGGAGCAGCTCCAAGGGAAGGAGGGATGGGATGGTGTCTTGGGTTAAAATACAGAGTGTGGTAAAAGGTATCTATTCCATCACCATCTGTTGAGGGTGGGGCAGTGATCCTGATCTCTGTATGAGATATTCTGCTAATGGGCCATCCATTGAAACCAGGCAGGGCATTGTTCTTTATCTTTTCACAACCCATCCTTCCTCCAGCCAGTCATTTTCTGCTCATGGCCATTGAGTCCCACTGTGGCACTGATAAAATTACTGCATCCCATTGGGAGTTGCTCCAGCCAGGGGGAAGAGCCCAACATTTCTTACCAAGATAAAAACAGAGGTTTGGGACACTAAGGGAGCCCCTTTCTCCACTGGACTCCAGAGGGAAACTGCACCTTGTACAGGAGCACTGCTCCAACTGAGCCACATCTGTCACTGCAGGAGGATGCAGCCACCATGGGATGGGACTGCTGCCAACACCCTGCCTGATGGGTGTCAGGTTGTACTCTGACTGTGTCAGGGTTTGGAGTTTGTTCTTTGTAGTGCTGTATTTCTATTTTAATTTCCCTAGTAAAGAACTGTTATTCCTAATTCCCATATCTTTGCCTGAGAGCCCCTTGATTTAAAAATTACAATAATTTGGAGGGAGGGGGTTTACATTCTCCATTTCAAAGAGAAGCTCCTGCCTTTCTCAGCAGACACCTGTCCTCCAAATTGGGACAGATGGATTCAGCACAGACAATCCAGTCCTTTGAATTATTCCTCATTTGACCCCCAGCCACTGATGCCTCCCTTTGGATGATGTTCTGCTCATCACAGAATCACTTTGGTTGGAAAACACCTCCAGTATCACCCGAGCTCTCATTCTTGGTGCCTCTGTGGTGACTCAGTTCTGTTGGAATGTCCTTTCCAGAAAAATCCCTTCTCCCTTCAGAGAGGCAGAGGTTCAGTACCTTCAACCCTTTATGGCATCATCAACACTATTGATTTTTTCTTACAAAGTTCTCTTCATCACAGACAAGGTCTTGCCACTGAGGCATTGATTGGCACCAATATCAGGGAAGGAGGAAAACCTCAGCACTTCCATCCTTCCTGGCAAACAGGTGCCAAGGAGAAGGACTAGGATGAGATGTTCCAAGGGAAAATATTTTCTTCTTCAGGTCTCAAGACACAGAGCAGCTGTGTCTGGCTTCTCCCACCACCCTGTGCTCAACAACAGCCTCCAACCCTACTTAAATGCAATCATCAGGCAGCGAAAAATGTGAGAAAGAGCAGAGAAAAATGACCTCATTTCAATCTCTTCCTACAGCCTACAAAGACTGATAAGAATTATGAATTGTTTTACCACATCCAAAGGGTCAATAAGGTTCAGAAGCCAAGTCCAGCCTCTGCCCTGGCATTGCACAACTTCCCTGATCAGAGTGTTCCAGTGCCCCACATGTCCAATCACAAACACAAAAACCAACTTGCAATTCACTCCATTTCCACACAGAGTTTGCCAACCCCCAGTAAACAGCAGCTCAAGAGCTGTTCCCCAGTTCCATCCTGTTGGATCCCACAAACCTGGGGTTTGTGAGCTGTTTGTGCTTTCTGGCACTGACCCTCTGTAGAACACTGTTTTTGACCTGAGGCCTTGGAGAAATCCAAATTTGAATGATGGAGTTAAAATCACAGGTGTGTAGTTAAATAGAAGTGTGTGATTTCACATGGTGAAGGATTTTAAATTTGAGGTTTTATAGCATAGTAATAGGTGTGGGACAGGATGGAGGATTTTGGGTGGTGTCTCAGTGTTTCTCCTCCTCCTTCTTCATGATTTCAGGCAGCAGTTTCTGGTTGGACAGTCAGTGCTGCACTGAGGGTCACAGGAGTTTGGTTATTGGGTTAAAAGTGTAAATAATATAGGTGTTAATTCTCTATTGGACTGTTCAGCTTTAAGAGACCTTGTAGCACCTGGATTCAGCTCCATTTTGCTCACTTTTACCTGGTAGCTGGAAGTGCTGCTGAACTCTCTGTACTTTAGATAAGATTTAATAAACAACCAAGCCAGAACATGAGAAAATCCATTTCCTCCGTGTACTTTTTAATCCTGGCTCTGAGAGAAGGCAGAAGAGACTGAGACAAAGCAGGAATGAAGTGGTGCAAAATTCCCAGTGCTGTTCCACCATCCCAGCAGCAGCCCTGGTGCAGCCCTGTGGGAACCCAGGACATTCCTCTGGCTGCCCTGGATGGTTCCAGACCCAGGCAGGGGCTCAGGAGCCTTGGCACCATGCCCAGAACCCCTGTGCCTTTGATTTTAACCCCTAGGAAAAATTACCACCCTTACATGAAGAATTACAAGTCACAAAAAATAAGTAGAGTGTAAGTTAGATTATTATAAGGTGAAAAAGTAGGTTTTTAAGATTGTTTATATTGAGGGTCTGGGTCAAGTTGGAGGAACCTGGGCGTGTTCTGTCCTTCTTTCTCCTTCTTGGCATCCATCTTTTGGGTGATGTTGGCACTTTTAGATTGGTTTAGAGCAGAACCAGACTGTACAATATAAGTGATAGGTATTGGAAGATAATTGTAAGTAATGTTTATGTAGTTTATAGTATAAAAAGATAATCCCACCCCAGGGTGGGCAGTGTGCCTGGGACTGAGCTGCTGAACAGACCTGGGCTGGGCAGGGAAAGAACTTTGAGATGAGATAAAATAAACACCTCTGGAAACAACAGAAAACATCTCCTGACTCTTTCTCCAATGCTCAGGATGGGACACAGAGACTCTAAAACATCACAGGTGTCAGCTCAGGTTCCACAGACACCACCAACCACAGCCCCAGCGAGCGCTGGGACACACAGGCAGGGTCATTAATCACACTTGGAGAGAAATCACCCAAAACCCAGCATTCCCAGCAATCCCCCCAGCCTGCAGTGGGAATTTTGCTCTCTCATTTGGCAGCTTGGCTGCCCTGCCTGGACTGGGAGAGGCAGCAGTGGAAGGGCCTGGCTGGGAATCCATCCCTGCCTGGCACTCAGACAGAAATGGGAAATGTCAGCTTGATACCCATCAGCAGGATAACCCCAGTGGCACTTTAACATGACAGGGTCAGCAGCAGGCAGGGTGAGGCAGGATGAAAAATGGCCCATTAGAGGCAGGAGCTGGGAGAGAAACACGAGCACGCCTTGGAGGGGCTGGTTTGGGGGAAGGTGAGGATGCTCCAGGCTCCTTCACCAGGATGAGCTTTCCTGAAAGGAAAAGAAGGCAGAGACCTCTGCAGCCACCACAGGAGCCTTGAGGGAACTTTGCAGCACTTAACTCTCATTTAATTTAGCAGAAAAACCCAAAGCACTGCAGATCTGAAGAGGCAGGGCTCTGAGCAGGAGGGAATTCTCTGTGCTGGGGGTTTCTTTTCCATTTTCTTTTCCATATTAACCACAAGGAACAGCTTTGCTGGTGTGTGTGCCCCTCTCTGCCCCTTGTCCTGAAGCTGCTCAGAGGTGGAGGAAGGACTTACTCTGAGGTGGAAACTTGGAGAAAGAACCACCCTGTGCAAGCAAAGAGAGCAAGAGAGGGACAGAACAGCATTTTGCCTCCTTTTATTCAGAGGTGATATTGAGCAAATGATGCTCTCTAGAAAGAAAAGTTAATCAGGAATTATTCTGTGCCCCAGACACCAGCACAATCAGCTTTTTATTGGGAAGGCACACAGAGCTGTTTTATCTGAATTGATAGGGCTGCCAGGTGAGCTCCCTTCTAAGAGCTGTGGAAACAATCTCAGACAGGACTGGATAATATTATGCTTGGAATGATAATATTGTGTTTGGAAAAGGTCAATATTTTATTTAATCAGACAGACAGAGAGTGGGTGGCAATTTCAAGGCATTTTCTTGAGACTGGAATTCAGGGAGTCCAAATGGAAATAAGATTTTGCCTTTTTCCCCTTGGGTTTCTGGGTGACTGGAACCCCCTGATTAGAAGTGAAGGATGTGCTGAGCCTCTTGGGAGCTCCTGAGATGAGGGAATGTGGAGACTTGAGCTCATTAGGATCCCTTACACAGCAGATGCACCACAGACATCCACCTCAGAAACTCAAACCTGCTGCTTTCCTCTTCCAAAACAGCACCAGGGAAAAAATAAACTCAGATGAATCTTCCTCAGCTGTCCCCAGGGGCATCTCAACAGCTCCTCTGTGTCACCCACAGTCCTGGAGATAAATCAGTTCTGGTCCTGGAATCTCTGCACAAGGTTTTCCTCAAGTGTGTCAAAATGGCCAAGAGATCTTTTAAAAAAAATCCATAATCATCCTTAGTAACTCCAGTTATTTGCTGTTGGAGTTAAACTGGGTTCTACATTTGGAGCTTCTTCAGAACAGCACCAGAAGAAAAAAAAAAAAAAGAAAAAAAAGAAAAATCCTTTTTTATTTTTTCATGGAAGGTTTTGAAGAGCACACACAGCCTGTATTGTTACCCAACACTCCAAGTAAGTTCTGAGGGAAATCTTGGGAGATCCAGCCCCGAGCATTGATTACAAGGAGTTTTTAATCTCGTGCCAAGAGGAACATTGAGGTTATAAGATGGCTCCACAACCATCTTGCCAAATAGCACAAATGTTTACATCTTCCAAACTACCACCAATAGATCATAGACAAAGAAATGTCCATAATGTACCCAGCTGCTGGAAACAAAATGTATTTAAGCCACTGAAGAGGGTTTAATGAAGTAAAGCATTTTTGTAACTGCCAGCTCAAAGTAAATAATCACTGATGTGAGTGGAGTTAAGAGATCCTGACTGGCCAAATAATCTCAGTGTGCCATCGAGGAAGCTGCTGCTTTGTGGGAATAACATAACAGCACTTGAACATTCTCATAAACTTGGGTCTTGTCTCCCTCAACACCCTGCACCTCCTGGGACTGGGGAAGTGCAAAGAGAATTTTACAGCATGTGCAGAATCCACTGTGTGGTGAAAGTAGTAAAAGTTTAATCCACTCTGAAAGTCTGAACTGCTTAAACCTCAAAACAACCAAAAATAAAAGGTGAAGAGCCTGCTTTGACTGATGTATAATAAGCACCCGATTCAAACTAATCAGACAATTTATTTGGGTTTTTTTTTTTGGAAGAATTTGCTCCATACCTCTCCTCTTTAATACTTTGGGGTTTTGACATTCCTGGAAGCCTCCCAAGGATGAGTGAGCACAGCCAGGGGCTTTCCCCACCCAGCACACACCTCCACTGCTTTGTTTTATCCAGACACTGCCCTGGACGTTCTCCTGCAGGTATGGAAACATTTCTGCAGGAGAAAAAGAGCATTCCCATCCCTTTTTATCTCTGTCCAGACAATCTGTGTAACTTCCACACTGCTTTCCACCTTTGAGGGTGCACAATGACCTGACCAGGTGAGCACAAACTGTAAGGTACAGGCAAAGAAGGAACAATTCAGCCTCACTTTTGGTTTGTGGAAAAAAAAAGAAGCTGATATTCTGTATATTCTGCATATTCTGTAGAGGGAAAACTGGCCTTGTAGATTTTCTGTCCTAAATGACTTAAAAAGAACACACCAAGCAGCATCTGCAGCACTATCTCACCAGCCACAGCAGCAGAATTCGGGTTTCAGGGATGAGAGTTACTTGCACTTATTCCTCACAGATTTCCTGCAGTCTGCTTGAATATGAATTCGACTGCTTTGCTTTATTTTTATTTATTTATTTTTTTCAGAATATAAAACCCCTTTTCCTTGCACCACATAATTGTGTTCCATGGCAGAACTGGCATCCATCATTGCCCCGCTGTCCCCTGCCTAAAAGATAAAACATCCACAGGGTAATAAATGTCAAACTATGATTATTGATGCTTTCAATTAAATTGATTATCTATTTGAGGTGCAGAGCAGGGTGATTTATTGCTGTCTCTTTACGTTGCACTTGGCACAACGGCTTCCCTGCAAGGTGGGAGAACCTTTGCATTGTTCCCATGGATTTTCTATTAAATCTGATTTTCCAGAAGTGGCTCACGACCACTCCAGTGCTGGATGAGCTGAGATGGCACCAGATCCAGGTGGGGATATCCTGGGGTTTGTGATCTCCTGGAGCTTGGGAAGCAAGAGGGGAAAATAGGAAATGAAAAGTTTGAAGTGTGGAAGGACAGGAGACAGCCTTGATTTACACCCCTCATTCCCAAACTTGCATTTACAAAGAGCATCAGACAAAACCTGTGCAGGGTCTGGAGCTGGGCTCAGCGCTCCCCACCTGAGCAGGGATGAGATGAGATGACCTTCGGCTCGTCACTGCATTGTGTTTTTATTAGTTTCAGATAACAGGAGCTATAAAATTCAAAGCCATTTACTCCCCAATGATAATCAGCAGCTGCTTCACAAACAAGGCTCTTTTTGTGGTGCCACGGGGTGACCTTTATCTGATCATTCCCTTAGAGAAATGCCTTTTGTGGCTGGACAAGCCAGGAGCACCTTCCCCTGGTTCTCCAAAGCACAGCACACTCGGGCTCAGCCTGCTCCAAAAAGCAAAATTGGCTCAGACCCAAGCACAGCCTCAGCAAGGGATGCTTGTGTAGGGAAGTGCCAGAAATTAGCACGAGGAAATTATAATTGTGTTAATGAGCTGCTCCTCCAGCAGGTAGGTTTAGATAAAGGGAAGTTCAGGGAAATTCAGGGAAGGGGAGTTCAGAGAAGTTCAGAGAAGTTCAAGGAAGGGAAGGGAAGGGAAGGGAAGGGAAGGGAAGGGAAGGGAAGGGAAGGGAAGGGAAGGGAAGGGAAGGGAAGGGAAGGGAAGGGAAGGGAAGGGAAGGGAAGGGAAGGGAAGGGAAGGGAAGGGAAGGGAAGGGAAGGGAAGGCAAGGCAAGGCAAGGCAAGGCAAGGCAAGGCAAGGCAAGGCAAGGCAAGGCAAGGCAAGGCAAGGCAAGGCAAGGCAAGGCAAGGCAAGGCAAGGCAAGGCAAGGCAAGGCAAGGCAAGGCAAGGCAAGGCAAGGAAAGGAAAGGAAAGGAAAGGAAAGGAAAGGAAAGGAAAGGAAAGGAAAGGAAAGGAAAGGAAAGGAAAGGAAAGGAAAGGAAAGGAAAGGAAATCAGTGAGGAAATGAAAATCAGCACAGATAACCCTCTGACTCTGAATCTGATACACTCCAATTTGCTCCATTATTGCCCCATCTGACATTTCCAAGTCCTGGGGAAGCTTTGAGGCAGAAAACCTTGTGGTTGAACTTCCCAGGCAGTGCCTCACCAAGTTTCCCACCATTTTTTATCAGGAGCACCAGGACAAAAACCCAGCTGAGACATAAAACAGGAAGATGATTCTGCCTGAGACACCTTGTGAGACAAGTGAATGCAAGAGATAAACAGTGAGCAGGGACAAAAAGGATTTCCATCCCAATTTTACAGACCAGACAGAGATGAGGAAGTGAGGAGCCCAAATCACCCAAGCTCTGGCATTCAGAAATTGAGTTTCAAGCTCCTTAGACCTTATCTTAACCACAAGGCTGTCAGTCCTGCTCAGATGCAAACACCTTTGACCCTGTTAAGCTCAGAATTATGCTCACATCCACTCAGACTTTGAAGCCTGGCTTATCTCTCAGCAGTGTAACTGTCCCCTCCACCAGAACAGGGCTGAAAACAAACAATCAAGGGAGGAAAAAAAAAAAAGGCAAAGCAAAACTCCTGAGCTCTGTCCAGAATTCACTATTTCACATTTCATAAAATCACAGAATTCCCTGGGTTGGGAAGAACCCACAGGGATCAGTGGGATCCAGCTCCTGGCCCTACATTTGGGATTTCCCATCTCCATCCCAGTTTCTGAATGTGGGAGGAATCTGGGGAACCCTGAAATGTGCCCAGCTTCAGAGAGAAACCCCAGCAAGTGTCCAGTAGCCCAGGGCAGATTTTAAAGCAATATTTCTGTTTTGAGGATGCAGAGTGCAACAGGCCAGGTTCAAACCAGCAGTTTTAAAAACCATCTCTCAAACAGCTTGGGGTGATCAGAACATCATTTGGACCATCAGCTCAGGGGAGAAAAAGTGACCAAACCCCTGCAAACCCTTCCTTTTTTTATTAAATGTCCCCTTTGGGAGTGTCAGAGGACAGTGCACCTGCACTGCCTGCCAAAGGTGAGGCTCCAGAGAAGGAGCTTGGACATTCCTGCTGCTGGAACGTGGGGATCTCCACAAAAAGTGACCCCTCAGGGCACCCAGAGCTGCTTTATTAAAATGGGAATCTCCCTGAGAAAAAAAAAAATCCAACAAAAAACCAAAAAACAATCTATGAGAAAAACCACAAGCGACAGGGAAGTAGGACAAATTCTTTTTAAAACTAAAAATCAGAAGCAATCTGCTTTGGTGTTTCTGGAGATCAGAAACACAGGTTCTCTCTGTGAAAAGACAAGATAAATCTATGCACTGTACACTTTCTGTGGCCAGCCACCAGCCCTGCAGCAGAGGTTAGAAAATGGCACATCTGCTTCCCAAAGGATCCCTGCATGGCCACACACAGCTGTGATTGTGGGGAGAACCTGAATAGAATTTTTTGGTTTGGAGGAAAAAAAAAAATTACCAAAATAAAATAAAATAAAATAAAAAAGCAGGAAACCTCATAGGATGGAAGGCACTGAGTTCCACCCTTAGCCCACATCCTGGGATTCCAGATGCAGGAAACAAATTCCAAGTGACCCTCTGTGGTGGAGGGCACGGTGTGGGGAGCAGCTGCCAGAATGTGCCCGTTGTGGAGGGAGCAGCAGCTCCAGGTGGAGGTGTTTGCTTATGGAAAGTGCCTGGCCAGCTTCCAGCCCCACAGCTGCCCGGGAGGAGCAGGGGGATGCAGGAGGAACGCGGTGTGTCCGTGTCTGTGTGTCCCTGTCTGCACCCCCAGCTCCTGCCTGGACCTCACCATGAAACCAAGAACGACCAAGTGACTCAAGGAAACTCGGGTTTTATTTCTGTGGCTTGGGAAAATAAGCAAATTCCTTCATCCTGAACAAGTCCTGAGCCACGAGTCCCCCTCCCTTCAGCACAAACTCCACCAAACCCTGCACACACGAGGCTGGGCTCAGCCACTCCTGGTTCCTTGGGCAGCAGCACAATGATTTAAAAAAAAAAAAAAAGAGAAATAAAGGGAAAAAAATATTTATTGCTGCTTCCCATCCAAGTTTCTGCATAAAACTCTTTTTCAAAATGCACAGGGCAATGTTCTGCCCCGGAACAGGCAAAGGGAAGGGAACTGAACTGGAGCAGCTGTGGTCACTTACTCATTCTATCACCATGGCTCACAGATCGTCCCACCCAGCCCCAACAAAAACTTCCTAAATCATCCCCAAAGCTTGAATCACTCTCTCCCTTCCTTTTCTTCCTGTACTAGAGACTCACATGTGGCTCTTCCAAGGAACCTCACTCCTGGATTCACTGCTGGGCTGGAGTTCCCTGCCCTGGCAGCAGCGCCGTGACAGGCTCGTGTCAAAAAGGAAACACATATTTGGCTTCCCACCCTACAACATTCAAACCTGGAGCCCAAAATAAACTGATTTTCCCTCTCTCCTTTCCTTGACATACACTAAGCAGCACTGTTTCCATATCAGCCCGTGGATCCCTGCCTGCTGAGGTTTTCACACAAATGAAGAATCCAGGAGCTGATCCCTCAGCACAGCATCTTCACTTTTGACAAAAACAACCCACCCCAATCATAACTCAGAGTTATCTGACTCCAGACAAGCTCCTTTCCCCCGTTTTTAACAAGGCCAGGTTGGAAATGTCACTGTGTTATCAGGGCAGCTGCTCAGCTATCAGCAGTGGCCGTGGCTGTGCCACGGAGGAGCCCAGCAGGCATCTGCTCTGTTTAAGGCTCAGGAAGCACAGGGCAGGTTTTAAGAAGGATGCAGAGGATGTAATGGAGCCCCTAATGTGTTTGGGTTTCTCCAGTGGAATCCAGTTTTATCAGGAAGCAAAGGTCCTGGTGGGATTATCAGCAGAAAGAAAGCCAGGAGCTGTCTGGCTGGGAGGGGTGTGGGGTTGTTGTGCCAAGGTGCTTCCTCCCAGTAAAACCAGCAGCACTGGGCTCCTCCAACAAATCATGGGGAATTCTGCAAGATTCTCAGCACAAGGAAGTGCTTGCCTGGTGCTGATTCCTTGGAGAAAGGACAGGGAAGCAACAAGCACGCTGAAATACAAGAATCAGCGAAAATTAAATGTTGTTTGCAAGTGGCTCGTTAGGAAATCACCAAAGCTCATCCCTGTTCCCATCTGAGTGCTGCCACACACTGCCCATCCCAAGGCATCAAAGAGTGCCCAAAGCTTTCACAGACACTTCAGTATCCCTGCTCATCACTCCTCACAGCACATACACAGAGAGCAGGAGGAACCAGAAGTGCCAGAAACTTTGTCACAGGCAGATAAGGAGGTTGTAATTGAGAAGTAGTAATTGTTTGTGAGCTGGATCCTTATCTTGTTGGTTTGGTTTTTTTTTCAATACCTGATTAATAAAACAATTATAATAATTGCTTAAATTGAAAAACCAGCTGTCTGTTAATCCAGAAATCCTGGTCAAGGTATTTTAGGCCACTCAAAACAGTGCTTGGGTTTGAGGGCTCTTGATGAGGCTGTGAGATAAACACAAAGATGTCACAAAGAGACAGCAACAGCAGTGCTGAAACCCACTGATTGTTCCTTTGCCCTCCAGACCTTGTTGTCATCCTCCACATCTCAGGGTCACACCTGGGAGGTGCTCAGGGGTGTCACACAAACCTGTGCCTGTTCCAGCAGCCACACACAGGGTGCCACTGCTGCTCCTGGGGTGACACCGTGCTGCCTTCAGGGTGTGGAGGGGCTGCACAGGGAGGATGGAGAGGGATTATTGACAGTGCCAGCACAGGGGGAATGGGGTATTAGGAAGGAATTCTTTCCTGTGAGGGTGGGGCAGCCCTGGCACAGGGTGCCCAGAGCAGCTGTGGCTGCCCCTGGATCCCTGGCAGTGTCCAAGGCTGAGTTGGATGAGGCTTGGAGCAGCCTGGGACAGTGGAAGTGTCCCTGCCATTGCAAAGGTGGAACAAAATGATCTTTGAGCCCATTTGAGGGGCAGGGATGGAAGGGATTTCTTGGATCCAGGCTGCCCCTGGATCCCTGGAAGTGTCCAAGGCTGGGTTGGATGAGGCTTGGATCAGCCTGGGACAGTGGAAGGTGTCCCTGCCATGACAAAGGAGGAACAAAATGATCTTTGAGCCCATTTGAGGGGCTGGCATGGAAGAGGTTTCTTGAATCCAGGCTGCCCCTGGATCCCTGGAAGTGTCCATATCCAGCTGGGATGGTGTGAGCTGTCCCTGGATGGCCCTGGATGCTTTTTAAGGACCCTCCCAACCCAAACCATTCTGGAATTCAGATTCATCCTCAGCACAAGCTCCTCACACCTGAGTGGCACAGCGGGGCTGGGGGGCTCAGGGGGCTCCCCAGACGATCCCAGAGGGATTTTGGGGGGTGGTTCAGAGCTCTCAGGGCTCTGTGTGTCCTGGGGGAAGCCGAGGATGAGCCCAGACCCCTCCTGAGCTCTGCCCTCCTCCCTTTCCTCTTCCGTGCCCCCCTCCCACCATCCCTGCCACCCCCTCACCTCCTCCCCAAGCACCAACTAAAAAAGGGAAAGAATGAGAGAGTGAGTGCAGCGGGGCTGGCACTGCAGACAATGTCTGTCTTGTGTGAGTAATTTAGCACTATGGCCAGTCAATCTGGTTTCTGGGCCCGATGCCCTGACCCTCTTTAGAGCCGCTCTCTCTCTCCAGCACAGTGTGAAACGTTTCCTTTCACAGCACTGACACTTTGCAGATTGAGACGTCAGGCCTGTCCAACTGCAGCAAATTAGCAATTTTTCTTTTACTAATTGGAAATAAAAATGTTTGCTAAGGGAATAATTTGTAGGAATGCAGTGTTAGGTTTCCGGCTTTTTATAAGGATGCTTTAAACTTTATCCATGTGCACTTTCCTTCTGTTTTGATGCCTTGCACTGTAAATTTTAATAGCTTACTTGACTGTTAACTTTACAGTCTCAGCCTTCCAAAGGATTAAATGAAGTTTTTAATTTATCTTCCTCTCTCCAAGGCAGCAGGATCTTCTTAAAGCCGTGCCCAGCGCTGCTCACCCACCTCTGAGCCAACCTGAAAGGGTTAAACCCTGCCCGGGGACGTGGCATCTGGATGAACCTCGATTTGTTTGCAGAGCCTTCAGCTCACAGCTCCCAAAGTTCCCTCGGAGAGTGGTGCAGAGAGATGGGCAGCAGATTCAGGAAGGTTTCCAGCTCTGAATCCGCCAGCAATGGGCGATTCTGGGATTGTGAGTCCGTGTTTTAGGGAGTGTCTTCCCTCCAGCTTTGCACTAATTCAGCTTTGCCCATTCCATGAGGAAATATCAATATTTTGGGCAAGGTTTGGTGGTGATGTACTGTGAGTTTTTAACTTTCACATGCAGAAAAAAAAAATTACTGGGAGCAGCTTGATCTATTGGATCCTAAAATCCCGGCATGCAAATAACAGCCAGGAAAGATTCTTCAAAAACCCCAAAGGTTCTTCAAGGAAACAGGATCAGGGGCAGGGTTTGGTGGTGATGTGATTTGATTTTTAACTTTCACATGCAGAAAAAAAAAAAAAAACTGACTGGGAGCAGCTTGATCTATTGGATCCTAAAATCCCTGCGTGCAAATATCAGCCAGGAAAGATTCTTCAAATACCCCAAAGGTTCTTCAAGGGAACATGATCAGCTTTGCCCATTCCATGAGGAAATATCAATACTTTGGGCAGGGTTTGGTGGTGATGTGATTTGATTTTTTAACTTTCACATGCAAAAAAAAAAAAAATTGACTGGGAGCAGCTTGATCTATTGGATCCTAAAATCTCTGTGTGCAAATAACAGCCAGGAAAGATTCTTCAGAAACCCCAAAGGTTCTTCAAAAACCCCAAAGGTTCTTCAAGGGAACAGGATCAGGGGCAGGGTTTGGTGGTGATGTGATTTGATTTTTAACTTTCACAGGTAAAAAAAAAATTTAAAAAATAGACTGGGAGTAGCTTGATCTATTGGATCCTAAAATCCCTGCATGCAAATAACAGCCAGGAAAGATTCTTCAAAAACCCCAAAGGTTCTTCAAAAACCCCAAATGTTCTCCAAGGGAACAGGCTCAGGAAAGAGCCTCCTGGAATCCAGAAACCCCAGATAAGAAACTAGAAGTGAAAACAAACGCCCTTTTGCTGAAATCCAATATTTTAGCCTAATGCCCCTGCAATTCCTGAGGCATGTAATGCCTTCCTGCACGGCATCCAGTGGTACATTAGCTCCTGTAACAATGCCAGCACATAAAGAGTTACTGTTCTTTCCCCCCCTGCACCCCCCACCCCCCCATAAAGCATTTGACAGCCATGCCTAATAATTCTTTCTGGTGTGGTTTTTTCTTTTTCTTGATGTCTTTATGTGAATATGAAGCCGGAGTGAAAGGCTTTGGGTGACCCCTGTGAGAGAGAAAAAGTATGAACTAGAGAGCAAAGGAGTGAGATACAGACTCCCTGCCGAGCCCTCGGCATCTTCTCTGGCAGCTCACAACTTGGCTTCAGAGAGCCTTTGTGAGGGAAAAAGGGAAAAAGGACTCTTCTTCACTCAGCCTGTGACAATAGGTGTTTTGTCAGCCAGGGACAGGATAAAAAAGCAGGGGGTGGGAGGCGAGATCATCATCGGCCAGGGGCTCGCCTTTGGGGCTGCAGATGTTGGAAGGAGGATGATTTATTGCTGCAGTGTCCTCGGTGGCATTTGGCCACCTTCCCAGAGCCCGGGCTTGGTGGCAGGGAGGGAGGGAGGGCAGCAGAGGAGGCATCTCCAAACCTTCTATGGGCAAAGTGGGGCTGTGGGAGGGGGCACGGGGCTGGCAGTGACTGATGGAGCGGCCATCCCCAAAGAAATATATTTTTAAATTATTCTATATATATTAAAATCTATTTTAAATCCCCCCAGCTCTAGAAAGCCCTGCAAAGAGCAGGGGTTACCTGGGCACGGACAGTGAAATGCCAGGATGAACTTTTGTGGTGGGAAGAACCCAACCCAAATCACCATCATCATCCCAAACCCCAAACTGGGAAGTTTGGGTGGAATTTTGGGGTGTGGGCGTGCAGGAATGACCCTTCCACAGCCCCCAAGAGGTGTCACTGCATTTCTGCATGGCCTTGCATTTGTTCATTCATTAATGAGCAGAGCCAAGGTGCAAAAATTCCTGTCTGGGCTGTGCCAATCCCAAACCCAATCTGGGAGGGAAGGAGGGATCTGGAGCCTCCTGCTCGCTCAGGAACTCCAGAAAGGCTTGGAAGCATGAAGGAGGATTTATGCAAATCAGCTGAGAAAGGGAACCACTATTTTGGATGTCTCTCCATACCTAAAAAAAAAAAAAAAAAAATCCCAGACCTGTTTGAAGTCTGCTCACTGCTCCATATATCCAGTATATTGAAATGTATCCCAGATCACTGAGCCAGGAAATCCTGGATCATTTCCAAGAAGAAGGAATCACAGCCTAGCAAGAAATACACACCAAGACAGTGTATTGCCAGCAGTTTGATTTAGGACTTTTGCTCCAGCTCCTTCCTTCTTTTAATACACAGTTTTCCACCACACTTTCTATATAAATACTCTACCCTATGGCTGACAGCCTCTCATAGAAGATTTATCCATTTGTGGATTTACTAAAAATGTTTTCTACTGAAACAAGGGCAAATACTTCACCTCAGCAAAGGACAAACCCAGAAGCAGCATTAAAATCAAGCCCAGTAAATCCCAGACAAGATAGCTGCAGTGAAAAACTTTGAGAGTCACCTTGGGCACAAATTTCAGGTGGAAAAATTATGAAAAATTAAGACAAATTCCAGAAGTGGAAAGTGACTGAAAAAGGCCTGAGAGAAAATGCATCAAACCCCAAAAATGAGGCACAAAGATGTTTTACAAACCCCTGTCTGTCTCAGCTGCCAGGACCCACCAGCTCCTCTTGGGAGTGAAATCTCCAAACGCCTCCCTGAGTTCCAGACACACTTTCCTGCATGTGCTCCAAACTGTTAGAGCCATTTACAGAAGGAAGTGAAGCATTCAGAGGATAAGTGACACGTCCAAGGTCACACACAGAGTCAACTGCAGAGTCAACAGAAGAGCAAGGAGAGCTTTGCCGAAAATCCCTTGGCTTTGACTGCCAGACAATGGCTCCCCCTCCCACGTAATCAACCAGTTATGGAAAGGCATAAATGCATATTTGAAGGGCTAAATATGTTCACTTGAGAATAAAAATGTTTGGGTGATTATCTATAAATTATCTGACATTCTCCAGACCGCTCCGGTTTGGAGGTTGGATGGAAATTTGATGAATTGCAAGCACGACACAAATGTTAGAGGAGAAGCTTTGCTTTGACTGTTTCTCTGGGTCTCTGAAAAAAAAAATACCCTGAAAGGATGGCAGGGATACACCAAAAAATACAATCCCCACAGAGATGAGTTTCCAAAACCTCTCAAATTATTATTTCTCTGATTTCAGATTGTTTCTCACTATTGGCATTTAATATTCCACTACTGATCTTGCCACAAAGTGATTTTTTCTTCTTTTTTAATTAAAGCAATAACCACAAAGTATGAGGAAAAGAAAAAAGCAAAATAAATTTCCTCTGGACTTTCACAGGCTGTCAGGTCCCAAACATCTCCCATTTCCTGATGCCATTATTAATGCTGCTCTAGGAACTCTTCCATAGTTTGGGAGTCGTAATTAAAACAACCGAGCTGCTTTTTTCATTTCCGTTTTTCCAGGCTGTGTTTGCCCATGTTCTTACACACCCAGATTCTCCTCATTTGTGGCAGCAAAGCCTTTACCCTCTGTGGTGCTGAGCTCTCCAGCTCCTGAGGGATGTCATGGGACTGGAAGCAGAATTTATGTCAAACTCCCCTGCGAGGGAACGCGCTGCTAAAAGCTGGCTTTGTCTCGTTTGTATTTTTTTTTTTTTTACTAGGCAGTGTTTGGGCTATAGACACGGATAATTCTGCATCTTGAATGCTTTGCACCAAATTGCCACATCAGCACTAAATACCTCCACTTAATTTTTCATTTGGACCCGATGAAACATTTTTTCCCATGGAAGGAAAAGTCTGGTCTTTGTGATCGTGGCACTGCCAGCCCAAGTTACAGTAAAGGTTAATCACAAACAAGAGACAAGTAAAGTAGACAAAGAGCATCATACACTTCACTTTTCAATGGATGTTTTCATAAATGTATGAATAATTTAAATTATCATTGCCGAGTATTTATTCGAGTGTTTCAGGGGAAAAAAATGCCTCCTCTTTTTTTTTTTTTTTCCTTTTTTTTTTTTTTCTTTCCCCTCCTTGATTCTTTTCATTTCTGTCTCATCTCTTTTATGTGCTGCATCGGCTGTTTTCTTGCCATCTGAATCAGTTTTTTGGAACAATGGGATGTATGAGGGCTGAGGGGGCAGTGGAAGAATACAGCCCTTGTTGTACACTCTGTGACTTGACATTGATTAATGAGGGTGCGGACATGGGCAGAATTTGATAGAGAGAGAAGGGGAAATTGGAGGACCTGAGGGCACCAGAAGGAGGAGGGCAAGGAGATGACAGAGAGGAGCAGGAGGATGGCAGGGAGTGCACAGCCAGGGGCGGAAGTCACCGCACCCAGAGCCATCCACAGCCCAAAATCCGCGATGGGGCAGAGCCCAGAGCGTCCCTCACAGACCTCAGGCACCACCTCACACCTCTCCAGGTTTGTCCTGCACAGCCAGACCCGCTGTAACCCTTTGTCATGTGAACTTTTGCCCCAAAAATGCTGTTAGAAACACTTTCCTCTCCGCTTCCCCTCGTTCCTCAGTTCCCATCCCGTTGGTTTAACTCCAAATTCTGAGCACACAGAGGTTACAACTTTCCTGCAGGAGCCTAAAACCCTGTGCTGCAGCAACCCTGAGATCCAGACCTTGTGGATGCAGAGGAGGGATGGATTGGTAGCACTTTGGAGAGAGAAAATCTCCTAAATCCTCTTCTTGCAGTTGGATGTCTCTTATTTTCTCATGTGAATAAGTCAGAAGTGATGCTGGTCAGAAAAGAGTTTGCCCACAGATAAACAGAAAATTTCAGGAAAGTTGAAAGTTTGGTGTGGTTCTTTACTGACTTTTTTTTTAAACCCACCTTGTCCCTTCAGAAGTAGGAGCCCAAAATGAACTTAAGCAGTTGGTGAAGTTGTAGAAGAACAACATGTTCCCTGCTGGGTGGTTCAGGTTTAATAAAACCACCAGGTTCTCTTTACTTGCATTAAACCAAAAAAAAGTTTGCTGTAAAATAGAAAAACTCAGAAAGAAGAATAATAACAACAAGTGACTGCAATCCTTTAGGAGCCAGTTCCTGAAGTAACCCAGAAAAAGATGGAGAGAAACTTTTTATAGAAGATGTAAGGACAGGACAAGAGGGGATGGCTTCAAACTGACAGAAAGTGAGTTTGGATTGGAGATGAGGAAGAAAATCTTCCCTGTGAGGGTGGTGAGGGGCTGGCACAGGGAGGTGGAGGCTGCCCCATCCCTGGAAGTGTCCCAGCCCAGGTTGGATGAGATTTGGAGCAGCCTGGGACAGTGGGAGGTGTCCCTGCCATAGCAGGGGTGGGAGGAGATGAATTTTCAGATCCTTTCCAACCATTCTGGGTCTTTCCCACCCTGCTCCAGGACTGGTTTGCTGAGCTGGGACCTGCAGGGATGAAGCCCTGGGACACACAGGGTGAGCCACATTTCCCTTTTCCCCCATGTGGGTTTGCTGCTGGTCCTTCAAGGGACACCTGAACAGCCCTGAACTCTTAAATCCTGCCCTCTGCAGAGAAAGATCAAAGCTGCTGGCTCAGACAGTCCCCAAAGTGCCCAAAAGCCACCTGAAAGCTTCACATTTCCCTGTGTGAGGTGTCAGGAGCAGGGGAACCACCACAGCTGTTCTGGCAGGGAATTCCAGCACCTTTGGTGCCCCAGTAAAGACAGGACCTAGGTAAGGTTTGGAATTATTGCTATTAAAAACATAAAGATTTCTGGTCAGAAATCTTTACAAACCCCACTTTTTGGAAATGAAGCTGCACTTTCAGAACTTTCAATCACAAGGAGAGAGAGACAGAATCCACCCAAACCAGCCCGTTCTCAGACTCAAATTCAAATTGTTTTGCCTCTCTGCAGTGCCCCAGATAAATTCGATATCTGCCAGCCCACGGACTGTTCATGTGCTAATCCCACTCAGGCCCTCATTCAGGGCTGCTCTCTTTTGCATAAAACATTAAATGTTGGTTTGAGGGGACAGTTGTCCCGACCCCCTGTGTGGGATCTCTCCCCACCAGCCTCTGGCCACTCCAGCCCCGTCTCATTTTCCCAGAGTGAAAGATCCTGGCTCTGCTGTGTGTGAATATAAAAGGAGCACAGAAAAGTCTCACTGATGAGCACAGAATCTGCTCCCTGTCTCCCCTCTGCCCTGACCACCAGCAGCTTTAATTCCTCACCCAAAGAGCACCACCAAAATCCTGCTCCTGGCTCAGGTTCACACAAAATGTTTGGGATTTCTGGGTGCAGAGGCAGAAGCAAGGCCCTGTCCCCCAACATCTGGCTGAGAACGAGGTCTCAGACTTTTTCTCTGAGCAGACTCTTCCAGCCTTCCCCTTTCTCCCTCCTCTTTGCATCCAAGACAAGTGGCCCAGTGATCACCTGCAATGGCAGCCCCAGAGGGTGACCTGAGCCCTAGAGCTACTGCTGGAACAAATGAGAGAGCTTAACTAGAGCAAGACTGGCATAAAAAGGAAAGGGGAAAAAAGAGAGGAACAAAGATTCCGTCCAATTTGCTCTTTTGGGCATTGTAAAAACTGGCCTGTTTCCCAGTATATCACTCTGCCATTGAATAAGGTCAATTGCAGAGCAGTTCTTCAGTCATCCTGATGGGTTTTCATGAGAAAGTGAATGGAGTGCAAATTAGCCAAAGTCGTCACAAGCTTTTTTACTGTCACTCCAAGCCTGACAGTCCAAAGGAAAATGAGGATTAATAAATCTAACGAACTTTCTCCATTATCCAAGCCAGGTTAGGAAACTATTTATTGTCTCTCTTTTTCTGTGTTTCATCCATTTCGCCTACTGTGGTGAAGCATTTGGAGAAGAAAGGAACAACAGCCGCACGCACACACACGCTCACACACACCCCCAGAGCTCAGCCCCTCCAGAGCCCAGCACAGCCACGGCCACTGCACTAAATAAAGGCACTGCCAGCAAGAAAATCCAGTTTTTAAAATAACTCTGCCTCGTACACACCGCGGATGGCTTCGGGTGAATTGTCATAATTGCTCGTTCCTGTTAATTAATTTGTGCTCAGAGTGTTGAATGTAAATATTTTATGGGAGAAAGAAGTGCTGCTAGTAAAGATTTAAAATTACTTTTTTTTTTGAGTTTCAAGTGAAAGGATTAGTTTTGAGTGAAAGGAAAAGTTTTTTTTGACAATTATATCCATGTGTGAAGTGGATTTTAGTGCAGCTTCAGTAATTTTTTTTTTTTTCAGTAGCTACTGAATGGTCACAAATCTTTCTTAACTTATAAAAAATAATTTGTACTTGAGTATCTTCTGTAACTTTGAGAACTGCCTGAAGCATTCCCAGAGAGCAGGAGGGCACACAGAAGGGATGCAAAGGCCCCTAGGAACCATTTAGGATTTGGGGTTGGAAGTTTAGGTCTGTGTGTCTGTTTATTGCAGATATTTATGGATTTAAATCAGGTTAATGAAAATCTGTCCAAGGTCCCAGCTGGACAACACGTTACCCATGGAACTCCTATACACTGCAACTCCTACATCATTTTCCTTCAACATTCCCAAAGTCCTTAAAAACTTCCCTGAACAAGGCCTTGAGCTGCCTGAAAATAGATGTTTGAGCTGTCAGAATTCTTGTTTTAGCACCAATTAAAGCCATTTCCCATTTGCAATAAAACAGGTGGAGAAAGGGAGACAAAGGGATCAGTCCCTTGCTCCTGTCCTTGGGAATAAATGCCTGAGAGGAGACAAAATTCCAGGTTTCTATTTTGATTTCAAACCCCCCCAGTTTCTGAGGATTGGGAATACAGTAATGGTGGGAGCAAGAAAAATATACAGCACACAAAATTTGGCACCTGGGTCCTCATTAAACCCCCCTGATATTGTGAACGAGGACAAAGATGATGAGGGAACATTGAACTGCTGACACAAAACCAACCATGGCTTTTCAAAACTAAAATGCTGGATTTCAACACTGGCTACAGCCAAAAATAATCCCATTTCCCCTCCTTCTTCCACTGACCATGAAAACTTATTTAAAATCCTGCTTCATGTTGGTGCTGACCATTACTTACTCCTCTCCCAGCACAATCTCCTAAACTTTCTTCCTTAATAACCAGGAAAAAAATTCAATTGACAAAACACCAGGTTTAATTCTGGAAGCTACTAAAAAAAAAGCTTTAATTTCTTCCATCTTTCTTTGACACAATAAAAATCATAAATATAATCACTAAATACCTGTTTGGTATTTAATCCTCGTGGCTGCAGTGGGTGATAAACCAGAGGAAAACCAACTCCAAGAGATTGTTTCAACACTTTGTTTTCAGCTTTTTTCTGTGGAGACACTCACCACAATAAATCCCACCTGAGGAAGCTCATGCTCCTGTCTGAGTAACTGGAGAAAAATTGTTGAGCATTCAGAGCAATCTGGGCTTTGTTGAGATTTCCCTTCTCCTCCTTTCACAGTCACATGTCATTCCATTTAATAAGAGAGAAAACTTTCCTGACCAGCTAAATTATGCCATTTGAGACGTTAAGGAAAACACACATACCCTGAAGTAAAGGTAAAATTATGCTGCAATCATCAAATCAGCCTTCTCTTCTTTATCCCATCTGTAAATTCTCCTTGGGAAAGCTGGAGCAGGGCAGCACAGCCCTACCTGCCTGCCACTGCAATTGCTGGTATTTTAATCTCATCAAAGAATCCGAGTTTTTCTTCCTGCTGTTTTGACTTTGCTGTCTCTTAGCCCTGTCACATTCACTAGTTTTGAATAAGTGCAGAACTTGCATTTACAGAATTTGCAATCTGTGAGATTGTTTAAGTGATTTATCAAATACTTTGATTGAACACTTATTGCTGCTCCAGTTCTGAATCTCATTTACATTGACTGGGCTTGACAGAAGCCTTTGGAAAGAGCACAGGAACGAGTCCAGGCTCTGGCAGGTACAGCACGAGGGGAAAACAGTTCTTCTGGAATTACACCCTGATAAAATCAGTGCTCTCTAGTCCTTATTAAGCATTTTGTGTCTGAAAATCCCACAGTCAGATGGACTTTATCTTATTGGTGATGCTCTGGAAGTTGGTTCAGAAAGCACAGAGCATCCCCCAGGGTTCTAAACCAGAAAATTTGGATTTTCCCTCAGTGGAGATGAAGGGCCCAGACCTTTGGCAGGCTCTGCTCAGCCACAACCACATCACTTAAATCCAAGTTAAAATCCCTTTGCACTCTCAGACAACACTCAGACCAGAGAAAGGCTGTAAGTTCTGAAATACCTAGACAATTTTAAAAATGGTGATTTTTTTGTCATCAGATGGATGATGCACCTTTGAGGGATTCTAAGCAAATTTGGGGTAAATGGATTTGCAGGTTTACACAGACAGCACCCAAAGGGATGCAGAAAACTCTTCTAAATTAGAACTCAGTGCACCCCAGACAGACACTGGAAGGCTCAAGGCCTTCTGCTCCATTTCAATTTAACTATTTGTGTATTAAATTCATGCAATTCCCTCTTTTCTCCTGGGTTTGTGTAGAACAAACACGGTCTCCAAGACCACGTGCTGCCTTTCCATGGGAGAGCCACTTAGAAACCAAACTTAGCCACGATTAAAATGCTGCAATAAATCAAAATAACACAGAGAGCCAGGGTGGATTCCAACACCTGGGATCCCAAGGTGATCAGACAGAGCTCACTGTGAGCACCAAGCAAGCAGAGGTGGAAGGAAGGGATGGAAAGGATTTCAGAGAAATCAGAGATTAAATGAAATGGTTCTGAGCCTTTCTGGCTAAATCTGTTGTCTTTCAGGCTCATGGCATTTTCAATGCTTCCTCCAAACTCATGTGGGATAATGCACTCCCAAAAAGTAGCTCTAGGTATGCACATTCTTAAAATCAACCACTCCACACACATCCAAATAAAAGTGAGCTTTCCTCCCCATTTTCCCCAAGAAAGGAAGCTCAGAGCCCTTTTATGCATTGTGAATGGCCCACCTAATTTAGACTGAATTATACCCTAACCTTCATTTCCCCTTTACTTCTTTGCTCCATTCAGCAGTTTCTGACTTCAGCTAATTCACTAACAATCCCAGCTGGTCCTTCCCAGCTCCCAGTTCTTTAGCACATTGTCCAAGGAAACTATGTGCTCCCATCCACACTGGTATTCCACTCTCCAATTAACCTACTGCTGAGAGGCTTTACCCCTTTCCACCATCCATTCCTCTGCACAGACATTTTTTTTTTTATTTTTTTTAACCTTTTACTTCTTGAATTAAAGCAGGAGATCCCTTCCAGGTGAGAAGGTGTTAAATTTATTTGCTGAAGGTCGCTCAGGAAGACACAACCCAGGATGGGGGGTGAGAGCCCTGAAGGAAAAACCTGCTTGATCTCCAGCTCTTTTCAAAGTGTTAAGGCACAGATGTTTAAGGTAGAAGTAAACAAATAACAAAAGAATTTCCACACTTGCTCGGTGACAGGCGTGTGCTTGTTCTGAGCACTGAACCCTGGCAGAGGAGCCAGCTCAGCCAGAGGTGTGGCTGGGGTTTGATGCACACACAGATTGCACTGCTGGAGACTGGGGCACCCATTTGTGTGCTCATTCTTTCAAAATAATCAGTCAAAATTTTATCACACCGTTCTTTTAATTTTTAAAAAATTATCAAAATTTTTTATAAAAAATTTTAGCAATTTTTTGCCAGGCTTTGGTGGCCACAGAGGGAAAGCCTGGAGGGCTCCTCTGTCACAGACCTATCCCACTGATTGCCTTATACATAAATATATGTTTATAGGTATAAAATACATGTTTATAGGTATAAAATATATGTTTATAGGTATAAAATACATGTTTATAGGTATAAAATGTACGTTTATAGGTATGAAATACACATTTATAGGTACAAAACTTTAGTTTTGTCTGATCAGGAGCAGAGATGAGCCCAATCATTTGGCTGCCTGATCTCATCCCATTAGCACAAATAGAACAAACCAGCCAGAAACTGTTCTGGTTTTGGGATAAAGCCAAGGCTTCACCATCTTGGAGTCCCTTACCTGACAAGATTTTACACCCAGAATGGCCACAGCAATAATGCTAATGATTAAAAATGTTAATGCCCCTCTCTGGATTCAGGCTAGAGCCTTGTGAGGATCTGCACATCACCCCTGCTGATAAAGTGTCCCACCCTTCACCCAAACTCTTATGGTGATCCCAAAAACTCCTTCCTTATGCAGATCAAAACCACATTTTAGAAGACCTGAACTTCCATGTTTGCTTCCTGAAATCCATTTAATATTTCCCTCTCTCCCACCATGCCAAGTCCCTTCTTTCTGGGTAAATGGCCCAGATCTCATCATTGACAAGATCCCAGATAAAACAAAAACAGGGAAAATTGTAATTGCTGGCTATTAAACACCCAGCTCCCCCAACTCCTCCTTTTCTTGTACATTTGCTTAGGAGCAAGTGAGCATAACAAGAGCCCCGTGCTCAGAAAGTGGGGCTGGGAATCAGGCAGTGAGAAAGTCAATATGGAGCAGTGTGTCCATTTGTTTTGATTTATCTCACTAACTTCAATTGACAGTTAATTCATCAGAGGAGGAAAATGCCAGCCTAGTGAAAACACAACTCGTGAAGGAGAGAGAAGCAAGTGGAAAACACCGAGTGTGGATAATACAGGTAATAAATTAAAGGATACAGTATCAGTATTTTATCATTCCCATTCTGGATTTGCTATATCCCCACTCTTGCCAGTTACAATTTATGGTGAGCAGTAAATTTACACTGATTTACTTCACACACACACACGCCCTTTACAAAATGAGGTGACTTTGGAAAACAGGAAAAGACACAGAAAGGAGTTGCTTTGGCTCAAATTCCTAAATCTGAAATTTCCAGCAGGAGCTACAAAACCTTGTAACAAATCACAGGCAAGATGAGAATTTACACTGAGAATGATGGCTTGGATTTTAAATCCACACAAATATTGGAGGGTTTAAAGTGGGATTTGCACCAGTGACACCAGTGCAGGGATGGGGATGCACTGGGAGCCTCTCATCTCCCTGTGATCCATGGGCTGGGTATCCCCCCTGAGCCAGGGAAATCTCCAGGTATTCCCTGGTGTCTTGGGTTACAATACAGGGTGTGATCAAAGGTGTCTGTTCTATCTCCATCTGTTGAGGGTGGGGCAGTGATCCTGATCTCTGTGGGAGATATTCTGCTAATGGGCATCCATTGAAACCAGGCAGGGCAGTGTTCTTTATTTCCAAAGGAGATATCTCCTGTTCATGGCCATGTTTTATAAACCAGGCAGGGCAGTGTTCTTTATCTTTTCACAACCCATCCTTCCTCCAGCCAGTCATTTTCTGCTCATGGCCATTGAGTCCCACTGTGGCACTGATAAAATTACTGCATCCCATTGGGAGTTGCTCCAGCCAGGGGGAAGAGCCCAACATTTCTTACCAAGATAAAAACAGAGGTTTTGGGACACTAAGGGAGCCCCTTTCTCCACTGGACTCCAGAGGAAAACGGGATTTCTCCACATCACCACTGGAGCTCCGGAGGGAAACTGCACCTTGTACAGGAGCACTGCTCCAGCTGAGCCACATCTGTCACTGCAGGAGGATGCAGCCACCATGGAATGGGACTGCTGCCAACACCCTGCCTGCCTGACGGGTGTCAGGTTGTACTCTGACTGTGTCAGGGTTTGGGGTTTGTTCTTTGTAGTGCTGTATTTCTATTTTAATTTCCCTAGTAAAGAACTGTTATTCCTACTTCCCATATCTTTGCCTGAGAGCCCCTTGATTTCAAAATTATAATAATTTGGAGGGAGGGGGTTTGCATTCTCCATTTCATGTCTGCCTTTCTCAGCAGACACCTGTCCTCCAAACTAGGACACCTGGTTTATCCCCTGACCCCACAGCTCCTCCCCTGGAGTTATCTGTAATCACCCAGAAACATTTAATTCCTCTCTGCTCGGGGATTTCTGCCTTCAATGCCCCTCTCTCCCACAGGTTGGTCTTTGTCCGACCTTAGGACAACATCAGTGGCAATAAAAGCTGGAGATGGGATTTGGGGAGGCTGTGAGAGCCTGGTCCAGCTCCACTGTGTTCACCTCACACCCCCTAATAGACATCAGACAGAACATCCCTGCTGGTGTGAATGTGTGAGTTTATTTTCCTCACACCATCCCCATCCACTCTGAACCTTCCAATCTCCTGTGTTCTAGAATTCACCTCTCACTACAAAAAGCAGGACTTGCTTGCATTTAAGTTAAACACTTTTCCCAATGGTTTCATCAAATGTAAACGGATCCTGTCTGTTCTTAATCAACAATCCCAGTTTGAAGATTGGACACAATTCAGATTGTTCTTCCCTGCACATTCTAAATTAAACAACCTGGTGTTTGTTTGAATGGAAGTTAACCTGTGATCTTTTTGGCCTTTTCACTGGGTCTTGCAGGGCTACTGAACATTTTGGGCACCACCCCTGATGCTGAACTTCCATCTGAGAAGTGCTCCTCTTCCACTCAGCAGCAAACCCCAATTTCTGCTCCAAAGAGCACAGACAGCTCAACAAGGAGCTGAACTTCCTGCCTTTTTTTCTTTTTTTTCCCCCTTAAATCACTTTCTATGCTTATTAAACTCCAAGCACAGCTGCAGGGGATAGAAGAAATTAAACTTCTTTCTGTCCATGTCCCACAAAACTGGACAGGAGCCAAAACCAATCTGTCCTGGCTGAAGCATCTGTATTTTGCTTCCACAACTCTCCAGAAAGGCACCACCTCCATCTCCCTGCCATGCTGCTGAAATTCATTTTGGAGATGATAAAACCACTCAGGAATAGCAAAGAATCCTTCATTTCTGAGCCTGGGAGTGTCCATAAATCAAGGTTTGGGACAATGTTTAAGAGATGAGCTGCCCTCACTTTTTGTTTCAGCATCAGTAAACTTGGTGTAAGTTACAAAAGTTCTTGGTTGTAGCATTTTTGAATTGTTAAGCTAAAAAAGGGATTAAACACAACCACCCCCAAAAAAGATTGTATTCACCCTGAAAATCCTACACCTTCATATTACTGGCTAAAGGCTGCAAAGGCACAAATAAGGGGTAGGACATGGGAGAGAGAAAGGGATCACAGATTTAACCATTACCCAAATGCCTAAATTAAATCACAAGTCCTGCAAAGGTTTAGAGAAGTCTGGCTAGTTCTGTTATGTTCTCAAGGCACTGAACTGGGGGGGTTATTGCTCAGAAAGGTAAGTAGCAATTATTGCAGCAGGATTTGTTGGCCCAGATGCTGTCCAGTGAATGGGGTGAACTCCTTAAAACACCTAAAAAATAGTTATGCTGTTCTATTATATAGTCCACGATTTTATACCATACAGGTATAACTCCTTAAAATACCTTAAAACCTTAAATTCATTCCAAAACGTTGATCTTTTATCTGCACCCATTTCTGAACGCCCTGTGGCTGATGCTGAGCATCCCCTGGCAGTGCAGCACCCATTTCACAGCACATTTCCACACTTCCACAGCCCCCACCTGCAGCTCCACCTTCCTAAGGAAACCCTTCCAAATGTTCTCATGTACCAAAAGTCCAAATAAAATGCTGGAGCTGCAAGCTCTGCTGGTTTTAAATGGGGTGTTTCTGCTCCCTGGCTGGGCTCAGAGGACACAAGGCATCACCACAGCCCCAGCAACAACCAAAGTCCCTGGGGCTGCACTGAATCCTCCCCCTGCAAAAAGTTTTTAGTCCCTCCAAGGAGTGAAACAGAACAACCCAAGTTTGATGGATAAGGATTTCCCCCTCTGAGCTGAGCAGGATGGGATTTAGCAGCAAAGTTTCCAAGTTGTCAAATGACCTTTTTCTTCATTACATAAAAGATGGAGGAAGCTAAAAGGTGCAAGCAGGAAAACAGAATGTGGTGTTTTATGGTGTTTAGGGGTGGAATTATCCAGTCCCACTGAAGCTGCCTGTGTGGCACCCACAGGAAATTCACCCCAGCTACAGCTGACAACTCTCCCCTCCTTCAAGAGACAAATATTTACTCCCCTCCTCACAGCAATCCCTTCACACTGTGGCTGCTGTCAGCTACAGGAGAATCATGGCTTTCCTGTTGGCATCTTCGACACCTGTCAAGTCCAATTCCAAAAATTTCCCCCCTTGCAGCGTTAAAATCTCACTCACGAGAAAAGTTTTGCTGCTGTGCTGCACCAAAACACTCCGGGTGCAACCCAGAATTTTAAAACTTGCTTTGAATCAATAAATGGGGTTTAAATTTGCCTTGTTGGCAGTTCTGAAGGATTCTAGGATTCCCCTCCTTGCCCTGCTTGAGGATGGACACGGATCCCTTGGAAAAGACTTGGAAAGGACTTGGAAAGGACTGGGGACACTGCTCCACTCTCTGCCTCCTCACATCACTCTTCTTTTCCAAACATTTGGCTGTGGTGGCTCCCCCCCCTCCCCTTGCTCCAAGTTGAAGGCAGTTCAGCACTTACGGTCATTTACAGCTTACATCCCAGCAAATCCAGAAGGTGTCTGATGAAAAAGAGGGACTAGCCAAGCATCTTAATCCCCCTGTTCATTCATGCTCTCTGTAATGTTCTTTCAGGCCTCTGCTGAGAGACTAGGCTGAAATGAAGGCTGATAAATTAGTCTGGAGGGAAACAAGGCAGATTCTGCTTGTAAAAGGTCATTCCAACTTTGTTCTGGGTGAGGGTTTATCTTGACTGCAGCTGCGACAGACAATGGCCGGGGCCTAAACGGCAGAAATCCAAGCTCTGCTCACAAAATTACTGTGCTGATAAGGGAGAATGGGCTTCAGGGAGATCTAAATGGGAAAAGGGAGGTGGGGGACAGGGGTGAGATGTAGGTATTTTTGAGCAGGGATGGCACAATGAGATGTGCGATTAAAGCAGGGCGCTCTCCGAAGGGAAGGAGCTCACGGCACCTGGGCAGAGCCACAGGGAGGAAAAACCTCTGAGGGAAATGTCTCGGTGCTCCACGGGCACAGAGGGGCTGAAGCTGGCCCAGACAGGCTGTAAAATACACCAAACACAGAGGTGGCTCTGAGAGGTCAGGGCTGCACCGCTGGGGCTCCAGGCATCCCCTCCAGGGATTTATTTCCTCAGCAAAACGTGGCCAGGAGCAGCCAAAATAAACCCCAGCAAGGAGAGAGCAGGAGCAGGACACTGGGTGACAGCACTCCTGAGTGGAAAACTCTTTATTTTCTTTAATGGCTTTTTGTGCCTTTCTGGGCAAGCAGAGGAATTGATGGTGAGCTGTGAGGAGCCACCCTGGAGTTCTGCTGATTCCTTTGTGGAACCTGCACATCCCCAGCACTGCAGACACACCCAAGGGTCACAGCCCACTGCCACCTCTCTGGAAACCAATTCCAGCTCCATCCCTGGAGCTGAGCCCCGCTCTGTTCCAGCCCTGGAGATCCTGGAGAAATTCCACAGGAGGCTCCAGGAGGAGCAGAGGGATGGAGCAGCTCTGCTGGGATTGTCCTGGAGAACAGGACAGTCCTTGGAGCCTGGAGAACAGAAGGTGGCCTGATGGTGGCCTTCCAGCACCCTGGAGGGAGCTGACAAAAAAAGATGGAGAAAAAATTATTTACAAGGGCCTGAAGTGCCAGGACAAGGGGGAATGGCTTCAAAGTGAAGGAGAGGAGGGTTAGATTAGGATTAGGAAAAAAACCCTCCCTGTGAGGGTGGGGAAGTCACTGTGGGCAGCTGTGGCTGTGCTGGATCCATGGAAGTGCCCAAGGCTGGGTTGGATGGAGCTTGGATCACCCTGGGACAGTGGAAATGTCCCTGCCATGGCAGGGGTGGGATGGGATCAGCTTTAATGTCACTTCCAACCCTTCCAGGATTCCTTTCCTGTCTGTTTGCTTTGAGGACAAAAGGAAATCAGGAGAGCTGCACAGCCCAACCAGGGTGGGGAATTTACAGGGATGCCCCAAAAATCAGCTGGGGCTCGGTGACAACTGGAGAGAGATCCCATGACTGGGAATAATCCTCCAAAAACAGCCCCTGCTCTGGAAATGCTCTTCCCACCCCAATTCCCCACCTTGGCTGACCCCAGGGCCTCCTCTGCAGCCCTGGTTCTTCCATTCACGTTTCTAAAAATGACTCAAACTCAGCTTCACACCTTCCCTGGACAAGCAGCCCTTGTTCTGCAGAGCTGAGCCCTCTCAGAGCTGGGTGGGTCCCGTTCTGCACAGGTCCCAGCACTTTGCTGGGATGGAACACATGGAAAAAGGAATAATGAACACACAGGAAAAGGAATAATGAACACAGGGAAATAGGAATTATGAACACACAAAAAATAGGAATTATGAACACACAAAAAAAAAAGGAATAATGAGCACACAAAAATAGGAAAAGGTGAATAATTAAGGGCTGTGTTAAGTCCACCCTTCAGAAAAAAGCAATGGACCCAACCCTTCATTTCCATCCCTAAATAAAAGAAGTCCCTGGCATTTCCAGAGCTAGACAAGAAACAACTGAAGTGCCAAAATGTGTGAAGCCCTAAATCCCAACAAAAATCCTAACAAAGTCAGCCTTGCTACGTTTAGCAGCCCTGCAGATCTGTGGTGCTGCTCTGTATTTGCCATGGGAAGAGGAGGACGGTGCCAAATTATGCAGAGAATGTGATTTTCCCACTCTTTAAAAGTAATTAACACAACATTTTACTCGGGGAAAATTCGCTGCTGGTGCTTCTTGCATGGCACAGGTCGAGGTAAAGGGATTGAATGTTGAACTCTCAGGCTTGGGGATGGACCAGGAGCTCAGATGGGATTTGCTGCACATCCCTGGAGCTCTCAGTGCCCCAGTCCCACATCAACATCTCTGAGCAGGGAGGAGCTGATTCCCAAAAAACCAACTGTGCCTGGTCCCAGCAGCCTGAAAACCCCAAAATGAATTATTTTGCCTCTCTCCCACCTTCCCAAGCTGCCTCTGAGAGGATCCCCAGAGCGCTGCCTGCTTCAGAGCCCATGTATATTTATGGTTTCCCTCACTGATCATTTCCTTCACAAAAGCCTCCCCGTGTTCCAGGCTTTGCTGGGAGAGGACAAAACCCAGGTTGGATTTCCCTGCAGAGGAATTTCAGTGCCCTGACTTTTGACAATGGGAAAAAAAAAGCTATTTTCCAAACCACTGTGGTCACCACTGAGCTGTTCATGGGATTTTTCTGCTTCTTTCTCCTTTTTGAACGTGTGGCTGATAAAATATTGCTTCAGGAGCTGGTATTCAGGGATGGCTCTTGAAGACGAAAGGAAAATATTTATTTCCTTTTTCTGCTTGTGAATCAGAATGTTCTATTTAAAGAAAGTGCCCTCTGCCGGATTGCTCATGAGTTATTACCCCTTATGGAAATAAAGGAGAAATATCAGGAGGTATTCTTAGTCATTCCCTTCCCCTGTCTCTTCTTTTTTTCCCTTAATTCCTTATATACCCATGTTTTAGCCCATGCCTAAGATAGAGCAACTTGTCTTGGCATTCTTGGGCCTAAAAAAGGCTTTACTCTCTTAACCCTGGCACTGAAGCACTTGGGGAAATGTCAAAAAACTGGACAAATTTCAGTCCTTTCACTTGGATGCCATAAGGTGCATTTTTCACTTTTATCCAGGGTGGAATTTATTAAATTAAACCCCCCAAAAAGTGGAGCTGTAGACAATGGGGGATTCCATCACTTCTTCCTCTCAATCCCCAGCCAGTCCTTGTTCCTCCTGCCTTGGTTTGAATTCCAGCCATAGGAAACAGCCCCACAATTGCCAGCACCTGGAGCTGAGCCTTCCCCTTCCTTTGGTGGCCCCTGACACCAGAACAAAGCCCAGATCCTGTGGGGAAAATAAAAATGTTGATGCTCTGCTCCCTGGGAGAGAGATGGCACTGAGTATGTACTAAGCTGAGCTTTAAATGCAATTTAAAAATTTAAATATTTAAAATAATTAAAATTAATAAAATTTTAAAAAATCTCTAAAATATTTAGAGGTCAGGAACTTATTTTTCTTCCTTGAGATTATTTTTTTCTTCACTTAAGCTTTCTAAGTTTCTCTGCAGTTTTTTATCCATGTGTATAAAAATTCTAATAGAGGATGCTCTTAGCAGCTATGAAGGGCAGTCCCAGGGTGCTGTGACATTCTCTTTTCTTCATGAACCTGCAGATTATTTCATTTTCAGAGTGATTCCAGCCTGGCAGGTGTGGGAAATTGGGAAGGAGCCTTGCATGGGAGATATTTGTTGTGCAGGTAACACAGAATTCCTCAGAGATTTTCTGCAAGGGCAGGGGTGAGGGTTGGAAAACAACAATTCAGGAAAACAACAAAACCAACAATTCTCTCCTTTTCCCCCCAGGGAGAGAAGCTGCTGCAGGAACATCATTCCCCAGGCAAAGGGAAGGGAAAATGAATGAATGAGGGGAGGAAAAGGAGCAGGAAATGTCATCACATCCTCCCAGGGCCCAGCTGAGAGCCCAGCGAGGGCAGGAGGAGCTTTGGGGATTTCTTCACTCATTTAAAAACTCACACTCCTTTCAGCATCTCTGGCTAGGACAGGACAGACTCAGCTTCAGCTGGATCAATTTGAAAGGGAAATGAAGGAATTCCTGTAAGATCTGAGCTGGGAAACACGACCAAACCATCTCTGTGCTTAGAGGTTCCTTCCTAGTTTTATATTTTAAAGATAATTTTTAAATGTATTTTAATTTCGAAGATTTTCAAAAATATTTTTATTTAAATATTTTAAATATTTAAATCTTATTTTTAATATTTATGGCATTCAAGAAAAATGCAGTATAATTCTCCTCCCAGCATTTAAGGCCAATCATATAAAGTAAATTTCCCTGGGCATTTTGGAGTATTTCTAAAAAGCAGAGAAAATAAAAAATTTCATTTTTCCTGCTAAAATTTTAAATTCTGTAGGAATAGGGAAGTTGGACCTCTGGGAGTCAGTGACACTTTAAAGTGGCTCAAAACCCAGCAGTTTTCCCTCTGCTGCATCCTCAGCTGCTGGCTCCTGTTTTTTTTCCCCAGTTATTTGTCTTCCATGGGACAGGCTCCACCTTCCCCCCCTCAGGTAGGAAATGAAAGCATTTATTTATTTTTCCTATGTAAAGGAGCAGCCTGGCTCTGACACTTCAGCTGAGAGAAGTCTTTGTGCTCCAGCAAATAACCTCTCTTAAAATATAAATTAAAATATAAATTAAAATATAAATTTAAAAATAAATTAAAATATAAATTAAAACAAACTGCATTTATCAGTGGTGTTTTCCCTGTGAAGCAAACTGAGCTAAAATCATGACTGCTTCCACATCTCCCACAACCCAGGTGCTAAATTTCCCCCCAGGATGAGATTCTCATTCTCCTCTCAATTAGGAAAATTAACAGCGCCGTGATAAATACCATTATTTATCCAAAGCGATCGAAATCATTATGTAATTATTTTATTTTCATTTTCCTCGGGTCCCAGAGGCCATAAAGCACCAACCCACTGTGATTTATTGGGGGTGCTGGCAGGGCTGTGCTCGGTGGGGGAATGGGAGCAGGGGAAATGCAATCAGGTCACACTCAATAATCACAGGGCTGCCAGGTGGGGTCGTGTCTTTCACAAAAAAAAATAAAAAATAAAAAGGTGAAATGGCACCATCAGCACAGCAGTGTCAGGGAATGAGGGAAAGCACCCAACAGGTCCTGAATCATCCCTGGGAGGGGCTGGGGGCAGGATTTATCTGCATTTATCACATCTGATTTATTTCTGTGAGATGAGCATGAATCACTCGCTGCCATCCCGTGTCCAAAAAGCCCTTGAATGATAGGTGTGGTTTAATTCAAAGAATATTTTTTCAAACATATCCCACAAAGCAAAGCTGGAGGCAGATAGGAGGCTGTGCTGCAGATAAGGCAGGACACGTGTCCCAGCCATCAGCTCCCCTCTGAAAGGAAAAACACCTACAATAAAGATAATTACACATCCTTTCTCAAGGTATGGCAGTAAAACACAGCATTCTCCATTCCCATGGATGTTCTGGGCTGTGAATGAGTGAAGATGAAAGTTTTAGAGAGTGGAGCAAGGAGTTCAGATGGAAACAGGGCTGGCCCTGCCTCCAAAAACAAACTGAATTTCTTGAGGACTTCAAGGTACAACTCACTGCTCTGTTTCATTTTCATTTTCACAAATCTGCCCTTACTGGACTTTGAAAAGAGAAAGATCCATTCTCACATCAAAGCCCTCCAGAGCACATTTTCCAACCCCCAAAATGCTGTTTAATTTTGGTTTTTAATGCAGAAATCAGAAAGAACAGACATTAATTATGAAGCATGGCGTGTATGACAACAAAATCAGAGTTTTCTAGCAGAACTGAGATGGTGCTGAGGAATGGCCACTGTGCAGCCAATTCCACTCCCAGTGAACTCCCAGTTTAGTCAAAGCCTGACAATAAATTTCCTGTGATGAGGGCAAGTGCCAAAGGCACTGTTTAAACTAAGGAGCTGATGATTCCTTAAAACAAACACAAAACCAGGTTTTCAGAGTTTGGGGAGTGAGGTGTGCACAAAAGTGGGATTATCAAGATTATCAGCCACAGGAAATGACCTGAGAAATATGAATAGAGAAGTGGGTGGGTGTGAAGAACAGAAGAAAATTCCTAATATGAGAGGCAGCTCAAATGGAATAATTCTAATTGGCCATAACAAGGAGTTGTGTGGAAGTTTACGCCAGCATTCAACCCACTGACAAAACTACAAATTCCAGAGAAATACTGACCAAAAAACCAATGCTAAACTGCAGAAGGAACATTCTTTATGATCCTACAAATCTTTGATTTGTTGGACTTATGACCACTGAAAGAAAGAGCACATGGAAGCAAAAGCCAACAAAAAAAATTCCTCCCCTTTCTCTTTTTTTCACTCATTTCCCATTTCCTGCCTGCTCAATTTTACAAGCAGAGGATGCAAACCCATCCCAAGTTGCCAATTCCTAATTTGCTATCAGGTAGAGCTGCCTAGAACATCTCAGGGCTTTTCCAACCTTCCATCCCAAGCACCCAGCAGAGTTTATTCCGTGAATTCCTGCCCAGCACACGAAGGGATTAGTGGATGTTGCTCCCCAGTGAAATCCTGAATGAAAACAGGTCCCTGAAATGTCCTTAAATGCTGTGGGAAATGGAAAATTCAAGAAGTACAGTAATTTCACAATTATAAGCCGCACATTCCAATCCAGAGTGTGATCAAAGGTGTCTGTTCTGTCACCATCTGTTGAGGGTGGGGCAGTGATCCTGATCTCCGTGGGAGATATTCTGCTAATGGGCATCCATTGAAACCAGCTGGGGCAGTGTTCTTTATTTCCAAAGGAGATATCTCCTGTTCATGGCCATGTTTTATAAACCAGCTGGGGCATTGTTCTTTATCTTTTCACAACCCATCCTTCCTCCAGCCAGTCATTTTCTGCTCATGGCCATTGAGTCCCACTGTGGCACTGATAAAATTACTGCATCCCATTGGGAGTTGCTCCAGCCAGGGGGAAGAGCCCAACATTTCTTACCAAGATAAAAACAGAGGTTTTGGGACACTAAGGGAGCCCCTTTCTCCACTGGACTCCAGAGGAAAACCGGATTTCTCCACATCACCACTGGAGCTGCGGAGGGAAACTGCACCTTGTACAGGAGCACTGCTCCAGCTGAGCCACATCTGTCACTGCAGGAGGATGCAGCCACCATGGGATGGGACTGCTGCCAACACCCTGCCTGACTGACGGGTGTCAGGTTGTACTCTGACTGTGTCAGGGTTTGGGGTTTGTTCTTTGTAGTGCTGTATTTCTATTTTAATTTCCCTAGTAAAGAACTGTTATTCCTAATTCCCATATCTTTGCCTGAGAGCCCCTTGATTTCAAAATTATAATAATTTGGAGGGAGGGGGTTTACATTCTCCATTTCAAAGAGAAGCTCCTGCCTTTCTCAGCAGACAACTGTCCTCCAAACTAAAACAGCAACTTTTCCTTCTTTGTCCATATATCAGCCACACCTGATTATAAGCCGCACTTTGGGTTCAGACCAAAATTTTAGTCAAAATGGTGCAGCTTATAATCATGAAATTACTGTACCTGCAAGGAGGAGCAGAGGGGGTTTGAGGACACCTTGGGGGAGGACAAAGCCCTTCCTTAGAGGTGTGGAATGTCCCTGCCCCAGCAGGGGACAGAGCCACGCTGCTGGAATGGGACAAGTGCCCCAGAGAGGAAAAGTTAAGTTTGCTCAATCACACTACAAAAAGAAATTGTATCACAAAGTCAACGGGAATTGATAAATGCAGCTCCTATCAGAGCAGTGGGGATGTGAGGAACCTTTCTGGAAATCATGAGTGTAAATACCAACTTTTATCAGAATTATGAAACGCAAGGACAACGTTTTGCCAAGGTCAGAGAAAAAAGGGTTTGCACTGTTCCAGTTCTGCCAGCCAGTGAGGATTGCACTTTGTTCCTAAAAATCAGCCTTTAAACAGAATAAAGCAAAAATATAAATTGAAACAACAAAGCCACCTATCAATGATTGGGTCAGAAAAAGAGGATTCATCTTTCACATTGCAGCCTACAAATAATTAATAGGGCGTATTCCTAGAGGAAAATTATCCTTATTTTCAGAGGCACTTGGAAGTGATCAATACCTTCCCCAGGAATCTTCAGCTCGTCACACCTACAGCCCCCCTGAACCAGACCATCTATTGCCAGTAAAACAAAAGGGATTTTTCCAACTCCCTCCCCTTTCGATGCTCATACAGCAATACTTATCAAATATTCTGCAATGATATTCACAATAGAAGCCAACACCAAGAGGAATTTCTGAGGAATGTCATTGGAGGGGAGAGAGGGGATCAAAACTCAGCTGAATTCCCCTCTTTTCCCTGCACCAGGATAGAAGGAAAAGGAAACTCTCCACTCAATCATTCAACCAAACTCTGATTTTAGCTCTTCAGACACTTCCTACTGCAGAGCAACAAAACACAATTGAGTTTCATTCTCAAAACACGAGGTTTTTGCTGTTTCCTGCACTTCAGACGCATTGTAAAAGTAAACAAAACACAAACATCTGGACCTGCTTCTCTGGGCTTCACTGGGTCTCACTGCTCACTGATTTTTGACTTCACAATCAAGAGTGCAAATATAATCAGGGACAATTTAAACTGTTAGTGCTTCAGCCTGGTTTTTCTGACCTGTGTTTCTAAGAAAACAAGGTTCTGTCACTGCACTGGTGCCTTTTCCTGGGAAAACCTCCCAGCTCCAGCCCTCAGCTGCTTCCCACCCTGCAAATCCTGGTGGTGAAAAAGGGAAAAGTCACTGTTTCACCCAGGGAAAAATGAGGGAAAATTCAGCTCCCACTTTTTGGGATAGACCTCACCAATCCTACAGCAAAATCCCAACAGGAAACCTCTCTGCCCCCAGTGCCCCAGACACAAAGAGCCAGCAGCTCCCATGGCAGCAGGGGGTGGAATATTGGGGTGGGCACTGGGGCTAGAAAGAAGGAATTATATATTTGATAATGACACTGGGATAGGAGTGTGAGCACAGAGCAGAAATCCCAGGAAACACTTCACTGTTAATTAATATTTCAGGATAATTATGGATCTAGGTATTCTCTAATCAAGAATATAGGAGCAGAAGAATGTGAGATGATTTCTGGGACGAGCCCAGAAAAGCAGGGAGAAAGATAAGATGGGAGCTGTGGGACAGAGCTGGGTTTTGTTCAGCTCTTGGGGAAAAATTGACTTTCACATCTCTCCATCTTTGCTGCAGCACAAGAACTCGAGAACACAGGGGCTGTTAATGGGTACATGCTATTTTCCCCTGCCCAGTTATTAATGCCTGCACTGCTGACACGGGCTGGGAGTCAAAGGTAACACCCCCAACCACCAAACATGATGCGATTAATCCCATTCCCTCCACGCGACAACTCCCGAACACAATTTGGGAATGACAAGCACTTGATGGAGTGACCCGACATCATTCAAAACCAGACTCCAAAACGGTGCTCCAGCAGTTTTTGTGGGCCAGCAAGCGAACTTCAAAGGGATTTCTGCTGATTTTTTAAATCCTTCAGGTAATGGGGGTGGAAAGTTACTCAGGGAAACACGGCATCAGCAAAGTCACCACCTCTGTCCCCAGGCCACCAGGCTCAGTCCAGCTCCACAAACACTTGGCAGAGAAGACAAAGGAATGTGGTGCCCACATTCCACACGCTTACCTCCCATCCAAAGTTTGTTTCCTTTAATGTGCTCCTCTGCACTGCCATATAGGGTCCAAATCTTTCCCCAACTTCAATCTTCTTTTTGGCCCAAATCCCTAGCCCTGCCCCTGGGATCGAAGATTCTCTGAGTTCAAAATCTGGTGGGATTGGAATGTCATCAGGAATGTAGACGGGAGCTTCATAGGGTGAGCCCTCCTTGGGAGTGAAGTCCTCACTGGTGGGGAAGGGTGACGGAGGTCCCACAGGGATGGGGGACATTATACTGTCCTCAGTTTCCTCCTCTGCGCTCTCTCCAGCAAGGAGATCGGGGTCGGTCTCGTACATATTATTTACAATCTCGCTGTCACCTAAAAGGGGAAACAGCAGAACAAAACACACTGAGACACTCGCGTGAACATTGGTTAATCTCTGCCTGGGGTAAGGTTTGGCACGTTTCTAAAGGATAAAAACCTCCCTGGAGGGGCTGAGGGGAGGGCACTGATATGGGGTGCTCAGAAATGGGGCTGATGTGCTCTGTGGGATCAGGGCTCCTGTGCTGTTTGCACTTTTGGAAAGAGGGAAGAAAATAGAAGAGGTGGTTGAGGTTCCCTTTAACCACTCCTTGCTCTAATTGGCTCAGTGTATTTTGTAAAATGGGGGAAAAAAAGCCCCAGAAATAAATTTGGGGGAAATCCAAGTTTGGTGAGAAGTGTTTGCCTGGAGTTTGGGGTTCCTGCTCTGTGTGCCCACAGCAGCAGCTGTGGCTGGGAGCTCCCAGCTCACAGAGCATCCCTGCTCTGCATCACCAAATCCTGGAGTGCTTGGGGTTGGAAGGGACCTTAAATCCACCCAGTGCCACCCCTGCCATGGCAGGGACACCTCCCACTGTCCCAGGCTGCTCCCAGCCCCATCCAGCCTGGCCTTGGACATTCCAGGGATGGGGCAGCCACAGCTGCCCTGGGCACTCCCCACCCTCACAGGGAACAATTCCTTGCTAATCTCTAACCCAGCCCTACTCTCTGTCAGTTTGAAGCCTTGTCCTCCAGTGAAAACCCTGGACACACAGAGGGCAATAAAGTTTGGGGATTTTTCCAAGGGAAATCAATTTCTAAGCAAGGCCATTCATGTAATGAAAACTGAGCTTTCTCATCCAAAAAGCAAAAAAGGGTGGTGGTGGGCGAACAAAACATGAAAGGGGGGAAAGAAAAACACAATTTGTCACCCAGCAGAAGTAGCTGGGGTATTTTGGGAGCAGGTTTGCCCTGTCTCCACGAGGCAGCAGGGGCGTGCTGCAGCTCCCACCACGATAACAAACCCAACAACCGCCGCTTTGTGGGCGCTCCCGCGGGGCACCGCTAATGCCTGACCCCTGATGTCACCAGGGGGGAGCAGCACCCCACCAAAATCACTCTTTTCACTGGCTCCCAGCTAGCTGCCATCAGGGAAGAATAGCTGGAAAAGCACGGCTCGACTTGAGGTATTTATAATTCATCTCTGCGCTAACCTCAGAATGCACCTTCTGTCTGCAAGACACATCTCCCCCTCTATTTCTCTCTTTTTTTTTTTTTTAATGCCTAATAAAGATTTTCCTGAGTTCATGCCTAAGAAACCTGGTGGCAGGCTCGACTAAAGAGGAGGATTTTGATTCCTCTGCCAACATTTTTTCGCTCCAGCTTTTGGAGAACAGGGAGCTGCCTGCTGCAGCTGACATGGGTTTCCTCTGCTAGAAAGTGCAGCCCTCCCTACTCAAACATGTCACCAGAACCAAGCTTTCATGAACATGAGATACTCCATCATCCTGAAAATATTTGTGGTTGCAGTAAATGTTTTCTCACCCAGTATTAGCAAGTCAAATTATTTTCTGCTCTATGATTAGCCTCTTTTGCACTTAAGGAACAGGAATTCCAACTGAGTTGAAGAGCAAAACTGAGTTTATTGGAGCACGACCTGTGAAAATTTCCAGAGGGTACAAGCAAAGTACAAAGATACCTTACAGAACACTGTTAATTTAATTTCTTCTGTGGGATAACCAGGGCAGTTCTGATTAAATTTTAATTAACAGTGAAGCTGATCGTTCATCTGAGTGACCTCTTATTTCATCATCAAAAGATAGATAAATGTGTATTTTCAGTTGTTAAATCACCAGGGAGTGTCAACAGGCACGAAATGACAATGAAACAACAATTTCAGGTCACGATAGGTGTGACACCAGAGTTTCCAGGTGGCATCTGTGGGAGCAGAACCCCAGCCAGGCAGGTGTGGGAACGTTGGGTTCCTCAGCACAGCCCAGCACTGAGATCAACAAATTATACCCAGCACTGATTAACAGCCAGGGAAAATCCGAGCTGTGCCCAAACCTGGCCCTTTTCTGTGGATTTCACAGAATCCCAGAATCTCTGAGACCTCCAGGATCACCAAATCCAAGCTGGGACTGATGCCCACCTCATCTCCAGTCCTTCCTTGGACACCTCCAGGGATGGTGACACCAGCACCTCCCTGGGCAGTTCCAATCCCTGAGCACCCTTTCCATGGGGAAATTCCTGCTGGTGTCCAGCCTGAGGCCATTCCCTCTGCTCCTGTCCCTGTTCCCTGCAGCAGAACCCAATCCCACCTGGCTGCACCCTCCTGTGTGAAAAAAAGGTTCCCCTTGAGTCTCTTTTTCTCCAGGCTGAGCCCCACAGATGAGGGAGCTGATCTTGTCCTGGGGTTCTGTTTATTCCAGGGATTTAGGGCAAATCTGACAGCTGGGGTTCAGCTTTGATTATTCCACAGAATTTTCCAGATTGTCCCCACTGAGCCACTCCTCACCTGCAGGGCTCCTCTCAGCTTCCCCCCAGGTATCCCACAACTGGTTAAGTTTAAAAAATACATTTAAAAAAAAATTTAAAAAGCAGAGAACATCTCATTTTCCAGGAACAACCCCCAGTTCTCCTGAGCTCCATCCCAACCCAGCTGGAGAGCCAGACGTGGTGACAACAGTGACAACCACGCTGTCCCACATCTGCCCCCCTGGAATGTCTGCCTGGGTGACAAGCAGCACAGAAATACAACTTGACCTTATTGTTATTGTCATGAAACTAAAATTAGTCCCCCCCAAAGCTCTGCACAGTGAAACGAGTCGATAAAAAGGCTCATTGAAAGGTTGTTTCCACAGATAATCAGATATGGGCTGAAAATCTGTGTGACATCAATGAGGGGCTGGCAACAATGGGAGGGATGGTTTAGTTGGTGGTAAGAGACCTCATGAATAATCTGTTTAGCAGCTGCAATGAAAGGAAAAGCAAAGCTGATGTTAAAGGAAATGGCGGTAGGTGAAATAATGTGTTTGGTTTTGGGGTGGGTTTGTTGTATTTGGCTTTTAATGTGTTTGTTATTATTTTTATTGTCATTATTCCTGTTTTAATTATTGTTGTTGTTGTTAGATATCTAATTCTGCTGTGGAAATACCCAATTATCTGAAATGGCTGAGCGTTTTTTACACTCACAGACTGCAAAGAGCTGCTTTGACTTCTTCTCTGGGAATATTTAAAGAACATCCCAAGTACTAATTTCTATTGGGCAGGCAGTGCTTGATCAGCAGCACAGTTTGAGTTTCACTGACCTGGATAATTCAACATTTGTGTGAAACCCAGGTATTTGTGTTTTCTAAGCAAGGAGGAGAATGACTGAACTCACACTTTGCCTCAGACCCAAAGGCAATATCCAAGCAGAAGAGTAGAAAATACAAATATTCACAGAGGACTTTGTAGCTAAGAATGGCACCACACAGGCACAGACCAACAGGTGCTTTTCCCTTAGGGATTAACTGGGTGCTGGAAGGGTTTTTCCATCATTATCCAAACTTTGTGGCTCATTCCTAGCCCTGAGTTTAAAATCACACGTGAGTATTCAAACCTCATTGTTGTGTAGAACTGTTTGTGAATTGTAACATCTAATAATAATAATATAAATTATTATCAGGAAAATATTCATTAGGCCTGGGATTTGTTTCCATTTTCTGGCTCTGCAGGAAGAGCAGTGGGGTGACCTCAAACATCTTTTCCAGCCCAAAGAGGAACATCACCACCACCTTCACCCTCCATGGATGTCCTGAGGTTCCTGCTCTGCATGATTTTCCTTCAGAAACATTCCCCAGGGAAGAAAACAAACCAATCAAACCCAACCAAACAATCCCTGATATAATGGCTGCTGAGGAAGAAGGTGGGCAATATTTGAGCAATATCTTGAGGGGTATTGAGCAATCTGCTCTAGTGGGAGCTGCTCATGGCAGTGGGGCTGGAACTGGGTCATTTTAAGGTCACTCCAACCCAAGGCATTCTCTGATTCCATGATTCTTTACTTCACACAAAATCACCTACATTTCTAGCTCTGGGGTGATGGGATTCTGTCTCCATTTCTGGGGACTCAGACCAAAAATAAAGTCATTTTTCTGACCCTCTGTAGGCCAGAGGAGCTGGACCAGATCAGCAAAACACATCCCTGCTCAACAAAAAAGGAAATATTCCCATTAAGGATGTGCTAAATTACTGCTGCCAGGGTTCATCACCTCGGGGTGTTGTGCTGCTCACCTCACCTCAATTCAGGTGGATTCTGAGCAATCCTGCCCTCCACCCTGCCTTAATCCATCAGGAATTCTGCAGGAGCCCATCCCTGCCAGCAGGCACAGCCCAGAGCTTGCCAGACACGACCCTGAAGCACCAAGGAGCTCGGAAAGCCCAAGGAGCACCCACCCCAAAGAGCCTCCAGTACAGAATGATCCCAGTGGTCAGATTGCCACCTGATGGCCACAGCTGAACTACAATAGGAAATCCCAAATCCAGCCCCTGCTCTGCTGCATCTGCCTGGCAGGACCAGCCCAAAAATTCATCTGTGGTGGGAACTGTTGGTGTCAGTGAGCTCTGGATGCAGTCCTGGCATTCCCGAGCACTGTGAGCCTCTAAATCCCACCTGAAATGAGAAGAAATGAGAATTCTCCCTAAACTTTCACCCCCCTCATGGATTCACACCTTCCTTCCCAGCCTCTTCTCCCTGCTGGGTGCAAACCTGAACCTGCAGGCAGGGAAATGCCTGAATTCCCAGGGGGATCTCACGCTTTTCCTTAGCCTTGTGTGATGAGGAAAATCTGCTTCTGTGGGTTGGAATGTGCAACACCCTCTCTGGAAGTTTGTGTGAAATACTTCTGCCAGAAAAGCTGCAAATTAGTGGCAAAATGTTATCAGAGGAATTATTCCTCTTCCATTAAGGATGGGGCTGAAGCATTAAATGCTTCAAGGTCATACAAAAAATGGCTTTTCCTCCATCTATGGATGATATTAATGAGAATGCTGTGAGGAAAGGACAATAAACAATCAGTTATTTCAGATTCTCAAGCCCATCACCCAATTTCTTCATCCCATTCATTGCAAGAACTTTTCTCCTCCATCCAAGCTCTGCTGGGATCTACAACATTTGCTGGTGGATCTGAAGTCAAAGAGAATTCCAAACCCCCTGGGACCAGATCCTCAGAGGATGCTCTGACAGCTTTCCCTCTACTGCCAGAGTGAGAGGAAATTTTGCTTTAAATGACCATTGAGAAATGTCTTTTTATGTCTTCTGTTCCCTCACAAAACCCCTTCATTTTCACAAATTTAACAGTTGAAAAAAAGCTTGGGCAATAAATATCCAGGCAGGGAAGTGGCCACGAGTGGGAAGTGGTTTTTCCCCCACGCCACAGTGCCAAGGGAATGTCACAGGGGCTGTTTTTACCTTTGAGAAATGTGCTGCTCACACAAACCTTTATTTAATTTTCCACTTCATTGGGCACTTCTGCTACAACTTGCTGTGGTTTTGCCAACTTTCCTGAACATATCTAGAGATACCCAGCTTGGAATTCCAGTATTCTTCCCTTTGGATTCCTCCTGAATCTTGTGCCTGTAACTCCACAGGACACTGACACACCAAGCACTCAGATTATTTCTCAGTGGAATAATCCTTTACCATCCTGAGATCATACCCAGAGCTTCTCACAGCTCTCTGAGAACACCCAAAATGCTACAAGTAAAAGGAATTAGGGATGATCAAAATGGCTGTGGGTAAGATCTGGTCTTCCCTATTCCCTGGTCAAGCTGGAAGGGTGGCACAGTTGTGACAGGACGAGTCACAGGTCACTAGCTTTGTCCAGCTGACAAGTTAAATTCTGCTAAATGGGAAAATTCAGACCCTGCCCACCCCAAATCATTGAATGCTCAGCCAGATCTGAGCTGATCCCACACCAAACCCACCAGCCCAGTCCAGCAGGAGCCCAAACTCCACTCTCAGCTCATTTCCCTTAAAACACCAATTCTGTTTCTCTTCCACTCTGCAAAGCACAGAATTTTGGGAATGTTTGAGAAGCAGGAAGATGCTGATGGGGTAAGCAGGATTCTGGAGGTGAGTGCTCAGGAACCCATCCCTGAGGGATCCAGCTGCTCCAAACTCTGCTGGCCAAGCTCCCTGAACCCCCAGTCCCAAAATTCTTCCTTTTGCCAGGCTGCACATGGAAATTTTTATTTATAGCTGTCACTGAAATGAAATCTGAAGGAGCCACAAGTTTTAGCACATCCCTGTGTGATATTCCAGACAGGAGCAAGCTCTGAGCATTTCCAGCACAGGAACCTGCCCCAGGTACTGCTGAGTCTGGCTCTGCCCAAATTTTTGCAGCTGGGATTTAAGGACAAAATACACAGAACTTCCCTGGGTCTGGCTGGTGCAGAACTGCTGCAGAACACATTAAAAACCCAATTTTCTGCCGAAAAATACTCAGAATTGCAGAGACAGCGAGGGATGAGGCAGGAGGAGGAGGCAGGATGAGTGGAAAGAAAGGACTCCCATAAAAATCAAACCCTTGCAAACACAGCCCCTTTCCCCTGCTTACTCTGTATATTCATTTTTCAAGTTTCACATTTCTGCCCTGCTTTGTCTTAGCTGGAACTGCACCTCTCGAAGCAGCTTCAAGTCCTTTTATTAAAAAGAAACAGAAAGCAGATCTGAAAGGAGCAGTGAGAGCAGACGAGGACTGAGCAGAGTTAATCGGGTGCATTTTTCAATAAACATTCTAAAAGCAGTTGCTGCAGAACTTGGCTGTGAGCAGAACAGGTATTAAGGATTTCAAGTGCCTTTGGTTTTAAGCAAAAAAAAAAAAAAAATTTAAGTGTTTTCTTTTATTAAGGGATTTCTGCTGGCAGAAATGAAGAATAAAGCTCGAAACAGTATTTCAGTGTGTTCCTTAATACCCATTTTCCTCTAGTAAAACCAGCAGGGAAAGTGTCCAAATTACTCTGCTCTAAATGCCAGTATTATATTTCCAGTAAAAGTCTGGTTCAACCAAGCATCAAAAATATTTCCACATAAGATCCTTTTAGAATCAAACTCTGCAGAGAATGTTGTTGTTGTTCTTTGTTGTCCGTAACTTCGCTTCACCTGATCTCCCCAAATCCACAATTTTGTTTCATATTTGAATTCAAACTGACATTTTTACAATTTGTGCTACGTCCAAATATTGATTTGATCCATACTTGGGTGCAGTAGATAAAGTTGGTTCTTTTAAGAAAAACTAAACAAAATAAAACAAAACCAAAAAAAGCTCTGCTATCTTATTATTAAAGGCACTGGAAAAACTATCAGCATTTGGGATTTCTGTCTCTGAACTATTTACAAGATAAAAGCTCCAGTGAAGTGTCACAAGATAAGCACAGTGTATTACCAGAGTGCTAACAAACATTTGGGGAGAATCTACAGAAATAACACAACAGCAAAAAAAAAAAATTCAGGGAAGGCAGAGAAGGAAAGCCTGGAGAAAAGCTCCACTCGGTGCAGAAAAATCGTCACTGCTTTGCAGTGCTTTGCTTATTTTTGCTCCAAAATCCCTCCCCTTTAAAAATCTATAGAAACGCTCCAGCCCCGCGGAAAACGCAGCAAAGTGGAACTTGGGAAACGACCGCCAGAGAAAATTCTCTGCTGGGAGAAACGCTCCCTAGCTCGAATAAATAAAGAAATGCACTCTCCAAAAAACGAACAGCCCGTGCTGGAGATTTCTCTCGGTGCTGGATGTCAGACCATGGAGCGAGAATAAAGCGTTTGAGGCTCCAAAAGGAGCCCTGGCCATTGGAATTCGCGGCCCTGCCAAGCGCAGCCTTTGGGGCTGTTGTCACCGTCTCATTGTCATTCTGCTCACTGTGGCTTCCCCAGGGTCCCGAACAGGAGTCCTGGCATTATTAACACGGCAGATTAATAGCAGCACGGAGAGGCATTTTCACAAACACGCCAAATATTAATATTAATCGATAACAATTTCCAGTTCCTGACGGGAGTTGGCGCAAACGTTGCTGGAGGAGAGGAGGGAGGGCAGGGAGGAGAAGGGGATGGTGCCCGTGGAGTGGGGAATGAAAGGGGAGCAGTGAATCAATGCAGGACACAGGACGGAGCCGTGAGGTGGGTGTCAAAAGCAGGGCTCTATTTTCACAGGAACACACAGGCACACATTTTAATGCCACCAAGATAAGTTGGGTTTGCCTTGCCACGGCCAAAAAAAAAAAAGAAATTGCGGGGAAGCTCGCTGGTTTTATATCAGGGAAGGAACAGCAGAGCTCTGCAAAAATGGGGGGAAAATTTCCTGCATCCTATTTTTGCCCTCCTGAGGGAGGCTGTGCTCTCCAAACTGTATTTTCCTCAACACTCAGAACACCACACAGATATTTTTAAAATTCAGATCTGTCCACATTTACCAGATTTCTATGTCTGCATTTCAAGCTCTTTTCTACTACCACCCCTCCATTTTAAAGCCAAAAAATCCGTAAAACTTTTTTCCATCTTTTCCAGTGGATCAGGTCTATTTTTTTTTAATTCAGTCTTTGGAAGTCTTTCTCATTATTTCACACACTCTTTAATTACAAACAGCACAAGTAGAACGCACAGGGATGTTGCCAAAGAGTTTCCCAAATGCTCCAACTCACGATATCAGTGAAACCAAATCCAGCTCAAGACCTTTTAGCACAGACCCCACTGGGTCACTGAGCCGAGTCCTCCCCGAGCTTTGGACAAACAAATGACTTTTTCACTCAAACACACATTTTTGCAGCAGCCTCAAAGTTCAGTTGGGCTCAGGAATGTTTGTCCCAGAGCTGGAAGTGAAGATCTGGGTGAAAACCCCTCCTGGCACAGAGGGGGCTGCCCGAGCTCTGCCCCACAGGGACACAAAAAGAGCTCACACTCGCTGCAGCTTTCATCTTTGGGCTGGTTTCCTCCACAAGGACAAAGCTCCTCGGACTAAATCTGGGCTGGGAGCAAAGGATTGTGCCCAAAAATCAGCTGGAAATGCCTCTCCCACTCCTTGTGGGTTCACTCCCAAAGCCCATGGGATGCTGGGGGGTTTTACAGCCAGCCCCTGACTCATTTTGGGATTCCTTTTGGGATTTATTTTATGTTTCCATACATCCCAACCTGCCTAAAGCCCACCAAGCCACAAAATATTTGTTTCTTCAGTGTCCTGGGCATTTTTTGGCACCTCACTGACCACATTGTCACAGCAGGAATTACCAGGTGATTTTTCCTACCAGGAATGGGCCAGAAACTGATGCTGCTGCTCTGGGAAGGGCAAAACATTGTGACAAGCAGGGACAATGTCAGCAACTGAACCTCAAACTCGGTGTCTGGGACACATTTCTGACTGCACCCATCCAGTTGTGTCCATCCAGCCAATCCACATCTCACCTGTCACATCTGGGCCATGTAAATAAGGAAAATTCAGAGGTCTACCAAGTATTTCCCACCACTGGGCTAAGGAGTCAGGTTCCTGATATTTTGGAACCAGAATTAAACTCCTTTCCTTGGCCAAACTCCTTTCCTCTGGCTACCAGCGTCCTGATGATTGCAGAAATGTTTAATTACTATGAAAAATGGAATTTTAAAGGGCAAGTGATGACAGCAAGAAACAACTGGTGGTGTTAATACTGTTCTGTGCAGAGATCTCTCCATTTCTCCTGTCCTCATCCCAGTTTCAATAAATGTTTGCACTGGGAGCACCTCCACAGAGCTGCTGTTTGGGGCACTTTTCTCCTGGCCACTCAAGTGCTCTTTTCTCTCTAAGAACAAGAAGCTGACAAAGAACTGAGCGTGTGTTTAATCCTCCTGCTTTCCCCACTGCACTCTATTTACAGCTCACTCCTGACAGAGAAAGCGCTCCCAGAGTTTGTCTGCAAAATGTAGGACAGGAGAGATGGGAGGTTCAACAAATGGCAGTGGGATGTGACACTCCATAAAATCCTTCCCCAGCACTGTGAGCAAACTCTGTTACAGCTGGGATTCCTGGGAATCCTCTCCAAAGGAACTTTGCCCGATTCCAGAGAACTCCACAGTTGTTTTAGAGCGACTCGTGTCACAGCCACACCACAACATCCTCCTGCCTTAGCCTGACAGATCCATTCACCTTCATTTTAATCTGATTTCTGGATCAGTCAGAACCTGGGAAGGTTCAGAGGGTTTGGGGCTGTCCCAGGGCACTCCCCACACCCAGGCAGAGCTTCTCCACCCCGCTTCCCTCTCCTCCTTCCAAACCAACCCTGGGTGTTGCACCCACCACCTGGCCCTACTTAAAGCCACTACAATATTCTAAAAGGGATTATTTATACTAAAAACACTCCTGGGACTACTGTATTTGTATTTCAGGGCTGCTGCATCCCCTATTTCCTCACTGCTCTAATATGGCCCGAGGCAGAGCGGCTGAAATGACTTGTGATGCCACTGTAATTTTTATCAAGGCTTGTTCCTGGTAAAAAGCCTCTTTGTTTCAAAGAAATGTGATTTGGCCTTTTTCCTCCTCTGCTCTATTCCTTGGTTAATATACCACTTCCACTCGCCCTGGGGCTAAGAAAGGTATTCCATGGAATTGGTCAAATCTCACTGTTTTTCTTCTAAATCACAACTGGCTTTTTTTCCTCGACCCTTGCTAAGCACTATCTAAGCTGACAGTCTGAACTTGAGATTTTATTTGTGCCTTAACTCTTCAGCTCCTGGGTCTGGAGCAGTCACATGGTTAAAGAGATGCATCAAACTGCTCTGGCAAAGGAGGGATTAAGGGCAAGGCAGGAGGAGCAGCTCTGGCTCGTGTTATTTATTATACAAGACAAATTTGTCCATCTCTATAAAAGTGTTTTCAGCCAGGTGTTCATTAATTATAAATCTGAACACACCAATGACTTATGTGAAAGTCCACGAAGTTGAAATTTGGAGCTTTCAAAGCCTTTTCCAAAAATAAAAAAGGCTCTTCGTTTCTTATCTCCCAGAAAGAATTTGGTTTTAAACACAGTAACGCTTAACCCAGATTTGGGATTGCCTAATCAAGTTTTAATTTAGTCTGTCTCAGTGACAAATAGGGTGGATTTTCCTATGAAATATATGCCAAGTGTTCAAGTACACTCATAAAATATCCCTGGAAAGCAGAAGCTGCAGCAGGAGCTGTTTGTTGACCTGCATTTATAAAACACCCACAGCCTCTAATAAAGTGAATAATTGTAAGTGAGGAAAGCCAGTATTTTTTATACATCTCTAAACTTGTCCTGTTTGTGTCCCTACCACACAGAGCTGAGAGCATCAGGGAAGAGCACTTCACCTCAACAAAAAAAAATATATCAATATCCAAAATACTGTTACAGGAAATGGGAATTAACACCCTAATAGGATCTTCAGCAATTAATACAAATCAACACCTTGCCTTAGTGTTTAGTCAGAGATTATCACCCTCCCAATTAGCTGACAATTAATAATCCTTTATGCAGGAAGTTTTCACTGTTGTTCAGAGATTGAAACACATTTCTAAACTTTGCTAGCCATAAAATGATACCCATAAAAAGTGGATTAAAATCACCAAGATGACATCTGGCTTTATGAATCATCAGCAGGTATATTTACATTAAAATTAAATGCACACAGGAAAATTAGTTAATTGAAGGAAACACAACCCAAAAATATGCAAGTCTCTCTCTCCCAAGACAGCACCTACACCCAGCTGTGAAAAGTGAGGCATTTTTAAATAACACCAATATTTCTCCTTGTGTTCACCAAGATAGTCTCTGTCAGAGAACTCTGCAGAATTCCAGCATTCCCAAAAAAAAAAAAAGCTGCAGAATCTCTCTGTGCTGGCTGCAACAGGAACCTGGGCACTTCAAAATTCCCCCCAGCAGTGCACTGAGTTTTTATTTGTTTGTTTGTTTGTTTGTTTGTCTAAAGCTTCCCTGTGCTTTCCTTCTCTAATCCCTCTGTTTTTCTGCTCCCTCCACAGCCAGATCCATGGAAACTCAGAGAACCTTAAAGGTCCCTTGCAGGTCAAGTGTTATTTTTCTTCATATACCTGACTTTAACTGGTGGAATTGCTTGAAGATTTCCCTCACGAGTTTGATAAAACAAACAAGGCCTCAGAGCAGGGTTGTTTAACTCTTGTTTTCGACTCAATAGCAGAATTTTCATCAGTCAGGCTGGCAAGAGTATGAAAACTACACCTAAGGCAAGGCAGGAGCTGATCCAAGCTCCCTGAGAGGAGTTCATCCATCTGCAGGGTCCCAAAACCCAGCCCCAAAGGACTCAGCAGTGTTCCCACATTCTCCTGGAATTCTGGGCTGCACCCCAATCCTGAGAGAGTCACCTGCTGCAGGGATTGCACTTCAAAAATCACCTCACTGGCAGGACCCAGCGCTTCTCATCAGCACAAAAATCCTCAGAAAATCAACGCAATCCTCAGAAAACCAACCCAAATTCTGCTGTGATTACCTGTGAGCCAGAGCTCACTAATTAACAGTAATAAAGAACCAGTTTGGGATGGAGAATCCCCAAATCCTGCTGACTTTTTCAGGGGTGCTGCCTCTGCCGTGCCAGTCCTTCCTCTCCCACTTGATCTCGAATCCCACCAGACCAACCTCTCCCACAGGACCAACCCCTGATTGGGCTCTCTGTTGACAATTTTCTGAATCCTGGTGCAGCTGCAGGCTGGGAATTGACGGAAAGGCAGAACCAGCCAGCACTGGGCAAAGCTCAGAGGTGGCTTTGCCAAAGTTCTGTGCCCGAGAGCAGCCAGGGCATCCTTGAAAGAATGAAGGCAGGGATCCACCACCTCCTAATATTAAATATTCATCTTTTCTCCTCTTTGTTTTCTGTCTCCTCTCCCTCCCGAGGCAAACACAGCCCCAAACTTTCAGTGCATCCGAGCAAACCCCTCTGGAGCACAAACAAAAGCCCCAGCACCCCTTGCCACATCCCATCACCGCCGTAATAAAGATGTTTATACTTTTAACCACCGAATAAAGCGCTCTAATTCCGCTGAGCTTGTCCCCTCCACTCCACTCCCTTCACTCCACGGCTTCATTTAGCAGGCCGGCGGTAAAAAAAATTCATTAATTTTTATTAACAGGGAGAGCCATTTGTTCCCTGTGACAATATTTGACTTGTCGAAATGATTTTCACCTCTGCCATGAGGTGCGCGCTCCCCACATACATCACCCGATTACTCCGGGAGCGGCCAGAGTTGCAGTCATTAGCCAGTGAATTAACGACAATCCACAGCGCTATTAATCACGCTGACAAAAGCGTGAGCTCGCTGCTGACCCGAGCACGGCTCTGGGACACGAGCACAGGCAAGGAGAGCACAGCCACGGGGCTGGGGAAGAAAGGAATTTTTTGTCGTGTTGCGGTTTTTTGGTCAGGTTTTTTTTTTTGGTGTTTTTTTGTTTTTGTCTCGCGCGCTCTCTCGCTAAGCTGCTGAGGCAGGGAGGAAAGGAGAGAGGAGAGAAATGAGGGAGGGATGGTGGAGTGGAAGGTGAAGCTGTGGTGTGCAAGGTGAGGGTCCTGACATCCCTCCTGCAACTTCCAAGTAGGAATTCGATCTTAAATCCGCAGTGCTTTACCAGGAGCTATTTGGGAAATTCTTGGAAGCATGGTTGGTTTGGTTAAAGCTTGTTCCTCAAGGCCTCTCCTCTCTCTCCCTGCAAATTTCAGCTATCACAGGTTGGAAAAAGCCATCGAGTCCGAGATGTGCACAATCCCCACCTCATTACCAGCCCAGAGCCCTGGGTGCCACATCCAGAAATTCCTTGGACACCTCCAGGGATGGGGATTCCAACCCTCCCTGGGCAGCTCCTGCCAATCCCTGAGCACTTTTCCATGGGGAAATCTCTCCTGATGTCCTCCTGACCCTCCCCTGGCATGGCCGAGACCGTTTCCTCCCATCCTGAAGGGAACCACATTTCACAGGGAACCAACTGGATCCTCCCATCCTACCTCCAAATTATTGATCCCTGAGAGCTGCTGGCTTCCAGATCCCAGAGCTTTGGCCACTCATACCTGGGAGGACTTTGAAAGAAGCTATCAGTGAACATGGCAAGGAGCCCTCATTTCTTTCCTGGAAGGTGGCTTCTAATTTCAAGTTTCTGAACACTGCACAATGTTTAGAAAAGAACACCCCAAACCCAAACACTGCAATCCTTAGAAAACAGAATTTTTCCCAGTGGCACAGGTTTCATCTCTTCAAGACAGTGCTGCAGCAATCCAGGACAATAAATACATGGATATAACTGCAAGTTTTAAACTCAGAAGTGGTCAGAAACAGCTGAGAAGGGGAATCTGGAGGAATGTGATCCCATACGAACGCACAAGGAAGGGGAACTCACACGAGCTCTGGAAGAACAGGGCAAAGAATTAATCTTTGCAGTGGTTTGAATGTTCCTGCTGTACTGGACAATCCGTGGCAAGGAAAGCACATTCCTGCAGCCTTGCCCTGTCCCATCAGTCCCCAACTCCCACCACAGCAGTTCCAACAGTGGGACCATTCAGCGTTGGGAAGATGATAAAACCATGGTGAGAATTCCAAAAATCTCCTTCAAAACTTTTAACTGCTGTCTTGGTATTTTTTTTTTCCCATTCATGACCTAATAAGGGATTTAAGGGCAAATTTTCAAAAGTGCTCAGTGGATTCTTCCTCCCAGTTCTGCAAACACACAGAGCCAAGTGCTGTGAGAGATGGTCATTCTCTCTGCAAACCCAAATGTGTTTTCTCCAAGAAAAATCTCTTAAAAATCAAATCAGAGATAAAGAACCCATCACAGATTTAAGGAAATTAATTTTAAAAAAGAGAACTTTCTGGAACAACTTCCAATAACCCTCTTGTGACATAGCCCTGTTTTTTGGGATGTTTTTGGGTATATTTTATTATGCCTGCATTGCAGCCCAGCATCTCCTGATCAATTCTCTGCACTCTCCATTCCCTCAGTCACTTTCTCCTCTCCAAACCCCTTTCCTAAAAGAGCTGCTACTCCCCAGGTCGATGCTGTTCCGCTCTTACCACACAGAATAATTCTAGAACCTGTTTCTTGTTACTCACTTTCACCGGTTTAATTCTCCTTTTGCAGCGAGGAATGTCGTAAGGAAAGCCGGGCTCGGAAATCCATGATTTCCTGCCAGTTAATTCATTTCAGCAAAACAGGAGGCAAGGTGATATTGCTGTTTAATGTTGCAGCCCCTCTGCAGCACTCCCCGGGGGCTCTAAGGGATCCCATGTGCTCCCTGCACCACTGCCAGCACCGAGAACCACCTTGGCCCAATTTAGGCTCTCCCACCCCCGAGCCATTTGGTCCCATTTGCAACTTTTGCGAATTTAAACATCAAAGCAGGAACAAGAACCAGTGGAGGTGCAAACCACGGGTCCTGCAGTTCTGGCAGGGGTTCCTGTGGCCTCACACACGACTCCCTTTCATTTGAGAGCTCGGGTTGGGTGCAAAAGTAGATTTAATGTTAAAAAGCAGAGCTCTGCTTAAAATGTGTGCCTGTCTGGAGGCGCAGAATGGTTTGGGTTGGGAGGGGATCTTCAATTAGTGGCACCACATATTAGTGGTTAAACTTCTCTTTTCTTCTGCCTGCACTCAGAGTCAGGATTGAAGAATGAGAGACAGAATTTTCATGTTTGGACTCAGTTGTTTATTAATTCTTATCTATAGCACAGTGAGTTCTGCAGCACTTCTAGCTAACAAGCTAAAAACGAGAAAATGTCGGTGTATCTTCCTAAAGTCTTTTAAGGCTTAACTATTCAATTAAAAACTAACATCTGTATTATTTATACATTTGACCCAATGACCAAACACCTGTGACCTGCACTGTGGGATTTTCTATCCAACCAAAACTACCCAAAACCAAGGAGAAGAAGGAGCAAGAAGGAAGAAGAACCAACACCCAAGAACCTCCATCTTGTCCCATACCTATCACTGTATTCTAAACCCCCAAATTCCAAACCCTTCACCATGTGAAAGCACACACTTCTATTCAAACTGCACACCATGACTCCAACTCCATCACCCAAATTTGGAAGCACTTTTGAGGGTCAGTACCAGAAAGCACAGAAAGTTTAAAACTCTAAGGCTTCAGGGTTCCAACAATCCTCATTCCACCTCCCATCATCCCAGGCTGCTCCAAGCCCTGTCCAACCTGGCCTGGAACAATTCCAGAATGGGGGTAGCTCTTTGGATGAGTTGTGCCTGTGTGTGTCACCCAGCCTGGCCAGCTTTGGGGTAACTGCAAAGTCAGGGCTCCCCAGGGCAGCCTCACATCCCTGTGGAATCAATCCCTCCCTCCCAGCCATTCCCTGACACACAGAGAGCACAATGGGAAGAGAAGAGGAGTCTTATTCAGAGAGGAGATGGGGAAAGAACCCTCAGCTTTACTACAGCCCTACCCCATGAGTATCCCCAACTTCCTCAGGGATTCCACACTGAGCTTCCTGATCTCCTCATCACTCACAGGAGGGAGATTATTGATTAGAATAATGCAATAAAGTGAATTTTCCCATTTAATTGGTGGTTCCCACTCCATTCCAGTTTGTTTTCACCCACAGCTCCACTCTCCACTGTTAATTATGGATATTTTCACTGCAACTTGATAGCTAAATCCAGAAGGATTTTGGTGCAAAATCCATACAACTGCTTCATTCCTGGTGGGATCTCCACACACAGATCTACAACATCTCCTCCTCCTGGGTTACTCCTGGAAATATTTGTGCTGGGTCGTACACCAGGATAAAATAATCCACATTCCAGCCAGGCCAGTATCACACCGAAATCCAAGGTTTTCTGTTCCCCCCAGCTCAGCCTTGCCAGGCCACAGCACGCAGCAGTCAGCTGCAGCCCAACCAGCCATTTCTCTGCCTTTGAAGCTATTATTAAGAAAAATATTTAAGATAAAAATATTTTTACATTTTGCTTCTGCTGGCCAGCGATTGTCCCGCAGTCTGAAATATTAACTGCTGGCGAGTGGGACTTCAAGGTTTCTTTTAGAGAGGGAAAATTCTTATGCTGTCAACCAGGTGGCTGAAAGGCTGCTGCTTTTCATTTTTGATTTTTCAGGAAACAATGCAGATGCACTGAAAGGGCAGCACTCAAAATTATCATTTTATTTTAATTTAGAGTTAAATTCTGCTCCTGTCAACTGTTACCCAGGGAAGCTGTAGCTGCCCCATTCCTGTCCAAGTGTCCAAGTGGAGCAATCTGGTTTATTCTCTTTTTGAGGTAATGCTTTAAAAATTACTTTCCTTAAATCAGGGATGGGTTCTTTATCTCTGTTTTGATTTTTAAGAAATTTTGCTTTGAGAACACAAATATCTGCCTTTCAAAAGGAGAATGAGCATCTTTTATTTGCCTGGATCCAGAATCTGAAGCTTCACTGCTTCTTATATCCAGTAGGAAAAGAAAAAGCTGAATTACTTTTAAAATAAATAAATAAAACCAAAACTAAGACAAGCCTCTCTCCCTGCAAAGAAACAAAAAAAACCCTCTCACAACTTTTCCAACCCAATTCCTGAACATGATCCTTGTTATTGTGGAACATGATTTTTTAAAGAAAAAAATAAAAAAGAAAAAATAAAACAAAACAAAAAAAATCCCCAAAAAAACAAACAGGCAAAAAAATTAAGAGCTCAGTGAATGTTAAATGACAGGCTTTGTTCAACATTTTCAATTAACTGAAAATAATAATAATTTTTTTTTAATTAGATCATTCAAATCACAGTGGAATCTGTTTTGCTACATCTGGGACATCTTAGTCCTTTTGTGCTTACTCTTTTCTGGTATAAAAATCAGGTCAGTTCAGGTCAGAGCTCAATTTTTCAGCTTTTCTGAAATAAAACACTACAAAAAATATTCAAGTCTGGCCATTCTCACAATTTTCCATTTTCTGGTGGAAGCTGCTTTCCAAATCCTACCTCCAGTGTTTTTTTCTTCTTTTAGAAAACAATTATCTGTTTAAAAAACACCCAACTCTAGTTCAACCTGGACAGAGCTGCCAATTTACCACTAATATCATAATTTTTTTTTTAATTTTAAGATGCTTAAAAGCATTTCTAAAAATATGGACAGCAAAGAGGATGAATCTGAGCTGGACATCCCAATTTTCCACACCAAACAGGGCTTCCCTTACTTGGTGAACACGAATTGGGGACCCAGAGCTGAGAAAAAAAAAAGGAAGATCTGGCACTGAGGGTTTTTTCCGTGCCACTTTCTGGCTGCTTTATTCCTTCTTGTGAAATGCCTGCTGAACGAAAACATCCCCTGGCTCACAGACTTTTCAACTTAGGGTCTTCAGCCCCACATATTTTTCATATTACTCATATTCCCCTGCTTGAGTTAAACTCAAACAGGCCTGGAACAACTTCATTAACATAAAACCACATGATAATGGGAAACAGAGCCTTTTAATGGTTTATTTTCTTATTATCTTGTGATATATTTCATCTTCTCCCCCTTCTCCGAGTGCTACTACATTCTGGTTTCACTCTGCTGCCTGGGCCTGGCAGGGATTGAGCACCCAACACTGGATTCTGGAAATTCAGGAATTTTTAAGCTCTCGGGATCAGTTTGGTACTGATCATAAAAGTTGCAGTAACAGTTTTTTAAAAGCCTTTATTTATTTCAAATTAATATTTTAGATGCTCTGTTCTACCCTGAATACCCCTGAAATCACACTTCATCTAAGGGGAAAAAAAAATTTGTTTTACCCTCAAAATTTGGTAAGAATTCCTAGGCTGGCATGCTCAGGGAATATGGCAAGGGAAGTTCTTTTGCAATACCACATTTTCTTTTTGTCACAAGACCACAGTTTCAAAATTTAGGAGTTGCAACATTTTTTAGGAAGGTTAAGGAAATCAGAAATTGCATCTGGTTCAGGGTGACTCTTCTAAACGATTTCAGACATTCTTGTAATAATGAATAAATAAATCTTTACAGGATTTCTACTTATAGTTGCTTTATTTCCCTGCCTTTTAAAACATGTCTTAAAAAGCTTTCCCAGCAGTTTAAATGCTAAAGAATTGCCACAACCTCCTCACTATTTTGTCCACATTAGGTTAAACCCTAATTAATCAAAAACTTCCAGGTAAGTGTATTATGTCTGACTGTAAAGTCCATTACTTGGTATTTACTCTGTATTTACTCTGCTGCTTGAGAGGCTCAGGAGCAGCCTTAGACTGGTCCCTAAAAAAGGAATGGCAATTCCTGGGATTCACATTCTATCATAGCTCCAAGTGGAATAAATGGGAGATGGAAATCAGTGAGATATATTAGCACCACCCCATATTTTTCATTCCCCTCTGTCTCTGCCTCCCGAAGAATATTGGTGATGAATTTGCAAATGGCTCTGGCTGATGACAGAGTTTTTTTAACCTTCATTATTTATCCCCCCCACTGCACACCTCCATGGGGGATTACAGTGACAAATGCAGGAATAAAAGGCAAAGACAATATTGCAGTGTAAATCTCCTTTTACGCATTATTAATTTAAAGAAATCCATTATCCCATCGGGCTCGGAGGGAGGACAAGAGCTGGTAGAGGCAGCTGGGGGTCACCTGGAGACAGAGCCCCGCTGCCACCGCCACCAGGGATGCTCAGTTCCCTTGGAAAATGGGATATTCTTGCCTTTTCTCCCTCTCTTTGCTTTGGTGTGGCAGAGGAAGGAGGTGGCTGAGTCCTGGTGACACAGAGGTGGCACCAGAGTGACAATGTGGGTTATTAATGGGAAAAACCACTCATCAAGGCTGAGAGAAGGATGGACCCTCCTTTGCCAGCATGTTTGGCGGAGCTGTGAGGAGAAGAGTGTTTGGGGATGGGAGAGGAAGGAGGGAGGGATTAGCACTGCTTGGAGAAGGTTTTTCTCTGCTGTGGGCCCCTAATTCACCATGACCTGGACAAGGGCCCACACTTGTGTCGTGTGGGCCACCCACAAGCTCTTAGGTAGCACAGCTCCTGATCCTGGCCTGCTCCAAGCCTTCCATGTGTCCTTTCTCCAAAGAGATAAAGGAACAAAACCCTGCTCCTTCTCCCCTGTTTGCCCGGAGACAGGGATTAAATCCTGGGCTGGTCCTACAGCACAGGCCTAAGGCAGGCCCAGCCCAGGCCTAAGGCACGCTTGGCCCAGACCTAAGGCAGGCTCGGCCCAGGCCTAAGGCAGGTTCGGCCCAGGCCTAAGGCAGGCTCGGCCCAGGCCTAAGGCAGGCCTGGCCCAGGCCTAAGGCAGGCTCGGCCCACGCTTAAGGTAGGCCCAGCCCAGGCCTAAGGCAGGCCCAGCCCAGGCCTAAAGCAGGCTCAGCCCGGGCCTAAGGCAGGCCCAGCCCAGGCCGCCTCTCCTCAGCGTCAGAGGGGAGGAAACGCTGCTCCTATCGAGAGGAAGGAAAGAGGAAAACAGATGGAAAGTGCTCAGAACTGGAACAAGTGCCTCTCAAACAATACAACAAGTCCCTTCCACTCCAAAATAACAGAGGCCCTTCTGTGGAAATCTAAATACAATCAGGGCATCGACAACAAAGATAAGGGGGAAATAATTCTGTGAACCTGGAGCCGGGGCCTGTTTGGTGAGAGCCGCCAAGTGCAGGCCCTGTCCCCATCCAGGCTAAGCCAGGCTTTGATTTCACTTGATTTATTTATTGTTTAAACCTTGTAACAAAAGCCTTGGGACTAAAACAGCCCCAGCTTGCACCCACCAGCCCCCCATGTCTTTGTGCTGTGATTCCCTGATTATTTCATCTCCTCAGCAAACCTACGCTGGTTTTGTGCTTTTTTCTGAGGAAATCTACAGTGCTCTGATTAAGCTCAGTCCTAAAATGTCCTAGGGTCCTGTCTCTGTGTGCTTAAAGGATAAGGTGAGACTAAGGATGGTCAGCACTCTATAAAATATATATGCACACACTGTACATATATATATAAAAATAAAAACATCCCATCTGAGTATACAACAGTTCTGCTTCTGCTCCTGATGATGCAACTCAATTGAATCCAAATAAATACATAAAAGGAGGAAAAAGATGAAATTTCTCAAAACCCTAATAAGGGCTAAATTCTCTTTTGATAACCTTGCACACTCAGGACTGTTGGTAACTTCCCCCAGTCATGAATGTTTGAAAGAACTTTTAGGAAAATAGTTACTTTAGATTGTTTTTTACATTCTGAAGTACAAGAAATCCCATCCCTTCATAGCTGGAAATAAATTATTATCAAAGATACTGTTTTAAGCTTTCAATTCTAATTTAGGTGTCTCAGCATTTGCTTCCCAATGGAAACACCAGAAAGGAAATGTCTGTGTGGAATGTGGGCACTTGCAGCTTTCTGAAAAATTGGGTTTCTTTAAGATGTCCAGTATTGGAAACTTAAGCTCTCCAGTTCCCTTTCAAAATGTAGACTATGGTTCATTGATTTCTTCCCTTCTGAACTGAGGGACTCAGTCAAGGGGCTTGAAAATAAGATACTTAATAGTAATTTTAAACCCCCTAATTTGTTTACCCTCCCCCATGCTCCCTATACCTTCACAATAAATCCTTTGAAAAACTGGAAATGCTTTAGTGAAAAGACTGATGGGAAACGTTAAAAAATATCAGGCGAGCAACATCAAGTTATCTCTGTTATTGTAGGCCCAACGTGTTTCCTGCCTTTTTTCCCTTTCAGTCTCCCTCCAGTGGAGCCTGGGCCGTGTCCCATCCCTCGTGCTGGGGTTCCCTGGGGGAAAAATCTCCTCCTGCAGCAGCACCTCCACCTGTGCAGAGCCCAGGCAGCTCCCAGCACAGCTTGGGAAGAGTTTATCCCAGCAAAATCCAAACCCATGCACATTGCATGGCTGCCCAAGGAAGGAGCCCTGTGGTTTCTCAGCTCTGGGATGGGGGACACCTTGTGGGAACACTTTTTCTCTATAGGAACTTGGGTTTTAAAGCATTAATATTTCATAAAATACAACACCTGGAAGCCCAGTGGCTGAAAACCTGAAAGCCTACTGTGCCACCAGCGTCTGAAAAACTGCCATGGCAACTACTGCACGACACTAAAATTTATGGAAAAAGCATAAAAATATTTCCAGAACCCCTCACTGCAGTCAAGGAAAAGGGTCATTATTGCATCTCAGTGCTCCTGCCCTAATGAAACAGAAATTAGTGTGTTTAATAACAGTGCAGAAGGAAGACTGTGGAATACAGCACTGGATAATTTGTCAGTGATTAGAAGGTCAATGGGTCAACTCAGGAACAACTCAGTGGCCTCACCTGGGGGGAGCCCTGTCTGTAACAGGAGAAAGCCCCTCCTTTGTCCCCGCTATGTCACCATGGAGCCTTATCAAAATAGAGCTGGGACTTATCAGTCACGAGGGAGGCAGAGCCAGGTGACTGCAGAGTCCATCAGCAGGGCTGAAATTCCCACACTGTGCTTGAAATCCTTTTAAAAATCAAGAGTTATTTTTGCCCCGATGTAAACATCTCCCCCCTTATTAAAAAAAAAAAAAAAAAAAAAAAAAAAAAAAAGGCTGATTGCACTTTCATCGCAAACTTTTATGGGATTACATCACTTCTGCAGGGATATTTTTTAATCACCGTCATCTCAAATGGGAAATTCTGCAGGGATAACAATGTTTTTGCTCATTCTAGTGTGTAGTCCCAGCAATAGTCACTGCTGACCCAACCCTGGGTAACTCCAGGTCTGTCAAACACAATGCTGGTCTCACCACTGAATAAATCTCTGCCAAAAAGATGCTTTTTGATAACCCAGAAAGGTGAATTGGTCCCTGCCAGCCCTCAAATTCCAAATTCTGTATTTTTCTGCACACTTTTGCTGGTGTCCATGACAAGGGGCACACTCTGCTGTTTTTTGGTGACAGCAGCTGTAACAAGGGAGGAAAATCCAGAGCTGTGAACTGCAGGCTCATGGAATTTCTGGGCATTTTCACATATTTGTGCATCCCTTGCAGGATCCAGGTTTTGTGTGCACCCAGCCAATTCAAGCTGTGTGTGTGTGTGTGTGTGCAGTAATGTCATTTACAGAGGCCACAACTCAGAGCAAACCCCTCTTGTACCAGAGAGACAAAAACTGCACAGAATCCCAGGAAACTTTAGCCCTGAACAGACAGAAAAAGACAAATGAGAAACAAAACCCTAAAAACCCAAACCCCAGAGATGTGGTTTGGCCAAGGTGATGGAGCGAGGGCCATGGATCTGTCTGGGCTTTTACTAAATCCCATTTTAAAAGCTTTTGATGCAAAACCTCTCTGTTTTTCACTGCTGGGGTTCCCAGGAGCTGAGCCCAGGGCCAGGGATGCTGTGGTGGGCACTCAGGGCTTGTCCTGATCCTTCTCAGGAATTCCACAGGGCAGGAACGATCCTGCAAAGTGCTGAACACATTTCCTGGGAGCATCCCATGCCACCAGTGGCTGCCACAGAACTTCCCCTGCACTGAGCTCAGAGCTCCACAAAGATCACAGGTGTCACCTTGGCAAAGGTTCTCCTGACAATGTGTTTAAGGTCTCATGTGACCTGATATTCCTTTCAAAATTGAATTCACAAGTAGGCAGCAAAGACCAGTTCTGGTCTTTGAAAAGGCTGAAAGTTCACTTGTGCAAATAATATTTATTATTTAAACATAAAATAATAATTTTTAAAAATAATGCAAGTCTATGCCATTTGTTTTTAGCACAGATTAAAGAAGGCTGAACATATTAACAACAATTTTTAGTGCACACAAGCACACACAGCAGCAGGTAAAGCAGCTCTGTTTCATCAGATCAGGTTCCATCCAGAGTGAAGGGACAGAAAAGCTGAATTTGAATTGATAATAACATTGTGACTTGAGCTCCAAGGAATTCCCTCCCCCCCACCACCCCCCACCTTTTTTTTTTTTCTTCTTTTTGCTTAAAATAATTAAATTGGATGAGGCAAGATACCTGAGCAGTGAACTTTTCCATTCCCCCATTTCCAAGGAAATAAAATCTAGCAACAACTCTATGCAAAACCTTGTGCTCTATGCCAGTGGGTCAGTGGCCAATTTAACCATAACAAATAATAGTCTAGTCTTTCAAAGTTTCAACTATTTTTTTTTAATTTTTTTTTTAGGGGAAAGAAGAATCTGAGTGCTGGAAGACAGTTTGGATTTCCTCGGCATCCTCCCCCTGCCAAGTCGCGTTTTCCCTCTGGCTGGCGACCACATCTCCCTGTGAACATCTGCAAACTGCAGCTCCAGACAGCAACTGGGGGCAGCTCTGCTCTGGAGTGATGTCATTCCCTAAATTCACTCAGTTCAGGGAATATCCACATTCTGTGCCCCTTCCCCTCCTTCTACAACTCTGGTTGTGGAGGAGTTAAAATATTTCAGTTCTGAGTTAAGGAACTGTAAAAGTTCTAGTCCAGAGATGCTTTTTTCCTCCCTTCTGATAGTGATTGGCTTCCCCTGCACCTCTTTTGTTTTGAGAATTTTGGAGTATGCAGACTTGTGTAATGCAGAGATTGCTTCCAATTTAATTTAGTTGTTTTGTCTTTTATCATAATGGAAATGAGCACAGGATCCTTCCCAGGCTTTCTGCCACGAAAGGGGAGGCAGATTTCAGCACTGTGGCTCCCCAGAATGACAGGGGAGGGAGAGCAGGGGGAGAAGGATTAAATCAAATGCTCATGGAGGATCAGGATTAAATAAGATGCTCATGGAGGGTCAGACAGCAACTTCTGCACGGCCAGCAAGCCCCAAAACTCTGCCCTGGCACTCTGTGAATTAACATTTGCCCAAGTACTGCATGGGATCTGCTGGGAATCATCCCCTAAGAGTCTAAAAACGTCCTTGAGCCCTTTCTATGTTTTGGTTTGGGTTGATTGTGATTTTTTTAGAAAGGAATTCTTTACTTCAGGAAGGGCCCTGGGTCAGGGTGCCCAGAGCAGCTGTGGCTGCCCCAGCCCTCAAGTGGCCCAGGCCAGGCTGGACAGGGCTTGGAACAACCTGGGAGAGAGGAAAATGTCCCTGCCCATGGCAGGGGGTGAAATGGGATGAGTTTAAGGTCCCTTCCAACCCAACCCATTCTGTGATTCTCTTGTTCCTGGAGAAGAATGTGGTAATGAGGGACCTGATGAGTAGATCCTCTGCTTTTGGAGCCAGAATTCAATGTGGATTCAGATAAAGACACCACCCACTCTGCCCCAGTGCCAACAGGCTGGGTTTTCTCTGAATGTATGTGGTTTTTTAAGGCTGTGGAGAATGGTTGGGTCAATCACACTCAAAGCTTTGGGTTCTCAAACAGTTCATTGCAGCTGTTCTTCCTTCCTGCAGCTCCATGGCAAAAGCCAAAATACAGAGCTACACCTCCCAAAATCCCTGCAGGAACCTGGGCTTGGTCACTGCAAACAGCCCCACAAAACAGTGCCTGGGCCTTTTGAAACAGGAAAATAACAAACAGTGGCTGATGGCTTCTCACAGAACCCGTATTTGATCTAAAAATCATCATCCAGGAGAAACATGAAAAGCTTTCAGGATTTACAAATGGTTTTCCCACTTAACAGATCTTCCAATGAAACACAAAATCAAACTACAGCTGCAAAGACAGCCCTTGGGGGTTTCACTTCAGGTACACCCCAAACCTAACCATTTTTTGGACAGCCTGGATTCCAGGATTTTTGACTTCCAGGAGGTCACAAATCTCTGTGGAGTGGCACATCAGACAGTAGGACACATGATTTTGGTGGCAGAAATACTTCTGCCTGTGGGAGAAAATGGATTTCATCACATTCCCACCATCCATCCATCCATCCATCCATCCATCCATCCATAAAGATCCAAGAAATATCAACCTGGAAGGATGAAAATCTTGAGGATCAGAAGGTGCTTGATTATTTGTGACTCTGCTTCTGCTCTTACACACACCAGGAAAATTCAGGATTTCTGCCACCAACTGCAAGGGATTATGAACCCAACAGGAAGGTTTTATCCCACTGGACAGAATGTGGGTCAGGATCAAATCACTTAAGCCTGGTCTTATATGTGAATAAACGTCTCTGTCATTGTTGGAGGATGATTTTCACTGCTGTGCTTTGCCTTGCTTTAATTCTTCACAGTTTACAGTAAAGGAGATGAAATTTCTCTTGGAACAGAGGAATAGGTACAGGAACTTCGAGACACAAAATCCATTGGGGAATAAAACTGAATTGCTAACAGGACCCTTATACCAACAACAATCAGAGAAAACCAGGCAGAGAATTCATCCCCTGGGAATTCTGGCCCTGATGGGGACAGGACACCACATCCAGCCTGCAACCCATGGGCACATTGGGTGAAAATCATCCCCAGGGCAGACACAGCCCCTGGGGGAGTCCCCAGGATGGATGCACCAGGCCATCAGTGCATTGCAATCACTCCTGAACAGCATGCACAAGGATTTGGAGACACAAACACAAAACCAGCACATTCAGAAACTCCTGCAGAGGCATTTCCCAACACGCTGCTTCAGCCACGTGGTCTGATAATCCCTGTCAAAAGGAGAGAGCAGCTCACACGAAATCACAGCCTTGCACTGAATCATGACACTCTACAAACATGGCAGGAGAGCCTCACTCGTTGAGGTGTGGGATAAATCCAAATACCTGCTCCTCGCTCCCTTGGCCAGCTGGTGAGCCAGAGCTCTCCGTGATTTGCTGGAAACCCCTGCAGAGCGCCAAGTTCCTGATTGCACTGCTAAACTCTTCTCTAAACATGATTCAGCAAGACACAACCTGCACCCCTGCGAGTGCAAGAGCTCCTCTGCTCCAGGGCTCGAGGGGTGGAGAGGAGAGAGGAAGAAACCCACACTCAACACAACACAAACAGAGCCAAACCCTGCTGAGGTATTTGTCCACCTGCTTGGACTGCACAGGACTGGAGCAAAGCAAACACAGTCCCTGAAGCTATCAGCAGATAGCACAGTTCATGGTTAACTTCAAGTAGCACAGAACACACCTCTTGAGAAACAGCAGCAGCTCAAACAACTCCAGAACAAAACTGAAAACACACACACGCCCAGCGCCTTCCGAAGGGTGGATGGCTCCCAAAACTCAGAACTGAAAGTGCACCAGGTCACTGCTGCTGTACTTGCACAAGATGTGAGGACAGGGAAAGACTGAAATGCTCTCCCATCCCTACTCAGCAGCGTTTGTCAGGTGCCTCATGTTCACCACAGCAATCCCCAAAAGAGCCTTTCTGGCCTCTAGATCTCCCTGCAGGGCACAAACCTCTGAGCTGTTGCTGTCTCTGATCAGAGTTTGCAGCGTGTCTAACACAGTGTTTGTGAGGGGCTCAGAAATCCTCCAGGATGAACAATCCCAGCTCTTTTCCCACAGCAGTGCTGTGTTGGAGTCAGTGAGACAAGGGCCTGCCTGAATCCTCCAGGCAGAAGGCACGGTGCAGGAACTGAATTAAAGCTCTTGGATGGATTGAAACATGTTAAGCCACCCACACATAGAATGGGAGTTTAAATAGAAGAATAAATATAAGTTTAGATGTAGGTTTGAGTTTTAGAATAAATAGGTAAGTCAGTAAGTTTCAGTGAGAGCTGTAGTGTTTTTAGTAAGTAAAAGGTGCAGATGCCAGAGTAGAAGAACAAGTTCTAGTGAAGTTTATCAAACCTAATGTTTTCAGTAGAGGCTCCAGAAGCTCCTTCTTAGACACTACTCAGACAAACTCCATCCCTCTGATCCTCCTGGCCTCCTCTGGATCCATTCCAGCAGCTCTGCAGGTGAGGTCTCACCTGAGTCCCACCCTTTCCTGCTGCCCAGGGCTCAGGGAGGTTCTGGGCTGGGGCATTTCCAGCCTCTCACCCACCAGCACCCCAAGTCCTCCTCCCCAGGGTGGTCCTGGGTTGATCCCAGGGATTGCCCTGACCCAGAGTGAAGCTGGCAGCAGAGCTAATCTCAGGTAAAACAGCATTCCCACACACAGCACCCATTAGAGCCTGCTCATATCAGGATTACAGGTATTATAACTCCCCCAGTGGATATTAATATCATGGGTTTGACCCTTTGCTGTGGAACACCCACCCTGACAAATCCCTCTCCTCACACATCAACTTTTTTATTTTTTTTCCCAAGCCACCCTAAACAGAAATGTATAATTTTTTTTATTAAAGTTTATTAAAGTCTGGGATTAGCAATAGCTCTGTGCCTCTCCATGCAGCACACACATTTCTCCCCTCTCATGATAAAGGAAGGCAGGGGGAGGTGATGGCTCTTTCACCCCCCTGATTTATAACTGTCCCTGGCTATAGGTCAAAGGAATGAGCAGCACCTGGGGAGCGTGGCTGAGGCAGGAGAGCAACCCCAGAGTGCAGGGGAGATAACTACCCTGGCTGGGCAGACAAATTAGATAATTAAATGGAAACAGGCGAGATAAATTGCACTTTCTTAATTGGGTTATCAAGAAACAATAGTGACTATGAATGACCTCACTGTCTGTGTAGTCTAACACTTCTCTCTGTAGGAACTAAGAGGGAGTTACTCGTCTAGGCCAGGGTTATTGTTGGCCTAGAAAATGAATGTTTAAGAACAACTGGGTTTTTTCCTCTCACCAGAAGCCATTACAGATAAAAATCTTAGGTCTGCTGATTTGGAAGTGGGAGTGTGCAGAGAGTGGAAGGAGAATGATTGCACAAACCTGAGAGAAGATATCTCACAAAGTGAGCTGAAGTGCAGGTCACTGGTGATGCACCTGGGCTTGCTCACACCCACCTGAATGGTTCAGGGAAAACAGCTCTGGGCTCTGTGTGTGTGCAGAGAGACAAAAAGCCCTGCAGAGCTCCTGAGATGCTCCAGTGGGCAGAGGGCAGCAGGCTGGGAATGAGTCAGCCCCCAGCCAGGCCAAAACAGGACCCAGAACCGGGATTTTATGGCTCCATTTCATTCCTTTCACCACAAAGTCACAAGTGTGGGTCTTCATGGAAGTCACGCTGGGAGGGGAGGATGGGGAAGAGTGGGAAAGTTCCCAACTTCTCCTTGACCATCAGTGGTGCAGGTGAAAGGAATGGACAGACTCAGGACCACGGGATCCAAACCAACCTGTGCTGGAAAATCAGGATATTCTGCCCCAGATCCCTGATGCAAATCCAGGATCACACACTCCTCACTCCCTGGCTGCCCTTAAGGACATGGAAGAACTTGGCTCCTGGCTGAGCCTGGCTAAAAGACTGTCAGAAGCTCTAATGCCAAATAAACCCTTTCCACCCTTTCTTTACAGGGCCCTGGACTTCGTGGGTTTGGTATTTAGTAAATTAATTGTCATAGGAATGAATAATTCAGAAGAAGGGCTTCACATTCACCTGTATTGCAAGACAAGAGGGCCACTAATTTCATATTTTTACAGCCCTGATGAAAACAGACCTAGGAAAACATTGCCTGTGTAGGCTGAGCCAAGCAAATATTGAGCTGTGTCACCTCTTCAGCAAAAATTGAATTACACCCACTTCTTACTATGCTGCTACACAACAGAGCCTAAAGCCATCCAAATCCACTATTGTAAAACATTTTGAATAATGTCAGGATCTTGATACTATCTGTGGAGCTATCACTCCATCAAGCTCAGATCCTGTTTGAGGAGAAAAAAAAATTAAAAAAAAAAAAAATCATATCCAGAAGTCATTTGGAGCAAACCATACCAAACAACTCCCATGCTCACAGGACACGGGGAGAAGGGGTGGGAAGCTGAACTTGGACTTTCAAAGAACATTTGGAAGAAAGAACAAGCATATGGCTTATGTTTAAAAACCTCTCTTGATTCAGCCACCCCGAGGCTACGGGGCTGCCTTGAAGCCCCTCGGTCTGGGCTGGCTGTGTGCTGTGCTTTGTTAAATTTTTACCCTTCCCTGGGTTAGTGAGCATTGTGATCTTGCTTGTGCTCAGTTATTAACGTGCTGGAATGGATTCTGACTCCACTGCCACCTCTGGTCCCCATTTAGGATGCTGTAGAAAATGTACTGTAGGATGTTTGCAGCTTGTTAGCCTCAGCCTGAAGCCCTTCCTCAAAGGCACTGCTACCTAAAGCTACTTTTACTCCAGGTTCCTATTAAGATACAGAATTCTCCCTCCTTGTTTTTATTCAAAATGACAGGAAACCAAAAACATCAAGTGTGGACCTTCTCTTTAAGGCTCCAAGAGATGTAATGAAAAACATAACTGAGGGCTGCATCCAAGAACAGGTTTGAATATTCCAGCTCTGGAAAGGCCACATCCCTCAGCTGGTTTCCCAGAATGGGACACCTTTGGGCACTTTGAGACCCAAACAATATCAAGGAAAAGGAACTAAAGCTCTTCCATTCCTTCTGCACCTCGAGGTCAAAGATCTTGAGCACTTGGGCAATTCCACACCCTCACTGCAGCAGGGAAAGAGTGACATCCTCATTTTTAGCATAAACAGCCTGAGGCACAGAGAGAACCAGATCCTATAGCTCCTGGACAATGCATAATTGGGGGGAAAAATTAATATGAACAAAAAAAATCATGGAGGGGTTGACCACTGACACGCTCTGTGCACAGCCTGTGTCCCAAACCATGAAATATTTACAGGCTGGCTGCAGACTGAGAGCTTTCTGGGAAAAAAAAAATAAATGACAGGACTTTCCACCTTGAGAAATATCAGGAATTTTCTCCATCAGACTCCAGTTCCCTCCAAGCCCCTGAGGATATTGGCTGCCAGGCTGGATCTGCTGAGGATAGGGACTGGAACACCCCAGTTCTCCTTCTCTCACTCTCCCCTTTTTACTTTTCAGGGAATTCTGAAATGAGAAATTGTCCCCAGCATTTTTATGTGAATGTTTTTTTCTCTATTAGTGGTTGGATCTCTGTCCCCTCAAAAATTCCCCAAATATCTGAAAAAAGCTCTGTTAAACCAAGCATCTCCATAGGCTGAGGTTTAACTAGGCAACTCTGCAAGAATTAAAATTAACGTGGCAAAGTCTTCTACTTTTATCTTGTTAACATCAGACATGCAAATAAATCTTCCATTATTTACAACTTTGGATTTCCTGTGACTGCCCATTTGCAAGCAGAGTAATAATTACATTTCATTTCAGCTAAAGTCAGGTCACTTTACTCCTAAATTTTTAAAAATAAATTAATAAAATCATCCCCCTAGCTGCTGCCAGAGAACTAAAATTTGCTTTTGAAGCCATTCAGCCTCTTCTTAAAGGAACAAAGCGGTGAATGTTCCCCCAAAAGCAGTATCTGTGATGGATAATTTCCCTTTATGTATGAGATCAATGGATATGGGTTCAACATAAAAATCACAGTTCCCATTCAGGAGATTTACATGAACCCTCTGCAGTCCTACTTTATAGTCAAGCAGGGGAGAGTTAATTATTTCTCCAGAATTTATCTTCTAAATGGATATTCAGTGGCTCTGTTATTCACCCTATTTTGCAATGAACTCTGCACTTCCCTACTTTCCTCCCAGGAAGAGGCAATCGAAGACAAAAGCCTGCAAATGATAGACAAGGGCAGAGGCCATGTCCAACTTTGATATCTTGTTGATAACGTATTGTACAATTAGATCAATTTGACAATTTCCATTATGGCTGATAAAATATTTATCGAGCCTTGGAGATGATGTCTGATCCCTGTGCCATTTGTTTCACTAATGGGGGAGATATTTACCAAATCAGGGGAAAGCATTCAAATTTCACATCCTCATAGCCTCCCCAACATTAGATTTGCAAATTGCTGGCTGGAGCCATAAATTACAGCAGAGCACAGCCAGGCTGATGCCAGGCTGACAGGGTAGGTGGATGGCTGGCGATGACATTGTTTCACAGGAGCATTAATCATAGCAGCAAAGAAAATACTCTCAAATTGGCCCATAAGTCTAAATATTAAGGAATGAGAAGCGGGTTGCTGGGAGATAGCTTTAGCTGCAGCTGGAAAATTAGGAAATGAAAAACCCTTTCTATTATTTAACAAATCATCTTAATAATGTTTTATGCCGTAGTGCCAGCAAGGAAAGGAAATTCCTATTCTTGCCCATTTGCTCTTTATCCTCATTGCTCTTTAATAGGAATATTAATAATCTGAGGATTGGTGCAGATGTAGCCCGAGCTGTATTTTTCTTCTGCCGTAGCTTAACTAAAACCAGGATAAATACAGAAGGAAAATAAAATTTTGATTTCCATGTTTAAGCCATTTGCTTTGTCAGCAACACCAACAGGGGCTCAGGCTCCTCTTCTGTTCTGCTCAAGGTCAAGCACATGTTTACTTCTGTGCAGGCCAAACTTATTAAAATCCCACAAATCAGATAAACAGCAGAATCCAGCTTACAACAGATGAGAGAGAGGCCTGTAATCTCAGGGGGGAAAAAAATACAGGTATCATTGTTGCTTAAATACCAGCCCTGCTGATTAATTTTAGAGCAAAGCACCACCTTTACAGGGGTGATTAGAAAAGGAACAGCTCCAAAAGCTCCCAGCACCCTGGGCCAGGGCTGCTCAGACACCACTAAAATAAGTTGAAGGTGACACATTTGTCTGGCAGACGTAATTAAAGGTATAATGTTGGTGCTAGGGGTCAGAGTTGTGGAGTCCTAAGGCAAAAGCACTTGGAAGGAAAAGCTTGGAAATAAGGGAATGAAGAATGAGGCTGCTCAGGCACCTGACACCTCTCAGTGAGCCAGGGGAGGGGATTCTCTCTGCTCTGCTCTCGTGAGATCCCACCTGGAACGCTGCAAACACTTCTGGTGCCCCCAGGAACAGGACATGGAACTGTTGGAGAAAGCCCAGACGAGACCATGGAGCTCCCAAGGGAACTGGAGCACCTCCCCTAAGGGCCAGGCTGGAGAGTTGGGAATGTTCATCCTGGAGAGGAGAAGGTTGTGGGGAGAGCTCACAGCACCCTCCAGGGTCTGCAGGAGCCACAGAGAAGGAAGAAGGACTCGGGGCCAGGAGCTGGAGTGGCAGGACAAGGGAGAATGGGCTCACACTGACAGAGGGGAAGTTTAGGTGGGATATTGGAAGGAATTCTGCCCTGGGAGGGTGGTCAGACCCTGGCACAGGGTGCCCAGAGCAGCTGTGACTGTCCTGAAATCCCTGGAAGTGTCCAAGGCCAGGCTGGATGAGGCTTGGAGTAACCTGGAATAGTGGAAGGTGTCCCTGCCCATGGCTTGAAAGAGAAGATCCAAACTTTCTGTGATTCCAACTAAACTTGCAAGGCTTTGTCTCTCAAGCCTGATGTTTTCCCCTCATTTCACCAGTAAAACACAGAGTTCAGAATTCCCAACAGGATCCCAGATGCTGAAGGGCTGTGACTTGGTGGTTCCCACTGCTGGCTGGATTTCCAACAGAACTCCACACCCAGGGCATGCCCACATCTTCAGGAAACTCCAGCTGTTATTCAGTGCCCCAATGGCATCTAGGCATCACATTTCAGGTTTTTGGACACACCACTGGTGTTAGGCATCTATTCTCCCTTTAAAAATCCATTGGAAATTTAGAGGAGGGTTCATAAAGGTCCTTGAGACTGAGCAGGGAAACGTTTGCACAGTCACAGTGTCAAATAAAATGCTAAAGAATGGGTTTGCCTCTGTCAAAGCCTTCAGCACTATCTCTGTCTGCTGGATTCGTGGGTTCCATCAAAAGCAGCAGCACAAGGTGACCATAATGGTCTTCTGTTGGTAGCTCCTCCTCCCCTTCCCAGGGGAAGATGTAATTTCCTTTTTTCACTGGGGAAAAATGTCTTAATCACCAGGGCCTGCAGACTGTCAACCTTTCCTGCTGAAGCAGCTCCTCCTGCACAAAGTGAGACAGCAGGAAATTGTCCCCATCAGTTGAACTCTTGCCTAAAGGTTTAAAGATGCTCCTCCTGTTAATGGACTGTGAATGAGTAAAATCATAAATAATAGCTCTATTTCCTCAGGAGATTTTCTGAAATCCAAAGAACCTTTTTTCAGTGTCACAAAAACAAACGAGATGATGAAAAAAGAACAGGACATGCTTCATCCCTCAGCTCAGCCCCTAATAACGAGGGATTTTGTGTAGAGGAGTTACACAGGTAGCACATCCCAAAACAGAGCCACATTTTGGGGGCATTCTGAGGATCCACATCTCACCCTGCACACCTGGAGCGCTGATCTGGATGGTTTTTAACCTCCCCAGCTCCCACTGTCACCTATTTCCTCTGCTCCCCACCTGCTGAACAGTCCTCACTGGTTTTTACTTCCCTAAGTAAAATGTATTTTGCTTAGGTCTGTAAGACTTGTTTTCCTTAGGCCTGAAAGATGTATTTATTTATTTCTCCTAGGTCTGTAGGATATATTTCTTTCAGGCCCATAAGATGTGTTTCTCTCAGGTCTGTAAGATGTGTTTCTCCTAGACCCACAAGATGTGTTTCTCTCAGGACCTGTAAGATATGTTCTTAGACCCATAAGATGTATTTCTTTCAGGGCTGTAAGGGGTGTTTCTCTTAGGCCTGTAGGATGTTTCTCTTAGGCCTTTAAGATGTGGCTCTCTTAAGCCCATAAGATGTTTCTCTTAGGCCCATGAGATGGTTCTCTAAGGCCCATAAGATATATTTCTCCTAGACCCATAAGGTGTTTCTCCTAAATCCATAAGATATATTTCTCCTAGACCAATAAGATATATTTCTCCTAGACCCTTAAGATATATTTCTCCTAGACCTATAAGATGTTTCTCTTAGGTCTATGAGATGTCTCTCTTAGGCTTGTGAGACATATTTCTCCTAGACCCATAAGATGTTTCTCTTAGGCCTGTGAGATGTATTTCTCTTAGGCCCATAAGATGTGTTTCTCCTAGACCCTTAAGATGTGTTTCTCCTAGACCTATAAGATATTTCTCTTAGGTCTAGGAGATGTTTCTCTTAGGCCTGTGAGATGTATTTCTAGAACTTAGGCCCATAAGATGTTACTCTATGGTCCATGGAGGTTTTTCCTAGACCCATGAGATGCTTCTCTTAGGCCTGTGAGATGTATTTCTAGAACTTAGGCCCATGAGATGTTTCTCCTAGACCCATGAGATGTTTCTCTTAGGCCTGTGAGATATATTTCTCCTAGACCCATAAGATGTATTTCTCTTAGGTCTGTGAAATATATTTCTAGAACTTAGGCCCATAAGATGTTTCTCTAAGGTCCATGAGAGGTTTCTCCTAGACCCATGAGATGTTTCTCTTAGGCCTGTGAGATTCATTTCTCTTAGGCCCATGGGATGTTTCTCTTAGGCCTGTAAGATTCACTTCTCAGCCCAGGACACCTCTCACGTAACCTCTCCTTTATCAGAGGTCACATTTCAGCACAGGAGAAAATTCACCTCTGATCTCTCTGCCATGCCCTTGTCACCTCTGTAGATTTGTTGTGTAAAACAAGAGCTGGTGGAAGCTTCTCCCAGGACGTTCTGGGGCTCAGGAAGAAAGCTGAACTCCTTCTTGCTCCTGATTACAGGTGCATTGTTGATGAATTATTTGTTGTTTGTGGCCCATTCATTTCACTGATGCCTTAAAACCTGGCACACCTCGACACAATGCTCATGATTATACATTTTACCAGCCCACCAAAAAAAATCCCTGTTCCTGCCATCCCTGCCACCCTGACCCAGCCATCCCCAGCGGCACAGGAGAAATTGCTGCAGCTTTAAGAGGGAAATGTGCGGGCAGTGCTGCCTGTTGGGTTTGAGATAGCAAAGTTCTTGTCCTTTGGGCTGTCTGGCAGCCCCTTGTGTCCCTTGGGTTTATCTCACACACATGATGCAGCTTTGTGGAAGGGATCGGGAGGGACTTTGCATTCCTCTGCTGGGATGATATGAGTTTGTGTCTAAATCTGTTCCATATGACCCACCTCACATGGTCGCTGTCTCGCCGATTCGCTCGCAGAGGTCAGGGAGTGTTTCAGCTGAGGCTTCAGAGTCAAGGGGTTTGGTAACAAAAAGTGAAAAACCTGCTGGTGGAATTGGGGCTTCACAAAGGTGAGCGCTCCTTCTGCATTGATAAATTTTGAGGGCAGAGCAGGCACAGGTGAGGCTGTGGGTGCAGTGCTCAGGGTCTCCCAACCTTCCCACATTAGAGCCCTAAAACAGTCTGGCATAAATAAATCCTTCCACAAAATCTGCTACATCAGGAGGGTTTCTCACCAGGTTTCTCACAACTAACAACACTTTCTGAACTAACTGAGACGCTCTTTCTTTGCTCCTGGCCCAGCAGAGCACAAAGCTGTGCAGGAAAGCAAACCAAAACCTACAAAATGTAGGGGTTAAACAAACTCAAAACCTATACAAACTCATTAAACAAACTCATTTATAAAATCTTGCCAGGTCACTCGTGTCAATAATGAGCTACTGGGAGCCAGTGACAGCGACTGGGACCAGCACTGACCCCAGGTTTGTTGAGCAGGGTGCCCTCCCCATGCCATAACCTGGTTCAAATCAACACCTCCCAACAACAAATTTATCTCTTTTTTTTTTTTTTTTTTTTTTTTAATCTCTGGCAGAGCAGTTGTCCTTTCTCTGGACAGCACAGCCTCACACCAAGTGCCTCCACTCCACTCCCATATATATTTTTGGGATATGATGGCATCATACCCCAGACTACCAGATCAGCAAAGCAGAACACAGCCAAACTTTTTGCAAGGAGAGAATTTGAAGGAGGGGTGTAAAGTACACCTGATTTTTAAATTATTTTTTGTATGCAATGATTTCTAGAATTTAAATCTCTCCAAAGGGTTGACGTTTCAAATCATGAAAAACAAAGCAGAGAAAGGAATGAGCAGAGAATTAAGTTTTAGCCAGGGCTGCATTTTCTGATTGGCAGGATCTGAAGATCATCAACAGGGACAGAGTAAGGAGAGGTAAAATGCTCAGAGATATTTCTCTGAGGTTCTGATTTCAGGGAAAAGACAATCAAGCTTATTTTTAACCAGGAAGTAAAAGGAAGGTTCAGGTAGCTGGTTTCTATCTTATTGTTTCTGCTGAAATTTGAAAAATAGCTGTGCTGCAGTTTTGTGCTTCACCTCTTTGGGGGAATTGTAGCTACCATGGAAATACCTGGTTCTCATCAGGCAATGCAACCCCCAAATTACCAGTGATCCTCAGACACTGAGCTCTCTAATGCCAGCCCTCAAAACACAAATCAACCAAAATAAATCTGTGAAAATCACCATACTTTTAAAAAAAAATCCATATTAGCATAGGCTGGGATGATTTGAGGTTCTCATGTCTGAACATAGACAGGAAATAGAAGAATTCATTCAGAGCAATATTAGAAAATCTGGTTATTTTGTACCAGTTTGGATGGGAAAATCCATCCAACCTCTCTAACTCAGGTTTGACATGTCCTGCTGTGCCCCTGGTCCTCAGGATTCACACAGACCCAGGAACAAGAAGAGAATTTTAGGTTGATGCCATGGGCTGAGAACTGCAATCATCATTTGAAGTCCCCACATGTTGTGCATTCATGGGTAGCTTTTATCCCCTCAAATGGAACATTAATAATTAACAACTGACCATCTCCAAAATCAGCACCTTCACTTCCTTCCTGAAGCAGACACTTGAAAATTTTCCCTTTTCCATGTGCCTGTCATGAAGAATCACAGCAGTTTTGGGTTGGGAGGGACCTTCAAGCTCACCCAGTGCCACCCTGCCATGGCAGGGACACTTCCACTGTCCCAGGTGCTCCAAGCCCTGTCCAACCCTTGGACACTTCCAGGGATTTCAGGGGCAGCCACAGCTTCTCTGGGCACCCTGTGCCAGGACCTCACCATCTCCCAGGGAACAATTCCTTCCCAATATCCAACCTGAACTCCCCTGTTTCAGTCTGAGCCCATTCTCCTGTATAGAAAGCTCCTCTCCTCCATTCCTAAGCCATTCCAGGTTCTGGAAGGCTGCACTGAGTTCTCCCTGAACTTTTCTCCTCCATGCTGAACATCTTGGCCCCCTCAGCCTGTCTGAAACTCTCAGAACCACCAAAGGTGAGACTGAGGAGTTTGAATTCATTTCTGAATCTGCATGAACGTGCAGAACCCAGAGTGGGCTCTGTCCCCACCAAAGGTGACACTGAAGAGTTTGAATTCATTTCAGAATCTGCATGAGCCAGAGTGGGCTCTGTCCCACCAAAGGTGAGACTGAGGAGTTTGAATTCATTTCAGAATCTGCATGAGCCAGAGTGGGCTCTGTCCCCACCAAAGGTGAGACTGAAGAGTTTGAATTCATTTCAGAGGCTGAATGAACATGCAGAACCTGAAGTGGGCTCTGTCCCCACCAAAGGTGAGACTGGGGAGTTTGAATTCATTTCAGAAGCTGCATGAGCCAGAGTGGGCTCTGTCCCCACCAAAGGTGAGACTGAGGAGTTTGAATTCATTTCAGAGCCTGCATGAACGTGCAGAACCCGGAGTGGGCTCAGTCCCCAGCCCCCAGAGCAGGTCAGAGCTGGCACAGCACACCCAGCACCGAGGACATCACCCCTGCTTTACAGAAAGCTTTCACAAACTCCTCTCTCCAGCAGGCCTGGTGGGTGGCCAGTGATTTCCCTGCTGTGCTGGCAACTCCAAGCCCTAATCCCCCTGCTAATTCCTGGGCTGATTCGCTTTGCTGGCCATGGATAAGTCGTGTCCTGGGTCCCGCACACGGTGACCGGACACCGCCAGCCAGCGAGCTCCAGGCCCCAACAAAAGGCAGCCTGTTTGGTCACCCTTCCTTCAGAGAGGCTTAAGGACATTTTTGTCATTTTTGAACAGCTAATATCTTGCAGAGCGGGGTAAAAAAAAAAAAAAAAAAAAAAAAGGAAAAAAAAGTTTGCCTAATCTCTTTAAATTTAATCTTTACTTCTTGAAAAATGGGAGTGTAGATGCTTAGTGCTGGACTATGTTCCATTAGACTAATTAGGTCAAGATTACCTACAACAGTATGACTCCACCAACTCAATTTAAATTCCCTCCCTCCTGTCCCTACACTTGCACTGTTTGGAATTTTGCACCATTTTTCTCTTTCCTCCCCCAGAAAGCACCAAGTGTGTGGGCAACTATTAATAGAAAGAACCAATAAAGAAATAAAACACCTGAGTGAAGGAGGGAATCACAGAATCCTGCAATGGGACCTGAAAACTCATCCAGTTCCACCCTCTGCCATGGCAGGGACACATTCCACTGTCCCAGGTTGCTCCAAGCCCTGTCCAGCCTGGCCTGGGACATTCCCAGGGATCCAGGACACCACAGCTTCTCTGTTCCAGGGCCTCACCACCCTCACAGCCAAGAATTTCTTCCCAATATCCCCTCTAACCCTGTCCTGTGGCAGGGGGAAGCCATTCCCTGTGTCCTGTCCTTATAAACAATCTCTTTCCATCTTTTCTACGGCTCCTTCAGGCACTGGAAACCACAATCAGGCCACCCAGAAGCTTCTCCCTCCATGCTGAGCAACCCCAATTCTCCCATCCTTTGCTCCATCCCTCTGCTCATCCTGGTGCCTCCTCTGGACTCTCTCCACGTCCTTCCTGTGCCTCTGAACCTGAGCTTTAACCCCAGTGCCTGTCCATGCCCTCTCCAGATGGCCCCAGGAGCTGATTCCACTGGTTCTGGGACATTATCCCCACAGAAATCACGACTCAGCTGAAAGGACTCACCCTGAAGGTGCAGAGATAAGGGGAGCAGCAAAGTGGGGGTCAGAGGCTCAGCCCCACCTGGCAGAGCAGGGACAGGTGAGGTCTGGCTGCTCCAGCACAGCTCTGCTGGCCAGGTGACAGAAATGCAGGGTGACAGGGACACAGGGTGACAGAAATGCAGCGTGGCAGGGACACTGGGTGACAGGAGCACTGGGTGAGAGGAGCACAGGGTGACAGGAGCACAGGGTGACAGGGACACTGGGTTGCAGGAGCACAGGGTGACAGGAGCACAGGGTGACAGGAGCACTGGGTGACAGGGACACTGGGGTGACAGGAGCACTGGGTGACAGGAGCACAGGGTGACAGGAGCACAGGGTGACAGGGACACAGGGTGACAGGAGCACAGGGTGACAGGAGCACAGGGTGACAGGGACACAGGGTGACAGGAGCACTGGGTGACAGGAGCACTGGGTGACAGGGACACAGGGTGACAGGAGCACTGGGTGACAGGGACACTGGGTGACAGGAGCACAGGGTGACAGGATCACAGGGTGACAGGATCGCAACAGGGTGACAGGATCACAGGGTGACAGGAGCACAGGGTGACAGGATCACAGGGTGACAGGATCACAGGGGTGACAGGAGCACAGGGGTGAGAGGAGCACTGGGTGACACGATCACAGGGGTGAGAGGAGCACAGGGGTGACAGGGACACAGGGTGACAGGAGCACAGGGGTGACAGGAGCACAGGGTGGCAGGATCACAGGGTGACAGGGACACAGGGTAACAGGAGCACAGGGTGACAGGAGCACAGGGTGGCAGGATCACAGGGTGACAGGGACACAGGGTAACAGGAGCACAGGGTGACAGGGACACTGCCCTGAGCCCCTGCAGCAGCCCTGAGCTGCCCTGTGCCACCTCCTGCCATGCACAAGAACATCTCAAAGCAAAGCAGAAGCTGCAATGTCTGCTCTAAACATCCCAGAACAGATCTGTGGGATCACAGAGTATCCTGAGCTGGGAGGGACCCGGCTGCAGACACCCCAAGGTCCCCCCTGTGCCCAGAGCATTGTCCAAGCTGTCCTGCAGCCCTGGCAGCCTCGGGGCTGTGGCAGCTCCTGCTCCTCTTTGTGGGGAAGGTGCCACAGGGTGACCTCAGAGAGGCAACACAGCCCCAAGGCAAGCACTGAGGTTGAAGTTTATTGCAATAAACCACCCCTGCAAAGTGAGGTGGGATCAGGTGAAGTAATCACACGTTGGTATTTTCAAGTTTTCTCCCCTCAAAATACAAATGTTAATGTTTGGGAGCTTTCCACGCTGTTAAAATGCCTGGAAGAACCTGGAATAATTCCATGCTAAACAAGCACGGGAGGAAAGGTGTGAAGTGCCTGGCGTGGCTCAGGTATCACTGGGCTGGGTGTTTGCTTCTCCCTCTCACAACCAACTCCCCATGACCAGAAACAACCTCAGGAAAACCTTTATCAGACATTCCCGTTGTCCTCAGGCTTTGACAAAGTCAAAGGTTCTGCAGGATTTAAGCAAGAGCAAAGGCAGAGCAGTTCATTTTTCATCCCACAAATGTTTGAGCACAAGCACAACTTCACACACTCATTCACCCAGTGATGCGGATCAAATGTGGCCTTGTCATTTCCTCTCCTTAAAAATATGTTTCATCCGACTTAATGTGGAATTTATTTAAGACACAAGATCAGTTATTAATATGTTCTTTCAATTTTGGGAAGATATGAATATCTCCTTTGGCTGCACAGCATAATAGTCCATTTATCAGCGAGGGAAGCCTCTGGAGGGATGAGATTTTTTTATTTCAAATACACTTTAGCAGTTATTGGAAAAGATTCAGTGTTTTTCTGGGAGAAATATGTCATGAAAGTAGAAAGATGAGGGAAATGCTTGTATGCAACACAGGCTTTTCTCTGATAGCAGCCTGGTGCCCGTCTGGACAGATCCCTGAAGACACAAGAAATCCCAATTAAATCATGAGTGCAGAGCTCTGCCTACATGGAGCTGATGTCTGGATCAAGACCTTGGAATGTCAGCTCCGAAATTTCCCTGGCAAGAGCATCACACAGCCTCCTGATATGAAAAACTCGAGTGCAGGCAGGCATTTCCCTCCTCTTTCTATTTTAGGGACTTGTACCTTTATTATTTAAAAAAAAAAATAAATAAAATAAATACAACAACAGAAACCATCCAACTTCAAAAAATCAAACTAACAAAAAACTTCAAAAAAATCCAACAAACAAACAAAAACTTCAAAAAAATCAAACAAATAAACAAAAACCTGCTGCATTCAGCAGGAAAAGTGTGAAAGGAGGGACTCTGAGGGGTCACTGAGCCAAGGAGTAGCTGATTCACTTCAGCCTGATAATATCCTCCAATATTTCAGTCAAATCTGTGGCATGAAATGCAACGTGAAATACAACACATATTTGATCTCTCTCACACTAACTCGGAGCGAGGCAATAAATATTTCCCTGCAGAATAATTTCCCTGTAAGCAGAGATTTAGTGTAACCCAAATCACAATTTACTCATTTCAGAGCATTAAAAGCTCAGCCCCTCACTGGAACTCGGATCACTGGAAGAGGATCCCACAGCACAAATCCCAGACAGGATCCATAGAAAAAAAAACAAAAAGTGCTATAGATGTTTTATCCCCTAAGTTAGGGGCATGGGGCTGATTTTAGATCTCTTTGTAGCCATCTAGAAGACAGGAAAAAATAAGATTATTAAAAGGAAAACAATAAACAATGGTGGCCTTTTAGTGACTGGGTGGTTATGTTTAGAACTAACATTTCCAAACTCAAATTGACAGGAACTAAACACAATCAGGCTTGGGTCAAACAAAACTTCTGCAAGTAAAACAATGAAAACTCTACTGGCTCCAGCAGAATTCCCTGCCTTGGAAAGGTTAATTCTTTCTCTTCACTCTCATAAATCCATATAAAATTGTGTGTTTGCTGCACTAAGAAGTGGGGAAATAATATCTTCACAATAAGCTAAAAATTAGGTGTAGCAAAAAGAATGTAAAAAAAAAAAAAAAAGAAGATAATTTGGGGAAGGTGGAATTCTGGCAAGTCCAAGCACAGGCGTTAATGGATTTTTTAATAACTCAGTGGCACACAGGAATAGGGAAGCACCTGCCAAAAGCCCAGCGAGGTGGGGCAGGTGTCACATCCACGTTAGAGCCCGAGAAATTCCCTGAGCGTTGGCTCTGAGCTCGCCCAGCACCACCCCCGAAATCAGCACTGAGTGTTTATAATTTCCTTTTTTTTTCCTCTGCTCCGTTTTCTTTTCTTTAGGCGAGTTTGTTTTGTTGCGCACAAATAAATAAACACCACCCAAAATAAACACATTGGGATGCCCGCGCTCCCTTCCCAAAATCCAACCTGAACCTCCCCTGGCACAGCTCCAGACAGGGAAGAACATTCCCAAAATCCAACCTAAACCTTCCCAAAATCCAACCTGAACCTTCCCAAAATCCGACCTGAACCTTCCTAAAATCCAACCTGAACCTTCCCAAAATCCAACGTGAACCTTCCCAAAATCCAACCTGAACCTCTCCCAGCACAGCTCCAGCCAAGGAAGAACCTTCCCAAAACCCAACCTGAACCTTCCCAAAATCCAACCTCAACCTCCCCAAAATCCAACCTGAACCTCTCCTGACTCTGCTCCAGCCAGGGAAGAACTTTCCCAAAATCCAACCTGAACCTTCCCAAAATCCAACCTGAACACCCCTGCCACAGCTCCAGCCAGGGAAGAACCTTCCCAAAATTCTACCTGAACCTTCCCAAAATTCAACCTGAACTTTCCCAAAATCCAACCTGAACCTTCCCAAAATCCAACCTCAACCTTCCCAAAATCCAACCTAAACCTTCCCAAAATCCGACCTGAACCTTCCCAAAATCCGACCTGAACCTTCCCAAAATCCAACCTGAACCTTCCCAAAATCCAACCTGAACCTTCCCAAAATCCAGCCTGAACCTTCCCAAAATCCAACCTGAACCTTCCCAAAATCCAACCCAAACCTCCTGGCACGGCTCCAGCCAGGCTCCTGTCCCTGTCACAGAGCAGAGATTTTTGGGGATGCTGTGCCCTCAGCCTCCTCTCCTCCAGCTGAACACACCAAACACCCTCAGCCGCTCCTCGTGTGGCCCCTCCAGACCCTTCCCCATTTTTGCAGCTCATTTTCGGACACTTTTCTGGCTCCTCACGGCCCCTGCCCAGCCTGGGACCCCCGGCCGCCCTCCCCAGCCCCCCGAGCTGCTCCCCTCCAGCTCCCGGGGCAGGTCAGAATATTTAAACAGTTGTATATTCACAGCCCACAATGGAGGGACGAGAATTACCCAAGGACAGGGTTAGCCGTGCGATCAATGCATAATCAGATAACTGCTCCAGCTTTTTTACAAGTCTTTAAGCAAAGATCAGCCACTCAAATTCTAATTCCTTTTGCTAATTAAGCAGCCTGTTAATTGCTCTCGGGGTCTCTAATGCCATGTCATTATGCTTTTTAACAGCCTGCTTGACATCAATAGGGCTGCGAGCTCCACACAAACAAAGCAGCACCCAGCACTTACTGAATTAGCGGCCGCGGGCGCTGGCGCTGCGCCTCCCGCGGGCGGCACCTCGGTACGGCGGGGCAGCCCCGAGCGAGCCTGTCCGAGCCTTCCGACGGGGCTGGGCAGCGGGCAGAGCCTCAGCATCCCCCAGTTCCATTACAGCATCCCCCTGTCCCACCTCAGCATCCCCCTGTCTCACTCAGCGTCCCCCGGTCCCACTCAGCATCCCCCTGTGCGAGCCTTCCCGGCGGGGCTGGGCAGCGGGGAGAGCCTCAGCATCCCCCAGTCCCATTACACCATCCCCCTGTGCGAGCCTTCCCGACGGGGCTGGGCAGTGGGGAGAGCCTCAGCATCCCCCTGTCCACTCGGCATCCCCCTGTCCACTCGGCATCCCCCTGTCCACTCGGCATCCCCCTGTTCGAGCCTTCCCGGCGGGGCTGGGCAGTAGGCAGAGCCGCAACATCCACCTGTCCCACTGTAGCATCCCCCAGTCCCACCTCAGCATCCCCCGGTCCACTCAGCATCTCCCTGTCCTATTACAGCATCCCCCTGTCTGACCGCAGCATCCCCCTGTCCCACTCAGCATCCCCCAGTCCCATCTCAGCATCTCTCGGTCCTATTACAGCATCTCCGGGTCCCACTCAGCATCCCCTGGTCCCACTGCAGCATCTCACTGTCCCACCTCAGCATCTCCCGGTCCCATTACAACATCCCCCGGTCCCACTCAGCATCTCCGGGTCCCACTCAGCATCCCCTGGTCCAATTCAGCATCCCCTGGTCCAACTCAGCATCTCCCAGTCCCATTACAACATCCCCCGGTCCCACCTCAGCATCCCCCAATCCCACTGCAGCATCCTCCGGTCCTATTACAGCATCTCCCAGTCCCACCTCAGCATCCCCCGGTCCCTTTGCAGCATCCCCCGGTCCCACTGCAGCATCTTCCAGTCCCACTCAGCATCTCCCAGTCCCATTACAACATCCCCAATCCCACTGCAGCATCCCCCGGTCCTATTACAGCATCTCCCTGTCTCACCTCAGCATCCCTCGGTCCCACTGCAGTATGAGGATGCCTGATTGCATCCTCATCCTCATCCCCATCCTCATCCTCATTCTCATCCCTGTCCCCAGCCCCATTCCTATCCCTTACCCCCATTCCCATCTGATCCCCATTCCCATCCCTGTCCCTGTCCCCATCTGCATTCCCCATCCCATTGATCCCATCCCATCCCATCCCATCCCATCCCATCCCATCCCATCCCATCCCATCCCATCCCCTCCCATCCCATCCCATCCCATCCCATCCCATCCCATCCCATCCCATCCCATCCCATCCCATCCCATCCCATCCCATCCCATCCCATCCCGTTCCCGGGCCGTGGCTGCCCCGCCCAGAGCAGGGGCTGGGACAGGGGGGCAAGGGGTGCCCAGAGCACCCAGGGTGACACTGATTCCACAGGGACACCACCCAAAGACACGGTGCCACTTCTCAGTCCCGCTGCAGTGAGAGGCACGGGGAGGAAGAGGGGAGTGAGGAATTTCTGTGCCCAGAGCAGCTGAGGCTGCCCCTGGATCCCTGGAAGTGTCCAAGGCCAGGTTGGATAGGGGTTGGAGCAACCTGGGACAGTGGAAGGTGTCCCTGGGATAGTGGAAGGTCCCTGTCAGAGTGGAAGGTCCCTGGGACACTGGAAGGTGTCCCTGCCCGTGGAACTGGGGGAGATTTAAAGTCTCTTTTAACCCAAACCATTCCCTGATTCTGTGAATTGCTCTCGGGGTGCCCCCCAGGCTCCCCACCAGCCCATGCTGCAGACCCTGAGGGTCCCAAATTGCTGCCTTGGGCACAAGGCCACCACCACAGGTGGCTCCTGTCCCCTCGGGATGAGGCAGAGGGAAGCCAGGATTGAGGAAGGAGCAGTTTTGGGACCAGCACCATCACAGGGTTGTGACAAAGCAAAACCTGTATCGGGGACATCTGATCCCAACCTCAGCCCTTGGGCACAAAACCGAGTCCTGGGGCTTCAACCACCCATCTCCAGCTCAGCTCACATCTCATGGCTGCTTCTATCCCTGTTTGTGATGTGCACAAAACTGAATTTATCTTTTTTTAATGTCCCCACCCTGCTCAGGTGCAGGCTCCAGACAGCAGGGTCACTCTGCTCAGCCCTGAGAGCAAAACATGAGCATCACTTAGGAGAGGTCAAGTTAAAACTCTGCCCTGCAGCACTCCCAGAGCCTGAGAACTGCCTGAGGAATTCCAAATTGATGTGAGATCCCCCCCAAAGCACAGAGATCTTCCCTGGGAGTGAGCAGCCATCGTTCATGGCACAAACAAGAAAGGAAGGGAAGCAGGAGCACAGCCTGGATTTCCCTGCCTCTCAGGAATAATGTTCCAGAGATTTTGGCATCCTGAACATGAGCTCTGCATGACCCACGCTGCAGCTGAAGAGTCACTGTTAGAACGCATGGAAAATATTTCCAGCTCTACTCAGAATGCACAGACTGTCTTATGTAGCAAACCAGGGCAAGTCTGGGTAAAATATAAAACCATGAACAAGTTGCTAGAGCAGACAGATCTGCACTGGAGCAGAGTCAAAGCAGAGTAACCAAAGCAAGTGTGAGTCGTGCTGGATCTGCCCAAACTCAGCTGTTATTTCAGTCTTTGTTTTTACATCATCTAAAGAAATCACCAGTGAGCTGAGGGAAGAATCCTGCACACAAAGATGTACCAAGAAAACCCCAAAAACCCAAAAAAAAAAAAATCATATCCTAAAAAAAAGAGAGTGTAGGTAAAAACCATCTCTTACAAACATTTGTTTCTTAAGGAAACTGAGGATACAATCTTGAAAATGCTTAATCATATTCCTAATTTTTCACCAGTGTAGCCCAAAACATATTCATTTAAGGGGATTTAATGTCCTCATGTGGACAAAGCTAAGCAGAAATAAGAGAAAGAATAAGTAAGAAATAAGAGTTCTTCTAAATAAATTATTTAAGCATATTTGTGTATTTTGCAGCAGAAAACTGGAAACGCTTTAGCACTTGGCAGAATATTTGTTTGTAGGTAGCAGATTTTATAAAATGTTGAGCATCAATTGTAGGAAAAAGAAATAATTATTCTCAGAAGTTAAATTAGGGATGGCTCTTTCCTCTTGAGGACCAGATGTTTGCTTTCCACTATCAGGTTGTTACCGGCCCTCGGTGCAGAAATTTGGTGTTTGGGCAAAACAAATTCTAGCTGGGAGCTGACACCGCTGCTCTGGGGATCTCAGGGCCCAGGCTGTGACAGAAGGGATCTTTCAGCACAGGGAAAGCAGCACTTGGGGAGCTCTCACAGGTGATGAGAGGGTGAGAGACTCAGGTTGGGGATCTGAGCCTGGGATGGTTGAGAGAGTGACCCCGGTCCTCTCACTGCTGCTCCTCTCCTCCTCCTCCTCCTCCTCCTCCTTCTCCTTCTCCTTCTCCTTCTCCTTCTCCTTCTCCTTCTCCTCCTCCTTCTCCTTCTCCTTCTCCTCCTCCTCCCCCAGACCCACACTGAGCTGACCCAGTGGTCACTCATCATTTGTAAGCTCCAAGCAGACACAGAAAGTCTCAGGTACACCTGGCAGGAACTTTTGGCCAGGTTTTCTCATTTTTTCTCCAAAAAAAGCAGCTAAAAATGTGGTGGTGAAGGAAGAAGGGGCTGGTGAGGATGGGGATTTTAACCAAAGTCCCTCTCACTGTCAGGATGGGTAAAACCCTGCCCTGCTCTCCCTCCAGCAGAGAATTGGAGTTTTTTGCCCCAGGGTCACTGCTCATGCCTAGTTGGGGTTGGTTCAGGTGGGTCACAAGGTGAGGGATACCCAGGTTTAGATGGGGTTAAAAAAAATAAACCCCAGCTTTTATTTGCCCTGTTCATTGGGTGTTTTGGACACCAAACCTGTCTGGATTTTGGTGTCAACACTGAAAGTTGTCCACTTTGTCCACGGGCAAATTTAAACCAAATTCTGCTTTTTTCAGGCACAGTGGTTTGCTCCCCACTGTGCAGCCAGCTCAGCTGCACTCACACACCCCTTCCCCACTCCTTTTTCATTCTCTGCCCTTCTCTCAGTGCAATCCATCTTTCACTCACCTCTTCCCCCTCTCTTTTCCCCCAGTTTTTCCCCTGCCCGTTTTCCAGCAGCAGCAGCAATGCCCTCACTCCCACTGACAGTTTCCATCTGGCTGCTCTGTGCCTGGGCTCTGGGAAATCCTCTGTGCTGTTCCCTTCCCCTCAGCATCTCCTCCAGATTCTGGGATGCCTCGTGCTCCTCCAAAATCTGGGATGAGCCCAGAGCTCTGCAGCCACAGCCTGGTTCTGTCCCAGTGCCACCAGCACAATTCCAGCTGCTTCCCTTCACCTCTGCCTTGTTTTATTGCTCCAATCAACCTCTGCAGCTCACATCCAGCATGCTCAGTTATTGCTTAAAAATTAAAGGCTCATTTCAGTTTCATTTCCATTTGTTTTTGAGGAAATTTTGGTGCATCAGGATGAGAGACAGAAATATTTAATGTGTGACCTGCACTGCACTGTCTAAGGAACAGCAATGCCTGGTATCACCCAGAATTAACTCTTTGCTTCTGACTTAAAATCTAATTTAGAAAAGAGACAAATCAGCCAAAAAACCACATCTGCCATCTCAAATATGCTGCTGTCCCTAAGTGGAATTAATCTGAGAACGCCCATTAATGCACAGATATTTATGTGACAGGTAAAAATGCACACACACTCACACACACAGAATAATTTTCTGCGTCTCCCATGTCTGCTGCAGGATGGCAGCACAATTAAGTCACCGTGACGGAGACAATTATCCCCAGAGCCAGTAAAATGAGATGTCCAGAGTGAGCTGCAGAGTTCTGAAACATGTGGGAATAGAGTACAGGAACTCTGTAGAGTCATGCAGCTAATGAGCAATAAATACACACTGGCACACCCTCATCAATTTTAAAGTCTCGGTATGAAAAGAATGTAATTAATTAAGATATGTTGATTTATAAGAGGTGACATAACAAGATGGATAGAGAAATCTTTTCCCTCCAATCTGTCATGGTTTCTTTCTAGAGGACGGCCCAGCACGTGATGGGCACTCACAGAAATCCTGAGTTTGGGTTTGGGTGTTTGGGTTCAACCCTAAAGAACCCAAACTTCCTTTTCAACACTCATTTGCATTTGGCACAACTGTATTTAAAACAAAACCATTTTAAAGACAGAAAAAAAAAAAAAAAGAAAAGTGCTGAGAAGAATTATATTTAGAAAAATCCTTTCCACTTTCCCCTGTCTTACATTTCTGCACATGGAAACACAAGCCCATTTCCCTTTCTCCCCTCCCAAGTCAGATGACTTTTTTGTAACTTGGCACACAGACAGTCTGGTATAAGACAGGGCTGGAGCATTTGTTGAGTCAAGATGTTTAATTTTTTTTTTTTTCCCCTCACATAATGATCCTTTTTTCCCTCCAGCCACTTGAGTTTTGTTTATGTTGCTTGAGCCCTAAACTAATACATGAATTCTCCTCCCTGCCAAGATGACAGGGATGGGATGAGCCAGAGGAATACTCTCGTTTTTAAGGAGAGAAAGTATTTTAAAAGACTTTTTCTCCCATTGTGACAAATTAAATGCATTAAAGGAAACAACTGCTGCTGCTACCGGGCTCTGAGGAGGAACTCTATTTTCTTTGCAAGCCCTTGACTTTTGTGAGGGGGCACTTTGCTCCTGTGCCAACTCTGGCTTATATTTTATTCTTCTTAGAACAAAAGGTTGCGGTAATTAGAATTGGGGAAGTTGTGCTCAAAGAGACGGAGCCATCAGATAAATTCGATACCATGGAGTGGTTATGAAATGTGGGATTTTTAAAAAGCAAGAAGAACTGCTTCAATATATTGGGTTTATCCTGTCAGGAGAAGATGAATGAGAAGTCCAGCTACTTTCACTCAGGCCAGACATGTAAACCTTGTACTTAATGACTGATGAGCAAAATTTTTTCTCTTCCAAGCGCAGATGGGCAAATCCCTCACAATTAAAAAACACAAGAAAATCTAATTTTACCAGGAGAAAGCAGCACTGTCCAAATGTTTCCCAAGCAAGAGCTTTAGGTGCTTGTTGAAGGCAAAAAAAAAAAAAAAAAAAAAAAAAAAAAAGCCAAACAACATTTCTTCTAATGTGATCCATATTCTACCACATGCACATTTAATATAAAAGTTATGTTTGATATATGCCGCCGTAGCATTTTTCTATTTTAACTGAAAGCCTTTTGTTCTGTCAAGATTATGGGAGGATTTGCTTTCATTTTTCATGATGTTTCACTCCATACATCACCAACATTAGCAGGGCTTAATAAGCACCCACCTTCTCCTTCCCCCCTGCCCTGCCCTGGCCCTTTTGACGCCCATTCCCCAAAATCCCTCAGCTGCTCCCCACACTTTAGGTACCACACTGGGGATGGGATGATGAGGATGAGGATGAGATGATGAGGATGAGATGATGAGGATGAGGATGATGACCCCGCCAAGCTCCCCAGCGTGGTGACAGAAGCAAAATGACAAAATGCTTTGCAGCTTTAAGCTCTGCCCGTGCTCTGGTGGCCGTGCTGGGCTCCCCTGGCTCCTTCTCCCCGCTGCAGATTCACATCTGTTTCTCTGCAGTTTGAAACTGTGTTCATTTTTCACTGCTGCCCTTTGTCCCACACTCGCTCGCTCCCGCCAAGGGCTTCATTTCACTTATTCAATAAGCGAGAGGCACTGCAGGCTGGGGAGAGCTTTAAGACAAAGCTTAAACTTCTATTAGGCCTCAACAAAAATGTTTTTGTTCCCCACCAAGGCACTTTTCTCCCATTGCTTGTTTTGTTTTTCAGGAACATTTGTGGCCTGAGCAGAGCAGGGTTTCACAGCTTTAGGACAAATTTAAAAAATAGATGTAACACAAACCTGGGTTATCATTAGCAGGAATCCTTTGTAGTAGGAAATCCCATTTTCCCTTTTTCCTCTGCAGGCTGTGGCTGGGAATATCCACAAACCTCACTGCTGAGGGCCTGGTTTGTCACCCGTGTGTGAGCTGCAAACACACCTTGGGATGTTTTTGGGATGTTTTCCTGCTTTATACAGTAATTTCACGATTATAAGCCGCACCATTTTGACTAAAATTTTGGTCCAAACCCGAAGTGCGGCTTATAATCAGGTGTGGCTTATATGTGGACAAAGAAGGAAAAGTTGCTGTTTTAGTTTGGAGGACAGGTGTCTGCTGAGAAAGGCAGGAGCTTCTCTTTGAAATGGAGAATGTAAATCCCCTCCCTCCAAATTATTATAATTTTGAAATCAAGGGGCTTTCAGGCAAAGATCTGGGAATTAGGAATAACAGTTCTTTACTAGGGAAATTAAAATAGAAATACAGCACTACAAAGAACAAACCCCAAACCCTGACACAGTCAGAGTACAGCCTGACACCCGTCAGTCAGGCAGGGTGTTGGCAGCAGTCCCATTCCATGGTTGCTGCATCCTCCTGCAGTGACAGATGTGGCTCAGCTGGAGCAGTGCTCCTGTACAAGGTGCAGTTTCCCTCCGCAGCTCCAGTGGTGATGTGGAGAAATCCGGTTTTCCTCTGGAGTCCAGTGGAGAAAGGGGCTCCCTTAGTGTCCCAAAACCTCTGTTTTTATCTTGGTAAGAAATGTTGGGCTCTTCCCCCTGGCTGGAGCAACTCCCAATGGGATGCAGTAATTTTATCAGTGCCACAGTGGGACTCAATGGCCATGAGCAGAAAATGACTGGCTGGAGGAAGGATGGGTTGTGAAAAGATAAAGAACAATGCCCTGCCTGGTTTCAATGGATGCCCATTAGCAGAATATCTCCCACAGAGATCAGGATCACTGCCCCACCCTCAACAGATGGTGACAGAACAGACACCTTTGATCACACCCTGGATTGTAATGTGCGGCTTATAATCGTGAAATTACTGTACATTTATATTCCCAGTGCCAGCCCATCCCAGTTCCCCCTGCTTTCTCCCCCAGCCCATCCTGCCCTCTCTGATCACTGCCACAAACTGAAGAGGCCACGGAGTTTTTTCCCAACAAGAGGTTTCTGACATGTTAACGAGTTCATTATTGCTGATCTAAACAGCAAAGAGCTGTTCTTGACCCTTCCAGCACTCACAGCTCCGTGTCACACACGAGATGATCAAACTCTTGTGGCTGAGCTGGTTTTGCCACGAGCCCATGAGTCAAAAAACACCAAATCACCCTCCCACTGTGGTGCCAGGGTTATAAACCCTCTTGTAAAACTGTGTAGTTCAGGAAATATTTCCAAGTGTGTGTTCCTCAGCCTCAGGCTCCTGACAGTCCCATTTTTCCCCTTGCTGTATTTCTTTAAAATTTCTTCAGCCTCCACTTGGCTGAGGTTCATCTGATGCTACAACCCAGAGGTACCTGTGTCTCCTTAGGAATCTCATCCTGTTTTACAGCTTGAGGCTTTAAAAAGAATATAAATATTCACAGAATATGAAAATCAGCCACAAATGGATTTTTATAGTTGCAGTATTTAAAGAGAAAGTAACAAATGACACCAAGTTGTCTCTGTTGGTTCAGTGCATCTCCCCAGCTTTCACCTAAATATTCTTTGGGCCAGGAGAAAAAATCCTGTGTGAAAATCTGCACTGCTCCCTCCTGCCCTGCTGCCCCAGGAATTCCTGTGTTTCACCTGAATTCCTGTACTTCTCCTGAATTCCTGTATTTCAGCTATTCCTGTATTTCACCTGAATTCCTCTATTTCGCTTGAATTCTTGTGTTTCACCTGAATTCCTGTGTTTCACCTTAACTCTGTGGGAACCCAAGACATACCTCTGTTGTTCACTTATTTTTGGTTTTTCCCTGAAACTTAATTTTGCTTTCAACAGTCTATGGCTTGGATAATGGATTGTGCAAACACCTGGGTAATCTAACAATGCAATTACTAGATCTTGGGATTTTTGATTTGCTCAATCAAAATATTGTTTTTTCAAAGATAGATAAATTATTGAAAAATCTTTGCCTGTCATTGTCAGCAATGTATTTCACTTGAATTCCTGTGTTTCACCTTAATTCCTGTATTTCATCTATTTCTGTATTCTACCTGAATTCCTGTATTTTTTACCTGAATTTCTGTATTTCACCTGAATTTCTGCATTTCACCTGAATTTCTGTATTTCACCTGAATTCCTGCATTTCACCTGAATTCCTGTATCTCTCCTGAATTCCTGTATTTCTCCTGAACTCCTGTGTTTCTCCTGCTCCTGCTCTGTGTTACTGCACCTGCTCTGGTCACTGCTCAGTCTGGGCTTTTCCTCCTGGCCCTGAGGTTCAGAGGGAATTCTCTCCATTCCCATCCCACTTTGCAGCCTCCTGACTGCCTCAGTTCTTGTTTACCACCAAAGTTCCGAGTGTGGATGGGCTTCACAATGACATTTACACTTGTTCCAGGCTCTGGGAATTCCATGAGTCAAAGTGAGCAACAGGTGAGAGCAATGAGGCTTCAGAGGAATGAAATTGGTGGCAACTTGCATCCCATGGGAGGGGTGCTGATGATGGAAAAGGGAAACTTAATATTTGTGAAATTAAATAATGCTGAATAAACAAAAGGTCCAAACCAGACTGCATCCATCTTTTTAATTATTTTGGGTTTGGTGTGTTGGCTTTTTTTAAACTAGAACCTGACTCTTAAAAGTATTTCTATTTTCCCCAGGTTCCTCTGGGACACTGAAGCCTGATATTAAAAGCCTGAACATTGCTCTTAGAGGCCCAGGAGGGGTTTGGTTGCACAAAGCACCTTTAGAGAGATGAATTAATGCCTTGGTCTTCAGACAGCACCTCCACAAACCTGCCAAGTTCCCATCCCAGGGGGATTTGGCATCTGTTGGAGAGGAGAGCACAGGGCTACCATGGGTCAGTGCTGGGAAGGGACCACCCGGGTTCAGGAAAACTGGGAGAGAAGGGAAAGGCTTGAAGAGAATTTAGGAGAAAAAAATCTGCAGCCTCACTCAGGTATCTCCACTTGATCACCAAAAAAATTGAAGATTTCCCCAAACATCATCCAAAGCCTTTAGGAGTCACATACCAGCTTCCTTAACACAGTACAAAATATTTGGATCTGTCTTGGAAAAGAGAAGGGAGAAGGGCAAAAAGGGGGAAATAGAGCAGCTGATTTTTGATTACAGGAATTTTTTTATCATCTGACAGCTTTCCCCAACAGATCTTCACAGCCTTTCACTTGTTGAATCTGGTCAAATAGCTGCACTTCACTTTATGCTGCATTAAAAATAGTTAAAAGGAAGGAAGGAAGAAAACTAACCATAAAACACGTTTCTGAGAAGAGGTGGCTTTCAGTTCTCTTCCCACCCCATCCAACTCTTAATATTTACACTTAAAATGTTCAGATTCTTCCCACTTCTTCCCATCCCCGGCTGCTCAGCATCCCGACAAACCAGCACATGAATATTAACAAAGAAAATTGATTGAAATATCATCCCGAGCCGGAATATGTGAGAGATAATTAAGAGGGCTTGCAAAGGGACAAGGCCATGCCCGGCTCTCCCGTCTGGCAGCACAATGGGCCACCACTGTGGGAGCTGGCCCGGTGGCACTGCAGTCATTCATTCATGTCCCCAGGCCCGGGGAAGGGACAAGAGCCGAGCTGGGGCTGCTCGGGAAGAGGAGTGGGGAGAGCAGGGCTGGTCCTGCTGGCACAGCGAGGGATCCATGTGGGGATCCAGCAGGGATCCAGCAGGGATACAGCAGGGATACAGCAGGGATCCAGCAGGGATACAGAAGGGATACAGCAGGGATACAGCAGGGATATAGCAGGGATACAGCAGGGATACAGAGGGGATACAGAAGGGATACAGAGGGGATACAGCAGGGATACAGCAGGGATACAGCAGGGATACAGCAGGGATACAGCGGGGATACAGCAGGGATATAGCAGGGATACAGCGGGGATACAGCAGGGATACAGCGGGGATACAGCAGGGATACAGCGGGGATACAGCAGGGATACAGAAGGGATACAGAAGGGATCCAGCAGGGATACAGAAGGGATACAGCAGGGATCCAGCAGGGATACAGCAGGGATACAGCAGGGATCCAGCGGGGATACAGCAGGGATACAGCGGGGATACAGCAGGGATACAGCAGGGATCCAGCAGAGATACAGCGGGGATACAGCAGGGATACAGCAGGGATACAGCGTGGATACAGCAGGGATACAGCAGGGATACAGCAGGGATACAGCAGGGATACAGCGTGGATACAGCGGGGATACAGCAGGGATACAGCGGGGATACAGCAGGGATACAGCAGGGATACAGCGGGGATACAGCGGGGATACAGAAGGGATGCTCGGGGGGAGCAGAGATCCAGGAGGATTCAGCAGGGATGCTCGGGGATGCTCAGAGGGAACGGGAATGCTCGGGGACCCAGCGGGGATGCTCCTGGGGAGCAGGGATCCAGCGGGAATCCAGCGGGGATGCTCGGGGATGCTCGGGGCCGAGGATCCAGCGGGAATCCAGGGGGATCCAGCAGGGATGCTCGGGGGAGCAGGGATCCAGCAGGGATGCTCGGGAATCCAGAGGGGATGCTCGGGGGAGCAGGGATCCAGCAGGGATCCAGCGGGGATGCTCGGGAGGACCAGGGATGCTCGGGGATCCAGCGGGGATGCTCGGGAATCCAGAGGGGATGCTCGGGAGGAGCACGGATCCATCAGGGATGCTCAGGGGATCCACCAGGGATGCTCAGGGGAGCAGGGGTTCTGTGCCGCATCCCCGCACTGGCCGGGACAGCATCCTGCGCTCTGCTCCCTCCCAGAGCATCCCTGCCAAAAAATCTCCGAGTTCTCCCACCCCGTGCCCTCCACCAGCGCCTGTTCTCATTCCGATCTGGGCCACGGGAAAAACAAACGAGCGCGGCGCGTTCGGGGCTTTTTTACTCATCCGGAGCCCGCACAAACTTCCCTGGCTGCGAGAACTCACGATGTGCATCCTGCCTCTTCCCAGAGCTCCCGGCTGAGATAAAACCCTCCTGAAAATGCCAAGTTTGGTGCCACACACACACAAACACACCCACAAACACCCACAAACACACACCCGGATCCCCGGGGCTGCGCAGGTGAGGAATCCTTGGGTCACAGCCAAGTCTGTGCTTTTATTTTCCTAAAGAAAACGAAATTAGCAGATTCCTCTGAGCTACCTGAGCGGGGAGTCAGCTCGGATTTATTTTATACATCATCCAGCTTCAATTAATGCCTCCGTGAAGCAATCCTTGTGTTGCTGAGGGAAAGGAGAAAGGGATGGAACGTTTTTTGGGAATCTCTGAGCTTGCCCTCACTCCCCACCCATATGAGGAGCAATTTCTCCATCCCAAGCAACCCCGTTACAAGGAAAGAGAAGCCAAAATAAATGTGAAACTCTCCTTTTCCTCCAGTTTCCTCCAGCACACGTTATGAATAAATTACAGAGCGAGGGGGAAGAGAAAAGCGAGTAAGAGAGTGGTTTCTGTTTATTGTTTGGGTTAAACTGCTGGTGCTCGAGAAAATCCGGGAAAACAGAGGCAACATTTGAAATATTTGTGAAAAGGCTTCGCTTTCTCATTCCCAGCAAATCATCTCCATGATCTGAGCCCAGTCTGACACCCAGAAGCAGTGAGATCATGGCAGTAACCAAGCCAGCCAGACAATACCGAGACTAAACTTCTCTGCCTGCTCCCCCTCCCACAACCCACCTCCCAAACCTGATTTTAAGCCAGGCCAACCCTCTCAGAGCAGAGATCCTCAGCTGGCAACCCTCTCCTCCAACCTCCCTGCACTCAGCAATAAAGGCAAGGTAGATGAGCTTTGCTTCTTCTCCAACACTCTTGGAAAGAGGGGAGAGTCAGAAAAGTATTTGAACAGAAAATTCCAGCTCCATGATGATTCCCATGCCTGGGAAATTCCCTTTCAGCTTCCTCATTGCCCTGGGAAAGTGTTTTTGGTAGGAAAGTCTGGGGAGGTGGGCAGGGATTGGGACACTGGTTAGGGCAGGGTCTTCCCTTATGGGATAGCACAGGCAGGAATGGAATGGAATGGAATGGAATGGAATGGAATGGAATGGAATGGAATGGAACCCCAGCCTTCCCAATTCTCCATTTATCCTCCTGCAGCCTTTCCAGCCTTTCCAAAATGAATTTGTTTTCAAATCATTTTATTTTACAAATCAGTCCTTACAGCTCATGTACATTTTAGCACCTCTGTGCCAGCTGAGAGTACTTGATTTTAATTAAATCCTACACCATGAAAAATATTTATGTTGTTCATAGCTAAATTTCTCCATGACTTATTTCTATATATTTTGCTTGGAATTTAATTTGCTTTTTTTTATTATATGGTCTTCACATAAACTCCACCTTTCCATAGCATAGTTATATATATATATATATAATTTCTAAAATAGCAGCTTGTTAGGCTCTAATAAAAAATACTTTCTGGGCCTTCCAAAAAGTTCCTATGGGTTAGATAATGCCTATTTATCTAAAATATCAAATGGGTAGAGAGAAACATCAACAGAGAAAGTGATAGGCACACCAGAGGCTTCCTTTCCTTCTCCTTCTGAAGAGACTTTAAAGCTGAATAAACACCTTGGACAAGCACAAGCAATAGAGGGATCTCCTGGGCTCTGAACCTGACCTCTCCAAGTTAAAAATACACATTTTCCAGGCTGATCCTACAAACCCTCCCTCACAGGAGCCTTCCCCTGCTCCTTCCACGTCAGCCTGGGATCCAGAGGATGGGATCTCCCAGGCACGCTGGAGTTTGTTAATTCTTCTGTTTTCCCTCCATGCCTCCTCAGCATTAATTCCCTGTTCCTGGTGATTAGCATATAAATCTAAAAGCATGTGTTGGGAATTTTTTTTTTTTCCCCCCATATTCAGTACGACATTAATCTTATTAGCTCAGGTAAACAACTAACAGCTATTAAAGAGAGTGCAATTTGTCAGGGAGCAGTTAACCCTTCGGAGCACGCGGCAGGAGCGGGGATTGCACAAAATCCTGGAGTGGCAGAGGTTGGAAAAGATCCTTGTGAGCCATCCCTAGCTTGTCACCCAATTCCTGCAGGGATGGGGACTCCACCTCCATTCCCATCCCCTGCCCACCCTTTCCTGTCTGAACACACAAATTCCCACCAGGAAACTTTGCTGGCAGCTCCCTGCTGCTGGGGCAAGGAGGAAAATTGCACATTTAGGGTTTTTTAGTGCAGCCCCAGCCAAGCCCCTCCACACCCTGGGGAGGTTCAGGCTCCTTATCAGGCCCAGGGAAGGGGCTGTGCAGTCCCTGGGAAGGAGGAAGGAAGGAGAGGAAGGGTGCAGCCAGGCTGGAAGGAGCAGGACTCTGAACTCACTAATCGTGGGGAGGAGTGTGCAGAACGAAGCTGGATGAACCAAACTGGCCCTGGAAGAGCTGGGGTGGCTCTGAGGGTCGTGCACCAGCACTTGTCCAGGTGTCCTGCTCCTGGCAGAGCAATCTGGGCTTTTCCCTGGGCTCTGGGGAGATGGAGACCTGCTCACCCTGCTCGGGGACATCCCTCACTCCCCTCCCAGTGACACAGCCATGCACACCTTGTCACCTTCACTGCTTTGAAAGCCCCAAAGTGCTTCTCTCCTCATCCCCTGGGAGTTCCCCCTCCATCTCTGAGGATCATTCCCATTTAGAGAGCCCATGGACCACGTCCCCCCTGTCCCCTGCCCTCACCACTCGCACTTCCCAGCAATTTTAGGTCCTTGGTGCAGCCAGCAGCTGAAAAGAACAAGCTGGGGAACCCAAATCCTTCTCCCTGATAATGGAAATATGGCTTTGGTGACATGGAAGGAATCCCAGCAGGCAGGGAGACAGTGCTTGTGGGACAGTCTGAGCATTCCTGGGACATCCCAGCTGAGGCTGGCATTGCCCCTCAGCCTGGAATCCAAATCCAGACAGGACCTGCCTGTCCCAGACCACTGCCAGCTTGCCCCATGTGTATGAAAACACCTATTTTTGCTGAAGAAGTGCTGTGTCTCCTCACCAGCTGTTAATGGCACAGAAAACTCCCCTCCCATCAGATATTCCGAGCCCCACAAAGGAGAGTTCACACAGACTGAGCCCAGCTGATACCAACTGGAAGTTTGGGGAACAGGAGTGAACAAAGACAGGACAAAATGCATTATTTTTATGTGCACAGCCTCTCTCAAAGCCCTAGAAACAAACCTCTTTTTTTCTGTCTCCATAACTCCTCAATTCCCCCAGGGAAGACCTTAAGGAGTGGTGTATCAGCTTCCTCAATAAAATATTGGGGTCTGTACTGGAAAACAGGGAGAAAAGAGCAGGGGTAAAAAGGAAAAAAATGGAGAAGGAGGGGGAAAAATCTGTAAAATAAAAAGAAAAGAGAAGGTTTGGAGGAGAGGAACAACATGAGCTCAACGTTTAGCAGTGCCCAAACTCCACAAAAACCCAAACTCTGCCCCATGGCCATTTCCAGCAGGGAGGGGAGGGTGAAAAATGGCAATGCCAGTGGGCAGGAGTGCCCTTGCAGGCTCAGGCTGGGTTTCCAGCAGCTGTCAGCACATCTCCCTGCCTGGCCCTGCCTCTCTCAGGGGCTGCAGCTCTCTGGCCTGATGGAGTATCGATCTCCCGGAGTGCAAAGTCCAGCATGCCATTAGTCCAATCTGTTTTCAAGCTGACACAATCCCGTCATTTGTCATCTTCTCCTGTCCTGCTGTGTTTGTTTAGGAGCAGGATATTTGCTTTATCTGTCACTTCCCAATCCTCACTGTATTCTTTGCCTGACACGAGGTTTATTGGGTCCACAGTTTTCTCAGAGTCATTAACAAGGGAGATCTGGACACGCCGATGAAATCACTGGGAAATGAAGATGCTGACAGTCTGCAAAACATTTGTGGATTAATTTATGTCTGGAGTTTCTTTTTGAAACTGGATTTCAAGGGAGAAATTCCTGAAAACATTTCACTTTGTACAACAAACAGGAAAAGGCCAGCAGGTGACCTCAGCAATGAGAACACCTGAGAGAAACAGCTCAGAAATTGTGCCCAAAATTTCCTAAAAAAAAGAATAGAAATTCCTGAAATTGTCAGTCATTACAGCTGACAGCCTGCAAAACAGTTGTGGATTAATCTATGTCTGGAGTTTATGTTTGAAATTAGATTTCAAGGGAGAAATTCCTGAAAACATTTCACTTTGTACAGCAAACACAGAAAAGGCCAGCAGAAACCTGGCAGGTGACCTCAGCAATGAGAACACCTGAGAGAAACAGCTCAGAAACTGTGCCCAAAAATTTTTAAAAGCAAGAATAGAAATTCCTGAAATCGTCAGTCATTACAGCTGACAATCTGCAAAACATTTTCAGATTAATCTATTTCTGGAGTTTCTGTTTGAAACTGGATTTCAGGGGAGAAATTCCTAAAAACATTTCACTTTGTACAGCAAATAGGAAAAGGCCAGCAGAAACCTGGCAGGTGACTTCAGTACTGAAAACACCTGAGAGAAACAGCTCAGAAACTGTGCCCAAAAATTTTTAAAAGCAAGAATAGAAATTCCTGAAATCCTCAGTCATTACAGCTGACAGTCTGCAAAACCTTTGTGGATTAATTTATGTCTGGAGTTTATGTTTGAAACTGGATTTCAGGGGAGAAATTCCTGAAAATATTTCACTTTGTACAGCAAACACAGAAAAGGCCAGCAGAAACCTGGCAGGTGACTTCAGCAATGAGAACACCTGAGAGAAACAGCTCAGAAATTGTGCCCAAAAATTTTTAAAAGCAAGAATAGAAATTCCTAAAATTGTCAGTCATTACAGTTGACAGCCTGCAAAACATTTGGATTAATATGTGTCTGGAGTTTATGTTTGAAATTAGATTTCAAGGGAGAAATTCCTGAAAACATTTCACTTTGTACAGCAAACATGGAAAGGCCAGCAGAAACCTGGCAGGTGACCTCAGCAATGAGAACATCTGAGAGAAACAGCTCAGAAATTGTGCCCAAAAATTTTTAAAAGCAAGAATAGAAATTCCTGACATTGTCACTCATTACTGCAGAGCTTGCAGGAAATGCTCAGAGATACAAACCCCACGTTATGAGCTTGGTGCATTACAAACTTACAGTTTTTCTTTCTTAGCTTTCCTATTGAAGAGCTGTTTGTATCTCAGAGCAAAAATCTCTCAAACAAATCTGCTGGAAGTTCTATTTCCTCATTTTCAACTATTCTACTTCTCATAAGTAACTCTAGAAATAGGAGCTAGCACAGAAATTTTTAACATAATACATTGGTATTTTTGCACTTACAGGCATAAAAGAGCAGACATAAGAGCAGCATCTGTTGATTTATCTGTTTACAGCCATTTTATAATTATTTTGTAATGCAGAGAACCCTTCACTGCAGCAGAGGCTCTCGTGGCTCAAGTGCCTGTGACACAATGATGGGAGTAGAGCCTGACCAATTCCCCAGGGTAAATATTCCTAAAATATTACTAAAGCACTAAACCCCAAACTTTGGCTCAATTTGGTGAATTCACATTTAGAAACCTGCATCACTTCTCAGAGAATCCACAAACAGAAAGTGCAGAACTTCATTTTCCCCCCTACAAAATCCACATTTTCATGGAGGAGAATACACACTTTTTAAACTTTGTTACTTCAGGGGGTCTTAAAAATCAATGCAAGCAGGGCAGGTCCCCCCAGGAGTGTTTAATTACAAAGTGGGAGCTGGGGCTGCCAGCAAGGCACCTCTGAGGCAGCATTCCCAGGAAAACCAAGCCAGCTCTTGTAAAAACCTCCCACTATTGGTTTTCCTTTTCTTTTCCCAAATTTCAGGGTGCCTCCGTGGGAGGGGTTTGAGTCCTCTGCATCCCACACTGCAGCTGGGGAGGTTTGAGGTTTTATTCAGTGGGCTGAGATCCACACTGAGCTCTGCACACTCAGAATATTTATCTGCACTGAAGCCCAGCTTCAGCTGAGCCTGGAAATGTCTCATTTTCAGCAGAACTCTTCCCAAATCTTCCTCCACGCTGCAGCACTTTGCAGCTGCAGGTTCTGCTTTTGTCCTTCACCACTGTCTAATAATTTACTCAGTATCAGAGCCTTTCTGAAAGGCAAATGCTGTCACTGCTCACACTTCTTGCCTTTTCCAGTTTGTTTTATAGAGCAGCAAAAGCTCTGGGTACAAAGGGGTTAAAACCACACTGATCTCCTTTTCTATCTCCCAAATTCTCCAAACTGGATTTGCCCCACTCTGGCTCTGCACATCCCCTCTCTGTGTGCCCTTAGCTGGGCCTTTCCATCATTTTTTTTTTTCCTAAAGCAAATTACCCAGTTTTCATATTGAAATATGCTCAGTGTGGTGGGCACAGTAGTAAAAGGACATGGAGGAAGTAAATGAGAAGCCTGGGTAATTTAGGAGGTGGCATTTCCACCTCTCTGAGCCCAGCATCCCTCTGAGATTGGGATTTGGGAGGTTACACATCACAGGATACACTCTCCCATAAAAATTTAACCATCCTCATTAGCCAGTAGAAGTCCCCACACATCTGTCCAGCTGTTGGGGTTGTCTGTGCTCCCTCTGAGCTGGAAAAGCAGCAGGGCAGGGCAGGGGGGGAGGCTCCCTCCTCTCCAGGACAGGGAATTCACTCCAGGCTCTGGATCCCTGTCACTCAGCCCCACAGATGTTCACAGAGTTTACTGCTCCTTGCTTGCAGGTTGCTGCAGTAATTGGTTGAAAAGGGGGGAAAAAAATCCCAGCAAACTACCGCTAATAATATAATAAAAGTGAATTCTGGGCAGCACTATAAAAATGGGAGGCAGTTTATGTTTTCTGGGCGAGCAGTTTGTGAGTTTATGGACAAGCAGGGCTCTGCCTTCTCTCCCTTACACATATTGGGGATAAGGTTACATTTTATTTGTAGGGAATTTTATGGCAGCAAAGGCCATTCATTAAAGAAAGCAAAAGAGCAGAGAAAGAACAGATGATTGTTACCCAGAAATCCTCATCAGCTCCCCCCCAGTTGTTTATCCTTTAACTTTTTAAAGGAATTTTTAGACAAAGATGCTTTCTTTCCCCTTGGAGAAGAAAAAGGAGTGGGGGGAAGACGTACAGTTTCACCCAGGCGCCTTTCAGAGCTCTCTGGGCAGCGCCCTGAAAACAACTTTCCCTTTAATGAAGACCTTTCTGGAGCTCTCTTCAATATTCACAAAAAAAAAAAAAAATTAAAACTTCACAAGTTCATAAGGACGGATCCCTGGGTAGGACTTTTATTAAGTCTTTTCTATTTACTTCCTACCTAGATAAGATCTTAATCACAGCCCCCAAATTATCCGCAATGACATTTATCAACTCCAGTCATCTTTTCTTTAGCGCGCTCCGCCTGACCAGTCGGCTTTTCTTCCACCCCTTCCTTTCAATGGAAGTTAATTTCGAGTACATGATTTATCTTGCTGGGCTAACAGCACTGAGGCAGCCCACCTTTTCAAAGGGCTGGCCAGGGAGTGAATTATAGCCGAGTTGTCCGGTGATTGCGTTCCGTGGGGAAGGAGAATAGGCAGCCAGTGTGTTGCCCCGATGTGGCGCTGGGACCTTTTCAGCGAGGGAAGAAAAAAAGATTGGGCCTCTGACCGTGGGGCTGACAGGCAGGCGTTATATCAGCAGACAAAGGCTCGAATACCTGAAAGGATCAGAACTCCATGTACTCCGAGATGTGATGTTGTTTACAACACCATACGCTGACCCTATCCCGAATTTACATGATATCGGTGCAGCGCTCCTTTAACCTCTCCTCATTCTTCTTCCTGCATCCTCGCACGGCCATTAGCATAGGGAGAATTAGCCAGGGCCACATTAAATCCTGCAGCACTTTGAAATCCTTCGCACGCACTCCGCGGCGAGCGCCGCCGCGATGTGTAATTTCCCTGCACGCCCTGGGTATATCCAGGGGCTCTGTTTGGTTTGGCAGTGGGTTTCATTCAGTATCTATTAACATTCAACTTCTATTTGTAAAGGGCATGTACAACCCACTCAAGTACATATTTGGCACAAGCCACAGTCATTTAGTGTTGGTCCAGGAGTACAGCTGGTGCCATCTGGGGCAGGATAATGGGAATCTTTCACAGAGCTGTGTTTTCATACTCCTTGTTCCTTCTCTGCCTCACACAAACGGGGGCGGTTATGAATATGCTGCATTTCAGAGTTAGGGGCTTGTCCAACTGGAGAGGGGAATCTCTCCTGCAGCCTGGGAGGTGCCATTTCAAACAGGCACCCCAAAAATCTGCACAGCCCTGGCTACCAGCGGCGGAACAGCACGAAAACCCCGCGGATCTGCAGGCACGAGGAAGATTTCCAGCACTTTCTGGTTTAATTCCAGAAAACAAGGCATTTCCTTGCTGATAATTCCGCTTTCCCTACCAGCAAGGCTGGGGAATTGAGAAGCTGAGCAAGGGGGAGAGGATTTCTCCAACACAACAGAAGATTCTGCAGGGTTTTAGTGCCAAAGTCTCAGCTGGTTCTTAGCACACATCACTGCCCGAGCCGGCGGTGAAAGGAAATTTTGTACACACAGGAATCACTTGACACTGTTGAAAAACCTGGGGCCAGAGGACTGCCAGGGTTCTGCATCCACTGGGCTGTTTATTTTCCTGCTCAGGGAGTTATTCGAGACGGGACCCTGCGCGACTCCAGCCTCGAGTTGGAAGAAATAAAAGCCCTCCACATTCCAGTGGGTTCCTCACTCCCAGCCTCCCTGGAACAGCCTGCAGAGCCCATCCCAAACCTGCCTGGGACCCTCAGCTTGCTGTCCCAACCCTTGGAGCCAGGTTCTGTCCTGATCTGGACTGGCACACGATGGGGGTAAACCCCCACAGCAACTCTGAGAGGCGGAGGAGCAACAGCAGCAGCAAAAAATCCACTGAGGAAACTGTTCTTAGCATCAAATTATATTTGAAACAAATATACAGGGGTGGAAAACCAAGAAATAATTACATTTCTGGGCAGTGCCAGAGCAGGGATCCATATCCCAACTATTTTTTTTTTTTTAAATGCCACATCCCTGTAAATGCTTGTGCCCCAAAAAGCCAAGAAAACAAGAGCCATCCTCCCCATGACCACCTGGTCAAGCCGAGCCTTGCTTTGCTCCTCTCTTTTAACCAGGTAGAATTTATTTTCTCAATGGATTCTCCATGGAAAGATGCACATTTCAGTTTGGGGGTTTTGGGGTTTCAGGGATGGGTGGCACCACTTTGAAGACACCAAAGACATTTTGGAAGCTCCATGGCAGATTTACCACGACGGCAACGCTCAGAATTTACCCCACAAACCCGCCCAGCCTCCAACCAGCACTGCCCTGCTCCTCACCAATGTTTGGCAGCGCCTCCCAAACGTTTCCATTTCCCAGCAGGATTTTTCAAATGCTTCTCCCCCCTGCCCACGTCGCTGCAGCCTTTGTTGTGCTCCCGTGGAAAGCAGGGAATTCAGCAGCTGCATTCCTCCCACTGCACCACCACGCCCCAGCTCGTGGGGACTCTTTGCAGAGTGGGGACCTTTGCTCATTTCTGATTCTCATAAATGCCTGCAATCACATTCAGTGCATAAAAACATTCTGTTTTTTTTTTTGCCTGAGTGATAATTTCCCCCCTGTCTGTCCCACATCATTAGAGCTGACCCAGAGCAGAGCCACTCTGTAAGAATTCTCCATCTGAGCTGGCCTGGGAGTTGTGGGGTATTTTTGGGGTTCTTTCACTCTCAACTTGCAGCAGGAGCAGCTTCCCAAGGAGAGCTGAAACGTGAGCTCCATTATTCTGCCATATCTGTCCTGCCACAGAAGCTGAACACAAACTCTTGCGGATGGTTTTATGTCCAAATACAAAATTAAGTTCTGTTACAGCAGGCACAACATTCCCAAATGGTGCTCCAAGGAGAGCTGTTAACATGGAAAAGCAAAGACTAAACAGGCAGAATGCAAAATATTTGTGAAAATTATCAGTGCTAAAGATAGAGTGATACTATAATTAAGTGTTCCACTAGAGAAAAATGAGTTGATAACCAAAATAAACATTCATCCCTTAGTCAGCTTTCCTTGGGTGTGGATATTTGGGTTCACCAGTAGCCATTGATAAGGGAATGATGAAATCACTGAGCTCCTATTGGGTTATTAAAAGATGTCCAGCTCCTTGAAACTTTGCAAATCCCAAATTAACAACTGGGAAAGTCATCACATGTAGACAAAAAAGTATTTCCAGGTTTTGCTGATGTAAATTTGCCAACATTTTATGAAGAAGAAGAGTGTTGGCAATGAAACTGCGTTTCTGTTCTACAGGTAAACACAACCCCAGAATCTCTGAGTTTGGAAAACTCCTCCAAGACCATCCTGTGCCCACAGAGCCCTGAGTGCCACATCCAGGAATTCCTTGGGATGGGGATCCAAAGCTCCAATCCCTGAGCACCCTTTCCATGGGGAAATCCCTGCTGAATGAAAGGTGAGGAAAATCACTGCTGCTAATAAGACAAACAGTTCTTTTAGAACTTTTAGTTCTTTTAAAACTGTGTGTACCAACACTTGAGCGTCAAATTTGCTCTCATTTCAATGAAGACCATCTCATGACAGACTCATGCACAAATCATAAATACAGCTCCTGTTTTTACTGAAAACTCCATGGCTGTGGTCCTCTCAAAGAGGAAACTGTGTGCTCTGCTCACTCTCATTATTCATACCCTTGGATTTCAACAATGCAAGAATAAACTGCAGAGGTGAAGAGGGGGAGAATAATTAGGAGTGCAACAAAATGCACGAGCACATTAAGGTGTTAAAAGGGTTGGAGGTGTGAAACCCAAAAACAAACATTCTGCTTAATATCTCAAGGTAATGTTTTGATGTGTGCTAAGCGAATCAATATTTGAAATCGTGGTAGGAGCTTGCATTTCCAGCTGGTGCAAAGGCATAAAAACAGAACAGATTGTATTTAGGGCAAACCCTACCACTGCAGGCTCTGCAACAGCACAAGTTTGCATTTAGTGGCACATAAATGGTGTTATTCTTTGTTGACATTAGGATTAACTTTGTGGATTGACGCTAAAGAACTGTAAAAAGAGTTTTAAAACCTCCTCACTTTTGTGATCTCTCCTTAACCACAGCAGCTACTGTGAGCTACCCTGGCTGCCCATAAAGACAACTGGATTTTGAGGGGGTTTGAAGCAGGATCCTCCCAGGCATGCTCCAGTTTGGAAAATGCCATTGCAAGGGCTGCTGGAATGGACCTTTTGGGACCTTCCCTCAATTCAACTATTAGAATTAGGAAACTTCCAAAAAATCTCCTAAAAACCCACCACATGCCTTTCCAGGAGTAATGAACCTGTTGTTCTCCTTGCTCTCCCTGGGCTGGAAGTCACCACAAGGACCAGCAGCAAATAAAACAAAAACAAAAACCCAAAAATAAACCAAGCAAGCAGGTGATGGAATCCCCCAGTGAGTTTCAGTTTAGCTTCTCTCTCACCAGGGTTTCAATCCTGAAGCTCACAGGGCATTCCTGATGGACAGAACATCCCAGCCCTGCCTAAACCTGGTGCCATCCCCAGCTGTAAAAACCCCTCCATCCTCAAAGAGAAAACACCACAGCTCCAGACTGGAATGGCTCGGTGGTGTGTGGCTGTCAGGAGCAAAAAATACCATCCAGAGAAAAACCCTGAACGCGTTGTCCCAGAAAAAAACAACCAAGGGACTTTGTAAAACCATGGGACAGGTGGAGGGCAGTGCCCAGTGGGACAAGAATCCTCAATTTTGGTGCGTTTCAGGAATGCAGGAAGCTCAGTTTCCTTCAGAACGTGTCCTTTGTGCCCAGGCATAATTTATTCACTCATCCAGCTCGCAAAGAGCTAAAGGGGGCTGAACAGAGCCAGGCTGCTTTCATCTGAAACAGCAAAACTTCCATGGTTTACTCAGTTTAAATGGTGCCTCAGTTAAAAAAAACCCAAACTACTTTGATTAGATCAGTGAGGGCAAATTCCCCTCCCTGTGAGGGTGGGGAGTCCCTGCTCAGGGTGCCCAGAGCAGCTGTGGCTGCTCCATCCCTGGAAGTGTCCAAGGCCAGGTTGGATGGAGCTTGGAGCAACTTAGGACACTGGAAGTGTCCCTGGCCATGAGATGATCTTTAAGGTTCCTTCCCACCCAAACCATTCCAGGATTTTGTGATTCCAAGGAGAGGAGAGGACAGAGCTCAGCCAAGCCACCAAGGTCCAGCCACGCTCAGGGTGGGAGGACCCAGCCCAACCAAACCTGGGACAGCCCCAGTGACACCTGGAGCTCCATCAGCACCAGCAGGTGCCAACCTCAGGCTCTGACATCCCAGGGAGACAAATTCTGAGGCAGCTGAGGGTTTGTGGCTGTGCCCACACAGGGCCAGCAGTGGAGGAGGTCCATCCTCATGGCCAATCTGACAAATGCCTTATCATTACTATTATTTTTTTTTTTTTTAAAGTGGGCCTGTTCTCTCTGGGTCACTTTGCTCCAGCCTGCCCAACCCTGGTAATAATGAGCTGAGGCTGGTTAAGCAGCTAATTAGCATGCCGTTTGTTAGACGAGTTAAGAACGTAATTATTGTGAGTAGGCAGAGCCTGCCGAAGGAATGCATTTTGAAGGTTACCATAGGAATCCTTCCTCGCCCTATTCATTCCCAGTGTAATACTAATCACTATCATAAGGAAAGGATTGCTTGGATATAGACTGTAGGTTAACATCTGATTAGATTGCCAGGGAACAAAGCCATGCAGGCACTTTGTTTGTTAACCCTTTTGGGGCCTGCCCAAGTGTCCTGACCTGCAGGAAGAGCTCCCTGCTGCTGGCTCCTCTCCCCTGGCCTGCCTGGAGTGCCAGCTGCAGGGCTCAGGGCTGGGGTGGAGGAGGGCAGGCTGAGTGCTGGAATTCGGGAGGGCTTCACCCCAAGTGGCACAGGAAGCCACCCATCCCTGCTTTTGTCACCTGTAGGTCCCCAACTGGCACAAAGAGCTACCCATCTTTGCTTTTGTCACTTGTAGGTCCCCAACTGGCACAAACAGCCACCCATCTTTGCTTTTGTCACCTGTAGATCCCCAACTGGCACTAAGAGCCACCCATCCCTGCTTTTGTCACCTGTATGTCCCCAACTGGCACTAAGAGCCACCCATCCCTGCTTTTGTCACCTGTATGTCCCCAACTGGCACTAAGAGCCACCCATCCCTGCTTTTGTCACCTGTAGGTCCCCAACTGGCACAAAGAGCCACCCATCCCTGCTTTTGTCACCTGTAGATCCCCAACAGGCACAGGAAGCCATCCTTCCCTGCTTTTGTCACCTGTAGGTCCCCAACTGGCACTAAAAACTATCCATCCCTGCTTTTGTCACCTTTAGGTTCCCAACTGCCACAAAGAGCCATCCTTCCCTGCTTTTGTCACCTGTAGGTCCCCAACTGCCATGGGAAGCCATCCTTCCCTGCTTTTGTCACCTGTAGGTCCCCAAATGGCACTAAGAGCCACCCATCCCTGCTTTTGTCACTGGTAGGTCTGTCAGGGGTAAGCTGAACTGGGTAATTCCAAGATCTGTTTAAAATGGGGAAAACTAAAGAGCAGAATTCCAGCATTTTTATTTCTGTGAAAGCAACAGCTTCTCAAGCTTTCAGTGTGGGGTCATGCAAAAAAAAAAATCCAAACCCTGGGCATGGACTCATCCCAATGCTGTCACAGCTCAGAGTGAGCAGCCAGCCACCACCACCTCCATCCCAGCTGGGAAATATCAGAATGTGCCCACATCTCAGATTATTGCAGGGATCCATGGGCACAGTGCCCTGGGCAAGCCTGTGCAGGTAGCACTGCCCCAGGGGACACTGGTGGGACACAGTGCTGGGGACAGGAGCTCTCTGGCATTTCCAAGTTCCTTCAATCCCAGCAGAACCAGAACCCCAAGATGCTCCAACCCCAAACTCCTCTCTGGGAGGGCAGCACCCAGGGCAGAGCCTGCCCAGTGCCACTGCTGGTGGGTGAGCATCACCAGAGGCTGGGAACGTGCTCCTTTTGTCAGCCAGGAAAGCCAGGAGCGTTTGTCCTTTGTTCCCCTGCCCCCAAAGTCGCAGCCAGCGCTCGCAGCTCCGCTCTAAAGAGCTCTGGATGTTCATTAAATCGCCTCTGCATATTTTGCTCCTTTTTTTTTTTTTTTTTTTGATCCCCCCTCGAGGCTGCCTACCAAAATCTCCCCGTGGTGTTCCTTAGCTCTTATCCTAAAAGTGCTGCAAGAATGAAGTGGTGAATGCCCCAATCTGAGAGCATTCTGTGGCCAGCCCCACGCTGTTCCCCGCTCACCGAGGCCCGAGGCTCGGTGGGAATTTACAATTCATCGGCGACCAAACTCTTTGAATGTTATCAACACATCTTTCCCCTGGCACACGAGAGTGTGACTTATGAGGAGAGGAGCAATTTGTTTCATGAATTTCATCCTTTGTTATTGAAAGCTGCAGGATTTGGCTGTATAAAGACCTGCACCATTAAGCCGCGGGGCAGAAGCATCCCATGGGCTGACAAGTTTGTTTGCTTGTTATTATTATTTTTAAATACAAATTACTTTGAAAGTAGCATTATGGAGGGCTGGGAAGGTGCTTTAAGGGAAGCTTGTGCTGTTTTCCAAAAGATTGGGGGATATGGAGGAAAATGCATGGAGCAGCCCATGACTTCAATAGGGAAATATCAGCTGAATGTTACTCAAATTAATGAATATTATTCAGTGGGTTTACATTGCCCAATCCAGTGTCCCTCTAAACATCTCTAATAGAAAATATAAATGTATTAAACCAGGAACCTGTCTGGTGTCTTTAAAATGTAAAATGGTGAAGGAGTATCAGTGTGAAAATGCAGTTTGGCATTGACTAAACAGCTCTCTGCTCAAATGAGAGGACTGATTTGTAGGCAAAAGTCTTCAGAGTAAGGGGGAAAATGAAATGAGTATTTAAGGTTACTGAAATTATTAAATAATTCATGCTCAAACCCAATCCAGAGTGTTTGAACAGGGGGATTCTGAGGATTCAGAGCAGGGTTGGGCTCTGAGTTCTGCCCCAAAGCTCCAATTCCCTTGGCCAACTTTGGCCAACCCTGCACCAAGGCGCTGATTCCAGCTCCAGGAATGTCCTCCCAAACCTTTCTGCATTCATGAATTCACACAAGTTTCTTGAAAGAACAACTCTGGGTTTTCCTGGAGAACTGAGTCCATTTTAGGCAGCAAACAAATTCTATTACCTGAGATAACAAGGAGCTAGAGCAGTTCTTCCATGGGAAATTCGAAAAAGTTTTGTTTGTATTGTTCCAAATATAAAAAGAAAACCCTCAAAACATTATTCTGACCATTTATTTTCTCAAGTTTGCATACTGGAACAAGAAACCAGGAAGATCAGAGACATAATATCTCAACCCAGCTTCCCCAGATTACCAGAATCAACAAGAAATAGATGGGGGAAAAAAAAAAAAAAGTGTTCTTTGGGAACTATTGTTCTCCAGGCCGTTCTTTCACTCCATTTTTGGCTAATTAAATTAATCTGGTAAGCAGGTGTAAACCCACTTGTTTGGGTGGCTAAAAGGAGAGATTGGAGGTATTTGCACAGTGAGAGATTTGTACAGGGGAGCATTAAACCCTATCAACAAGAGGAAACTCCACTCAGGATGCAGAAAATCCTGTTTAGCACTTCCCAAATCGCACCAAGGCCGCCTCTAATCCAGCAGCCCAGACTGAGGTGAGGTTTAACCTCTGCTTGGTTCATGTTTTCTGTGGTAAATAGAAACAGAAATACTGTTCTGGCATTTGCATTGTGCATGCCCAGCCAGCAGCACCCTCAGCTTTGATTCAGCTCAAGACCAACCTCTCATTGCAATAAGGAACTTCTTGCACGTGCATTTATTCTGCTGAAATGGGAACCAGCCAGGCCACCAATAAACACGGCATCACACAGCCCAGCCATCACCAGCACACAAATAGTTAATGAAAAATAATATATTTCAATCAGAGAGGGGAAAAAATAGAAATAGTGTCAGCAAAGAGGCAGAATTCAGTCTCACCTCTATGGTTATGGTGGCATCACCCCCAGTCTGCAGATATTAAAAACTTTTAATAAGTTTTGGCGCAATTGTTCTGATTTGGCACTGAGGAATAGCAGCTAACTTGAAAATTAAAAAGATTTTTGTCCTTTGCTTGGGTTAAAAGCATGCTGGAGGAGAATGAGACCATCACAGGAGTGCAAAGGGAGCTGGACCCACCCTCCAGCCCTTGGGACAGCAGCAAATCCAACATCCCGAGCTCATGATGTGCCACCAAAATCAGCCCCGTGTGTACCTCTGTGCTGCAGCTCTGAAATGATGCTCTGAGCCCCCAGAAAAGTGGGACAGCACCATCCCCCAGTGATGTGAGGTTATACAATTATGCTGTGAGGGTGAGGAGGAGGAGGAAGGACAGCAGTGACACCACTGTGTCCCCTGTCCCTCCAGAGGAGGCGTTTGGGGTGGCACTGAGGGCTCCTGGAGCTTTTCCACCCACTCACAACATCCCTGCTCTCCCACTCCCACATCAGCTGAGCCAAAATGTCCCCAAACCCACCCAAACCCACTCCCCAAACCCAGCCCTGGCATCATCCAAAGGCTGGGTCCACCCTTGGGGACACCAAAGAGTGTCACTGTCCCCCTGGAGGCTCCCTGGTTGTGCAAGGACATCGCTCTGCCAGCATCACCCCGGATCCCAGGGATGCTCAGAATCACTCTAGGGATGCTCAGAACCACTCCCAGGGATGTTCAGAGCTGTTCCCAGGGATGTTCAGAGCTGTTCCCAGGGATGCTCAGAGCTGTTCCCAGGGATGTTCAGGACCACTCTCAGGGATGCTCAGAACCCCTCTCAGGGATGCTCAGAACCACTCTAGGGATGCTCAGAACCACTCCAGGGATGCTCAGAATCACTCCCAGGGATGCTCAGAACCACTCCCAGGGATGCTCAGAACCCCTCCAGGGATGCTCAAAACCACACCAAGGGATGCTCAGAATCACTCTAGGGATGCTCAGAACCACTCCAGGGATGCTCAAAACCACTCCAAGGGATGCTCAGAACCATTCCAGGGATGCTCAGAATCACTACAGGGATGCTCAGAATCACTTCCAGGGATGCTCAGAACCACTCTAGGGATGCTCAGAACCCCTCCAGGGATGCTCAGAACCACTCCAAGGGATGCTCAGAATCACTCCAGGGATGCTCAGAACCACTCTCAGGGATGCTCAGAGCCGCTCCCAGGGATGTTCAGAGCCGCTCTCAGGGATGCTCAGAACACTCCCAGGGATGTTTAGAGCCGCTCCCAGGGATGCCCAGAGCTGCTCCTCGCTTCTCCTGTCGCGACAGGAGGAATCCCCGCTCCACCCTTGTGCAACGAGGACCTGCCACAGCAATCTCCATCCCTCCTCTCTTCCCCCTGCCCAAAGCTCTCCTGCTCGTCCCCCCTGCCGCCCGCCCCTTCCACATTTGCTCCTGTTTTTCGTCTATTTGTGAAGGTGCCCAAGACAGGAGCTCACTTAATACGTTCCCTTACGCTTGTGGCGCAACAGCCTATTCAGGACAGATAAGCCCCTTTAGAAATGAAGGGGAATTTAATTCAGTGCTTGAGTGACAGCAGGAAGATTTATCCCCTCAGTAGACAATACGGCTTTTGGGGCTTTAATCTTGCCCAGACAATGGGCTGTTTCTCGGCCCTCATCTTGTGCTTTTCCCACGATGTTCGGTGATTAACCGGGGCTCCATTGGATGGAAGCCACTATCTCTCATTTAAGAGTGTTTGCGCCTCTGTCAAGGACCAGCCGAGAGGGAGGGAGGGAGCTGGGAGAGGAGAAAGGAAGGGGAGGGGGAGAAAAGTTGAACTCATCTGGCAGAAATGCCGGGAGGCTGCGGGAGGATGGCAGCGCTATCTGCAGGGCAGGGGACAGCAGGGGGACACGGGCATTGTCACCTCTGAGAGATGGGCAGGGGGACAGCACAGGGACACTGGCATTGTCACCTCTGAGAGATGGGCAGGGAGACACTGACAATGTCATCTCAGAGAGACGGGCAGGGTGACACAGCAGGGGGACACTGGCACTGTCACCTCTGAGATGGACAGGGGGACACTGACATGGTCACCTCTGAGAGATAGGCAGGTGACAGCAAAGGGACACTGGCATTGTCACCTGTGAGAGATAGGCAGGTGACAGCAAAGGGACACTGGCATTGTCACCTGTGAGAGATAGGCAGGTGACAGCAAAGGGACACTGGCGTTGTCACCTCTGAGACCTCTACAGGGCAGGGTGACACAGGCATTGTCACCTCTGAGAGATGGGCAGGGTGACAGCAGAGGGACCCTGGCATTTCCACCTCTGAGAGATGGGGAGGGGGACACACCAGAGGGACTCTGGCATTGTCACCTCTGAGACCTCCACAGGGTGACGACAGGAGGACACTGGCATTGTCACCTCTGAGAGATGGGCAGGGGGACACTGGCATTGTCACCTCTGAGAGATGGGCAGGGGGACAGCACGGGGACACTGGCATTGTCACCTCTGAGAGATGGGCAGGGGGACACTGGCATTGTCACCTCTGAGAGATGGGCAGGGGGACAGCACGGGGACACTGGCATTGTCACCTCTGAGAGATGGGCAGGGGGACACTGACATTGTCACCTCTGAGAGATGGGCAGGGGGACACTGACAATGTCATCTCAGAGAGATGGGCAGGGTGACACAGCAGAGGGACACTGGCACTGTCACCTCTGAGAGATGGGCAGGGGACAGCAGGGGGACAGTGGCATTGTCACCTCTGAGACCTCTACAGGGCAGGATGACACTGGCATTGTCACCTCTGAGAGCTGAGCAGGGTGACACAGCAGGGAGACACTGGCATTGTCACCTCTGAGAGATGGGCAGGGTGACAGCACAGGGACACTGGCATGGTCACCTCTGAGAGATGGGCAGGGTGACACAGCAGAGGGACACTGGCATTGTCACCTCTGAGAGATGGGCAGGCTAATTTATTATTATTTATATTAATTATTTATTTATTATATTAGTTATATTTATTATCATTTATCTTTTATTCTTATTTATTATCATTTATTTCAGAAGCTCCTCTGTTATTTCCTTGTGGTTGTCACTTAGAACAGCCCTGGTCACCCACAAATCCACTGACCCTCAGGTATGTGCTGCCTAAAAATGAGTTACTGCTATTAACTGATCAACAATAAATTAATTTCTGAAAATGAATGAATCAAAGCAGCTCAAAGGTGAAATTTGGGGGTAAAAGCTGGTGCTGCTTGCCCAGCAGAGATAACAGCACAGCACAAACCTGCAGGAGGCACAGGGACCCCAGCACCTTCCCAGAGAGGTTTCAGTGCCACACCTGCCCTGCACAGAGCTGGGGATGGATTGTTCTGCTTTATTGAGGGTGATCATTTCTCCCTAAAATGTCAAATATATCTCAAATATTGTAAGGGTGGTAGAATCCTTCCCTGGCACAGAGAGGCTCTGGCTGCCCCTGGATCCCTGGAAGTGTCCAAGGAGTGACCTGGGACAGTGGAACAGGGTGGAACAAAAATGATCTTTAAGGTCCCTTCCAACCAAAACCACGCCAGGATTTTAAAATCATCAGGAAATTCATCACCAGTGAGTTCCTCATCCCTAGGGAAAGGCAACCATTACCTTCACTCTCATCTACAAATTCATCTTTGTGGCCAAAAAACCCAAAAAAATAGCGGTTTATGTTCTTCTTCCTGTAAGAAAACACTGTGGACACCAATGCTGCAATTTTGGTGAAGGGTGGAAACACAGATTTAGCCTCAAAGTGATGCCCAGTGCCCTGAGGGATGTTTGCTGCAGTAACTCTGTCAGTTCAGTCCTGATAGCCCTTCCAAGCCAGGATATTCCATGATTTTATATTCAGGTATTGCAATGTCAGGATCCTAATTTGGATCCTGACACCACTAAACACAGCAGCAAGAGAAACAGAACCACTACACCCAAATAAAAATAAAAATAAAACAAACCCAACAAAACTAATCAAAACAAATAACAAGTTTAGCTTGGAAATCTCTAAATTTCTGCATTTTCAGCTTTTTAGCAACAGCAAAAATGAAGAAGTGGACAAGATTTTTCAGGCAGGAATTGAACAGAGTGAGAGGTGTGAGAGCACAAGTGACTGCAGGGTGCACATGAATTACCCACCATGGTATTTTCACAATTAAATCTGCCCACATTTAATTGGCAAATTCACTTCCTTACTACTTTTGCTTTTTCTTCCCGAAATTTTAGAAAATCCACATGGAAAACAAGCAGAGCCTTCAAGCCTCAACACACACCAGTATGAGGACGTGGAGAGGAATAGTTTAAGGTTTCCTCAACATCATATTTGGGACTTTTCAGCTCCTTCAACTACAAGTTCAAGTCCCTGAGGAGTCACTTAAGTTCTTCAGTCCCTTTAATGAGATCAGCTGGGTGAATGGGGGGTTTCTGAGTGGCCTTTAAATGTAAGTGGCCTGAAAAGGAATGAAAAGAAAAGGTTTTATGGAGCATTTTAAGGTTTTCACTTGGGCTTTTTAGTTGGTTGGGGGGTTTTTTTTGCTGTTGTTTTGTTGGGGTTTCTTGGTTGGTTTTTATTGTGGGGGGTGAGGGGAAGAGATTTTTGGGGTTTGGCCCCAATCAGGCCAAATTTTGGAACAGATTTGGAGCTTCCAGCCCAGCACTGCTCACCTGCCAGCAAATTTCTGTGAGCAAACCTCCAGGAACCTTCAGGGCAGGAATCAACAGTTTGGGGAAGAAAAAAAAGTCTCTAAAACAAATTTGAACAGCAGATCCAGCCCACCCCAGAACTCCCTGTGTGCACTCTCTGCCCTTTGATTTTATCTTTGACTCCTCTGAACCCAGCTCAGCCTCCTCTGAGGCTCCTGGGAGCCTTTTCAACACCTTCCCCCTGAGCTGCAGCAGGGTTTGACACTCTGAGCATCCCCACAAGAGCTTGGCTTGGCTTTGCTGCCCCTCTGCTCACAGGATAAAATCCCACAACTGAATTAACTCAGACCAGTGCCTCCCAGTAACCAACTGGAGCTGCCCAGAACTGGGCAAGGGTGGCTCCTTCCCTTCCCCAGCAACCCCTGCAAAGGAATAACTCCTGGAATATTTTCTCCTTTTTGCCTTCCCAGCTGTTTCAAACAGTGTTTTTCTGTTCTATTTTAGCTGGTGAGCACAGGGAGGAGGGAGGGAAGAACAGCAGAGGAATAAAAATAAGATGAAAATGGAAGGCCATATAGGGACCCTGCAGAAAAACAAATGTCACAACCACCATGAGCCCAGAGCTGCCCCATTTCACTTGGGGAGATCAAACTGTGGCTCATCAATTTACAGCACCTTTGTCTGGCCCAGCATTTACAGGAAGTGGGGAAAGTAGAAGGAAAATCATTCAGTACAAGCCTCCTGAAAACTGGGAGGGACTTTTGTGGTAGGAGCAGCAGGGCAGGATAGCTCTGAGTTTGAGAAATGCACCATAAAAATCAAATTTATTGAATCGAATTTATTAAATCAAATCGATTAAATCAAATCAATTAAATCAAATCTATTAAATAAAATTTATTTCTCAGCCCCTCTGACCACACTGGTGCCCACAGCCAGACCAGCACTTGTAAGGGACACAGGACCTGGAGGGAAAATCCACCTTGAACTGGGATTTGGGGCTTGGATTGCTGATCAAGGGGAGCACTGCTCTGTTCCACCCAGCTGAGGTTTCCTTAACTCATCTGGGGTGAGTTTGTGCTGTAGGGATTCCCAGAGACCTCCAAAGGACACTGGGAAGGACAGAATTGGTTATTAAAAGAGTTTTTCCCCCAAAGATGCTGGAGAATTTTACAGTGCAGAGCAAAGAGAAGATGTGGCCACACCAGGGGCATCCTGCAGGGTGGTGGCAGAGGCAGAAATCCAACTTGAACATAAATCCAACTTTCCTGAACCCAAACCCTCCTTTCCCGAGTCCAAATCCTCCTTTCCTGAACCCAAATCCTCCTTTCCTGGACCCAAACCCAACCTTCCTGAACCCAAATCCTCTTTTCCTGAGCCCAAACCCTCCTTTCCTGGACCCAAATCCTCCTTTCCTGAACCCAAAGCTTCCACTTGTGCCCTCCCAAATGTGAGCCCTGCCTCCCCTAAGCACAGCCCAGTGCAAACCTCACCCTGGGCAGGAACTAAAAGGTGTTAAACAACCCCAAAAAAACTAAAAGGTGATCAATAACCCCAAAATGAACCCCAGCACATCCTTCCCCACGGGGCACATCCCAATCCCAGCTGGCTGAGCTGTTTGCTCCCTGCCCAGGAGTTGAGCAGCACAAAGCACTTGCACAAGAAGCACAAACCCCTCTGCCCTTGAGCAGTCTTTGCCCAGAGCCAGGAGTGACCCAGCAGTGATTAGACACCGAGGCTCAGCTTGTTTCTCTAATGGGTTTTTGTTCCAAGCACCCAGAAGTTGCCCAGCCCCAGGTCAGGCTAACACAAAGGTACAAGCATCCAGGAGGCTCCTTTGCTTTCAAACCACTGCATTCTGGCAGCAGCACTAACTCTTCGTGGAATTACTCCTTTTCCTCTAATAATCCACTTAAAAAATATAGAGGGGACTTGTCTGTCTAAGCTGCAGGAGCACAGCTACAGGGAGCAGTGCAGGGTTTCTATTTATAGGCCTGGCAGGTGTGGTTTTGCTCCCAAATTCCTGCAGATTCTCCATAAATTGTGTTTATTTCCCACCATCAGCTGCTGGAAAATCCAGGTGAACTTGGTTAGGGTTAAACATCAGGAATCCCTTTTTTTTTTTTTTTTTCTGCCCAGCCCACTGTGGCTGTTCCAGATGCAAAACTTCAGGGGCAGCAGAATCCTTTTGTTGAGGGAAATATGCTGAGACTTTTGTCCTGGCCCAGCACATGAGGCACAACTGACAGGCCAAGGGATCAAAGTCTCCCCTTTATCACCATGCACTTGGCAGAAATGTAAACTTCCCCATATATGGCCCAGAAATGTGTTTGAACTCACTCAGAGAGAGCCCAGAGGAGTCTCAAGGAGTGAAAACTCCCTGACCCCTCCTGAATGAGAAAGGCAGCCCAGGTATATTGGGCTGGAGAAGGGAAATTTTTCTTCCATCTGCTGTTTTGAAGTTTTTAAGGAAGAACTGTGTTAAGGTTGGTGTATTTGGTATCTTTTGGTAACAATAGAATGGCAAAAATAAAAGTATAAAAGGATGTTTTTTATATAAACATAATTGGTTTGATGATGAAATGATTACAGAAATAATCAACTGGTGTGCAATTCCTAAGGAAAAGTTTGTGCACATAAAATTCACATCCCATCCCAGCTGCAATGAGTGAGTGAGGGAAGAACAGAGAAGGCAGGCAAGAAAGAAAGAAATGAAGAAAAATCTTATCAGGAGGAATAATTAACAGCAAGACAGAGAACCAGCAGTGCTGCACGTTCCCAAGTGGAGATCAACAAGAGCTAACCAGGCTCTGCAGAGTGAAACTCCTGGTCTCACACAGCTCTGCAATTCCTGCAGCACTTTAGGAGGAGAATTACTCCAGAAGTTTGATTTAAAAATTCCCTTGTGCCATTAAAAAAAATCCTTATGAAAGAAATTGTCAGTTGTTTGAAGCTATGAAATATTTTGAATATTCCTTTCTTCCCAATGTCTGCAGCAATGTGACAGTGCAGGACAGAAGTGCTGGGGGAGCTGGAAGTGTTGAGTGGGTGACAGTGACCTCTGGGACAGGGGTGACCAAAGCTCCTGGGCTGGGCTTCAGCCCAAAAATCCAACCCAATCCAAAGGATCCCATCCAAAACCCGAGTGTGTGTCCCAGGCTGAGCCTAAAGACAAAGTCAGGGGCTGCCAGTGGCTGTAAAAGCTCAGAGCCAACAACAACACTTTAGGTGTGTGCTTAGATTTCATACCTGCAGAGAAGTGGGTTTTGTTTGGCAGCAGAAGGAGCCTTTAATATCCTCCTGCTGCAGGTCTGGGGCAGGCACACTCAGACACAAACACCCAGCACCACTCACAGCTGGAAATGAAGGAAACTCTGAGGAATCCTACAGACGTGGCTGATAGCATCCCAGGGGGAGAACTGGGGGGAAGTTGAGGATGAATTCGAGCAGACTCCTGCAAAAACAACTCTTTTTTCTCTGAATAAAGGCACTTTCAAAGCAAAGCCATCAGTAAATAGAGGCACCTACCCGAAATGTGGTAGCAGCCAGCCTGATCCTGTGCTCCCCACGTCCCAGGTGGGAATCTTGGGTGGATGGCTCTGCTGAGAAGCCTCAGAACTCAGATCCACAGCCCTCAGGTAAAGCAAATACCAGAGCCTTTTCCTTTCCTAAGGGACTGATGAAATGGCTTTACCTGAGCAGCTTCAAAGAGGAGGAATTTGAGATGTGGGTTTTGTCTGTAAAAAAAAGGCAAGACAGCAGCCAGAGGCAGAAAGGGGAAGGAAAGAGGGGAAGAACCAAGAAGGAAGTGCCAGTTCTTTGACACCTTTGTGATGGAGTTCGATTTGTAAAGCAGAACAGAGCCCCTTCCCTTTCCCTGGCCTGCCCTCTCTAACCTGATTTTAGGAGAACTCTCTGAAATGAATCATCCCTGCCTGCCCCAGAAGTTCTGCCTCTGCAGGTCACCTCTCCATGCACCCCCTGCACCCACAGGAGCTGCTGGGACCCCAAACCTTGGCCAAACCTGCCCTGGGGGTGCCCAAATGATTCCAGGGCAGGCCAGAATCCAGGGCTGAGCTCCCCTCCAATGGGGATGGAAATGCCTCAGGTTTGGCTTTCCCTGCTCCTCGCAGTTTGCCAGCAAATTTATCTGATGTGCTGAGCCTGCCTTCCCTCCTTGATCCCCCCAAAACACCCAGGGGTTTTGTTTTTACGAGGTGCTGAGCAGCCACAGCTCCTGTTCTCCGTGCTGGGGCTGGAGGAGCAGGAGGGAGGGATGCTCAGCTCAGCATCCCTGAGAGCAGAGCCCAGGGAGGGACGTCCCTGAGGAATGCTCAGACTGGGAACCCACAGCTGGAAACCCCTGGATCTGTGCCTTTGGGCTCTCTGCCATGAGAAAGGGAAGGGACAAGAGGTTTGTCATGGCCTGGAGCTCTCGCCAGCTCTGTGTGAGCAGAGGAGTTCCCTGCTCTGAGCTCCTCGTGGCCACAGGATTTAATTCTGGGGCTGAAGACATTCTGCAGTGGCAACCCCAGCAGCTGTGCTCAGCCAGACCTCCCCTACCTGCTCTGGTAGGACACAATTCATCCAATTTCTGTGCTTCCCTGCATTTGAAATCCCATATCTCACTTTTTCTTTGGATTCTGCCCACTCTGTGCTCTCCAGGACACTGCAGAGTCACTCAGTGCCCAGGACACCCAGCCCTTGATGAGCATCATTTGCACCTTCCAAAGGCCCAGAATCCAAGGGGGTGCTTTTATGGGCACCTCAGGGGAAACAGAAATCATCTCAAAGCAGCCCAGTCTATTTTTGATGCCTGGGAGTTTGTGAGACCCAGCTACAACTGAGAGAGGAGCTGTGCCCGTGCCAGGTCACACAGGAGGGAGGGATGAGGAGAAGACCCCAAGGGCACACAGGGGGTTCAGAACAACACCAGGGACAGATCCCAGCTGTCCCAAACCCCAGCCCTCCTTGGCAGATGGGAGAGGCCTCATTTCCTCACTTGGTGCCCCCTGAATGGGATGGATTTCAGGGGGCACAGCAGTGGCACTGCCCCTCCCAGGTACCAGCCTGAGGTTCCTGAGGGGTGAGGGCAGCAGGAGACATTTCCATACCCAAAGGAGCAGGAAAGGATTCCAGAGCTCAACCTGAGGAGTCCCTGCTGCACCCCCTGCATGGGTGCAGGGGTAACAATTCCATGGGCAGCACAGGGCAAGGGGTTGGAACAAAATCATCTTTAAGGTCCCTTCCTACCCAAACCAGATCCTATATCCCAAATTTTTCCAACACTGATTAATTAAATAAAAATTAAACAAATTAAATAAGCTGCTCATGTAATAGTTGAACAGTGTCCTGAGCTGAAATTACATAAACATTTAAAAAAAAAACTAATTATATTTAGCCTTTATATCCAATCATCACTGAATAAAGGCTGCAGGCTGATCTCCACTGCCATGAGATGTTCTCTGTGCTGATGTTTGGTCAATTCTCCTCACTTTTAGTTTGCTCAGGTCCCTGCACAGAGGGATTGAGTGAGTAGGGCACAGACCCTGTCGAGTTCTCAGAGCCACAGACCTGTGTGTGACCACAGCCAAGTTCCTTCTCTCTCCACCACTGTTCCTTTTTTTCACCTCTCTCTCCTTAGGTCAAGCTCATGACAGGATTTGTGACCTCCTGGTTTGACAGATCTCACCCATCTAAGGTCTTTTCAAAGCACTGCTTATTTCCCTGAGCATCTCCACAGCAGCTGCCTGTCAGGGCAGTGATTTCAGCTGGCACAAACCCCAAAATACATATTTTTAATTCATCTAATTAAGAAATGCCCTTCAAATAATTATTTCCCTTCATTTCTGTGTCATCACTAGAAAAGCAACACAGCAAACTGATTTAAAATGTCAATTACAAAACCAAACCAGAAGTGTGCAGCAATCCCAGGAAGAAAAAAAAATCCTCCATGCAAAAATTTAAATTTAAAAAAAATAGAGGTGTTTGCCCTGGTAAGGCTTCAACTTTTCCCTCTGAACTTTGTAAAACTTCATCCCCACATGGGTTGACTTCTACATTATCTGACATTTCCTCATTAGCTTCTTTCCTTTCTCCCTTTTCCCTGCAAAAAGGCCCTTGAGTCTAACGATGTCAGAAGTCTCTGAAATTTGACAGATCTTACATTTCCAGCTCATTTTCTAATGAGTTTGTACATCAGGACTGATTAGTGTAATAAAGAATTCATGAAGCAAATAAATGTAACATGAAGACACCTTGAAGAGAGGAAAGAAAGAGCAAGTCAAATACACTGAGAAAAGGTCTGGCCTTTTTAACCTTCATTTAATCGTTCTGACAAAGACACTTCATCAAAGAGCCCTGGCAGGTATTTGGACTTTGTGCACAGGAAAACCAGGCTTTGAACTTCTCCTGCCCTGCATTAGAACCCATCATTAGCCTAATTTAGGCTAGTCCTTATCAAGGCAGGGCTTTGCTGAGCATCCCTGAGCTGGGGAGGGGGAAAAGAGCCCAGGGCAGGCTCCAAAATCTCATTTTCCAGCCAGAGCCTCGGGTGCCTTCTCTGTGTTTGGGAATCCATGGGAAAACTTCCTCATTTTTCCTGGGGCAGCCCCTTCCCCTCCTAAAACCCCTGGGTAATTGGGGTGGTCAGGCTGGGGGAGAGCTCCAGGCTGCCAAGCAGAGATTTTTCCACCTCTTCCCCAGGTGAAAATAAATTTTAAGAAAAGAAATCCTGGGATCCCATTCCTGGATTCATGTTTTATTTGCACTGTGTTCACTCTGTCACCTTTTTCCTCAGCTTCCCACAGAGCTTCACCCCCACCCCTGAGCCAAATCAGTTTTGGGCTCCCTCTGCACACCAAGTTTTTCAGGGCAGAGCTGGCAAAGCACAACCAGCCAGATGTCCACATCCTATGGGAAGGAAATGCCAGCATGTTGCATTTTTATTTATTTTTATCTACAGCATTAAAAATAGGCTTTGTTTAAAATAGGAGCAGACTTAATATCTTCACTGAGGAAACTATACATTTGAGATGTTTTCGTGGAAAACGTGCCAGAGGGCTTCTGACCAGCTTTAACTTGGGATCTTTCCCACTCTGGACATGACTTTTGGCACCAGAGGCCTCAGGCTGAGCAGGAATTTCACATTCTCTGATGACAGAAAGCACAAGAAGAACGAATATTAAGGAAGAATAATTCTATTCCGCATGTCCAGCTGAATGAGCAGATGAGGATTTCAGTGCTCAGATCTGTTTCGTGGCACAGAGCAGAGCAATCCTGCATTTCCCTCAGGAATGTCTCAGTTGTAATCCTGTTCTCCCCATGTCTTTCCCCAAATGGAACATTGTCAGGGCTCCTCAGGAAGCTGCAAGAAGATTCTTTTGAATAGGGACAGTATGGAAAATAGTTCAAAAGAGTCCTTGTCCCACACAGGCCAGATCTGCATGGGAAGTTGCTTTTTTGTTCTTCAGAAGAAAGCAAAAACCCACAAGGAGGGAAAAAAAAAAAAAAGCAGAAAAAGAAAGGAACCAAAGAAACCTCAAAGAGTTCAAAGAGTGCTTCAGCAGCAGCGCAGGCCTGGAGAGCAAGGCCCCATTGTCATCTCTGGGTGAGTGGCTTCTGCCCTCACTGCGTGTGCAGGGACCATTGATGGTGGCTACAGCCAGACCTTGGTCCTGGGCCACTGTGAGGGTCCCTGAGCCACTCTGGGGGACCCTGAGCCACTGTGAGTGTCCCCAAACCACTGTGAGCATCCTTGGGCCACTCTGAGGGACCTTGAGCCACTCTCAGCATCCTTGGGCCACTCTGAGGGTCCCTGGGCCACTCTGGGGGTCTCTGGGCCACTCTAAGGATTCTTGGGCTACTCTGAGGGACCTTGGGTCACTCTGAGGATTCTTGGGTCACTCTGAGGGTCCTTGGGTCACTCGAGCATCCCTGGGCCACTCTGGGGATCCCCGAGCCACCCTGAGTGTCCTTGGGCCACTCTCAGGGTCCCTGGGTCACTCTGAGGGACCTTGGGCCACTCTCAGGGTCCCCTGAGCCACTGTGAGAGACCCTGGGTAACTCTGAGGGTCCCTGGGCCACTCTGAGGATTCTTGGGCCACTCTGAGCATCCCTGGGTCACTGTGAGCATCCCTGGGTCACTCTGAGGGTCTCTGGGCTACTCTGAGGATTCTTGGGCCACTCTAAGGGTCCCTAGGCCGCTCTGAGCATCCTTGGGCCACCCTGACAGTCCCCAAACCACTCTGGGGACTCCTGGGCCACTCTGAGGGTCCCCAAACCACTCTGAGGGTCCCTGGGTCACTGTGAGGGACCTTAGGCCACTCTGAGGGTGTCCTTGGGCCACTCTGAGGATTCTTGGGTCACTCTGAGTGTCCTTGGGCCACTCTCAGGGTCCCTGGGTCACTCTGAGGGTCCTTGGGCCACTCTGACAGTCCCTAAACTACTCTGAGGGTCCTTGGGCCACTCTCAGCGTCCCCGGGCCACTGTGAGGGTCCCCAAGCCAGTCTGAGCATCCCTGGGCCACTCTGGGGGTCCCCTGCCCTTGGCAAATTCCCTTCCTGCCCCCCTGAGCTGTGGCTGCACAGGATTGATGCCCAGACCCCCTTTTGACCGAGCATCCTCTGCTTCTGCAATGATTCAGCTCTTCTGTTCAAGTCTTCAAGGGCAAAAGTCTCACTACATATTAAAAAAAAAATTCAATCTAAATCGCTTTGTCTTTGGAATTCTAAATTTTTTTATCATTTCTGAGTTTTTTTCTAATAATGTTTGATACTGATGCCTTTTTATCTCACAAGAACTGCAGCATGGAAACTCTCCCCCCTCTGCTCCACTTCTTATTTTCTGTGCCCTTTTGACCCCTTTTGTCCCTGCTACCTTTTTCCCCTTATTCTCCTTTTGCATCTGATCTCACCCTGCATCCTCTTTATTCTTATCTCCCATCGCCCCAGCTCTTCTCCCTCCCGGTTCTGCAAACCCCAAACCCTCTCCTTTGCCTCCATCCACTGAAAATCCCTTTTTCCTCCGTGCTTTGCAAGATTCCCAGGCACAGCAGACAGAGGGATGCACTGCAGAGTGTGTTGCACTTTAATCACCTTTTCCCCCTCCTTTCTTACCCATTTTTAGGGAATTTTCCTGAGCAGCACCGCTGTGGCACAAGGTAACCAATTTTTATTTTTTTTTCCCCCCAGAAATTGGAAAACTCAACAAAAAAACCAAGAAGATGGTCAGAAAGCTAAACTGGAAATGGGATACTGGGAGAGAAGCTGAGTCCAGAGGTTTTGGCACAAGAAATCGTTTGTAACAGAGATGATAAAAACAAGATACAATATAATTAGCACAGCCTTGGCAAAGCTCCAGAGTGCTGAGCTAAATAAATGATTCTGTATTTGTTTTAAAGCATCCAGAGCTATTTATACTGTCAGCCCAGTGCCTGAGGGATCGCTCCTTCCTGGAGTCACTCTCCTGCAATATTGGCCCTCTGTTTCTCACTCAACTTTCCAAACTCAGCTTTGAATCCTGATCCTTCCTCTCACTTGTGCAAAATCACAGAAATCCTCCCCAAAAACGCCCAGGTGAGCTGGAATCTCCTGTCCCAGCTCCCACAGATTCAGGGCTCAGCCTGGCAGAGCTGGACAGAGACTTCCAGCAAGGGCTGTGCTGGGAAAAAGACACTTCCCAGTTCTCTTTGTCACCCAAATTGGCCAGGAAAAAAAAAAAACATTGAAGTTTTTTCCATCTTTCCCCCCTCCCCACCTTTCCAGTAGCCAAGTGGAAAAGGGAAACTCCGCAGCGTTCATTGAAACAAAAGTTTCCAGAAGTTTTCCTGAAGAGTGTCCAACTCCTCACCCGCCTCAAAGACAGAAAAACTTCTTTTCAACATCTGATTTTTTAACCTTCAAAATTGTTCAGTTTTTTTTGGGGGGGGGTAATCTTTTAGGGCTGGTTGCAAGCACCCCCTGGGTTTGCATCACCCACCCTGGCCCCGAGGTTTTTGTGCAAAGACAGAAAAACTTCTTTTCAACATCTTATTTTTTAACTTTCAAAACTGCTCAGTTTTGGGGGGGAAAAAATCTTTTAGGGCTGGTTGCAAGCACCCCCTGGATTTGCATCACCCACCCTAGCCCCAAGGTTTTTGTGCAAAGACAGAAAAACTTCTTTTCAACATCTTATTTTTTAACTTTCAAAACTGCTCAGTTTTGGGGGGGAAAAATCTATTAGGGCTGGTTACAAGCACCCCCTGGATCTGCATCACCCACCCTGGCCCCGAGGTTTTTGTGCTCCTCTCTGGGCTCTGGCAGCTCCTGCAGGTCCCCAAGTGTGTGACACCAACCCAGGAAAGCTTCCAGGTAATTCCACCACCTCACCACTTCTCTTAACAGACTTCTTGATTCAGACTGACCACATGAAACAGCCTCACCACAGCAGCAGAAACTTTCCTTATCACCCAGGAGAGGGGCTGGGGACACCTTTTTCCCATGGAGGGGACACTTGGTGGGAAAGTGTCACTTGTGTGAGGCAGAGCTGGCTGTGGATTCACCCCAAAGCTGTCAGGGCCAAAACCCACAAGGTTTTGTGGAGCCTCATCATCCTCATGGGCTGGATGTGACCTCCATGTGCTCATCAATCCCATTTTTTAAATGCCAGCAGGACCAAAGCTGCCAGGTGGGTTTAAATCCAGGGTTTGGAACAGTCCTGGGTGAAACAAAGCCAGGGTTTTTCATAAAATGTGCAGCAATGAGGTGGAAAATATAAATACCTGCACTGCCCTCTGCTTTAATTAGCTCTGATTTCAGCAGGGGCAAAAGGACACTTGTACCTTCTAAAACGTGAAATATTTGTGAAAACTGATCCAAAGTTGAAGTCCAAGGTGGCAGTGGCAGTGGCCTCACCAAGGACAAGGTCAAGGGGCTGTGCTGGGTTCTCTGGGGTGACCTCCTGCTCAGCAACACTTCCCCAAATGAATTTTCCTGTTTGGTGCACGCAGAGCTGTCAGAGGAGCCTCCAACCTCAGCTCTGGAATTCTCAGCCCTGAGCCTGGAGTGCCTGCAGAATTCCTGAGCAGGGAAATGCTGTAGTTTGGAGGAACATGCTCCTGGCAGACCCAGCGAGGTGAGGTTTCCCTGCCTGGTGTTTATGGCATGTGGGAGCTGCTCTTCCAACCCCTTTTTCCTCAATTCCTATTTTTTTCTTTTTTTTTTTTCCTAATAAAGGTGTTGTAGCACCTTTACCCCATTGACTCCAATTTTGCTGTAGGTAAGTGCTTCAAGGTGGCATTTCTGTCACCTTTCCACTTTCTCCTCATTAAACTAAGCAGATTAAGCTTCTGGGATAACAAGAAAACTGTTTACTTTGAGGTTTATAGCTGCATTTTTTCATTAGAAATTATTCATGAAGGTGCCTAAACACATTTTGTGTCATTCTTCTTTTAAAATCCCATTTCACAATGAAATCCAAGGGAGAATCACAAACCAAGATGTATTTTAATCCTTCTTTTTTTTTTTTTAGTGTTATAATGAAATTAAATTTGGAGATACTACAGTAGGGCCTTCCCCACTGCTCCCAGCTGAAAGAGGGAAGGAATTAACTGACTTTAAAATGAAACAGGTTTCTGCTCTGTCTGACTGAAAGTTACAGGATGTTGGTAGTGAACCAATTAAAACACATCTTAAAACGATAAATACAAACCAAATGTACATTATCAGCATGTTCAGCCTTTTGTTTCTTGGTTCTATTTTGTATCAGCTTATTGCAATCAGATGTGTGGGGAAGGAGGGGGAAAATCAAATCATTTTAGGAAATAATAAATAAAGAATTCAGCGGAGGAAACAAAGGAGGGCTGCGTTTGTTCAAACATAAAATAAACCACGTTTGAGAGAGAAAGGAGAAGCCACAACATTCACGGGTCAGTGGAGCTCAGGAACATCCAGAAAATGTAAAAAATATTTAAAAGTCTGTCTCAGCTGGAGATGGGGGTGAGGCTGTGCAGGATCAGGATGCTCTCCTTTTGCTTCTTCCCAAAATATCGATTTTCTCCTGTCCACCTCTGTTTTGTCACCTGAAATATTTTGTGACCCACACAGTGTCCCTGTTCAAGCCAGGATTCAGCCTCTGCATCAAGAATCCTGGAACCACTGAGGGTGGAAAATCCATCCAGTCCAACCTGTGCCCAGCTCAGGGAATCCTTCCCTGTGCAATTCCTGACCACCCTTTCCATGAGGAAATTCTTCCTGAATTTATTCTTTCATTTAAGTTACAGATTAATTCTGGGTGATAATTGCCACTTCTCTCAAGCAGCAGACTTTTCTGCAGTTGCAATGAGTGGAATTAAGTCTCTGGGTATAAATATATATAAAAATACACCCACTACTCCTTTCACATTAAAATAAATGTCAACTTTAAAAGTGAAAATATTTCACTTTTTTACAAGCCCCAGAAAACTGATTTTTTTTTTCTTCCCCTTACATTATCCCCTCCAGCTTTTACTTTCCCAAGACAGGATTTTTTCCTCTATAGATCTGTTCCCAACCCCACACATCGAGTGGATTCTTCTTAATGAAAGGCTGCAGCAAGTTTGCACAATTTTGCCATTCTTTGGGGCTGCAGGTAAGTAGCTGTGCTTAGGGGAAGGAAGTATTGAAAATCTCCTTTGCTATTCCTCATTTCACGCTTTATAACGTGATACTTACAAATACTTTGGTAGCAGATTAAGCTCCAGAGAAATGAAAACATTTCAGAAAGAGCACAAAGCCTGCAAGTGTCCAAATGAGGGAGCAGAAATTCGGCTTTGAGCTGCAGGAGGGGGTTTATGGGATGTAGTGCCATGTGCCATACAATACAAGATAAACATCTGTTGTTATTTCAGCAAACCTAAATCAGATGTTCAGCTTTTTCTTCAGGGGGAGAGTGGCACAAAGAGAGATTTTATGATTTTTTTTCTATTTTTTTCCCTCTCTCTTCACCAAGGTGGTTGTTCCTGTGCCAGGAAGAGCAGGAGAAGATTCTGGAGGGGACTTCAACACCCTCAAAGTAATCCAGTGGTGATAAGGGGACCTTTTGTCACCTCCATTGTGCCAGAGACCTTCAACCTTGGATCTCTGCCCAGGAAGATATTTATCAATGAGGCCAATAGTGCCAGGGAGGAGTTGTTCCATCCACACACTGAGGAGCAAACACAAAACTGGGTGAATCAAAGTTCTCAGGCTGAGAACGTTGGGATTGTTCATCCTGGAGAAGGGGAGGTTGTGTGGAGAGCTCACAGCACCTTCCAGGACCTGCAGGGAGCTGGAGAGGGGCTCTGTGTCAGGAACTGGGGACACAGGACAAGGGGATGGGGTCAAGCTGACAGAGGGGAAGGTTAGCTGGATATTGGGAAGGAATTCTTCCCTGTGAGGTGGTGAGGTCCTGGCACAGGGTGCCCAGAGCACCCTGGAAGTGTCCAAGGGTTGGACAGGGCTTGGAGCACCCTGGAATAGTGGAAGTGTCCCTGCCATGGCAGAGGTGGCACTGGGTGAGCTTCAAGGTCCCTCCCAACCCAAACCTGCTGTGATTCTTCAAGCCAGGCACATGGAAAAGGGAAAATTTTGAAGTGTCTGCATCAGGAAGGAAGGGAAGGTGCTGAGCTTTAACATCCCTGCCAGCCCAATCATTCTATGAATCCCATGGGAAGATCTTCACAGTTCCTGCATTAAACCTTCCTAACATGCCAAGAGCTGCTCTGGAACCCTGAGTGGACAAAGGGAAATACTCAGGACCCCGTGGTCACCTCAAGGCATGACGAATTTCCTGCTGAAGGAGCAGCTCTGCTTTGCTCCCAGCTCCAGCCTGTTCCATCCTGATTCCCCAGGAGAAATCACCCTCCCACTTCCCAGGTGGAAGCTGCCCAGTTCCCAAACTGGGTGGCACAGGCTGTGCCTGCTGGCAGAGGTTCCAGGGTTCAGTGCTGGGAATTGCCAGAGGCATTCCAGGTGTGTGCTCCATCCCAGGGACTGTGGGCACCCTGGAGGGGACAGTCCCACTGTCCCAGGGCCACCTGAATGCTCCAGGGAGGACACACTAAATCCAAACCCTTCTTCTGCTGATTTACCTCGGTGGTTCCCTGTCAGCAGCACCCTTGGGTGCAACACCACCAAACAGCCCAGGTTTAAACGGGATATTCCACATTTTAAACTGCACAGGATGGGCCTGAATCGCTTGGCAGCTCATCCCTTTCCCTGATTACACACAGAGGCACAGCCCAGTCCGTGTTCCATGTGGTTAAAAGTGCCAGGATATCCCAGGCAGCAGCAGCTGGAGCTCAGCTCCAGCCTTGGGCTAAAGCTGCCAGGGCTGTGCTGGCCACAGGAGGGGCTGGAAAAGGGGGGGGGGTTCAGGTGGGGGTCCAGGAGCTCTCCCCTCACAGCAATTCCTGGCAAATAAAGCATGGACCCAACACAGAACTCAGAATTTTGTACCCCTCTCCAGATGTGTTTCTGTTCAGTTTTTAATTCGGAAATTTTGGGGCACAAGCAGTTTAACAATGCACCTTTAATGACCTAACATGCATAGATATTTATATACATACCTTTTGTTTCATTTTTATTTACCTTAGCAGCACACCCAGACCTGCTGCAGGTTTTTGCATTATATTTTAATTAGTGTTTTTATAGATGAAAGACAAAGACAGCACTCAGCACAAGCACACAAATCTACTGTGCTGCATTTCCCAAGGCACACACTTTAATACCCAGCACACCAAGGCTCTCTCCACCTAAATTAATATTCCCTTGCTGGGTGCTGGGTCCATCTGGTAGCTGGATTTGGGAGCTGTGTGAGGAGGGAACAATGTTTGTTGTTCTTGTCCAAGTAGTTAATGTTTTATAAACTCATGAAACTCCACAGAATTGGGATCACTGGGAAAGGAACCCAGGGCAAGCAGATGTGCCCCTCAATTAATTCATTTTTGGTGGGATGGGGTTTTTTTATGTTTTCTTTCTTTTTAATGGTCTCATATTCAACAGGGAGAATGTGAGAGAAGAGACCAGGACTTTTCCCAAAATGAGCAGAGAGTCCAGCCCTCCTCAGCATTCTGTGTTGCTTTTTCACCTCCACCTGGGAATTTTCCTATGGATTTTGGGATGGAAACCTTTCCATCAGGGTGACAAAGGTGCCACATCCCAAACCCTGGGGCTGAAGTTGTTCAGAACCATTTTAGGGGCGCAGCACCTGGAAAAGCTGCTGAGACAGGGGAGATTCAACATGGAAACCAAGGCAAACCCCCCAGACAATCTAAATATCCCATTAATGCCTCACTGCCCAGCACCCCAGAGAGATTTGTGCTTCCCCATCCCCTCACAGCATCACCCCACACACACCCCATTTGGACTGGGAAAGCTGGGACAAGGAAGGAGAAGGAAGGAGAAGGAAGGAGAAAGATGGAAAAGGAAGGAAAAGGAAGGAGAAGGAAGGAGAAGGAAGGAGTAGGAAGGGGAAGGAAGGGGAGGAATGAGAAGGAAGGAAAATGAAGGAAGATGAATAAGAAGGAATGAGAAGGAGAGACTAGGAAGAGAAGGAAGGAGAAGGAAGGAGAAGGAAGGAATAGGAAGAAAAAGGAAGAAAAAGGAAAGAGAAGGAAGGAGAAGGAAGGAAGGAGAAGGAAGGAAAAGGAGAATGAGAAGGAAGAAAAGAAAGAAGGAAGGAAATGAAGGAAAAGGAAGGAGAAGGAAGGAGAAGGAAGGAGAAGGAAGGAGAAGGAAGGAGAAGGAAGGAGAAGGACAGAGAAGGAAGGAGGAAGAAGAAGAAGGAAAGAGAAGGAAGAAAAAGGAAGAAAAAGGAAGGAGAAGGAAGGACAAGGGAGAAAAAGGAAGAAAAAGGAAGGAGAAGGAAGGACAAGGGAGAAAATGGAAGAAAAAGGAAGGAGAGGGAAGGAGAAGGAATGAGAAAGAAGGAAAAGGAAGGAGAAGGAAGAAAAAGGAAGAAAAAGGAAGGAGAAGAAAGCACAGACACTTCTCAAAGGCAAACTGTGGTTGGTGCTTCCTCCAGGCTCCGAGTCTCCATCCTTTGATCCCGTGCAACATTTATGGAACATTCCTTCCCTCCTCCTCTGGAGCAAGTGCAAATAAGAGTTTGGCAAAGAGGGGCTGCCCACAAGGAAGGAGCTCCTCGCAGCAGTTGCACCAGAACTTGAGCTAAAGCATAACATCACACGTCTGAATAATGCCGTGAAAAATATATAAAACCTGTTATGGCATTAAAAGTTTAAACCCCATAAATCTTCAGCGTGCTATTTACTGGGCTGAGAAGGTGACAGAAACAACATTCTGAAGTGGAATAGGAGAAGAAAAAGAAAATGGAGCGTGGGGAGCAGGGGAAGCCCCCGGGACATGGCCAAAACCACTGGAACAGGCAGGACTGGGGCTGGCAGAGTGACCCTGAGCTCTGTGCACACACCCCCCACAGCAAACTGCTTCATTAATGCTCTGGAAAAAGGGATTTACCGAAATAGATAGGAATTTGGAAGGGGGAAAAAAAGTCAGGTCAGGATTAGCAGGGAAGGAAACATGGAACAAGTAAAATTCCCTTTTTGGAGGGTGTGCCATTGAGAGCCCTCATTCATTTATTCATTTCACCCTCCTGATGCTCCCACTGGCTGGGAGGGGATGGTTCTGCAGAAAACAGGGACTGAACTTGCCAGCTACAAGGTTTGCTCCAGCATTTGCCAGATTTCAATGCAAACTGGGAGTTCAAATTGAAATAAGCCCCCACATTTTGTCAGAGCTGAAGCTCTGCTGCAGCATCAGTCTGGTCTGAGCTGCTTCCCACAGACACAATCCCCAAGTTGTGGCTCTCAGTTGTGTTGCAGCACAAAAAATAGAATATTTCAGTAGTTGCTGTGACAGAGATTTAAACAACCCACTGCAAATTCTGCAACCTGTCAGCCCAAACCGTGGGGAAGTTATCTGGGGGTTCCAGCTGGAGCCTGTCCCTCATTCAAACCAACTTTCTTTCACTTATAATTGAGAACAAATTCCATTTTCATCTGTGACTGAACTTTTTGAGCCTTTGTAGCTTCAAGTCAGCTCATTAACATTACTTAGACATCGGTTTTATAGTTGAATTATACCATGTTTATACTGTGGAATTCCATTACTTAATTGCTTCACTACTGGAAATTTCAGTGGGGTTCTCATTTTTCGCATAAATCTCGAGAATAAACATGTTTCTGTATTTCTCTCACTTAATTAAGTGCATGTTTCATAAAAAAAAAAAAAAATAGCCAACATAGACAAATTAGGCAAAGAATCATTTGTTTAATCAAAGGGGAAACTCGCACCACAAGTGAAGGGGGAAACTCCCAAAGCTTTGGTTCTTGCTTCTGGTGAGTGCTGAGGGCTCAGACTCCTCCAAATTATCCAAATTTCATCCTACAGCAAATCTGTGCTCTCACAGCAAAGGGAAAAATTGGGAAGCAGCTCCCTGTGGAATGATGAGTGAGCCCAGGGATGGAGGGACAGGAACTATGCCAGCCCCCCACTCCAAAAACTAAATTAAAATTAAATCCTGGGCTCATTAAGGCTGGAAAAGGTGAGAAAACCCAAACAGAGCCTGGCCACCAAAGCATGGCACATCCAACCATCCTGGAAAGCAGCAGCACTTCCTCTCCCCTCTCCCAGGAAATCTGCCCTGCCTTCACTGGGTTTGGTTTTCCTGCGGTTTTTATCCAGGTAAAGTGTAAAGGATCACTGCAGGGGTGGATTTTAGGGGGTTTTTTTCCCCCTGAAGCAAAGCTTTTAATAAAAATCCCTCAGCAGCACTTCCAGCTCCTCTCTCTCCCAGTGTGGGAACACCAAAATTGTTCCTTCTCCTTCTTGTAAGGAGAGAAACAAGAAATGGAACCAAGAAATACCAGGAATAAATGTCTGGATTTTAGGACCATTTTGTCTTTTCACAAATTTGTCTCCCCCTCCATACAAAAGTTTGCACAGCTGAATAGGTTGGGAGTTCAGCAAGGGATAAAATAATGCCTCAAAATCAGTGATGGCTGGAATTACAGTAATTAAAGTTTTAACAGCTATTTTCTGTGATATGTGCTAAGGAAAAGAAGAATACACTTTAAAAAAAGAGATGGATTTATTGTCAGCAAAGTGTGGAAGATCTCATTTTAATTCCAATTTCTATTATTATAGATCTTTGTGGTGTTTAGGTCAAGCTACAGGGATGGAACCTGGGCTTTTCCTGCAACTGCAAAACAACTCTCAGAGTTCATTTCCCTTCTGAGGAGTTTTGCCTTTTACAGCTGGAAGCTGCCACCCCCCACCTGTCCCCTCCTGCAAATCAGTCAGACACTTGCTGTTTATCCCATGGTCCAAAATTCCAGCACTTGGCTCCCAGAAACTCCTTTTGCCAGAAGCTTCTCCTGCAATAATTGTGGAGATAAAATTCATCCAGAAAAAAAACCAACAAAAAAACCCCAACAAAACAGATTTTAGATATTCTCTCCTGTGGCCCTGTCCTTCCAGGAGTTTGCCCTGGGACACAGCTCTGAGTGGTTAAGACTCAAAAATACTGAAATACCCTATTTGGGTGTTTTACTAAATTTTTTTTAGGAATTATCACCAACAAAAATCCATGGGAGCATCAGGACTCGGTGCCACTAGTGGGACACAGGCAAGGCTGAACTTCCCAAATAAAATCTGTCCCATGTCACAGGCACATCCCTCCCATCCTGCAGCATTTACAGCCACCACTCCATCCCATCTCAAAACCGGGCTAAATAATTATCAATACTTCAACAATATTTTTAATATGTTCTGATTTTCCTCCCATTGAGACATCTGATGTCCCTGTGACACAAGGGGAGGGTTTGTCCACAGTGGTGACCTCTGGCAGAGCCTGGGAGCAGCAGGGAAACACCACTGCAAAAGCTGCAGTGAGGGAAATGCTTCCACTGGGCAGCTCCAGGCATCCAGGAAAATTTAAGGTATCATTTTTGAACCAAAAGAGAGGAAATTATAGAAATACAGAAGGAGCTGTTGCCTGTGAGGGTGGTGGGACCTGGCAAAGGGTGGCCAGAGAAGCTGTGGCTGCTCCTGGATCCCTGGAAGTGTCCAAGGATGGAGCTTGGAGCAGCCTGGGATAGTGGAAAATGTCCCTGCCCTTGTCAAAGATTTGGAACTAGAAGATATTTAAGGTCCTTCCCAACCCAAACCATTCTGCTTTTATGATTTATGATTCCAAACAGCGAGTTTGGGGTGTAGATGTGCAGGTGCTTCCAAATTTAGCTCACACAGAAGTTTGTCTGCAACACAAAACCTTCTTTTACATCCCAAACCAAGTTTGAGGTGTAGATGTGCAGATGCTTCCAAATTTAGCTCACACAGAAGTCTGTCTACAACACAAAACCTTCTCCTGCATCCCAAACCAAGTGAGTCCCACTTGGAGGCTCCTGCAGCTGGAAGGGTTTTGGGGCAGGTCACCTAAAGGATGAAGGGCATCACTTGGCTGCCCAGATGTGGCTGTTCCCTGCAGCAGCCCCTGAGGCAGCTGTCCCCAAAGGACAGCCCTGGAGGGAGCCTGGCGCCGAGGCAGGGTTGGGTTTGCAGAGCTGCCCCTTTGGCAAGGCCCAAAATCTTTCAGGTGCTGGCACAGAGAGCCCTTTTCATCTCATTTCACGTGCAAAGTCCTCTCCCCTGGCAGCCCAGAGCCCTCTGGGCGTGAAGCCCCGGTGGCTTTGGGAGCAAACCCAGCAGCATTGTTCCATTCTGTGCCGAACAAAAGTATCGAGGTCTCTTTGTCGGGGAAAAGCCGGGCTGGATTCCTTTATCCCCCTGCCCTTTGAGCTCACAATGCCACACTCTGTCTGGTGGGCTGAGCAGGGGAGCCTCCCTGGAGACCCCAACAGGATTCAGTCCTCTGGTAATGGACCCCTGGCCCTGAGTGGGAGCAGCAGCCCCCTGCACGCTTCTCTTTGAACGAGGCTAGTCTGTCAGGGCTGGGGAGCAACCTAAAACCACGGGGAAAGGGAGAGCTGGGGTGGAGAAGAATGATTTCTTATCAGAGCTGCCAATAGAGGAGACCCAGGTGGTCGGGCTGAGGGGGATCCCAAAGCCTGGAATGAGCAGATGAGGTCTAGGAACAAACGGGGCTCTTAGGGGACAATCAACACCTCTGGCAGGAGCCTGGTGTCCTCCTGGGGGGTGGCAGTGCTGAAATTCCCTCCTAGGAAATGCAAGACCCACAGGTAGGAGCATTCCAGAGGGGGCTGGGATCAGGAATTCCATGGGGTATTTCATGGACATCCACAGGTGGGTGAGGTGGGCAGGGGGAAGCCACAAGGACACGATGTTAGCAGAGCTCTGCTTCTGCTGGGGCTGATTTTGGGAGCACAGAGGTTTAGCAGGGATTTGGGTGATTTTTCAGCTTGGGCCCTGTCACTCCCACCCTCCCAGACCTGTCCCATTCTGCTCCTTTCCTCATCTCCAGTGAGACAGAATTCTCCTTTCTCTCTGTTTGCTGGGAGGAATAAAAACAAGCCAAGTTGCAGGAATAAAGTTGTTCTCAGGCATGGAAACTCAGCAACTGCTGTCACCAAACAATTGGGGCTTAAAAACTTTTACAAACCTGTTTTAAAGCACTGTCTGTGCACAGGAAACATCCCAGACTTGGGTGAAGACATTGAGAGCCCTTCTGATACCTTGGAGTGTGTGGGGGGAAGCATAATCTGTTTTGATAACTCCTGACATTAAACAGTGATAAATAATTAAATCTGTTTAACTGTTTCATTAACTAAAGATAGATGGGGAGAGCTCCACAGATAGAATATAGATCAAAAAGATTGAGGCTGCCTCTAAATTCCCCTGATGTTTTATGACACCATTTGTATTCTGTCACTCACTAGCTTTATGTATAGTCCAAGCTGTGAACTGAATACCCCATTCAGAAAGCCACTCACTCTGCATGTTATTGCAATTTAATATTTTCACACACAGACACATCATTATCTTGGAACCCGACACTGCAAGGAGAATTCAGTAATTTTTCAAGAGTGCTGGTTGTTGGGGTTTTTTTTGTTCTAATGCAAGCACTGAGGCACAAGGATCTAAAAGGCAACTCTGGCAATATTTAACCTCTCCATAGATACATCATCAGGTTGGTACTGGGCTGTTTTGGGGGTTTTTGTCTCATTTTAAATGTACTTGTTGAAAGAATTAAAAAGGAAAATTAAGAATCTGACGCTGTAAATAAGAATAAAACTCCTGGCAGAGTTATAACTAGAAATAGAAATATAAAATATATATATATATATATATATATATATATATATATATATTTTGACATGGAAGTCCTCCAGGCTGTCTCTTCAATTTCCAAAACACTGCCTTGGAATGGGACCATCACACCTATCCTGGGATTCTGAGGGGGCAGAAGTACACATTGCTCTGGGATATTTGAGAAGAATCAGGCACAGAACTCTACAAATTGCAGATTTAAAAAAAAAATAATAATAAAGAAAACCAACCCAAACCAACAAGCACATTTACAAATATTTAAAAGCCACATCACACCAGAAGAACTTTAGAAGTGGAGACAAAGGCAGGGCTGATTTTTTTTTTTTTTTTTCCATGGAGATAAATCCATCTTACCCAGCCCCTTGGTGGTTAATCATTAACCAGAGCTACACAGGGGCTCTGGAAAGGAAAAACTCTTTATATGGGAACACCAGGGATGTCCCAAAGATTCCAGAGCCTCCAGGACCTGCTCCAAAATCCATGGGGAGAGCACCAGGATCCACCAAGGCCCTCAGCAATGAGATTTTGGTTTGGATGTGAGCCCAGCCTTGGGGAAGGTTCCCTGAATTGCTGCACAGGGAAAAGCAAAATTCCATCCTGGAATTCCCAGGTCCTGCTGCTGAGCTGGACACGAGCCCCAGTTTGCTTTTTTATCCCCTTGGGATTTCACAGGGAGAGAAAAGAGGGCTCAAAGCAAAGCAGGGCTCCAGGAATCTCACAGAGTTTCTCTTTTCCCCACCTCATTCACCAAATCTCTGGGTTCTGCCCTAAATCATCAGGAATTCTCAGGGAGGGTGAGCAGGGCCGTTTCTCTGAACTTTTTCTCCAGGTGTGGGATTGGGGCTGAGCCCTGACCCAGCAGAACCTCAGCCCAGCCTGCAGGTCCTGAAAAGCCAAATTCCCCAATATAACACAAATATAACACAAATATAACCAAAATATAACAAAAATATAACAAAAATATAACACAAATGTAGCACAAATATAACACAAATGTAACACAAATACAACACAAATATAACACAAATGTAACACAAATATAACACAACTATAATACAAATATAACACAAATGTAACACAAATGTAACATAAATGTAACATAAATATAACACAAACATAACACAAATATAACACAAATATAACACAACTCTAACACAAATATAGCACAAATATAACACAAATATCACACAAATATAACACAAATGTAACACAACTATAACACAAATATAACACAACTATAACACAACTATAACACAACTATAACACAAATATAACACAAATATAACACAAATATAACACAAATATAACACAAATATAACACAACCCCCTGGATTTCACAGCCACAGAACACCAAGGAGGTGCTGAGTGGAATTAATTCTCCAGCAGAGTTTTCTCTGTTTAACAACTTCAGACTTATTTCCCAAACTGCTAAACCACCATACTTAATAATAAATAAATAAATAAAAACTGTTTGGTTACTGTCCATTGGGTAAAAATAGATTTATAGATGGGTGCAAAACTCAGACTCTTTCCCCTGATCTACTGCAACAGATACTGCTGCTCCAAAAATCAATATTTAGCTGGGAATTGACTCCAGACCATGGGAAAAACCCTCTGGCTGTGGCTGGGGATGATTTTGGTGCCACCAACCTTGGGGACGCCCCAGAAATGGCTTCTTTATCCGAAATGGGACTTCAAAAGCCAGGAGTGAGTGAAGGGAGGGAATGAAAAGCACACCTGGAAATGTGAACATCTGCATGGTGCACCTGCTGCTGGGATTCTCTGGGGACAGCTCAGCTTGGTGTCCCTGCTCCACAGGTGCACCCATGGTTTATAGAAATTATCAGGAATTATTATTATTATTATAATAATTCCTTTATTTCACTGGAATCACCTCAAAAGTCTCAACTGCCCCAATATTGTGAAAAACCAGGAATGTCTGAATGTTTGAGGGAGCTCCTCAGGCATTTCCTTGAGGACACCAGTGCAGATAACTTGGATTTCCTGCAGGCTCACCTGAGAAAATCCCTCCCCAATAAACACTATCAGGAACAGAGGACAAAGGACCAAATTCTGTCCTGAACTTTCCTTGGATAAAGACTTGCAGGGAATTCTAGCAGGAAATGTTTAAGAAGTCCCAAAGTAACCGAGATCTGGTTTTATTCTCCTATATGGGATACATGAGCAGAACTGTTGCTGAGCAAAGGGCTTTTCAAAGTTTTCCACGAGGTATCAACTCCTTTTAAATCTGCCTATTGTGCCATGTAGGGATTGAAATTTATTTTATCCCTATGTGATAATTCTGAAATAAAATATATGATCACTCACAAGTCGTGCAGGTTCTTTATTTCACATTGAGGCAATAAAATATAAAATGAAACCAGTCCTTTTCTATAAACAGAAAAAATAAATGGTGGAGTGATTTTATACTACATGAACTCGCAGCACAGCCATTTAAAAATTCATTTACATGATTGAGCCCAAAAGGTCCATTTGCCATGAAATAAAAAACACTAAACACTGTCCTGAAAGCAAAGAAAATGCCAGACTACAAGTAAACAAAAGCTTTTTTTTATTAGTGTCTGAGATGGAATGAAGGACTTTAGGCCAAATATGAAACTTGTTTTTAAAAAAAAAGAGAAAATCTGGTGCAGCAAATTCAACAAAATCATCCCAAGGACCTCGGTGGGAGCTGGACCAACACAAAGGTGATTAATGAGACACTGCTGCTCCAGAAATCACAGCGAGTGCATCCCTCCCCTTTCACAGATGGAGCAGCTGAGGGGAAATTATTTTTTTAAGCTGGGAAAGTTACTCAGTCAGCTCAGTGAAATGCCAAATTCCTGCTTGTCCTGCATCCTGGAGCAGGTACTGTTGTTTCAGCGTGCTCCAAGTTGGTTTTGTTGTAATAACAGGGCACAGCAGCTGCCCCCACTCCACCACTGCTCCCTTCTGCAACTTTTCCATGCTCAGAGCAAAACTTAGGGTCAAACCTGCTGCATTTCTTTCCAGTTAACAAATCCTGACCCCAAAGAAAGAGGAGAAACATTTCTGCTAGCACAGCCCTGGAGCTGGTCCCAGCTTAATCCTAAACTCAGGTAAAGCTGCTCTCCAGCAATGATGGATAAATCTCTTTTTTCCCCTCATCCTGCAGTTTTTCTGACACCCCACAGAGCTCAGACAACCAAGAGAGAGCTGTGACCCCAATCCCAACCCCTGGCACCACTCTGTGCCCTCCAGACCCAGGAGAGAAACTGCCCCAAGTTTCTTTATTCCCCCTGAAGTGATTTCATACTGAGTAGGAAATAAAGCTGATTTTTTTTTTCCAGCCCTACCACACCAATAAAACAATAAATTGGTATCACTTCCAACAAGGTGCCGCTGCTGTAAAGTTAAAGATAGGGAAAGAAAATGAACTACTGGTTATGACAGCAGGGGAAGGGAGAAGAAATAAATAAAGCTGAGTGCGTGCAAGGGAGCAGATGGCTCATGTCCAGTGTGGCCCATCCTCTGTGGATTACTCCCCTGGAAAGGAAGTCCTTGCCACTTCAGAAAACAGCAATCTGTCTAAAAAATGCTGAGCTTATACAATTGATCATTCCTTAAGTTAAGGAGAAAAACCAGCCCGAGCCAAACTGCATTTCTGCATCAGATATTGATCTGCAGCCGCTGGAAGTGAACCCCTTAAAGCAGTTATAGACCCATATTTGTACATTTTATTATGCACATGCACACAAATCTCTGGGGCCGTGTCCTCAGCTGGTGAAAATTAGGTTCATTGATGTTGATGCTGATTTACATGAGTTGGGGATCTGGCCTCTCCTTTAAAAAAGAAATCTTGAGTTTGAGCAGTTGGAGCTCAGGATCAGGCACGGGTGCCTTAGGGTTACACATCTCTAAACCAGCCCTAGGTGCTCTTACACAGAGAAAATATCCATTTTAAAATAAAAAAAAGCAGTTTTGTGGCATCTGAAGAACACCCTGGTGGAGTGAGGGGGGCACAGTGAAGCAGAGCAGCAGGATGAGTGTGCTGAGGATCTGGGCTCAGATGGGCTGTGCTGGCCTGAACCTCACAGAACCAGGGCTGAGGGTTGATTTTGGAGCACAGAGAGGGATGGGCACAGCCTCAGCCCTTCCCTCCCACCTCAGAGCTGCTTTAGGGTGCTCCCCACTGGGTCTCAGGGAAAGAAAAGCTGGAGGAGGGGATGAGCTGGGGGAAATGATGCTGAAGTTTTGAATATTCCTCATCTACACTGCTGATAAAGCTGCTCCTTGCACTTGCCCTCCCAAAACTGGAATTACAACATAAATCTGGTTCAAGAAAACCCTGAGTGCTGAGAGTCCATCTCCAAAGCAGGGAGCTTCAGGCAGACAGGAGGGGATTTTCTGCTGGGGAAGCAACCCATGAATCATTCAATAAAGCCTCCACGCGATAATGAATAGCCAACCTTCTCTGGTGGTGATAAGATATTTTAACTGAAAACATCAGGCCATGTTTAAAAAATGATTACAAATTATTTTAACAGTGTATTTGCAGAGGGTTATAAAAACAGCTATAATATTTTTGTCTTGGATTCTAGAATTACCAGGGTGACAGCTAATGCAGTAATGATTTGTTTCAAATGCCAGTGTTTAAGCTGTATAAAGCTGATTTTATACATTTTTCCAGTAGGCCGCATTGTAGTTAATGAAATTAAACACACCAATCGCATTTGTCCCCAGGGGATGAGGAACTGAACACGCCACTGGTTTATTTTTTTATTAAAATAAATTGCAGCCAGCAAGATGGACTAATTGCCTACAGAATTGAAAAAGAAACATTCCATTGATATAATTAAGCCAATTTTCATGGACAAAAATAGTTATAGTGGATATAAAATAAGCAGAGCATTCAGGGCAGTTTGACTTCTCCCCACCCCTCTGTATTTTGTCCAGAACATTAACTATTAAACAAATATGGATCTCAAACGGGCTGACAGCGTTATCTGGTAATGATGGCTAAATTGATCCCAATAGCTGAGGCCAGGGCATTGTGTCTCAGGGCTCTGCTGGGAGATTTCCCAAGCCAAGAACAACAGAGCAGCAAAAAAAAAAATAAAATAAAAAAAAAACCCACCTCCCAAACTGGACCTTAAAGCAAAACACCTGAAAGATGTAAAACTATCGAGGCAAAAAATAAATCAGCACCTGGTTTTTCTTGGGCTGACACTTCACCCCCAGTGCCTGCTTTGGGGAGGGCTGTGGTGCAGCCAGCCCCACTTTGTCCCTAATAAAATTACAGAAAGGGAATGGTGAGGAGAAGACAAAGTCTTTCCACACCAGCTCGGCGCAGAGCGAGATTTACCGTGATGGGAGCATTATTCTGTGGCCTACTGGAAATAATTTGGCTGTCTCAGTCCATTTTCACCTGGCAAATGCCTCCCCAAGAGCACCAGTGGCCTCGTTTGCAGCACAAAAGTGGGTTCAGTGGTACAGAAAACCCCACTTTATGAACTTTTTTTTATAAATTTGGGTAAAACACCTCCTTTAGAGCACGTGGTGGAAGTTCAGTCACCCTCTGAACAGAAACTTTCCTTCCTCCCACTGTCCTGCACACCTCTGCACAGAGAAGCACTTAAATCCATGGAAAAGCAGTTCATTTTCTAAACCTATCCACCAAGCCATCCCTTGCTGCAGGGAAATTTCTTCCCAATTACAGAAAAAAAAAACCACCCAAGCCCAAAGATAAAAAATCTCCTTATGAGCACTCAGAGGCATGACGCACACTTAGTGCAGGGATGAAAGTCTTATTTCATTTTTATGAGCAGAGAAGGTGCCATCACTCAGGGAAGGAAGAGGAGGAAGAAATCCTGCTCGGGACAGGGACACTCGGTTACGGATTTGGGCGCTGCACGACGCAAACCCGACTGCAATAAAAATGAAAATAAATGAAAATAAACAGCCATGAGGAGCTAGCGCTGATGCATGAAAATCCATTAGGAAAATCAAAGAAATAATAAGGTCGTAGATCTTTTCCACTCCAACATCCCTGACCTGAAAATCCTCCAGAAAAAAAAGAAAAAAAAAATTAAAAAATTAAGATCAGAAAGCCCAGCAGGAATTTTGGGGGGGATGCCATATCAACAGGCTGGTACCCAGAGTGGAACAAATGTGTTTGCACATCCCCAGCTGCAGACAGACACTGTGGACTTGCATTTCTTGATGTGCTGGGCTCTCACCCCCCTGGGATGAACGAGCTCTTTTGGGAAATAGGCCTGAGAAAATCATTGCTCAGCCAAGATCTGGATGGTTCCCGTTAGCGTTCGGAGTCGCGCAAGTTTGTCATTTAAATAATCCCTAACTGGGGGAAAAAATCAACACCTCCACTAATAGGGGAGAGGCAGCAAGTTGTGGAAACAAAGCCTGAGCTTGTCCTGGCCCACGGAGGGCGCAGGCAATGCCAGGTGCCATCAGCCCTGTGCCACAGGATGGCTCTGGGATGGAAATGCAGGTTTTTCTTCCACTAAACAATTTCACACAGCAGAGGTTTTAATGCAACGAGAGAGGGGGGGATAGGGATAAACAGAGAGAATGTAAATTTTACAGTTAGAAGGGCAAAAGCAGCTCTGAAAAATGTGGATTGTCCTCACCGGGAGCGGGCACAAGTCGCTGCACACACCTCCTCCCTTCCCCAGCCCTGCCGCAGGATAACAACTCATTCCCCACATCCAGGTGGCTCCTGAGCCTCACCTCCTTCATGTTTGCAAACTTCTCGGCCCTTTGTCTTTAAAGCACCGCATTAAACAGGGCAGAGCTTTTATAAAACACATAAGCCGTAATAATCATAGCCATAATCACAATAATAACACTTCTCACTCAACAGGGCCTTTCCTTGCGAGAATCTCCGGCTGCTCTGCGAACAGGAGTGAGCGCAGCCGCTCCTGGCGAGGCGATTTCCCCGCGGCACGGGAGATTCCCGTGGAATTCCCTGCGGATTGCGGGATCGGAGCCCGCAGCCCGGCGGGCAGGTGGGACCGGGCTCAGCGGGGCCGGAGGATTCCGGCACAGCTCCCGAGGAGCCGGGTTATCATTGCAGAGAGAGGCAGCGATGAATTACAGCTCTGCCGTGGTGTGAAATCCAAGCTCCTGCCTTGCCTTCTGCTGGGATTGTGAGCGCTTCAGGTGCGCTGCGCTTCATCCCGACCCCTCTCCCATCCCTGCTCCTTTCGGGGCTCTCTGATCCTGCTAACGCGGGGCTGAATAGGCAGAAGGGAATTTCTGTGCTCTTCCCGACCTCAGTGTCCTCCCCAGGTATTTTTAATAGTTAGGTTTATTTTTATCCCCCACCCAGCTCATTAAAGACCTCCTCTGCTGTCCCTGAACTCGCACAGCAGTCCTACTGCAAAGCCTAAAAATAAAGCGGGTTTAGGTGTTCGAGGAAGTTTTTTCAAATACAGATTCAGTCCGATTTCTGCACAGAACATTCTGGTTCGTGACCATACAGTAGCTGTGATTTTATTGCGTGCTGTAAGACCTTTGTATGCCCGACAGACAAACGCCTCTGCACAGACGCGTCTTGCACCCTCGGAGGTTTTACAGGAAACGGGAATTCTGTGAAATCGGGAATTCGGCGAAATTGGGATAACGTGTCCTTCTCTGACGCACTTTATAAACTTATATTTCCGTGCAGACACGGCAGTGCCCCGTGCTGCGAGCACGCGTGGATGGACATCACACACATCCCAGCCGAGCTGCTCGGACAGCCACGGGCGCTGCGGGGAGCGAGGGCCAGACCCCAAACCCCGATCCCTGCAGCTCTTTGGCACCTCGGACCTGCTGCTTGCGGGGGAGAGCAGCCAGTGCCCCTCGCCAAAGCCCCAGCTCGGTGCCCCTCGTGCCAAGTTCCAGCCCAGGCCAAGGAGAGGATTTGCCCTGCGGTTGTTCCCTCTGAGCTTTTTCCCAAATAACCCACGCGGGACGAGTGGGGGAAACTGATACATTATATTTGTAGAATTTAGGGGGGAAATTTAAAAAAAAAATTAAGAGTAAAGTGATCTCAAATCCTCGGCGATTTTTGTTGAAGCGCTAATTACGCATCACCTTAATTAGCGGATCAACCCCCCCTTTCCCTGCCCAGCATCCATAATTGCCTAATTGAACAGATCCGGGCCAGCACGGGGGGGACCCAGGCACGGCGGGGACCCGGCGGTGGCGGCCCCGCACCTGCGAGGGGCTCCGCACCCGCGGGACAGCTTCGGGGACATCCCGGCACCGAGGGCAGGGCACAGCAGACTCGGGATCTGGGCAGGGACTGGGCACAGGGAGAGCTTTGGAGATGGGGAAAAAAAATCTAAAAACCCGAAAGAACCATAAATTTCCTTCCTCCGTGCGTTGCAGCTTTGGAAGCGTCTGCGGGAGCACAAACGCCACTTCCCGGCTCTGGAGCTCAGCTCTGCGTTCGCTCCTCTCCCTCTCCCTTTCCCCTTCGCTGTCTCATCAGCCTTAATTAAAATCAAATTAATAAAATATTAGTAAACGGGAAGCCTGTTCTCTCCTCGAAGGCGAAGCCTGAAAACGAGGGATGGGTGCCGGGCACGGCAGGGTTGGATTCACAACCATTTTCCTGCCAATCCAGGCAGCCCGGAGGATGCACCAGCGCTGCCTGAAAACTCCGGCCCCAAAGTGTGCCTCGGTCCTATTCCTAACAGTGAAAAGCAAACGGGGAAGCAGAAATATCCGCCAGCGTTTGTCAGCACGAGCATTTATTTAAGAGCCTATCCTGCCCTGCCGTGTGTAGCTCGGTGTTGTATTTATTTGTACTCTGAAATTCAGGGATTTCGAAAGGAAACGAATTCGCTCGCAGCGTGCAGCGCCCGGCTCCTGTGCCCTTCTCCTGCTCTGCATCCTCAGCGTGCCAGCAGCGAGACCCCGGCTGCTGCAGAGCCTTCTCCCCGCTCACCCACATTTTATTTTCTCGCGGAAAGACGAGGCCCTTGGAGCCGGGGGCACGGCGTGGCCTTGTCCCTGCCCGTCCCTCTGTCCCCTCCGGGGCTGCGGGTGGCCGAGCCCCCGGAGCACAGCCCGGCCCTGCGGGGGATGCGGGGGCAGCGCTCACCTGAGCGCCGGCACCCCCGGGGCTGCTGCACCTCCTGCACTCTGAGTGAGTCTCATCTTTTGATTTCCAGCCGTTTCTAAAAGCTCCCAGCTCGGCCGGGAGCCACAAAAAGAGCGAGAACCGTTCCCGGCTCCGGTTCAGCTCCGCTGGCCCCGGTACCTGCCGCTCTCCCGGTGTGAGCGGGGCTGGAATCGCCGAGAATTCCGCTCCCCCCCAGCGCACACGCGTTCGCCCCCTTTCCCAGACAGGTAATATTGTTGAATTCCCAGCGGAGCCTCACATCTGCTTAAAATATTGTCCAATGAAATGAAATTCTGCAGCACAGCGTGTTTTTAAAGCCCCGCGTGCCGCTGCCTCGCACGGCTCGGCGGCCGCGCTCCGGGGCCGTGCGGGCTTTCCCCGCAGCCGCTCCCGGGGCTGGGACACCCAGGAAATAAAGCTGGGAAGGGACCTGGGGGTCCCGAGAGGTGAGAGGAGTTGTCGCTACCTCGCCGGGCAAAATACAGCGAGATCCCACACTCGTGTCCGTGTTTAATCTGTTTGGCAAATAAATACTCCTGGGATATTGAAACCTTAGCTCTGGACTACTGTTTTGAACCGTGATCCCTAAAAAATCCTCGGCTGAAACCCCATAAACCGTTGGGCCTTGTATTGTATTAAACACCTGATTTTAATCAGGACTCAGCCTCCGAGCAGGCGCTCCCAGGCGCGTTCGCGGGGCCGCGGCCGCAGCTCCGGCCGCAGGGAAGGGCTCGCTCCCGGCCCCGAGCTCCCAGCGCTTCCCCGAGCTCTTGAGATACCGAGGAATAGAAAATCTTTCAGTCCTTAAGTGCAGGAGCTCGCTGAGAGCTCACGGAGGGAGCGTGGAGGGTCCCAGCCGCGCTCAAACGCGGCCGGATCCGCATCGCACCCACCGGGACACATCTGTAAAAACCCGCACTGAATCCGCCCGGGGCACATCTGTAAAAAATCCGGGGCCTTTTCAAGAAGTGAAAAGAAAGAGAAGGAGAGGCGAGGGGAAAATAAGAAAGAAAGAAAAAAAAGGAAAAGAAAGATAAAAATAAAGAAGGAAAATAAAAGTAAAAGTGAAATATTCCACCTTATTTACCCATTGAACTTTGCTTTTCCAGCCAAGAGAGCTCTCTGAAAATCATTCCTCACTTTAACAATCTAAAACAATAAGTGACGACTTTTTAAAAAAAGTTATTATTTGAACGGGGACGCTTAAAACGAATGTTTATTGAAAAAAACTAAAATAGAATAAAATAAAATCCCTGGATTAATTTAAAGAACTTTCCGAATAACACCCCACTAAAGAGTGAGCCATCCCGCCCTGAGCAGCGCTGGTGCCCGCAGAGCCCAGGGAGGTGTTCGGGGGACACACGGCCACGCTTTGGGGACAGGGGGACATTCCTGGAGCGCGAATAAAAACGTCGCGACACCAAAGGTGAACGCCGGGGCCTGGGGCTGCTGCGTGGCGGCCGCAAAACAGGAGCGGCGGCCGGAGCTCGGCGACAAACCCGGCGACAAAGCGACTTTGTGAGGAAAAGCGGCTGCGTTTGGAGAGGGGACCCCCTGGAACGGGAGAAGGGGAGACCGCGGCTCATCCCGGGGGGCGGCACCAGCCCTGCCCGCTGACCTTGGCGGGGGGAAAGGCTCCGAAATGACGAACTTGAATGACAAAATCAACCTCGGAGCCCACGTGTGCGAGCTGCAGCGCCCGTGACCCCTCGGCAGCCGCGGGGAGAAGCTGAAGCCCGGAGGGGTTGGCGGGGGGGGCTGCTCCCCATCCCCTGGGGGGGATCCCCCCGCCCCACGCCCGGCTCTGAGCGGCCCCAGATCCCCCGTGGGGCTCCCGTGGAAAGCACGCGAGGGAAGCGGAGCCCGAGGCTCCTCCGAGCGCTACGAGCAGAGTTTCCAGCGGGGCACGGACTGCGCTGCAACTTGGGCAGCTCCAGAGATTTCGCACGGAGGCAGAGCGAAACAGAAACTAAATAATAGTAATAATAATAATAATAATAATAATAATAATAATAATAATAATAATAGTAAAAGGATGGACAGGCTGCCCGAGCTCCAGGATCTGCGCTGCCAGCGGAACCTAACAGGGAATCACCGAGGAGCCATCCCGAGCCTTTGCAGCGGGACTCTGCGGGAGCGGGGGCACAGAGGACCCGCTCTTCCCTACAAAAGCCACACTCTCTCCTCCTCGGAAAATCCAGTCTAAAAACGACTCGGAAGAAAGAACGAGCGGGAGAGGGTCCGCTGGAAGACGGAGGGAAAAAGCTGCGCGGGACTCACGAGCTGCAATTCCACCCCCAAGTAAATTTTAAAAAATTAAAAATTAAAGACACTCCCCCACACTCCCCTCCCCCAGACTTCTTAACCCCCAGCTGGGACACCCGAGCTGCCTTCAGGATCATCCCTCTGGACCTGCGACTCCAAAGCCCCTCACTGAGAGCGGATCCATTTTTGCTACAAATTCTCTTCCTTCCCTCTCCTCGATAATTGTTCCCGAGACCAGAAGGGTTTCTCCCACTCCCCCCCCGCCGTCTCTGCCTGTCTCTCTCCCCCCTCTCTCCAGCGCTCCCGTCTCTCGGCTCCCGCCGGCAGATGCCAAACGCAGACCTCTAGCGCCCACTATTTCAGATCCCGGGAATATTATTTCACAAGACTTGGAACGACTCAATAAAAAAAAAAAAAAAAAAAAAAAAAAAAAAAAAAAAAAAAAGTTGCTCGCTATCCCCTTTCGTCAACTTCCAGCTAACTTTCGCTTTTCTCCCCCGGCCCCGCCGTGCCCGCTGTACGCGGAGCGGCGCGGGGCAGCGCGGAGCGGCGCGGGGCAGCGCGGGGGGATCCGCGCCCAGGGGTGGCGAGCGCGGGGCTGCGGCGGCCGCGGGGAGGGCGAGAGGGGCTGAGCCCCGAGCAGCCCCCGGCCCGGCTCCGTGCCCCCGGCCCCGCCGCCGGTACGCGGAAGAAGGGAGAGAAAGGACCTACTTTTGGGCAGTTTTCTCGCCCTCGCCTTGGATCTCATCGTGTCGGCGTGTGGATTCCTCTCCTCCTCCTTGAGCCCAGAAGCAGCTACACACTATCTTCATCTCCCCAGCATTGTCAGTTTGGACACCTTCGCACATGCGCACAGAGCATTCAATCTGACACCCTCACCAGGGCCAAAAAAACTTTCCAATGTATTCATCATCATCGGGCTGGTTTGGTCTTTTTTTTTTTTTTTTTTCTTCTCTCTTTTTTTTTTTTTTTTTTTTTTTTTTTTTTTTTGTCCTATCCTCTTCCTCAGACCACTTATCTCTGCCCCCTCCTCTCTGCCGGCACCATCACAGCCTTCCCCTGATCTGCCCCTTTAAGAAAAATCAGCCCTCTCTGCTCCTAACCCTCCGCACACTGACCTTACACACTGGACAATATTTAAGGATCAAGGTGCCATCCTATAAAGAGGTGATTATTATTATTATATTTATTATTATTGTTATTATTATTATTATTGTTACTGCTAAATAGCAATGCTGTAGAGAAAGTTTGTTAGCAGTTGTCATCTTGTAAACGTTCCTAGTTTGGACATGCTTTTGTTTTTAATCTGAAAAATGTTTATTTACGTAACTTTTCGACCAGTGTCTCTTTATTTTCTTCCTTTTTTTTTACCCTTTTTTTTTCTTTTTCTTTTTTTTTTTCCTATCCTCTCCCCCTTCGGCTCACGGGGGGTGTTGCTTAACTTGAAAAATAATAACTTTTAAAATAACAGAACTTGCGCTGTTGTGTTTTTGTCGGTATTTCTCGTGTTTCTACCAGAATTTTTCCAGCGTTCGGCAGCCTCGCTCCTCATCCCCGGCTGGGGTTTGTCGCTGCTTGCGGGGTTTTTCCCCTCGGTTTTCCGGGAGGGCCCCGAGCCCCGCAGCCGCCGGGAGGGGTCGGGGAGGGAGGGCGGCTCTGCTCTGCCTTTCAGGTGGAAGGCAGCGCTCCCCAGGGACGGGGGGAAGCCGCCAGACACCCGAGGAAAGGGGGGAGAGGAAGGACAGACACCCCCGGAGCTCCGGGGAGCCCCCCAGGACCTGCAGCCCCCCCCGAGCGGAGGTAGCGAGCGCTGGGGCAGAGCCGCTTTGAAGAGAGGAGCGAAGTGTAAATAGCTGGTGATTGATGTGCTGGCTTTGACTGCGGAGAAAGCACTATTTTAATTCAAGTGGCCAGGTCAGATGGTCACGGAAGAAGGTTGAAAGGTAGGATTTAATGAGATTAATATGGAGAGAGGGAGAAACGCGCGTCGTCTTAAACATTCCATAAAATACTCGGGGTGAGGGCAGCGCGGCGCTCCGCGCTGGAGGTGCGGACCCATCCCGGGGAGCCCTCGCACCGAAGGGCACCGCAAAAAAAACCAAAAAAAACCAAAGCAAAACTTGTGTGGGTGCGTCAGGTCCCTGCTGGAAGCCATTCCGGCAGCTGCACTCCTGCCCTGCAGGTGGAACTGGGGAGGGGGGGGGGAATATTCCTGCTAATTACCGGTTTTCCCCTCCTCAATAAACTCTTTAATTGCAAATGGGAGCAGAGGCCTTTCAGATGCTACCGAGGAGCCGGCGTTCGAGGGAAGGGTGGGGGAGCAGGAGGCCAAATAAAATAAATCCGTTTGAAGGGAACTCGGAGCCACGTGTCGCCTAAAATGCCGAAGCGGTGCCTGTGAATTCCTGCCTCGAGGACGCCGTTCCACGGCGCGCCGGGCACCCCGAGGTTGGAAAAACAAGCTCTTCCCAGCCTCACCGGTGAAACAGGAGCTCGAGTGTTTCCAACTCATTGAAATATTTCTTCCAGCCATCCTGGACGCTCGCTGTCCCCGCGTCCCCCACCGAGCTGCTCCCGGGACGGGCGGATTTCAGTTTGAAAACGTCGTCCCGGGTTATTTCTCGCTGTTATTGCAGCGCTCAGAGCCGTGGCTGGCCAGGGGAGGATGCCCAGGTGCCGAGGCAGAGAGCGAAGGTCACGGAGGGCAGCCCGAGCCCCGCACAACCCCGGGTTTTGTTTTATTTCCAAAACCCCCTCATGTCCATCGTCCAGACCCCCCCAGGGCTCAGCTCCTGCGGGAAACAGCCCCGCTCCAGCCGAGCCGCTCGGGGATGTTCGGGGAGAGGCAAAACGCGTTCGGGGCTGCACGGCTGGGGTGGGTGTGGGGGGAACCCACGGTTTAGGCGATGATTCTGCAAACGAAGGCAGCGAGCAGCGATCGAAAGCCGCCGTGCCGGGGCTGCCCCGGTTGTCCCCGGCCCCTCGGGTGTGCCGGTGTCGCTTCCCCGGCTCCGGCCGCGCTCCTGCCGGGCCGATCGGCGGCGGCCGGGCTGGAACGGAGCTCCTGCAGCCCACGGAGCGAGGAGCAAGGCCGGGCTGAGGCGCTTTGCCGGCCCAGGAAAGGGGGGAAAAGGCAGGAAAAAATATCCTCTAAAATAAAATTAAAACTGGGTGAAAAGAAAGTGGGAAAAAAAAATAAAAGAGAACGAATTTGGAAGGGCCGGTGGCGGGGTGTGCTGGCCGCGGTGCGTGTGGGGAAGGACACGCTGTCCCCGACACGAGTGGGATCCCTTCTCACTGCGGTTCCACCCCGGGAACGGGCCCCGCTCCCCCAGCTCGCTCCAATCCCAACAGCTCGGGGAGCGGCGGGGACACTGCGGGGACAACGCGAACGGGACACGCTCCTGCTCCCCCCGACAGCGTCCCCAGCCCCACGGGTACATCCCGGCTCTGAGAGGGGGTGCTGGGGCTCAGCAGAGCCCGGTGTGCGGCCGGGCAGGGAGATCCTCGCAGCCCCCCCGGAACCCCCGAGGCGCCCCCCGTGTCCCGCCGGGCGAGCATCCCGCGGTGGGCACCGGCTTTTCCAGCCTGCACCTGTCGGAGCGCGTGTGGCTTCCACGGGGAGCGGCAAATGAATGCCCGTGGAGGAAGGGAGAAGCGCCAGGAAGCTTCTCGGCGCTGCCGGGTCAAGCCGGGTGGCTGCCAAGGAGCCGGCGCAGGGAGCCGGGGCCCTGCCCGGCCTGGAGCCGCTCCGTGCTCCGCCGCTTCCCCAGGAACTCTGCCCACGGCCAGCCTGGGGCACCCCGGGGATGGCAGAAGGGGAAAACCACTCCGGTAAAGGCGGCTGGTTTTCAATAAGCGTGTCGTGCAGGGAAAGAAGCGGCCAAGCCGCTCTGCAGCACACGGGACAGGGACCCGCCGGGTGTCTGTGGGGTCTGGGGGCTCAGGGAAGCTGGAGGGACCAAAACGAGCCCGCTCGGGCTCATTCGACCCCCTCCAGCCTCGCCCCGCTCGTGGAGATTTCATCGCGGGGTCCCCGCAGCTCTGGGGAGGGGGCGCTGGAGCCGCAGGAATTTACGGGTGGGTTCCTTGGCATCTCCAGCACAAGCCATGTGTTCCCAGGTGTTTTACAAGGAAAGCACGCTCCGGGTGGGCTCGGGTGGGCACCCACGGGGCACCCACGGGGCACGGATGAGGGGAAAGGAGCTTGGCCAGCTTGTTTTGCACAAGCATTTCCAAGCGGTAAAGAAGATTAAAAGGGTTGAGCCTGTCCAGCTTGTCCGGGCGCTGCCGCACGCCCCGAGTAACCCCTCGCCGAGGATTTTCGCATCAATCACTCCTTGTTTCTGCGCACGGTTGCGGCGGGATTAAACCGGGAATTAATATTTTAAACTACGCAAGAGCCCGGTGGCACAGGACGGGGCTGCGCTCCGCGGGGTCGCGGATCAGGTGCTGAGAATGTCACACGCTTCCCTGGGGATTTTCCCCTCCTAATCTGCCGCTAATTAGCGGGAGCGCACCCACGGGGTGATGAGGAGCCCACGCAATGGAGCAGCGCTCCTCGCATCCCTCTCTGCCAAGGAATTCCGACAGCTCCGGGACGCGCTGCCGAGCCCCGCTCCCTGCGAGGAGCCGGCGCAAGGGGGCGGATAAGGACAGCCAGGAGCCCCGGGCCACCCCCGAGGCTGCGGGGACAGCGGGGACACCGGGGGAGCCCCCGCCGAGCATCCTTCGGCCCGGCCGGGCGGCGGGGACAGCTTGCGTTTCAGCAGGGGTTCTACGAACGAGGCGAAAAAAAACATAAAAATAACAAAAATCAAACTCTGCGCCTTCCCAGCCCTCCCCACCGGCCGGGGTCCTCCCCCCGGTGCCACCCAGGGGTGGCTCGGAGCTGCTGTGCCCGCAGGCACAGGGTGATGGAGCTCGGTGCGGGTGTCACATCCTCCACCCGCCAGACCCTTTCCTGAGGTGACCTATTTACACTCTCATTGGTTTAAATTATTATTTTTTTTTACCCGAAAACCTTTGAGAAGCGCCGGAACAAGCATCAGTGAGAAAGGCAGAAATGGCTGCATTTTGTACAGGGGGGAAAAAAAACCAAACAAACAAAAAAAAAAAAGAAAAAAAAAGAAATTAAGTCACTCTAGCTGATCCCCTTAGCGATGAAATACAGGGGGAAAGATTAATACAGCTGCATAACCTGTGCCTGCATTCACTGTCCTGCACCTCTTCCCTGATATTCCAGCTGCACTGAAACCCGTCTGTGCATCAAAATGAGGTGATCAGTCTATTTTTTTTTCCCCCCTCCTTATTTCTAGAAGAAAACACTGGCTCCTCCGGCCATGAAAAAACACCGTGTAAATTGCCATTTCAGATTTTTCAAAAAACGTGCTCAGCTCTAAGAATTCCTCCGAATTCGTTACACTCCACGGCGCGAGGCTGCGCCTTGCTGGTCCCGGCGAAGGTAAAAATTCACGTCCTAAAATAAGAAGTCGTAAAAAAAAAAAAAAAAAAAAAAAAAAAAAAAGGGGAAAAGAAAAAGAAAAGCACCATTTACATTTGAATATCTAACTTGAACATGATTATAATTACAATCGTCAGACATCGAGCAGTGTTGTCTCCCACGAGCAGACAGTTTTGGGGATGTAAACACAGCAGTTTTAATCGTGACGGTCTCTGGGAATGAAGGGAAATTAAGGAGTTATAGCAATTTTTTTTTAGACGTTTGATCAAAATATTTTTGCCTGGAGATTGCTTGCCAAATGAAAGCAAAATGGAAACGATGGGCGCTGTAATTCAGCAGTTTTGTCGTGGAAAGAGCCCAAGCTCTGCTCTCTCAGGGCTGGGGTTTCTCCTTCCCCCGGCGCTTTTGGGGAGGTTCTGTCCTGGGGGACGTGGCCCTGCCGAACAGGTATGGGCGAGGCAATGTTCGATCAAGCATTTCCCAGCCGAGATGCCGAATTGTGAAGGCACAACAACGATTCCCCTCGGAATTAGCAGAATTCCCCCGGTTTGAAGCTCTCAGGGAGCTGCAGCAGCCGCCGGGGCCGGGGCTCGTTCCCCTTTTGGGGCTCCCCTGGCCGGGCACCCCCCGACCCTCCCCAGCAGCCCCGAGCCAGGAGGGGAAATTATCTTTAATTAATTGAATATCGTGGGGGTGCGGAGGGTTGAACCCCAAAACGCCGCAATTGGGAATTTCCCCGCTCCCCGCAGAGCTCTGGGGGTGACCCCTCTGTCCTGGGGGTCCCATCAGAGCCCTCGGGGGGTGTCCTCGCCTTGTGGGTGTGCAGGGCTGGGGCTCAGCCCCCCAAATTGCTGCCCAAACCCCCGAGGGGACACCCAAGGAACCCCCGAGCCTGCTTGACTCGCGCTCCCCCCGCTAAGCACGGCTGCGGCGGGGCTGGCTGGATAATTATTAGCTATTAATTGAGTTCAAGACCTTTTGTGGCGGTGGGAAATGAGGAGCCCAAGGAGGGGCTGCTCGCAGCCAAGAGCCACGGACGCGCCGTCCAGGCCTGACCCAGAGTCCCGGGGGCGGGGGGGGGAAAAAGGGGCGGCAAGAATTCATTAGGTGAAAATTATAGAAACTTCAGAGCGAGGGATTTATTTGAGAGACACCTTCGGGAGCTGAGAGGGGAGCGGGGGGAGAGGGCGATGCTCGACGGGGAGGGCAGGGGGTCCCCGGGCAAGGTGAGAACGGAGCCCCCCGGAGCTGCTCCTGCTTCCTTATCTTTGCACCTTCCAATTAAAACTTCCCCCAAATTGCCCAAAGGCTGATTTGCATGCAAGGGACCCCGCTCAAAGATGCTAACTTATTGTCTCCTCTCAGAACTTAACATTTCTCTCTTCAGTTCCCACTTGAAAGAAGTTTTAGAACAGTATTCAAAGACTGTCCAAACGAACAAAACCTTCCCCTTCGCTCGGGAGAGAAATCCGGTGTATTCAATACCAGGGCATATTCTCAGAAGTTTGCAGATTTGGGTTTAAAGGCGGTATTGTTCGTGCCTTTTCCTTGAAACTTCTTTATTTTTTTTTTCTCCCTCAGACTACGGCTCACATGCCTGCAAAGGATTATTAAAATAAAACATCATAGACCGTTTTTCCTCCTTTTTTTTTTTTCTTTAGTGTTTAGAATTACTTTTCTGAAGGAGCTTTCCAAGCATCCCCCCCAGTCCCGCAAGTCATAATTAAGAACACTTTTTTTTTCCCCTAACAAACAGGAAAAGTAAAGACTCAAACCCTTCTCCGAATGCTCCTTTTTCTTTAAACACCAACAGCGTTCTAAAATCGGAAACATTTATCTGTTCCCAGAACACCTGAGAACATTCTCGGGGCTGGACAGACGCTGTTCTTCTACAGCTGAACAAATGAAAGCGGCGAGATTTTGATACCAGAAGCATCTGGGAGAGGATAAAATAAACGGAAACCCAAATTCTTACTGGGTTTGGGAAAAAAAAAGTCTAAAAAACTGTTTACAAGGCGCCGGGATCTCTGCGTTCAAACACCCCCTTATGCAGGCAGAGTTTTCTTTTTAGGATTAAAAGATGATGATCCAATGGGCTGAGGATGTAAAACTCCTCTGGGCAATGCGATAAACTGCAAAAAGCCGGTGGCAACTCATTCCTGATTAACTCCTTTTTATAAAGGGGGCGGAATGGAAGCGAACAGGGACCCGACGGGACACGAACATATTTTATTCATTTAATACAAAGCAGCTCCTAAAAAAAAAAAAAAAAAAAAATCTTTAAAAAGGCAGTTCAGAGCATAACTCACGGGCCGGGGGGGGAAGGCAAAAACCTGATGGGGTGTGAGGTGATGTCGCCGTCATCCCTCGCTCCCGAGGGAGCGGGGCAGAGGCAGGGACCCCTCCCCAGGCTGCCCGAACCCCCGGGACCCCCACCCAAAACCCCCCGGCAGGACCCCGGCTCTCCCCGCTGACCTTAAAGCGAATCAATGAAATGGTGTAAGTGCAGGGAGCACAAAGAGCTCCTGTGCTCGGCTCTGCAGATCATAACCAGAGATGGGAAAGTATTTACGGGACTCTCGGAGTGACTGGTCCATCACTACCGAAAAAATAATATTTTTAACCGCAGGGAAGCAAGAGTTCATGTAGATTTACAAACGAGGGCTTGCTGGAGAAAGTAACTGTAAGAACATGTGTTAAAAAGGCGGCAGAAAGAATTCCATGGATTTCCATGAGAGGTGGATCGCATCCAGGAAGAATGAGTCAACTCCATTCCTTGGGCAGAGCTGAGAATTACAGCAGGCACGCTTCGGATCACCTCGTGTCCCCCCCTGTCCGTGCTGCTGTCACACCAACAACCTCTGAAATGGGGTTATGCCTTACAGCCAGGTGGGAATTCTTTTTAATCCCCGGAAAATTATGTTTTGGGAAATATATCCCCCAAAAGCCTCTGACACCATCCAAGGCAGGACAGCACAGCTCAGAGCTCGAGGAAGGTGAAGGACAAAATTTGCACATCACAGGGATCCATTCCTCTGCTCTGGCTGCCAAACCCCGTTTCTCCTTCCCCCACAATTCCATTGTTGAGCCGGGTTTTGGGTTTTGGTTTCATTTGCACGGAGGAGATGAAAACTCTGGAAGCCACTGCAATGTTTCCTCCCAGGAACGAGCAGAAGGTTGAATTGAGAGAAAAACCCTTCTCCACTCACAAATGCACATTTATTGTGGGGTTTTTTTACAGGTGGAAGAGCAAACTACTCATTTTTTTCAGAGATTTGTGTTGAAAGAGCAATGGACAAACAGAGTTCTGCTCTTTGTATTTGGTCACCCCAATTTTCACACAGACCCTCCCACACTTCATTAGCACAAAAATACCACATCAAACATCTAGCAGGGAGCTCATCAGCCTTCTCCACCTTGCTGGTGGCTTTTTAGCCCAGAATTTGGCCAAATGAGAGCCTGAGGCAGCCCCACAGGGACGCCACAGTTTTGTTGTGAGGCGCAGCCCGTGATAAGCTCATCCCTGAATAGTGAAAAACCCAAGCTCCAAAAGTGTGGTTAGGAAATGAAATGCAAATATATACAGAATAGCCAGTGGTTCCTGTGGATGTAAATGCCTGCCTAGCTCATGAGTGCTATTTTCCAGCCAGCTTTCCAAGCAGAGCAGCCCTTGCACTCCTGTATCTACAATTGTGCCATTTATAAGCCAGGAGCCCACCTCACCCCAGCACTGGTTCCTGCAGTGACTCATGTTCCACTGGGTTATTCCCAGCAAGATTTGTGCTAAAACAGAGCAAAGAGCAGAATTTTGGGGAAGGAATGGCCCAGTTGGGAAAGCACCAGACACTCTCACTGTTCCTTGTTAAAAAAGCCGAAAACTGCTTTACAGCCTGTGTGAGAGAAAGGCTTTGACAAGTGGCATTAAAATAAAATATTGCACTGACATCTGGGTCAAACAAAAGTCTGGATGAATAATTCTGGCTCAGGTTGTGGATGCTCCATCCCTGGAAGTGTCCAAGGTTGGATGGAGCTCTGAGCAACCTGGGACAGTGAAAGGTGTCCCTGCCCTGCCCACGGAATTGGATGAGATTTAAGGTCCCTTCCAACCCAAACCAGTCTGGGATTCCATGCTGGTAGAAGGAAATAAAGTTTCTGAATAAAGGATGAAGTGATTCATTAAAAAAGCAGCACAGCAAGCTGCAAACTCAAAGCCAATTTGATAAGAAGGGACTTTTTGTTTTATCAGCTCTTCCCTTTAAAATCCTGATTCATCCTTTTGCTGTGCCCAAGCTGCTCACTGTGCTGCTGGAAAAGACTCCTGGTGAAAGAATACAGGAATAAAACATAATCCAGGTGTAAGCAGGTGACTTTTATCCTCTCTGCAATAACAGAGCTCCTGCTTGGAGAACAAACCCCCCTTAAACAGCAGGGAGGGCCCAGGCAGGCACATCCCAGCCACACAAAGTGTCACAAACTGTCCCAAACTGTCCTGACAGACACCTCCAGACCTCTCAGGCTCTCATCTGGGATCCCTGCAGTGCCCTGGCACACACCAGGAGCTGCTTCACTGCCTCCCAGCTGAGGTTTTGCTCCCTTGGTAGGGCTGAGATGGGGAAGTGGTTTCATTTCTCTGAATTATAAAGTTAAATAGAGTGAACTGAGAAGCTCTGTGAAAAATAATGGGGTGAGCTCATCCATACAGAGACTGAAACACGTGAGGGGAACTTCTCTGAGTGAGCTGGAGCCTCTCTGGCAGTCACAGCCTCCCCACAGGGGCTGTCCCTGTCACCCCACACACTCCCCACATTCCCCATCTCCACCAGCTCCACCCCAGGCTCCCCAGGGCAGATCCCTCATTCTGTGGATTCCTCAATAAATGGCTCCAATGAGAGCAGAATTCAGCATCTGCCCATTCTCAGAACCTCAGCCTGGTTTGGGTTGGAAGGGACCTTAAATCCCAGCTCATCCCAGCCCTGCCATGGCCAGGGCACCTTCCTCTATCCAAACCCTGTCCAAGCTGGCCTTGGACACTTCCAGGTGCATGATAAGGGACAGCACTGCTTCGTATTTTCCATAAAATCATCACTAAAACCTTTTAACTCCTCTCTTAGGCAACCCAGAATGTGACTCAGTTACAGATCACAAAGACATTTGGGAGGGAAGTTGAGTCATAATCAGTGATTTTGTCACAAAGCTCAGCTGAAGGAACCATCCAGGCAGGGAAACTTTGGGTTCTGAAGTGTGTCAGCCACTAAATATGGGCTGGCAGGGCACAACAAGGGTTAAAGAATGACTGGGAAACAGTAAAATGGAGAAATTTCAGAATTTCAGCAAGGGGATAAGCTGCCATTGTCCCCAAGTTATTTTTTAAGCAGTTAAGAGCTGCAGCTCTTTCTGAGCTCTGTGAAAGTCCTGCCAGCAAAGCAGGTCAGAATTCTGCTCAATAATCACCTCATCCTTTAATTTCTGACACTTGGACCTGGGTATCAACACCCACCTTCACCAGGAAGGGCAAAACCATCACTTTAAAGAAGGACACCCAAAATTCTGTATTTTACCATGAATAAATAGAAATCCAGATGTGCTGGCAGCGTTGTCATTCACCAAAACAAACAATTTAACATTTTCCCCTCCCATTAAACACAAACTGATGGGAAATTGTTCATTTTGTCACTCAGCTTGTTGGGAAGGCCACAGTTCTGCCCCTTTCTCCTTTTAGCCATTTTCTCACTGCTCCTACAGGCAGACACTCCACAGGGAAATTCTGGATGTTTCTATATTAATAAAACTCCCAAATTTATCATACATCTGGTACAGATCTCTGGGAAATACAACCTTAGGTACATAAACTGTCCCAAAGTCACAGAAGTAAGGGATGATCTATGAAAGAATAACCAAAACCCAGCTCATGTCACCCAAGAACAGGATCACAGCTCACAAAATTATTCAATCTGGGATTTTTTTTTTGTCATTCATTCAAGTGGCTGCATTTTAGCAAGGGATAAAAAAAATCTCAATAAAAGAATTTTATTCTGGTAGGATGAGAAAAAATGCTAAACATGTTTTTATGGGAGAAACAGAGATAGAGCACTGGCTTGAACACTGAAAATCTCTCATGCCCTGATCTATAAATAAAACTGGTTGGGCTTTTCTTTTGTACTAAATTTAAAGGAAAGTCTTTTCCATGGAGAGTTTTCTTTAAAGCAAACTCTGCCCCAGAAGGACTTTAACGATGGTGTTTCCAACAAGCAGCATGGATGAATTAAACAATAAATGCAGGCAGGGAGCAGCTGTGTGTTTCTTTACCAGAAGCAGATGAATGTGCAGCTCAGACATGGCTGGGTTCTCCAGAAAAGACAATTCCTGATGGTTCTCCAGTTTTCCTCCACTCTGTTCTGCAGGGTTTGCCTCAGGTGCAATTTCACCTCCAGCATCATAAAAAGATTCCAGCTTGGTGCCAGTGGGTGTCAAGCAGAATTTCCACATTTTGGTGCACACACAGTATGAAATTATTGAGTTTTTGTTGAATTATCCACAGGGAAAAGGGAGCAAAGCTCTTGGCTGTGCTTGGCAGCTCCACCAGCACCCAGAGCCTCTTTCCTTCCCCTCCAGAGAATTGTTATCATTGCTCAGCTGGAAATCACCTCTTCTCCTCTTCCCTGAGCTCTCCCCAGGTCCCACCTGGAGCCACAAGGTCCCAGATCACCCCTCAGGGGACACCAGCAGTGCCAGCAGTAACCCCATGGCACAAAACCTCTGTCAGCAGAGCCCCACAGGGCACACCAGGAGAACCTGCTCTGCTTCCCAGTGCTCATTAGCCTGGTACAAATTAATATCTGTTACAGCAGCAGCCACTAATTATTGTCACCCAAATTTTTTAGACACTGTCACCTTCATTTCCTGACCCAAACAGCTGCACATGCACCACATTTCACTGACATTGGGTTTCCCAAATCATTTTCTTTATCAGCTCTGGAGTTCTACTTGCTCCTTCTTTTCCTCCAATTTTCTTCCTGTCCAGACAATTTGTGTCCTTCAGTTTTTCTCAGAAGCAAATGGGTTTTCTGTCCCTCTCAAGGGCTGCACCTGCTCTGTGCTTCTCCCTCTGCAGGAATTGGGGATCCACACCAAACCTGTGGGAGGTGAATTGATTTGAAGCAAACCTCTCCCAGCCTGGCCTCTGTGCTAGCACAGCAGGGACTCCAAAACTCCAAAATTTTGTTTAAACACAGCAAAAAACCCCACAAACATTGCAAAGGTTCCTGCCAGAACCACCCTGGCCTTTGCTGGTGCTCATCACCCCCAAGTGATTTTTTCAGCACAAACCCCAGGGATGCAGTGCAGGTGCACAAAGCAGGGATATAAATCAGGAGTTGGGTGTGAGAGCTCTGATTCCCTTCCCTGGAGCTGAGAACCAGCCTTCATCTCACCACCCAAAAATCTCAGAGAGGATGGGGAGCCCCCAGATCATCAGAGGGTGTGGGCAGAAAACTTTCCCTGACAAAGAAAAGACCAAGAAAAAAATTCCTCTCACAGTGCAGGGCAGCACCACAAGTGGCTGTTGCTCCACCTGAGTCCATGCAGGGAATTTCTCCTTGGATTTGTCAGGAGAGAAAAATTCTACCTGAAAAACCTGGGATAGTGGGAGCTGTCCTGTGGGGATTTTTAAACTCCTTTTCAACCCAAACCATTCCATGATTCTCCAAGCACACTGACTGACTGGAGACACCCCTGTGGTTGAGATTTATTCCATGATAGAGAGAGAAAAACCCCACATGTTGAAAGAGCTCACTGAGACCAAACTCAGACAGTTATTGGATTTTATCTGGGCTGCCAGTGATCCCAGGGATGTGTAAAGCTCATCCTGGGTCACTCAAATCAGCAGCTCCTCCCTCTGTGTGCTTGTGTGACTTGGGGAGGGAATTGTGGCAGCTCTGGGGGCTCTGGGACAGCTGAGTGAGCAGTTATGGATCCCAAAGGGTCTCTATTTCATCCTCATTAATGCTCATTACATTTCCAATGTTTTGTGAGCACTAAGGCTGAACTTCCTCCTCCCTACCCTGGAAATACATAAACCCTCATCCGACCTGCTGGTGTTTCTATTTCCAGGAGAGAGCAGCAACTCTGAAAAGAAATTAAAATAAAAAAAAAAAACCAAACAAACCAAGCCTTTCCCAGCAAATTCTGATGTATAGGATGTGACATAATGGTGCAAAAACTTTTGGCAAAAACCCCCCAGAGGTTTTAAATTGCTGTGCTCAGGTTTTGCTGGGCTGGGAGGTTCAAGGGGCTGCACTTGGCCTGGGACTGCCACAAAAGCACAGACAGTCACCTCCAGAGCGGCACAGGGATGGGGAAACAATTTCCAGGGGAAAAATATATTGAGTTGAGAGCATGGCTTGTAGGTGGCAGCAACCAGAAGGGTTTGAGGTCACTCAGGTGATCTCTGGCTACCAGGGAACATCTGCAGGGAGGGGACAGGGATGGGACAGGGATGGGACAGGGACAGGGAGGGGACAGAGACAGGGACAAGGACAGGGATGGGACAGGGAGGGGACAGGGACAGGGACAGGGACAGGGACAGGGAGGGGACAGGGACAGGGACAGGGACAGGGATGGGACAGGGACAGGGAGGGGACAGAGACAGGGACAGGACAGGGATGGGACAGGGATGGGACAGGGTTGGGACAGAGACAGGGACAGGGACAAGGACAGGGACAGGGATGGGACAGGGATGGGACAGGGACAGGGGCAAAGACAAGGACAGGGACAAGGACAAGGATAAGGACAAGGACAAGGACAAGGACAGGGACAAGGACAAGGACAGGGGCAAAGACAAGGACAGGGACAAGGACAGGGACAAGGACAAGGACAAGGACAAGCACAAGGACAGGGACAGGGACAAGGACAAGGACAGGGACAGGGACAAGGACAGGGACAAGAACAAGGACAAGGACAAGGACAGGGACAAGGACAAGGACAAGGACAAGCACAAGGACAGGGACAGGGACAGGGACAAGGACAAGGACAGGGACAAGAACAAGGACAAGGACAAGGACAGGGACAAGGACAAGGACAGGGACAGGGACAGGGAAAAGGACAGGGACAAGCACAAGGACAAGGACAGGGACAAGGACAAGGACAAGGACAAGCACAAGGACATGGCCAGAGCCTGATTTCCCTTTTCCAGGCCCATTTCCAGGCTCTGTGTTTCCCTGGGCACTGCCAGGGCAGGGAAAGCCCCCAGGGGCACAGGCACAGCTCTGCCCACACCTGGGCTCACCTGGTGCCTTTTGGGGCAACCCAAACACAGAGTGCACACCAAATTAGGAGAATCAAAAGCAGTTTATTTCTATTTATTGAAGGGCCTTCAGGTACATTTAGGGCAGGGGCTACACCCAAAAATGGGCCACAGGTTTTCACACTTTTATAAATTTGGTCCATTTGCAGATTGGGGGTTAATTCTCCAATTACAGCTTCAGCTAATGAAGGAATTTACCCCAAATTTGCTCCCAACTCATTTTTGTTTTACATTTCTCAGGTGTCCTTGATTCCCAACCTGGAGAGGAATTGTTGAGTGTGACCAAAATGGGAAAGCTGAGCTCACACTGTGCATGGAGTTTAGAGTTCTGCACTAAAGAATTGCAGAATTATAAATACAGGAAAGATATAAAAGGTAAAATCCTGAGGTATCACAGTGGGTGACAGGGCTCAGGTGCCCCCCCAGCACAGAGGGGTTTTTTTGGGGTTTGGCTCCTTCAGCAGGGCCATGGGGAAGGGGAAGAAGAACTGAAGAATTGAAATATTGAAGAATTGAAGAATTGAAGATGATGCCCTCTTAAATGAAGCCCCTTTATTCTGGGGGCAGAGGCCAGAAGGGGTTTCTCCACCAAAAAAAAAAAAAATCCTTCCTAGGTGACAAAGTTAATTTGCTTTATTTCCAGACCTTGGTGCAGAGGAGCTGCTCGTGCCATGGTTTTGTGAATTTTTGATTCCATGTTTTGTAACCAGAAGTGTGGGTTTAATAAAATTTTTTATCCTCCTTGTACATCCTTTCTTTTTCTCTTCTCTCTCCCTTTTCCTAATGAAATCTTTCCATGTTATTAATGGCCAGGGTGGATCTCCAGAGTCTGTTCTTTCCAGGATTTTCTTGTTTGCTGCAGTCTTCACATTTTTCCAGTTCATTTCCTATTTTCCTGCTCTAAACCCCACTGCCAAAAAAAATCCCCAGAGCAGTCTCTGGTAGTGGAACAGAAAATCCCAATTTTTGAGACTGGACATTTGATCCGGACCTTTGTTAATCAGCAGAAATTCAAATGTGAGCCAGGTCCAGCAGTTCCTCCAGGTGAGTTTTTATCTCAGGGAGAAGCATTTCTGAATTGGGGAACACAGAATTTATGTGGAATTAATAATCCAAGGGCATTCAGCCAAAATACAAATGCTGGATTTATAATGGGTTGTTCCATCAGCTTCCCTTGGGAATTGAATTATTAGGAATGAAATGAATGAAATGGATTTATTCCTAGATAAGATAAATGTTGTCTGAAGGGATGGACACCCAAGAATTCCTCTCTCCTGGATGGGAAGGTTTGAAAGCAGAGTGGTTCTGTAATCCCCTGTGCAGAGAAAAATTTGGATTTAATGTAATCCCTCAGCAGGAAAATTGGAACCACCACAGAGTCCTCTGATATTGGAGCTCAAGTGCAGGATGGTGCCAGTTGGAACAGGTTTGGAGTTGGGGAATTCCTCGGGACAAGCAAGGAGAAAAAAGCAAATCTGATGTAATTTCATGGATTATTGTGGGGTTTGATCACTTCTGAAGGAACAGCCTCCCACATTCAGTGCTCCTGACATGGGCACTTCCTGCTAAACACAAACTGGGATTAAAAACCATCAGCTCAGGCTGATGGAACTGCTGTTAAATACTCTGGGACTGGATTTTTGGGGTCTGGCACTGGGAATTAGGGCTGAGTTAATTCTGTTCACTGCTGGGATCATTTATCACATCTATTTTCCTTTTTAAATGCCCTCAGTAATATTTTTGTTTGTTCACTTCTTCCAACTTCCAGGTACAACCTTCCAATAACAAAAAAAAATCTCACTCTGAAAGTGGATTTCATCTTTTCCACAGCATTTCAGCACCATAAAGAAGAGAATTAAAGCAGGAACACAGCTTTATTTTCAGTAAATGGAGATGATAAAAGCTCAGCAGCTCATGTGAAGGTGAAATGTCTCCCTTATCTTAATCAGAGTTTGAAGTTTTTTTGTTTAGTTATAGATGGGATGAACCCAGATGTTGGTGGCTTGCCCTGGACAGGCTGTGATGGCTCTGGAAGTGTAACCTCTGCAAGCTGGAGGTGATCCAGGCACTCTGGAAATGCAGGATCCATCCCTCCCCTCGTAAAGGAACAATGATCTCAGCAGCCAAACCCCACAGCTCTGCATCCAGCCACTGAAGGCTGGAACCAGCATCTGGGCTGTTGTCCTGGACACCTCCAGAATCCATCATCTCTTCCTCTGGGGGGATGTGCTTCCAGGAAATCCACAGAATTTTGGCTGGAAATGCTTCAGAGGGTGTCACCAGACCACCAGCACAGCTCCCCTGCTCTGCTGGGCTGTGCTGCAAACGCTGCTCTCCCTGAGAATCTGGGAATGAAAGGGCTTTGGCAGCCCCTGCATCTGCACTTGGATTTGTCAGGGATGGATCTTTCCACATCTCCTCAGCTCCCCTGCATTGCAGGGACCCCTCTGGCATCAGGGTCACACTGTGTGGGGAGCCTCAGCTGGGGAAATGTGTCCAACAGCACCTCAGAGAGTTCCCCTCTCTGTTCCCAGGAAAAAGCAAGCAGGGAATTCCCAGAGGCTGCAGGAGCACTGGGGGACAGGGGATGGATGTGCTCAGTTGGGATGGGAAGGCTGGGATGTCACTCAAAGCCACTGAGGGCACTTCAGTCCCCAATTCCCTTCCCTGCATCCTCCCAGTTCCTCCATTTCATCCTCCCAGTTCTTTCATTTCATTCTCACAGATCCCTTCACTTCATCCTCCCAGTTCCCTCACTTCATCCTCCCAATTTCCTTAATTTCATCCTCCCAATTTCCTTAATTTCATCCTCATATTCCCTTCCTTCTCCCAGTCCCTTCGTTCTCCCAGTCCCTTCATTCTCCCAGTTCCCTTCCCTTCATCCTCCCAGTTTCTTCATTTCATCCTCCCAGTTCTTTCAATTCATTCTCACAGATCCCTTTATCTCATTCTTTCAGATCTCTTCACTTCATCCTCCCAATTTCCTTAATTTCATCCTCCCAATTTCCTTAATTTCATCCTCATATTCTCTTCATTCTCCCAGTCCCTTTATTCTCCCAGTTTCCTTCCCTCCATCCTCCCAATTTCCTTAATTTTATCCTCCCACTTTCTTAATTTAATTCTCCCTGTTCTCTTCACTTCATCCTCCCAATTTCCTTCATTTCATCCTCCCAGTTCCCTCCACTTATTCCTCCCAGTTTTTCATTTCATTCTCCCAGTTCCCTTCATCCTCCCAATTTCCTTAATTTCATCCCCCCAATCTCCTTAATTTCATCCCCCCAATTTCCTTCATTTCATCCTCCCAATTTTCTTAATTTTATCCTCCCAGTTCCTTCATTTCATTCTTCCAGTTCCCTCCACTTCATCCCCCCAATTTCCTTCATTTCATCCTCCCAGTTCCCTTCATCCTCCCAATCTCCTTAATTTCATCTTCCCAATTTCCTTCACTTCATCCTCCCAGTTCCCTTCAAGGCACCCCAGTGCTGTGGCTCAAATCTGTCACCCACAGAGCTGAGCCAGAACAATTTCAGCTCCTTTTTCCCCCAAAAAAATCTCTGGCAGTTGTCTCATCGTGGCACTTTTTATCCTGTCCATGCTGTCACAGCTTTCCCAGCTTCTGATTTCTCTGAGTTTTCTTCCTCTCCTTCCTTTTCCTTGTTTATAAATATCAGACTGGGGACACAGAACAAATCACCTTCCTTAAAGACATGGATAATGTCCATGCTCTTTGTCCCACATGCTTTTCCATTTAAAATATTTGGCCTAGGAACGTGGGAGGTAAAGAAATTATATTTGGAGGCCTTTTTAAAACATCTCTTCCATCCCCTGATTTACACTCTTTGGGACTCATTCTGTGTAAAATGTTGGACTGGTTGTACTTTAGATAAAAGAAACATCCCAGGCATTGGTTTTTTTTGAGTTTCTAATTCTTTTCACCCATATATCTCCATAAAATTGAAGTGCCAGAGCCCTTCCTCTTGTCCCTGAATTATTTTTTATTTTTTTAAGCAACATTCATAATAACACTTTAATATTCCCCTCCAGTGCTGGGCTCCTGGGTCCCACTTAGTGGCTTTTAATGACACAAGAGCAGCTCAGAGCACCTGCTGAGCAGGGCCTGGTGATTAATTCCAGTCCCAGGTGATGCTGCTCAGTCTCCTCTGTCCTGTCCTGTCCTGTCCTTCTGTGTCACCCCCTGGGACACACACAGGAGGTGGGGACGCAGAAAAATCTGAATTAAGTCACAGAATCACAGAGCCAGGACATGCTAGGCTGGAAGGAACTCACAGAATCATTGATCCAAGCTCTGGTCCTGCCCACTCCTCCCAAAATTCCATTCTGGATTCCTGGCAGTGATGTCCAAACCCTCCTGGAGCTCTTGGGGCTGTGCCCATTCCCTGGGGAGCATCCTCTGTGGGGAAGAACCTTCCCAAAATCCAACCTGAACCTTCCCAAAATCCAACCTGAACACCTTGGCCCAGCTCCAGACAAGGAAGAACCTTCCCAAAATCCAACCTGAACACCCTGACCCAGCTCCAGCCATTCCCTGGGTGCTGTCTCTGTCACAGGGAGGGAATTTTGGAGAGTGGCGGCTCCTTGCACCTGTGTGTGCTTCCCTTTGGCACAAGGGGATCACTCCATCCCCTGTCCCTCTGCAGGGCAGGAGGGATGGAGACACCTCAGGGTGTTCCCAAAGTTCTCCCCCCTCCCTGGGGAGCTGCTCAGCCCCCTCAGCCCCTGGGAATTTGCTCATTAAGACAGAGGGGTGATGAGGGGATGCAAACCCTGCTGGCAGAGCTCTCCTGGCACTGGGTGCCCTGTCACACACACCCTGAGCAGCCCCAGCTCCTGTGCCCTCAGAGAAAGCAGAATCAATTTAGGCACCTAATGCTGGGATGTCTGCAGGGGAATTGGTTTGGAATTAATCGAGTCCAACCAGGCAGTGAAACCCCAGGAACGTGTTGGGCTGCAGCCCTGGGGATGGGAGGACAATGCATATTTTACACCGTGAATTTTTTATTAAGGGCTGGGTTTTTTTTTTTTTATTATTTTTTTATTATTGGATATGAATATTTTACATGTCCGAGTTCAGAACAATGCTTTTTTTGGCTGGCTCTGCACTTTTCATGGTTGTGTACCCTTGCATTGCATAACTGAGAGAGATCCATTTACACACAGGGGGAAAGGGGACTAATGAATCTCAGCAAAGCTAACTTTACTGTGTGTGAAAAAAACAGCACTCTGAAGTTTTCCAAATAAAAAAAAAAAAAAATACATACATAAAATCCTTGCATGGAATGGCTTAATAAAATCTGAGTGTGTGTGTGTGGGTGCACGTGTGGGTCTGGGGGTAACAGAGGAGCTGCAGGCAGGGACATCCCCACCTGGAAAAGCTCTGGAATGTTCTCTCATTCTTCATCTCAACCCCCTCACACTGAGGGACTCACCTGGATGTTTCCAAAGTGGGGGAGGCAGAGCTGACCTGCAAATTGTTTGGTGAATCATTGGAGGGATGGAGGTGCTCATGCTCAGGGCTGGGCTGGGGTTTTCCTGCCCCTTCCAGGTGTTCCAGATGTTGTTTCACAGCAGATGTGCAGGACAGCCCTGCCCCTCCCCACCCCTGGGAACATCCCAGGCCAGGCTGGGGCTCTGAGCCCTGCTCTGCTTGGAGATGTCCCCACTTGGGCTGGATGGGTTTGGAGCCCCTTCCAAACCAAACCATTCCATGATTCAGAGATCCTTGGGCATCCCTGGGTGTTGGGATTGGACATTTCCAGGAGTTTTGAGCACTGCCACATTTCCACGAGGAGCTGCTGGATCTGCCAGGGCCAGGCTCCTGCAATCCCTCCATCCTGAGCATGGATGGGGAGGGAACACCTGATTTATTATCCAGGTAATTCAGCCCTGATCCTGCCTGCTCTGAGCTCTCTGAGCATCACTCAGGAAACAAAAGTTCTCCTTTCCCAATTTTCTCTGTGCCCTTGGCATCTGCATCCAGCTGATCTGGGGACAAATTGTCCATCTCCATCTCCCTTGGGACCTGCAGGGCAGGGCAAGAACACCTTCAGCATGAATGAGGGGCAGAAGATTGGAATAATAAAGATGAGAACTGTCCAGTGAGTGTTTGAATCAGGGATTTATTGTGAGTGTGATACAGGGACAAGGCCAGAGCTCTCCAGAGCCTGCAACCAAAACCAGGCAGGGTGACAAGAACCACATTGTTTGGGGAAATCACTGAGCATTGTCCTGGGCTGACATCACAGACTTCCAATAAAACCTTCAAACTCACAGGGAATGGGCAAAGTGCAAAATGATGAATTGTTTGACATTTAAAAGAAAATAAAGAGCTGCTGCTGGATTGAGGGAGGGAGAGAGGGAAAAAATGACCAGATTTTGCTGGGATAAAGTTAATTTTCTTCCTGGAAGCTGGTGTGGGCTGTTTGGGACTGGTGCTGGAGCAGGGTGGATAACAATGGGATGTTTTCATTAATTCCTGCACAGAGCCAAGGCTGCTCCTCACCCACCAGGATACACGAGGAGCTGGGAGGGGACACAGCCAGGACAGGTGACCCCAAGTGACCCAAGGGATATTCCAGACCTTGTGGCATCAGGGTCAGCATGGACAGCTGGGGGAGAAGGAGGAAAAAGGGCAAATTTGGAGTGATGGCACTTAGCTGCCACTCTTTAATCCTCTTAACCAGCCCTCTGCTCACCAAACTGGTGATTTCCTGGGACCAGAAAGATTCCAGTTTACAGAATCCCTGCAGAGCTGAGGTTGGAAGGGCCCTCTGGGGATCATCCAAGGCAGGAGCAGGTGGCACAGGAACACATCCAGGTGGCTTTGGAATGCTTCCAGAGAGGGACGCTCCACACCCTGCCTGGACAAATCTCCAATTTAAACCCTCCAGGTATCCACAGCACAGGTGGGAATACCTCAGAGGAAAGACTCCTGCAACTCCATGCTGTGGCATGGGAGCTGAGGGAATCCAGTCTCAGATGATTGGTAGCTCCGCCTGTTCAAACCAAAACTGAAATAAAAGCGAGGGGATGAATTCCCAGTGCCCTGAGGAGCCATGGCAACACAAGGTGACCAGGAGGCTGAAATGGAGTCAGGGAACGTGTGCCAAGCCCTGCTATCTCGTGGTGTGCCCTTGAGCAAAGTCGTGCCTGAGAGGGGAATGGAAAGGGCCAGCCCAGCCCTGCACAGCAGTAATGATGGGCTGCTGAAGGATGCTCGGCTGGGAGGGGCTGAGCTGGGTCCCTGCGGGTAAAACCAGCTTGGATCCAGCTCTGATTACACCAGCAGTGCTCTGTGAGGGTGAAATCTCATTAAAGCACTCACAGAGCTCTCTGGGTGTCATTCTGTGAACAGGTGAACCTTCCCTTCCCTTCCCTTCCCTTCCCTTCCCTTCCCTTCCCTTCCCTTCCCTTCCCTTCCCTTCCCTTCCCTTCCCTTCCCTTCCCTTCCCTTCCCTTCCCTTCCCTTCCCTTCCCTTCCCTTCCCTTCCCTTCCCTTCCCTTCCCTTCCCTTCCCTTCCCTTCCCTTCCCTTCCCTTCCCTTCCCTTCCCTTCCCTTCCCTTCCCTTCCCTTCCCTTCCCTTCCCTTCCCTTCCCTTCCCTTCCCTTCCCTTCCCTTCCCTTCCCTTCCCTTTTCCACCCAGGTTCCCTCTGTTTTCCAGCAATTTGTAAAAATTATTTTTTTATTTCACATCAGATTTTTTTCTGAGCTTTAAAATATAATTGTATTTGCCTTACATGGAAAGGAAAGGAAAGGAAAGGAAAGGAAAGGAAAGGAAAGGAAAGGAAAGGAAAGGAAAGGAAAGGAAAGGAAAGGAAAGGAAAGGAAAGGAAAGGAAAGGAAAGGAAAGGAAAGGAAAGGAAAGGAAAGGAAAGGAAAGGAAAGGAAAGGAAAGGAAAGGAAAGGAAAGGAAAGGAAAGGAAAGGAAAGGAAAGGAAAGGAAAGGAAAGGAAAGGAAAGGAAAGGAAAGGAAAGGAAAGGAAAGGAAAGGAAAGGAAAGGAAAGGAAAGGAAAGGAAAGGAAAGGAAAGGAAAGGAAAGGAAAGGAAAGGAAAGGAAAGGAAAGGAAAGGAAAGGAAAGGAAAGGAAAGGAAAGGAAAGGAAAGGAAAGGAAAGGAAAGGAAAGGAAAGGAAAGGAAAGGAAAGGAAAGGAAAGGAAAGGAAAGGAAAGGAAAGGAAAGGAAAGGAAAGGAAAGGAAAGGAAAGGAAAGGAAAGGAAAGGAAAGGAAAGGAAAGGAAAGGAAAGGAAAGGAAAGGAAAGGAAAGGAAAGGAAAGGAAAGGAAAGGAAAGGAAAGGAAAGGAAAGGAAAGGAAAGGAAAGGAAAGGAAAGGAAAGGAAAGGAAAGGAAAGGAAAGGAAAGGAAAGGAAAGGAAAGGAAAGGAAAGGAAAGGAAAGGAAAGGAAAGGAAAGGAAAGGAAAGGAAAGGAAAGGAAAGGAAAGGAAAGGAAAGGAAAGGAAAGGAAAGGAAAGGAAAGGAAAGGAAAGGAAAGGAAAGGAAAGGAAAGGAAAGGAAAGGAAAGGAAAGGAAAGGAAAGGAAAGGAAAGGAAAGGGATGACAGGTGACTGCTCGGTCCCAAGGCAGCAGAGGGCATCCATGAGTTTGGAGATTCATCCCCGCAGCTGCAGGAGCACGGGCGGGCCCTGGAGCTCAGTGATGAACACAGATCTCAGATCTCAGCTCTTTCCCTCTCAGTCCTGAGCAGATTCACCAAGTTCTCCTGTGGATCTTCAGGGCATCCCCACAGACATTCCTGAACAATTTATTAATCACAGGGCCAGGCAGAAATTCCCTTGTGATTTCCCTTGCCTGCATGGAAGCAGTGCACAGATGTGGCAGGTGTGGATAAAGATGTCTGTAAACTCATAACTTCCAAATTATTGAATTGAATTTAAATTTAATTGCTGAAAATCCACACCTTTCCTAGGAATTCCTTAGTTCACTCAGCCAGGATATTTACACCAGTGGAATTATTTATAAACACTGAGCATGGCAGGGCAGATTTGTTTTATAATTTCAGCAAACCTTTTCAGGATCATGACTTTCCCCAGCACCTGGTGATAAGGCAGAGATAACACTTCCTCCAATATATTCAGCTTTTCCCAAAGAAGGTTGATGCCAGCTGGGGATTGATCCCTCAGATCCCTGACATCAAATATCTCTTGAGGAGACCTCTAAGGATAACCCCAACTCACCTTGTGCTCTCTAATTTAATATTTTAATGAACATTATGATCTAAATTCAGCCTCACACGGTTCTGATGTTGGATTATTGCACAAACAGAGGTGATGTTTTATGGGAAGTGCCACAGGAGCAGAGAGATGTGAGAGCATCTCCCAGCTGTGAGAGCTCTGCTTTAACAACCACACCACCCATTCTGTGAGCAAAAACCTCTGAGCTCCTGCAGGCCATGCCCAGGGTGTGGGGAAGGGTCACAGCCCCTCAGCCCCCCTGGTTTCCCCTTTTCCTCTCAGTCCAGGCAGTTTGCAGGGCGTGGCACAGCGCCAGTCCCTGCGGGCACAGCGTGCAGGGGGCTCCTTCCCAAGTGTTTAAAAGTCTGACAAACTGTTTGCAGTTCTAGCAGGGATCAACACATTTCTAGAATTAAACCCAACGTCTTGGATGGCAATAATGCTCTGAACAAGGACTCTTTCTTCAGCCCAATGCACAAGGGACCTTTCTTTAGTAAGCTATAAAATCACTTACTATAAATCAATTATTTTTGTACTGATTTATTAACTGCTCTCCAGCTGGTCAGATTGGCACTTAAAAAAAAAAAAAAAAACCCAACAAAAAACCTCCTGGATGGTCCTACTGAAATTTTCAAACGGATTTTTCTCTGCAGCACTGCTGGTCCAACCTCATTCTGGTCTCTCCTGGTAATCCCCATATTCCAAAATATTTTTAAGCTGCCAAGCAGGGAAGCACCAACCCACATGGAGCACATCCAGCTGTGCTGGGAACTCCTTCAGAAGCCCCTCTGAAAATGTGGGAAGGAGAGGAGCTGCCCAACAGGAGCACATTTCTGAGCATGTTGGGCTGGACACGCTCCCGACACTCGGTGATGCTCCATCCTCCCAACACCTGGCTCGGGGATTTCTGCCTCTCTGGGTGTTTCAGGAGTTTGGAGTAGCTGCTCTCCTGCCTTGACAGCTCATCCATCACGGAGAATGTCCTCACAACTCAGCTTTGCTGGCTTTTCCTTTTTTTGGCTGGGATCTGAAGTGACATAACATTTTCTGCCCTGGCAATTTCCCTCTGCTGTGTCTGGGCACTCACCAGGTGTTTGGTGACACCTCTGCCTCAAATCCAGGCTGGCAGGGGATGGCTTGGCAGGGACTGTGTGGTGCCCAGGATCAGCCTGGCCTGGACAAATCCAACTCCATCTCAGCCATTTCTTCTTCAAGGCACAAAGGGTTGATGGGTCAGCACTCAGCTTCCTCACCCACACAGACAGCTCTACATCTTCTCCCCAGGATGCCACTGCCCCAGTTTCCATCAGGAAAGGAAAAGACAAAATGTCCTTTAGGACTGGGCTCCTTTCCCAGCCCAGCCATCCTTATGGCTCACTCCAAACACGACAGGTTTGCATGTGGACAATCCCAAACCAGCAGAAATAACCAAAGATAGAGCAGCTGACTGACCTTAGAGTGTCCAGAGCCCATGGCTGAGCTCATGGGGCAGATTCCTGACCCCACAGAGCAGGACACCTGGGCTGGGAATGCTGGTGACCCACGGTGGCTCCTGGTGCAGAGCTAAGCCAGAACCTTCCAGATCCTCCAGTCACAAACAGGAATCATTCCACTGAGCTCCCATTACCCCGTGATCTCAGACTGCCTGATCCCTGGCCTCCAAGATCCCAGTCCTCTGTGATCCCAATCCTCTGTGATCCCAGTCTTCTGTGATCCCAATTTTCTGCTATCCCAGCCCTCCAAGATTCCAGTTTCCCATGTGCCAATCCCCTGGGATCCCAGTCCCCTGTGCTTCCAGTCCTCCAAGTTCCCAGTCCTTTGTGATCCCAGTTCCCTGTGATCCCAGGTCCCCATGATCCCAGTCCTCTGTGATCCCAGTTCCCCTGATCCAAATCCCCTGATCCCAGTCACCCCTGATCCCAGTCTCCCATGCTCCCAGTTCCCTGTGATCCCATCCCTCCAAAATCCCAGTTCCCCCTGATCCCAGCATGCTCCCAGCCCTCCAAAATCCCAGTTCCCTGTGCTCCCATCCCTCCAAAATCCCAATTCCCCCTGATCCCAGCCCTCCAAAATCCCAGTTCCCTATGCTCCCAGCCCTCCAAAATCCCAGTCCATGCTCCCAGCCCTCCAAAATCCCAGTTCCCTGTGATCCCCAATCCCAGTTCCCTATGCTCCCAGCCCTCCAAAATCCCAGTCCATGCTCCCAGCCCTCCAAAATCCCAGTCCATGCTCCCAGCCCTCCAAAATCCCAGTTCCCTGTGATCCCCAATCCCAGTTCCCTGTGATCCCAGCCCTCCAAAATCCCAGTTCCCCCTGATCTCATCCCTCCAAAATCCTAGTTCTCCATGCTCCCAGCCCTCCAAAATCCCAGTTCCCTGTCATCCCAGCCCTCCAAAATCCCAGTTCTCCATGCTCCCACTCCTCCAAAATCCCAGTTCTCCATGCTCCCATCCCTCCAAAATCCCAGTTCCCTGTGCTCTCAGCCCTCCAAAATCCCAGTTCTCCATGCTCCCATCCCTCCAAAATCCCAGTTCCCTGTGCTCTCAGCCCTCCAAAATCCCAGTTCCCCCTGATCCCATCCCTCCAAGCTCCAATTCCCCCTGATCCCATCCCTCCAAAATCCCAGTCCATGCTCCCAGCCCTCCCAGCTCCAGCTCCCTGCAGCTGCAGCGCTGCCTCCTCCAGGGATCCAGCCAGAGCAGAGCCTTTGATTCAGGGCTGCTCCTGGTGAGCCAGGCGGGGTGTTCCTGCTGCCCAGATAAATTACAGCAGAGGATCGATGGATTTTTCCAGCCCCCGAGGCACAGAGGAGGGGGGGCTGCAGTAATTGCATTTGCATTGATTTATATTTGGACTCTCTTTGGGCTTTTGCTGGGTTTCAAAAGGAAATGGTTTTAATGAGGTCAAAAATAATGTTGAGAATCCAAAGCCCAAATATTCCAGAGACTCAGAGGGAAGGATCCCCCAGTGGAGAAGGTGCTGCTCCCCCAGGACTCAGGTCCCTGCACACCTGGGAACTCTGGGAGGGGAAGAGAGATCAAAACCAATGAGATTTTTCACTTGTGCCTCTGGCTTAGCTGAGCTTCTTCAAATATTTCCAAGAGTTGGTGAAGTTTAAGATCATTTTTTCTCCTTCTAAATATTAACTGAGTTACTAGTTTGCTTTTCTGAATAATGGGTGTGCTGGAATCAGACCTTTATCAACTGATCCTTTATGGGAAATTACCAAAAATTATTTTTAAATAGTTAGAAGTAACTTTGGCATTGATTATGGCATTCTAAACTATTTTCCCCTTTCCTCGTTACCTCATTGAAACACTAATTTTTTATAAAATCATGAATTTATGAAATAGTTTTATTTTGCTTCAAGAGAAGCAAAACCCCCAAAGAAGGAAATCTCTACAGCTTTAAAATCCAATCAGTTCTGACAATTCAAATCCGTTTACTGAGGAAACTTCCTTTAAAAAAATAAAGAAATTACTCTCTACCTTCAGCTTAAATCCATGGCTGCTGGAATTTAATTGTTTCTCCTTGTGGCCCTAAAAGCAGGGCAGCTTCAAAGCAAGGGTGGCTTCTATTAAATTTAATTACCCTTTCCTGCAGCTCACATGGCAAAGGTGCTGCAGCGACTCCAGGAAGGTGCTGATGAATCAGGGGCAGATTCCAAACCAAAATATGGATTAGAGAGCAACTTCAGGCTGCCTGTGTGCAGAGATGTTTGCAGCCCAGGTAAATTCCTAAAACAGGAGCCAGGGCTCATCTCTGTAGGTGTTATTTCCATTCTGCTTTGACTCCAGCATGTGTTAAGTGTCAGCAATGTCCCCTCCAGAGCTGTGTACATCCAGCCTGGATTTCCCCCTGCTCCCACACACTCTATTAATGCCAACAGGTGCCCTCAGCATTGCAAAGGTTGTTCCAAACATCCCCCAAGAAGCCCCATCTAATCCTGCCTGGCCTCTCTGCTGTCAACATGAGGTTCAGGATTGAAACAAGGGAATCCTGACTGGGATGATTAAACCTGGACATGGGGATGCTCATCTGTTCCCTCAGATTGGTTGTGTCACCTTAAAAAAGGACATGTGTGAATTAATTTGGGTGCTTGGGCTTTGCAATAAGGGGAATGGCTGGCTGTGTTCAGCTCAAGTGCAGTAAATTGGATTTGTGGATGAGACTGTGAGACATCAAACCCAGCCCGTGCTCACCTGGTGCTCTGGCTGGTGCTGATGTGACAGGATCTCATTTGGGAATGAGAGGTGGTTCGTTTTCTGAGAGCTCTGGAGAGCCTTGAGAGGACACAGTCTTCAGTAGGATGGATGTTAGGAAAAAGTTTTTTACTGAAAGAGTGATAAAGTACTGGAATCATCTGCCCAGGGAGGTGGTGGTGTTCTTAAAAGACATCCCTGGATGTGTTTGGATTCTCAACATTATTTTTGACCTCATTAAAACCATTTCCTTTCGAAACCTTGTGATTCTGTGATTCTGTGAGATACCAGAGCAACAGGAGAGAGAGGAGCAAAGCCACTGACCCCTCTGCAGCTCTGATCTCTGCTCTGGGACAGGGACAGGGAATGGCTGGAGCTGGGCCAGGAGGGTTTAGATTGGATTTTGGGAAATGTTCTTCCCCCAGGGTGCTCCCCAGGGAACGGGCACAGCCCCAAGAGCTCCAGGAGCCTTTGGACATCACTCCCAGGGGATGCCTGGAGCTGCACAGGGTGGGATGTTGGGGTGCTGTGGATGATCCTGTGGGTCCCTCCCAGCTCAGGATATTCCATAATGCCTTGCCTGGGTGGTTCCCACTGTCGGGGTGTGTGGATGATCCAATTCCTCCAAAGCCATCTTCCCCTGGCCCCTGGAACTTGCTATAATAGATAAGGGATCCTAGATACCAAGGCTGAGCCAAATTCCTTAAGAATTTGGTCACTCTCTAACACTTTGGAAGATAATTGGTTAGAAATTAGTTTGTGTAATTGGTCAGTTCACCTTTAGAACTTCTCACTTAGATTGGATGCTGTTCTTTGGATAAACTTTTATTGGTTGTAGTTTGAATCCTCCCTGAACCTATAAATATGATTCTGAGAGAATCCTGCTTCACCACCCTTTGCATGAAATAAAGATTCTTGTGGAACTCATCAAGTAAGGCCTCAGGTCTTTCTCTGCTGGCTAAATGTGAGCTTCTGAGAGATAGCTAAATGATATTAGCACTCTCTGGTCCTGGTAAATACCCCCAGGGACCAAAAAGGAAAGCCACAGGGGTGGAACATGAACTCAAAGCTGAGAGGCACCTTGGAAATGCAGGAAAAACCACAATTCCCACACCATCCCACTCAGGGATGAGCTCTGTCCCCACTCAGCCCATGGGGACAGCCCTCAGGCTGTGCCACCTGCTCCAGGTGCACCCCAAATCTGAGATTCCTGCTGGGAATCAGCCTGTCCCTGTCTGGAGAAACAAGAAATAAGAAACAAGGAGTGAGAGGCAGCAGGTGGGAGAGGCAGAGCAGCAGGTCAGGCTGGGAGGGGAGGCAGACAGAACAAAATCAGGGGCTGGGAGCAGCTCGGAGCCTTCCCAGCAATAATCACCCTCACAGATGCTTAGCCCTAACAGCCTGACAAGATCCCTTTCTGCACAGAGGAGCTGTTTGATTGCTCCCATACTTGTTTCCATCCCAAATCCCCGGGTTGCAACGTCTTTGTGACACTCCAAACATCCACAGAGCTCTTTGAAGTCGAATTTTAATGTGTTTATTGACACCAGTTATGATATTTCAAAACACATGGGCTACAAATTGTTACCATGCACCGTGAGTGTTTACAGTAATCCCTGTATTAAAACAAACTCAGCCTTTCCTGATGATTTTATATCTTCTTACTGACTCACTTGCCTGTGTTTATTTAAACTCCTGTTGAGGGTTTTTTTTAAAATATTCAACACTTCTGAAACATAAAAAAAAGCCAAAAAAACCCCAACCCTATCTGCAGATCTCAGATATTTTGAACGGTTTTGCCTTCATTTTTATGGGTGCCACATGGCCCAAATCTCCCTTTTGAATTTTTATTGCATGAAAGAGAAATGGTTTAAAACTCTCTGGTTTTAGTGTCTACTACTAAGAGTGATGTCTTAGAAGAATCCCTACAGAGCACAAGGCTCCTCATCCTGCTCCAAGTTTCTTGGAGCATCAAAATTCCTCAGGGGGAGCAGGACCCACTCCCATGGCTGCTCCCAGACATTCCCTCTGCAAAACAAAACAAAAAAAAATATTAATTGTGGCAGGAACAACATAAAAAAAGCACAATCAATGTTTGCTAAATGAAAAAAAATCTAAATTAGGGGAAATATATTTCCTTAATAACTCCTAAAAGATAGGGAGGAAGGGACATGCAATTTGCATACAAATTATAAAATAGAAATAGAATAAGAACAGACACTGGTCTTTAAAAGGAAACTTAAATTTCTGGCTAAATTGGAGCAGCTCTGGGGACTCCTCCATGCTCTCCTTGTCTTTAGGCCCCCAAAGTCCAACCAGTATTTCTGGGGGGAGCTGGATTTAATGGTATCCCCTAAAATGTAATAAAACCTGTGAGTGATGAACAACTGGGGAGGTGCAGAACCCACCAGGATTCAAATTTCATTCAGTGATTTGGAATTCAGCATCTGAGCACCACTCAGAGCTCACAGGTTATTTTTTCCCATGCTGGAGAAAAGCAGGCAGGATCTAGACATGGGAAGTGATGTAAAGTGTGCCTAAACAAAAATCTTAGAGGAAAATTTATATATTTAGGGCAATAATCTTGATTACTTGAAAAGAAAGAGGAGTCTTGGAATATATTTATATTTTTAAATTGTCTGAATGTGCTGAATCAGGTTAAATGACTTCACTCACCTGAGATCCAAGCACTTACCCACAAATTAACAAATTTCCTGGGAAATGGAAAAATTGAGGCCTTGGGAAATAACTCTGCAGCTCTGTGATGCTGCAGGGACCACCCCAAAACCTCTGGAATCAGCTCCCAAATCATCTCCTGCATCTCCAAAGGGGAATTCCAGGCTCCACCTGGTCCCTCTCAGCAAAAGAACTGGCACTTGACAGGGAAACTAAAGGAAAGTAGCACCTTTTATCATCCTGCAAGGAGCAGTCTGGGCACAGAGATGTTCCCAACATCTGCATCCAGCTGTGCCAGCCCCTCCCTGCCACACACATGGCTCAGGGGCTCTGCAGGTGAAAGAAATCAGAGTTCCTGGGAGCTTGAAGGTTGTGTGATGGTGAAACAGAGAAAAGCAGGGCTCTGTCACACTCAGTTCAGAATTAAACAGGCTCTGAGCTGCTCTAGAACCTCATTGCTGCTTGTTCAGCCCAGCTCTGAGCCTGTTCTGAGGGATGTGGGGCCAGGGCTCACAGGCAGGTGGCTCAGAGCTGGGGCTGGGGTAGGGAAGGGACAAGTGGAAAACATTCTGTCCTGGTTTGGAGGACAAGTGTGTGCTGAGAAAGGCAAGAGCCACTCTTTGAAATGGAGAATGTAAACCCCCTCCCTCCAAATTATTATAATTTTGAAATCAAGGGGCTCTCAGGCAAAGATATGGGAATAGGAATAACAGTTCTTTACTAGGGAAATTAAAATAGAAATACAGCACTACAAAGAACAAACCCCAAACCCTGACACAGTCAGAGTACAGCCTGACACCCGTCAGGCAGGGTATTGGCAGCAGTCCCATCCCATGGTGGCTGCATCCTCCTGCAGTGACAGATGTGGCTCAGCTGGAGCAGTGCTCCTGTACAAGGTGCAGTTTCCCTCCGGAGCTCCAGTGGTGATGTGGAGCAATCCCGTTTCCCTCTGGAGTCCAGTGGAGAAAGGGGCTCCCTTAGTGTCCCAAACCCTCTGTTTTTATCTTGGTAAGAATTGTTGGGCTCTTCCCCCTGGCTGGAGCAACTCCCAATGGGATGCAGTAATTTTATCAGTGCCACAGTGGGACTCAATGGCCATGAGCAGAAAATGACTGGCTGGAGGAAGGATGGGTTGTGAAAAGATAAAGAACACTGCCCTGCCTGGTTTATAAACCATGGCCATTAACAGGAGATATCTCCTTTGGAAATAAAGAACACTGCCCTGCCTGGTTTCAATGGATGGCCCATTAGCAGAATATCTCCCACAGAGATCAGGATCACTGCCCCACCCTCAACAGATGGTGATAGAATAGATAATTTTGGTCACATCCTGTATTGCGACCCAAGACACATTGCCATATTCCCACAATGCCATTGTTATAAATGAGAAACAAAAGTCTCAATTTTTTTAGCAAAATTTAGATTGCTTTGTTTTATATAGACAGAGCAAAGCAGCGCTGGGGAATGTGAGGGGTCACTGCTCACTCCATGCTCCACCAAATCTCCGTTTGCAGCTTCTTCTTACAGCATGTTTCTTTGTTTGTAATCAATATTTTTGGGTTTTTTTTCTGTCATAATTTTGCCAGGCAAGTAGTGGTGGTGAATAAACATCTGTATAAAATCTCTGGGAATCAGTCCCATAGATACCATCTAGTCTTGGTAGATAAAACTGGAAGAAATCAGGAAGTTCTGGTCTTGTAGATAGGCAGTCATTGATAAAACAAAGGAAAAATCAATCAGACTATTGGAAAGCCTGATTTTACAAACTGGTAGTAGATACAAGTTATTTAGAAACATAATATTCATAACATGGGGATTTAAAACAGAATGATTTAATCCCATTTTTCCTCCATCAAGTGTCACTTCAGACCTTTGCATTTGATGATTACTTTGATGATTAACAGGAATTTTTCAATGATCACACGTGGAGGGTGCAGGGTCCTCTGGAGCAGGGCCAGGGGCTCAGGTCAAAGCTCAGCCCCACGTCCCACGAGCTGCTGGGGAACATCCCTCAAACCCAGCTAAGCAAACAGCCCTGAGAGCCAAGTGCCAGCTCCAGCTGGCATCCCAGGGAGTTCTCCTGCACTTGTGGCAGCTTTTGGAGGTTATGAAAAGTTTACTAATGAGAAACATGTCTGGCTCTGGAGGAAGAGCTGTAAATGACACGGGAATGTGAAACTCTGGTGGCAAGTCTGGAGCAGTTGCTCCACACCCTGAGAATGGTTGCTGTTTGTACATCCCAACAATTCTGGGGTCAGGGGAGTTGTCTGCCTGCTCTGAAGGTGTTCACACCACTAAATATTTAAAACCATCAATGACATACAAGACAACTTGTGCTCCTCAATGATTTTGTTCACTTCGGTTTGTGGGACCAGCTCTTCTTTTGTAAATAGGAATTTGATCCAGAAAAGGGCTGGGAGAGCCCTGAGCAACCAGGGATCCTCAGCAAACAACTTTGGTGACTCTCTCTAACTCATCTTAGCAAATTTCTGTTGGGAAATAATACCTTGTTTTGAGCACTTGCAAACAACATTTTTTCCCCCAGCACAGGCTTCTCAGCAATCCATTCAACCCCAAACACCCACTCAGAGGCAAAAATCAGCACCAAAATTGAACTGACAGATGAGAAAGCAGCAAATCTCAAGGGAACTTTCCTCCCTGGTGGGTCTGCTGGGAGCAATTCCAGGCAGCTCTGCCAGGGCTGGACACCCATCCTCGCTGGGAGCCAGATTTTGGGTGCAGCAGGAGAGCAGGGCAGTGTTTGTCTGTCTCCCAGTGCTATCCATCACTGTGTTTACCATATTTTCCTTTTCTTTCCATAACTTCTGGCTTCACTCATGTCTGGGTGTTTTCTAACCAGCCTTGAGGTAATAAATCAAAGCTGTCAGCGTTGGAAGAAAATTAATGTGAGAAGTTGTTCCAAAGGCCACCAACCTTTTCCCTACTCCCTGCGTGCTGTGTTAATCCAGGATTCCTCAACAGCTTTCAAAGTTTTCCTATTTTCACAAAGTTTTGAGGCTCCAGATGCCTTTTTTTTTTTTTTAATTTTTTTAAAGGGTGGCTTTGTACCCTGCATTGGCCCAAATTGCCAGAGTTTCTTCAGGTTTCAGAGAGAAATGAGGGTGCTCAGCACAGCTCCAAAGCTGACCCTGGGCTATCTCCAGCCAAGCCACAAGCAAAACCCAGACCCCGAGCTGGAACACGTCAGGGGCTGAATCTGGGTTGAACTTTTACAGAGGAAAAGGCCAAATAATTAGAAAGCAATCCTGCTGCTGTGCCCTGTAGTGATGACGCCGGTTGAATTATTCATCGGGAGTTATTTATCCCAGGAATGTGGCTGGCATTTCTGCTGAATACATTACTTGCAAGTTTTGATTTCTGGTTTCATTACTCACCCTGCTCCAACCCCAACCTCTTCATTTCTGAAAGTCTCTTTTCCAAGGCTGAGAAAAGGAACGCTTGGGACACAACCTTCAGCTGATGTGATCCAGCAAAACGCCTCCCTGGGAACGGGCAGCCTGGCAGCTCCAGCATTTCCCTGGAACTCTGCAAAAAGCAATGTTCTTACCCCATTCAGCTGCAGATGAACTCTGTAACCCCAGGCAAATCACTTTGTTCCCCCTCACCTCTGGCTGCACATTTATAAAATGGACAGAGTATTTCACTGTAAGATACTGTAAGGCCAGATATGTTAAATTGCCCAGTTACTATGGAAACTGGGAAAGCTCCTAATGCAGATGGATGAGTGCAGGAGCAGATGCACCTGACTGAAAAATCATGAGCAGTTGGGAACTTCATTAGGTAAAATCATGGTGTAATCAGAAGGATTGTGGGAGCCACTAAAAATTCCTTTAATGGAAAGTATCTGCTTATTAAATTTGACTCTGGGCAGACACTGAAGGTTTTCCCTTGAACATTTTCAAACTCTTACGTTGAATTGTTCTGTTGAAATTTCTTCTGAGATGTTTAGGTAGCAACTAAAATTCTGTCCTACCAAAGATCATTAAAACCAGAAGAGCTATTGCAAAATCAGCCCAGAAGTCTGAAGACTGAGGCATATTGAGAAAGAAGTTCAATTCCAAAACTAAAAATCTCATGAGCCACTTAAAGAGAAAGTACCAAGAAACTCCTGAAGGCAACTGTGGCAGTTTCCCCTCCACTGAGAGACTGCTGTTTTAATGAAATATCCACAAAACACTGCTGCTCCCTGCTTTTGGATCAGAATTCAGCTGTCAGCCATCCAGCTGGACATCTAAAGGTAGCTCAGAGCTTTTTCCAAGCACAAATGGAGAAAGGACTTCAACACCCAGGCCAGTGTGTGCCTGTTAATCCCTGCAGCAGAACCAGCAGAGAGAACCCTCTTGTTTCTTCTGCTAATATCCTAAATAAACACAGGATTTGCTTTCTTAGACTCAAAATCTGAGTGTAGATTTGGTTTTCAAAAAGGTGTTTCAGATATGGAGGTTCCCTCCCTCCTTCAACACATCCAATTACAACAATTTTGAGGCATTTCAACCTTCAGTTTGTTGTCCTATCAAATTATCTGGGTTTCTGATATGAGAAATCATGAGAAATCCTGGAGGCAGCATTTACTGAAGTGAAGCTACTCAGTTTGGGGGATTTAAAAATGGTTTTGTCACCTGGCCCCTGTGACAGGCAGGGGATCCATTCTGTGTCACTCAGGTGTCACCTGGCCCCTGTGACAAGGATTCCTAAGGAGAGGATTTTACTCCTTACCCTAAGATTGACAGTAGGACATTAATAAATGAGAAATCCTTGGTGGGAAGGCACTTAATGTCAGGAATAGAGACAACTGGGGAGGAAATCTGATCTGGGATTTTAGGAGTGGGAAGTAAAATCTAGACCTTTACAAAGTGGCAAAGACTTCTCCTTCTCCTTCTCCTTCTCCTTCTCCTTCTCCTTCTCCTTCTCCTTCTCCTTCTCCTTCTCCTTCTCCTTCTCCTTCTCCTTCTCCTTCTCCTTCTCCTTCTTTCTCCTTCTCCTTCTCCTTCTCCTTCTCCTTCTCCTTCTCCTTCTCCTTCTCCTTCTCCTTCTCCTTCTCCTTCTCCTTCTCCTTCTCCTTCTCCTTCTCCTTCTCCTTCTCCTTCCATATCCCAGTGCCAGCAGCAGCCAGGGAGCAGCTGCAGCAATGGGGAGGATTTTCCAGCTCACTGTGTGATTTGATCTCCAGAAACCTCCCACAACACTGAGTGTAAATCATTCCCAACATTATTATCCACCTGTCTGGGAGCAGAGTGCAACCACCAAGGCAACCTGAGGATCCCAGGCTCCTTTCAGCACCTGGGGAAAGGAGCCTCGTGGGTGGGATTTGATAAATTCAGCAATTCCACAGCTCTATCCCACTCCTGCAGCAGGGACAGCGCTTCCCACTGGCTGCCCCCCACCACAATTCCCACCCACCAGGGGTTTTTATTCTCTTTATTTTCACTTTTATCCCAAAATGGTGATGGCTGGAGTGTGGTTGGGTGGTGGAGTTCCAGTTCCCAGTGGAACAGGAAAGTGGTTTCAGAAGAAAATCCCATGTTTTCCAAGAACTGGTGAAAAGCCTTCTGCACCCTCCTCCTGCAAAAGCCCTCCTGGAGCAGGAAACTGCTGGGATAATGTCTCTAAGCTGAGAGAGGGCACATTTAAATTCGATATTGGGATTAAATCCTTCCCTGTGAGGTGCTGAGGCCCTGGCACAGAGAAGCTGTGGCTGCCCCATCCCTGGAGGTGTCACAGACCAGGCTGGATGGGGCTTGGAGCCACTCAAGTCCCTGCCCATGGAATGAAGAGCTCATGAATGTGGTAAACCAAAATTTTTTGTGTTTTTCAGCATAAAAATCAGTCAAATGAAAGCTGAGGTATGACAATGAACCATCAGTAAACAGCTTATAATCAGGGTTTGTTTTCCCCTTTTTTACACACACCTACAACAGTATTAGAGCTAAATAAAAATAACAGAGCTCCCTGAGTCTATTCAAACATCATTTATTTTAGAGCCTGTGAATAATTTTCTGTAGCCTCCATCAATTCATATAGTCACACATTAATTATCCAAACTGGTTGCCTAAATCCCAGCCAGTTCTTTGGCTCCAAGCCTGTAGTTTTTCACATGTTCTTCATGTAAAAAGGAAGAAATGCATAAATGAGAAATTAACTACTTTTGTACTGCTTTTAATCCAAAAATGTATCAAGAAAAGCCTGACTTTCAAACCCCTACACACTGCCTTTAATTATTTGCTGCAATTAATTTTGTTGGAGCAGCCCTATGGGAGAAGATTCTTTTTTGATACAAACCCAGAATATTCTTGGGATAATTCCTTCCATTTCCTTCCAAAGCTGGGTGTGAGTGACAAATCCTTTTCCCAAGGAGGCCAAATTCAATCCAAGTCCCTTTTGGGATGTTCCTCCTGGTGTCCCCTGCCCACCCTGTCTGTGTGTTCTGCCAATTGATGGGGGTGATTTACAGACCACAGACACCAATGCAAACAATTATCTTATTTTTACTATGAATATAAAGGCAGCACAAAAGTAAAATGACACATCCAATAAAACTGCATGCTTGGCTTTACAATGAGCAAAAATAAGCAATGCACCTAATCATTACTGGACAACAGAAAGGATAGGGACTGACAAAGATACATCACCAATTGCTTTAATACTTTACTGTGGGAAATAGAAGAGGTATAAAACTCTCAGAAAGCTGTGTGAAAGCAATTCTTAGGATGGAGAAATGCAAGAATGCTGAGGATGCAAGGACAAGAAACAATGGGGCTGTGAGCTGTGTACAGACAGGCCTCAGGGAAATATGTTAAGGCAAGACAGTAGAAATATGTAAGCTTAATAATGAAGTTTTAGCCATTGTTTTCAGCTATTACAAGCAAGCATTGTTCAAAGCAAGATAAACCTTTATGAACTGGCCTAAACAAATGCTTGTCAGCTTTTAATATTATGCTATTGGCTAGAAAATTGTTTAAAAACTTTGTAATAAAAGGAACTTCCTCTGCTGTGGCAGCAGCTGAAGCTGTTCCGTCTCCCTTGCTTGGTTCTGTAAAATGAGGCTGATGATTGTGATGGAAAAAAGGCTTTGAAAAGCTGCTCCAGCATTCCCACCCTGTTTTTTGTGTACATAGAGATATGTAAATATAAAATAAGACAAAAAAAATCCCAGGAAAACCAACACTTTACAACCATCCAGAGTTTGCAGTTTTGCTGTGAGGATCTGGGAAACCCTTCCCAGCAATTGGGAAAATCCTACACGGTGCCTTTACCCACAGCTGAGGTCTCCAAATTCACCCTGAAAGTAGCTCCAGGTTTTATAGGCCCAAAGCAGCAAGTCAAAGTGACTTAATTATATTTTCAGCACAGAAACTCCTGGGTCTGATGGCACATGTCCAACCAGGCCTTGCCCAGAGCCCAGGCCTCGAATGGGGAGGTTTTCCCCTAAAACACCCTACAAACAGCCTTTAGTCACATCAGCTGGGAAAATTTCTTAAAACACCACATTTCTTGCAGATAGCTACACAAGATTAGAGTGTATTTATCATCTATTTTTAGCTAAAACACAGCCCTGCTGCTCAGGCCTCGGCCCATCCCCGTGCTGCGGTAGGGAAGGAGCAAAGCTCTTCTCCATCAGCACCTCCATCCCCAGCCCTCCTCAAATGTCACCGTTTTCATCACACCTGAGGGGACACAGCCTGCCCTGTGCCCAGCCTTTGCTGGGAGCTGTGAATTTGTGCTGTTTGGGACACACCTGAGCAAATCATCACAGGGATGGTGTGGGATGGAGGAGCTCAGGAGCTCCCACTGCCCAAAACCTGAGCTCAGACCCCCCCAGCATCCCAAAGGAGCTGTAACCATGGGCATCCCTTTGTCCCTGGTGCCTTTTTGACCACACAAAATTTTGAGAATAAAAAGCAGTTTATTTATATTTATTGAAAGGCCTTCAGGTACATTTCAGACAGAGGAAGCACCCCAGGTGCTGCACCCAAAAACGAACGACAGGTTTTCATATTTTTATAAGTTTGGTCCATTTGCAGATTGGGGACTGGGAGGCTTTGCTGGGAGCTGTGCATTTGTGCTGTTTGGGACACACCTGAGCAGGTGGGGTTCCCTCACAATCACCTGGATAAATCATCACCAGGATGAATGGAGCAGCTCAGGAGCTCCCATTGCTGAAACCTGAGTGTTCCAACCCCCCAGCATCCCAAAGCAGCTGTAACCATGGGTATCTGTCTGTCCCTCATGCCTTTTTGGCCACACAAAATTAAGAGAATAAAAAGCAGTTTATTGATATTTATTGAAGGGCCTTCAGGTACATTTCAGGCAGATGAAGCCCCCCAGGTGCTGCACCCAAAAATGAACGACAGGTTTTCACACTTCTATAAGTTTGGTCCATTTGCAGACTGGGGGGTTAATCCTCCAATTACAGCTTCAGGTAATGAAGTAATTTACCCCAAATTTGCCTCCCACAACTCATTTTTGTTTTACATTTCTCAGGGCTTGAGACAGTGAGGTGTCCTTGATTGCCAGGCCTGGAGAGGAATTGTTGTGTCTGACCAAGATGGGAAAGCTGCAGCTCACAGTGCACATGAAGTGTGACTCTATATATAGAGTTTATAGTCAAAGAATTGCAGGATTACAAATAAATGAAAAAAAGAAAAGCTAAAACCCTAAGGCATCATCCCAGCCCTCCTTCCCATTCTCCCTGTGCCATCTCCCCATCCCTGGCTGTGCCTCCCCCAGGCCCCACAGAACACCCCCCCGTGTCTAAAAAGCCTCTTCATTCTCTTGCAAAGCCTCAATGAGAGCAAGCTCTCCAAATAAAAGCCAACAAGAGCCCACAGATTTGAAAACAGGCCCAGAGCCATCTCCTGTTCTTTTCTTGCTTGCAATGCCTCTTGATTTTGACTGAAACAGCATCTTATCCCTGCAGTCAGCTTCAAATATCTGTGTCTATACACATAAATATAAATATATAAATATATAAATATTTTCCAATTCCAAGTAGCAGCTACTGAGGGAATATTTGCCTACACAGACCAATAAACTAATCCTGAGTGCCAGGTGTGCCATAATAAATTTCTCTCAGCTCTGAGTGGTTTTGATATTCTCGCTGCTATCAAATAGCTCACACATCCTTAAAACAAAACCGATTTGTTCCAGAAAAATCACAGAACAGTTTTATTCTTAGCATAAAAAGCATTGTATTCTTTATATCTCAGACTTCCCCAGGCCAAGCACTGCCACAAAAAAAAAAAAAAAACATTCATGGTTGGGAATGGCTGAATTCTGCTACAGCAGGTTCCAAAAGCAAGTAAATCCCCGTCTCACACACACATACTTACCAGGATTGGGGATTTATTTGTCCTAATCTAACCTGAATGCCTGTTTGTAATGGAAGTGGATATCTCAACAGATTATTACATGTAACAGCAACAGCTTTCTTCAAAAATCACCAGGATTATTCAAACCCTGGAAGGGAAGAAAGTAGAGAGGAGTGTTTGAGTAACGTGATCTGCCAAAACAGGACGGAAACTCTTTAATAGCACCTTGCCAGAAACAATGCAGGGCTGAGTCTGTTTTAAACAAGATGATTTTTCAGAATATTGTTACTGACTTTTTGTATAGTGTTAGTGAGGTTTGTGTACACTAATAAAAAATGAAAGCTGCTATTAAAAACAAATCAATGGGCTGGGCCTGGTTTTGATCACACCAGAGCTGGCCATTTGCATCGGTATTTGCAGCATCTGTTCCAATTAAGACTTGTTTTCTAGTTTAAAGATATTAGTGCAATCACTAGAGTTCTGTTGAGAACATGAATAGAGCATTGTTCTGGCAGAATGCAGTTAAACAGACTCCACAGACTCTATTAAACAGCTTTGCTGCCCAATTAGAATGGGAAGGAGTCAGGCAGACAGGGCTGCACTGGGTACCCTCTGTTCCACATGGATTTTTATGGATTCATAGTCAATGAAAACGGCTAACGTGGAACATGTGTGGGGAAAGCACGGGCTGCAGGCTGGCTTGGGGCAGGGCAAGTGCAGTATCCAGCCCTTTGTCCAGATTTAATGGACACTGAATTTAATGACTGTGGCCAGTGGGTGTAAAACAGTGCCCAGGGATGGCACTGCCTGCAGGAAGGTGGGAATGATGCAGCAGGGGCAGAAATCTCGCCAAAGGCTGGGCATGGAGGAGCCTCAGCGCCAAGAAATGAATCCATCATCACCTCACACCACGCTGTGCCCTGGGGATGTGCCTTATTAGCAGCAGTTAAGAAGTGAAGGCTGTGGTCAGAGCTGGGTGAGGGTGATGCCACGGGCACTGCCCACAACATTTTGGGTTCCACCTCCAATCCCACAGCTGCTTTCCCATCCACAGCAGCGCTCTCCCACCCTGCTGTGTCAGCTCTGTGCCAGCAAGGATTCCCTCAGGGCTCTTGTGAGTCTGGATTGCCAAAGCCAGCAGGTTCTGGATGCCTGAGACCCCTGGGCAGCTTTCAGGGGAAATATTCCTGCATCCCTCTGCACTTCCTAAGGTATTCCACACCCCAGCATGCATCCCAGCCCGGCTGCCCTGACTCCAGCTAATTAGCTCTTGGAGCTTTGATGGATGGATTGATTCAGCAGTTAAACAGAGATAAATTAACTGTCTGTCCAAACAGAGTTTGAGGGAGGAGGGAATTCTGATTAGAAAGTTATTTCATGCAGTGCTGCTCTTCCTTCTCAGCCAGTGCTGAAAACCTCTCGCCTCCCTTGTGGAGGAAGCTCATGGAGCCAACCTAGACCTGCAGAGCTCCCCCAAAATCAGCACACCCAGACCTGCAGAGCTCCCCCAAAATCAGCACACCCAGACCTGCAGAGCTCCCCCAAAATCAGCACACCCAGGCCTGCAGAGCTGCCCCAAAATCAGCACACTCAGACCTGCAGAGCTCCCTCAAAATCAGCACAGCCAGACCTGAAGAGCTGCCCCAAAATCAGCACACTCAGACCTGCAGAGCTCCCTCAAAATTCTGCACACTCAGACCTGCAGAGCCTCCCCAAAATCAGCATATTCAGACTGCAGAGCTCCCCCAAAATCAGCACACTCAGACCTGCAGAACTCCCCAAAAATTCTGCAAACCCAGACCTGCAGAACTCCCCAAAAATTCTGCAAACCCAGACCTGCAGAGCTCCCTCAAAATCAGGACACCCAGACCTGCAGAGCTCCCCCAAAATCAGCACACTCAGACCTGCAGAACTCCCCAGGAATTCAGCACAATCAGACCTGCAGAGCTCCCCCAAAATCAGCATATTCAGACTGCAGAACTCCCCCAAAATCAGCACACAGACTGCAGAGCTCACTGGGAATTCTGCACACTCAGACCTGCAGAGCTTCCCCAAAATCAGCATATTCAGACCTGCAGAGCTCCCTCAAAATCAGCACACCCAGACCTGAAGAGCTCCCCCAAAATCAGCACAGCCAGACCTGCAGAGCTCCCCCAAAATCAGCACACTCAGACCTGCAGATCTCCCCTAAAATTCTGCATACTCAGACCTGCAGAGCTCTCCTGGAATTCAGCAAACTCAGACCTGCAGATCCCCCCAAGAATTCAGCAAACTCAGACTTTCAGAGTTTCCTCCAAAATTCAGAGCTCCCCAGGAATTCAGTAAATTTAATCCTGCAGAGCCCCCCAGGAATTTTACAAGTTCAGTCCTGCAGAGCTCCCCAGGAATTCAGCACATCAGAGTTTCAGAATTCCCCCAAAATTCAGCACACTCAGACCTGCAGAGCTCCCCAGGAATTCAGAATTTGTTCATCAAACCCTCAGGGGACACCCTTGGCTTGGGCTGTGCATTGGTAAAATCACTGATTCTGCACTGATCCCTGCAGGTTGAAGAACTCACCTCTGGAATTTAATTTCCCCACACTTTCAGGAGCATCTGAAATGTGTTTTATTGTGAAACCCATCGAAACACCTAAAATTCAGCAAAAAGTTTGATTTTCTCCACACTCCAAAGGACTTTTATGTTAAAATGTTGCTTTTTGTCCTGAAATGAGAAATACCCAAACATGTTTTTAAAAGGTACAATTATAGAACTAATGAAAAAATCTTTAACAACTGTGATAAGGGCTCAGAGAAAGATGGGGTTTGTTAGAATTTAAGTACCCTAACGTGCAAATAGTTTAAAAAAAACAAATGCAGCCATCACCTAAATATGTTAAACAAACAGGCATCGAGCAAGATGAATTGGAGATCATTTCATGTAAATATTAACTTTTAAAGCTTTCCAACTGACACAATTCAGGCAACAGAGAATGTCCCTTTACTTGCATCCTTGTACACTCAGCACTCCTGGAAGGGAACCAGGAGGGGAAAAGAAACAAAAACAAGCAAATGCAAGGTGAAAAATAGAACTTAAGGTTTCTGCAGACGTGGCCAAGGAAAGCTGGCACAGGGCTGGACTTCCCTGGATGCCTCACCTCCTCAGAACAGCTCTGGGAATGTTGGCCAAGTCCTAAACTCCCCCTCAGCCAACCCTGTTGTCTCCTCTCTGGAGTGTTAGAACACATGGCCCCAGCAAGCAGAGAAAAGTGCCTTGTTTCACGTGGAAAAAACTTGAAGAAGAATGATGAAGAAATAATCAGTCTCTAAGCAGGATAAAATAAAGGTTTTTCTTGTCTTTTCCTAAAATACGCTGATTTTTTTTAGCCACCCTATCTTGAAGACGCCTGTAAGGTCTGAAGAATAAAATCCTTTTCATGGTGCAAACAGGAGTCAGAGCCCACTGGCCAGGCCTCACACAGAGGTGTGGAGTCTCCTCTTCCTGGCCACCCATCTTCATCCAGCACAAAATTCACTCTGCCCAAGGGCCAGAGCTCTCCAACCTGTCTGTCCAGGCACCAGGAGCTGGGGTTTTGTTCTGCTGAGTGCTAAAGGCAGCTAAAGGCACCTTGTCCCAACCCCACAGGCCTCTTTTCCATCTTTTTCCCTCAATTCCACAAGCCCTTTCCCCCCATATTTTTCCCCCCAGCCCCACAAGCCTTTTCTCCCATTTTCCCTTGATCCACAAGGCTCTCCCCATCTCCTCCCCTCATTTCCACAAGTGTTTTTTTTCCATCTCCATCCCTCCAGCTCCACTAGCCTTTTCCCATCTCTCTCCCCACACCCACAGCCTTTTTTCATCTCTTTCCCCAAATTCCACAAGCCTTTTCCCATCTCTCCCCCCCAGCTCCACAGCCTTTTATTGGATCCCTTCCCTCCAGCTCCACAAGCCTCTTTCCATCTCTTCTCCCACAACTTTTTTTTCCATCTCTCCCTCCCAACTCCTTTTATTCCATCCCTTTCTCCCAGCTCCACAGCATTTTCCCATCTCTTTCCCCAACTCCTCAAGCCTCTTTTCCCATCTCTGTCCCACCAGCTCCACAAGCTTTTTTCCCCCATATTTTTCCCTCCAGCCCCCCAAACCTCTTTTTCTATCTCTTACCCCAAATTCCACAAACCTTTTCTCCATCTCTTCCCCTCACCTCTATAAGCCTTTTTTCCCCATCTTTCCCTCCCCACCGCCACAAGACTTTTTCCATCTCTTCCCTTCAAATCCAAAGCCTTTTTTCCATCTCTTTCCCCCAATTCTACACCTCTTTTTTCCATCTCTTTTCCCCAATTCCACACCTTTTTTTCTCTCTCTTTTCCCCAAATTCACACCTCTTTTTTCCATCTCTTTCCTCCAATTCCACATCTCTTTTTTCCATCTCTTCCCTTCAAATCCAAAGCCTTTCTTCCCTCTCTTTCCCCCAATTCCACACCTCTTTTCCCCCTGTCTTTCCCCCAATTCCACACCTCTTTTTTTCCCTCTCTTTTCCCCAATTCCACACCTCTTTTTCCATCTCTTTTCCCCAATTCCACACTTTTTTTCCCATCTCTTCCCCTCCAGCTCAACAATCTCTCTTTCCTCCAGCTCCACAAATCTCTTTTTCCATCTCTTCCCTCCACCTCCACAAGTTTTTATTCCCAGCTTTCCCCCCCAGCTCCACAAGCCTTTTTTCCCCATATTCCCCCCAATTTTCCTCTCTAACTCCACAAGCTTTCTCCCTTCTCTTCCCCCCAGCTCCACAAACCTCTCCCCCACCATGTCCCAGGACAAATCCCTGACACTCAATCACTTTTCTGATGCCTCTGCCCTGCAAATCCCCCCCAGCTTTAATCTGCATCATTGGTGTTCTGCAGGGAGAACACTCAGAGGGATCAAAATGCCCCCCATAAAGAGGAAAAAAATGAGAAAAACAGGTAAAAACAACACAGAAAGGGAATTCTCATCCTTGTACAAAGCACATTCCTTTCTCTCTGCCTTTTTTAAATTTTTTTTTTCCCATCTTCAAGGACCTTAATGAGGCTTAGTCCCACCAAGGAGAACCAAGGGTAGGAGATTTTTTCTTCTCTGCTGAAGAGGTTTTAGATACATTAAAACTAATTACTCCTTGTTTTATGCTCCAGTAGGATGAGAAATTCCCTTGAAGCTGGGATGGGAATTAATGTCAGCGGGCAAATTTTTACTGTGTGAGAAGAAAGGAGCAGGCAGCATCCAGTGGAGAGCTCTCCCCACACATTTTTTGAACAATCTCAGGGATGGTGACTCCACACTTCCCTGGGGAAGCTTTTCCAGTGTTTAACCACTCTTAAAGTGAAGAAATTTTTTCCTAAAAACCAGCCTGGCCAAACTCAAGGCTGTTTTTCCTTGTCCCATCAGTACCTTGGGGAGCACAGACAGGGCTGAGCATCAGCCAGAGGGAATCACTTTCATTCTAGGCAGCCTTGAAAGAGAGATTTTGGCTTTGCCAAGTATTTCCAAGGTCTGAATGCAAATTATGATTATTAATAGGACATTTTAGCCTGTCTGGGTAAACTGTGCAAACAGCAGCGACATTACCCAGGGCTTCTCATGTTTGTGCACTTCAAGCAGATCACCTTTCTCTCTGTAAGCAAGGAACTCTGTCTTTATATCACATTTGGCCTCTTTTTTCTTTTTTTTTTGGTCTTTCCAAAGCTGTTTAGCCTTTTGTTATTATTTTAACTGTTTATTTCTTTAACAGCTCATTATTTTCACTGGGCTCCTGTGTCTCATTACACACAGTTCAGCTTTAAGGGGAAATGTGTCCTTTATACAGGTTTATTCTGCTTAAAAACATAATCAGAAGTGTTTCCTCCTCTGATAGTCATCTCTGTAAAGACTCTTCAGTGCTTTATGCTGGATTCCTTTTACAGGAAGTGTTTTACTGCTTGAAGAGGACCAGAGAAAGTCAGAAAAATCTCCAGAAGACATCCTTGGTGCTCAGATTGAACCTATGGGCAAGAATTTTCATTCAAGGCTGGTTTTGGGGGGGAGAAAGAATTCTTTCCTTGCTTATATCACTGCTGTTATTTCTACAGGACAGAAGGACTGAGATGAAGGGATGTGATTCCATCAGCTCCCTGATGCAGGTGTGGGGCAGGCAGGGAATCTGGGCTGCCATGGAGCACCTTGGGCACTTCAAAAAAATCAGGAAAAAAGGGAGAGGATGCAAATAAAGCTGGGAGAGGGATCCTGGTTTCTGCCTGATGCTCTGCTTTCCTCCAGGAGCCCAAAGATGGGTGTCCCACCTGCAGTGTGTGAGCAGCTCAGCTCCCAGCACATCCCCCAGCCCAGAACAGAACCTTGGTGCAGAATTGAAAGAACCTTCTGCCCCAGAGCTGCCAGCAGAGCCCAGGGAATGAGGCACCAAACCTCAGATTCCTTCATAAATAATTGGGATGATATATCTGAGGAGCAGCCTCAGGGTGAGGCCAGCACTGACCCACGCAGGGATGGGAGAGAGGATCCATTCATGGGGAGGAACCTTCATCCTCTGGTGACCTCACAGAACTGTCACATCCTCTGCTCAGGGTTAGGGATACCCCTAAAGACTCCCAGTAAAGCAAACTGGGAGCATCTGGCAAATTCCTGTCCTGCATTGTGGATGTTTCTTTTCAGAAGAAGTTCTTAAACTAAAATTCAGAGGTTGTTTTTCCTACCTCAGGGTTTAGTTTGCTACTGAAGACACTCAAATCAGGGTTTTGTTGGGGTAGGGCCTCACATTTGGGGTTTCTGAGCCAGATGTGCACCAGCAGGTACCAAACACTCAGTGAACTCCTGTGAAGCTCAGGCTTTGAGGGACTGAGAGGAGAAGATGTCTCTGCAGTGCTCTCACCTGCAGAAATCATATTTAGTGAGAATTGGGGTTCCATTTTTCAAGGCTCTTGGACCAAGTGAAAGGCTGGGGGACAATTCCAATTTTAGGGTATTTCCAAGTTTAACAGCCCTTTAAATCCAGAATGTCTTTGGAGAGAAGGGCTGGATTTGCTTTATAAATAACAGCTTTTATTATTTAATGGGTGGCAGCAACACTCAGACACTCCCAGACACCACTGATGTCTGTCCCCAGCAGGGTCAGCAATGTCTCTGAGCATCCCCACAAAGCAGAGGAGTCCCCAAAGTCCCAGCCAGTGTCACACAGCATCATCAGTGGCGGGTTCTTTGCCCTTCCCCACTCCTCTTCCTTCCCAAACAGCTCCCACAGCTGTGGGGTGCTTGGCACAGGCTCCCAGTGAAACCCCAGCCAAGACACTCCTGCAAAAGCAAACTGGTTAAAAAAACAGAAAAACAGCCCTTAAAGAATTTGGGAAGCTGATTTTCAGCCCAAACAAATTACAAGGAGAAAAGGGCTGGGGAGGGCACGGAGGAGAAGAAGAAGCCAAGCTCTGGAACCACTGAATTACCCTCAATCCTCGGAGCCCAAAGCATTGCCCAGCCAGTTCCAAAAATGACACATCACCCTCTTCCTGCCTCACTCGTGGCAAACCCACTGCAACCAGCTCTTTTTTTTTTTTATTTCCTTGTAATGCCCCAGAATTGCCATGAAAGCAGCAAAAGGAGCCAAAAGCAAGAGGAGCTGAGGTGCTCAAACATCGCAGTAGCGCCCCGTATTTAAACACGGCTCCCAAACGTGATCCCAGCCCTTTGCCCGATGCCTTCCTTCAAAATACAAGCCCAGCAGAGGCTCTGACCTGTCAGCCCCGCTAACCATGAGTTTATTTATTTTTTTTCAATCTGAGCTCTCCGATACTCAGCCCCTCACAAAGGGGGTAAGTCTCTGCCTGGCGTTCTTTTGGAAGGAAAATGTGGCATGCACCTATTTTGTTTCATTCTGTGCCAGGACCTATAAAGTTACTGTGGGCTGCAGCTCCTGCCAAGTTCTAAAGGTGACAGGGCAATGGGCACCCAAAGGACGCTTCTATCAATGCCCTTTTATTTCCCTCTCCTTCCCCTTCCACCGAACCTTTTTTTTCTAATAGAATTACTCTTATCTGCAAGTGATTTAAACTCTAAGGTTTACAGAAGATTTAAAGAGTGCGAACACAGTTGGAATGTTTTAAACTAACAGTACAAGTTGCATTTTAAGAAAATAATTAACTCCCAGGGGAGGTGTGGTTCTTGGAGTAATGACAGATTCAAGGCTGGCTTTCCCTATATGGAGTTTCCAAATAATAAAAAATCTTCGGTTCCCTACTGGTGTCAGATGAGAACCTGTTAGTGTGCTAGTTGCTGGTGGACTGTCATGGGTTTGCTGGGGTTTTTTTTGGTGTTTTTTCTTTTTTCAGTGGGCCCATTAGTGTTTTAAAGACACAGTGCACAGTAGGTAACCTCCCATGCAAAGCTGCAGCACAAAGCGTTGTAAATGCAGAGTTTGTGCATTTACAGCCTTTCCTCATCCCTTCTTCTGGCTGAAAAATAAAAATACAATATTTGCTTCTTACTTTGCAGCCTTAATGTGTCTGTTCTTGCTGGGGACTTCTCACAGACATAGAAAAGGATCAGCCCAGTGAAAATCCCAGTCTCCCTCCTGCCCACTGGGAGGGGTGGCAGGGCACAGCACCTGCCAAGGCACAGGAAGGGATGCAAAGCCTCCTCTTTTTAAAAGGTGAGTGCTCATTGTTGGAGGAAAGCCTGCTAAGAAGATCCCACAATGAAAAACTCCCACTCAAAGCACCACTCAGATAATTCAGCACTGCCTCAGCCAGCAAAGATCCTTTGTAGGACTGTGCCAGGAGCTGAGATGTTGGGCAGAACTTAGAGGTGATTTTATTTTATCTGTGACGTCTCCTTTTGAGCTGTGGCCACAATAATGGAAGGGAAATGCTGTGGCTTCTCAGGTTCCTGAAGGATGGCACAAAAGCCTAGACAGAAGGAGAAGAATTTCACAAAAAGCAGAATGGTTCAAGATAACAAGAGGAATCTCCATTATTTGTTTTAGGACACATCCTAAGACAATGCACATATTCACATTTTAGCAGTGGCCTACAACATACATGTGGTCCATGCCTTCTCTTTGTAAAGTGTGAGTAACTTCATGGATAATTTGCACATGACATTCCCAACCTGAAATTTAAACTTGGAATTCCCAACCTGAAAATAAAACCATTTTCTGTGATGTGAGTTACATCTCATCTCATTTGCACTCATGTCATTTATTTTGCCCAAAGAAAAAAAAACCCAGAGAGTTATAATTTTATTTTTGTTGCTAAATTTTGTTACTAAATTCATGAAACAACCACAGCAGTGTGTGTAACTCCTGATGTAGATTAAAAGAGGCACCTGGACTGATGAGTCTCAGCCCCATCCCCGTTGCTCACAGTTCTCTACTCAATTTTAAGACTCCAGCACCACACAGGCACCAGCCTGTTCTCAGGAACACTCCCAGCCTCTCAGGGACAGCTCTTTCCACAAATTTAATTACTTGCAAAACCTTTGGTCATTAACACCCAACCTAAATTCTATTGCAGGTCACAGGCTATTAAAAAAATGAAGTGTCCATGCTCCCCAAACAATGATTTGTTTAACTGGAGCTTGGATTAAACCTGAAGCCACAACAGCACAGGGATCCCATTGCCAATGTTCCCAATACCTGCTGGGAACCTTAGGAGGGAATTATTTCTTCCAATGTTCCCAATACCTGCTGGGAACCTTAGGAGGGAATTATTTCTTCCTGAACCTTCCCTTGATGCTCCACAATTCCTTCTCCAAGGCCAGGTTGGGCTTGGAGCAGCCTGGGGTAGTGGAAGACGTCCCTGCTTATGGCAGATGAGCTTTAGGGCCCCTTCCAACCCAAACCACCCCAGGATTCCAGGATTCCAGGCTGTTTCCCAACCCTCAGCCCAGTGATTGTCAGTCTGGATGGACAAATGGGCCAAAACATCTCATCCCCAGGAGGAAACGAGGTGAGCCACATGCCCATTGCTGATGGTGAGCATCACAGAGCTCAGAGGACACCTGAACGTTTATTCACCACCCTGCACGATGATCCCCAGTGCTGGAACAGCTTCAGAAGCCCAGGACAAGCTCCATGGAGGGAGGGAGGTGTTTGTCACCTCCCAGCCAAACTGCTCCTCACCTTTTTTGTTGAGGCCAGGTCTGGCTCTCCTGGAATGAGGCTGGAGAGTGACACGTAACCAAATCCGAGTGTGTGTACTCACAGAGGCACGGCCCCTGCAGCAGGGATAGTTTATTGCTTTCATAATATTTCCCGGGTTTTGAAACACAAACCACATGTTTAATATTTTCTCTCTCTCTTTATTTTTTTTTTTTTCAAAATTTACACATTGCACTTGCTGGAGAGTTTTTATTCCAGCACCCACAGTCTCAGACCCTTCTGAAAAATGAGGAGAGGGAGGAGAAAGACTTCAAAACCTGCTGCCAGAGCTCTGGAACAGCCCAAAATCCCTGGCTGTGCTCCTCCCCACCTTGATTTTACAGGGCAATAAAGAGGTAATTTGGATTATCTTGTCATCAAGGAAATCATTGACATCCAAACAAAGGAGAGAAGTTTGACAGCTTGGTGCACAAGGAAGGAGAGAGAGCAAAGAGTCAGGAAATGCTCTCAGCCAAGTTCACCTGGTGTATAAAACCCTTAAAATTCCTTCAGCTTAACCACAGGCAGAATTAGCCCCTCATAGTGGGAGTAGTTGAGTACTTGAGTCAAGCCCTAAACTCTTGAATATTGTTTGAGAAGGCAATGGGAGGGTTCCCAAATTTTTGAAGTTCAAGAATTTTTCAAAGCTGAGCTCTCCCTTGGAGCATCCTTTCAGTAAAATTGAGTTTGCTGATGGTGGGGGTGTTGTAAAAAGAAAGGAATGATTGAGAATCATGTCCTGGAAGTGCAGGCCAATTTGCTCATGTAAAATCAATGGGAATTAAGACACACAAGTGCTTTGGAAAATCCTGTTAAGTAGCTGTGCCATCAGTAAAAATCTATCACTCTCCACTTGAGTCTAAGGGGTGTGGGATTGAGCTCTGGGTGTGAGAAGTGAGAGAAAAGTCCCAAAGCATATTGTGAACACCCCCAGAAACAGGATCCATGCTTCAGAACCCAAAGGGAACAAGGATCATGGAGTGATCCATGCAGGGACAGAACTCAGAACCTAAAGGGAACAAGGATCATGAGGTGATCCATGCTGAGACAGAATTCAGAGCCCAAAAGGAACAAGGACCATGGGGTGATCCATGCAGGGACAGAACTCAGAACCTAAAGGGAACAAGGATCATGAGGTGATCCATGCTGAGACAGAATTCAGAGCCCAAAAGGAACAAGGACCATGGGGTGATCCATGCAGGGACAGAACTCAGAACCCAAAAGGAACAAGGATCATGGGGTGATCCATGCAGGGACAGAATTCAGAACCCAAAAGGAACAAGGATCATGGGGTGATCCATGCAGGGACAGAATTCAGAACCCAAAAGGAACAAGGATCATGGGGTGATCCATGCAGGGACAGAATTCAGAACCCAAAGGGAACAAGGATCCTGGGGTACCATGGGGTGATCCATGCAGGGACAGGCTGGGAACGCTCCTGGAATGCTTGGTGACAGTCACCCACCCACCTGATGCCTCTTTATTGGTGCCAAATAAACCCCTAAAGACAGCCACATGTTCAGTGTAGAAAATGGAGACATTGGACATGCTGTGGTCAATCAAATTCCAGGGATTTCAGGCTCTTGGGACACATTTTAAAGAGTAGGAGCTCCACATTCCCCAGGCCCACACCGTGCTCTGTGCCACCTGCATCAGGACTCATTTTAATGGGATAAAAGGTTAAAAATACACATAAAACTCCCTCAAAGGGCCTGTATTTGTGTGTCAGGCCCACTCCAGTGTGGCACTTTCACAGCCACCTCTCTTCACTCCCATTTCCTCGCAAGACAAAACATCAATGACAGTTCTGACAGAACTCCTGCCATGCTGCAGCATCCCCAAAAAAACTCTAGCTGTTGTCAGAGGCACACTGGGGATGCTGAGGTGGGAGAAGGCTCCCTGACAGATGAACAGCATCATCTAGGGGCCAGAGATCAGCACTGGGAATCACAGACACAGCCAGCAAACCCAGGCTCTGCTCCTCAGCTCTCCATCACTCACAGGCCGCTGCTTCATTCTATTTTATTTTATTTTATTTTATTTTATTTTATTTCATTCATATTATTTTATACTATTTAAAACACTGGTTCAGTGTTACAAACCAGCTTTCTTTTGGTGGGTTTGCAGCAGAGTGAGATCACTCTGGAGCAAAGGAAGCAGCCCAGAGCTTTGCCCTCAGAGCTGGAGGGATGCACAACACCTTCTGCAGGTGGCAAAATCACAATAAAATCACTGAACTTGCTGAAAAAACCTCTGGAGATGTGGCCAGGGTGAGGATAAAACACCCAAATTGGGGTTGGCACATCCAACTTTGTCCCTCAAGGGGACACCAAAATCACCAAGCAAGGCCCAGTCTGGGCCTAAAGGCATCCACAGACATAAATACGACATAAATATAAATAAAATTTCTATAAATATAAATATCAGGCACTGAAATCAGTTAAAAATTCCCCTCTGGGGTCAGCAGGGCCCACAGAGGAGGTTGTGGCCACCACTCAGTGGCCCTGTGAAATCCTCACCTCCTGAAAGCTGAAATTACACTCTCAAACCAACAGGTTTCTGGAAAAAAAAAGCAAAATATCCTTAAAAATGGTGATTCTGAGCCATATCATAGCCAGAGGGGAGGGATGGCCAATAAAAATTGCAAAAATAAATAAATTAATGAGGCCAGCTCCAGGGGAAAATTCCAGTTTGTACTCACACCCCATTCTGTGCCAAGGAGTTGGGGATATCAGGAATTATCAGTTAATAATCCCTGTGAGGCAGAGATGTCCTAAACAACGGCCAGTTTTATTGTATGAAATTGGGATTTGGAGCTGAAATTCTCACCCTGAGACCAGGAATTTACACAAACTTCTGCTGACAGGGATCCCATTGTCACGAGTGTGAATTGAGCCACTTGTCTGCCATCACCAGTTTGAGATATTTTATGAGTGAGCGCTTTTATCACAATAACACGATGAAAAATGTGATTTCCTTGTCTTGTCACAGCAGGGACAAAGGATTTTTCTGGGTAGATGATCACACTTTTGGAGAACAAAAGCCTCTCAAACATGGTTAATTGACATGTCATGAAATGTGGTGTCCAGGAAGCACAGAAACAGAGCAAGCCAATGTCAGAAGTTACTTTTAGAGCCTTAAAAATGAGCATTTTCTGCAAAGTGCTGTCAGCTAGGAGCAAAAAAATCAAGAAACCACACAAAGGAGGGACCTGGGCTGGTGTAAAACCCATCCTAACTGTAAATGCTTTGCTAAACTGGGGGTTAACAGAAGAAAAGCTGCTAGGGAAAAAATAAAAAAATAATAATAATAAAAAAGAATGGGCAAACTTTGACAAGGTTCTTGCCTTCAGATCCCAGCTTGGCCATGGAGAGGCTGAAGGGGGCACTTGAGCTGCTCCAGGAGGGCAACTCCAGACTACAAAGACACCCTGGGCACAAAGGAAACTGCACCAGAAGAGTGTTTAATGTCCCTAAACCCACCCCAATAGAAAACAAATGAATGATGAAATAACAGAGGGCCCGACAGGCCCTGCTCCCAAACGTGGAGTTTGGGGCAATCCCTGGCTATTATTTTCACAATACCTTGCATTCATTACTTTATTTAAAAATGGTGTACTGTGTCTGGAAAACAGGAAGTAAGCCATAAATCTCTAGTTTAAAAGCCATCTGAAGCCTGTGGACCAGATATGTTCTCAATCAGTAGTCAGGCAGTAAATAAACATTTATATACAGCAACTGCTCTCAAGCAGCCTGACCTCCGGCTATTACAGGGCACATAAAGAGGAAATTTGTTTAGTCCCATAAAAGCCCAGGCAATATATCAATAGATTATTAAAAATGGAAACAAAGTAGGCTAATGGATTATATTGATTTTAATAAACATAAGTATATGGGATTCAAAGATAAGAGTCAGATATGACATCCTTCCAAGCTCACCTTTTGGGGTATCTCCTAAAATCAGCCAAACTGCAGCTGTCAAGGATAGCAGGGGCTGCTATTTTTTGCTTTGCAAATTGACATATTTTTGGCTGAAGGACTTAAATTGGAGGGTTTGCATTTTTATTTCTGTTTGTGAACGATGAATGCAGTCAAAAAATAAAACTTGCACATCTTTTAATGTCGCCACTGTGCAGAAAAAAAAAAAATCAAGTAATTGCAGGGTCTCCTCAGGCATCTTGGCTGGGCTGGGATTTTTGGGTTTTGCTACACTTCTGCTACAGCAAATATTGGTGCAGACACTGAAGGCAGAATCTCTGATGCTCTGAAAGCCTCCAGGATGCTCAGGTAGCTCCAGCGCATCCCTCTGACTTCTTCCAAGCCTGAAACTCGTTTTTATGTTTGAAATTGTTGTTGTGTGCTCTGGACATGTGGCTGGTGGTCACAATCCCAATATTTGTCCACTGCTAGAGTCTCTTTTCCTTCCTCTCTTCTCTGGCTTGGAGAGATCCCTTCATTCCCCATGAGTTCAGCATTGCTGTGAAAAACTAATTCTTGTTTTTAACTTCATGTGAAGGTTTGTGGGAGAGTCCAACTCTGGAAAAGCCAGGGCAGATCAAATCCCATCAGTGACTGTGACAAACTGTCACAGGGAGGGAGCTGCACAGTCACTGAACAGCTCCAAACGTCAGAGGAGGGAAGCAGAGAGTTCTGGATGATAATTGGGTCAATGTGATTACAAGTTTCATTTACCTCAGCAATCAGGCTACACTAAAGCAACTCTTGGAGCTAAAAAATGGAACAACAGTCAGAAATTGAAGTTGGTTTTACACTGTTTTTCCTCTTTGTTTTCCATTGTTTTTTCCATTTGTTTTCCATTGTTTTTCCCTTTGTTTTCCCCCAGCAGCAAGGCCTAAGTACACACCCCCCAATTCTTTACCTCAATTCACCCCTCTAAAGATCCTATGAAGTAAATTCCAGTCCCTAATTATGAACTTCCTTAAAACTTGGACTAGTTCAGCTGCAATCTCTGGAAGTTTAGGACACATCCCTGGTTTAGGGTAAGAACTTCTGCCCTGCCTTTCATCCTGCCAACCAAATGCTGCTTGAAATAAAATGAGCTCAGGGCTGAGCTCAGACACTGCTGAGTTTGGATGCACCCCCACAAGCTGAACATTGATCTCAGAGCCCTCTGCACTGCCCAGGTTTGGCAACATCAAAGAATGGTTATAAGAAATTAATTATTGTGTAAACTTATGGAAAATCAAGGAACTGAATGAGTTCCTTTCACTAAATTGTCAGAGATGAGCAGGAAGTTCTGCTCCAGTTTTTCCATTTGTTTTAGACTTGATTCATGACACCCAAAGGAACTGGACCCAGATCTTGTAGGGACACTCTCTGTGGGTGACACTGCAGGTGCTGAAGCTCTTTGGGACACTTCCCTGACCTCCTCCCTTCCCTCAGCAGCGTTAAATGATCCCAGGGGAATGTGGAATTCTGAGGGATCCCGACTGCTGCCCACAGAACACAATACAGAAATTAAATCAAACTTCAGATTTTCCTGCTCTCTCATTCCCTCTTTTCTATAGGGAATAGGGACAGGAGGAGAGGGAACGACCTCAGGCTGGGCAGGGGAGACTCAGGGTGGATATTAGGACAGATTTTCTCATGGAAAGGTGGTAAAGCATTGGCACAGGCTGCCCAGGGCAGTCACCATCCCTGAAGTGCTCAAAAAATGTGTGGAGGTGGCACCTGGGGAACATGGTGGTGGCACTGGATTGACAATTGGGCTTGATGATCTGACAGGACTTTTCCAATCTAAATGATTCCATGATTGCATGATTCCTTTCCTTGCAAAAGGAGGAACTAAAAACAGGACCTAGAAAGGTCTGGATACCCCCCAAGCTAAATTTAGTGTCATATTTATTGGGGTGCTTTTTCTGATCACAACCCAAAGGCTGAAGTCTTCATTTGGTGTCAATTGGTTGCTGAAGAAGAAGAAATGACTAAACTTACATAAATTTCTCCCACCACTCATTAGCCCCCAACAGCAGAAATAACACCCTTGCTAAATCCTGAATCCACCACAAATTACAGTAACCTGCAATTATAAACTCCAGTGTTAATGAGGTTTGATTGCCCCTTCTTTGTGATGCCACCTCTAAATGCCACTTACATTTTACAGCACGTTGGGGCTCACAATCTGCCTGGGGAAGATCGCTAAGAGAACTCAAATGGACTTTTAGGAACACTTTGGGTGATGGCAATTTGTTACCTGGAAACCAAACCCAGCCACGAGGGGTTCACCTCCCACATCCCCTCCATCCTCCTGCCACATTTGGGACTGATACTGATCTTTATGCTGGGCTCTCTTCGTTAAGGAGAGCAGCATCTAAATTTTGCTGCTTGACCTTTGATCAGCTGTGTTTTGGGAAGTTTGTGAGAGCCCTAATTGTGGCTCCCATCCACTTGGGGGATCACGCCTGGCAGAGCAGCACCGAGGGCAATAAACAGCTTTTACAAGAGATTAAACGCCCAAGCAGAGCCAAAGCATTTAGATAACTGCAAAAGCCATTTACTGACACTGCTCTGATGCCCAAACCCACCTGTCTCACACAGAAAAAAGCAGCAAACCCCTCTCACAACCATTCCTTGTCTCCCTTCCTAAGAGTTCTCTGTGCTTTTGCCCCAGTTTTTCTTTTCTTTTCTTGGGGGGATTGAAAGAAAAACAAAACACTGAGGATGACTAAGAAATGTTATTTTCAGACAGTGGATTTAATTGCCCTAACATGAGAGATATTTGACCAAAATCAAAGCTGGATTGGTGCTTCCTTGCTCAGCAGCAGCACTGATCCAATCCATCAGAACAGACTGGAATATCCAAACCAAGAAGTGACAGCAATATTTGGGGAGCCAATGAACCCAATTATCCATGGATTTGGGGAGCAGTGTTAAAAAAATTGGTGGGAAAACACGAAGAGGAGGTGCTGTAGAAAAGAGGGAATGAGAGAGCAGGAAAATCTGAAGTTTGATTTAATGTCTGTATTCTATTCTGTGGGCAGCAGTTGGGATCCCTCAGAATTCCACATTCCCTTGGGATCATTTAACACTGCTGAGGGAAGGGAGGAGGGCAGGGAAGTGTCCCAAAGAGCTTCAGCACCTGCAGTGTCACACCCACAGAGAGTGTCCCTATAAGATCTGGGTCCAATTCCTTTGGGTGTCATGAATCAAGTCTAAAACAGATGGAAAAACTGAATTTCCTCCCTCTCCCAAGAGCTCTAGAAAAAAAAAAAAAAGGGAGAGTTTTATTTTTTCTCCTTTTTTTCCTTTTTTCTCCTCTTTTTTTTTTTTTTCTTCTTTTAATCTTTTTTCTTTTCTTTTCTTTTTTCTCCTCCAGACTTTAAAACTGACAACTAAAAAGTCTGGACAACCACAAGAGCTCATAAAATCTTCCCAGTGTCATCTCACCTGGAGTTTTTCTCTAAATCAAAGGGAACCTTTCCTGGTTGGAAGCAGGAGATCCAAGGCAGGCAGAGATGTTAAGGGTGTTTGAAGTTCAGAGGGAAGAAAGAAAAATAAACCATTTGTGCCATGTGTGATTGTCTCTGCCATGACAGATAATTCCCAATAAACACCAACACAGGGAATCCAAACCCAACACTGGGAACAGAGAATTCCCAGAGATGTCCAGAGCAGACAGTCTGGAGAAGAGTCAGGAATCTCCTGCATCCTGCTGCCCATCAAGATGTTCCCTGTGTTGCTAAAAAAGAACTCAGGAACAAGGGGAAGGGCTCTGGCACTTCGATTTTATGAAGATATGTGGGAGAAAAGAAAGAGAAACTCCAAAATCACAGTGCCTGAGATGTTTCTTTTATCTAAAGTACAATGGGATTGTTGGGGTGTCTGTGCAGGGCCAGGATTTGGTCTGGAGGGTCTTTGTGGGACCCTTCCAGATCAGGATATTCCATAATTCCATCTCCACCAATACCTGATGTCTCCAGCTCCCAAAATACTGGGAAAACCAGGATACTGTTGGCAGAGGGAATGAGATGCTCAAGTAAATGCATTTCTTAATTTTCCTCCCACAAAACCCCATCTGCATTTACCCTCCAGACCTCTGGGAAATTCGTCTTCCTCTCACAGGTTCCTGCCAGTCCGTCACAGCCAGGAGAGGAGAATTAATGTGTCTCCCACACGAGTTAAGTACATAAACTGTCACGAAATATTAACACAGATATGAAGCTATTAGAACAAACCCCACTCCATAAACGGACTCCAGATAGGGGCAACCAAGATAACAGCAGAATAAAAGGACGCATTAAAGTTATATCCCTTTAAAAAATTAAACAAATCACTTTGATAGCGATAGGCACTTCAGAAAGCTTAGCTGGGGAGTCTGAGGGCAGTCAATAAGGCAGAGCTAATTGGAGAACAAATTGACATTCATAAGCTGGCATTGAACAGGGCTATGGTAAACAAGGTAATAGAGAGTTAATGCAGGGAACAAGGGCGGGGAGCAGGAGCCACCCAGCCTCAATAATGGAAAGGGCCCAATTGAGCAAATTCGAAGTGCAAACACTCTGATCTCAGCCTGCTCAGCAAGGCTGGCCCAGCAGCTCCCAGCCCTAATAGACTCATTTGGGTTGTTGTCTTTAGAGAATGAGTGTGTCAACTGACAGCAGCCAGCAAATCTCCATAATGGCAAACGAATCCGGGATACCAGCAGGCACTGATAAGGCTCAGGTGGGTAAATACCGAGGGCTGCTTGGCACTGAGGGGTGCCTGAAATGACAGCAAGCAGCCAGCCAGCCACTGCTGGAATAATGGGGCATTAGCTTCAGGTCAGAACTGCAAGGAGTCAAAGCCCCAGGAGTCACTGCAGTTAAGTTTTCCTTGCACAGAGGCCTCTTGCTCCCCAAAGGGAGATGCTCTCTGTAGGACAAAGTGAATCTGGGAGGGTTTGGGATCTCTTCCTCAGCCAGCTGCAGATATGAGCACTGAAAGGTTAAGTAGAATTGTGTAATTTAATATTTCACCATGTTCTGAACTCTCCTAATGCTTCCTGCCAACACCATTCCCTCTGCAGGCATCAATGCCTGAATCTCAGCATCACAGCCCAACTCCTGAAAAGTTGTTTTGTGGGCCAGGGGCTCACCTCCAGTTATTGGGACACTGCTGTTGCACAGAAATGGCACAATCTGACCCTTAGAGCCTTCTCTTTCAAGTGCTGGGAGGGTTTGAGAGCATGGAATGGAACAAGCAGAGAATTTTCTCAATTTTCACTTGTCTGGTGGCACAGCTTTAGGTCGAGGATGGGGCAGGAGACAGAGAGAGGGAAAGCCAAGGCTGGAGCTCCAGAGTTGAGTTTAATTCTCTGACTACAGGCCTCCAGATACAGAGACTGAGCTCATTCTAATCAGTTATGAATAAAAAATAATTTGGCAATCAGAAAGTTCTTGATCAGCAAGGATCATCTCTTCCACATCTCACCAGAAAGTCAAGGCCTGGTTTGAGAAGTGGAAGGGAAATCAAAGTTTCCATCAGGTTTCATGCTCAAGAAGACTCAACCAGATTTTTAGTGGCTCCAGTGTTTGAAGTCTCCCCTGGCCCAGGAGTGATTCCTCTGCCATCCCAGTGTGGATTAAAAGGAGAGCTGATCCTGGCTGCACAGCTTCCAGGGCTTTTTCTGGGATTCCTGGGGGCTTGCAGAGTGAAAACACTTTGCAGGGGTTGGTGATGATCCCCCAGTGACCCTGACAAGGCCATGATCTCCAATTCCCTGTGATACATCATCTCCTCTGGAAACCAGGAGAGCCCTGGAGCCCTCAGGGAGTGATTTCTTTGGCTTTGTTTCATCCTCTGATTAATCCAGAACTGCCAATATTGGGCTGCACAGGATTTTCTGCACAGTTCCCTCCTGTTACCTTCTCCCACAGAAACATCTTCATGGAGCCTCTCTTGATTTCCCCTCAACTCCAGAATTCATGGCAACTATGACACAAATGAGCAACTCTGCTGCTAAAAGTTACACATTTTTAGTATCTTCCTGTGCTTCAGATGTTAAACCTGTTTTTATCCCCATTACTCTGATTTCAATTAACATCTCCAGTAGCATTTTCCTTATTTCCACCCCAGGTTTTTTTTGTTGCTGTTTGATTTTTTGTTTTTTGTTTTTTTTTCAAGCCTGACATATTTCCTCGTTGCCCTCTCTACTACACATTGTACAAACTGTCTTCCCCAATGCCTTTGCTCTGCAGAATCCTGGCTCCCATCCAATCCCAATTTAGCCCTTGAAGACTCTCAAATATACCAACAAGCCACTTTTTTGTCATCAACGAAATATTTATGCTCAGACAGCCCCCAAAATAGATCTGGGAAGATTTTTAGCTATGTCTATATTAGGGGGCACCAAACCAGAAGGGATATAATAAGCAGCAGCTTTTTACAAGTGAATAGGCAGCTTTTTTTTTTTTTCTTTTTTTTCCCTTCAAGCAATTCAGAGCTGGATTTGGGATAGGGGATGAGCAGCCACATCCCTGATAAAAATAAAGACTTTTCCAGTGCTGGAGATGCATTTCCTCAGTGTGAGGGCAACCTCCAGCACAAAGAGCTTTCCAACAGACTCCAATGATATCCATGATATCCTCATTGCTTTCTGCTGCCATCCAAGGCTGCTATTGAGCATTGGCTGAGTCTCTTAAGGGCTGAAAATGAACTGACAGCACGCTGAACCTCAGCAGCCCAGCTGTGAAGGATGTTTCCTCCAAAGCACTGACTCAGCCATTGATGGCAAGAGTTTCCCTTTTCCCCTGCATGGAGGGGGAGCAGCAGGAATTTTGTGTCTTCCTGTGGGAACCCAGGACATTCCCCTGGGCAGGGGGCTCAGATGCCTTGGCAAGGTGCCCCAAACCCCTGTGAGTTCAATTTAAGTCCCTGGGAGAAATGACCATCTTTATATGAAAAATTACAAAGTCACAAAAAATAAGTAGAGTATAAATTAGAGTATTAAAAGGTAGAAAAGCGAAGTTTTAAAATTATATTAAGGGTCTGAACACAAGATAGAAGAATTAAGGCATAGTATGTCTTTCTTTCTTCTTCTTCATGTCATCCATCTTTTAGGTTAGGATGTCAATTCTGGATTAGTTTAAAGGAAAACTAGACAATGCAATGTGTCATGTATTAGAGATTAATTATAAACAATGTATGCATAATTTAGAGTATAAAAGATAACTCCTGCCCAGGAGGGCAGGCAGAAAGCCTTGAATGAAATGCAGGATGAACTGCTGTAAGCTAGAGAGAAAATTCCTTAAATAAGAAATAATAAACAACCTTAAAAACCTCAAAAAACAGCTTCTGACTCTTCCTTCAATGCCCAAGCTAAAAAAAAAGAACTCTCAAATCAGTGAGTGATCTCAAACCATAAAAAAGATCAGCACCATTCACATCTTCCATCGCTAAGTGACAGCCAAGGCTCAGCAGATGCTCACCAGGGTTTGATCCCTTCTGCAAACAAAAGATAATTTCCTTTGGAAGCGACCTGACTCGGAAGGAATTGTGTGGGCTGTCCATTCTGAGTTTCCTTCCCCAGCCAGGACACCCAGAGCCCCCTGGGGAAGTCAAGGTGACACTCTGGACAGTGTGGAGTGGGGACATCCTTGAAATGAGAGGTAGCTCCACTAAATCAGCTGCTACAACTGGGATACTCCCTGTAGTAGAGCACCAGCAGTTTGTAATTGGAGCTCACAGAATCATCAAGGTCGGAAAAAAACTCCCAGATGATCAGGTCTGAGTGTCAGCCCAGCCCACCACCATGCTCTCCATTAAATAATGTCCCCAAGTGTCACATCCACACATTTTATGGACACATAGAATCTATTGAGCTGGAGGGGATGCACAAGGATCATCCTGATGGATTTTAGCTTTTATCTTTTTCATATATTTGTAATCCTGCAATTCTTTAGTGTAGAAATCAAAACTCCATGTGCAGTGTGAGCTCAGCTTTCCCATTTTGGTCACACACAACAGTTCCTCTCCAGGCCTGGCAATCAAGGACACCTCACTGTCCCAGGCTCTGAGAAATGTAAATAAAAATGAGTTGGGGAGAGCAAATTTGGAGTAAATGGCTTCATTACCTGAAGCTGTAATTGGAAGATTAACTCCCAATATGGGCCAAACTTCTGAAAGTGTGAAAACCTGTGACCCATGGTTCATTTTTGGGTGTAGCCCTGAGGGGCTTCCTCTGCCCTAAATGTACCTGAAGGCCCTTCAATAAATACAAATAAACTGCTTTTTATTCTCCTAATTTTGTGTGGCCTCTGTTTTCAGGTAGCCCCAAAAGGCATCAACCCAGCCCAGCTCCAGAGCCCCAGCAGCCCCATGCTGTGCCTGGGAGCATTTGCAGGGACAGAGACTCCCCCACTTCCCTTTTATTTTCCTAATATCTCATCAAAACCTCCCCACCACAGCCTGAGGTGGTTGATCAGCCCCAGCTTTGTGAGAGGCTTCTCTCTCCCCCAAAACCCTCCCAGTGGTCACTCAATGCAGTGATGGGACCAGCACAGCTCCTGCCATCAGCACCTTAAAATGAGGAAAAAAATTCCAAATATTGGGGATTCTCTGGGAGCCTCTTCCCTCAGAGCCTGCGCTGTGACAAAAGGCTTTTACCCCAAATAATTTTTAATTTAGCAGACTTCCAGATGGGTTTGTGCCTGGGCACAGACACCCTGCCCCAGCTCCAGGCATTAATGAGTTTCTGAAGACAGTTGCACACAACAGACCTGGCACTTAATGAGCCTGTCTGCTCTGGGGGTGGGGAAACAGCAGAGAGGCAACTGTTGGGAAAGAAAGAAATGCATGAGGATATAAAAGATGTCGAGGTTTATTTTAGCCAGAGTTGGAGTCAGGGCTGCATAGGGGCAGCTCATTGTTCTGTTTTCATAAAGTCATTTAAGTAGCAAATGGCCCCTGAAACTGATACTCTGATTTGAGTCATGTTGGAAGACATATTGAATTAATGATGCAGGTGTGGGTTGTTGTTCCAAAAAACTTTTTTATAGCAACGGTGGGAGAGGAGAAGGTGGAGGAGGAGGTGGGGGGAGAAGTTAAATGAAAAGATTTGGTCTATGTTATGTTTTTCTAATATTTGAATTTTAGCTAAGATTACTCTTTCTCCTCTCTTTAATATATTGTTTTAAATAAAAAATGCTAATAAATCTTGAGAGAAATATGTCATAGCAGAGTTTAAAAACTGTAGTGCAATATATAACAGTTCATAAAATATTCTATTCAAATAGCCAAAATTGTAGTGCATTTGGACCAGAAGTAGTTAACTGCAGGAACAGCATTTTATTAGCTACTAAAATTAAGAAAGAGTACTGCTGTTTCACAGCCAGATAATTAAGTACCGTTTTCTCTTTTTTAATACTATAAAATTAAACTTCCTGTTTAAATGGCCTGGTGGGGACTGTAGGCAAAGGGTCGTCTGATGAGCCCTCAGGGCAAATCCAGAAACACAACATAGCACTTATTCACACAAGACTTTAACAGGGTGGAAAACACTGATTGAGGGGGGAAAAAAATGCTGCAGTAAGCGAAAAATTGCAGGTCATAAATCAGAGATCCATTTTTTCACATCATTTTGGCTAATCCATTAAATCTCAGTGCAAAGGAATCTATCAGAAACAGAAGCCACGGCCTTGGGTTGCCTGTCTCCAGATGTTATTAAAAGTGTATGAGCAGTGAAAGAACTCAATTAAAGGCAGAGCATTGATGAGATGTGCCACCAAGCTTTGCTGGCTCCTCTTTTGTCAGGGACAGTGGTGCTAAGCCCCCTTTCCCAAAGCATTTCACTCCCCACCTCATCAAGGAACAAAGTTTGCTCCCTGTTAATCTAAAATACGATTTTTGCACTCAGACTCTGAAGTTCTGCACCAAATTAATGCCAGTAGCAGAACAGCACCTAGGTTAAGAGCCTGGAGGAGCTGCACCTCTCCCAGCCAACAGTCTTGTCCTGCTGTGGATCTGCAGGCTGCAAAGTTATTCCTGATTTGGCTGAGGAGCACAAACACTGCAGAGAATCATCCCAACTTTGCAAATATTAACCCAAATCCTGCCCATCTCTAATCCCACAGGGAATTTACAGGGAGTAAATGAAGGATTTCTGGACAAAGCAGGTGAGACTTTGCCCATGAACCAGCCTCTGTTTCTGGAGTTGTAGGGTGAGGTTTATTGATCAGATCTGATGTGAAACCTGCAGCTCCCCATAGAGCCACTTTTCTGTCCCTCACACCAGGAATCTCCACACCCAGCATGTTCTGACACACAAAAAAAATCCAACAGGTTACTTTTTATTTAAGGCTGGAGGTTGAAATCACCTGTGGAGGCTCCTTAAATCAGAAAATCTCGTCCTTGGCTCCACCAACCACAAGTGCAGCTGCTGCTGCTCTGCTCAGTTCATTATTAATTACAATAAAACACTTCCAAACACCACCAAAATGAAGAATAATCATTAGGATTTGGGAGATTCAGGGTCATTCCTTCCTTTGCAAATGAGTCCTTTGAACCTGCCAAAAAAAATACATCCTCTCCCCAGGTAAGCAGATACCTGTGTAAAATACTCACTGAATTACTTAAAGACTTTTGCATCACCTCACAGGAAGGGAAAATCAGGTCTGTGCAGAAAAGGAGGTTCTAATTCATCAAGAATTCTAGGATTTTTTAATTTGTGGGTTTTCAGGCAAGAACAAAATTCCAAAATCAATTTGGTAATTTAAAACGCAAATGGATGGAAATATTCTATTACGTCCAAACTTTACTCCAGTTTCAAATTTCTAATGGTGTTACGTTCATTCTACAGAAAAAAAATTTTGAAGAAATCCCTGAAAATCCAGAGTGACACTTGATAACAGCATGACCAGGATTTACTTTATTCAGCTACAGCTTTTTTTTTTTCTCTTCTGAAATGAAAATTCAGGAAAATCTGACTGAGCTCTGTGAAGTGTGATTTTGGCAACATTTCTGTGTCACACCCAGAGCATCACATTTGGGTGACAAAAAAAAAAAAAATCTGAGCAGAATGTGGGATTTGTTTTGCTCAGATTCTCCCACTGGGAGTTTAGGGGGAATTTAGGATCCACTGGCTCCCTGGAATCCTGGCAGTGCACAAACCTCCAAAGCCTGAAGGAATGGGTTGATTGGGGTTTTTTCCTCCCAAGGCAGAAGAGAACAGGACACAGTTTGTGTCAATATTGTTGTTTACCTGTAGATCCCTGAGATCACTTAATTCCTTCATGAGACCAACAGAAAATTCTCATGGCATTTTTCTCCAGAGAAAGTGAAAATTAAGAAAGACACCCAGCATTCACCAGCTCTGCCACAAGCATTTAGATCCCAGGGAATGTGTCCCCTTGGCAAGCAGCAATTCCTGCTGGAAGGAACCAATTTTCAGTTTCCCAAACAGACAAAAGCAGAGACAAAACAAATCCTCCTCCTTGCAGAGCCTCATCCCACACACTGAGCACACACAGCCGGGGATGCCCGCAGAGCTCAGCCAAGTGTCATTGCCAGGGAAGCTTCAGCACTACCCAAACATCTTTTCCTGCCTTTCAGGTGGGTGTTTTTGGCTTTTCTCAAGCACCCCCAACCCCAACAGGAGCTGTGGAACTTTATTGGGGGCTTTGCTGGCAAAATCCTTGTGGTGCGTTCCGGTAACACAACACCACATCTTCATCGGGAAATCCATCTCAGCCCTTAAAGGGGAAAATCAAGTCTTTTATGTCTGAGCAAAGCCCAGTTATCAAGTTTCACCCCTCAGTTCTGCTGGGGCCGTGCATCAGATTGCTCTGGAGATAAGCCCCGAAATTCCGGGATCCCCTCGGAGCATCCCGAGCGCAGCTCCAGGGAGAGACTAAACACTGCAAACCTCTCCAGCAGAGCAGTGCTTTGCATTAGGGCAATAACAAACCACTGGGACAAGGGAAAATCACCCTCTGTAGTGTTTAGTCTCATTTAATCTAATATTGGTGGCTAATGGGCTCTGATCTCGTGTGTGTACGCAAGGAATTCCTTCCAACCGGGCTCGGATTTTGTGTTTCATTTGGAGCACTCAGCACTTGATACCCGAGGAGGTCACTCAGAACTGCTTTTAAATCAAATATCCAGAGCTGGAAATGCTTATAAAGCAACAGTCTGAGATTTTATTTATTTCCTATTGACCTTATAAATTATAGGAAGCAGAAATAGGTGGGCACAGACACACCATAGAAGGGGTAAATGTTTAGGAAAACATCTTTAGGTTCTCCTGGACTTGCTATTTATTTATTTTTAGAAAGTCAAACATAAACATAAATATTATAAATATAAATATAAATATAAATATAAATATAAATATAAATATAAATATAAATATAAATATAAATATAAATATAAATATAAATATAAATATAAATATAAATATAAATAAACCCCGTGTTAAGGTCTGTGAGAATTAGTAAGCAGCAGAACACCTCCCAGATTTTTTTGGCTGAATTTCAAGTGTTTTAGACAACACTAAAAAACACTGACCTAAAGAAAAACAAATTATTTAGGCTCCTTACTAAGGGTCACAACTGCTTTTATCCACAGAAGCATCCTCCCATCACAAGTTCAAATGAGACTGTCTCAGATTTTCCTCTCCCACAATTTCACACATTTATTTAATTCCCATAGTTCTCAGCTGTATTTAACTTTTTGAAATTGCAGTTGCAATGCTGCACAGAGTGTTGAAAATCTAAGTTGGGGATATTCATCATGTTCATAATACTTAGAGCAGCCTTTTGGATGTAACAGGTCACGTGGAGCACTGGAAATGCAGTGTTGGGAAATTATTGCTGAAATGGAAAGATCATAGACCAAAAAATGAAGGGATTCAAGGAATCGGGTTTTATATCACCCTAATTTTGAATGAGATTATCTAGATTTGTGACCAATTTGATTTAAACAATGGATTAACAACAGGAGGAAATATCTAACCTGAGGCTGGCTGTGCTTCACAACACTGGAAATGTTTGTGTATCTTTCTCTCCCATCTCCAGAGTTGTAAGTGGTGCTGTTTTCATCCAAGAATTCCCTGAAAATCATTTTCTCTCACCATTCCCCAAATGGTTTCAGAGACCAAACCCCCCCAGGCAGAGGGGCTGAGCTGAGGTTTGGGGGCTGCTGAGAACTCAAAGTTTCTTTCCAATACAGGAAAGTTCAGACTGACTTCCAGTGAACCCCAGACAAATTTCAAGCCCCCAAACCACAGGGGCTGGGTGAGTTTCAGTGTGGAATTTTAGGGTTCATTAACACAGGGAAAGACCCAAAAAAAAGGACTGAAATCCCTGAAATCTGTCCCAAACTCCTCCCACACTGCTGCAAGCCCTACCTGCCTAGGTGAAACCCATTCCCCATCTTTTTAAACTCCATTTTTATGGCGTGGCCTCACTGCCCTCATCCCTGCTCTCCTCAGTGCCAGGCAAACAGAGCAGGAATCTCTGCATGAGACGCCCTAATTGGCAGCAGAGCCCTGGCCCGGCCAACATCTGCAGCTGGTTTTGGTGATAATAAATCAGGGCTGGGGGGTTTCGGTGTGGCAAGCTGCCAGGGAGCTTTCCTTCCCCCAGTTAGCCAAGAAATGGGAAGACAGCAGCGAGGACTGGGGCAGCTCTGGGTGGTTAGAGCAGAGGGAAAAACAATAATTTCATATTATCCACAACCAGCTGTGAGCTCCACTCTGAGCTTTCCAAGAAACAAACTGGACAAGACAACAGATGCCTGTCTTCATCTTGAGCAGCAACTTGTCCAGGAAACCTCAAAACCATTATTAAAGCGAGGGCACAAACGCTGCAGCAATCACTTGCCAGGAATGAAGGCTGCTGCCCCAGCCCTGGGAGGATTTGGGAGCTCTGTGTGTGCTGTGATCACCCAACACTCACTGCAAACACCTCCACAGGTACGTTTGCAATCAGCAGGTTGGATGCTCGAGCGCTGGGTCTCTCCAGATGCCTGCAGCACTGACAGCTCAGCCCCTCACTCCAAAGCCAGGTCAGACAGAAACCCTGGATGTGAGGTAATCCCCACTCTGAACGGGGAAATTCAGGCTGGGGAAAGAAATCATAATCAAAGGCTGGAAGAGTTGACTGAAACCACTAAGAGAGCAAAATTTGTAGCTGACAGAACTGTTAATTTAAATGTTGCTGAGTCTTTCCTGCTGAGCCTGGAAGCACAGTTTTGTGGGCAGCTTTTTTTAAAATCAGATTGCTGTGGCATTGAGGATGGAGCAGAGGCCAAGGCACTGAGCTCTGCTTGTGGCACATCCACACCAACCAAGGAGCAGAAATTGCAGGCTCTGCCCTCCTGGTGCTATATCAGTTCAGTCTGGCAGATATTTCCAATATTTCCATCCCCAGAGTGAGCCAAAGCCCTGCCTCTCCAGGCTGCCTTCACTCCAACCCTCTCTTTGCACTGGAGCATCTCTTCACCCTCAGATATTTGAGTCATTTTTGGATCTCCATCCACCCATCACATCCAGGTCCCTCCCAGTCTTTTTTTCAGCCTTTCCCACCTCACACTGCTGTCTCCTGTTGGTAAAAATTCCCTTTCCAGCTACAGCTCCCTCCCACAGCCTCCACTGCTCCAAGAGTTGTCTTCCCTAGGAAACATCCACCTCATTTACAAGGTCACAGTTATTTTAGCCTGAATCCAGTTATGCAAGGAGCCACCCCCTCTCCAGTGCCAAATCCCCAAAGAACAGTGACAAGTGATCATCTTGTGTGAGGCTTCAGCCCTCTAAAGACAACAATAATAATTAACACAATTAAGAATGTCTCTAATGCCACTTTCAACACCCACAGGCAGGTATTGCACTGCTAGGAAGTGGTGATCCACATTTGCCAACAGAATATCTGGCAGCAAGGATTTCTGGAGCTTATTTAAGCTTTAAATCCTATGGAAGGAGCTGTGCACAATATCCTGTAAGGCATTTCTAATTTAAATTAATGACCTGAAGGCTATCTAGAGGCAATAATGATCTTATTGTATCAAATCCTGCCATAGCTGAGGTGAATTATAAATTCCTCGGGCTGATTCCGTGGTTAACATCCCAAATCCCAGCGATCCAACGTGGTGGTGGCAGTTCCAGGAGCAGATTAGATGAAACCACACAGGCTGTCTTCAGCCTCCCTGCCTGGCTTGGAACAGGAAAAAAATGTTCTCAGTCAGTAGGAAGCAGAGAAGCCCTGGGGGTGATGAGTTTGGAGTTCTCTGGTTTTTTTTCCAGGTATTTTATTTCCCAAAATTTTGCTTGGAAGAGATGTCAGAACATCCAGGTAGGAAGGACTCAGCAGCAAGGTGAGAGCTGCTTCCCCTAAAGACACCTGGGGGGTTGGCACTGACTTCATAAAAAGCACAATTGGGTTAAATGAGATAAATGCACATTTTTTCCTGAAACACCCCAAAAATTCCCCTTTTTCTCCTAAAATTCACAAAAATTACCAATTTTCTCCTGCAACACCCCAAAAATGCCCATTTTTTTCCTCCAAAACTCCCATAAAACATCCATTTTTCTCCTGAAATTCCTGAAAATGCCCATTTTTCTCCTGAAATGCCCCCAAAATGCCCATATTTCTCCCGAAAATGCCCATTTTTCTCCTGAAACTCCCCAAAACACACCTTGCACACTGCAGTGCTGATGGGCAGGGTCACTGTGGCCCCGGTGACGAGTTGCACATTTGTAAGTCCATCTGTCACCTGTAAACAGAACCCAGGAAAAAATCAGGTGGATGAAATTTCCCTTTGAAAAGGCAAGGAACCAAATTGCCCCTAAAAAGGGGCTTTCAGCAGCTGAAAATAAAAAGCAAGCTGTTATTTCACTCATGTGCACGTGAAGCCACAGGGCAGGGTTTGCATTTCAGACCCAGATCTTCTCCACTGAACAATCTGAGGGATTTCTGCACAGAGATTTTATCCATCATCTGCATTTTCTCTGATTTTGCCATTTATTTTAGTTCTTCCAGGATGCCATAAACAAAACATTAAGTCCAAACATGGCTCAGTTTTAAGCTCTATATTATTAGCTTTAGGTTTTGTGCTCTGCTGTGATGTGAAGGGATGTGGCAGGCTGTAAAATGGGACTCAGTGAAAGAATTAGCAAATCCACAATCCATTTCCAGGTGAAATCTCCTCAGGTTTATTGTTGGGATACCTGAGTGGGAGGAAGTCGCTGTTTCCTTTTGGTTTGTTTGAACCCCTAATTCAAAGCAAAGCTTGAACTTTCTCAGTCTGTGTGGCAAAAAAACCAACAAAAAACAAACAAAATGAAAGAAAACCAAATCAAAACAAAACAAAACAAAAACAAAGCAAAACAAAACACACAAAAAAACCCCCAAAGAAACAAATAAAACATGGAAAAAACCATACAAGGCCAAAAAAATCGCAAAACCCCAAACACACATCAAAAAACCCAACCCCACTGGTATGAGTGTAAGTAAATCACCAGATCTTGATTATTAATTATTAAGAAGTGTCTTGGGTTACAATACAGAGTGTGATCAAAGGTATCTGTTCTATCACCATCTGTTGAGGGTGGGGCAGTGATCCCGATCTCTGTGGGAGATATTCTGCTAATGGGCATCCATTGAAACCAGCTGGGGCAGTGTTCTTTATTTCCAAAGGAGATATCTCCTGTTAATGGCCATGTTTATAAACCAGGCAGGGCATTGTTCTTTATCTTTTCAAAACCCATCCTTCCTCCAGCCAGTCATTTTCTGCTCATGGCCATTGAGTCCCACTGTGGCACTGATAAAATTACTGCATCCCATTGGGAGTTGCTCCAGCCAGGGGGAAGAGCCCAACATTTCTTACCAAGATAAAAACAGAGGTTTTGGGACACTAAGGGAGCCCTTTCTCCACTAAACTCCAGAGAAAAACTGAATTTCTCCACATCACCATTGAACCTCTGAAGAAAAACTGCACCTTAGGATCTTGAAGAACAGGAATCAGTGAGCTGCAGTGATTTTGGGTATCATCATCCTACAGAATATCCCAAATCAAGTAGAAACCTCATACCCAACATGCTCCAGCATGGAATAAATTGAATTTTTGGGGACACTGGTCCCTACTGGCATTGTCCTGCTGCTAATGGGCAATTTATTCCCCTCACCCCTCTCCTTCCCAGGGCACACTTTATTATTTTAAGTCCCTTTTCTCAAGGACAGACTTTGCCTCCCATTATTTCTAGCTCGTACATGGTGTTGAAAGCCCGAAAAAAAAATGATAAATTAAATGAGAAGGAAATGTTTAAGGGTTCCTATTCATAACAAAAATACTTAAAGGCAGCTCAGGCCATGAATCTTCCCCCAGCAAGTTGAGATGTGCATAAAGGCCCTGATTCAGAGGAGAAGCTGGTGGATGTCTGCTGCTCGGGGGATTTATGGGGTAGAAGCTGGGATGGGGGAGAGCCCAGGTGAGTAATGAGTTCCTTGCAGGGTTCAGGGTGGAGTTGGCTTTCCCCACTTGTTCAAAGGCTTTTCCCCCCAAGCCATGGGGCAGCACGAGGCAGGGCTGCTCCACGTGGGCTGCTCTCCACCCGTGTGTGAAGATTGATGAGAGCCCAAGCCCCCTTTCCTGTCAGCACAGACACGTGCATCCAATTAAAGGATCCAGAAACCTGGCACAGGAGTCCCAAGGTGTTTTCCAAAGCCACCCAAAAGTTTTTTTGCTGGGTTTAATTTCCCAGTTCTGCCCAGTTAATAGGGATTACCGTGCAAAACTCATTTGCCTTTTTCTGTGTGTGTCAGCTCTGGAGTGAAGGTGGTGGGGAAAGCGCTGGGTCCATAAATCCTGAGGATTTGAATCCTGTGTTTACCCAGGGAACAGGAACAGGCCTGGACTGTGGCAGAGAGGTGCCCCTGTCATCGTGTCTCAGTGACACACAGGACCACCTTTTGGGTTAAATCCCCATCCCCTGCCCTTCCAGCTCTGGGAATTTTCAATAAATATCAATTCCTGCCCACAAACCGAGGTTCTGGGGCTTTTTTCGCCACAAAATGAAGCAGGATCACCCATTTTTTGCAATAACAAACAAAACCAAACAGAAATTCCTCAAGAGCTGGTGGGATGTGGACAGAAATGTCTAAATTTAATTTCACAGGCTGGTGAGGATCCAGCAGCTTCTTTCCACAGGTGCATCTCCACAGATCTGAAAGGTTCTGCTCCCAGCCCTTCCCACAAGAGGGAAGCTCCTTTCCTTGGCACAACTCCTTCCACAACAATACAAAAACATTTCCATGGATTGTTCACCCTGAACTGCAGCAAAGTTAAGCCCTGAGAAGCCAAACTGCACCTCAGGAGAGCAGAGCTGGGGGTGACAGCCTGGGAGTGCTGGAGAACCAGAACTGGAAATGAATTAAGCACAAGTTAATCAGCCACGTCTGGGGAATAAAACAAATCTTCAAGCCTTGCATTAAATGCTGAATTACATTCATATATTCATCCTTAATTTGAGCCACCTCAACACTTGTGAGCTCCAAGACCTTCTTGTGCAGTGTCTCCCAGCATCCAAATTTGCCTGGACTTTCAATTATCCAGACAATAATGAAAACATGTTGGCCAGGCGAGCGCTCGGGTTACAATCACAAATTCTTACTTCAATAACAGCCATAAAACAGAGACCTAAAGCATGTTTTTTGCTTTTTTTCCAAACATTAGCAACTCATCTGATACTTAGGCCAAGGATCCAGTTTCCTGCAAGCTGATGACATGTGAGACCACAACCCTGAGGCTGATATTAAATTATACATATATACATATATAAATATACAGAGAGAAAACCTGTGAAATTACAGACACAGATGTGTTATTGGTGTCATAATTTTTTTCCATTAAACACCGTATTAGGTTTATCCCCTCTCTATACTTGAAAATCTTCACATATAAAAGATGAATGGCAACTTCTCCAGGGGATCCCTGTGGTTTAACCTTGTTACAGGAGGTCAGGCACGACACACTAACTCTGTTGGTACGAAGATGGCTGGAAAATGGGATTATTCCATGGCTCTCCCTTCCAATGGAGAGCAAGGCAACTCTCCCAGCCCTGAACCACTCCTACTCCAACACCCCAAAAAGGACTTGTGGCACTCAGAGAAGCTTGAGGAGCACATTTGGTAGAGGAAGAACCAACCAGGACCTGCCTAGCAGGTCAGACACTGCTGAAATGCTGACCCACGATGATTTGGGGGTGAGTTAGCCCAGATTCTCACTGCTGACCCCCAGTTTAAATCCCTCCCTGCTCCTCTCACACAGCCAGACTGAGCAGTTTGACTGCTGGGGGTACCAGCCCTGCTGACAGCTCTCTGCTCTTCTGGGGGGAAAAAGATAAATCTTTTAAATCTGAAAATCAATCAGTTAATCACCATAGTAAGCAGAGGTGGTCAGAAAGGGTATAAGAAAAATAATTCAACTCTCTGCCCTTCTTGGCCACTCTGCCAGCCCTGTTTTCTCCCCAAACACAGCCCAGGATGAAGAATCTCTCTTTTTACTCACCCCATTTTGTAAAATTCCTGCTCTTAAAATCCCAGCTCTTAATGTCCACCATGACCCCATGAATTCATAAAAAGAGACTTGATGAACACAACAAAACAATTCCTACAGTGGTTTTTGGGACCCAATCCCTTGTGGAATACACATCCCTTTTCCAGGAGGGTTTAGCTGCTGCCTGCTCCTGGAGAGAAGCCCCAGAAGTGCCCAATTTCCAGCAGAATTCTTTCATTTTCAGGTTTTCTTCTTGCAGGAGCTGGGTCAGAGGCTTGGGAAGAGCACCTAGAATGTTCCCTCTCATTTTCCCACCTTCCCAAATCTCCCTGTGCGCAGGGCTCAGGCAGCAAAAATCACAATTCCCAACCCAGGCAGCTCCAGAGAAGGAAAACTCCTCTCCACAGGAACCACTGGACACAGAGCAATCCCCTCAAACATCTCTCCTTAGAGGGGCAGCAGTTAAGGGAGTCAAGGGAACTCTTCAAATCCCAGAGGAAAGGCCTGGATGCACCAGGGAGAGAGAAACCAGCAAGATCCCAGCAGTGAGGAGCAATTTGGCACATGCTGAATTTGCAAATTCCTCAGCTCTGTTAAAACAACGCTGATAATTCTCTGTTGTGTTAAGTGGGAATTATTCTGTATAAGTGGAGGGAAGCACTGCTGTGTAATTTGGGATATTATTGATGCTCTGAAACGTCTTATCCCAGGGGTTCAGTGAGAGCCTGAGCTGCAGGTTTTGAGCAGGTTGTCCCAGGAGTTTTTGTGGGAGATGTTGCAAAGCAGGATGAAACCCTTTAGCAAGGAGGTCTCACCAGCAGCCAGGCACAGGAGGCAAATCCCACCACTGTAATCAACACCCCCAGACATGAGAGATGAAGATGAATATCAAGTCCTTGTTTTCTCACAGTGCCACTTGGATTCCACAAGGAAAAGCCTCCTTCTCCCCCAGCTGTTCAGCAGGCAGGACATCTGCAGCCCTCATGAATCCACACAAAACATCCCAACTTGCAAAGGAAGACACCACCACCACCACCAGCAGCAGCACAATAAAGATCTTCATTATTTCTCCCTGACGTTTTCATGACAGAATTCATGTAGAACATAAAGAAAGCACAAGGCATGTTTACTGGAGGTTTTATAGTTCCATAAAACATAAATAAACAGCTTTTTAGATCAAAGCTGCAGGAATAAGGAAGCACTGTGGCTTCTGAGGCCTGACCAATTTATCACATCATCTGAAGTTGAAAGGAGCACTCCTGGCACTCCTGGTTTTCTCTGGAGCAATCCCACCTTAAAGGCACAGTGCCCAACACACAAGGACAGCTGAGGTGTCTTGGCTTCCATTCTGTCTGCTGGAGCCTTTTGGGATGAGATTTTTGAGGTTCCACACATAAACTGATGAAAAAGGAGCAAACTGGAGCACTTCCAGGCAGGCTCAGGGTTGATTTTCCACGTGTACAGTTCTGCAGCTCATCCCACACCATCAGGATCAATCAAAAAATCCAGCTTTCCTTGAAGGTGCTGGAAATTGTTGGTATCCATCAGCTCAGGATCTGGTCCTGGCATTCCTGGGCAGTGTGAGTCCCTCTAAATCCCACATGAAATAAGAAATGAGAATTCTCCCTAAACTTTCACCCTCCACACCTTCCTCCCCAGCCTTTTCTCCCTGCTGGGTGCAAACCTGAACCTGCAGGCAGGGAAATGCCTGAATTCCCAGGGAGATCTCCCTGGTTTCACTCACTCTGCTCATCACACACATGGGAGGATTTGTCAGATTGTGATTTCATGCAGTGCCATCAACCTTTGGAAACATTTAGGGACCAAAATCCAACTCAATCATCTCCAAACCCACTCTGAGGTTGTTTGGTCACCATCCTAAAAAACCTTTCCTATGCCAGTTCAAGCAAACAGCAATGATTCCATACACGTGGAATTGTGCAAACTCAGTGTTTATCTGCACATATTCCAGCACCTTCCATGGTTTACTTTTCCATTCCTGCCAGAAAATGTATGGAATATGACTTTTGAGCATTCTGGATGCTTCTGCCTGGCTCTGCTTCCTGCTCTGCAGTTTCCCCTGGGTTATTTGCAGGGCTATGGGCACTTGCAGTTATTTTGGATCTGCATCTCCTAATATGGGGTGGTGGGAACACAAAATCAGAAAATCCCACACAACACAGCCCAGCTCGAGATGTATTTATTAATCCAATGCCAGGCCATTCCTAAAAATACTCATGTGCCCATCAAGGCACCCCTTAAAGAGAAGAAAACCAAAGCAAAACCCCCAGACAGGCACCTTGACCCTGCTGAGCCCAGGACCTGCTCCAGCCTCAAGGATTCCCAGGTCATGCTGGCTCACAGAGATCAATGGCAAGAGCATTTCCCTGCCCCTGTGGTGACTGTGCCCAGCACCTGAAGGCCAGGCTGGGCTTTTTCTGCCTCACACATCATCACCCTGGGCCTGAATGAACTGGCAAGGCTGGTGATGATGCGTGAGACCAAACAGAATCCAGCCCAAGCTGCCAGGGATGCCTTGGCTGGGGGTGCTGACAGGGCTGGAAAAAAACTGCAGGCCAGGCTGGGAGAGCTGGATCTGAGTCCCTGCAGCCAGTGAGAGCTGCAGGAGCAGAGCCAGGGCTGGACCAGACAGCACCAGAGATGGGGCAGGAGCAGAGATGGGGCAGCACCAGAGATGGGGCAGGACAAGAGATGGGGCAGGATCAGAGATGGGGCAGGACCAGGCCCAGGGCAGGACCAGAGATGGGGCAGGACAAGAGATGGGGCAGGATCAGAGATGGGGCAGGACTGGGCCCAGGGTAAAACTAGACCCAGGGCAAGACCAGACCCAGGTCAAGACCAAACCTAGGTCAGGACCAGGCCCAGGTCAGGACCAGGCCCAAGGCAGGACCAGGCCCAGGGCAGGACCAAACCCAGGTCAAGACCAGGCCCAGGTCAGGACCAAACTCAGGTCAGGACCAGGCCCAGGTCAGGACCAAACCCAGGTTAGGACCAGGCCCAGGTCAGGACCAGACCCAGGTGAGGACCAAACCCAGGTCAGGACCAAACCCAGGTCAGACCCAGGCCCAGGCCCAGGTCAGGACCAAACTCAGCTCAGGACCAGGCCCAGGTCAGGACCAAACCCAGGTTAGGACCAGGCCCAGGTCAGGACCAAACCCAGCTCAGGACCAGGCCCAGGTTAGGACCAGACTGAGGTCAGGACCAAACCCAGGTCAGGACCAAACTCAGGTCAGGACCAGACCCAGGTCAGGACCAAACCCAGGTCAGGACCAAACCCAGGTCAAGACCAGGCTCACCAGAGCTGCACAGGAGGTGCTGGGAGCACAGGGGATGCACCAGCCATGTCCTGGCAGTGTCAATCATTGCAGGGGCTTTTTCTTCAGCTTTCCCTGGTGTGAAGCGACAGCAGGGTCCCTCACCTGCCTGGACACCCCTTTCTCAATCCCTTTCATGGTTATGTCAGGGTGTGTTTGTGCTCAGTCCTGCTTGTTCTGCCAGGACAAACCTGGGGTGGGCAGAGGTTCTTCCCTGAGCCTGGATGTGGGAAGGCACATGGACACAGAGGAGACAGTGCCTGACACAAAGCAGGAGGAGGAGAAGGCTTCCACCCTCTGCTCAGTGCTCCTGAGCCAGCCCTGGGTGCTGGAGCTGTGTCCATGCAATGGATGGATCCATGCAGAGATGTTCCCCTGCCATCCCCAGTGCCACAGACACACCAGGTTGTCCCTGAGCACTCCAGAGTGGGTAATTTTATCCCAAATGTGCCTGTCTAAAAATATCTCACTTCTGTGTTTTTTGACCATATGCCCAGGACCATGAAAATTTTTCCGTAGGAAAAAAAGCTGAAAAAAACCCTTAAACCCATAACATCTTGGAATGATTTGACCACTTTCTTCTCAGGACATTCTCTCCTTTTTTTATGCCATGATGGGGTTTCTCCTGAATTTAAAACATCAATTTGGCCTAACATGAGGAGAATGTTCATTCTTCCAAACCATAAAGATCAGAGACTATAAACTGTTGTTCCTTAAATGTTTCATGGCAAAAGGCATTCAAAGCGTAACATTAACACAAAGTTTTCCTGTAAAACAATCTGGGAAGTGTAATCTCTGTAAGAGGTTTTTTATGCACCATGGCTAATTGTTCCTGACAGTATGATTTTACATCAGGCATTTTTTGTAAATTCAACACCATTCGAACTTTATGGCAGGTAATATTCCTTACAACTCCTCAAATCCTGCCCATGTCTAAATTATTGTTGCAGAGTGATGTTTGGGGGCTTTTTAATTTATTTTTTTTTTAGCTGCCAAATATTGGGAGCAAATTCTCTCTTGTCTCACAGTAGTGGCACTGGGAACAACTTTATGGAATTCTTCCACTCCTCTCTGTGGAGTCAGAAGGAGTTTTCACACCTTTAGCACACATCAAAGTGCACTGTGGTGGGCCAAGGGTTTGTACCTGGGGGCACAGCAGGCTTGTGGTCACCTCTGGACGGAGGAGGATGGAGATTTCCCAGCCTGGGAGGCTGTGACTCCTTAAAATTCAGATTCTGAACCTGTTTGAAATGGCCATGTTTGGAATGCCAGGGTTTTATAGAGCCTGGCTCGAGGCTAGCTCACCTGGTGTTCACCTGAGGGTGTCAGCAGAGCCAGGTGCTGGTGTTCCATAGAACCATGGAGTTTGGGGTCACAAAGGACCTTAGAGACCAACTCAATCCAGCCCTACACCTTCCACTAGCCCAGATTGCTCCAAACCCTGTCCAGTGTGGTTTTGGACACTCCTGATCCTCTCTAAGCAGTGCTGTGCCATCCCCAAGAGTTTTTCCTCTCATCCACACCTTTGGATGAGATTTCCACATCCTCTGAGCCTGTGGTCCAGCCTACTTTGCCAGGCTGACTGACCTGTGCATGAGTCTGATTCATGTGCACACACACATGAAAAAACTCCTTTTGACCAACTCATTCTACCTTATAAAATATGGGTTATAAAAAGTTTATGGAGCCTGTTCCTCCGAGGGGCTCATTCCAAAGCACACTACGCAAAACCCAGTTCTTTTATGACATGGCAGAAAAGGGGCTCAGTCTGTGCCCCCACAGCATTCAGAGATGGGATTGGCCTTCCACATGGACCACACAGCCTTGGCCAGGTTGCTCCAAGGGCAGCCAATGAATTTGTGCCTGGGGTTAAATGACAAGTGAGGAAACACTGGTTCTTTCTGCTGGAAATTCCCCCCTCGCCCCACCCGTGAGGAGCTCCACAAGAAAAGTCAAAAAGGAGGTGATGGAATCGAGTGTGGGCCTTCAGCAGGCACCACAGAGGCACAGAAATCCCAGAAAAACCAACCTGGAGCTGATTTTGCCAGGGACAAAAGTCCTTCCTGAGGTGGCTTCACCCAGCTTGGGTCACTCAGAGGAGGGAAGGAAGCTCCAGAGGATTGTTGGGGACACATGGACTGATCTCCTCCTAAAACTGGGAATTTGACTCCTGGCAGTTCCTGTACCTGAGCACAGTGAGGGTAATAATAAATGCTCAAAGTGTAACATTTATAAAAATCAGTGAGTAAATCAGGGTCAGTGCTGTGAACATATAAAACACTTTATGTGGAGGCTCAGACCAAATCAAAATAGTTTTCAGTCCACCCATCCCCTAAACACTTTAGCTGGGGCTCCATCTCCTGCCCTACTCTTTGTTCTCCTGAAACTCCCCCACCTCCTGCCCTTTGATCCTGTCCAAGGATGACCTTGACCTGCTGGAGAGACCCTTCTGCCCTCCCTGCTTTCAAGTTTTTGCCTCAGCCATTGAACTCCACTCCTGGTTCAAAGATCTAACAAGGAGCTGTTTCTGCAGGTGCAGCTGCTTCCAAAATGCCACTGGTTGATTCTGAAATAATTTATTTCATTAAATTCTAAATTAAATTAAATTTTATTTCATTCACAGCGTTATCTGCACAATGTAACAAGAGACTCCCAACTGGCTTGTGTCTTGGGGTTATTCTGGGATAACTGAGGTATTTCTTTCTGAAGAGAACAAATTTGGGTCCTGTCCTGTGGCAAAGCAGCAGCAAAGCTCTCCTGGCAGAGGATTTAATCTCTGCACTTTTCATGGGGCTGCAGCTCACACCTGGCTTTGCTGAGGAAGGCTGCAGCAGGCACTGGGGGAAGAATTTCAGACTCTGAACTGTGACAGAAATAAAAGAACACCAGCATCTTCTCCAGGGTCACCTGACTGTGCTCTCTACAAAGATTAAATAAACTTCTGGAAAATTCTTTAGACTAATAGGGACACAGAGTCCCAGAAGCTGCTGAATTCTGGGGTTGTTCTGTTGATTTTCACTCAGTGTTTATTTTTTAACTGAAAGTTGATGTGAACCTGCTGTCTGACCATGTCTCATCACCTCAGAGCTGCCAGCCCATGGGTGATGCTCCCTCCTGCCCCATCTCCTGAGTAACCAGGCTGGAAATGTTAAAAACTTTCCTCTGGTGGGTTCCCAAAGGACTCAAATTAGCAGCATCCTCAGGATCCTGTGACACCACGATCCTAAATAACATTAGTGATAACAAAGAACACCACTCACAACAATACTACAGAGACCCTCATGCTTTACTCTCATCATTCCTGCTCCAAACTCTTAATTCAGGTGATCTGGACCAGTTCACCCCCAGACTTATTCCACATGTTCAGCAAATCAGTTTCCTCACTGAGCTGAATTATTCATTATACTTTTTTCTTCCTAGGATGCAGAAGTTACTAAAAGGTTCCTTTCTTGTATAAAGCATTTTCATGTTTGAGTATTAATTTTTAAAACCTCCTGCAAACCCACAGTACTTTGCAGTTGTTTGCTTTAGCCCTTTCCAAATTTGTCATTAAGGCTTGTGTGCACGCACAGGCACACACAGATAAAGTTAACAAGCAGATGGTCACAAATTTAATGCTGGTTTTGTCTACTCTGGGTCTGTCCTTGTTGAGAAACCCAAAGTTTGCTGAGCTGAAGGACAAGAACTCTGTAATTTAAGTGCTGGACAAATATTCAGTGGAGGAAAAAAATCCTTGACAAGCCCCAAGGTCCAAATCTCACCAGGGCAGCATCCCTGGCACCTCATTTCTGAAGGAGATAACCCCATTTGAGGTGGTGCAATAACAAAACCCATCAAATACAACATTGTGTGCAGTGTGAAGCCCATCCTGACTTTGTGGTCAAACCTCCTGCTTCTATCTGCTCCTTCTGCTTTGTGTGCCCACTTCTGCTGGGAAATGGAGTATTTTAAAAGCTTCAGCAGCTCCATGAGGTCACTGCAGCTACAGAAAGCTGTAAAAACTGCCTGGGTTGATGGCTCAAGCAGCCACAGGTCTTTTTCATTACAGAACAGATATAACTCTATGAAATTATTATAATAATAACATCATTTATTTCAACAGGACTGAAGCAAAAAAGCTTTATGATAGTGTTTTATATGCAACATGTGCACCATAAATATTTCCATAAAAACATGCATTAAAATATAAAGTTGGCAGAAAGAAATCAAAAGTCAGAAGGAGGAAAAAAAAAAATCCAGTTAAAGAAGCATTAAACCATAAGCCAGGGAGCAGGGAGCCCCTGCCAGTCAGGGCAACAGGCTGCTCCTTCTCTGGTTTCAGCTACTTCCCAGCACAAAGGAAAGAGCCAAGTGGCCCTGCAGAAAGTGCCTGATCAACTCACACTCACTTCCCCAGCCTGGAAGTCAGCACAGGCAGCCCAGAATCCCAGAATGGTTTGGTTGAAAGGGGCCTTGAAGATCACTCAAAGTCCCTGCCATGGGCAGAGACACCTCCCATTGTACCCAGGGCTGTGGTCAGTGGTGTCTCTGGAACCTGAGCTGACACCTGTGTTGTTTTACAGTCTCTGTGTTCCAGCCTGAGCACTGGAGAAAGAGTCAGGAGATGTTTTCTGTTGAGGTTTTTATTTTATCTCATCTAAAAGTTCTTTCCCTGCCCAGCCCAGGTCTGTTCAGCAGCTCAGCCCCAGGCACTGCCCACCCCTGGGATGGCATTATCTTTTATACTATAAACTACATAAACATTATTTACAGTTATCTTCCAATACCTATCACTTATATTGTACAGTCTGGTTCTACTCTAAACCAATCTAAAAGTGCCAACATCACCCAAAAGATGGATGCAGGAAGAAGGAGAAAGGACAGAACACGCCCAGGTTCCTCCATCTTGACCCCAGACCCTCATTATAAACAACCTTAAAAACCTACTTTTCCACCTTATAATAATCTAACTTACACTCTACTTATTTTTTGTCATTTGTAATTCTTCATGTAAGGGTGGTAATTTTTCCCAGGGAGAGAAATCCAAGGCACAGGGGTTCTGGGCACTGGGCCAAGGTTCCTGAGCCCCTGCCTGGGTCTTGAGCCATCCAAAGAAGCCAGAGGCTTCCATGGGTGTTCCATGTCCTGGCCTTGGACACTCCCAGGGCTCCAGGGGAGTCTGGGGCAGGAGAGGAGGCTGAAGTTGTAGCCAGAGCTCCAGGGCTGCCCTTTGCACTGCCCTGACTCGGAGCCCAGGGCTGGGGCCAGGTCTGTGTTCCTCCCACAGGACCTGTGGTGACTCCTGGTGTCCCTGAGGGGATCATTTCTGGCACTGCACCAGGGCTCTCTGCAGCTCCCCCAGCCTCTCTCAAACACCACTTTAAGGGGTCACAGTTACTGGCTTCAAATTTAGAACCACAGAATGTCCTGAGCTGGAAGGGACCTCAGCATCATCGATCCATCCCCTGGTCCTGCACAGACACCCCAAAATCCCACCCTGTGCACCCCTTACAGCTCCCTGGGGAACCTGGGCACTGCCCAGCACTCTCTGGGGGAAGAACCTTTCCCAAAATCCAACCTAAACCCCCTGGCCCAGCTCCAGCCATTCCTTGTCCCTGTCCCAGAGCAGAGATCAGAGCTGCCCCTCAGCCCTTCAGTCTCCTCCTGGATCACCAACCTCCTGAGCATGAAAAACACAGAATAAACCCAACAAAGGGGTGGAAAACACCCATGGATCCTCTGAACCACCCCAGGAGCTCCCAGGTACCACCCCAGCCCCAGCTCCCAGCCCTGCTGCCAGCCCCAGGCACTGTTTACACCACGAGCACCCACACGACAAAATTCTGCTTCCCAGGCCAATTCTGCTGTAATCCATCATCCCCCAGCAGACTTGTCAGATTGGTTTGTCTACAAATATGTTCACACTTGGAAATATCTCCCTTCTGTGAGCAGCAAGCCATTAAACATGCATTTCTCTGGTTTTCCCATCTTGCTGTCTGTACATAAAATCAGTTCTCTGCTTTTGTCCCCAGTAAATGCCTATTCCACATTTTTGCATGTTTTAAATATTCACGCATACGAAAGGAGCTGTAAAAACATTGCATGGCTTATTTATTATTTAGTGCACACACTTTTTGCTGCAGAATACCAAAATAAAAAGACATTTTACTCAATATTTTTTTTTCTCATTTCCTTTGTATTTCATTTCCATTACTCTGCTCGTTAAAGTTTAAAAACTACTTTGTTTCCTGACAGTGGGGATTTACAGACTCGGGGAATACATTTGTACCTGCTGGCAGGGATGGGGGGAGATGCTCAAGGAGCTTTTGGTTCATCATCTCAGAATCCAGAAGGCATCAGGGAAGCTCAAATCACAGCTGCTGGAAGTGGAGAATTCACCCCATCCCTCAGGACACAATCCTAATTTTAAACTATCTCCATCCTTAGGCACCTGCACTTCGGTTTCTTTTATTTTTGCAACAGCTCCAAACTCTACAAATCCCTCATTCACTGCAGGAATCACTCATACAGAAAATCCCTGTGTGGCTGGGCCTGGCTCTGGCATCAGGGGGTGGATGGAGCTTTTCCAAGTGTCTCAAACTCCTCTGGAAGGGGCTGGTGCTGTAAAAACTGACTCATTTTTTAGGGAATTTTTGAGATTCCGTGATCCTGGATCAGCTGCCTGTTCCCAGGGCCACGCTTCAGCACTGCAGTGAGGCCTGGAGAAAGACAGGCAGGCAATACAAGAAGTTTTTAGCATATTTATGTGCTATTTTATAACACAGAAGTTCAACAGCACATTGTAAAACCCCTTCAACGTGCTGCACAAACACTACATTATTGGGTATGGTGGGATATAATCTTGTCTTGCCAGGGAGCTGCACTGGAGAACTTAAAATGCACTTTATACTGGTTTTTTCTGGGCTTTTTCCTCCAAAAATTTTGAATATTTTTCTCTTTCTGGTTTTAAGGTGGGCACACATCCCTCTGGAGCTGTAAATATTCAATCCTTGCCCCTCTCCCAGAAAGAAGTGAGTGAATTTTCCTCACCTTCCTGCTAGGAGGGAGTGAATTTTCCTCACCTTCCTGCTAGGAGGGAGCAGCCTCATGTCAGGCAGTTCAGATGGACTGATAGGAGAAAATTCAGTGCAGCTCCCCAGGCTGGAAGAGGAAATCACCAACCCCACTGATTTCAAGGAATGCCATTATGAAACCCAGAGAGTTTTCCTTCTGCTCAGAGAACAACAGGCATTTTCTGGGGGAAATCCCTCATTTCTGACTTGGGAATTTACTGGAGAATTCCAGAGTCCTGTCCCCAAACTGTGGGGACAGAATCCTGCTCAGAGTTAATTGTTAATGTCAATCACGTCCCTGATTACCCAGGGATGGTGTAATTACATATTAATCAATGCTCTGGGGTATTTAGAAGGTGGGATGTCAGGGATTCTGGGCCCCCAGGCTCCTCCAGCTCCCACCCAGGGGTGGAAAAAGACCCTTCTTTCAACACCCTTGTAACTCAGGGGTTACACTGAGGCTACTACAGATCAAAGCAGGGCTGAGTGACTGTCCCTGAGCCTGGCAGCTCCCCCAGCCCTTGTTTATCAGGTCAGAAGCACACACAGACCCTGCTGCCCGCTCTGGGATGCAGAATTCAGGAATTTGAGGCAGGGCTTGTTCCTAATTATGGGTTTGTGGTGGTCAAGGCAGTGCAAAAAACCATAAAAATAAATAAAAAACAAATAGCTGAGGTATTGTTGTGTGTGTGCATGAGTGTGAGTGTGCAAAAAACATAAAAATAAATAAAACCCAAAAAGCTCAGGTATTGTTGTGTGTGTGCATGAGTGTGAGTGTGCAAAAACATAAAAATAAATAAAAAATGAAAAGCTAAGGTATTGTTTTGTGTGTGCATGAGTGTGAGTGTGCAAAAACCATAAAAATAAATAAAAAACAAAAAGCTCAGGTATTGTTGTGTGTGTACATGAGTGTGAGTGTGCAAAAACATAAAAATAAATAAAAACCAAGAAGCTCAGGTGTTGTTGTGTGTGTGCATGAGTGTGAGTGTGCAAAAACATAAAAATAAATAAAAACCAAAAAGCTCAGGTATTGTTGTGTGTGTGCATGAGTGTAAGTGTGCAAAAACATAAAAATAAATAAAAACCAAAAAGCTTAGGTATTGTTGTGTGTGTGCATGAGTGTGCTTGGAGCCCTAAAGGATCAGGTAATCCTGGAAGACAGAAGGAATAGAACAACCCACCAGGATTCTGGAACATTTCAGTGTCCTGTTGACTCACAAGATTGGAGCAGACAGGTACAGCCCAAAGACAGCATGATCTAAATGTGGGCCAAGCTCTAACACACAGCAGGAATGTCTAATTTTAGTCTGTCCACTTTTGGCAATGTCACCTTTAATTGCATGGCTCATTTGAATTGTAAAACACCTTTAAAAGCTAACTAGTAAAAGGAAATAGGCCATATTTTCTAGACTAACAGTCATATTCAATTTTAACTGCAACGAAATTGGGTTTAAACAGTTAATGCACTTTAGGATTTGAGTTACAAACACACAGGCAAAAGTTTCAGCAGTTTGACTGGGACTGCAGTGGGATCACTTTGTTCTGCAAACTCTTTGTGTGTGACACACAGTTCCCTGGGATGGATTTTTCGTGGAACTGCATTTCAGGTTTTCTCACACAGGTCTAAAATGATCCTGAGGAGCAGGAGAGCCAGGCCAGTCCCACCTATTCCCAAGGCACAGGATTTGTGGAACCAGTGAACAGTGTCCTGGATGAGTCCAATATTCAATAAATTATTTTTAATAATGCACAAGACCTCAACAAGCATGCAAATACATTTTTAAAATTGGATATTAATTCAAATCTATTTACTAGCTGGTTTACTTTTAGCAAAATTAGTTTACTAACTAATTTATTGTGCCAGTTTAAGAAGAACACAACCAAAAATGTTGCAGAGGATTTCCTGCAAGCTCCAGCAAGACTGGATTTTATCTCACATGGAACATAGGGTACAACTCCCAAAATTTGTGATTTTGTGGGTGAAGCCCAAGAGTGGAATCAGAGTCCTTGTGGGAAGACACTCCCAGCAAACTGCCCCTGCTCAGCAGAGAGGGGAGAAATACCCAGGAGTGCATTTCAATAACGTGTGATATAATTACCCCCCATCCTGGGAGCCCAGATGTGAGCACTGGGACCACTCTGTGACAGCTTTCCAGTCCTGATTAGCCCAAAATTCAGCAGCAGCTTCCCAAAGCCCCCCCTGCTCCTGCCCTGCAATCGGGGAGCTGCAATCGCAGGGAAAGTGCTGGGCAGCACAATCCTGCTGAGCCACTGATGGAGGTGAATATTTAAGGACTTTGCCACTGGCATAACCTGTGCTGCCAGATGAAACACACTTGACAAAGAGCTTTTTTTTTATTATTTTTTCCTCGTTGCTGCTGATTGTGCTGCTCACACAATCCGGGAATGATTCCTGGAGCAGCGGCGCTCTGCCTCCCTCTAGAGCGGCTGCGATGGTACTCGCACTGGAAACTCCTTTTTCTGCCTCTCCACCGTGCACTTTGTGGGGTTTTACTCCTCTCTAGGGCTCTCCTGAAAATCTTTTAGCAGTGCAGGGCTGGTAGAGCAGCAGCTGAGCTTTGCCAGCACATGTGTCCTGAGCAGGGACAAACTTGGTGTGCTCAGAGAAGACCAAATCCCTTCCCCAAACACATATTGTCTATAAATATTAAGGGGTTTAATTTTTTACTCCTCTCTAGGGCTCTCCTGAAAATCTTTTTAGCAGTGCAGGGCTGGTAGAGCAGCAGCTGAGCTTTGCCAGCACATGTGGGGATGTGTCCTGAGCAGGGACAAATTTGGTGTGCTCAGAGAAGACCAAATCCCTGTCCCCAAACAAATATTGTCTATAAATATTAAGGGGTTTAATTTTTTTACTTCTCTCTAGGGCTTTCCTGAAAATCTTTTAGCACTGCAGGGCTGGTAGAGCATCAACTGAGCTCTGCCAGCACATGTGGGGATGTGTTCTGAGCAGGGACAAACTTGGTGTGCTCAGAGAAGACCCAGCACAGCCAAATCCCTGTCCCCAAACAAATATTGTCTATAAATATTTAGGGTTTTAACTGTGTATCACCAGCAGATCTCCTTTCTTGAATATTCTGAAATTTATTCTGCACTATATTCATGGTTTTTGTCAGTTTTTGTTACCCACAGTTTTCCACTTGAAATCTGCCCCACTCACTCATGGTATCTTGGATTATCTGTCACACCTGGGATGAGCAGCACCCTGGGATTATCTGTCACTCTCTGGGATTATCTGTCACTCCTGGGATTATCTGTCATTCCCTGGGAATATCTGTCACTCCTGGGATTATCTATCAGTCTCTGGAATTATCTGTCACTCCCTGGGTTTCTCTGTCACATTTGGGATTATCTGTCACTCTCTGGGATTATCTGTCACTCCCTGCCACACAAAAAACCTGGGAATATCTTAAAAATCTGTTCAAAATGAAAGCAGAATCTCGGATTGGGACAGCTGAATAAAGAACTCAGCTGCAAGGCCTCCTGCAGCACTGGGAAACCCTGAGCTGGGGAATGTGGCAGCACTGGGAAGTGTGGGAGCCAGGAGGTGTTCTCCCCTGGGAGCATCCAAGGCAAACAGGGACAGGAGGAATTCCACAGGCTGGGCTGAGCCTGGCCAGGAACAAGCTGAGCAGGACAATGAGTTGGGAAAGGAACTCTCCCCAGCCTCCCAAACCCTTCCTGGCTTCTCCAGTGCCAAATCCAGGGGTGAGGGATCTGCCTGTTCACCTGAAATGCTCCAGAAAAGCAGAACCATGACAATGAGTGACCTTAAAATCCATGACCTGTTGAAGAATTCCATCAAGGTGAAGAAAGAGAATAAAGGGAGTTCCCCAGGACAGCATCCTGACCAGATTTAAGCAGGAACCTGTGGAATTATTTGATATATAGGGGTTTGTGCAGGGGTGTGAAATGGGCACAGGCTGCAAGGCAGGGAGAGCACCACTGGGGACCTGATCCATGCAGGAAAACAAAACTCTAGGAGCACCTAAAAAACAGCTTTATACAGCTGGAAATGAGGCTGAAATTTTACTTGGGGTTCACATCTCTCCAATACCTAAACCCAAGGCCAAAGTTCTTATCCCTGTGTGAGATTTGGATATTTAACATCCAGAGTGGAAAACCTTTCCCTGGCACAAAGGCATTTTCACAGATGGGATTTGCTGACAGACATCCCATGGCAGCACCCATTTCTGGCACTGCTGGAATAGGCAGTGGGCTCAGCAAACCCCAAATTGGCACTGGGTTGAGTAAACCTCAAATGGGCAGTGGGTTCAGGGAAGTTAAAATGGGCAGTGGGTTCAGCAACCCCAAATGGACTGTGGGTTGAGGAAACCCCAAATGGACTGTGGGTTCAAGAAACCCCAAAACAGACAGTGGGTTCAGGAAACTCCAAAATGGGCAGTGGGTTGAGGAAACCCCAAAATGGGCAGTGGGTTCAGTAAGCCCCAAACTCCCAATCCCCAAAATGCACTGTTGGTTCAGTAAACCTAAAATGGGCAGTGTTTCAGCAACCCCAAATGGGCATTGGATTTAGGAAAACCCAAATCCCCAAAATGGGCAGTGGGTTGAGGAAACACCAAATGGACAGTGGGTTCAGTAAATCCCAAATGAGCAGTGGGTTCAGGAAGCCCCAAACTCCCAAATCCCCAAAATGGACAGTGGATTCAGTCAACCCCAAATAGGTAGTGGGTTCAGGAAGCCCTAAATCCCCCAAATGAGCAGTGGGTTCAGTAAACCTAAAATGGGCAGTGTTTCAGCAACCTCAAATGGGCAGTGGGTTGAGGAAACCCCAAAATGAACAGTGGGTTCAGGAAGCCCCAAATGAGCAGTGAGTTCACTAAACCCCAAATGGACAGTGGGTTCAGTAAACCTAAAATGGGCAGTGGGTTCAGGAAACCCCAAATGAGCAGTGAGTTCACTAAACCCCAAATGGGCAGTGGGTTCAGGAAGCCCCAAATCCCTAAAATGAGCAGTGGGTTCACTAAACCCCAAATGAGCAGCATTCCCTCTTATTCCAGAGAGAGACCAGCAGGTGCCCTCACATGCCCCCAGGCACCACCAGACAGCAAAGCACAAAGCCCACAAGAAGAATTTGTAGCCAAAAGTGTCACCTTTTATTCCCTCCAGTCCTGGTTTCACAAGGATTTTAAGGACACGTCTAAATTTAATCTTCAGAACTCTGAAATGATCCCAGGAGGTCCATTTGCACATTAAAGGTCATGCATGCATCTACATCCTACAAAAACCAAAAAGACATCTTGACTGCGTGTCTCATTAGAGATAATTGTGCAAATAATTAATAAACAATACCTGGCCTGCAGCTTTCTTATAAATTTTTGGTTTGTTTTGCTTTGAATATCCTCAGCCTTTGAAATCTGAAGTCTCCCCTCAGATTTTTCCTCTCTTAATGTATCACTTCCCTTCTGAAGTGTCCAAAACTCAATGCAAGATCTTTCTTGGACTAAATTCTGTTCTTTCCCCTTAAGCCTAATGAGTCATTAAAAAAGGCAAGTGGGAAATTGCCTGGCAATTAAAAACAGAATATGGAGGGAAAAATTAAAGTAATGCATCCTTGGACTGTAATTTAGAGAATTTATTAGTCATAAAACCTTGATGAGTTATTCTCATGGCAAAAACCTCTAATAAGAAGAAGAAAAAAAATGATAAAAATAATGAACACATTTGTATGACAGAAATTGTGGCAAGTGTAGGGAATGACAGAAGCCTCCTTGGGTCGGGTTTAGCTCCATAATTGCAATCATATGGATATATCTTCATGCCATTATTTCTGTAATATATTGTCAATTTTGCCTTGGAAACCTTTTCCACTCAAACTACTGGATTTTATCTTTTGAGAGTAAACACATCTCTTGTCTTGAAGCAAATTGCTGGGAGCTGTGCAAGAATATTCCCTGAGAAAACTGGAGAGTGATGGGACTTGCTGGCAGGTTTGGGGAGATCCCTGCCTGTGCGTGGGTCTGGCAGACACCTGCAAATTGTGGTTCAGAAATTTGGGTGTAAATCAGGGTGGGGAGGGCACTGTGAGGGTGTCAGGAGATGGAAATCACTGGGAAATTCAGCCCCTGGGGTTCAGCCACCAAATGTCACCCGTGCTGTCCTGTCCCAGCCCCACAGGGGCAGCAGGGGCTGCAGGATCACACCTTGCTGTGCCCAGGACATGTTTGTACATCAGCAAAGTCACAGCCCAGGCACTGTCCTGGTCCCAGCACAGGGGTGAGAGGTGCAAACCCCCAAGTTGGGCTCCCCAAGCACGGCCTGAGCCTGATCTCCATGTCCTGGTGCCATCCCCAGCTGGGCTCAGGGGTTGTCCTGCACAAAGGGACCTTGCTGAGCCTGGGGACACCTCTGGGGAGAACCTGCACAGGTCCTGTGGTCCCTTCACTCCAAACACTGCAAGAAGCAGAAAAAGAAAGTTTTGGATAAACCCTACAGGATGGATTTCAGAATTACAGTAATTTCATGATTACAAGCCACACCTGATTATAAGCCCCATGTTACAATAGAGTGTGATCAAAGGTGTCTGTTCTGTCACCATCTGTTGAGGGTGGGGCAGTGATCCTGATCTCTGTGGGAGATATTCTGCTAATGGGCCATCCACTGAAACCAGGTGGGGCAGTGTTCTTTATTTCCAAATGAGATATCTCCTGTTCATGGCCATGTTTTATAAACCAGGCAGGGCAGTGTTCTTTATTTCCAAAGGAGATATCTCCTGTTAATGGCCATGTTTATAAACCAGGCAGGGCAGTGTTCTTTATCTTTTCACAACCCATCCTTCCTCCAGCCAGTCATTTTCTGCTCATGGCCATTGAGTCCCACTGTGGCACTGATAAAATTACTGCATCCCATTGGGAGTTGCTCCAGCCAGGGGGAAGAGCCCAACATTTCTTACCAAGATAAAAACAGAGGGTTTGGGACACTAAGGGAGCCCCTTTCTCCACTGGACTCCAGAGGGAAACGGGATTGCTCCACATCCCCACTGGAGCTGCGGAGGGAAACTGCACCTTGTACAGGAGCACTGCTCCAGCTGAGCCACATCTGTCACTGCAGGAGGATGCAGCCACCATGGGATGGGACTGCTGCCAACACCCTGCCTGACGGGTGTCAGGCTGTACTCTGACTGTGTCAGGGTTTGGGGTTTGTTCTTTGTAGTGCTGTATTTCTATTTTAATTTCCCTAGTAAAGAACTGTTATTCCTATTCCCATATCTTTGCCTGAGAGCCCCTTGATTTCAAAATTATAATAATTGGGAGGGAGGGGGTTTACATTCTCCATTTCAAAGAGAAGCTCCTGCCTTTCTCAGCAGACACCTGTCCTCCAAACTAAAACAGCAACTTTTCATTCTTTGTCCATATATAAGCCGCATCTGATTATAAGTTGCACTTTGGGTTCGGATCAAAAATTTTGTCAAAATGGTGCGGCTTATAATCGTGAAATTACTGTAGATCCTCCTGAAATCCCACCTGCAAACCAACCCTGAGTGTGGGGCTCACATTTAACCTGTGCCTTCCTCCCCACCACATCTCTTTGTGCATCTCCTCAGGAATCAGGCTCAGAGCCTGAGCTGCTCCAACAGGGAAAAAAAGAGTCCATGAGCAAACAACAAATAGCTGGCAATCAAGAGAGGGAGCCAACAGCAGGGCCAGTGTCTGTGTCAAGGCTCATTTCATTCCCCACACAGGCAGTGTCCTGACAGGAGGCTGAGTAACACCTATGAGGTGCTTGATGTATTTAATGGGAGCCTCTGAGCTGTGGGGTCCTCCCCTCGCCATGTGATCTCTTCCAGAAATAACCATCACTTGGAATGGAAGGGCTGTGATAGGCACAATCTGTTAGCAGCAAATTGAGCTGTCACCCTTGTATGTCATGTTCATTTGGCTGATTAAGGAGATATTAATCTACTGCCATTGTTACAGTATCTGTCATCTCAGGGAGGAAAAAACCCAACAAGGATATGCAGGCAGCTTTTCTGGAGGTATATTTATACAGCCAGGGAGAGAGGAGGAAGCAGAGGTGTGCAGAATACAAATGAAACTCTAATCTGGTACAAATATTGAACCAACTGCAATTGATTACAGATGCACGGGCAGAGCAAAGAGCAGATCCTGCTTCAGGTGATGCTCAGCCTGGTCCTGACTCCCTGCAGGGCAGTGAGGCCAATCCTGAGCACTCAGGCTGTGGCTCCTCGGGACACAAAGCAGTTTTTAATGGGTGCAGTGTGTGGTGATGAGGAGTTCCTGACACCACGTTTGGTTATTTCAGGAGGCAACATCAAATGTCTTCATTGCTGGTTTTGGTACAGGAGTGGAGATTCTGCTGTTATCATTGCTGAGTGGCTTCAAGGCAAGAAGCTCCTGAAATACTGAATAAACCTTGGGTTGAGGTCCAAACCTGATGGTTGGGCTTGATGATTTTAGAGGTCTTTTCCAGTCTTAATAATTCCATGATTCTGTGACCAAAGCCCTTTTTGTTCCTCCCACATCAGGATGTGTTTGTGGAATCCACAGCACTGAGTGTCCATTGAACACCCCAGAGTGAAATTACCTGGGATTCAACCACACTGCAAAACCAATCCCAGCTCCTCTGCCACACAATTCCTTCCTTCCTTCCTTCCTTCCTTCCTTCCTTCCTTCCTTCCTTCCTTCCTTCCTTCCTTCCTTCCTTCCTTCCTTCCTTCCTTCCTTCCTTCCTTCCTTCCTTCCTTCCTTCCTTCCTTCCTTCCTTCCTTCCTTCCTTCCTTCCTTCCTTCCTTCCTTCCTTCCTTCCTTCCTTCCTTCCTTCCTTCCTTCCTTCCTTCCAAAATTCCTTCCAAAATTCCTTCCAAAATTCCTTCCTTCCAAAATTCCTTCCAAAATTCCTTCCAAAATTCCTTCCAAAATTCCTTCCTTCCTTCCAAAATTCCTTCCTTCCTTCCAAAATTCCTTCCTTCCTTCCTTCCTTCCTTCCTTCCTTCCTTCCTTCCTTCCTTCCAAAATTCCTTCCTTCCTTCCTTCCTTCCAAAATTCCTTCCTTCCAAAATTCCTTCCTTCCTTCCAAAATTCCTTCCTTCCTTCCAAAATTCCTTCCTTCCTTCCTTCCTTCCTTCCTTCCTTCCTTCCTTCCTTCCTTCCTTCCTTCCTTCCTTCCAAAATTCCTTCCTTCCAAAATTCCTTCCTTCCAAAATTCCTTCCTTCCTTCCAAAATTCCTTCCTTCCAAAATTCCTTCCTTCCTTCCAAAATTCCTTCCTTCCAAAATTCCTTCCTTCCTTCCAAAATTCCTTCCTTCCAAAATTCCTTCCTTCCAAAATTCCTTCCTTCCAAAATTCCTTCCTTCCTTCCTTCCTGGAATCCTTCCTTCCTTCCTTCCTTCCTTCCTTCCTTCCTTCCTGGAATCCTTCCTTCTTTCTTCCTTCCTTCCTTCCTTCCTTCCTTCCTTCCTTCCTTCCTTCCTTCCTTCCTTCCTTCCTTCCTTCCTTCCTTCCTTCCTTCCTTCCTTCCTTCCTTCCTTCCTTCCTTCCTTCCTTCCTTCCTTCCTTCCTTCCTTCCTTCTTCCTTCCTTCCTTCCTGGAATCCTTCCTTCCTTCCTTCCTTCCTTCCTTCCTTCCTTCCTTCCTTCCTTCCTTCCTTCCTTCCTTCCTTCCTTCCAAAATTCCTTCCAAAATTCCTTCCTTCCATCTTTTTTTATTTGGCAAGCCAAGGTGGGGCTGTAGGAGATGTGAAGATGCCACCTCTGCTGTGGAATAACAGGTTAATTAAGGGTAATTAAGATAAGTGCTGAGTTACAGCAGCACATATTTGATAAGTGAACACTGACCACAGATCCTGAAGGAGCAAACTCAGGTCTGGTGTCCATAGGCACACCTCCCACTGTCTTTCCCCTGAAAACTCCTGTAAATAAATACAAACCTCGGGCAGTTTGCAGTGGAGATGGTTCATGGAGCCCCTTTACAGAACCCTCTAAGCACAGCCAGGCTGCCCCAGCTGTTATTTCAGAGCACAGCTGTCATTAAACCAGAATTTTAATGAATATGCACATGTGAAATCTTGTCTGTGTAGGGTCTTTGTCATTTTTGTAGTGGGAGCATTAATTCAACCTGAAAAGCCCCAGAATCCACCCTTAAAAAGAAGCTGCTGGTTTCACATTTTCCTGGATGAGGAAATGTATGCCAAGCCCCTCCAGCCCCCCCTGACTTTTGCCAGAGTCTTCATAGTTTATGTTTGAATCAATAACTATTTTAATACAGGGAGTTTAGAAAAGTTTGATTCAAATTCCTTTGACACAGTTCCATCAACATCCAGTCATAGAGCCATTCTGCATATGACTCATTAAATATTTAAAAGATTCCTATTATTGAATTAACTATTTATTGATTTATAATTTAAAAGATTTATGCTCGGCCATTAAAAAAAATTCGGAGCTGACTTTCACTTAAAGAGATGTCAGGTGCCATTTGCTGCTGGTGAATGTCTAATGTACCCTTTTCACCCCCGGAGTGAAGAAAGGACAATTACTCAAGGACCTCTGGTTCAATATTCGGGCTGCCTGGATGCTGAGGTCGCTGGTTGCTGATTTTTCCTGCGGCATTAGGTCATGCTCAGCAGCCTCCATCCATCCCACAGAACCTCCCTGGAAATGCACAGCTTGTGGTTTCTCTCCTGCTCCATTTATTGATTTGCATTTCGCCCCGGTTCTCGTATTCCCGTGGTTTTCCCGTGGTGAGGATGCTCTGGCTGAGGGATGGACACACAGACAAGCACAGATCCTCCCCTTCTACCTCTGCCCTTCCAGGACCTGGCTCCAACAGCTCCTCAGACTGGGGGAAAAATGGGCATTGCAAAATTAAAAATGGATTTCAGAGCTCTGCTGAAATTAAAATATACTACGAGGCTCGCAGCAAGTCCCAGCTTTAAAGCAACACTTCCCACGCTTTTTCTGGAGTAAAAAATATGAATTTAATGCCTTTATTTAGCACCTTTAATCTGAGGCTCACCAACTGCTTTAGCCCCATTAATTATTGACATCTGGGAGGGCCCTGAGGGGTGTCTATTATTATAATATTCCTTTTACAAATGACTGAGCTGATGCACAGGAAGGTGAAGTTGACTCTTTGAAGGCCACACAAAGTCCAGCTACAGCCTCCCAAAGAGCAGGAGCATGGCTTTGAGCAGGATAAATGCAGGATAAACACAGACAGAAATACTACTTGGATCTAAAGGAGGGGGAAAAAGAAGCACAAAACATGGGAATGGCTTTTTTTTCTGTACACATCAAGCAAGGCTCTGCCTCAGATAATGATCTCTCCCTGTTTGTTTTACTTTTGACTTCAGGGACCTGAGTTTTAGTGATTCACATTTTTCTACAACTTGTTCTTGGCTCTCCATCAAACCCACACAGAGTAATTAGCACAGGTCTGTCAGACACAACTACAGCAGAGTCATGCATTATACCCAAAAATTGTTGCTCCAGCTTCTCCAATCCCTGAATTATAAATAAAGACTTGAAAAGGCTGCTTGCTCCAAGTAGTAACTATTTCAAGCCTGCCATACAGCTCTCCCAGTGGTATTGCTGGGGGTTAGGGATTAACCCTAGAAAAATAATTTTTGGAATATCAGACAGAAAACTGTAATAAACTGAGTTGGAATTGATATAGGAAGGGAAAAAAGGGGGATTATGGAGCCAGAGACAGGGAAGCTCATGCCAGTGGGATATGGGAGAATACTTACACAAATAGAGATACACACATGTGGATATTTTTACTTGTCTTGCCTTTTTTCCTCATAAATGGGCATGGGGAAGCAACACTGGGACTGTGGCAAAGGTACAGAAGGTCAGCTCAAACTGGGAAGTGAAAGGTGGGGATGTGAACAGAGTGAAATCAAATCATGTTATTGCTCTGCAATGTTCACATGGATGCCTTGGGATCAAACCCTCCCCAGGCCATCCCTGCTCTGCTGCAGGATCCCTGTGGCCATAACCAGGTCACTTTGTCACCCAGGTCCCCTGGATCAGCCTGGCAGGACCCCTGAGCAGGCAGATCCTGTGCTCAGCTCCTTTCCCTGCTCTGCTCAAGGTGGGAGCAGCAGTTCCCCCAGCAGGGCAACCTGACCCTGGCTGGGTTATAAATTCATTTCTGCCCATGAAAGAGCTGTAGATGAGGCTGCACAAAATAAATCCCCCCTGGCCCAGCTGTCAGGGCATCGTTTCCATTTCTCCTCCCTGCGTGGTAGATCCAGGAAATGTTTGTTGGGGTGTTGGGGATCTTTCCCCAAGCAGTGGGGCAGAGCTGTTCACAAAACAAATCTTTGGATCTGCTCAGAAAACGATGGTCAGGGATTTATTTGGAGCACCAAACATTTGGGGAAAGGTTTGTCCCAGAGCAGTGCCAGCAGGGGGTGTGGGGCAGGGGTTGGCAAGCTCTGATCCAGCTGTGATCCAGCTGTGATCCAGCTGTGATCCAGCTCCCAGGGGAGCTCCCCCTGTCCTGAGAAGTGCGAGCAGAGGCTGTGTGTGAGCACAGGGAGGGATGAAGATTCTCCCCCTGGGGACCCTGGTGACAGACAGGCTCCTCATCAGCTCTGTCACCTCTAATGGACTGGAAAGGGAAGAGCCTCTGAGAAGGAGCCCAGAGGAGCATCAGCCTCTCTCTGCAGAGCAGGAACTCCCCGGCAGGCAAAGAGAACCCCCTGCCCTGCCAGCCCTCATTAGCAGCTGCATCCTCACAACTTGTTGGCGTCCGAGGCAGGAGAACGCTCAGAGCGCAGATTCCCACTGGAATTTCCACAAAGCCTTGTCCATCCACTGGCTGGGACGGTGTCCTGTCCTACAGAGCCACAAACTGAGCAGCCTGACCAATAACACAACACCCAGGAGCAGCTTTGGGTGGCACCAATTGCAGAGCCAGAGCAGAGCCATGAGCACTTTGGACACTTAATGAAGATTTGGAGACTCCCAAATCCCCTCTGACAAACCCAACCCCACCAGGCTCACTCTGTTCAGATGAACAAAATATTCACAGGATGGGTCAGGGAGGAAGGGCCCACCCTGGGTCACTGCTCCCTGCCCTAACAGGGTCACCCCAGAGCACAGGGCTGTGTCCAGAGGGTTCTGGAATATCTCTGCTGAGGGACACTCTCTGGAGCTGCAGGAAGGTTCTCAGTGATGCCATCCCTACAGGCAGCTCCTTCCTCCTGCTCACCACCTTTGGCCAAAAATCCAGAGCTCACTGCCAGGCTGAGAGGGTGTAATCTGATTTTTGGTGATATCGCTGCAGAAAACCAGCACCTGAGCATGGAATAACCACAAAAATTTTTCTTTCAGGCCAAAATATCTGTGCTCATCTGCAAGTTTTTTTATATTAATCCTAAATAGCCATCACAAATAATGTGTTTCACCTGCAAATCACACCCTGGGTTTTTTGGGACTGGGCTATCCATGTACAATCCCCCAGCACGGTCAGGAGCACAAGCAGCGAGCAGCAGCTTTGATATTTAAGTACCTGCGAATTACAGCGCTGCAAGCCGAGGATACACCCATGAATGGGCTAATTCGGGACGAAATGAATTATTCACTGGAGGTTTTTTATCTGCATTATTCACACGACGCTCTGGAACACAATTACCCATTTGGCCAACAGACCCCTGCCCCAAGTTTACTCCGCCGAAGAGACAAAAAAGAATTGAGGTTCGCAAATTGAGGCTGAGCCCAGCTCTGCTTTTCACAGGAATCACTGCACACCGAGATTAATAGGACATCATTCAGTGTCTGAGCAAGCGAGTTATGATGAAGAAGCTGTTGAAACAGGAAACAGTTGATTTCCCTGGAGCCCCGTAAATCCACCGCCGATGTCCTTTCGAATTCTCTGTTATTGCTGCAAAAATTTTAAACGCCGGTAAGGGGGTGAAGCAGCTGCCACACTCATTAACTGGGGGAAGAATTGTGCTGTGGGTTTGCAAACTGGTTCAGTGTGCTGGGCAGATAAATCAAAATCCAGTGACCTCCTCCTCCTCTTCCTCCTCTTCCTCCTCTTCCTCGCCACAATTCAACATTTCCCTGCCTTTGTTGTGCCCTCTTTCTGCTCTCACCACCCTCTTGTATTTTTTTTTTCCCCTTCAACATCTTATTTTTGAGGGTTTCCAAACTCTCACACAGGAGAATCCTGCTCTGGCTGGGCTGGGCATTCCTTCTGACACCCGTGCCATAAATCTTGGTGAGGCATGAGCTGATCCGGCCAAAAGAACTTTAATGCCAAAGGATTTATTTTATTTTATTCTGTTTATTTGAAGTCGACTCGTTTTATTCTAAATTAGGGCCGTTCTGGGTGTTCTGCCAAATTTAAATTGAGCCACCCAAGGAGAGAAGGGCAGGTGCCATCCCTCAGTGAGCTGTGATGGGTGAAGGCAGCTCCAGAATGGGGAGATAACACCAGAGTCACAATTTTTCTTTCAAAATCCACCAATTTTCCCCATTTCATGATCCATGATTCACGCCACTGCAGCTGCCATCAGCGCTGCAGCCCAACAAAACCCTGCAGAAAACAGGATTTTCCCACTTCAGCCCCTCAGAGCTGGGGATCTGGGTTCAATTTCCAGCTGTGTTCCAGCTGCAGCTCCTCTCTGAAGAAGAAAAGTCACCCTGTGTCACCCTGTGATGAGTGCACAGTTCCTTGCTGGTCACCCACCCCCTCTGGGCTTCAAGGTAACACCACAGGAAGGATTTTCCACCCCAAGAATGCCTTGGCAGAAATGTCTCACCAGGACATTAAAAATGACAGCGTTGAGAAGCTGATAGCTTGAAGATTTGATTCTTGGGGAGCCACAGAGCGTCCACACATGGACTTTGTTTGCTGTTGTGCTGAGAAACCAATTTTTCAATATCAAAAAATCCCCCTTTCCTTCATGTGCTGAAGTGTTAATCATTTCTCACTGCCTTCTTTAATTTTTTTTCACTGAAGATTTAAATCCACAATCACTCAAGATTTTTTCCTCCGTGCTTTCCTCCCTGTTTGCCACTCTTGAAAATAACATTTTGCATTAAAAAAGTGCAGCTTCAGAATAGCACCAGCAAGTCAAAACCTCTGCTTCTCCAGGGATAAACTCCCTTTCCAAGACCAATATTCTTCCCAACAGGATGAATTTTGGCACCTCCACCAGCACTTAAAATATTTCTGTGCTTGGGATAGAGGCATTAAAATCCAGATTTCCCAGATTTAGGAATCCTAGGGACAAAAAAAAATTAATCCTGTCCTTTCCATGTCCCTGCTGCTCCGTGGTGATGCCATCCCTGCTGCTCCTGGAACCAGCTGCTCCTGCCATCCTACACCCCCAGTTTTAGGAACACAAACCACATTTTAACCAACAGGTCCCATTTCCCAAATCCCAGCCGTGCATGACTTCCCTGTGTGAGCAGCTGAATCTTATGTTTCTTCATCAAGGAGTTTTTCTTCCTGCTTTCTCAGCTGTACAGTGTCTCTGGATTTTTTTTTCTTTACTTTTTTTATTTTTTTTTTTTTTTGGCTTGAGGTCTCTGCCTAATTATCTGTAACCTTCTGTTCGAAGATCGCTGTCCTGGCCTGATAAAAACCAGTAACTTTGAAAACAAACTGGGCCTTAATTTTCCTTGACAGCCCTTCTTTAAACATGTGGGCAAAGCCCCGGCTTAATTAAATGCACATTCGTATTCCAAACAAATTAAGTACAATTAAGGACTCTGAGTTATGGGTATCTATCACTCGGCGATGTTTTTGTAAAAATTACCACATTTAGATCAAACACAGAGGACCCTTTGCTTAATTGCTTCATTAGGGCCCGATGCAATAGGCTTCATAAATACAGGCTCTGATGTCTCTCTGGGAATTGCCCCAAACTCGGCTCTTAAAGTAATTGCTTCCACATTTCTGCTGCTCTCCCGATGGCACCGAGGGCTGGGTCCCCCCTGTCCCCCCCTGTCCCCAGATCAGGGCTCCTGGTGGCTCTGGGACCCTGGTCCAGCAGGGATTGGGGACAATTCCTGCCTGCAGCAGGCTGGGAGCACAGCCCTCACCTCCAGCTCCCACAAATGGGGTGTTTGGAGGTTCTTTTTTCCAGAGATTGCTCTGAAATAATAACAAACACCCAGAAAATATCAGATATTTCCATCCTGGCGATGTCATTAAATTCATTCTTTTAGCTCCCACAAATGGGATGTTTTGGAGGTTCCTTTTTCCAGAAGTTGTTCTGGAACAACAAGACACCCCCAAAAAACATCAGGTAGCTCCATCCTGGGGATGTCATTAATTTCATCCTTTTAGCTCCCACAAATGGGATGTTTTGGGGGTTCCTTTTCCCAGAGATTGCTCTGAAATAATAACAACCCCCAGAAAATATCAGATAAGTCAATCCTGGGGATGTCATTAAATTTATTCTTTTAGCTCCCACAAATGGGATGTTTTGGGGATTCCTTTTTCCAGAAGTTGTTCTGGAACAACAAGACACCCCCAAAAAACATCAGGTAGCTCCATCCTGGGAATTTCATTAATTTTACCCTTTTAGCTCCCACAAATGGTGTTTTGGGGATTCTTTTTTCCAAACAAACCTGCAGAAAACATCAGATAGCTCCATCCTGGGGATGTCATTAATTTTATCCTTTTAGCTCCCACAAATGGGATGTTTTGGGGGTTCCTTTTTCTAGAAGTTGCTCTAAAATAATAACAAGCATCCAGAAAATACCAGATGGTTCCATCCTGGGGATTTCATTCATTTTATCCTTTTAGCTCCCACAAACTCAGCTGGCTTGGTCCTGCAAAGAGAGATTTGGTTTGCAGTGGTTGCTTCAGCTGAGCACACACCCTCATTTTGAATAAATTAAATACATCTCCCTTCAAACCCAAACTCAGCTGCAGTGAGCCCTTCGTGCCCCTCAGTGCTGTGGATCTGGGAGCACAAAGCACCAGGGCACAGGGATTTCCTGATGAGATGTCACCAGAGCAGCAGCAGAGATGCCATTCCCTCCCTTTTGCATTTGTTCCAGGCTCAGGAATTCTGCTTTTTCACTCTGGAAGCCAAAACAACCGGTGTGCACCCAGAAGCAACAGAAGTGATTGCAGAGGGGTGGGAGCTGCCTGGCAGGGCAGTGAGAAAGGGCATGTCACTCTCAAATGAAAGGTTTGCAGCATTTGTTCAAATATTCCTGTTCCTTACCAAGGAAAAAAGTGCAAATAAAATACTTTCAATTCCTTCTGTTTCAACTTCCTTTGCATCTTTCCCCTTTTTTTCTTTTTTTCCCTTGCCTTTGTAAACACACAGATGGAAATAAAGAAAAGGGAAAAGGAAACCCATGCTTCCAAGTTTGTATCTCACACTACAAATACCCAGAAAGATGTTGCTTCTTTGGTGAAATATTTGAGTTTCCTGAAAAGTGCAGTTTTTCCATGGATATCACCACTGGTTGCAGAGAACTTTTAACAATTTGAATCCATGCTGGTGACAACATCTGTAACAGAGAACTTTTAACAATTTGAATCCATGCTGGTGACAACATCTGTACAGAGGTTGAACTGTTACATTTATGAATAACATTATTTCAACATGTAAGTGTAAATTCATCCTGACACGATCAGTGCTGACAAATCTGGAGATGAAAGTGAAAAAGAGGTGACAAAATTATTGATGGGAGATTCCCAAACCTCAAGGCAAGGTGAGGAACATCCCTTGGATTTCTCTGATCAAAGGGATGGGAAATCCTCCAGAGCTGGGTGGATTTTGGGGATGGGATTCTCCCCCTGCCCCCCTTCCCCTGCATTTCCATGGAGCATCCAGGGCTCAGCTTCTGCCAGATGTCTTGGGTTACAATACAGGGTGTGATAAAAGGTGTCTGTTCTGTCACCATCTGTGCAGGGTGGGGCAGTGATCCTGATCTCTGTGGGAGATATTCTGCTAACGGGCATCCATTGAAACCAGGCAGGGCAGTGTTCTTTATTTCCAAAGGAGATATCTCCTGTTAATGGTCATGTTTTATAAACCAGGCAGGGCAGTGTTCTTTATCTTTTCACAGCCCATCCTTCCTCCAGCCAGTCATTTTCTGCTCATGGCCATTGAGTCCCACTGTGGCACTGATAAAATTACTGCATCCCATTGGGAGTTGCTCCAGCCAGGGGGAAGAGCCCAACATTTCTTACCAAGATAAAAACAGAGGTTTTGGGACACTAAGGGAGCCCCTTTCTCCACTGGACTCCAGAGGAAAACCGGATTTCTCCACATCCCCACTGGAGCTTGGGAGGGAAACTGCACCTTGTACAGGAGCACTGCTCCAACTGAGCCACATCTGTCACTGCAGGAGGATGCAGCCACCATGGAATGGGACTGCTGCCAACACCCTGCCTGACTGACGGGTGTCAGGTTGTACTCTGACTGTGTCAGGGTTTGGGGTTTGTTCTTTGTAGTGCTGTATTTCTATTTTAATTTCCCTAGTAAAGAACTGTTATTCCTATTCCCATATCTTTGCCTGAGAGCTCCTTGATTTCAAAATTATAATAATTTGGAGGGAGGGGGTTTACATTCTCCATTTCAAAGAGATGCTCCTCCTGCCTTTCTCAGCAGACACCTGTCCTCCAAACCAGGACACCAACACTGACCCAGCCTCAGCACAGGGCCTGATCACCAGCCCAGGGAGCCCCAGCAGCCCCTGGACCTGCAGATTTGCAGATTTACCTGCAGATAAACACCAGGATGCAGAATTTAGCATCTAAGGAACATGCTGAGGGCACACAAACAGAAGTCAGCCTGATTTCCAGTGGCCACAGAAACAGAGCTGCTTATTTTCCAACTGCTTTATTCTCCAGACCAATTTTCCTCAATGCTAAAGTGAAAAAAAAATAATAAAAAAAATAAAAAGCACAGCAGATTGTCCAGTTCATGACTGGATGGCTGGCAACAGAAATCCTATTTCCAAACTGACCCCTGCTTTCCTGCATGGCATTCATTAATTCCACAGGCTCACATTTCTAGGAAGATGTCAGTCATGTCTGTGATTTTTCTATCAGCTATTAATGCCAGATCACAAGGTGAGAAAGCAGGGGTTTTAATCTCAGGACCCTCAGGAGATGGAGCTGCATACATTTGGTGTGAGCCATGTGTCTGGAAATGTCAAGGACAAATATTTTTAAAGTAAGGAGTGAGTGTTCATGTGCAGTCTGAAGTCCTACACAAGTGATCCAAACCAGCTTTTTTCTCCCTCCTGAAGCCAGGAATTGAGTTTGGATGCCCTAACTGGGTACCTCTGCATTTAAAAATTTGCATTTTTGTACTGAGTGACATTTTCAGCCTCTCCTAAAGGCGCTGCCCATGGCACTGTTCACTGTTCTACTCAGAGAAAAGTTTCTCTGTAGGAGCAGCAAAAGTTCCCCATCCCCAGAAATTGTTTGTCCATTCTAAATATGAGGTTGGTTCCTCACCTCTCATTTATTTTTTCATTCCCCATGAGGTAATTCGGCAAAATTTCCCCTGATTGTGCAAAATCAGGCACTGAATTTGTCACAAAATCCATGATTTTAAACCTAATGACATATCCCACCTGAGAAATGCACAAAATCTCCTTTTCATCCCATCCTGAGCCCAATTAAATTATAACTTAACTATTCCATGTGTCACCACATAAATCCACTGCTCTGCTGGGTCAGAAGTATCTACATTACTGAGAAATACCCAGAAAACCCCATTAAAATGCCATTTAAGCACATTTATTTCTAACTTCACATGCAAAGAACTAACATTGGGCTTTTCTTTCTCTCCTACAACTTCCACGACAAAACCTAACTCTGTGAAAGGTTCCCCCAAAACTGTGCTCTCAGAAAAGCTGAAAATGAGGTGAAACTTTTTAATTTTTTTGGTAAATAATGGGCTTGCTCAAGGTGGAGGGTGGGAACAGAACAGACCCATCCCTAGGAGGATCTGAATTGTTGGGAATTTTAGTGGGATCACGAGTGGAGTGGGAGAAACAGGAATTACATCCAAGGGGAAAAACCCTGGCATGACACTGATTTCACAGCCCAGTGCCCGCTGCTGCCCCCCAGGAATGCCATTTAAAGACTCACAAATAATTACTCATTTGCCCTTCACACCATTTTCTTTCCGTGGCCCCTCAATTTCCAGCCTAAAGGGTGTAAAAATTCTCAGCCGTGCTGGTGATGCAAACCAGGAAAGGGGAAAAAAAAAGAGAAATTTCTGAAGGAACCTGAATTGTTCTCATCCTTTGCTTGAAGCGTGGATCTGCCCCTCCTTTCAGCCGCTAACTGCCACCCAGCATATTATCCTAACATATTTCCTGACTTATTATCCTAACATATTATCCTAACTTATTATCCTAACTTATTATCCTCCTTATTGCACCCAGCTCCAAACATCTTGGATAAGGAGAAGGCTCCTTTATCAAGTCAATCTCCAAGCCCCATTATGTTCCCCTACAACAGTTTCCGTAAACATTCAGCAATTTTCGGTGTCTGGGCTGCGCAGCTGAAGAGGTGCATAAACAGGCTCCACTGAAATGTGAAGATGACTGATAATGTACTAACATTGAGACCCCTTGCTGGGATTATTACCCCCTGAGTGCTCCTTACAGAATGTGCCTCTTATCTCACACTGACAACGCTAATAGAATATGCATAGCCCTATTAGCATACAAGATAATAGCACCCTGGAGGGGACAGAGCCATAAAACTTTAAGTAGAAATCAAAACAGAAGGAGGAAGAAAAAGGGAACATTGTCACAAGCCAAAAAGGGGGAAAAAAAAAAAAAAAGAAAAAAAAAAAAAGGAGCCCGAGGGCAAATTTTGCTGCGGAAAACACACATAGTCATAATTCTTGTGCTAGTCACCATGCAAATGGTAATAGTCTTTAGTCCCATGAATGCTATCAGTGCCATGTTTGCCGTGAAACATTAATTGAGATAATGTGCCCCTTTCGGATGCAGCGGGGAGCCGTGTGTCAAATTGTACCACAACAAAATTACGGCAACATCTGCAAGGAATACACAGCAGCCATTGGGGGAGCTGGGCTGGGATGAGCCCAACTGGGGCTGGTGTGCAGCTGGAAATGGGGAGGGAAGGGGAAGGGAAGGGGAAGGGGAAGGGGAAGGGAAAAGGGAAAGGGAAAGGGGAAAGGGAAAAGAGAAAAGGAAAAAGGGAAAGGGAAAAGGGGAAGGGAAAAGGAAAAGGGAAAGGGGAAAGGGGAAACGGGGAGGGAAAAGGGGAAAGGGGAAAGGGGAAGGGAAAAGGGAAAGGGAAAAGATAAAAGGAAAATGGAAAAGGAAAAGGGGAAGGGAAAAGGGGAAGGGGAAAGGGGAAGGGAAAGGGAAAGGGAAAGGGAAAGGGAAAAGGGAAAGGGAAAGGGGAAAGGGAAAGGGGAAAGGGGAAAGGGAAAGGGGAAAGGGAAAGGGAAAGGGGAAAGGGAAAGGGGAAAGGGAAAAGAGAAAAGGGAAAAGGGGAAGGGAAAAGGAAAAGGAAAAGGGAAAAGGAAAAGGGAAAGGGAAAAGGGGAAGGGAAAAGGGGAAGGGAAAAGGGGAAGGGAAAAGAGAAAAGGGAAAGGGGAAAGGGGAAAGGGAAAAGAGAAAAGGAAAAAGGAAAAGGGAAAGGGAAAGGGAAAGGGAAAGGGAAAAGGGGAAGGGAAAAGGGGAAGGGGAAAGGGGAAGGGGGAAGGGGAAGGGAAAAGGGAAAGGGAAAAGAGAAAAGGGAAAAGGAAAAGAGAAAAGGGAAAAGAGAAAAGGGAAAAGGAAAAGAGAAAAGGGAAAGGGAAAGATAAAAGGAAAAGGGAAAAGGAAAAGGGAAATGGAAAAGGGGAAGGGAAAAGGGGAAGGGAAAAGGAGAAGGGGGAAAGGAAAGGAAAGGAAAGGAAAGGAAAGGAAAGGAAAGGAAAGGAAAGGAAAGGAAAGGAAAGGAAAGGAAAGGAAAGGAAAGGAAAGGAAAGGAAAGGAAAGGAAAGGAAAGGAAAGGAAAGGAAAGGAAAGGAAAGGAAAGGAAAGGAAAGGAAAGGAAAGGAAAGGAAAGGAAAGGAAAGGAAAGGAAAGGAAAGGAAAGGAAAGGAAAGGAAAGGAAAGGAAAGGAAAGGAAAGGAAAGGAAAGGGGAAAAGGAAAAGGAAAAAAAGGAAAAGGAAAAGGAAAAGGAAAAGGAAAAGGAAAAGGAAAAGGAAAAGGAAAAGGAAAAGGAAAAGGCGGGAGCTCAAACCTGAGGCTCAGGATGCAAAGCCCTGATTGATGTGTTATCTCCTGAGCCCTCTGCACTGAAGCTCAGGGTGCCAAAGCCCCTCTCTAGTCACATCTAAGCCATTCAGGTTATTCCCTGTAACCCCATTGTGCCGGGGCTTTCAGAGCTCACCCACCCCTGGCAGCCAGCCACGCATTCATGTGCTCTCCATCCTCCCCAAGAGCCAAAGTCAATCTCTGTGCTTGGCACAAGAGTGTGAATTCAATAAAAAGCGCTTCAAACAAGTTTGGGATGGCTTGTCTCTAAACAAACAGGGAGCAGCAAGCTCTCTGAATGCTCATTGTGGGTCAGTTCCTGCCTGTGGATAAATCCACATCACCCCAGCAGCACTGAGAGCCCTGTCCGAGCAGTATCCACCTGTCCAGGCAGGGAAATACCTGCACAGCCCTGCTCTGAGCAACATCCACCTGTCCAGGCACAGAAATACCTGCACAGCCCTGCTCTGAGCAACATCCACCTGTCCAGGCACAGAAATACCTGCACAGCCCTGCTCTGAGCAGCATCCACCTGTCCAGAACAGAAATACCTGCACAGCCCTGCTCTGAGCAGCATCCACCTGTCCAGGCATGGAAATACCTGCACAGCCCTGCTCTGAGCAGCATCCACCTGTCCAGAACAGAAATACCTGCACAGCCCTGCTCTGAGCAGCATCCACCTGTCCAGAACAGAAATACCTGCACAGCCCTGCTCTGAGCAGCATCCACCTGTCCAGGCACAGAAATACCTGCACAGCCCTGCTCTGAGGGGCTGCCAAAGCTCCTGCTGGTTTTATCAGTGGGCTGTGATGCCCAGAACAGGGTCAGCCCTTGGTGCTGCTTTTCCTTCCCTGAGCTTGGGGATAACGAGCTCAACATCCCCGGGGTGCATCTAAAAGCATCATGAGGAATTTTCTGGGATTCCTCCTGCCATTCACCAGGCTTTTCTATAGAGCCCCAAATGCTTTGTGCCCGTGGTTTTGTGTTGCAAAGTTTTGCGGCTTGTGTGAGTCTGCCTCGCTTCTTTTTTTTTTTTTTTTTTTTTTTTTTTGGTTGATGGCACTTTGTGCCTAATTTCAGCAATTAGGGCACGGCCGGGAAAGGCTCTGGTGAAGAAAAGAGAGGAATTTTGGAAAGGGAAAGTAGGGGGGAATTAGAGGAATGAGTCCTGAATGTGCCTCCACATGTGTCCCCTGTGTTTATGCATGAATTCATCCTCCCACCCATGTTAACACAGCTCATCTCAAAAATATATGGATTTTAGAGATCGCTGAAGCATTTTGTTTAATGTTCTTGTGTGGCTGATTCAAACTCTGGGGTAATTTCTCCTTTCTTCCTGGAAAGATAACAAAACCTTTGTGTGCAGGAGTCACCCCATGTGAATCACACAGGTTACCTCCATCCAAATTTTTTACACTCTGACTCTCTGAGCAGTCTTCTTCTCAGGGATTAAACAAGGAAATTCTACTTCCACAGGAAATATCCCAGCATTGGCTAAAGGAATGCCTGGGCAGCTACCCCTGAAAAAACAGCATTTTGTGAACACCTTCACTGGGTACAAATGGGATTTGAAGGGGGGTTCTCTGCCCACGACAGAGTTTTGGAATGAGTTGATCTTTAAGGTCCCTTCCAACCCAAAACATTCTGGGATTCTCCTCATTCCACATGTCCAGGACACAGAGTGATGATTCAGCTGGAAAACCTCACTGGATGTTTGTTTGGTGTGATAGGGGGAATATTACATCATTGTGTGGCAAGAAATTACCCAGGTTAAATTACTTTCTGTACACACACACACACAAAAATGCTAAAGCTGCTAAAATTTGGAAAAAACTTCAGAAATGTTAAAGTGTGAGAGCAGAGAAAGGTTTGTGCACTTGAGGTGAATGTGAGATGCCTCCATGGCAGGCAGATCTGCCTGAACCTGGGATCTCTCCTTCCATCTGGACCTTTTTTTTTTTTGCTCTCTCCATTTTCATGACCCTCCTTAGTGAGACCAAACCCCTGGATTTGCTCTCTCTGTGCTCACTGAATCCTCTCACTTCAATGGACACCTCACACTGACTTCTCTCCAAAGTCTGGCCTAACAAAGCTAGGCTAAATGTGAACATTTCCTGCCTGCAGCAGCAAACAGCAGAAGTGAAGAAATTGTTAATTATGTATTCCTTACAAAATATTTGTGTATTCCTTACACATCAGTTGTGTATTCCTCACATTTTAGTTGTGTATTCCTCACATGTTAATTGTGTATTCCTTACAAATTAGTTGTGTATTCCTCACATATCAGTTCTGTATTCCTCATATATTAGTTGTGTATTCCTTACACATCAGTTGTATATTCCTCAAGTATTAGTTGTGTATTCCTCACATACTAGTTGTGTATCTCTCACATTTTAGTTGTGTATTCCTCACACATCAGTTGTGTATTCCTTACATATTAGTTGTGTATTGCTCACATATCAGTTGTGTATTCTTCACATATTAGTTGTGTATTCCTTACACATTTGTTGTGTATTCCTTACACATTAATTGTGTATTCCTCACATTTTAGTTGTGTATTCCTTACACATCAGTTGTGTATTCCTCATATATTAGTTGTGTATTCCTCACACATCAGTTCTGTATTCCTCACATATTAGTTGTGTATTCTTCACATGTTAGTTGTGTATTCCTCACTTATTAGTTGCATATTCCTTACACATTAGTTGTATATTCCTCACATTTTAGTTGTGTATTCCTCACATATTCACCCCCAAGGAGTTTGGTGCTCCAGCACAGCCACGCTCAGGGAGAAGGAAGCAGAGCAGGATTATCAGCCAGCTCATTCCACGCCATTAATTACTGCAGGATAAATATCTGTTTTCCTTACAGGAAGGCTTAACTTTCATTTAGCAGCATTATCCAAGCATCCCGAGGAGCCAGGACACGGCAGTGCCGTGCAGCCTGGATGTTGTTATGTATTTATTAAGTTGTATCAGGGCCCATTTAGCAGCAGCTCTGCAGTTTATCACGTAAATATCGAGTGCCAAATACAAAAGAGAAGAAAATAGCAACATAAAAAATTTATCTTTGGGGGGAGAAAGGGAGAGAGAATGGTGCTGATAATGTGATTGTGCCTTCAGCAATAGTGGCTAATATCCTTCTGCAAGGGGCGCGGTGTGAAAATATTCCAGGGCTGGGGGGAGGAGGAGGAGGAGGAGGAGGAGGAGGAGGAGAGGGGAGCTGAGCTGGTGTTTGTTTGTTTTAAAGTGTATTCTGGTTGCAGGCTAGGTCAGCGGGTGGCCAGACTGAGAAAATGAGTCCCCCGGGCTGTAATAATTGTAACTGTCAGGGAAAAAAAGTCAAGGTCTTAGATAGCAGTGGTCTGCTCTGACTTCTGACCATGGAGAAATATAGATGAAAACTATTGCCTGGGGCACTCAGCGAAGAAACCAAGAGGTTTTTAACTCGTGGTGGCTTGTGCTCATGGATTGGAAAGCCCATTTTGCACCTTGGTGGTTTGTATCTTCGGGATTATTTTTATTCGCTGTATAAACGAAGCTCGGGGTGTTCCTTCTCCTGCTGCCCAAATCTGTGAGGCAGGGAATGGCTGGTGCCTGAGCAGCTTTGCATTTCTGAGGTTTAGCTGTGATCTTTTAGCAGTGGTTGTTCACAAGGAGAGCCTGAATTGGATCTCTCTGTCTGAGTGGTCCAGAGCTGCCCAGCATGGATTATTCTGGAATCACACACAGGTAACTTCACTGACACCCACAAAAATATTCCAAGGATAAAAACAGTGGGAGAGAGGGGTTGAAGAATTTAAACCACACAAGATTAAACCTTAAAACAAGGGAGAGGAGGGAGAAAAACCCCATAAACCTAATTTCTTCTCTTTTTCTTTATTTTTTTTTTTTAAATTACACAGCCAAGGACCAGTAACTAACAGGTCAGGTTTTTGTGAATCATCCATTTGGCCTTTAGGCTGCTGGAAACTTGCCCAAACCCTGAGCCCAAAAAGTACAATTTTGGTTGTGTCTTAGGCAGTATCAGGCACATTCCCTGCTCCAGCTGGGAGGGAGGTGCCAGTGCAGGTCCCTTCCTTCAGCAGCTGAAAGCAAAGCTCTGAGCTGAAAGCAAAATTCTGAGCCAGCACTGCAAGGTTTGGAGACCTTGGACTTGTTTCCATTTGCATGGGGTGAAAAAATCATCAGTGCAGTGGCAAAGCTCACTGGTGTCCGGTCACCTCTTCCTTCAGTGTCCCTTTGTCTTTGGCTGGAGAAAACTCTCTGATGCCTGGGAGCTTTCTCATCAAAATCTGTGTCCTTCTGAAAAATATTCTGGCTCCAGATATATTATTAAAATAAATATTATTTATTTTTTACTGCAAAATGCTTTGTTATAACACCCCAGCTTCTCTGCTTTGTTATAACACCCCAGCTTCTCTGGCAGCCTTCTAATAGGAATTAATTAGTTAATGTAATGCCTTTAATTTTAATTAATAACAGGAAAGTGAAATATTTATATAGAGAGACCCAAATAAACTACACAAACATCAAATAGCAACTAATCCCAGTTTGGGGGTGACAGCAGCATGTAAAGCTGTGCTGGTAAAGATGGATAATAGTGAATTAAGTCACCTAATAGTGAATTGGGCAATGTTTACAGGTAATGTTTGTACTTTCCTCACCTTCCTCACTGCCTGTCTGTGTCCTGTGAGGAAAGCAGAGGAGAAATGGTGGCTGGGTGTTGGCAGCAAGGAGCCAGCTCCAGTGGAGCAAACAGAACAACACAAAGTGGTGTTTGTGTTTTATCACCACATAAAGAGCTCCCTGCTCTGCCTCCCTGCAGCCCCCATCTCAGGAATTCCCATTATTTGTGGAGAGGCAGCAGAAAGAGCAGAGGTTGTGGCACTGCTTTGGGAACCTCTTCCAAGCTGCTTTGCCCCAGGAAATGCTGACCAGAGCAGAGGCTCAGGAAGAAGCACCAGCTCCTCTGGCCTGGCTGAAACAGCAGGGCCCAGACATTTCCCCTCACCCTGCACCAGACCTGAGTTTTGCCTGAAAAAAGGATATTTTCCATAAAGTCTCCATGGCACAGGGAACCACTTCCATGTGAGAGTTGCTCAGGACATCCAGTGAGAGCCATAATTTACCCTAGCTGAATTTGCCTTCTCCCCACCCATGGGTTTTTTGGCTAATGTGAGATTTGTGCAGGGATTCCCTGTGGTACCAGCATTACCCCATGATCTTGGGTTTAACCATAAATATTGGTTCACAGGGGCCCATCCCAAAGCCCTGGAATGAGGAATGTGCTCACTGGGTAAGCAAAATTCACCTGAAACACCTGCAAAGCTCCCACCTTTGGCAACAGGAGAAGGAAGGCAGAGTGGAAATCTCAGCTCCAAGGGACTTGCATGACTTTGAACCTCACTGAGCTGGGTTAGCTCAGCCTGGAGCCAGGCACAGCAACCCACAGGGCTCCCTCTTCCCAGGTTTTCAGCATTTCCAGCTGGCTGCACTGTCACCTGTGCAGAAAGGAGACAAAATGCAGATCTGACAGAGGTACCTGTGGCTCACCAATGCAGCAGTGCCAGGGATTTTCTGTTTTCAGGTGAAGGTGGAACACACAGAAGATCTCAATGCCACTGCAGAGCTGGGAGGGAGGGCTGCAAAGAGGAGGAGGAGGAGGAGGAGGAGGAGGAAGGCAGGAACCTTCACAACTAATGTCAATTTTCTGCATCAAATATTTTGATAATTAAACAAAGCTGATCAAGAGAGGAAAACAGCATGTCTCCAGAGCTCCGGAAGCACAGGCCCATTAAATAGAAGAGTCAGAAAGTGCCAGAGGCGGCAGCCTCAGATTAATGGCACTCCAGTAATAGATTTTCCCAGGCACAGTCACACAGGAGACAACCACTGTGCAGCCAGAGCAGCGATGAGGCCGTTAAAGCCACAGTAACATTAAATCACCTGGTTCCAGGGGGCCGCCGATGGATGGGAGCGCATCGGCCCCGCCGCTGCCGCCCAAGGTGGAGAGTTCAATCTGCTCCCAGGCTCAGGGCTGCATCCCAGCAGTCATTTCCAGCAGGGGAAGCTGGCAGCTGGGATGGAGGGTGCATATAAAAACGGTGGTTGCACAAGGAGCACAAATATCTGTTTGGATGGGGGTTTGGGTTCGCAGCGACTGAGCGCGGCTGGTTTGGTTCCTGCTCCTCTCAGGGAATTCTCAAGCACAGGTTTTATTTCCAGCATTCCTCTGCTGGCTTTCAGGGTGTGAAAATACAATTTGGAACTTGTTTAGATGTAGCCAAAGTCCAGAAAGGGGATGGGAGGGTAGGAAATCAGCCCTGTACTCTCATTTGCGAGTTTTATCTCAGCAGTGCCTGAGCTGATCTTCCTTGAAAAGTCCATCCTGTCTAAAGCATTTCTATCCATTTCTATAATACAATAATAACAGAAACCAGGGGTTCTCCCAAGCCCAGGCTGGCATGGATTAGAGTCCACCACAAGAGGACTTTGCTCCCAGCTGGGGTGGATGGAAACCAGATGAAGTGGCTGAAAATCGGAAACAACTTTGAGACGTTCCTGAATCCTGATACGATCACATCACAGGGATGGGTTAAATTTATGATCTTATCGAGGATTTTTGTTTGTAATCAATCCCAGGCCCACTGGCTATCACTCTCTATAAGCTTATGATTTCCTGGTGCTAACAAGGAAAAGTTGGGACAGCAAACTCCGAGGGAGTGAAGCCAAGCTGGGATATTAACAGATAGGATCAGAGCTGGAATGCAGCAACAACAACGAAAAAAAACCCAAAAAACAAACCCCACACTACAAAAGGAAAGTGCCAGCCTCCTTCAGCCTCTGCATTTCAGCCTTTGTCTCTTTTGGCCTGGGTTTCAGGTGTGTGCATAAACCATTTCCCAGGCTGAAAGATTTGGGGATAAAAAGCTAAAACCAGCAGAAATTAAATAGGAATAACCTGAGATCAAAGCAGAGCTTCAGTGTGGAGTACAATCCATCCTTCATCCTGGATATGCAGTGGGAAGTGCAGATGCACTGATTTCCTAAGTTTTTTTCTGAATGAATATAGATAGGGAAATGTTAGAAGAGTTTTTGGCATCTTCTCTTATTTTGATTCAAAAATAAGCCTGTGGATAAAATAAAAATAATAAAAATAAAAATAATAAAAATAAAAATAATAAAAATAAAAATAATAGGCCCAGTCTAAGGGCAGAACTGCCCTTCCCTGAGCACTGTGCTCCCAGCTGAGCACTGCTGAACAAGGATTGGGTCTCTTGCACATTTACCAACAGCACCTCACACTTCGGGGGTTTTCAACTGTGACAAAATTCAGAATTTCAGCCCAGTTCTGTCACCCAGCCTTGCTGGGACAGGAGCCCTCAGGGATGGAAAGGCACAGGGAGCACAAACCCACGTGCACCTGCATTGTTTCAGCTGCTCCCCTTTCTGAGGCTCTTCCAGATCCTTTAAAATCTCCTCCCACACGTTTTCCTGGGGTACATCCAGGTTCTCCACAGATCTGGGATGAAGAAAAATGGATTTACATGTCCAAGTTACCGTGCTCCACAGCAGTTTTATTTTATAAGATGCAGCAAATTATCCTGCCAGGTGATTTCCAGGTGCAAATCAGGATTTTGGTGTTTAGGAGGCTTTTGGAACATCCCTGCCCTGCGCTCTGGGCAGCTCTTCCCACAGCCAGGAGCTCCCAAATCCACCCTGAATTGCTTTCTTCCCAACTTTGCATGGATTAGCTGGGACTAACAGTGTGACAAATCTGTTAATGTTCCAACAGGCAAGCCCTCATTTCGTCCATACCCTTCAGTCATTTTCCATATGGATGTGGAAACTTGTTTTGGTTTTTTTTTTTTTTTTCTTTCACAAACAGGCTGTTAAAATTTTCAATATAGGCATGAAAAGATGGCTGAGAGTGAAAAAGTTTCAATAGGAGGCATTCAGAAACTAGGATTCTTGAGTAGGACCTCAGGGTTTTGTACAAAAACCAAAGATATGTGCAGTATAAACAGAATATACAAATTTAGAGAAGAGGTTTAGCAGAGGATGAACTGTGGATCCCAAGCTCCAAACCCAACCCAAAGGGGTTTTTTTCCACAACTACTTGAGCATATTCAAACCTGCATTTGGCTCAGCCAGCCCTACCAAGCAGGATAATTCATCCCCAAAGCAAACAGAACTGTCCCAGGGAAGCCAGCAGGGCCAGGCTCTTTATTGTGGATAAATCACAAAGCAGGAGGGGCTCAGCTGAACTCACTGGTGCTGCTCTCCTGGGGAAGGAATGGATCAGAACCCCCCATCCCAAGCAGTTCTCAAAACCCAAGTGTGTGGCTGTATCAGTAGTGGAATTTCTCCTAATTAGCCCCAAATGTGGAACAGCTAATTACCTGCACTAAGCAATAAGGGAGAGTGGCAAAAATTGAATATAAAATACATGGAGTAACATGAACAGCAAACAAGTTCCTCACACAGATAGGGATTGAGGTGTAACAGGCATTAAATAATAGCTATAAACTTTTATGCCTGGACATGAATCACAATATTATTTCTTTCCAATTGATGCTCACAGCAGAGGTGTGTGATGTTTTCCACTCTCCATGATGTAAAAATGGCTCCTAAAATTAGCATGGAACAGGGTTTGTGTTGAGTAAATATCCTGCAAATTCGTGCTGGTGTGAATTTGGGACTCAGATTTATGAATCTTTTGAGCCTACTTGACTGCAAAGGCTTTAAAAGCAGCTGGAGAAACATTGTGAAACCCATGAGCTGAGAACTCCCCAATACAGGTGCTCACTTCAGGGCCAATGTCACCAACAAAAAGATAAAATTTGGGGTCTGTGAATGTATTTGAGGATAAAAACACCCATAAAATCCTGAAACCACAATGTCAGGAAACCAGGTTCCTTGTTAATCCTCAGAAGAGAAAGTGCTTGAGGATTCTGCTGTTTATTCAAGCAAACAAACTTAATAAATCCTGTTAAAGTGTTACCAAGAGTTTTGCTGCTCTGCTTGAGATCCATCCCCTCCAGTTGGAATGCTGGCTGAGGAGAGGAAGTGCCATTAACTAATGCAGGAAATAAATCCTGCTTTATTCCCAACAAATGGGACTCCTCAACATCCCCAACAACAGCAAACCATGAGTCTGGATGGTGCCATGACAAAACCAACACAGAAATATTGCACTCCATGATCCAACTCAGGATATTCCATGAAAATTTCTACTGGCAAAATGCAGCAATTAAATGGTAATAACTACCTGGATACATCTTCCTTCCTGAATTAATCTAGAGGCTTTTGAAAAGCACATCCTGAGGTTAATTACATGGCTAATTAATGTGGCTGACACACAATTCTGGCACAGGGTGCCCAGAGCAGCTGTGGCTGCCCCATCCCTGGAAGTGTCCAAGGCCAGGCTGGGGCTTGGAGCACCCTGGAATGATGATCTTTAATGTCTGATAAGAGGGGAACTCCTGATGTCTGACTCTTTAATGTCACCACTCTGATAAGAGGGAAATTCCCACCACTTGTAGCCATTGGAGTGTCCCAAATTTGAAATTATGCTGAAATATTTCAGTTACCACTGCTGAAAAGGGTCAATTTGTGCTTCCAGAGGTGCTATTCTATTTTTTCCCCAGATCCATCAGTGTTTCAGAATTTCTTGAGGAAATTTTTATCAAAATTCACAGCACAGCCTGAGCCTGGAAAATTCCTGTGCTGAAAGACAACATCCCTGCAGTGCCTCAGCTTCTCCCTGGGCTCTGGCTGAACATTTCTGCTGTACCCCAAAAAGTCACTGCGCACCCTCCAGTGAGACTGGGACCAGCAAACCCCAGTTCTGCTCCTCACTCTGGTTCTCACCCCAGGGAGAAGCCACAGCCTGGCCACAGCTGGCCCCACTCCCCAGGTCCTGGCAGGAATTTGAGCTACACAAAAATCCTGGCCTTTCCTTCCCCTTCTGTGCCTTTTGGAGCCAGGGTGGAGGGACCTGCCTTCCCACCTGAGCCTTTCCTTGGAGCTCCCCTTGCTGCCAGGAAGGGAATTCCTGAGCTCCAGGAGGTGCTGAGCTCTCAGAGCACCTGGAGCTGGGGAGGTTTTGGATGAATTTCAGGAAAAGTTTCATCCCCCAGAGGTGCTGGGGCACTGAGCAGCTCCCCAGGGAATGGGCACAGCCCCAGGGAATGGGCACAGCCCCAGGAGCTCCAGGAGATTTGGACAGAGTTCTCAGGGGGGGATTTTTGGGATCTTTGTGCAGGGCCAGGGGTTGGGGTGATGATCCCTGTGGCTCCCTTCCCTCTCAGGTGATTCTGGTCTCTCCCTGTCATCCACATCCCAACATTGTCCCTTCATCCCAGCTTGAAGGAATTAATCCTGAATGCCATGGCTAACCTCCTGAGCTTCTGCAGATGGGCAAAGAGAGCAGAATGATCATTTTCCCTGAGATAATTCACAAAAAGAGAGCAGAGAGATCATCCCAAGAGCTCCATTCACAACACCCAGTTTGTTCCCCTCTGGATTTCCAGGGCTGTGCCTGGGTGGGAGTCTCCACAGGAATAAACTGAGCCCAGGGAGAATCACAACTTAAAGGCAGAAAAATCCTGCAAGCAGGCACTTTGCCTTTGGAGATGGGCAGCCCTGCTTCAGGGGGAAAACTACTGTGTGAATTGGCCCTAAAATTTCATTTTCCCTTTAAAACAAATCCCTGTGCTGGCATTTTAAGCAGGCCCTGTAGTGATTTACAACACGGGGTGACATTTCAGAAAAAAAGATAATGTGGGTAATGAATTATTTGCTGATCCAAACGAACAATTGGACATACCTACTTTTGGTGGATTTAATCTTTGCCGAAGTGTTAGCTGGCAAGCATGAAATATCACTTTTCAGGGGCATTCTGGTGCATTTATGCAGGGTACAATTACACCAGGCAGCTTTATGACACATTGACTGGGCCCAGTGTGATGCAATGTAATACAGCCAAAGTAATACGAGCTTTTAAATGCAACATGATGGCCAAAAAAAAAAAAATAATAATAAAAAAAAAATCCATCTCAGATCTGATCTTTGTTTCATTTCAGATGCCAACTGTCATAATTCACAGGGAGCCAAGCCCTGCTGGCTCTGTCAAAGGGGGAAACATTTAAAGAAAAGTAAAAACAAGGGGTTGAATTAGTTGTAATAAGCAGGGTGCATCCTCTGGGACACAAAGAATTGAGCTGCAGATCACAGGGGGTGACAAAGCTCAGAGCTGGCACAAAGGATGCTGCACTCCTGGGCTCTGGTTTGAAAACAGGAGTTTGCTCCCCTGGCTGCCCTCTGCCTGCTCTGAGCAGGGATTTGGGATGTGCTGCCTTCCCCTGATCTATTCCTGCTCAACAAGCTCATGAGAGAAGATTTTTCCCCCCTCCCTGATAACAAGCAACACCTGATAACACATTTCAGCACTTTGCTATCAGCACTGCCCTGGGCCTGAGTGGGAATGGTCAAAGCCAAGACACAGGGAGAGGAGATGGATTTGTTCCTTTTTCCTGTCTCCCTGCATTTGTTTCCCATCCTGTGAGGTATTTCAGCTCTACCCATCAGGACAGTAGACAGAAATGTGTCCCTTCCAATTCCCATCCTGCTGCTGGGATATTTCCAACCCTCTCCCCATCCCTGATAGATAATGGTTTAATAAGCGATCTGTTTTTTATTTAAAGGGTCGGTAGTAAAACCCAGATCACATTTCTCACTTGGTGGGTTAAAAAACCGCTTACGCTCATTTCTGCAATGTAAAACGACACTATATCAAATCAAACATTTCCAGATGTGGCCAGCTTGTGGATGGAAGTGCCAGAGAAGGCAGCAGTCATGGACAGGCTTTCCCAGGTTTTTTTAACAGGATTGGAACCCCACCTACTGGCAGAGAGGGTTATTGTGAAGGCAAGGCAAGAACTCGCACTAAAAACTGCTCACTTGCACTGAGGTCCTAAATATTTATTGATTTCCATACAGGCTGAGCATCACTCAAGTCAATATGGGCACATCAGTGCTTGAAAAATATAAATATTATTAATACATATATTTTTATATATAATATAATATATATATTATTATAAAAATAATATCCTAAGAATTTCCTAAATTCCAGCTGCAGTGACACCACAAGGAAAAGCACAAATATCAATTTAAAGCTGATAGGTGTTGTCAACACTTAGGGTATTTCAGAAAAGTTCAGTAAATTATCTTGGTTTTAATTTGGGTAGTGTGGGTCAAATCAGCTTTACACGGATCTTGTTTAGCTAATGATCCCAAAAGTCTGTGGTTTTATATTCTAGTTTTATATCCTAGGAAGGCAGAAGGATGAAATAAGTGATATCCCTCTAAGTTATGGCTCTCATGGCAGATCAAAAATTAAGACAGATGGGAAAATTTCACTCTAATGAAATTAGAATCAATTTTGTATTGATTATTAGAAATTAGAACTCCTGAATCAGACAACTTGGAAAGGAAAAGTTCTTATGTTTCACTTAGAATTAACTAAAAAACACCCCATCACTTCCTGTGCTACAACTTCCCACAAAAACAAAAATGAACAAACCCATTCCTGGAGAGCATTTCTGCAATATTAAGTCTCATTAAAACAGCTCAATTAGCAGCCTAAAAATTTACATTTTCACACATTTCAAAGCCAGGTAAGTTTAAAGAAAAGAAGAAATTCACAGAAAGCAATTTTCTAGCACTAGAAACCAACATTTTAGCATTCCCAAATGAGACAATTTTTACTTGCAGCCAGAGCAGCAGAACCTGTTCCAAAGGCAGAAAGTCTGTGTTGCTCCATGGCTGCTGATTTATTTGCATCAATCCTGAATGTCTCAGGTTTGATTCCACCACACAATAAAATGTTGCACCAATTTCTGTCTGGAAATCAAAAGACTGAGGAAAGAGCAAGGAGAGGGTGATAGAGAAAAAAATAATAAAAATCACTCAGTTCCAGTTTTCCATAGAAAAATCACTCTGGCTCTCCAGGGCATGATCAAACTATTCCACTTTTTTAGGGGGGGAAGCTAAAGATTAAAAGCTTTTAAGAGTTACAGGCATGCTTGGAGGTCTGCACTTTTATCCTTGGTATGGGCTTAAATGGGTAAAGGAGGAGTTGCTGTAAATTTTACCCCTAAATCCCCATTGAAAACACACAAATGTCCCTAGTTCTGAGCAAATTATGGAGTGGGAGCAGCTCCCTGACAGCTCCTCCTGTTGCTGTCATCCCTTCTGCAGAGAGAATCCAGATCTGTCTGCCCCTGGGATGGCACAGAAGGAAAAAGTCCTGATGAAAGAAGAGAAATTGGGCTATTTGTGGCGGCTGGAATATGAACCAGGCATGTCCAGATATGAAGGAAAACAAGTCTCTGTCCTGGGACAAAGTGATGAGAAGGAGGTTTCCACAAATCAGAAAGACCTGGAAAGGTTTTCCTTGCTGAATTGATAATAAAAGGTTAATTAAAGCATCAGCTGTTTGGATGGGGCTGAGGCAGAGCCACCCTTCCCCTCCATGAGAAGGAAAAGGAGATGCTCAAGCTCAGAGAGTTTCTGCTGCATTTGGAAAGAAAAATCCCTTTAAAAGTTGCATTTCCAGCCCACTTGGAATGGAATGGCAAAGAGGGAATAGTTATACCTGGCCAGAGAGAGGACAGAGCAGGTCCCACCTGCCCCAGGGGCACTGCACCAACCCTCCTGGGAGAGGCTGGGCTCAGCTTAACAGAGCTCTGAATAAAAAAGGAGTTTGCACCAGCTCTGGGTCTGCTTGTCCTGCTATCTGCTGTGATCAAAGCATGGAAACAGCTGCATGTCTCAGCTCCCTGGCAAGAAAAGCTGCAGCAGCTCTGCTGTGTGCCCAGCCTGGAAGGAGCAGCCACAGAGGGAGAAGGCAGCGAACACCCAGGCTGTGCTCAGCCACACTCCACAGCCTAAACTGCAATCTCTTAAGTGCCACTTACTCAATTAATCCAAGCTCTTCTAGTTTAAAAGCCAAGCTGTAACGTATTTAAACTGCTCTGAAACCCTACCCAGCAAGCCCTGCTCCGTATCTGATCCATCAGCTGCAGCAGTGACTGTGCATTAACTAAGAAAAGTTTGATTAACGCTTCCTCTGCCACTTTGCTGCTGCTCATTCCTGCTGGAATCCTGCTAAAGCTGCAATTTCTCAGCTTTTTTTAGTAGGGTGGATCTCATCTCTGTAGGGACTGTCTCTTGGACCAGCTCCTAGAACATCCTTGCAGCAGCTATAGTAACTATTTTTATAGGCAAGTTTTATTAGGAAAGTATTTTAAATGGCCTTTGAATGCAATTTAGCAGCTGGAAATGAGGCAGTTTGCCAGCATCATGTGAGCAGACAAGCTGTGCAGCACCAACAAGTGCTACCAGAGATCTCAGTCCTCTCCAGGGCACGAAAACCCACGAGAGTTCAACGAGCCAGAAGGTGAATTTAAACTGCAAACACCTGAAAGGCTGAGCTCTGCTGCTCCCAGGTCCCTCACTGGAAAAGGCTCCACTTTTGGAGGCCTAAAGGACACATTTAGAGCTAAAACAGGTCTGGAAGTGGTGGTTTCATTGCACAGTGGATGTCAGCTCACCATAAGGACATCAGCAGCACCTCTTGGATTTCTCATGAGTGTGAGCTCAGTGCTTGGTCCTCAACAAACAATCCAGGATTGTTTAATTAAATGGAGTGGCCCAAACACAAAGGCCCAACACATTCACCTTGTGAAGAAGCAGGAAAAAGTCTGGATTTGGAAAAGTGCTGAGCAGACACAAGCCCTGCTGCTGCAGCCACAGCAAGGAACCAGATTTGGCATCACTGGGAGCAATCAGATGACTGAGAAATGAAAACAAAGCTTGGAAGAGCTGGAGACCCAGTTCCAATCTCAATCCATCCTGGGGAGTCACTGTGGTTTCCACTCATGCAAACAGGAGTGGAAAGTGGCCTCCAGTATGAGCCTGCACTGAGGGAAAAGGCAGCTTTGCTTTTAGACATGACTCCAGTTGTACAGTCTGAGAGTCAATTAAGCTTTGCTTTCTCGAGATCTCCTTCCAAATAAAGGCTCAGCTTGTGTGCTAGGCATTTTTAAAAATAAAATCAAACAAAATCATACATTTGGCACGTCCTGGGCATTCCTGCTACGAAATTGTTCTGTACTTTATGCAAAATCTCAGTGTATTAAATAAAGAGAAGTGGAGTAGCCCCTTTGACCAGTGTCCAAGTGTTTAGAACTGTTAAATGTGAGTTTTGCCCGTGTTTACATGTGGAATGGAACACAGCCACTCAACCACAAAATGTTCCCAAAGCAAACATCCAAAACCTGCTTGCTGGCAAGGGACGCTGACAGACTCGCCTGAAACCAGTCATTCACAGGATGCCAAAACAACAGATTACCCCTGGGAAGGAGTGAGCCAGGTTATTTTCTTACCTCCAGGGAAGAGGCCATGGCAAGTGACAGGAAACAGTGACTGGCAGAGCAGAGTGAGGGCTCAGGGGGTTCTGGGCAGAGAAAGGAGGTTGGTGCTGCTCCAGATGTGCAGAAGAGTGACCACAGACACAGCAAAGTCCCCAAGGGGGTGTGTGACCCTCTAAACATGCTGCTAAGTCAGGCCTGGCTAAGCATAAAATCACAGAATGGGTTGGGCTGGATGGAATCTTAAATCTCATCCATCCTTCCACCATCCCAGGGTGCTCCCAACCCCTCCAACCCAGCCTTGGGCACTGCCAGGGATGGAGCAGCCCCAGCTGCTCTGTGCTAGGTGTCCTCCTGGTGAACAGCCCCTCTCCATCTTCCCTGCAGCCCCTTCAGGTCCTGGAAGCTTCAGAGAGGTCTCACACAAGCTGAGCAGCCCCAGCATTCCCAGCCTGGATAAAGCAGGAAAGCAGCAGAGGGAAAGGCAAACAGAAACTCCAGCAGGACACAGCAGCTCCAGATGTTTGTTGGGGGGAAGGTGGGATGGAGGTGACCTGTGTTCCCTCAGACAGCCCCCTGTTTGGTCACAGCCCATATTTGTGTGCCCCTGGGTGGGGTCACTGTGGGTCTGGGCTTGTGCAGATAAATGGAAATTCACCCTTGGAAAGGGACATAGCAGCGTGCTGAGGTCACCCTCTGGGATGGTGCAAGAAGGGAGAAATCTTTGAAATAGGGCAAGAAATTACAGCCCTGCAAAAAAATGTAAGCAATAGCTCGGGACACAGCTGGGAAGGATCCTTCAAAGGTCCCTTCAGGATCCTTTCAAGGTTCTTCCAGGGTCCTTCAAAGGTCCTTTAAGGATCTTTCCAAGGTTCTTCCAGGATCTTTCCAAGGTCCTACAAGAATCCTTCCAAAGTTCTTCCAGGATCCTTCCAAGGTCCCTTCAGGATCCTTCCAAGGTCCTTCAATGATCTTTCCAAGGTTCTTCCAGGATCCTTCAAAGGTTCTTCCAGGATCCTTCCAAGATTTTTCCAGGATCTTTCCAAGGTTCTTCCAGGATCCTTCAAAGGTCTTTCCAGGATCCTTCCAAGGTCCCTTCAGGATCCTTCCAAGGTCCTTCCAGGATCTTTCCAAAGTCCTTCAAGGATCCCTCCAGGATCTTTCCAAAGTTCTTCCAGGATCCTTCCAAGGTCCTTCCAGGATCCTTCCAAAGTTCTTCCAGGATCTTTCCAAAGTTCTTCCAGGATCCTTCCAAGGTCCTTCAATGATATTTCCAAGGTTCTTCCAGGATCTTTCCAAGGTCCTACCAGGATCTTTTCAAGGTCCTTCAAGGATCTTTCCAAGGCTCTTCCAGAATCCTTCCAGGAACCTTCCAAAGTTCTTCCAGGATCTTTCCAAAGTTCTTCCAGGATCCTTCCAAGGTTCTTCCAGGATCCTTCAAGCAACACAAGTGTTGGGGTGACTTGAGGAGACTGCTCTGTGCTGAGAGATCCCCCTGCCCCCCTTCAGGTCCCAAACTTTTCCCAGACCTGCACAACCCCTGTGCCACTCTCCTGCCTCCTAAAACAAGGTCAGGGCCAATTTCTGCCACCTCCAGCCTCAAGCTCTGCTCCCAGCCCACACTCCTGAGCCTTGCAGGTGGCAGCAGCATCCCAGGTGTGCCCTGTGCCACCTCCCACCCTGCCCCTGTCCCCTCTGAGAGCTGATCCATCGCTAGCAGAGCCCCAAACACCAGCCAGGTTTCCTTTCCTCCTGCATGTTAACACCTCCCCACCAGCTGAGTGATCCCTGCACGCACCAAATTCGTGTTTTTATTCTCTCTGTGCATTGACACCTTGTTGCCTGAGCCGTGTTGATGGGTTGCAGGTGCCCCTGGCTATGGAACTGGCCAACAACCCACTCACAAATTTGCTCCACTTGTTAATATTAAAATCATATGGCCAATGCCTCCCCTAAATTGGTTCAGGCTTGAGGTAGTGCTGCCTCACAGTAGGAAGAGTGTTCCAACAGGCTTTCTGCAGGCCCTGCTATTTATGGTAAACACTCCACTTTGTTGAAATAACATAAAATTTTGAGATAAACCCACTCTAGACAAGGAAACATTAAAGTGCCACCGTCTCTGCTTTGCAGCTTTGCTATAACTTGTGTTTGCAGCTGCCTGGTGGGGCTGGGGAAGACCTGAGCACCACATGTTCTCTGCTGAGCACTTGGAATCCAGAGAAATTTCTTTATTTTCTGGCTTTGCTGGGTTGTGAGGTTGTCTGGGGAATGTCAGGCAGGGCTCTGCCTCTGGTGCTGGGGACAGTGGGATCTCTGTGGGACCAAAAAAAGAGTGCTGGAAATCTTGCAAGGTAGAGCAGCTTGGGTTCTGAAGAGTCACTGCTTGCTGAGCCTGGAAAGGTGGAGGGGAATATTTGCTGGTGCCCTTGCATTTATTTAGCAGAGGAGAGAGGGGAAACTCTCTTCAAACTGAATTATACAGATTGGCTAAAGAAAGAATGATTATTCCATTCTCCAGCATCCATTTACAGGTCCCAGTTATGATCTCTGGGATCATATTTATCAAAATAAAACCAAAACCTTCAAAGACAACACATTTATCCCAAACTTTCCTGATGTGCTTTTACTCCTTCCATACTTTGTTGTCTGCAAAATATTTTAACAGGTGGACTGGCACTGGTGTTGAAAGCTATTTGAACCCAGAATTTTTTAGGTATTTTGGGAGATAAGCACCAAGCTGGGCTCCATTAGCCTGCAGTGACACAGAGGGCTGGAGTTGTTATAGAAACTGAGTCACTTGCCAGAGATGCAGGCAGGAAACTTGGTCACTGTAAGAGCCAGAGCACCCAGCCAGACCTGAGGAATTTGCTTTTTTTCTGCCAACTCCTCGCATGGAACAGAAAAACAAAGTAAAGTGAAACATGGCCCTCGGTGCTGGCACGGGCTTAGAAAGGAGATCTTGCCAGCCAAGGCTGTTTCCTTCCTCTAAAAGAGTGACCACCCTATTTTCTGATCATGAAAATATGTGTCTTTGTTATACAGACTGATCTGCAGGTTTGTGGCCACCCCAGTTATGCTCAGAGAGAAGTAAAAGGAAATTAAAATGATGGAATTACCCCTGTTCTCCAACAGTAATTCCAATGAGCAAAGGTCTGGGGAAATGACCTGTGGAACAGAGCTCAGCTGCCCCAGAACATCATTTATGATCTGCCATGGCTACTGTAAATCCAACTGGAGCCACGCTGTGGTTGTGAGTGTCAGTGAAAGGCATCTGAAATCTGTGAGATTTTCCTGGAAATCCTATTTACATGTCAAAAATTAACAACAAAAAAAAAAAATTGGAAGCGTGTGGGATTCTGCAGCCAATAGATACTTTAAAAAGAGGAGTTTACATGGCATCTTTATCTGCTTATTAAGATAATTCCTTGGAATGTGTTCCAAAGAATGAGTGACACTGACTGCTCCAGGAAATCCCATTAATCCCTCACAGAAGAACCTGTGGCTTCCCTCCACGAGCACATTCTTCAAAGCTTTGACTGAGATTCCTCCCATCTACATTTCAGATATCCAAGTTAGGAGCAGATCCATTTTAAGGTCACAAATTCACACTTTGCTGGCAGCAGGATTGAGGATCTCATTTGGGATGAGTTCAGCCCTGGATTCAGGGAGTTGTTTGAGCTCTGAATGGCAGGCAGGAAAGCAAAGGGAGAATCTGAGGAGCAGAATCATTATCAGAAATAAATCAGCTCAGTGCTGAGCTGCTACTAACATCATCAAACAAATGTGAGCATCTTGCAGGGGGATTTTCCCAGAATAATGGCTTGCTTTGGCCTTGCCCTGCTGGTGAAGGCCACCCCAGAAGTTGGTGGTTTACGGTAGTTGAAGTGGGATTAGCCCTCATGAAAGACTCAGGAATACTTTTTCTCAGTGAAAGTTTACAATAATATTTTAAAGACTCTCAACCAACACCCAGCCTTAAGCTTTGAAAACAGATAATGCATTTTTAATGGGATTGCACATCTGACAAGGAATTTGACTAATTCCTCTGATAGCAGACAGCTTCCTCCCCATAATTCATCTCAAAAAGGATCAAAAATCAAAACACTCCCTGCCATCTTTGGAATGGCCCTGGCCTGGAAAGGATCAGATCAATTCCAGCAATTCAATGGCAGGAGAATGGAGCCACAGATACCTGACCTCCCCTTGGTCTGTCCTACCAAAATAAGGGCTGGGGTGGAGCAGGGGAAGAGGGAAAAGCCTGGAGGACGAGGGGATGTTGGGCTGTGACACTGAGCCCATTGTTCCCACTTGGCCACCAGTGATTCCCCTCTCCCAGTGTTGCTGCAGCTTCCAAAACCTTCAGAGCTGCTCAAATCCCACCTCATCTCTGCCTGGGGAGCTCCCAGGGTGTTTTAGAAGGAAAAGCAGTGCTCCAGCTTTTAAATGATTTGCCCAAATGAGGATTTCCTACTCACAACCAGGTGTTTTGCCCTTCTCCAGAGGAGGGGACCACAATCACATGGCTGTGCCTTTAACACCACTCACAGCATAATCCCTTGTAGGTGCTCCACAGCACAAACCCCAGCCAGGTCTGTCAAGGCGTTTTTAGCATTTGTTCTGTTAAAATACAAGGAAAAAAAAAAAAAAAACCCTGAGGTATTAGGGTGCACTAATCTTTAGAAAGGTTAATTTATTCATAGGGATTTTGACAGAGATGTATGGCTAGGCTGGAGTCCCAGGCACTTCTTCCCAAGGGGAACTGCTTGTGCAGAGCCTGACAGAAGGCAGAGAGGCTTCAGAACAGCCCCAAACCACATCAGCCAGGGGCTCCCAAGTGTTCTGAGCGTTGCACTGGCTGTGAGCAGCCCCTGCTGCTCCCCCTGCTCCCACCAAACCTCTGCTGCCTGTTGATGCAGCACAGATCCCACAGGCCAGACGGCAAAAGCATCTCTATCCTCCCCAAAATTCATAGATAATGAGGTTCTTTCCCTTTTACAGCAGGTGAAAAGGTGGCTGAGGGTGGTGTGAGCTGTGTCAGCAGGGGCTGGACAGCACTCAGGGCTGCCTTGGGGAAAAAGAGCTTTTCTTTCAGACATCTCAGCACAGACTCTGTTTGAGTCTTCACAATAATGTTTTGGATTTCCAGACAACATTTGGATGCTTGTTCTCAGATTGATGTTACCAAGACTAAATTAAATGTGTTTTTTCTGGATATTTGGGGATCTCTTCTCCAAAAATGCCAGAATATAAATCTGTGGATGCTCCAACAGGAGCTAAAATAAACTCTGTCCTTGAATAAAGCACATTAGAAAGGCAGGGGGGGGCATCACCCTAAGGTATTTGATCATGTCCTCATTTTCCCACTGGGAACAGAGTCTGCTCCATAAAAAGATCTCATAGAGATTAGAATCTCTTTACCACTCTAAATTTAGGCAGAGAGGACGTGGCAGAAACCAGCCAAACCTTGTCCCTGCAGAGGCCTCTGGGACCTGTCAGGACACTGCAAGAAGCCAGCCTGATAAGTGATTTGGCTGCTTCTTTTTAATTTGCTTGGAGTCTGTGCAATTAAAAGTAAAGTTTCAGTTCCTGCAGCAATTCTTCAACGTCAGGAACACCTGAGCTGATTCTTTCAGGCTCTTGATCCCCAAAACAACAGAGTCCTGCTGGTGGGTGGGAAGGGGAAGCACATCCCAGGCTGTCCTGGTGAGGATGCAGCCAGCAAAGCCAGCAAAAGGAGCTTTTCCCTCTTTTCCCATTGGGTTTGGAGTCCAGCTGGGGTTCACCAAAGGACTGCAGGACCAAAGGAGGGGCTGGAGTGTGACCTGGAGCCCTGCACAGAGGTGACTCTTTGTGGCACACAGAGAAGGCAAAGGGCAGAGCTCAGCACTGGTTGTGAGCAGAGGATGCAGAGGTGGCACCAGGCTGTCCTTGGAGGAGAGCAGCAGTGCTGTGGGGGCACTGGACACCAAATACACATCAGGACAGCAATCAAATAGCACAACAGGCTGCCCAGAGAGGTTCTGCAGGCTCTGCCCTTGGGGGTGTTCAAACCACAGTCCTGAGCAACCCAACCTAAGGGGAGCTGCTTGACCAGCAGAGAACAGAGGATCTCCAGAGCTCCATCCATCCAGGGCCCTGGAATTCCATGATTTCTATGATTTCTTTCAGTGTCTGTCCTGACCTAAGGGGAGCTGCTTGACCAGCAGAGAACAGAGGATCTCCAGAGCTCCATCCCACCAGGGCTCTGGAATTCCATGATTTCTATGATTTCTTTCAGTGTCTGTCCTGACCTAAGGGGAGCTGCTTGACCAGCAGAGAACAGAGGATCTCCAGAGCTCCATCCATCCAGGGCTCTGGAATTCCATGATTTCTCTCAGTGTCTGAATTCTATGATTTCTCTCAGTGCCTGTCCTGACCTAAGGGGAGCTGAGCTACTTGACCAGCAGAGAACAGAGGATCTCCAGAGCTCCATCCCACCAGGGCCCTGGAATTCCATGATTTCTCTCAGTGGCTGAATTCCATGATTTCTCTCAGTGGCTGTCCCTGACATGCTGGACACACGAAATGCCTCCCCACACAGAGCCAATCATCTGCATATTTGAACTGAGCTGCAGCAAAGCAACCTCCTATTCCCACAAAAAAAAAAAATTTAAAAAACTTTTAAAAGAGGGTTTTGCCTGAGCTGCCTGTGCAGAGCCCTTGGCTGGACCAGGACTTTAAACCAACAGAGAACAATTCACTTCTGAGTGCAGAGCTCACCCCAGAGCTCCCTCCTCCCTCCTCTCACATCGTTTTTCCATCTTATTTCCACTCCAAACTCTTCCCAGCATCTCCCCCAGCACCAAAACCAGAAATGGCTCATCTGCAGCTCACCTGGTTGGGTCTCCACCTGCATTTCTGGCACTGCAAAGGACAAGGGACCAGCTCAGCTCGCCTGAGCCAAAAGCAATAATGCTCTGCTGACCAGAGCTAGTTAACTGCTAGTTTAGATTATTAACCTCTTGCACTTAATGAGAGTCCTGAGGCTGCTTAAGCCACAAGACTGAATTTCCCCTAACCACAAACATGGAATCCTCATTAATATGAATCCAAGACACTTTCCCAGGAAGAAATAATTTGTAGAATGTAGAATCTACCCAGAAGCAAACGATGCTGGATTTAGGAGTATGTTTGAAACTTCTGCAGTTCAGTTTAATTTGTCCCCAAGGACAAGGAGGAAGGTCTGGATCACAAAATGGATTTTTATTTTTAATTGCCAGGTGTCACCAGACCTTAGCAAGAAAGATTCCTGATGTTTTCCCCAACACCCCCAAATACTTGTAATTATTTTCTGGGGAATTTTACTTGAAAAACGATCCATTTCTAACTGAATTTAAGCCCGTGTTATGCAAACAGTAAACCAGCTTGTTTGAAAGTAATCTGTACCCAAGGGCTAGCAGAGGAATAAAAATAAATAAAGTATGAGAGGTTTTACAAAACCACAGACACCACCAGGTTTTCCAGGTCTGAGGGAAGAAAATCTCCTTGTGCAGACTCCCCTTTCCATCTGGGCGAGTTTTTAGGATGCTTTACAATCGATCCCCGGGTCGAGTTTCGCAGCCATCAGCACCTGCCCCCTCTGGGGTGGAACGTGGCCGTGTCCAGCAGCAAAGCAGCGAGGACAGGGAGCCAAACTGATGGCACTGATGTGAACCTTCAGCAGGGAAGGGCTGGCCAGCACAGGGCCACCCAGTCACTCAGTTTTTTTGGTGTCACACTGCTCAACAGAGCGCCAAGGCTCTGGGATCTCCTTTATGGCCACGATGCTCAAAGCTCCTCTGCTCCCCTGGATGCACAAGTTTGGTTTGAACGCAGCTCTGGGGGTGTCAGGACCATCAGCTCCATCCTCCTGAGCTCCTGCAGTGGTTCCTGAGGCACAGCTGGGTGCAGAGCAGGAGCTGGGCAGGGTGGAGGTGAAGCACATCAACATCTCACCACCCCAGCTTTGGAGTGCCAGTCCAGCCTTTCCCTGGGTGGTGCAGAGCAGGAGCTGGGCAGGGTGGAGGTGAGGCACATCAACATCTCATCTCCACAGGTGTTCTGGTGTGCCCCAGCTTTGGAGTGCCAGTCCAGCCTTTCCCTGGGTGGTGCAGAGCAGGAGCTGGGCAGGGTGGAGGTAAAGCACATCAACATCTCACCACCCCAGCTTTGGAGTGCTGGTCCAACCTTTCCCTGGGTGGTGCAGAGCAGGACTGGGCAGGGTGGAGGTGAGGGACATCAACATCTCACCACCCCAGCTTTGGAGTGCCAGTCCAGCCTTTCCCTGGGTGGTGCAGAGCAGGAGCTGGGCAGGGTGGAGATGAGGCACATCAACATCTCACCACCCCAGCTTTGGAGTGCCAGTCCAGCCTTTCCCCGGTGGGATTAAGCTGTAACAGGACCAGGGGTCCCTTTCCCCATTGTTCTGCCCCATTGTCTGAAATCCAAGCTCCTCCTGGAAGCTCAAAGGGCAGCGGTGAAACCTGAGCATGGCAGGAAGGTTGGGGGGATTTCTCCGGACCTTGAGCTGCATTTCCACGAGGGGAATCTGGGGAGCTCCTGGAATCAGCAGCACAACTGCTGTGGAATCACTGGAATCCACGTCCTGGGAAGCATCAGAGTGTAATGCATTATCCCCTGGTGTCTGAGCTACTGTGCTGGCAAAAGCTTTTCCTAATGACAATCACATCCCCCCAGCCCCTCTCACACACTGGTTTGCATTACAGAAAACATGGAGCAACAGAAAGCCAATTTCTCCAGGCTGCAACTGGGGCTGGATTTATTCCAAGCTGTCACTATCTCACAACCTCCTTGCAGGAGTTCCTCCAGTGTCAGCCCATTTCTGTGTTGGTATCTTGTTTTAATTGCAGCAGCAGGAGCAGATGGGGCTCAGTTTTGTGTATCACAAGGCTGGGCCAAAATGCACTTGAGGAGTTCTCTCAGGTGTGTCTGGCTCCTGTACCATGCACAGAGCTTTTCATCAGATCTATCTGTCATTTGGTTGACATTTGAAGGATCAGCAGGGCAATTCTTCCTCTCTCTAATTTAACGTCATTTTTTTTCAGATTTAGTAGCAAAGAGGTGCCTGTAAGATATACAACATTCATATTTTTTTTTGCTGTAAGAAATGGCTTTTGGATAAAACACAGATATTTTAATTCACAAAATAATCATTTCATTATTGCTTAGGATGGGGATTTGTTGAATTCCCCAAAATATAGAAACACCAAATTTCTGCCAGCTCTATTTATGGGGTTTGTTCTCATGGGTAGATCACACCTGAGCCAAGGAAGGGCTGCTGTCATCCTTCTGCACATATAAATAAATATTATTCCATATTATTCCATAAACTGTGGATAAGGAGAATTCACGAAGTTCATGTCAAACCACACATGGCACAGCAGAGAACTCAAACAGAACTTCAAACAGTTCATGTCAAACCACACAACAGCCAGGAATAATGGGCTCTGCAGGTTTCATTCCTGGTGGTCATCCCCAGCTCAAGTGACAAATAAATTCCTCAGGCTTCCACCTCTTCCTGAAATCCAAGAGCTCTCAGGGCTCAGCAGGGATCAGGACAAGCCATGAGTGCTGCCCAGGCATCTCAGCAATCTCAGCTTTCCCTCCCTCCTGGGGACACCAGGAGCTGTCACCCTGGCAGGTCCCTCACTTGTTTGAAATGTCATTTTGCTGTGAGTTCACCTCCCAGAGTGGAGTTCTGTCAGACTTCCCCTCGTTTATTGGATGGTAAAAGCGACTTCCCGGCATCATTTGAAATCTGCAGTTTTCACCAGCAAGGTGTAAAATCCCTTTAGTGCCATTCAGAATCTACAAGAGCTTAATATGTAAATAATCACAATAATCACAACCCCTTTTCTGCCTGTTCAGATATTACTGATAACCTGATTTTTTTACAGTATTTTTGCTTCCTTTTAACCTTCTCTTGCTGATGTATGATGAGGAAAAAACCCTTTATTTTCTCATAAATAAACCCCTTTTATAAGCATGAAACAACCATTTCCTCCACAGGTTCCTCCACCTGGGCACGATATTCATGGGATCATGGAATATTCTGAGTTGGGGGGATAATCAAAGTGCAACTCCTGGCCCTGCACACACACCCCAAAATCCCACCCTGTGTCTGAGAGCATTGTCCAAACACTTCTGGAACTTTCCTGCTCCCAGCACTGAACAAATTCCATGGACACAGGGACAGAGACCCTCACCCACAGCTCTGATACCTCCTTCTGACCATTTTTCTTCTCTGAATAACACAGAAAATAATTTTGGAGACTCATTTTGCCACGTGTGGCTGAACAACAACTCTGATACCTCTATGATTTTCACCGAGTTTTCTTTTTTTCCCTTTTTTTTTTTTTTTTTTGACATTTTACACAGGACAGATGTTGTCACCACAGCTGTTTTTGTAAACAAGATATGGAGATGGTCTGGATTGGGTTACCTTGCTGAAATAGGCTAAAATAAATAAAAGGATGGTTGGTCTCTCTCGGATGAATTAGCTTGATTGGAAATGTCAGATTAAAAAGGCCTAAATAAACAGAGTTGGGCATCCACCCTTAATGGAGCCAAGGGCCCAGGACAAGTAGTAAAGATACAGAAAATGAAAGGCTGGATCACAGAATTATCCCTGCACAGACACAGCTGATAGGAAGGGAAGCATCTCCTAAACCCCAGGCTGAGGACATTTACAGACACCTGGGATTTAGCTAAAAGCTGTGCTCATTCTTCTTCCCTGCTAATAAATAATTTCACAGCAACATAAAAACAGGAGTCAGGGCACCTGGAGGTGACAGAGACTGTCACTGCCTGCAGGGTGAGGTGGGATGTTCTTCCATAAGCTCTGCTTTGATGAGTTAAGTCTTTAAAAATCAAAGTATTGCACTGATGTCTCCTTCCACAGGATTCCCCATGTTCTGGGATACTTACAGGGGTTCTGTGCTTGTGTCTGTGCCATCACAAATCCTTCTGGCTGCTCTGAACTGCTGAGCCATCTTGGATATCAAACAATCCATTATCCTCCAGCTCCTATTTAGTACATTTTAAAGCTCCATATAAACAGTTCATGTGGTGCAATAGCAAAACACTGATAATTAAAGAATGGCTCTTTTTACACTATTGCCCTTTTTTTTACATTTAACACCTTGACCTGTTCAGACTGAATCTTTCCAAGTCTGTCTCAGACCAAGTATTCCCCCAAAACCCAAGTCTGGGTTGGTTGGTTTGTACACAAATAAGACCTAAATAAAAGCATATTGTTTTGCCATGCTAAACATCTTCTATAAATGGCACAGCCTGAAACATCCAGGAGGCTTAGATTTCCAGTTATTAGAAATTCCTGGATCCTTCAACTCTCCCCCATTTAACAACCCCAAACACAGAGCTACCTACACAAAGAACTTGGCCCACAGCAAACACACACTATTACAAAGCCGTCCAGAAAAATAGATGCCGTTCAGACCAGAAATTACCTTAAATGACTGTTGAGTTGACTGGGTTACAATATTTTAAGGACCATAAAAATAAATATAGTGGTGCAAACAGCGAGGAGCAGGGGGTTTGCCAAGGAAAACACGCGGCGCGGAGGGCGCTTCCCCCGGGTAGCCGCGCGCCGCCCGGGCAGCGCGAGCTTCGCCATGAAGTGCCTCTTTGTTCGGGCTGTGTGTTTAAAAATTGACGAGTGCTCCGCGGTATCAATCACTGCTGTCAGCCAGCACAAGTGCAGATCTGTTACACTTAAAGGCCTGTCAAACCAGACATGATTTAATTTGTCATTTTTCTCTCCCGCTCTCCGCGCGCAGCGTGCACGTGCTCTTCATTACTCTTCATCATCAGCAAAATGAATGCATTTTTTGTATAATTTTTTTTTTTTTCTCTCTCTTTGCTCCGTGAGGGTGGAGGGATGGTTGTTTACCAATGACCCAGCACTTGTGAAGAGATCATAAGCAGCTGTTCCCTACATGCCCTCACGATCTGAGAATTTAGCTGAAGCCGTGGGAGGAGTGGGAGACGAGAAGGGGCTTTTGGGGCCATTTTTTTTTCAATAGACAAAGGCCCCAGTCCCACACAGCTCTGCAGGAACAGAGTCTCTGGAGCTTGTCCTGCTTTCTATTCCTCCATTAAATATTCCTCTTCAAACTTCTCTTAAAAATGTTTTAATGTGGTGCCTTCACCGTGTGGTTTGGGAGTGCAATTATCAGAGTTTTGTCCACTTCAGGACTGAAATTTTAAAATTTTCTTCTTTCTCTGTGAGTGTGGCTTATTTTGTTCTTGGGAAAACCTTTACCTGTTGCCATAATCCAGAGAGAAAAGCAGATACATGAAATATCAGAAAATATTAACTCCTTTGTTTCACAGTTCATGTGGGATTTTTTTTTTCCATTTAAGATAAAGAAGAAAACAAATAACATAAAGCAAAATATATTACAATTGGAGAAATAAACATTGCCTATTGATAAACATAGTTTTGAAACTGATGAGAAACCTGAAGCTACATCCCCCAAAAAACTTTGAGATGCCTGTCAGTGCTGTTACACTTTCCCTTCAAAACAAGACTAAACCAATAAAAATGTTCTTAACTCTGTCAGAATTCCAAATATGTTTTGAAACAGGTAAATCCCCTCTGCTGCCAGTGGGAGGTGATGTCCCAGAAATGCCCAAGGATGCCTCAGTTTGGCATAATAGCATTATTTTGAAATAATAATAATAATAATAATAATAATAATAATAATAATAATAATAATTTGATAGAATAAAGCTTTGAGACCCTTCTAAAGAGCTCTCAGCAGAGCCAAGGCTGTGTGGGGCTTGTCTCCAGCACTTCATAGAAATGGGTGTTTCCTCTGTTTATAGAGGAGAAAACCAGAACATCTCTAGAAGGAAGGAATGTCACAGGTCACCCATCTGTAAAAAAAAACCCTAAAAACTCTGGAACAAGACTGCAGGAAAAACAAATCTGCTCCAAATGGGACTAGAACAGCCTGATCCTGGGTCCAAGCCATGGTCTGAGCTCAGGAGTGCAGGAATTTAGGGGCATCTTTCAATCCACATTTCATTCCCCGTGAGATTTTGGATAGGAAACCCAAAAACCAAGATTTTTTTTACTTTTACCACCACATATTTCTGTGCCATGAAGAAGCTCTGCCTTGTGCAAACCCCTTCCCCCAGCTCAGGAGGAGATGTCATGAGAAACTTTCCAAGCACAACAGTGACAGTCCTGTCTCCCATGAAGGAAAGTCAAACCCAAGCCTCACTTATTCCCACATTTCCTATGGAAAGATTTTACAGGTCCCACTGCAAGGGAGCTTGAATTAAGCCCAGAGTAAACGAGGAAACTCTGCCATGGTCCATCAGCAAGGTCAGATCAGCAAGGCCCATCCACAAAGTGCAAAGTTTTTAAATCAGGTACTTAAATAATTGCAGTGAAACACGATTTATTCTGGCCCTGCGTGGTCCAGAGTGATCTTTGTGCTCTGAGCAGGAGGAATCCTTTCTGCAGAGCACACAAATTACCTACAGGCCTTTTCTCTCTCCAAATAACTCAGAGGCACAGATTTATCCAAGGATTTGGTTCTGTGAGTGTTATCCAGTTAGGCTGAATTTATGTTGGTGATGCATTAAGAGTCTCAAATTCCCAATAATCAAGAAAGAGAAGGGACCAACAAGGAAAATTAGTGAAAAGTAATTTATATAACCTATAGTAAGAGCAAGCAAGTCAAATAATAGCAATCCCAAGCAGTTTTTCCATGTTTCCCCAGTGTCCAGGGACCAACTTCTCCTCCTGAAGGACAATTCTGAGTCTCTGACCCTTCCAAAGAGCAGGGAATTTTCCTGGGGACTGTTCCCAGCTATACTCACTGATGATGGAGACAAAGCCCAGAACAGAGGCCAAGCCCTGAGCTGCTGCCTTGGGTTTGCCCCTTTCCAAGCATCCCATCTGCAGGAGAGCAGTGCAGGGCTCCAGGAAGCTCCAGCCCCATAAAACATCTCAGGACTGATGTTCCTGGGCCAGCCAAGAGCAGCAGTGGGGAGCCCAAAGGCCACTGAGCCCCCAGCACAAGCTCCAGGGGCTTTCTGAACCCAGTCCCAAATTCTGCTTTCCCTATTAATGTGAATGGCCCTATTGAATTCACTTGGACTGCTTGTGGGAATATGGATAGAAAAGTTTGGCTCTGCTTTGGTAAACTAAACTTCAGGAAGTCTGAGTATACCATAACAAAGCCCCTAAAGCCAGCTAGCATCATGAAAGGAGCTTATTTCATTACTAAATCAATTTATGAGTATAAACATGGAGTTATCTGACTAAAATATGGATATTGCCCACTTGAAATACTGCACCTCCACCCCACCAAATGTCACCAACAGGCATCCCTGAAGGAAGCAGGCAGCATGCTGCCTTTGGATGCCCCAGCTATAAATCAAGAGATTTCCTGAAGTCTGCCTGGAACAGTGGAGAGTAGCCAAAATTGCATGAAGTGCTATTTGTGTGCTATTAGTTGTGGGGTGGGAGCAGGGAGGAGTGTGGGAAGGGAAAAGGGGAAGAAGGAAAACCACTTTCTTAATAGTTCCTACAATGTTTGGAAAACATTCATTCACAGCATCCATTTATCAGGCTTCCATGTAATAACTCCAGGCAAAAAAATTAAAAAAAAATAAAAAAAAAAGAGAGGCTGGAGGGGGGAGAGGGAAACAGGGACAGCAGGTTTTAACAGGGAAACATTGGAATGTGGTCAGTGTTTCCATGTCAGAGAAATGCTGTGATTACAAAGTGCTGTTTGTGCCCAGGTGCCACTCAGAGGGAGGGGATGATGTCAATTGGTTCTGCTCAACAATAGCCCACTCTTAGAACTTCTCAGATTTTTACACCAACTGCAGCCTCTCACACCCCAGATGAGTCCAAATCCACCTCAGGAATATCCATGGTGTCATTTCCATGTGGAAAAACCTGGCAGGTCCTGGACTCTCAGAGAGCCCCGTGAGCTGCAGCTGGAGAGTTCTGGGTTCTAAAAAAGGGATTCTGTGACACCTTTGATGCCTTGGATGGCTACCTAAAACAGAGGCTAGACAGAATTAAGAGAATTAAAGTGGGAATTATTAAAGGCCTTCCATAAATACACCTTGGGTACAGTCAAAAGCCTCCAAGGGGCTACACCCAACATGGACAAAGGTCACAAGTTTTTATACAGTTATAAATTTACATATCAGGGATTAAACCTCCAATTAAAGTTTCAGGTGATGAAGTAATTTACTTCAAGTTTGTCCCCCATAATTCACTGTTGTTTACATCTCTCAGGGCCTGAGACAATAAGGTGTCCTTGAGTTTCAGGCCTAGAGAGGAATTGTTTTGTCTGAGAGGCCATGAAGTTTTAGAGTTACACACTAAAGCAGTGCAGGATCTGAAAAATATAAAATAAAATCCTCAGGCATCACCTTGAGGTGATGTGTGCATTGAAAAGGGATTTTTATGGAAGAACATCCCCACTACCCCCACAGGGGTCAGCCCTGCAGTTTGTCCTTTCCCCAGACTGAAACATCCCCCAAACATCCCATGGCCCATAGGGTGGGATCCTACAGGGAGAGCTGGGCCTTTCCCAAGATGTAAAATAAAAAGAGCACAGAGCAGTCAGCCCCAGGATCTGATTTTGCAGCCAGGGCAGGGAAATGTGCAGAGCTGGGGATGCAGAGAGGTGTGATCAGAGCCAGGAGGGACCTGCCCTGCCAAGCCCCCAGAGCAGCTCAGATGCAAAAATCCTGCAGCAACTGAGACAGATCCCCCTGCAGCTCCCATTCCTGCCCTCATGTTTTAGCTGAACATGCTCGTGGTTGTCTTTTGATGTTTCTAGCTGAGAGAACATTTTCATAAAGCACAACAAAACAGAAAAATCTCTTTGGGAATCCCTGTCGGCGCGATGGTTTTGATTAGTGCTAATGTTTTTCTGGCTGGCTGTGAAAATGCATTTAACTCTAATTGACTGGGCATTGTAATTCCAAAGCTTTCTGCAACAAAAACCCACCGAGTGACAATCTGATACAGAAATCTGGCAAAAGATGATGTCTCTTGCTCCTCAGAGACAAGTTTAATGGAATAAAAATATTGATCTAATATAGAAAGATTGGATATACATTTTCCTATAACTTTCAGTATTGTCAAGGGGCTAAGGGAGAAAATTCTTAACATGGAAACCTTTTCATATTTGGAATAGTTTCCTCTTCAAGGAAATGGTGTAATTGTAATTTCAGCACTGCAAACCAGACAAAGCACTGAGGGCTGTGCCAGAGAGAGGTTCTGCACCAGCTGACTCCAGCCCATCTTCCCCAGTTCCAATTTCTGGGATTCCATTATTTCCTTTTTCACTGAAACTGGAAAAGTGGTGGGGAGGGAGGCAGGAGGAGGAAAGCAGCAGAATTTCCTCCCTGGGATCACAGTTACAGCAGCACTGGAATGAGCCAGGCAGGGATGGACTCAAACACCATTTCCCATTTCCTGAGGAGTTCCTTTTCATGGGAGCCACGAGGAAACCACGTGTTTGCCCAACTCAACCTCAGAACTGGAAAAAAACACAAGCCTGGGTGATTCTCACACTGTAAATTTCAGCAGGGACTTTTAAATAATGCCCTAAATTGGATCTTCGTGTGGGAAAAACAAATCTGTCAAGAGAAGAGGCTTTTTAATTTGTGAAACCAGGAGCTCAGCTGTGCAGCAGCAACAGTGACAGCATCAATTTGGTTCTGGGAGCTGATGTTGAACTGGGAGGGGTTCAGGGAGATGGGAACAGCACTGATGGCACCAGGGATGTTCCCTGCTCTCCCTTCACTTCTAGGGGTGGGGTGAAACTTCATTTCAACCACAGCAAGAGTTGGGGATGGTTTTGAAAGGGAAAAGAAAAAAAAAAATAAAAATAAAAAAGAACAACCCCAAAGAACACTGCGGATAAGGAGGGGGAAAAAAATCGCAGCATCGAATCAATTAATGCGAGTTCTTCCGAACTTCCATGCAAGCTTTGCCTTCAATTAGCATGATCTCACTGAACCCTCTTGTGCAGGCCTGGAGCAAAAGCAATGGAAACTTTCTCCCTTCTTGTTTTAATCTTTCACCAAGTCCTGACTTTCGCCTCCAGCCCGTCTAATTGAAACTAATCTTCGCGGGCGAGGCCTGTCTCTTTCCCTTAATCCCTCTCTAAGGAAGCTCACATGGTCCCAATTACAGCCACACCGGCCCCTTTTATTCCCCTCCTCGGCTCCTTCTGCCAGCTTCATTTTTTGAAAGTTTGCATTATTAACTCCATGCTTGCGAGTTCCTGTCTGTCACGGGGGCCTCGAGATGTTATCGCCGCTCGCCGCTGTCTAAGGTTACCATGAAAGCATTTTCTGGATTACATTCAGCGAGGAGGCGATAGAGGCCACGATAGCCCAGCACAGTGGCGAGTTTCAGAGCAGCCCAGGGCCGCAATAAACGGGAGGCCAAGGCGGTGTTTATCTTGGGTTTAAGTGTGTGCCGCGCGGTTATCAGCAGGCGAGGACAATGAGAGCTCAGAAGGGAGCGCCCAGGAGCTCACAGAGATGCTTTTGAGATGGGTGCTGCTGGCCTGGGAGGAAGGCAGGGCACGGAGAGGAGCCCAGCTTGGGAATGTGTTTAACATTAGGGAGTTAATGAGGTTAGAGGAAGGCAAAGATGGCCCTCGCTGGTTCCCAAGCTGGCTCCTAATCCTGGTCCGCTAATACTGAAGCTCAAGCAATTTATTCAAAATAGACTTTTTCTTTCTCTTCCTTTTTTTTTTTTTCCTTCTCATAACTTGCATACTCTCAGGGAATAACTCCTGTGTTCCAGGATTTCTTGCACAGCTTCAAAGTCGTGAATCCATGGCAGTGGTTGATTCACTGAACACATTTGAATTTCTCAGTGACCTCCCTCCTTGCCCTCCCCAAAGGCCACTCTGGATTTCCTGCAGCTTTCCAAGAATGACCCTCCCAACCTCACGTTCCTTTCCAAGAACTCACACAAGAGCAGAGCAGATGAATCAGGGCTGAGCACAACTGGTGACAGGAAAATGAAGGGAGGACACGTGTGGTCACATTAAATTGTAGGTGTGGTCTTCATAATCACCACTGGTTCAACAATTTGGGCTGCAAGCAACCAAAACCACCAAATCACTGCCAGGAACCAGATGTTACTGCGAGGGACAGATGTTCCCATCACCAAGACAAACACAGCTCAGCTCTGGAACCACCAACCTGCCCATTTTTCCTTCAGCTGAAGTCTCGCCTTTCTCTGGCCTCAACCACCAAGGAGGTTTAGTTGCCCAAAGAAAGTCGTGTTTTCTCATATTATTTCCTTTCACTTTGGAGAAAAAATCCTTTTTGAGCATTTTTAAGTGTCTTCAGTTCAATAAAGTTCAAAAGCAATTAGTCATTTAAACCAGGAAGATGACAACTCCACCCTTTGAAAATACAAAACAACAAAGCATTTTTGCAAAACACAATTCATGTCAAGAATTGGTGAGAAGCCATTCTCAAGAGGGAAAATGGCATTTTTAGGAAAAACAATACCTTGCACACCTGGATAATGAATTTTTGGCCATGGTTAACTCATGGACTGGGGTCAAGTGAGCAGCAACTCCACCTGTAGAAGATTCATAGCTGGCTCCTCAAGGAATCAACCATGAGTAAAATGTGGCTATTGCAGCTGCTCCTGGGTGAATTCTGCTCACACCTTGGCTTTTAGTCCTCCAACCTTCCCTTAAAATGGAAATACAACATGGGCTTCCCTCCATGTTTTGTTTTTTTTTTTTTTTCAGTATGGAAATCCTCATGACTCGTTATTTCCCTCTCTTTCAGAAGATGTTTTCAATAAATGCCTGGAAATCTGTCCCTTCAATAACAAAAGTGGTTTTGCCTCCTACACTTGAAAGTCAACCCTGAAAACCCCTCCTAACTCCATATTTTCAATGAAAAAAATGTTAAAATAATGAAATTATTGAGCTTTTTTGAAGTCTAACCTGTAGAGGTGCTGCAGTAGTTTGGTGCAGTATTTTCTTAAGTTTGCACCACCAATATAGATTTTAAAAAGAGAAAACACATCAATACACACCTACATGTGATCCTGGCTGTCTCTGTTCTCTCTCCTGGGAGATTATGTGGTCTCTGAACACATTTATTTTACCTCCTTTTGGCCCAGAAAGCAGAATCAGCAAGAAATCCCCACACTGCAACCTCTGGTTTGCTGCAGAATTTCTCACCTGTGAGCTGAGGAGTAAAAACTCATAGCACAACACCACCCATTTATGGCACAGCAAGAATAGGTCGTTCTTTTCCTTTGCCCAGGATATTTATGAGGACTTGGAGAATGATTAACTGAGGGGGAGGGTGGAAATGAATCCTTCTAAACAGCAAAGCTTTGGATTCTCCAACCAAATGAATGGCTCTTGTTCCAGATTTACAACCTTCCCACAGCCTGGCTGGGATGAGGAATAGCCTATCTTGGTCCTATTAAAGAATTTATGATGACTATTTATCAGCAAAGTAACGACACAAGGCTTGGGGAGGTTTGGAATAATGGGAGGAGAGCAGCCAACATTGTCCCAGCTGCTCAGTTGCCCAAATATTGCAGAGCTGAAGTGGGGCTGGCACCTGCTCTGAGGAAAAAGTGTCCCAGGAGAGTGGCTGGGTGGGAGAAAGTCCAAAGGTGGGCATAGGAAGGGAACAGCTCTGAGAGGGACACAGAATATATCTGTGTGATCTTGCACCTCTGGTTTTCCCTCTTTATCCCCAGGCTTGGTGCTGGGGAGGGAAATAGATCTGCAAGAGGGTATTTGTGTGGACTAATGAGGTTATTCCCTCATTAATCATGGAGAATAAATCCCTGTAATGGTTACTAAGTGAAACTAAGTCAGACCCTGGAGATGCCCCATCCCTGAAGTGTCCCAGCCCAGGCTGGACAGGGCTTGGAGCAGCCTGGGACAGTGGAAGGTGTCCCTGCCATGGCAGGGGATGGAAGGGGATGAGCTTTAAGGTTCTTTCCAACCCAAACCATTCCATGATCCTGTTGCCCACAGCAAAAGGAACTGTAAGAAAATGATCAGGGATGCTGAGTGAGCAGTGAGCTCCCCAAGGATCTCCTAGGAGCCATACAACACTCCTCACTGGGTTTTCTCCAGTTTTCAGCAGTGGAACTGTCTGAATTACAGCTGCCTTTGAGACTTTTCAGGTTGAGAACAAGGCTTGAGCCCAGAGCACGAGGAGTTTCAAAATTCGCTCCATCATTTTGAGCTGAAAATATCCCTCCTGAAAGAAACATCCCCATCTCCTTACAAGAGGCTGCTGCTAGATGAGTTTTCCTCTTTGCAGAGGTTCCATCCTGATGGCAGCTCCAACCCAGGGATTCAGGAGCAATCATGGATTGGCTCCAGAGCCTCCACATGTAACTGAGATCAGCCCGTTCCACTTTGCAAGCGGGCTGTCAGTAAATGTCATCTTTTATTTCGCTTCTGAAAGACAAATATGGCAACACATGCTCTGCTAGCAGGCCAAAAAGAATTCTAACTGCCTTTTGTTGAAAGCAATGTTGATTTGGATTTAGCCTAGCACTGCTTGTAAAACTGAATTACACTGAATCTGTTCTAAGCGGCTGCGACACGAAGATCTTTACACACTGTGCTGGCTGCAGCGAAACTGCAGCTGATGCTCAGGGCAAAGGAAGTCTTTCTCCACTCTCTCCAGGCCTCAGGAGCCAGTGGAGTGAGAAGAGAGGGTTCCTGGACAGTTGTAGGTGACCCAGCACCAGGTCAGTGTCAGGGAGCAGAACCTCCGTGGGCACCTGGAATCTCAGCCAGTCTCCAGCCAACAGAGCCCAGAACCAAAACACAGAATTTCACAGCACTTCCACTGCCCTGGCACGAGCACTTGCTGTTCCATCCCAACCCACAGGCTGAGGGCACCAGGCAAATCCCAGGTGAGAAAGCCCAAAGACAGTGGGCACCCTGCAGCAAATGCAGAGGCTGGAATGGAAAAGGGGGAACCAGCAGGGCTGGGCTGGGCTCCAACATCTGGCACAGCTGCAGAGGCATCCACAGCCTCCAGGCTCACACACCTGGGCTGTGGCTGAGCAGAATGGCAGGAGGCAGATGTGGGATGTGTGGGAGAGCCATGCAAACCACCTGAGCTGGGTTGCTGGGAAAGGAATGGGAGGATTCCCTGAGCAAAGTGAGGAATGGACCTTCCCTGGGGATCCAGGTTTTGCAGGGAACTCCCTCCCTCCATGGAGAGCAGTTGTGTTTTAAGGGCTCACTTCAAGCACTGCCTACAGCTCATGGCATTCTGAAGGGTTTTAGGTCAGGTCTAACATCTCTGGGGCAGCAGTTCCTCTCTTTCCACAATGTATTTTTGTTCCATAGCCCAAAGAGTTCCAGGAAACTTCACAGGGTCATGCCCCAGTCTGAGCCAGAGTCTGCTCCCAGAATAGGATCCCAGGTCTGCCAGCTTGGGCTCCCTCAGCTGTGGTGTGTCCCCTGCCCTCCCTGAGCTGCTGTGTGAGCCCTGACACCTTTTCCTTCAGGAAAAAACGAGTTACAAGTCACCAGGCAGAGCCTGCTTGTGGCACTTGGTTCTGGTTTAGGCACGAGGGTGGGTGAGAGGGGTCACCAAGACGACAATGATGGTTTCTGTGTTCCCAGAACACAATCTCCAGCCCAAGTCACCAATGCCAGGGCTCCAAGTTCCCAAACCCCATCTGCAGCAATCATTAAATAAACTCTTAACTGTGTCTTCTGTAGCTTTTAATAGACTGGAGTACTTACACTGTCAGTTTTTACTGGGCAAGATGTAATTTTCCAATAAACACGACCTCTTCCAAAAAGCAGCACTTTCTGAACTTTTTCCAGAACCCAAAGGTTTTGGCTGCAGCTGCAGCAATGGGAATCAAATTAGAAAAACAAAAATCCCTCCTTTCACTCCACGCTTCCAAATGTTTTTCCAGGGCTGAGACGAGAGGCGCACTCACTGTTTGTTTCTGCTTCTGTTGGCTTTTAAAAGCACAGGAGGGTGAAGGAGCTGGGTGGCTGGGACTGGAACTTTCACAGCTTGCTTATGTACACAGAGCCATAACCTTTGTGTCTGGCTGGGAGCAGCTGTGCTGCCATTGTGCTCCTCTGCCTGACTGTAAACTGTGGGTGAATATGGAAAACAGATTGTGAGTGATGCTGACTAATTGGAGAACATCTTGGGGGGACACCCTGAACGTGTGGGAAATGTCAGCCAGCTGGAGGCTGCCTTGGAGCCCTCTGGGTGAGCAGGGCCCACCAGGAATTTTACAGATAAATGGCATGAGGAGCACCCCTTGCTTCAGCCTCCTTTAGGAACGGATAATTAATCAGTTATTTAGTTATCAAAGTGATCAGTTATAAAGTTATCAGTTATTCTGATAATTAATCTGAAATTTAGGTATAAATTTCTGGTTTCTTCCAGGTTGTTCAGAACATCCCTGACTGGAGGAGCCTCTGGCAGTGGTGAACTTGGATAAATCAGCTGCCCTTCCAAAAAAAAAAAGAAAACAAACCAAAAACCCAAGTGATAAAAAACATCAACACACACACAGAAAAAAAAATCCTAAAAGCAGCCCCTTCATATTCTAAAATCTTTTTCCTGGTTCTGGTGCTCTCGCAGAGGGACTGACTTCCCCTAGAAAACCGTGGTGCTCCAGGCTTGGCATCACTGCCAGTGCCAGAGAAACAGGGTGGGAGCTCCTGGTTCAAAATTCCAGCAGATCCTACATCCCAAAGGGAGAATTTTCCCATTGGAAGGAAGATTCCTGTTACAGGAACCAAGATTTGCACTGGATGAAATATTAGATTTAATTGTCAGAGCACTGGCCAGCCATGCTGGTGTTCCTGAAAGATTCTCCTCCAGCTCAAGTGGATGGGATGGTGCTCCCACCTCAGAAAGCAACTCAGGATTTATCTGTCAAAGCCTTTCACTGCAGGTGATAAAGCCAAATAATTCTGCAGGGGACTTCAAATGAAATCTCAAAAATTTTTATTAAAATTACAATTCACCTACATAAAAGACTAATGGGTCTGTAGCAGTAAAATGTACTTTTAATGGACACAGAAAGTGGATCAGGTCTTTTCTTAAATACCATTGCACAATGAATTTTAGAAGAAAGAAGATCTTACACTTAAAAATAACAGATTAATAAGAGTGGCCCAGAACAACCAGCTTTACTAAAAAATGTTTGTATAAATACAATGCTAATATTGCTGGCCTGTGGAATATAACCACCACATCTGCCATGCAACACACTCACACAGCAGGTAAAATATTGAAATTATGATCAGTAAAGGGTTGCAGCTTTTGTCTGGAGAAGCCACTAGAGCTGAGAACAGGCAGGATTCCCTAGGGAATGAAGTCCTGGTTAAAAGAGAGGGATTTGTGTGCAGGAGCCTCCTCAGCCCCGTGCAGTAACATCTCCAGAGTCACCCTGCAGATGCTCTGAGCCTCACAGCACAACTCACGCTCCAAACCCTCCTGCAGCAGAGCCCCACAATGTGTCCCATTGTTCCTGAGGCTCCCCCTGGACCAGAACAATGATCTGGTTGTAGTCCCAAGGAGCTGGGACATATCTGCTGTCTGTGAGCAGGGAGGGGAGCTGGGGGAAACCCTGCTGTCCTCCTTGCTGCTGAAAACCTTTTCATTCAGCCTGATATCCAGGGCTCTCAATGAACCAGGGACCATCTCTGAGCACATCTCCCTGGCAGGGTGGGATGGGGTTTCAGCTGCCTGGCCTGATGTGCTCATTCCGAATTTGAACAGCACCAGCACAACTGGGAGGTGACCAGGACGCAGAACCAGCTCCTCCACAGAGCTCTTGGAGATAATCAGCAGCAAGGTTGGGTTTCCCAGCCCAGCCCAGGGGCTCAGCAGGGCCTGGGGGAGCTCTGGAGGAGCTCCATGTGCTCCTTAGGTGGGGCATGAAATAAATTGGGCCAGGAGACCAGCTCCTCTGTAAAGCTTTTATAAAAAAATCAGCTTGGCTGGGGAGCTCGAGGGGTCACACACACCACCACTACTCTCAAATGATGAGCAGGAGGAGGAACAGTGCAGCTTTGTCTTCTTAAGCAGAGCTGGTGTGGGAATCCAGAACATCCCTCTGGCTTCCCTGGATGGTTTGAGACCCTGGCAGGGGGCTCAGGAACCTTGGCACAGTGCCCAGAACCCCTGTGCCTTGGATTTCTCTCCCTGGGAAAAATTACCACACTTACATGAAGAATTACAAGTCATAAAAAATAAGTAGAGTGTAAGTTAGATTATTATAAGGTGGAAAAGTAGGTTTTTAAGATTGTTTATAATAAGGGTCTGGGGTCAAGATGGAGGAACCTGGGCGTGTTCTGTCCTTCTTTCTCCTTCTTGGCATCCATCTTTTGGGTGATGTTGGCACTTTTAGATTGGTTTAGAGCAGAACCAGACTGTACAATGTAAGTGATAGGTATTGGAAGATAATTGTAAATAATGTTTATGTAGTTTATAGTATGTAGTTTATAGTATACAGTTTATAATGCCACCCCAGGGGTGGGCAGTGTGCCTGGGCTGAGCTGCTGAACAGACTTGGGTTGAGCAGGGAAAGAACTTTTAGATGAGATAAAATAAACTCTGGAAACAACAGAAAACATCTCCTGACTCTTTCTCCAATGCTCAGGATGGGACACAGAGACTCTAAAACATGCACAGGTGGTCAGCTCAGGCTCCAGAGACACCACCAGCCACAAGCTCAGGCTTTCATCCTTGCGAGAATCCCAAGCAAAGTCAAAGCCCCTTCTTTGTCAGGGAGTGTCATTCTAACCATGTGCTGTAGGTTGTGGTGACAGAACAAAACATTCTAGCATGATAGATTTGTGTTCTGCGCTGTTTTCCCAATCTGAGAACACTATTTTCAGTTCCAGATGCTATTTGGGCTCCTTGTTTTAAGGGGTTTTTAACTCTGAGTAGTGTCCCAGTGTCCTTTGCACCCATCATTTGCATATGGTGATGACATCACCCTCCTCCCAGGTGCCATTTCAGGGAGCAGCAGCAGACAGAAGGGAAAGGACACATAGGTGAGACAACTGGGGACCAAAACAGAATGAGGCCAATAATTTAACATTAACAATTAACATCAATTAGCAATCAGAACAGGGTAAGGATCGGAATTTAACATTAACAATTAACATGAAACTGAACAAACTTGGGAACTTGTTCCTAGCAGGGCCCAGGAGGCTGGAGGTGACCGGGGCTTCACCCCCAGCGCTCCAACAGAGCCGTTTTGTTCCCCTGGCGTGGAGGGCGTCCAAACACCGAGCCTTCAGCGAGGGCAGGAAGAGCGTTTGAAGCAAATTCTTGCAGAAATAAATGTGAATTTACTTAACTTACCATGTCTCCTGCTTTTCCCCTCAGCCCCCTCCTTTTCCTTCCTACTGCTGTTCCTCAATAGCATCCCTCTCCTTTCCAAGTCATCCCTCACACTCACCGCTGTGTCCCCCGCTCCCTTTTGCCACCCACTGCCTGCTGCTTTATTTTCTTTTCCCCGTTTCTTTCCCCTCCCTCCACCTCAGCACAGACTCCTTTCCAGGTGAGAATGTTTTACCTAGTGACTCTGAAAACACGCTGTATAAAAAGCCCTGACTCTCACCATTTTCTCAGAATGCACTCGCATAAAGCTCATCGTGCAAAAAGGGATCCACAGAACCAAACCTGCACAGAAATATTTGTTTCCTGTGTTCTCTAAGTGGATCTGAGGTTTTATGGCTTTGTCAGCCACACAGAGTTTCAGCACTGTGCATCAAACCAGAGCTTTTGCCTGGCTGTGTTTACAAGTTGATTTTTCCTGTACAGCAAGTTGTGGACCACAGGTTGAACATTAAAAATACAAACCTTCAAAACCTCACATTTTAAAACAATCTTTCAACAGTAATCTTGTGGGTTGAAGCCAATCTCATCATTTGGGGGCTGATTCCCTTTTTAGGCTCCTTGGTGAGGCTGGGCCATCTCCAGGAATGGCAAAGCACAAGATCTTGAGAATCTGATCCCTGGAGAAAGAGATTAAGAAGATCAAGGAGAAAGGACACAAGGAAAAAAGAAAAAATGCTTTTCCACACTTCAGAGTCCTGCATGGAGCCCCCACTGCCCAAACACAGCCCAGGTGCTGTGGGGACAGGTAACAGCCACACTGCTGTGTGGGACAGTAAAATTTCCTTTTCTATTCCTCAGATGTTTATTTTCATGAATATCCAAACTTCTCCATCCTCCACCCTGCCATGACTGAGCACAGACACCTCAGTAACAACAGCTGCACCCTCTCTCTTTTGTCATCTACAAAAATGGGCTCAGAATTTTCCAGAACAGGAACAACCCCAGCAGACAAAATAAGAGGACACATTCCCTGCTTGTCACCTGCCAACAAAATTCCCAGCACTGCTCTGTCTGGCAGCGACAAAAACACCTTTGCTACCCCCATGAGCCTGGGAATAGTTAAATCCTCTCCTGTTCAAGCTCCTGGAGCTTTTGGAGTCCAGAATAATATTCAGGTTGCCATTAAATATGTTATATTAATACTCTGTATTAAATTTTAATATAGTGATTATAGAGGAGAAAAATTGTCCTTCAGATTAGGAAGGTATTAAAGAGTTTGGGGGGAAAAAAATCTTTCTTTTGAAAGAAGCATTTATCAGGCAGTTCCCAGGACATTGGTTATTCCTCAGAGCACTTCACTGGGATGTTCAGAACCCAGGGGAGCCTCCACATTAACAAAAATGGGAGATTCAGCAGCATGTCTTCATTTTTCATTCATGTAACATGGCCTGGAAGTGTGCTCCCAAACCTAATTCCAAGGGCCTGGTGATGGTTCCTCCCAGTTTTAATTATCAGCAAAGCACAGTGAGCCCATTGACTGAGATTTTCTTTACCTGACCCCATCCTTTCAGATACTGAGGAAAAATAAACAACAACAAAAAACCCCAGTAACCTTTTTTTGGCAATTCCTCTGCAAATCAGACTCAAGCCAGAGTTCAGCTGGATCCCAAAATCCCAGCTCCTTTGCCTCCATGGGGATTTTTCTGGTGTCCAGTTCTCCTCCAGACTACCTGGAAGGCTTCATATTTTCCAAAGGGAGGAAAATGCTTGTGCTGGGACAGCACTGGAACCATTGATCCCAGAGGCCCAGATCCTCCAGCAGCAGATGGAAACAAAGGAGGCTGTGTTTTCTGGGAATGAGATGGAAGAAAAATAATTTTGGCTGAACCAGCACTTAGCAATGAAAACCCTTTTTGTCAGAAAATTCCCAACTAAATCTGCTGGTGGGAAAAATATAAATATCTTGTCCCATTGCTCTGAATCGTCCTGATCCAAGACACAGATGATCAGTGGGGTATAACAGAGAAGTTCTTTCCCTTGGAAAGCCTCATGGCATCAGCAGCAGAGTAGTTTTTAAGGAAAAGCTCTTCTCAATTACAAAACCCTTCCTTAGAAATATTTCAGGAGAAGAAGAGCAGATTCCAGTTTTCTCTTGAAATTATTTCTTGAGTTTTGAATTAGCAGCATGAAGATGAAACTGGAATGAAACAGATTTTTCAGCCTCACAGGATCATAGGAAGATACAGGAGGCATCTAGACACTGAGATTTGTTTCATGGAAAGTTTCACTACATTTTCTTTATCCTCTTTTCAAACAGAAAAGACTAAGCATTTCCCAAAGTGACAGCTCCAAGCACCGCTCTGGCTTCCTTATATGCACAGCATTGATAAAAGGCAGAAAATAATGTTCAGTGCTAATTGCCAAGAGCTGCCTTAACTTCTTGTTTCCTTCAGGTGCACCTTGAAGACACATCAAACACACCCAGAGCCAGCAGAGAGCCTGAATGAGTTCAGTGTCTCTGCACTTTCATTAGCAGAAAAGCCACAGTTCATTTCCTAAAGAAAAAAAAAAGGAAATTGAGGGGTTGGTTTTAATCTTGTCCCAGCCTGAGTGAATCCAAGAGCTGGAGCAAATGGGATCCCCGTAAATCTAACGGCAGCCCCGGTGAAACCTTATCCCAGGGCTTCTTTAGGAAGTACTTAGTGTAAGAAGTAGCAGAACTGGTTAGTGGAAACAGACCCTCTCCTCCTGCTGCAGCCAGGCCCTGCTGCTGTGACCCTGCCAGATGTGGCACCAGGGCCAGGGAGGGACCCTCGCCGTGGAATTAATCAGTTCCCATTTATTTAACCCCTCCCGTGCCCGTGCTGAACAAGCCTGCAGGTTTCTGCAGCCACTCGAGGATGAAAAAGGCACTGGCAAAACTTTCCTGGCCACTGAGAGAACAGAAATCCAAGAAATGAGACTGAGAAATCCCCAGTGCCCTTGGAGCCCAAGGAAAGGAGAAGAGGAGAAGGAGAAGGAGAAGGAGAAGGAGAAGGAGAAGGAGAAGGAGAAGGAGAAGGAGAAGGAGAAGAAGAAGGAGAAGAAGGAGAAGGAGGTTCAGGAAAGGAAAGGAAAGTTCAGGAGAGGAAAGCGGAAAAGGGAAAGGGAAGGAAAAGGAAAAGGAAAAGGAAAAGGAAAAGGAAAAGGAAAAGGAAAAGGAAAAGGAAAAGGAAAAGGAAAAGGAAAAGGAAAAGGAAAAGGAAAAGGAAAAGGAAAAGGAAAAGGAAAAGGAATCCTGGGCTGTGCCATCCCCTGGGCAGTGTTTGCAGAGCCCTGTTGCAGTTCCCAGCACCAGGACCCCTCTTGGATGTGACTTTACAGCCTGGAACTCATCCTTACACAGACCCACCTCCTGCTCTGCCCCTGGAATAACTCCTGGAGTGGCTCTAATTCCCTCTCCAAGCTGAATTCCCTACCTGGCTTCTCCTAGACTCACATACAGTGATTTCAGGGCTTGGGCAGCACAGCCTTGCCCTGTCCTGGGCTGTTCCCCAAACCACTGCTCACATCCCAGTGATCCCAGTGATCCCAGTGCCTGAACTGGCCAGGAATCTCTGGAACACAGGCAAAAACTGCTGCCATCCATGGGAGGAAAGGGAAAATCTAACCCTGCAAGGCTGAGCTTACATGGACAATGTGGTGAACAGAAAATTGGAAAACAAAGGGACGTCCTGGAAATGGAAATGGGATGTTGAATGGAAAGCTTAGGAAGCAAAATTGCATTTTTGGGTGTAAGAGGAAGCTCTGGTATCTGCACTAATAACAAGCAGGAAAAGGGCTGTGCTCCCTCTTCCCACCTGTGCCTGAGCAGCATTATTTCAAGCTTCCTCATGTTGTGTTTTTTATTTAATTTTCCAGCGAACGCACTCTTTTATCATCCAGAACCGTGAAAGTAAATTAAGAAGAAATGGTTTTCTTTCAATTAGACTCACAGTTGCTTTGAGTAACTGCCTATAATTCTATTTAATGAAAAAATAAAATCATTATTCCAGCTCTCCCTGTGCCCTGACAAGCACACAGACGGGCCCCATTAGCAAGCACTGTAGATTTACTTAATTAGAAAAATATTTTGTTTTCTCCAATTTTTTAAAAAAGGAGAAAGAGAGAGGGGAAAAAAAAAGAAGCAAAAAAGAAACCTCCAGGCACAATATTAATCTAACCTGTTACCTGGTGCTTAATAACTTATAAACTAAAGGCATCTATCAATCTATAATTTAGTTTTGCCTTTGATCTGCTGCAGCCCTTGGCTCCCAGTCTGGCAGCTGCTGCTGTCTTATCCTTCCTGCTTCGCTTCCAAACACGAGGTCCCACACTCTGGCATTTTTGGACACAGAACCCTGAGGTTGGAGGGTGCAGAAGAGCTGAACTTACACCTTGAGCTTGAGGAAATAAAAGAAAAAAACCCAGGAGGGAGCTCAGTGCCTGCCCTGGACCAACCACCCACCCTCTGTGCCCTTCTCTTGGGGTGATGCTCCCATCCCTCCCTTGGCTGAGGGCTGGGAGACTTCCAGGATGTGATCTGAAATTGTCAGTGACTGCCTGGACTGCTTTCAACACCTTGGGAACAAATATTCTGCTTTTGGTGAGCATTTCCACAGCAGAGGAGCCAAATGTCAACAGGACGATGAAATGGCACAACTTGGCCCAGCTCTGGTGCTCCCCAGGCAGTGACAGTGCAAATGAGAGGATTCTCCAGGAGAAAAAGATCAAACCCCACATTTCTGACAACAAATCTCATGGAGCTTCTACTGCACTGCTGGTAAAATCCAAAAGAAATTCCAAAAAAAATCCTTGAGCATGGCCTTGAGCACCAGGTGCCAGAGTTTCCCTGGCATTTATGGGTTCTGGGAACAATCCCCTCTCATTTTCTCTGCATCTCCCTTTCTTTCCCAATGATTATTATTCCTCTGCAGAGGCATGAATGCCTCCAAGAAGAGGAAGTTTCAATTAGGACGCCGAAACCCTAAGCTGTAGTTTTATGGCTTTAAATTAACATATAGAGATTCGCTCCAGGTACCGTAACAAAATCAACATCCAGCCACGCTCTCTGATTACAGAGCTGATAAAGAATTTATGGAACATAGCACAGGAAGCTCTGTCTTTGCTGGCTGCCATTCCAGGGGCAGTGGCCCTCGCTAGGAAATGATGGGGGCAGTGGCAGAGCAGATAAAACTCAGCTCCTGTAAATCACCCCTTCATCCCCTTCCCGAGCCTTGCAGGGCTCTGAAGCTGCCTGGAGCACTCCACCCTTGTCTCATGCAGCAATTCCTTCCCCTTCCAGCATTCACTGTCTTTTTTTTGCTAAAATTACACATTAACCTCCAAGGACAGCAGTTTGTCGCTGTACCCTTCATAGCCACTCTCTGCCTGCCTGAGCTGGGACCTTTCAGATTTTCACCCATCCTTATGGTCTCCCTTGAATTAATGTGATGTGCCAGCGGTAAATTCAAATATCAAAAATCAAAATCTTTCTGTCTGTGGGGAAAAAAAAGTGAAGGGAAGAAGCAAAGACATTTAAGGCATTTGAGCCCCCCCAAATGAACTCCTTTATTCTGGATAGAAAAGTCAGGATTTTACAAGCAGCCTTTTGGGGCGAGATCCGTGCGCTGAGCCCACAAGGCAGCGGCAGCTTCCTGCTCCTGCGTTAATCAAAAATAAAAATAAATAATGATTTAAGAGAATATTCCCAAACGGGCCCTTCCTGCCCCGTCCGGCGGAGCGCTGGCCCCCCCTGCTGGCCAGGGCGCGGCATGGCAGGGTGGCGCTGCGGGTGACAATCGAGGCTGGCAGTTTGGGGACAAACCCCAATTCCTTCAGCCGTCATAACCACGGGAATCTTCATCTTGCTGGAGAGAATCACTGGTTCCAGGGGAATGGGGAATTCAGCCCTGATTTGGGGTCAAATCTGCGGTTTTGTGGGATCACAAATGTCCCGATGGAGCACCAGGGATGCTCTGCAGCCACATCCCAGGAGCTGGGGTTCCCACATCCCAGGAGCTGGAGTTCCCACATCCTAGAAGCTGAAGTTCCCACATCCCAGGTCCTGGCTGCTTCTCACATCCCAGGAGCTGGAGTTCCCACATCCCAGGAGCTGGAGTTCCCACATCCCAGGAGCTGGGGTTCCCACATCCCAGGAGCTGGCTGGTTCCCACATCCCAGGAGCTGGAGTTCCCACATCCCAGGAGCTGAGGTTCCCACATCCCAGGTCCTGGCTGGTTCCCACATCCCAGGAGCTGGAGTTCCCACATCCCAGGTCCTGGCTGGTTCCCACATCCCAGGAGCTGGAGTTCCCACATCCCAGGAGCTGGAGTTCCCACATCCTAGAAGCTGAAGTTCCCACATCCCAGGAGCTGGAGTTCCCACATCCTAGAAGCTGAAGTTCCCACATCCCAGGTCCTGGCTGCTTCTCACATCCCAGGAGCTGGAGTTCCCACATCCCAGGAGCTGGGGCTCCCACATCCCAGGAGCTGGCTGGTTCCCACATCCCAGGAGCTGGGGCTCCCACATCCCAGGAGCTGGAGTTCCCACATCCCAGGAGCTGGAGTTCCCACATCCCAGGTCCTGGCTGGTTCCCACATCCCAGGAGCTGGAGTTCCCACATCCCAGGAGCTGGCTGGTTCCCACATCCCAGGTCCTGGCTGGTTCCCACATCCCAGGTCCTGGCTGGTTCCCACATCCCAGGTCCTGGCTGGTTCCCACATCCCAGGAGCTGGAGTTCCCACATCCCAGGAGCTGGCTGGTACCTACATCCCAGGTCCTGGCTGGTTTCTACACCCCAAGATCTGGAGTTCCCACATCCCAGGTCCTGGCTGGTTCCCACATCCCAGGTCCTGGCTGGTTCCATGCTCGAGGTCCACCCTGCTGTCCCTAACCAGCATCAAGAATGCCCCAACCCTCTTTTACAGCCAGCCCATTCCCAAAATCCCTGATAAAAGATCCCACAACCTCCTCGGATAATGTGTTCCCATCTTAGGACAAAATTCCTGCTGCTTTCCATCAAATGATTGACTCCTGATACAGTGAGGGGTGCTCTTGGCAGGATAATTCCCAGAATGACATTTCATCCAAGGGATAACAACAGGGTGAGATTCATCTGGAGATTTTATCCATCCAAGAGCTGGAAAAAATTTCCTAAATCCAAATCCACACAGGTGAACTGCACCTGCCATCAGACAGAGCAGGCAGCACCACCTACAAACCACAGCTTGCATTTCTTCATGTTTGATTTGCCTTCCTTTAATTATTGTGTCCTTCAGACCCAATTCCAGCTCTCTGTTTAACTTCTGAGTGTAATTAAAATGCGAAAGAAGAAAAAAATTCTTAGAAATGCATGTGAGCTGGCTATTATTTATACCAGAATATAAATGACATTATTATTATTTATAGTGTAGGTAGTTGGGGGATGGAGTTATAACCACCTGCAAAAAAAATACAAACAAAAAAAAACCCCAAAATACAACCAAATAATCAAATTATATCTAAATTTTCCATTAAGTCAACAGAAAATTTCTGCCTGAAATGAAACAAAAATGGAGGTAAAACTAAAGTAAATTCGTTTTTATTAGGAAATTCAGAATTTCTTAAGTAGATACCAATCAGGAAGGCTAAGAGAGCCTTGTGCAAGGGTACCCAGAGTTGCACAGGGGTGGCAAGGACACATCTGGGGGCCCCAAATTGCCCAAAATAAACCCAAGACAAGCCCAGCACTGCAGCAGGACCAGCACAGGGAGAACTCCCTTGTCTGACTTCATTAATCCAACTCTTGCTCGTGTATCAAAGTGCAGCACGTTTTCTTGTAAAAATGATTAAGCTGCTAATTAAGCTGTTTATAACTTGTTTCCCTGGTTGCTAATGATAATTAACATGCAAATTAGCTGAGGGAAGAGAGGCACAGGGGTCCTCAGTTCATTACCAAGTTAATTACTGTTTGCATACTTAAACATAACAGTTATAAATGGTGGCATTTAATGTAATGGCCAAGATGATAATTATACCAACGACATTTTGAAAAGTCATTTCACTCTGTGCTATTTTTCTGGGTGATTGATGTTGCCATGGCTGGTTGATAAACTTACTCCAGGCCAAGATGATTTGGAAACAGCAGAACCCAACAAGTTATCCCTTAACAACATCCCCTTATCCCTATTTTTTTTGGGAAGCAGAGAAGGAATAAGGGGAAATAAAATGTTAACAGAGGAGGGATAAAGTGGGCTGGTTAACAGAGCTCCATTTCAGCTGGCAATATTAACAACTTCCCTTTTTTATCCTCATGCTCTGCTATTCCAAGTGTTGGGAGCCCCTTCTGAGGCTCAGCCCATTGAGCCCATCACCCTCCTCAGCCTCAAATGCTTCTATCCTAAATAAACATGGCAAATAACACATCACACCTCAGAAATGGGATGGCTTTGTACTTTGCACTGGGAAGAACAGAAGCAGAGGGGACAGCTTTTTTTTTTTTTTTTTTTTTTTTTAATGCCCCTTGCTTGGCATATTGAGGAATTTGTTGCAATGCTGAGCCAGATGGAAAATCAGCCTAATTGTGAGGGTGGGATATTGGAGTGTTTGGATATCCAGAGGTTGGTCCTCAACCACACACAGCTCAACTGCTCCTCATTTCAGCATTTTCCATCTAGAAAATCCTGCACTTGCAAAGCCAGGCTGGGGAATGGCAGTGGAGTAACTCAGAAAGGACAAGATTAAAAAGCTTTTAATACTCAACCAGATCCTGGCTGACTGGGTCAGATTATAAAATGACCAGGCTAAAACTTCCCCAGCCTGGACCATCATTTGAGAGCTCTCTTAAACACCAATTTCATCACTGGATGTGGCACTCAGAGCTCTGGTCTGGGTGACAAGGGGGTGATGGGTCACAGGCTGGATTTGATGATCTTGGAAGCCTTTCCCAACCTCATAATTCTGTGATTTCAGCTGGAAATTTCTGCCCTCAAGCCTTTGTATCAGAGGGTGCAGCATCAGAGGGGAGGTGGGTGTGTGAACATCCTAAGGGAACCTCTTTCATTCACCCCACAGATTTTTACTCCAAGTCAAGCCCACCCTTCTGCCTGTGGAAGAGGCAGAGCCACTTCCCTGCCTCACACAGAGCCACTGCAGAACTCCCAGCACAAGGGGAATGGATTAAATTCTGCAGATTAAATTCAGACAGCCACTGAGACAGCACAGTCTGTGTGTGGTGACCTCTGGGTGCTTTCTGCTGTCACTGCTTTAATCTCCAGAACATAAACAAAAGGATTATTCCTCTTTCTAATGGAACAACCACTCTTTTCTTGTAATCTCACTCAAGTGCATCTTAATCCTGCTCCTTATGGAGGATCCCTGCAGTCTATTGCGTTGTCATTCTTGATGAAAATAGTCCAGTGCAGGGAGAGATCACTTTGGATTTCTGTGCCACCTTCATGCCCCAGGAGGTTGTGATGGTCTGGAGAGCAGAGAAGTTTGACCAAAAAGCTGTCTAATATCCTATAATAGGATTTTAAGTCCTGGAAAAAAGGAGGCTCAGGGGGGACCTTCTGGCTCTGCACAGGAGGGTGAAGCTGGGGGGTGTCAGGCTCTGCCCACAGGGAGCAGGGACAGGATGAGGGTAAACAACCCCAAATTGTGCCAGGGGAGGCTCAGGCTGGACAGCAGCAGGAATTTTTCCATGGAAAGGGTGGTCAGTGAGATTTGGAGTCCCCATCTCTGGTGATCAAGGCGATCAAGGAAGGTCTGGAGGTGGCACTCAGGGCTCAGGGCTGGTGACAAGGTGGGGATCAAGCTCAGGATGGACTCTGATCCTGGAAATCTTCTCCAACCTCAATGATTCTGTGCTAAAAACAGCATTTAAAAGATTGAAAACATCCTGAAAATTAGTATTTCCCACCAGACTTCATTAGGGAGCAGATCTGTCACTGAGAACCCTTAGAGGTCTCCATTTGAACTCTGCTGGACCCAAAGGAGCAGCAGCAGCTGTGGGGACATGGGGACACAGGACACAGTGCCAGGGCTGCAAATTCCCTCCACAGGAGAAAGAGATCCTGCCTCAGGCTGGCACCAGAGCTCCCTCAGCCCAGCTCTCCCAACAGACTGAGGGCGTGGAACTGAAGATGCCTCGGGATGAAATTTCATCAGAGCTGCAGGGAGGGCACCTGGTCACCCAGCCTGCATCATTCAGGACAAAAATCTTCATTTCCCAGCCTGAGTGTTCACCTAAAGAGAGCAGAATTTGGTGTCATTAACACCAGCCTAAAAAGAGCAGAATTTGGTGTCTGCTCTCTGACTCAGATACAGCTCAGAGTGAAAAGCAGTCACCAAAAAAATCAGATTTTTTTACATTATTAATACCCCCCATCCCATTATGCTCCTTTCTATCAAAGAAAGGTCATCCTCATTGTAATCCAAATTTTTAACCCCAAAATGCTGGTTTCTCAGCCCAGGCTACATGTGGCATTTAACAGCCATAAGAGAAGGGACTTGTTTCACTGCAGGAACTGAGAGCCTTTAAAAGAAAGAAGCACAGGATTTCTCAGCCCTGTCACTGAGAAGGGCTGCTGCTGATGTGTTTGTGCACCTCCTGCTCTGCAAAGCAGGAAAAACAAAGTTTGAGACCTTGTTCTGTATTTACTCCCTCCCCACCCACCTCCCTTTAAAAATTCATCAGTAATCAGAGACATCCCGAGGAGCTGTTGTAGTAGAGTTACTATTTAATGAGTGTGTAGCAGATTTAATATTTAATGTTTAGATAGACATCTCCACAATTCCCCCCCTCCTCTCCTGTGTTTTTATGCTCCTTTCAGGGAAGGATCACAGAACACACAGCAAATTGTGTGGGGGCTTGAGAAGAGCTTTCAAGTGTTTAAGAGACATTGCTGGTTCCACCTCTTACAACAACAGGTTTAAACCCTCACACTCTCAGGGATCACACCAGGGCACAGAGAAATATTCTTTTTAGAAATATTATTTTCCCACTGAGCTCCTTAGATGTTGCTCCTCTTCTTCCTTCAAGGTCCAAAGTCAGGAATCTAAATTTATTCAAGTTGGATACACAACATAAATTGGTTGTATTTTTCTCACCTAAAGTCAACAAAATAACATTTCATGAGGCTGCTGCCTTTTTGGCCAAGCACAGCATCCCCTAAACCACCAAACACAGCAGGGAGCACAAGGGATCCTTACCCAAACCTGCCTTTTTCAGCTGGAAATGATGGATGGAGGACAGTGCCACCCTCACCTTCTCTGTATCTACGGGGCAAAACGTGGCTGGAAGCAACTTCCAGCCCACTCAGTCATGCAGCAAAGTCAGATGATGGGTAATGATTTTTGCAGCCTGGACCAGGCTCCATCAGAGGCTCCAGTCCCAGTTTTATTCCCACAAGCTCTGCCTGGGCCTCTGAGGAGGGGCAGAGGTGTTTGATCAACCCAGCTCCCCTTAATGTGATTTCTATTTCAGAACTGCTTCTGTCGTGCCCTTGAGTCTTTTCCTGGCAATATCACCTGTGGCCTGATGTGACAGCAATGCTAAATTATATCTTGGTGGCTAATTAGGGTAATTAAAGTGAAAGTAATCAAATCAACGTAATGGGCAAACTCTTAATAAAATGTCAAAAAATCTCTATCCATCATAGACCTTTTTTTTTTACTCTTTTGAATGTCAAAGAATGTGGAGAAAGAGTTGGACTTCAGAGTGGCCCTGGCTTAAGGGGACATCATCAGGCTAAACACTCCTAAAAGCAGAGCTGATCTACTGCTGAAAACACTCTAATTGTTAAAAAATAAGAGCTATGATTTAAAAATAAGGGTCATTATTTAAAAGATAAGGGTTATTATTAAAAAAGAGTCATTCAAAAATTAGAATTGCTATTAAAAATAGTGTTTATAATTAAAAACAAGGCTTATTAATCAAAAATGAGGTTAAAAATTTAGGGTGCATCACAGAGTTTGCTGGTTTGTATAAGTAATTCCCTTTATCTTGTCCTGCTGAGAGTCATGATCTGGGTTAGTTTCTTGAAGGTGATGGGGATCCCTTCTCTAAAGTGATGGGGATCCTTTCCCCAAGGTGATGGGGATACTTTCACTAAGGTGATGGGGATCCCTTCTCCAAAGTGAGGAGGATCCTTTCCCCAGGGTGATGAGGATTTTTTCCCCAAGGTGATGGAGATTCTTTTCCCAAAGTGATGGGGATCCTTTCCCCAAGATGATGGGGATTCTTTCCCCAAGGTGAGTGAAATCCTTTCCCCAAAGTGAATGGAATCCTTTCCCCAAGGTGATGGAGATTCTTTCCCCAAGACGAGACAGATACTTTCCCCAAGGTGAGTGGAATCCTTTCCCCAAGGTGAGTGGAATCCTTTCCCCAAGGTGAGTGGAATCCTTTCCCCAAGGTGAGTGGAATCCTTTCCCCAAAGTGAGTGGAATCCTTTCCCCAAAGTGAGTGGAATCCTTTCCCCAAAGTGAGTGGAATCCTTTCCCCAAGATAAGTGGAATCCTTTCCCCAGTGTGAGTGGAATCCTTTCCCCAGGGTGAGTGGAATCCTTTCCCCAGTGTGAGTGGAATCCTTTCCCCAGGGTGAGTGGAATCCTTTCCCCAATGTGAATGAAATCCTTTTCCCCAAGGTGAGTGGAATCCTTTCCCCAGGGTGCTGGGGATCCTTTCCCAAGGTGAGTGGAATCCTTTTCCCATTTCTGTCAGAAGAGGGGGATCCTTGCCCTGGCCATGCCCTGAGCATCCCGCCGGGTCCCTCGGGATAAGGAGGGAGAAGCGCAGGCACGGTCCCGCCCCGCAGGACACGGGGCAGTGTTTGCAGTCTCCAGGCAACACAGCTCCAGCTCCTGCCCTGCTCTCCCTCCCTCCTTTTCTCCTTCCTTTCCTCCATCCCTCCCCGGGCTGCTCCCCTCTCAGGTATCCGCGCTGCAGGTGTGCGGGATGGGGGGCAGGAGCCTCGTCCTTTCCACTGGGCGGAAAAAAGCGGATCTTGTCCTTTCTCCAAGCCAAGGAAAAAGGTAAGGGGTGGGTGAGGCTGAGGTGTGGCTCTGTCTGCTCCGTGTCCCCCACCAGTGGCGACATCGGTGATTAAAAATTTATCAGTTGGGTATCCCAGCCTCCTTCCATGCCCTTCCATGGGCAGGGAACATTGACTGGGAGGTGTGGGTGCTTTCCAACCTGCCAGCCTCTGGGATGATTCTCCTCATGGCTTTACCCCACCAGAAACCTGGCAATGACCAAACCCTGGCTTTTCACAGCACCTGGGCTTGCCTTTCTTCTTCCATTTGAAAAGCTGCTCCCTCCAAGCAGAAAAATTTGTGTTCCAGAGCCTCCCATGGCTGATTTTTTGCTAAAATCCTGGTCCATGGTCCCCTATTGCTGATTTTCTCTCAAACCTGTGCTCCATAGCCCCTCACTGCTTTTTTTTATCTGCTAAAACCCTGTTCCACAGCCCTTCATGATTATTTTCTATTGAAACTCATCTCCACAGCCCCTCACTGCCCATTTTCTGTCAAACTTGTGCTCTATAGCCCATCATTGATTATTTTCCATTAAAACTGAGCTCCACAGCCCCTCACTGCTGATTTTCTGCTAAAACTCAGCTCCACAGCTCTTCATGGCTGATTTTCTGCTCAAACCCTGCTCCACAGCCCCTCATTGATTGTTTTTTATTAAAAATCAGCTCCACAGCCCCTCATTGATTATTTTCTATCAAAAATCAGCTCCACAGCTCTTCGTGACTGATTTTCTGCTCAAATCTTGCTCCACAGCCCTTCATTGATTGTTTTCTTTTAAAACTCAGCTCTACAGCCCCTCATGATTATTTTCTATTAAAAATCAGCTCCACAGCCTCTCATTGATTATTTTCCATTAAAAACTGATCTCCACAGCCCCTCACTGCTAATTTTCTCTCAAACCTGTGCTCCATAGCCCCTCATTTACTATTTTCTGTCAAACTTGTGCTCTATAGCCCATCATTGATTATTTGCCATTAAAACTCAGCTCCACAGCCCCTCATTGGTTATTTTCTATTAAAACTCAGCTCCACAGCTCTTTGTGGCTGATTTTCTGCTCAAATCCTGCTCCACAGCCCCTCATTGACTATTTTCTATCAAAAATCAGCTCCACAGCCCCTCACTGCTGATTTTCTGCTCAAATCCTGCTCCACAGCCCCTCATTTACTATTTTCTATTAAAAATCAGCTCCACAGCCCCTCACTGATTATTTCCTATTAAAAATCAGCTCCACAGCCCCTCATTGATTATTTTTTATTAAACCCCTGCTCCACACCCTCTCATTTGTGTCCCCCAGGCCCCAGCCAGGCTCTCCCCGTGATGCTGCTCGCTGAAGGCCCCAGGCCAGGAGATGTCACCCGAGGAAATGTCACCCAAGGAAATGTCACCCAAGGAGATGTCACCTGAGGACCTGGCCACCCTGCTCTGTGGAGAAGGGGACGAGCAGCTCTCCCAGCAGGAATTTCCAGCAGCCACCGCGTTTTACCTGGCTGCCTTCAGCTGCTGTGCCCCCACAGCGGTGCAGAGAGTGAAGGCCATGGGCCACGGGCCCTGCCGGCGAGTGGTGGCCACCTTGGAGGCCTGGTGCCAAGGCAAGGCTCAGATCCCCAAAATCCAGAGCAGGAATTTGGCCGTGGTGTCCCTCAGCGTGGGGATCGCTGCGGTTTTCCTCTCCACCCTCATCCCCAACAACGTGGCGGCCTCGGTGTACGAGCTGGAGGCCCTGCTGCGGCGAGGGTGCTCGGAGGAGGTGCTGAGCAGATGCAATCTGCTGCTGGAGGCAAATCCCAAGGGTTCCATGGAGCTGCTGCTGCTCAGGGCGCTGGCACGGGTGCTCTCGGGCACACAGGTCGGCGAGGGAATCGTGGATTATGTCCGAGCCTTTGCGCTGCACCGAACGGAGGCGGTGGGCTATGTCTGCAGCAGGCAAAGGGAGCACCTGGCCCAGGTGGTTCAGGCTTTCTCTGAGCACCTTTCCACATGCCAGGAGCTCAGCCCAGGCTGCAGAGCCTCGGAGCAGTGGCTGGGGGACTGCTACGCCTTCCTGGCCGCGGTGGCACCGGGGCACGCCTGGGTGTGCAGGGCACGGGCAGCTCAGCTCCTGAAAACGGGAGAGTTTCAGGAGTGTGTGGCTCTCTGCACCAAGGCCCTTGAGGGCTTCTCAGCTGAGAATTGCAGAGGTGAGGACGTTCTGGCTCTGCTCCTGGAGAGAGCTGCTGGGTATTTCTTCCTGGGTGAATGGCCGCAGGAAATGATGCAGGATTTAGCAGCAGCCTTTGCAGCAGACCCTGCTCAGGCAATGAAATGCTTTGAAGAGCTTTTCTCACCCAGCGATGCTGAGAAGATCGAGGAGCAGGCCAGAGCTGCCCTGGAGGGGAGGTTTGCGGCATACAGGGAGGCTGTGCGTGCTCGGGCTGAGCTCAGGGGCAGCCATGGCACTGAGCTGCTCCCTCCTGTCATCCAGACCATCCAGCTGCTCCTGCACATCTGCCCAGGGTCCAGCCGGGAGCTCCGTGTCCGCCTGGCAGACTGTCACCTCCTGCAGGGACACCCTGGGGCCGCTCTGGACCTGTGTGAGCAGCTGCTGGCAGCAGAGCAGAACACTTACCACAACACCCTGCTGGCACTGCGAGGTTTCTGCTCCCTGCACGCCCAGGACCACCACAGAGCCCTGCAGGACTTCCAGAGGGTCATTGAGCATGATTCCCCACACCCCAACAGCTGCATCAAAGCTCTGTGTGGCCGTGGGCTGATCCGCATTTCTGGTGGCAGCAATTATTTGACAGCCCTGGATTATATCACAGCTTGCCAGTTAAAGCTGGACGAAACCATCTTCACCATCAAGTCCTACGTGCCATGGAACCAGAGGGGATTGCTGCTGAAGGTCCTCCAGGAGGAAGGACAGATGATGCTCCAAAAGAAGAGGTACCCAGGAGGCAGCTCAGTTTCCTTTCAGGAAAAGCAAACGGGGCTGTGCACATTCCTAACCTTGAAAGTGTTTTGTTTTGTTTTGTTTTGTTTTGTTTTTTGTTTTGTTTTGTTTGGTTGGCTTTTCTCCCCCTCCAGAGATGCCCCTGGGGTTTTCCAGCTGGCTTCTCTCTTGGTGGAGCTGGACAGCTCTGATGAGGCATCCCAGATCCTGTGTGCTGATGCCCTGTACCAGATGGGCCGTGGGGAAGAAGCCCACAAGATGCTGTCACTGGCCCTCTCCAGAAACCCCCAGAGGGCTCCTGTGCTGGCCAGGCTGGCCCTGCTGCAGCTCAAGAGAGGCTTTGTGTACGATGGCAACCAGGTAAGGAGCACCTGGAAAGCCTCATCCTCAGGGTCATTCCCTCCTCAACAGCTGATTTGTCCCAGACCACAGTGAAATTATAGATTAATCCCTGTGTCCAGTGGTTTGGGTGCATTTCCCCTTTATAAATAAACTTTGCTGTTAGGAGCTCCCTGAATAACGACAGGGAGAGCTGTGACAGTGAAATTTGGAGCCCACATGCAGGACCTCTAGCAGAACTTTGAAGGTGTAAATATGGGGCTGATATTGCCATAAAATCATAGAATCACAGAAATTTGTGTCCAAAAAGGCCACACAAGGACTCCCAGCTGAATCCAGCTCATTCCCCACATGCTTTTTAATGGCATTTTTCAGCACTTTAACCAGGCAGAGCATCCTGGCCCTGGGGACAACATTATGGGAATGTTCCCTTGGAGAAAGGAAGGCACAAGTGCCACCTCCCCAATTATCCTAATGAAGCATTGCAGAAGAAAGACAAAAATGCAGAAACTCCAATAACAGTCAGCAGTTTTCTTTCAATGATGATAACTTGTGCTTGAAACCCTGAAAGCCATTCCAGCAAATTGGAATCACAAAGCTGAATTCCCAGGCTCTGCCATCAGAGGGAACTATTGTATTTTTTTTAAAATGCCATATAAATTCTCCTAACTGATAAGGAGGAAGGTTTTACTGTCAGCACTCACTACTCCCAATGAAAAATAAAAGTTTGCTATAATTTGCTGCCTTTGGGAAGGCTGTTAATGAAGGGTGTGGCTTTACTAGAGTGCTGCCCTTGCAAGCTCGATTTCCATCTGCAGCTTTTGCTGCAAGTTCTTCAGGGAACATCTGAAAATTTCTCTTCAAAATATTTTTATCCCTCCTGCCTGTCAGATTCTAATCACTTTTTCCTATTAATAAACCAGAGAAAGTTATGAGTTCAAGGGATGTGTCTGGTACATCAGGATAACTTTGTTCTTGTCCAGGCTTCTCAGCTCAGATTTAAATATCCAGTACCTGCTGAGCACTGTAAAAAACATCTTTTGATTCATTTTCATTGGCAATGCAGTAAAAAAAAAGTGTTTATTGAGGCAAAGATACCAAAGGTCAGACAGGATTCTTTTCCAGGAGGACAGTAGTTTGTTGGTTTGAATCCATGCTTTTCCCAGATTCCCAATAATAAAAATAAGTTACAGCACTTCTCTAATTTTCCATTAATTCACTGGTTTTGATTTTGCAGTCAAAAAGGTCAGTGGAATCGTTGTGTTCCACAGGGACATTCTCTTTTTTTGGGCAATCATCCTGTATTTATAAAAACACTCTACTGCCAATGTGGAGCAGATGCTGCCCAAAACAAAGCAGGCAGCGCCAGTTATTTGCCCAGAATTATTTCCACAGCTGCAGTGGTGGTGAGGAAAGATAAGAATTCCTGTTTTCTCCATGCTGCTTTCACACCAGGGCCAGGAGATAAAGGAGGAGATAAATCAGGGAGGTTTGTGGTCCTGGGCTGGATGGAGCCCCAGGGAGAGCTGGGGAAGCTGGGGAAGGGCACAACACTCTCCCACACAACCCCACCTCTCACTCAACCTTCTCTGCTGCCTTTTCCTCTCCCATCCTCAAGCTGCTGAAGAGGCTGATCAGAATTGGAGACTCCTCCTGCCTCCTGCCAATCCTGGACATTTTCCAGGACGAGGACCGCAAGCTGCTGCAGAGCCACTGCCGCTGGCGAGCCCTGGCCATCCTCAAGGGCAAACAGGAGGGTGCTGCCATCAAAGAGGCCATTGCACACCTGTCCTTTGCCATCCTTGCTGCAGGTAGGACACCAGGATGCCCATGGTTTGTTCCTAAGGGAAATCACCTGGGTGACACAGGATGTCCTCATCTGTCACCTCCCCAGTGAGGGCTGACACTGCAGGATCACCTGGGCTGTGAAGTGGTGTGGTTAAACAATAAGGAAATAAATTTTGAATTCCTTGAAATGGGTTCAGCTCTGTTTTACAGGGACATCAGCCCCTTTTCTTCACCCAGTGCAAAGTGAATGCAGCCCCTCACACATTTCACTATTCCAGCTTTCCCTCAGGAGAGAGGCCAGGCTGACATGGAAATGCTTCTGGCATGTTCCAAGTAAAACCATGTTTGTATGGAAATCTGCCTTTCACTCTGAGCAAATGTTATGACAGCAGCACTGAGAGGAAGAGAGACTGGCTCATGGAAATGGAATAAAAACCCTGTTAATTGCTTGGAGATGGTTCCATTTCACAGCCCGTGCATTCCAGCTTATCAGCTCCCCACCTGCTAGAACAGATGCTTGTTAAGAAATAGATATTGTCTTTAGAGGAGCCAACTGGTAGAGCTCCAGAGTGATAATAACCTTTGGTACAGAAGTTTTGGAGCAAATCAGGAGGGAGAAAAAGCCTCATTACTGCAGAGGAATTGTTTGGAGCCTGTCTGCTGGCTGATCCCTGCAGGCAGCTGCATTTACTGACCTCCCTATGAAAACATATTTCCAGTGGCACTGATGATTTATCACCCAATATTGGATGCCACAGTTATTGATTGCAACCCTGGGCATGTTAAGATCCTTATCAAAATTGCCTTGGAAGGAAGGGATATGTGGATGGCAGGGAGAGAAATGTTCTGCAGGCAGAGAGTGGAGGGACCAGGATTTTCACTGACAACTCTATGTGTTTATTTGGGCAGCACTTGTGTGAAAGCAGAGGGGAAAAAAAAAAAAAAAGCAGCTCAGTATCACAAATCCCAGTGCATATTAATTCTGGCAGGGAATTAGTCAGGCCCATCTGGATAACTCATTTATCCAAAACAATGTGTACCTTCCCTGCCCGTGGCAGGGGGCTGGGGACTCTTTAAGGTCCCTTCCAACCCAAACTATTTTGTGATTCTGACCCCACTTTATTCAAACAGCCAAATGGCTTCGTGCCTCCACTCTCACATAGTCACACACCTCCCTCTTAGGGCTTTCTCCTCTCATTTGTGCTGCTCCCACTCCAACCTGACACAGATTCCTTTTTCCTTTCAACTCACAGCTGATAACACATGGTAGGAATTCCACTTGCAACGAAAATAAAGGAAACTTCCACTTAAGCAAACTCTCATTGTACTTCATCCTGAGGTATCCTCAGGCCAAGTGGAGCTTTTTTGTAGCTTCCTGTGGGTGTCCTTGCAGTGACCATGGCTGCATCCCTGTCCTCCAGGTGGTTATGCTGAGGATTGCCTCCTGGCCAGGGCTCGGTGCTACGGGCGCCTGGGGCAGATGAAAACGGCGATTTTTGATTTTAATGCTGTGCTGAAGGAGGAGCCCAGGAATGTGCAAGCTCTGAGCGGCCGAGGGTTTGTTCACCTCGCTCTGAGGCAGCAGAAGGTACTGTCCATGGGGGGCTTTGCTGATTTTTTTTTGGGTGTTGAACAGTGTGAGTGTAAAATTTGGCAGAATTTGTCGTGGAATCGCTGGAATTGGGAGTTTCTCACAGTGAAAAGCTCTGGGTTTGGCTGGGTGCATGAACAGCCCACCTGAGGTTACTGATTTTCTTTCCCAAGCCTAGAGACAGGAAGACTAAACCTTGGCCATAACCCAAGGAGTTTAAAACACTTTGCAACACTCTTTCAAACCTGCCTTTATGATCTCCTATCAGCTTTAAAAATGGAAAAATTGCAGCACAAGGACAGAGAAGAGCAAAGTTTTTCCATGGTTCTGCAGAAAGCAGCTGAAAGAACAATTGATCAATACTTAATTATTGCTTCTATTTCTTTCCTTGGTGTTGTTTTTCCACAGGAGGCAGTGCAAGATCTGATCTCAGCACTGAAGGTGGAGGCAGGAGCAGTGATCCCAGCAATCCTGTCCTTGAAGCCTGAAGCCCAAGGGTTGGTCACTGGGTGGCTCCTCCAGCATGGCAGGGCCACTCTCACTGAGCTCATGGCCACCAAAAACCTCCCAGGAGAAGAAACCCTCAGGGACCTTCTCATGGTGGCAAAAGCACTGACCAAAATCTGCAAGGCTGCACAACATCACATCTTCTACACTGATGTCTTGATGGCAAATGGTGAGTTCCAGTCCTTCAGCACAGCTGGTCAGGCCTGGTGAGCAAGGAAAAAATGGGTACAAGTGAATATTAAATGTCAAGGGTGCTGCTGGATGGTGCTGGATAGTGCTGGATAATTCTGGATGGTGCTAGATGGTGCTGGATAATGCTGGATGGTGCTGGATGGTGCTGGATAATTCTGGGTGGTGCTGGATAATTCTGGGTGGTGCTGGACAATGCTGGATAATTCTGAATGATGTTGGATGGTACTGGATGGTGCTGGATAATTCTGGATGGTGCTGGATGGTGCTGGATAATTCTGGATGGTGCTGGATGGTGCTGGATGGTGCTGGATAATTCTGGATGGTGCTGGATAATTCTGAATGATGTTGGATGGTGCTGGATGGTGCTGGATAATTCTGGATGGTGCTGGATAATTCTGGATGGTGCTGGATCGTGCTGGATGATGTTGAATGGTGTTGGATGGTGCTGGATGATGCTGGATGATGCTGGATAATTCTGGATGATGTTGGATGGTGCTGGATGGTGCTTTCCAAGACAAGTTTGAAAACATTTTGGGGCAGGGTATGACATAATGAACACACGGCTGCCTGAACCCCACCTTGCTGAGGTTCCTCGCTGCCTTTCTCCCCATGGGGTGGGTTCTGGAGTTTGTGCTGGTGTTCCCCAACAGGAAGGCACCACGAGGCCCTGAAGCACCTGCAGGAAACCTTTGGCCACTGTCCTGCTGAGGACTCAGCCAGGGCTCGCTTGGCTGTGCTGCAGCTGCAGAGCAGGAACGTGCCAGGGGCAGCTGCCCCGCTCAGTGTCCTGGCCAGCAGAGATGAAAAGGACCTGGCCTTCCTCCTGAACTTTGTAGGCACCAAACAACAGCAGCACCTCGCTCAGGTACAGCCCTTTCCATCGATCCCACATCTGTGGATTCAGTGGGGAAAGAACTGGGAAGCAAAACTGGGATTGCAGGGATTTCTCCCTGCCTTGAGAAGTGTGTGGGAAGTTTTGTCAGATGATCAGGGCACAAATTGGCTTTTCCTCCAGCCAGGTCAGGGAGTTGGAGCCAAACTTTTCCCACTGAAGTGACCTTGATCAGTCTCTAATAATCCATCATTGCCACATCTGAGCAAATTCCTTTTTGGTCTCCCTGGTGATGGCCACACTGAAATTCAGGGGGTGTGAGGGACAGCAGGTAGGAATTAACAGATCACTGCTAATTGTTGTAGCCTGGGGGATACATGGGGCTCATGGGGAAGGGGGATTCATGTTTTGTTCATTTTCTTGGTTAAATTATACTGAATATTTCAATTCAGTGACATTAAGTGCTTCCATCCTTCTTGCTCTAGAATTTTGAATATGTTCATATTTTTATAAAATGAAAGGCTTTGAAGCTGATTTTCTTAGCTAGCACTAACACAACATCACAAAGCTCTGGTGCCCCCTCAAGTATCTATTTTTCCACATTTTTTTCAAGTTTCTCCCCCAAAGTACACCCAGAAAGTATCTCCAATAATAAGAGAGGAGAAGGTCAGATTGATGGTGAAGAGTTTTAACAGTCAACCAAGCATCTGCAATTCTGATTACCCAGAAGCTCGGTGTTCTGAGAATCAGTTTACTTCCTTTTATTCAATTTGTTGCTGGTGTGCACCCTGGTGAGAAGCTATATTGTTATGCTCTCTCCCAGGTTATAGAACAAACAACATGCTGATATCCTTAATGCAGCAAGAGGAGCCCTTGGAATGTATTTGAACAGAACAGCAGGAGGATATAAGTAAACAAGTATTAATTTACCAGTCCCCAGACATGCCCCATTACAGAAAAAAGAGCCCCTCTCTTCTAAATAATGTAAAAAGTTCAGTCTTAGGGGAAGAGCTGGAAGATTTCAGAGGCAATTTGTAATCTTCCACTTCAGAAAGTTGATAAAGGAACAATTGAGGCTGTGACTAGGGAGGCCCTGAGGAGGTGTCTGTAAATGAAGACACATTTTACAGCTGAATTTCCCCTGCTGCCACATCACTCCTTCTGTGGGGGTCTCACAGCCCAGTCCACCCATGCTGCTTCCCCAGGCTACACAGGAGGGATGTTCTTTGCTGTCAATAAGAAAAGAAAAATGAGAAGAAAAAAGCAAACTAACATTTGTGTCACTTATGCTGCACTGATGTGTGAGAACCCACTGGTACCACAGGTGAGTGAAGCCTTTAAAATGGCAGAGAAATTTATTCCTGTCTCCTTTTGGCAGCTGTATCTAAAACAAAATCCCTCATTGTGTCTTATTTATCATGAGAGATTCCTCTGCTTGAGACAAGAGGTGTGACCAGGCTGATTTCAAAACTGGAGCCCATACCAGTGCAGGAAGTTGAAAAAGAAAACATTGCTCTCTTTCATCTCATGCTTTTGTTCAACCAGTAAATGTTTGAACTCCAGCACGTGGGGTTTTTTAGATGTATTTTGTGACCAGGGGAGGAGTGTGTGCTCTCTGGGGTGGGGAAGGAATTGTTTCATCCACCTGCCCTGAGTCTCAAAGGATTTCCCAGCAGCACTTCCTTTTGCCTGCAGGGTTATTCTGGTTTGTGAAAGGAAGATCTCAGTAAAAGCAAAGTCACAAAAGCTTACAGACAGAATTAGTGCTAAAATTCCCAATAATGGCATGGCTTTGCCAGGGTTCCTACCCTGGGAGGGGGAGTTTGTTGTGTTCCTGAATTTCCCAGGTAGGAAAAGGAGAGTTCAGGGTTCACACCCAGTCTCAGCACTCCTGCACAAAAGCGTTTCTGCCACATTATAACAGTAATTTCACGATTATAAGCCACACCATTTTGACTGAAATTTTGGTCTGAACCCGAAGTGCGGCTTATAATCAGGTGCGGCTTATATATGGACAAAAAACGAAAAGTTGCTGTTTTAGTTTGGAGGACAGGTGTCTGCTGAGAAAGGCAGGAGCTTCTCTTTGAAATGGAGAATGTAAACCCCCTCTCTCCAAATTATTATAATTTTGAAATCAAGGGGCTCTCAGGCAAAGATATGGGAATTAGGAATAACAGTTCTTTATTAGGGAAATTAAAATAGAAATACAGAACTACAAAGAAACAAACCCCAAACCCTGACACAGTCAGAGTACAGCCTGACACCCGTCAGTCAGGCAGGGTGTTGGCAGCAGTCCCATCCCATGGTGGCTGCATCCTCCTGCAGTGACAGATGTGGCTCAGTTGGAGCAGTGCTCCTGTACAAGGTGCAGTTTCCCTCCGGAGCTCCAGTGGTGATGTGGAGAAATCCGGTTTTCCTCTGGAGTCCAGTGGAGAAAGGGGCTCCCTTAGTGTCCCAAAACCTCTGTTTTTATCTTGGTAAGAAATGTTGGGCTCTTCCCCCTGGCTGGAGCAACTCCCAATGGGATGCAGTAATTTTATCAGTGCCACAGTGGGACTCAATGGCCATGAGCAGAAAATGACTGGCTGGAGGAAGGATGGGTTGTGAAAAGATAAAGAACAATGCCCTGCCTGGTTTCAATGGATGCCCATTAGCAGAATATCTCCCATGGAGATAAGGATCACTGCCCCACCCTGAACAGATGGTGATAGAACAGATACCTTTTATCACACTCTGTATTGTAATGTGAGGTTTATAATCAGGTGCAGCTTATGTATGGACAAAGAATGAAAAGTTGCTGGCACCCAGAAGTGCGTCTTATACTCAGTGCAGCTTATAATCGTGAAATTACTGTATTTCGAATTGCAGGCATTTTAAAATCATGTCATCATTATCCTGGAGCCAGGTCTGAAGAGCTAAAAATAGTTCTCCATAAGCTGAATAGGAAAGGGTGGAGGAAGGAGAGAGCTCCTTGATGTACTCTTTTTTATTCATGGAAAACAAAGCAATAAAATTCTCCCGGTATTTATAGTCGAAGGGGTCCCATGCTGAGAAATTTGTAAACAACTGGGAGAGCCCCATGGGAATAGGAATCTGAAAGATTTATTAAGCTGCAAAAGGTCAGAGGAAGGGAGTTTGCTTGCTGCTCGTGCAGCTTCAACCCTTGGCTTTCCTAAGTCAGGGGTAAATGCACGATTGATTCCCAACCCCTCTCACAGATCCTGGGGGCTGCAGCTTCTGTGCATATCCAGATTCCTACAAAAAAGGGTCTCCAAAACTGCATGGTCTGTGCCAGAATTAGGTGAATTTACCATTCCACATTCCCTTCATGGCACGTGCAGGTGGAGGAGGAAAGACTTGCTCCAAACTCTTCTGGAAACACCCAACCCTCTCCCAAAGCTCAGAGTTTATCATTCCATCTGCTGGGATTTACTGCTCAGGGACTAACCCTTGGCCATAATTCCATGTCCAGTAAACTCCCCACTCTTTTTCTTTCTAAGGAATTAAGCCTTGGTCATATCATAAGATTGGTCCCTAGGGACTGGAACCAAAAATGCCACAAAAATATGTGTATGTTCAGTCCTTTACACTCAGAGAGTGAATAGATGGAAAAAAGGGACACAGGCACCTAATCCAATCCAGGTGGCACCTGACTTATTTCAGTCTGGAAGCCAAAATCAGACTTTCAGTGACAAGTTGGACTCGAGTTCCCCTGGAATGCACTCCACAGATTTTCCTGCCCTTCCAGGTCACCTGCAATGAGGCTGATGACAAAAATGCCACATGCAGAGAGCAGCTGAACTCAGCTGTGCCATGTCCTTCTGGCTTCCTTTGCCTTCTTTCCCTGAGCCTGGTTTTCATCTTTATCTCTGTTAGGAGATAATGTGCAAGTTGCTGATTAATCCTTCCCTGTCACACATTAAAAATGTCCCAGCTCAGCTCCCTTAAATCAGGCAGAAAAGAACCAAAAGAGAATCCAGAATCCAACTGCCCAACCTTGCTCCATCAGCAAGAGTGGAAGGGAATCCTTTATTTTCAGATGGGATTTTTTTCCCCCAAGTGTGGCAGGAAAGGCAGAATCTTGTGGCTCGATTTGGGGACTCTCAGGGAAATGTGAAGGAGTCAAAGCAGTGGCTCAGTGAATAAATAAAATATTGCCTGTGGTGCTATAACCCCAAATGTTAGAGTACTGAAATCCTCAGCATCAGATTCAGCACAACAACAACAACAACAAATGTGTTTTCTTCTGCCTCTGAGACAGCAAATGCACCTTAGAGGCTGCAAGTGACAATTTAACTACACAAACACAAGCTGTCCTGAGGAACTGCACTGTGTTCCTAGGAACAATGTGATCCAGAACTCTGGAATTTCTAGGGGAAAAAAACACCTTCTGTTGCCAGGATGTTCCTCACACAGCTGCAATTCCACCTTGATCCCTTGTTAAATTCCTGCCACAGAGGGAACACTTGCATTGAAGAGCTGTCTTAAAAATATTTCAATGGATAAAGTAAATGTGCTGCTTAAATGTACACAAGAACCTGAGGTGTGGGTTGGGACAGGCTGCCTGAAAATTTATGGGCAGAATTGTGTATGGAAGCTGAGAGATTCCTTAATAAATATAACTATGTCAAACAAAATAGCAAAAAATATAGATATTCTGTGCATTATAATGGAATAATTGGGGCAGAATTCCTCATAAACCATGAGGAGAGGCTGAATTATTTCATGCCAATCTCTCAGATGAGGTGCTGGGACTTGCCCTGCAGTATTGATCCCTTTCCTGCAGAACCTGTTTTCCCCAGTGCTGGCAGGCAGCAATCAGTCCTGACCTCAGTCAGCCAAAATCAAAGGGGCACACCAAGAGACTGGAGGACCTGACCTGGCTATTAGTGTGGCTACTGAGACAGTGGCTGGGCTAACTGGATTTCTGCATCCACAAGCAGGAGTGACCCCATGAAATGAGAGGATGAAAACATTTTTCCTTTGCTTGAAGCCTCAGCTTGCTTGGCCCAGCCTTTTGTAAGCCCCCAGCTGCTGATGGCAGCCTTGTTTATAAATTGAATATTCACTCTGCTGCAGCACGTTAAAAGCTTTATTTATTACCAATGAAGGGGAAATAATGAGAAATCCATTTGAGGCAAATAGTTCTAATGGAGTTTTCTTTATTGACCTCCATGAACCTAAAAATTATGGGGCTCTTTCGGCCTTCTCTATTTTCTTGTTGTTTTGCCATTCAGATGAGGGCAGAGACCTCAAATTGCACTCAAAATTAACAATTAGCAAAGCCACCAGTTGGCCTTTTTTTTTTTCTTTTCCCTGCATCTTAAGTAAGCTGTAGTAGAGACAAAAAAAAAATCATTTTTAGCACTTGCATTTGTGGGGCAACACCTGGGGTCATTGATTCAAGCATTCCTAAGGAATGTAAACAAATTCAGAAGAAATTCTGGATAACATGCAGAAACAAAGGACTTCAGAATCTCCTGAGTGCCCAGTGAGCCAAGACTTTTATATCTTATCTGTATGCAAAAATACACCAATAATAGTTCTCCAGCTAGATGCAACTCCAACATTTGATAAAATAAAGAAGATTTCTTAGCGTCTGTGTGTATGACCAGTCCAGAGTAGACACTCCCCTATTTTTTCCCCTTTAATAACATGGATTCTCTCTGTCCCCACAGGCAGCAGCCCAGGAAGGGAAGGTGCTGATGAAAAGCCATCAACATGAGCAGGCTCTGGGCTACCACAGCCTGGCTGTGCTGGCCAGCAGGGACAGCCCCAGGTACCTGAGGCGCAGAGCTGCCTGCCTGATGCACCTGAAAAAATACGAAAAAGCTCTGAAAGACATGGAAAAAGTGATCCAAGGGCATGGCTGTAACAGCCCAAAAACACAGGCTGGGGATCACTGCTGCCAGGGTTTCCTGCTGCTGGCCCTGGCTCAGGAGGAGGCAGCAGTGCAGCACTACATGGAAGCCCTGCAGCTGGATGAGCCCCTGGCCCTGGGCACCATCACCAACTGCCCTGGCAGGGAATCTTTAACCAAAACTTTTCACAAAGTTGCACAATATAACTTTGAAAAGCAGCGCTACGAAGAGGCCTGGAAAATCACAGACTATGGGCTTAAAATTGATAAAAGTTCAGAGCTCCAGAAGCTGAAAGCAAGACTGAAAAGGGAGGCATCGAGCTGTAGCATACATTGATTTCTGTGTTTGGGGATTTTCCAGTCTGATTGCTCTCTGGTTTGTTTGGAGGGCTGCAAGAATGAGGGAAAGATGAGAAAGATGAGAAGCTCATGATAAATATGCAACAGACATTGCACTGAACATGGGACAGCAGAATTAGGAGTGGAAAGTTTGAGGCAGCAAAACAAAACTGACCATGAAAGCAATGAGGAAAAAAAGCAAATTGCAGCATTCCTTAAAATTATTGTGCATTATGTAAACTCCCCATTGTGAAAAAAGCCTTTTTTTCTGGCTAAACAACAAATTCTAACACAGGGGTTCCAGTCCTGCTGAAGGAAAACATTCAAATCACTTGCAGCTCATGAATAATAATCATGCATTTCCTAGCTAGTATTTTATGAGCTTCAACACATACTGTTCAACCCATTGGCCTTATTTTCATGGGCCAGTCAAAAGGATCAGTCCAAAGGTGTTTGTGAAGGCCCATTTGTGTTACACCCCTCTCCTGGATGAAGGATCTGCCCTGCTGGGAATGCAGTGCATTTGCCAGAATCAGCACCAATCTCAGGGATGGGGCAGCACAAATGCCAAATAAACTGTTCTGCTGTGCAATAACAGATAAGGTGAAGGCTGAGACTCAACAGAGATCAAATACCCACTCCAGGGACTCTGCCCTGATATCGCCCCTAGCAGTGACTCCACCTGGAACCTTCCACCTTTTCCTCTTCTCTGCTTGCTCCTTTTTCTGCCCTAAGAGCACAGGTAGGACTGGACTTCTTGCCCTTCAAATTCCATTTTAATCCTAGTGACACTGATGAGGATTTTTGCCCCCTAATGGGCATCAAGATTCTGTGGGAGAGCTTCTTCCCAAGCATGAAATTACATCCTTAAACAACTGTTGGCTCTATTTGAAAACTGAAAAAAAAAAATTGATCATGTTTTCCTTCAAGCAGTAACCAACAGATAGGAAATTCTCTGTGTCTCCAGAAATTTTTGAGAAGTGCTTGTTTAGGGCTTTGGAATTTTTTTCTGGAAGTCTTTCCATTACATAAAAACAGGATATTCCACTTTTTTCAGACCATGGAAAGCACTGGGAGGACAATCCAGTTGTCCTGTCTCCCAGATAATATTCCCTCCATTAGTCTGGAAGTTTGGGACATTTTTGGCTGCTCTTTTTTTTTCTTGTGGACAGAATGCATTTATTTTTCCTAAAGATTTTTTTTTTCTTTAAAAATAAGGACCACAGGCATCCCTGCAAGACTGCTAGAGAGTTATCCTAAGGAAAAAATTTCCTTTTCAGGTGACTGAAAGGCCATTGAGGAATGGCTGCTTCTCCCAGCAGCTCCTGACTCTTCTCATCAGCATTTTCATTGGTTTCTTTTATTTTCCTTGTTCTCTGTCTGTGCCCACTAAAGTCCTTTGCCTGTGCCCAAGCTTCTGATTGATTCTTTAATTCTTTGTTGTGTTCTTATTTTTCCAACCAATTTCAAGGAGACTTGGAGCAACCTGGGATAATGGGAGGTGTGGAAGCAGATGAGCTTTGAAATCCCTCCCAACCCAAACCAGTCCATCATTCTATGATTAGATTAGGAAAAAAAAAAAAAAAACCACTAAAACAACAACAACAACAACAAACTGATTCTACTTCTGGCTTGAAGAATCTGGCAGAAAAACCTGCAGTGATCATTTCTGTACCTTTCTTTAATGTTAAGCTGCAGTTCAGGGGAATGTGGAGCTCTTTCCCACTGCTTTGAGACCCTTCCCTCACTCTGTGCAAGCAGCCCAAGGCTGAATCCTTCATAAAGGAGTTTTATAGCTCCTTGTGGAATGTGCTGTAGGACATATCCCCTCAAGGAATTCTGCTGTGAATGTCACACAACTGTGAAGAATTCAAAGATATTTATATTAATCCAGATTAATGTAATCAAGAAGAAAATGCAGCCTAATAAAAGATGAAACTGAATACGTGTTTGTAATCCAACTTGAAGTTGCAGTCATTAATTAATTACAGCTTAAATATCTGTAGTTTATTCAGCTCTGAGCTCTATGCAGACACTACCAACTATTTCTTTGCTCTCTATAAATTTTGTTCCTTTAAAGTATTCTGCAATCTCAATAACCACGTTATTAACACCATTACCAGGTAATGAAGAGTGAAAGAAAACTGTGAGATCATGGTTGAGAATGTTCCTGCACTAACAGTGCCCTGCCAGGCTTGCCCCTCTGAAATATTCAACATTCCTTGTAAGTATGTGAAAGGAAAATCAGATGTGAGAATATTTGCACTATTTGCATCACAAATAGAGTTAAACAAGGGAAGTTTCCTGACCTCATGCTCTGCAGTCCAGCAGGCAAAGAACAGCTTAGAAATGATGGCAAAGTGTTTGGAATTAAATATTCCACTGGAAGCTTTTCCTCAGAGTTCAGGCAGAGCTAAACTTTGAGCTTTTGTGATCTCAGAAGGTTTAATTTCCTTTTAAACCCCATCACTCCCTTTAGTTTTTCCTATTTCACTTTGCTGTGTGCTCCCAGGTACTAAGGGAACCTAAACTCATGAACCAACTTCTGCAGCTGCTTGGGAAGCTGACACATCTCCAGGGAATTCATCTTCCTGCCTTTCAGCCCAAGTCACTTTGCTTCAGAGTGTGGTGCAAGTGTGGCTCTGGACCAGAGCCATGCAAACCCAGGAATTTAATGATTTCCTTGTGCCCCAGTGAGGACAGTCCCCTTGGCTTGCAGGGGCAGATGTTTCACTCTAATGACAGCTAATCTAAAAGCCATTTCTTTTGCCATCATGCCCCTGCAGAAGATTAACTGTTATCATTGTGCTGCTGCTGCATCCTGCAGTTTCCAATTTGCCAGGGCTCCGAGGAGTCGCTGTCACCAGAAATGTAATGTGTCACATGAAATTGTCACTGGCATTGGAGCCTTGGCTGCTCCAGGTTGGATTTCAGCCACGCTGCTCTGTGCTGGGGTCTGCTGCTGCACTCAGCCATTACTCTGTGGCACCTTTAGAAAAGCAGTTCATTATTTAGGAGGCACAGCATTCCAAAGCTGTGGCATTCAGGAGGTCCTTTCCCCTCCTGCTCCTGCTGTGGATTTCAGGAATGACTTTTCCATATCCAGTTGTTCTGTCAATGCTGCAGAGCCTGCACCTGCCCACAGGTGTGTACAGACAACCCTGAGCACAGGAAAAGTGGTTTATTGGCTCCCAGAAGTGCCTGGAAAGCAGAAAACAAACACAGCTGATAATTTCTGGTTGTAGCTCTCAGCAGCTGGGGATGTTTGAGGATGGGTGGGGAGCAAATTTCCACCCCAAATGGGAGCCTGGAGAACATGAGCCAGTCCCAAAGCTGTCAGCAGAGAGTGGAAAGCACCCATGATCACAGTGATGCTGTTTGTAGTTCCTTGATAATGAACCAGCAATTGAGAAAAGTGAGAAAGCAGCTTCTGTCCTGGCCCTCCCTGAAGTCACAGCTGGTGCCACCAGGATCCCACACCTCAATACAGGTGTGGAACCTTCACCCCTAAGACATGTGCAATTAGGAAATTTCCAATTAATTCACTTCCAAAGTCTATCCTGGGCACAGGATGCATGGCCAAGACCTCCTGGAAACCTTGGCAAACCTCCCCTGTGTCCCTGAGAGCCACTGGGGACTTGTTCTGTGCCACAGCAGCTGTGGCTTTAGGTGTGTCACCACCCAACCTGATCATTTTTGTGTTTGGATGCTCCCTACACAACCCCAAAGAGTCAGGAGTTGCAGAGAATGAACGAGAATAAGAATTTCCCCCTGGACTGTAAAGGAAATTAAGAGCAGTAGCTCATAATCAGTTTGCATGCCTCATTCCTGAACTGCATCAGTAAATGAGAAAATTTAGCTGTAAAGCTTGGCGGGGATTGTAGGAGGGAGCAGGAAGCACAGGAGGATGTTAATGATTTCATTCCACCCTGGTTTGCATTTTGTTATGCCCCTCAGATGTGTTTTCATCTCCAGGTGGGTGCTGCCACACCAAAACACCTCCTTGGGGGTCACCCAGAGTGAGGGACCTGGAGTCCCCACGGAGCCCCAGCCCCAGATCCAGATCAGTCGTGGATGAAATGGAAAACTGACGGGAATTAACATTCCCCTACTTGAAATGACCATCTCAGAGAGCTTCTTGATTGCTTAGAAAGCTCAGATGTGCCATTATAAGACATTCCAGCACTGATAATGTGCTCAGTCTGTTCTCTGGAGGTCACATTCAAATCTGAAATGATTGGGAACACCTCTGAGTGCCTGTCACGGTGTAGGGTTTGTTCTCTCACTGTAGACTTTAACAATGGAAACAATTCCACCTTGCCATGTGCTCATTTTTGCAGCCTTGCCAACAGGATTTTCACAATATTATTTCTTTTCTTCTCCTGCACATTTTGGCCATTCTTGATCTGCTTCCTGAAGTAAACAGGTAATTAGCCATCTACATAAATTGCCCCGTGTCCACATCATTAATGTGCTTGGATGTTTTAATTGATTGCATTCTCAAATGGCTTGGATGGCTTAAATGCCAGCTAATGCAATCCAATTAAGTCTCCTAATAAACCTGCCTGATGAACTGCAGGATAATCACACATCAAGCACAGATGTAGAGGAAAACACCACGGAACTGACAGCTCAGAATGGGCTGTGTCATTTGGAAAGATCCAAATCATTCTCAGCAGAACTGGGAATTTTAACTGGTGCTGGATTTAGTCCTCAAGACCCCAACACAAATTTTCAGCACTCTCTTAGATCAGTTCCTATCCACAAAACCTTTTACACAGAATCATAGAACAGCCCAGGGTGGAAGGGACATCAAGAGGTCGTGTGAGCCAAGCTCCCATGGGAAAAGGATCCTAGATAAGATTATTCAGCACCCTGCCCAGCCTGGGAAATCTTATAAACTTCCAGTGAGGGAGACCTTGTCATGTCCCTGGGGAGGCTCTTCCAGTGATTGATTATTCTCACTGGAAAAAAAAAAGAATTCTTTTATCAAGATAAAACTTTTCCCACTCCAACGTCCTTTTGGCCCTTTGCACAGGAGATTTCAGGTGATGGGGGTGGTCCTTAAAAATATTATTCAAACAAAATTAGCTGTTAATTAGGAAGTTAAATAAACTCCTACTGGGATAGGATGTGAAGTTGCAGTAGTGCCCCACAAGGAAACACTTGAGGATGGTGCAGTGTCTTTGTGTCAGCTCTGGAGGTCTTTTCCCCAGCCCAAACAGAGATTAGGGGTTTAATGGAGCAATCTGTGTGAAATTCTCCGCTCTGCTCTGCCAGATGCCAGACAAGACATAATAGCTCCTCTGGCATCAATGTCTATTAATCTAATCTTGACTTTGATTCTCTGTGTGACTCCCTTTCATCTGTAAAATGGGGATAATTCTCTCTTTCAGATGCTTGTCAGTACCTCTTAGTTCTGGGTACACGGTGCTTTGAAGATGACATTATTTGTACATTTTCCATTATTGCAAAAGAGCTGCACGTTGTCCCCAGCCCCTGTCCCCTGTCCTTGTCCCTGTCCCCTGTCCCCAGCCAGTGCTGCTGCTGGAGGCCACCCCCTGCTCTGGGTTTGGGCTCAGCCCAGCCCCTCAGCAGGGACACAGAAATCTCCTGGGCATCCCGTGGGATCCAGCCCCAGTGCAGGTCTGTGATTGCCTTGGACAAGGGCGAGGCTGGAGAAATAATGAAGACATTCAGATCCCCTGACCTGCCTGGCTGAGCCCCAGAGGCTCTGCTGCACAGGGAAGCACCCAGAGCTGGCCATTCCAAAGGGAACTGAGTGTCCCTGGTGGGAAATCCCAACCAGAGGTGCCCCTGCAACCCAAACCCTCCTCTGAGGGCACCCAGGTGTTGTCACCCCACACCCTGATCCCTTAAGAATGGAATATCCCTGCAGCCCTATGACCCCTGTAAAACCTATGGACCAACCAGCTGAAATCCTATTGGAAAGAAGCCAAGAAGTTCCCCTCCCCTTTCCTGACCCACAGAAAAACCTTGAGCCCCTTTGTTTCGCTCTCTTTGTTCCCTGCCTTCTCCCATGGAAGTCACAGATAAATAAACTGAAGAAATACAGGGAAGAGCCTCTAATATCTCATCTGCTCTACATGATAGCACCCCAGGCTGGCTCTGCAGAGTATTCAGGGAGTGGGGCCAGGCCTTAGGGTGTTGTATCACCCAGGCACTCTCTGCACCCCCTGAATTCCTAATCCTAAATTCAAAGAGTGATGGCCAAAAACTAAAAAACAACAAATTCCACCTCAGCCTGAGGAAGAGCTGCCTCCTCCTGCCCTGCAGCTCCTGCTCCTCCCACCCCAATTCTCCACTCAGGGACAAGTTCAGCTCTCAGGCTGAAGGATGCCAAGCCCCTGATTTCCCCTCTAGCATCCCAATTCCCAGTGGGAATGCAAAAAAAGGGTGAGGGCTGGGTGAAAATGGGAAGTTTGATGAAATTTTGGCATATTTACAAACATTTTGAGAATCGAGAATCTAAAAGCAAGTGTAATAATTTATTGAAGAGGATTTTATGGCTTGGACTTCTGTGTTGCATTAAATAACATGTGCCTGGTGTTTAAATACAAGACTAGGGTTATGTACTCTAATTTTTCAACTGGTTGTACAGCTTTCCTTGGAAACAGGAATTATCTTCTTGTCATTTTAAAAACCAATACATTTAATGGAACAGCTGAAACTTGCCTGTGCTCTGTAACTGAAAATAATTTAAGGTAAAAGATCTGAGATTTATTTTGTTTGGAATGTGTCTTCCTATAGAGCAAAGCAAGGTGAAAATAAAGCTTTTAAATCATGTGCATGTAATTTTGAAGCAGTTTTTTCATTAAGAATATAATTGCAATGCTGAAATAATTACAACACTGAAATTTGGTGTGAAAATGAGACACTGCATTCCAGAAGTCTTGAAAAACCTGGGGGGAAAAGACAAAGCACCTCATGGAAAATGAGAACTTTCCTAAGAATTAATTACTGTAATAGAAGAGAATCCTCCAAGTGCTGCCAGGAAATCACTTTGTCCTCTTAAAGGCAGCCTTGTTACACACCCTGTTTTCCTGTCTAAAACCAAGTGATTTCAGACACATTGGAAGGGGTTAAATCCCTGAGAAGTCTCAGAGCAGAGCATTTAATTCATTGGGCATTGGGAGCCACCTGCATGTGAGTGAGGGGGAGAGAGGGAGATTTGGGCACAGCACTCTGCAAAAACCATTCCTGGGGAGAGCCTGCAAGGGGCTCAGCGCTGGGAACATGAATAAACATTTATTTCTGACTGCCAGAAAACACAAACAGTCCAGTTCCACCCCAGAAACCGCTCGAGGCACCTGTGCAGCTGAAAAACCTCCTCCACAAGAGCCAGGTAAGACACCTTCACCTTTTTACCTGCTTGTCTCTGCAGTGAATGCATCCAGAAACTCAGGGCAGGAGTTTCCTGCATGGTATCACTGATATCTGAGAGTTTTTTAATTCTGAGGGTGCTCCAAAGATGCTCATCTCTAAAGGGAGAGCAAGAGAAGAGTTTTGACACCACCTGAACTTCGAGGTTTTCCCAATTCTAAACTGTTTCAGCTATGCCTCTACCAGGATTTCTTCCACCACACACAGCTGGCAGCCAACCTGCTCCAAGGAGATATTTCAATGCTGAGCTTTATTTCTTTTCTGCTGGCTGACAGATGACAGGGTTCTGCTGGCTCTCAGAGACAAAGCCATTATTTCTGAGCACAATGAGTTCTCCTCTGTGGGCAGCATCCCTGCCACAATAAATCACAGGCTACATCCAGCCATTGTCCTGGAGCCAGGCATCTGCTGATTCACTGGGGAGAGGCTGCTGGGTTGGGCTTTTTTTGTTTTAATGTCACCCTATAGCTTCAGATTTTTTTTTTCTGTATTTAAGTTAAAAGTGTACACTAATCTCATTTGGACTGGAATAATGGACACTGTTCAGGTTTACTAAACTGAGCATTTCACACATGCATTATAAATCAGTTTTTTCCTGTCTAGATTAATTTATATAAACAGAAGAACATTGAACCTCAGATTAAAACTCAGATTGAAACTCATATGACAACAGGGAACAGCTCTCTTTCCAGACTCCTGGTTCTTTATTATACTAAAACCCAAAAGATAAATAATAGAAGAGATTTTAAGTAGTCTTGGAGGAGTTTTGGAGCTGCTCCCCACACCTCTGTCCCTCACACAGAGGAGCTGATCATTTCTAACCAGCAGCTCACACTCAAGTGATTCCAGATCTGGAATTGCACTTCCACTGACACAGGACTGCCTCAAATAATTCTATTTATTTATTTATTTGCATAGGCAAAGGAATCAGGGCAAGCTACAAACCCTGACACCCAGAGGTAAGAGAATTTCCCTCACATCTCACTCTGGATATCTGTAAGGATGTACCAGATAGAGATGGAGACCTTGTTTCCATGGCAACAACTCTTAAGACAAATCACACTAAAGATGCTGCCACGTCCTGCTTGGCTCACATTGCTTCAGGACATGGAGCTGTTTTCACATTTGGTGGAGCTGTTTAATTCCTGCAGGAGAACCCCAGAGCTCCAGCTGGGAAATCACTGCCCTACTGCACATCCACTCCCTGGATTTCTGGGAGCAGCAACCATGGGATCATCTGTTCAGGTGACCCAGAGCATTCAATCACAGCAATATTGAGACTAAAAACTGTGAGAAACCAGGCAGGCAACTAAAGTAGGTGATATATTCTCATATAATAATATCAGATGGATATAGATACAATTTTAGGTTATATATTCTCATAAGCACAAAGTTTTTTATGTGAAGCTAAAACAAACACAGGCAGAGGGGGAAAAAAATGCACAACTCCCGACAACTTCTATCTGCAGAATCAATTCCTTCTAAAGGAGGAGCTGAAGGTCAACCTGACATTGTGGCAATTATGGCACAACAAACCAAACTTCTGAGCAAGGCAAAAATATCCTTGAATAGTCTCATCCCAGGTACAGACATCATTATTCCAGACTCTCCAGGGAAAATATGAAGATAAAAATATTCAAGTGCTGTCTCCCAGACAAGTGAGGCACCAACTCAAATATTTGCTGTCCAGGGCTGGAACTTCTGACCTAAATTCCCCCCCAGACTTGAGAGTTTTTCCCAAGAAGGAAAGCAGTGAATAAAACCCCAGAGCTGCTCCCTCTCTGTGTTCAGTGGTTCTGTGCAGTTTGGGATGCCTGGTGCCTGAGGAAGAACCTTTTGAGGAAATAATGATATGTGGGGTCTTTGAGTTCACAGCAAATACATCCAACAGAGGCACTCATCCAGCCCCATCCCTGCAGGATCCAAGGGTAAAAATCCCTGGTTTGAGGCTTTTTTCCAGCCTCTGTGAGCTCTTTACACTTCCAAATTCCAGTAACAGGAGAACCTCCTCTGCAAAGTTACAAAGTAAGCAAAAAAGGGGAAAAATCCTTTCAAAGTGGCCCAACCCAAACAGCCAATGCCTCGTTGCTTCATCTGGTTTGAGTCATTGCTTTGGGGAGAGAGGATGTTTTCCAAGAACTGAAAACTGTTCCTCAGTCTCTGCAAGAAGAAATCCCCAGACCAGTGCTCACCTAACCAGAACTGCAAAGAGGAATTTCATAAAATGTGGGGGTAATGGATGGTGGGGTGGACCAGCAGATGAGAATTTCTGCAGGCAGTGATTAAATTATGAATAATTTAATTGAGTGTGAGATTTAGGGGGAAATAAACAACGAAGCAACCCCATTCCACTTCCCAGCACGGAGTTGCCTTTGCCACAGAGGCTCCAAGGTGGGAGTGAGATTGTCAGAAATCAAAGCAGCTCTGTCCCCCTGGAAGCAGTGACCAGAACAGGGACCTTGCTGCACTGTCAGGATGATGGATTGCTCCATTCCAGTGACCACTCCAAGTTGCTCAAGACAATCAAAATTAATGATTCTGCAAATATGTCCTTTACAGTTTGCTGGTGCTCCTCACACAGAAAATAAGGGGTTTCTTGCATTTCTTTGGGTTGATTGTTTGAGTTGGGTTGGGGTTTTTTTTTCAGCAGAAGGAATAAAGCCCTTAGATTTTTGGCATCTTGATTCTCCACCTCCAAAATGGGCAAAATAACGCAGTGTCTTATAGCCATGGTGTAAGAATAAATGATAATAAATACATTAAATCTACAAGAAAATCTACAAAAATAACTACATTAAATCTGTGAGAATTACTACATTAAATCTAAAAAATAACTACATTGAATCTACAAAAATTGCCACATTAAGTCCAGTGAGGCACCTCCCTATTGCAGTTTTATGGATGTCAACCAGGTAGATCCTACTTTGTAAAGTAAGAGTAAAACTGCTCAACAACAAGGAAGATTCCCATAAACACAGGAAACCAATCTATGTTAGCTGTAGAAATTTCTGCAAGCAGAAACGAGAGATCACTGAAATCCTAATTAAATGTATAGCTTTGTCCTTGGAAGTGACCCTGCCTTCTGCAGCTCTGTTTCCCATATGGGCAGCCAGGATCTGCTAAAGCACGAGTGCATTTCCCATCCCTGTGTTCTCCTGCTCCTCCTCAGCTGGTGGGATGAGAATTGCTGCCTTCACACTTGCAGGAGCCTGAGCTGACATGACTCTGGAGGAAAAAATAAAAGGGAAATTCTCCCAGGGTTTGAGGCGGAATGGGAGAGGAGGTTTGGGCTCCTGGCAGAAGGAGCTGGTGTTGATTGTTCCCCACTCTCGGAACACTGTGTGCCACAAAGGAATCCCTGCTCTGCCCCCAGCACCTCCTCCTGAACTCGCACAAAACTCGGAGTGCAGAGGCACAGCCCGATCATTGCTCCGGGGTGAATTCCTGCAGCTCAGCTCCCCAGCCCTGGGGAACACACCCAGCACCAGGCTGGGTGAGACAAAACTCGAGGGAAACCACACTTCTTGCTTTTGCTGCCTTCCCCACTCGTTCCCAGCCAGATATCCATGCAGGGATTGTGTGCAAAGCCATAAATCAGCCTGCTCGCACTCACTCTCCCATCCATCCCACCCCAAAGCTCTGGGGAGCCGGAGAGCTTCAGCAGGTCCCAGCACAGCCGGGGGGCATTCCAGGGAAAACAGAATCCCGGGAGAACAGAACCCCGGGAAAACAGAATCCCGGGAAAACAGAATCCCGGGAAAACAGAATCCAGGGAAAACAGAATCCAGGGAAAAAGAGAATCCAGGGGAGCTCAGGAGAAGCTGCAGCCCGCCAGAATAAGCGGGTGACATTCCAGGGATGAGAAAATCCTGGGAGAAGTCTCAGCAGCCTGGCAGAATAACCGGGTGGCTTTCCAGGGATCAGAAAATCCCAGAGAAACCACACAGGCACAGCCGAATAAGCGGGTGACATTCCAGGGATCAGAAAATCCCGGGAGAAGCCACAGCCCGGCAGAATAACCGGGTGACATTCCAGGGATCAGAAAATCCCAGGATAAGCCATAGCCGAATAACCGGGTGGTTTTCCAGGGATCAGAAAATCCCAGGAGAAGTCTCAGCAGCCTGGCAGAATAACTGGGTGGTTTTCCAGGGACCAGAATCCCGGGAGAAGCCTCAGCACCCTGGCAGAATAACCGGGTGGTTTTCCAGGGATCAGAAAATCCCAGCAGAATAACCGGGTGGTTTTCCAGGGACCAGAATCCCGGGAGAAGTCACAGCCTGGCAGAATAACCGGGTGGTTCTCCAGGGATCAGAAAATCCCAGGATAAGCCACAGCCGAATAACCGGGTGTCTTTCCAGGGATCAGAATCCCAGGATAAGCAGCAGCCCGGCAGAATAACTGGATGGTTTTCCAGGGATCAGAATCCCGGGAGAAGTCACAGCCTGGCAGAATAAGCGGGTGGTTTTCCAGGGATCAGAAAATCCCAGGAGAAGCAGCAGCCCGGCAGAATTACCGGGTGACATTCCAGGGATCAGAATCCCGGGAGAAGTCACAGCCGAATAACCGGCTGACATTCCAGGGATCACAAAATCCCAGGATAAGCCACAGAGGCACAGCCGAATAACCGGGTGGTTCTCCAGGGATCAGAAAATCCCAGGATAATCCACAGCCGAATAACCGGGTGACATTCCAGGGATCAGAATCCCAGGATAAGCAGCAGCCCGGCAGAATAACCGGGTGGTTTTCCAGGGACCAGAATCCCGGGAGAAGCCTCAGCACCCTGGCAGAATAACCGGGTGGTTTTCCAGGGATCAGAAAATCCAAGCAGAATAACCGGGTGTTTTTCCAGGGATGAGAATCCCAGGATAAGCAGCAGCCCGGCAGAATAACCGGGTGGTTTTCCAGGGATCAGAAAATCCAAGCAGAATAACTGGGTGACATTCCAGGGATGAGAATCCCGGGAGAAGCCGCGGCAGCGCGGAGCTCCTCCAGCCCATCCCAGCCCCTCCTCCCCCGGAGCATCTCCCTGGAGCCGGGCAGGGCTCGGGGCTGAGCTCCGGCCGCCGGGGATGGCTCGGAGGAGCCGGGCACAGCCGCATCCCCCGGAGCTGCCCCGTGTCCCCGGAGCCCCCCGCTGTCCCCATCCCGCATTCCCGGAGCGATCCCGGCTCGGATTGCCGAGCCCTGCGGACCTGCGGGGGATCCTTCAGGGCAGCGTGAATATTTTGGGAGAGGGCAGTGCAAAGAGTTTGCCCCCCCTTCCTTCTGTGCCTGGGAGAAAGGAGCTGCCCGAGCTGGTCATGAGACTTTTCCACACTTCCCAAAGAGGCTCCTGAAGTTCTGACGCTGCTCCGCGGAGAGCCTGGGAGATGGAGAATGAGCTCGGCAAATCTGTGGACAACCAAATGGACAAATACATGTAATCATTTGGAAGTTTTCTTTCTCTCTTTGCTTTTATACCGCTTCCTTTTTTGCTTTTTTTAAAATTTTTTTTTAAATTTCTTCTCCCGATCCTGATGTAGCCGCGCTGTTAACCCTTTTCTCGCCCTCCCCCTCCTCGATTTAGAGTTACAATAATGGGGAAATCAGAGAGTCAAATGGATATTGTGGAAAAATCGACCAAATCGGGGAAGAAGCCCTGGAGCTTTGTGGCCATCGGGCTGGCTGTCCTGCTGCTCCTCATGACTTGTGCTGCCGTCGCCCTGGTGATCCTCTATGCCAGCAGCAGAGGTAAGAACCTGGAAATAATCCTCTACAAACAGCAGAAAAAGTCATTTTATCGCAGAGCTAAATGAAAACAAAAATCCGAGGAGAGCATGGGGTCAGCTCTGGGCTCCCTCCCAGCCTGTGCACTGAGATTTTTTTGGCTTTCACTGAAATTTTGAGTTTTGCTCTATAAGATTCAGTGCTTTTATTTGTTGAATTCAGAGCTGTTTTGACAAAGCTGATGTGCTGTTTTAGAGGAAAGGTGTGTGTCTGTGTGTGAGGACTGACATTTCCTTATTTTATCCAGGCACAAGCCAAGATTCATTATTGTCAGGGTTTTTAAAGTGACAGCTGCTTTGAAACACTTCTAAAAACAATATCCCTGAAGGAGAAATTGCTTATTACAATATGAAAGCTTAAAAAAAAATTAAAAACTACTTGCTGCTGAGGAAAAGGAGAATTTTTAAATATTCCATCAGGCAGTTGGATTTCCAAGTGTGATTTGCTTCAGTGACTTGAATGCAAATATCTTGCCAGAAACCTGACATTGAGCCACATTATTTTGAAGTGTTTTGCCTAAATATTTTAACTGCAGAGCACACTTGGTAAAACCAAAGTTTTCCCACTGGCACAGCAAGTGCAAAGTCCCACTTCAAAACCCTGTGAAGCATCAAATGCTCAGGAGCAGCTCTGCCTCATGTTTGTCACTTCCATTAAAGTCTCTTGGATTGGGAGCTTTGTTAAAACACTGGAGAACAAAATTAAAGTGGGAATAGCAAAACTGGAGCGAGGCTTTGCTGTCTCCTCACACTCTCTGCCTCCCCTGCTGCATTTTCAGCACTTGTGAGTGGAACACTGCACAATCCTGAGCAATAATTCATTTTTAAAAGCCTTGTTATTGTTCACTTCTTTGTCCAGTTGAGTGCCAGGCAAAATCTGAATATTTGGTATTCATAAAGTTCATCAGAAAGTTTGTTCTATTAGCTCAGGAAAGAAATTGCCCAGAGCCAGGTCCTGGAGGAGTTTCTGTATCAAACATTGAGTTAGGCAGGGTTTTGCTGCCTGCATAAAGGATTTGAGAAATCTGTCCAGAATTCAGGTATTGATAATATTGGCCCAAATGTTGGTGTCATCCAAATCCAGAGGCAGAGTCTGTGCTCACTACATGACAAAACAGGTCTAAAACCTGGATGTTTTCACAGGCTCACATCTGCAATTAAACTTTCCCTGGAAGTGTTCTCCAGGCTGAGCCCTGGGTGCAGGGCTGATGTTCTGCCTGCACAGAGGTGCAGCTGTTCTGCTCTGCAGGTGTTCTGTTCTGGAGGTGTTCTGCTCTGCAGGTGTTCTGTTCTGCAGCTGTTCTCCTCTGGAGCTGTTCTCCTCTGGAGCTGTTCTCCTCTCTGGAGCTGTTCTTTCTGGAGGTGTTCTCCTCTGGAGGTGTTCTCTCTGGAGCTGTTCTCTCTGTTCTCTTCTCTGGGGCTGTTCTCCTCTCTGGAGCTGTTCTCTCTGGAGCTGTTCTCTCTGGAGCTGTTCTCCTCTCTAGGGTGTTCTCTCTGGAGCTGTTCTCTCTGGAGCTGTTCTCCTCTCTGGAGCTGTTCTCCTCTGGAGCTGTTCTCCTCTCTGGAACTGTTCTCCTCTCTGGAACTGTTCTCCTCTGGAGCTGTTCTCCTCTCTGGAGCTGTTCTCTCTGGAGCTGTTCTCCTCTGGAGCTGTTCTCCTCTCTGGAACTGTTCTCCTCTGGAGCTGTTCTCTCTGGAGCTGTTCTCCTCTCTGGAGCTGTTCTCTCTGTTCTCCTCTCTGGAGTTGTTCTCCTCACACCCCACCAGGTGTGTTCAGCCCTGCTCTGGAGCCACTTTGAGCCTCTGTCCCCATCTGAGCCCACAGCTGGAGCAGCCAGGAGCTTTAGGTGATTCCAGGTGGGAAATGAGCAGCAGGAGTTTCATCCTCACAGAGCAGTGTCACCATGCACTGCCTGGGTCAAGAACTGAGACAATAAGAGCTCTTCAGATGTTCCTGCAGCAGAAACATCTTTTTCTGGTCTTAATAAGTTTTGTCCCAAAGTCCCCCTTAGCTCTGTTTGCTGCCACCCTTCAGCCCATTCCCAATGCTCAGCCAAAAGCTTCAAGTCTCAGCTTCCCCAAGGGAAAAGCTCAAAGCTGTGCCACATAAATCCCTCAGAGCAACAGGAAAAAAACAATTTGGCTGAGCTTCATTCATGTGATACAACCAACAATGTTATCCTGGGATTCCTCTATTGCTGATTTCACTGAAATGTCAATTTTGGGATGTGTATGGGAGACTGGATTGTTCACTAAGAGCAGATTCAGGTTTCTCACTTCACCTTGATACATCCTTGATCAGAATGGCACTACCCAAGCTTCTAAAAATAATTTTGTTTAGCTTGTAATTAGGAATTAAATTAGAAAATTTAAGCATCGCTTTTTCTGCTTTGCATTCACTTTTATTTTTTTTTAATTTCTAAAGGCATGTTTAGGCTTTGTGGTTCAGGGAGAATATTTTTCTGCCTGTATGTATCTTGCAGAAGAGCACTGTGGTGCATGAAATAGGCCTGTGGGCACAGCAATAATTCCTGGAGTTCTGTTAATGCTGACTGGGATTTTTATCTCTATTCCCAGCCAACAAAAACACTCAGGCTCTCACAGCAGTGCAGTTACAGAGCTCTGGATACAATCTGGGGGTTTTTAACATCCAAGGAACTTTTCAGACCTAAAAAACACCCTCATCTAAATAAGCTGAAAGAAAACATAGGAAGAATAAAGTAATATTTGGGTGATGCTAGCAAGGGAAGCAGGAGTGGGACTGGATCTGAGCACACCCTGCTCTCCATCCTTCCCTCACACCCACACCCCATCCCAGCAGCCTTTCCCCATCTCCCTCTCAGCATTTACTGACCTCAAATCTCCTCCCTTGCTGCAAAGTTCACAGCCTGAGGAGCATCTGGAGCCTCTCTGTAGCTGACACATCAAATCACAAACCTCTGCATTTGGAACATCAAATCACCCAGCAGCTCCTCCAGCAACTCAGCCCCAAACAACTTCCAGCCTCACCTAATTGCTGCTCCTGTAATTCTGATTATTTCATTGATTTTCTGGCTCCCAAACTGCCTTCCCAGGAGGAGGATTCACTGATATTTTTGGGTCTGCATGCCCAGAGTTGTCACTGCTGGCTGTTTGGGAGCCCAAGGTCACAGCCTTAGGCAGTGACAAACAAACACAAACACAAACCAAGCAGCACTTTGCTCTTGAGGTGGATTTTTACAAACCCCACGTTGTTCTCCAGCATTTCCTGTGCTGGATGTGGTTGTTGTGCACTTAAATAACAGATTTACACGAGCCTGCTGAGCAGGAGCAGTCTCTAAACTAAAAACTGAGGCAAGGTTGTGGCTGAGCTCTCCTTCACTGGTGCCCAAATGTCCTTTGACGTCAGGAACCTTCATTAACAAGCCAGCTATTCAGGGGAGATGCAGAATTGCAAGAAGTGGCAGCTAACACACAAGTCATGGTGACATTTGGGTGGCAAGACTCTCCTCACTCAGAGTCAGATGGAGCTGCATGAATGCAGGGCAGTAATGGGGGGTGACAGGCCATGCAGGGCTGCAAAACAGGCAAATTAAACACACCATTTACAGTAATTTCATGATTATAAGCCACACCATTTTGACTAAAATTTTTGTCCAAACCCGAAGTGCGGCTTATAATCAGGTGCGGCTGATATATGGACAAAGAACAAAAAGTTGCTGTTTTAGTTTGGAGGACAGGTGTCTGCTGAGAAAGGCAGGAGCTTCTCTTTGAAATGGAGAATGTAAACCCCCTCCCTCCAAATTATTATAATTTTGAAATCAAGGGGCTTTCAGGCAAAGATATGGGAATTAGGAATAACAGTTCTTTACTAGGGAAATTAAAATAGAAATACAGCACTACAAAGAACAAACCCCAAACCCTGACACAGTCAGAGTACAACCTGACACCCGTCAGGCAGGCAGGGTGTTGGCAGCAGTCCCATCCCATGGTGGCTGCATCCTCCTGCAGTGACAGATGTGGCTCAGCTGGAGCAGTGCTCCTGTACAAGGTGCAGTTTCCCTCCGGAGCTCCAGTGGGGATGTGGAGAAATCCGGTTTTCCTCTGGAGTCCAGTGGAGAAAGGGCTCCCTTAGTGTCCCAAAACCTCTGTTTTTATCTTGGTAAGAAATGTTGGGCTCTTCCCCCTGGCTGGAGCAACTCCCAAAGGGATGCAGTAATTTTATCAGTGCCACAGTGGGACTCAATGGCCATGAGCAGAAAATGACTGGCTGGAGGAAGGATGGGTTGTGAAAAGATAAAGAACACTGCCCCAGCTGGTTTCAATGGATGCCCATTAGCAGAATATCTCCCACAGAGATCAGGATCACTGCCCCACCCTGCACAGATGGTGACAGAACAGACACCTTTGATCACACTCTGTATTGTAATGTGCAGTTTATAATCAGGTGTGGCTTGTGTATGGACAAAGAATGAAAAGATACCAACACCCGGAGATGCGGCTTATAGTCAGTGCGGCTTATAATCGGGAAATTACTGTACTGATTCTCACACAAAACCCTGCCCCAGCCATGGTTAGAGGTGAGAAATTCTCGGGAAGGTGAAACAAAACCAAACATTTGTGCTCTGCACTCTCTGAAAACGCTGACACCTGGCACAGGCAGCTCTCTCTGACAAAGAAAAACTGAATTTGGCAATTCCGTTGTTTGTTGCGAGCAAATTTGTGTTTTAACAGCCACAGGGGCAGCTTGCAGTGCCAGCAGCACTTCTGCAGAGGAGATCTGAGAAAAGGGAAGGTGCTGAGAGGTAAAAGCTCCCACATGAGTGCCTGGTGACAACTGTGGCTCTAATTGTCTCCATGTGTGCCATCCCCAGCCATCTGTGCTGCTCCAACCGCGCCGTGGGGACGCACTAAACACAAGCTGTGTCCTCCAGAGCCCTGCACGAGGCTTGGCTTGGCTTTGTTCTCTGAAAAAGGAGCTGCAATAAAGCTCTGGGAAAGCAACTTGGGTTTGAAAAGCACCATCCTCCCAAAGGTGAGCTGCTGGAGGGGGCTGCAGCCACTCAAAGATGCCTCCAGCCCTTCCTGGCTCCTGGGAATGGGACAGGGTGGCTTTTCTTTTTTTTGGTCCCTGGTGGTATTTTTCAGGAGCAGAGAGTGCTGACATTTAGCTATCTCTGAGAAAGCTCACATTTAGCCAGCAGAGAAAGACTTGATGAGTTCCACAAGAATCTTTATTTCATGGGAAGGGTGATCAAGCAGGATTCTCTCAGAATCATATTTATAGGTTCAGGGGGGATTCAAACTACAGCCAATAAAAGTTTATCCAAAGAACAGCATCCAATCTAAGTGAGAAGTTCTAAAGGTGAACTGACCAACTACACAGACTAATTTCTAACCAATTATCTTCCAAAGTGTTAGAGAGTGACCAAATTCTTAAGGAATTTGGCTCAGCCTTGGTATCTAGGATACCTTATCTATTCTAGCAAGTTCCAGGGGAAGATGGCTTTGGAGGAATTGTATCATCCACAGGACAGGGGTCAGTGGCTCCTTGTGAGGCCAAATTAAGGCAATAAAATTCCCTGCAGTGACCCCAGCTCTGCCATCTCTCAGGTGAGCAGTTCACCTCTGAAGGAGCATCTGGAGTGCTTAATTCCCCTCATTTTCTTCCATTTGGAGCAGTCCCACAGCTCAGGTCATTTCATTTATCTCCATTAAAGCTTCTCTTCCCTGATCAATTCTCTGCTGCTGCTGCCCAGGCTGAAATGGATGTCAGAGCAGGAGCCTCTCCATCACTGTAACTCAACCTGTCAGCAATGCTTAACCAGGGAGGAAAATAAATAGAGAAATACCTGTGCTTCTGCTGAAAACTTGGGCTGTTGTTCTAGAAAAGTAATTGAGAAAACAAAAGGCAGAGTTGTTGAGAAATCAGAAGGTGCATTTGAAGTTCATTTTTAGTTTTTTTTGGAAGGTGCAGGTGACAAAGCTCCAGTTGAGTGAGCAAAGATTGAGATTGTAAAGCCAAAGGGGCAGAGTTGGTCATACCCAGAGCCTGGGGCAGAAAGGTTCTGAGGAATGAAAGAACAGAATTGACGGAGAAACAAAGGAGACACTCTTCGAGGTAAACTGAGATCTCCTCCCCAGCCATTTCCCATGATCTGCTTTTGGGGCAGAGTTTCAGAGCCCTGAGTGTGCCCTCGAGTTCCAAAGCAGCCCTGGCTCCCTGCTCATCCTGCCCAGTGACAGCACCACAGCCCCAGGGCTGGGCAAGGCAGGGGAGCTCAAACCTCATCCAAAGCTCTTGCTTCAGGAAATTGGAGTCAGACATTGTCAGGTTATAGTAAAGAGATCAGCTTTGATTTTCAAATAAATAAATAAATAAAATTAAATAAATAAAATAAATAAAATAAATAAATACTAGAATGAAAGAAAAAAGGATCCATTTCAGTCCTGCCTGGTCCCTGGGAAACAATGAGCCACACACAAAATTCTTGTACAATTATTTCTTCCTCACGTTGCCCTTTGCTGTTCCTCCTTTCCTTTTCCCCTTGAACGACTCATTTCTCTTCCTCCAAGTGTTTTATTTTCCCCTTGGAGATACCCTGGGCTTTTAGGTTTGATTTTGCCAATTGTTTAATTATGAGAGAGTTTAATAAACTTCAAAAATCGGACATAGCTTCATCCAGCACACACACACACACACAAAAAAATCCCAACAAATGCTGAAACAAACACCAAAAAAAAAAAAAAAATTAAATTGTTCCACATATTTTGCTCCTGTTCAGGTTGGCAGACACCAGGCAGGACAGTTTTTCTCAGTTTTTCTCATGCAGATGTGCTCCCACCCAGCACTCCACGCTCAGCTGAACCCTGAACATTCCCCAGCACAGTGGGGGCTTTTTATGTTGCTTCCACTGATGAACTTCAAAGCCCTCTTTTCTCCCCCACTGTTTTATTTCTCTCAGAATTACTGTAATCTTGTTTGCTCTCATGTAAAGCACTTACTTGCATTGAAAGCAATTTTTTTAGTAACTCTTTTCTGCAAACAAGGCTCAAAAACAAAGCTTAAAAATGGCTAAATCTGCTGGAAAGCACCAAGATTTTGTTTTTCAGAGTGGAACCACATAGCTGCCTATTTGATATAACAGGCATCACTCATTTATATAAGTGGGTAGTAAACCAAGACAACCAGTTTTTTAAATGGGAAATTAAACCAAAATTAATTTCCTTCTCCCTCCCACTGCAGGGAACAGCACAAGGGAGGGACCTGACACCTGCCCAGCATCACCAGAACATTCACTTGTGTTCTCAGAATTAAAAATGGAGTGTGCACTGGCTTTTTGGGGGATCTTCTGCACTGGGAGAACCTCAAAAACCAAGACTGAGCACTCAAAAATACAAAATGAACAGCCAAGAGCAGGACTTGAATGGTCTTGTCTGTGCTCAACTCAAGGCAGAACAAATTTGAACAGGGCTCCATAATCTCCTTATTCCTGCACTATTCCACCAGCCCTGAAAATTCCAGATTGGGGACAACCTCTCATTTGAGCAGCAAGGACCAGCCTTAAAGGGCACATGAAACTGTGGCCAAAGAGGTGTGTGACAGGCTGCCCCCCCCTAACACACAAAAAATAAAAATAAAAATAAAAATAAAAAATAAAAATAAAAATAAAAATAAAAATAAAATAAAAATTAAAATAAAAAAATAAAATAAATAAAATAAAATAAAACAAAATAAATAAAATAAAATAAAATAAAATAAAATAAAATAAAATAAAATAAAATAAAATAAATAAAATAAAAATAAAATTAAATTAAATTAAATTAAATTAAATTAAAAAGTGAAAAATAAAAGTGATTTCTTTTCCTAACTGTGATCCTGGTGACTCAGAGCAGTGTGGCAGCAGTAACCCAGCTCTGGGATTTTTGCCCCCTGTTTAAACCTCTCAGTCTCGGTGACTTTGAAGATGCTCAGAACATTTTAATATCATCTAAAAAAGGATCCCATACTTTCAGAGTAGGCTGTGGGGGCAGCTAGCAGGTAGAAATGTTCTTTTTCTCCTTCCAGGAGAGATAAAACTCACTGTCAAGACTGTTGCAATGCTGCTGCCAATAAATTTGCCTCAAAAAATCCCCAGATTTCTTCACGGTTGTCATCTGATGTCTTTGACTGGCACCAACACACACTTGCCTGGTCTCAAACCAAGCAGATCTGTCACTGAGACTGGGCTCTGCTGAGTGACTTTGGGAACAATTTCCTTCCAAATCAAGTCATTCCATCTGCTTTGCTCTCCTCTCCCTGCAGGTTCCCACTATGGCACCAACTCGGGCAACATCTGCACCACCCCTGGGTGTGTGACAGCAGGTAAAGGGGTTGTTGTGGATTACTGCTGTGGGGGGAGGCTCTGTGTGTTGTTACTGAACCTGAATAAGAGATAATTCAGGGTTTAAGGCTGCAGTAGATGAAAAGTAATGAGGTTTCCCCTTGGGTAAGGAATATCATTCATAAGTAGCACAGGAAAATTGCCATTGTGGCCAAGAACTCTGGCTCTGAGCCACAAGGCCATGGACTGACCAACACAACAAAATAAAATTCCCTTTAGACTGAATTTTCTCTCTCATGGGGTATTTACCTTCTTATTTTTGGTATCTACACCTCAAGGGAGGTGAGACTCCAGCACAGATGTTCCAATAGCCCCCTGGAAGTTTCTTGGGCAGTGCCTAAACTGGAGCCCAGGGGAGCACTGGGCACTCTTCCCTGCAAGGCTTCGTGCTCTGGGACAACTCTTCTGCCATTCAGATCCATTTTTAAGCAGAAAAAAGAATCCCTCAAGTTGTGATGTGTGGGAATGAGCCTTACCAAGCAGCTCCTTGAGAGTCCTCAGTAGTCCCAGAGATTCCTGGGCAGTCTGTAGAATTCATCTCTCCAATTCTGCTGCCCAGCTGCCAGAATAATCCAGAACATGGACCCCACAGCTGACCCGTGCAAGGATTTCTACCAGTACGCCTGCGGGGGCTGGCTGAACCGGCACGTGATCCCCGAGACCAGCTCCAGATACAGCATCTTTGACATCCTGAGGGACGAGCTGGAGATCATCCTCAAAGGTAGGGCTGAGGCTGCTCCATCCTGGGAGAGCTGGAGATCATCCTGAAGGGTAGGGGTGAGGCTGTTTCATCATTAGAAATGAGCTGGAGATAATTCTAAAGGGAAGGGTTGAGGCTGCTCCATTCTTAGAGAGCTGGAGATCATCCTAAAGGGTTGGGGTGACGCTGCTCCATCCTGAGAGATGAACTGGAGATAATTCTGAAGGGTAGGGGTGAGGCTGCTCCATCATCAGAGATGAGCTGGAGATCATCCTAAAGGTAGGGGTGAGGTGGCTCCATCCTGAGAAATGAGCTGGAGATCAATCTGGAGGGTAGGGGTGAGGCTGCTCCATTCTTAGAGAGCTGGAAAAAATTCTGAAAGGTAGGGGTGAGGCTACTCCATCCTGAGAGAGCTGGAGATCATCCTGAAAGGTAGGGGTGAGGCTGCTCCATCATCAGAGATGAGCTGGAGATCATCCTGAAGGGTAAGGGTGAGGCTGCTCCATCCTTAGAGATGAACTGGAAATCATCCTAAAGGTAGGGATGAGGCTGCTCCATCCTTAGAGATGAGCTGGAGATAATTCTGGAGGGTAGGGGTGAGGCTGCTCCATCCTGGGAGGGCTGGAGATCATCCTAAAGGTAGGGAGGAGGTTGCTGCATCATTAGAGGGCTGGAGATCATCCTGAAAGGTTGGGGTGAGGCTGCTCCATCCTTAGAGAGATGGAGATAATTCTGAAGGGTTGGGGTGAGGCTGCTCCATCCTGGGAGGGCTGGAGATCATCCTAAAGGTAGGGAGGAGGTTGCTGCATCATTAGAGGGCTGGAGATCATCCTGAAAGGTTGGGGTGAGGCTGCTCCATCCTTAGAGAGATGGAGATAATTCTGAAGGGTTGGGGTGAGGCTGCTCCATCCTTAGAGATGAACTGGAGATAATTCTGGAGGGTAGGGGTGAGGCTGCTCCATCCCAGGCACCTGTGTTCTCTTCAGAGGTTACTGACTGCACATCACACAGAGAAATAATCTTGCAGACAAGTGTTGATTGGGATTTTTTTTTTTTCTCTCTGGTCCTTTAATCTCTACACCTCTTACTACACCCATTTTGTAGGAACATTCTGTTCCCACTAAGAATTAGCCAGAGGTGATTGGGTGCTAACTCCAAAAGGAGCAGGACAAGCTGTCTGCAGGTCCTTCCTCCTGACACTTTTTTCATTAATAGCATGAAGAGCTCTCTAGTTTGACAGTAATTGCAGCCTACAAGTGCTTCTCACAGCCCTGAACCCTCAGGGATTTCTGTAAAATGATCAAAGCTCTCCAGGGCAAAAACCTCATGGCAGTGGTTTCTTCCCCAGGTGTGCTGGAGACCTCAGACCAAGGGGACAGAGAAGCATTTCAGAAAGCTAAAATCCTTTACAAGTCCTGCATGAATGAGAGTGAGTGTCTTCTTTGATTCCCCTGATCAATTCAAAACCAGATACACAGAAAAACCAAAGTCCTGTTCAGCAAAATCCAATCAATATCTGGCTAATCCATGGGGCCACGCCAGGAAAATTCATCTTCAAATGGATGAAGATGCCTTGGTGTTTCATGAGACCTCAATATATCCATTTGGGATGTGGAAAGGATGGATGTTGGGTGCCCACACTGGTGTGGATGCAAAGCCTTTCCTTCACCAGGCACAAACCTGTCCAGCTCATCTTTCCAAACCAATCCAGTCCAAATCAGCACTGGAGCCACAGAAGTATTTTCACTCCTTTTCTGAAGACTAATACAGAATGGTTTCATGATATCTCTTTTTTTTTTTTTGCTATCACACATTCGGTTGCAAATTTAACTTGTTAGGCCCACTACCTATTTTTCCTAATTTTATTTTTGTATGAAAACAATACAGAATTTTTCTTTCCTCCCCCAGGTCTTATAGAGCAACGAGATTCCCTGCCTCTGCTGGAGGCCTTGAGGATGGTTGGAGATTGGCCAGTGGCTTCTGCAGACTGGAGTAAGACCAAAGGTAATTCTGGGCCTGGAGGAGTTCACTCAGAATTATTTACTGAATCAGGGAGGCCACTGTCACCAAATTAAATCCTCCATTTTCTCTTCCCAAACAGAAGTCAGGGTATCACACATTTAACCCTCATTGATCCATTTAAAGGGATCTCCAAAATTTCAGCAGCCAGCTTGTGAACTGTGCAACTTCAATCAGTCTGCCACAGATTGACAAATTAAGTCTATTTTCCCTTTTATCTCCCAGAGCCAAGCTGGAGCATGGAGGAAAACCTTTCCATAATGAACTCCAGGTTTAACAAACGTGTCCTCATTGACATGTTCGTGTGGAATGACGACCGGGATTCCAGCAGACACATCATTTATGTAAGAAAAAAACAACAGGAATTATTTATATGTCAGAATCATAATGGGTAATTATTTATACTGCAGACAGATGAGTTTCCCAAAGAACAATAGTGGTAAAATGTAAGCAACAGTTTTGTGTCCTGAGTGTCAAATCTGTCTCAAAGACATATTGAGGAGTGTTTTATGGCAGCATAATTTTTGTTTCAGCAAAAGAAATAAGAATCCATGGAACTTTGCTGATTTATAGCATTTGAGGGCTGCAAACACTTGTGACTTACAAAAATGTTGATGAGGTTTAATGTATAGTAGGAAACCATGGGTTTAAAATACATAAAGAGTATTTCAGAGTTTGTTCATGAAGGGTTCTGCAAGAAGTGCAGCCCTGAAGTCAAGCAACAAAGTTACTTCAATTTGTCCTTGGATCTCCATGATTACTGAAAGATTTTGCTTTATAACCCACACTAAGATCCACCCATCCTTACCTGGAAACCCAGAGTTAGGAGCTGTATCTTCCACCTGTCCCAGATCCAGGAGAGCCCAGATTCTCGGGGAGTTTGGCAGTGGTGTCATTGCAGCCTGGCAGGGTGGCACACCCAGCATTTCCTGCTGCCTTCCAAGGACTCCTTGGGACAGCCCCATTCCTGCTCACCACTAACCACAGCAATGCATTTTCCTTCAGATTGACCAGCCAAGTTTGGGAATGCCATCCAGGGACTACTACTTTAATGGGGGCAACTACCAAAGAGTAAGTATCCCTTGTATTGATTTGCTCTGTGCCACTAAAACAAATTTATTCCTTATCCCTGTGCTTTATAAAACCCCAACACATGAATCTTCACGCTGTGCAACAATCAGAATTAGACTGTGACATTCATTGCCACATTTTTTCCTAATTAAGCCAACATTTTGTAAAGTTTACAAAAGGACTGAACAACTGTATAAATATCAAGCCTCCCCAGGACTGGCCAACTCACAAAGAAGGTTATGGGGAAATAAAATTGTGTTTTATAGCTTAGAGAGTCTCTCATTTTGAAGGCCAGATTCGCATTTTCAGTGCAGGGGATTTGTTTGTATCTTCCTCTGGACCCCTGATGCTCAGCAAGTAAGAATCTGCTGCCACTCACTCTCCCCTTCCCCCAAAATTACATGAAATTTGGAGAGATTATTTTCTAGCTGCTTTCCTTTGCCAATGCTCAGGGCAAAAACACTGATTCTGCAAAAACACTGTTTCTGTAAATACACAGAAAGCTGCTGCAAACAGAGCCAGATAATTTATCTGTTTCCAAGATGAAAATACTGCTTTAGTACATTTTATTTTCCTCAATTATGCCTTGCTAACAAAGAGTATTTGCAGCCCAACATCAAACCAATTTTCCTAACAAGAATGGAAGGGAATACAGAGGGACGACAATCAGCATTTGAGACTCTTTTGTCTCGTGGTTGTAAAGGCAGATGAAAACATCAGTGGGAAGAGTTTTCTTCTCACTTCAGTGTATTTGGCTACACTTTATATAGAAAATAGCTAAAATATAGCCCTGAGAGGTTCATAGGGGATTGTCCCCACACCTTCTGGGCACCTTTAGGTGCCAGCTCCTGGGACAAAACAATCTCCTGGAAGCTGGGAAATTTAAAGAGCTGCTGACCCAGGAGTGTCCCCTGCAAGTGTCACCTCCCCAGCAGCACTCACAGCAGAAAAAAGGGATATTTATGCATTGGGGCATGAAGGTCAGACATAGATTGACTTGGAGGAGGTAGGAACTCAGGTACAGTGCAGAGACAATCCAAAATTAGCAAAAGAAAACCAGTTCTGCTCAATACAGCTTTAATTTGAAGGCACAAAGCAGGGGGGCTGAGGCTGTGCTTTTAATCCTAATGACCAAGGAGGAGACACAACCCCTTTTTATTTGTGTTTACCAGCTCGCTGCCCCCAGACAATGAGCCCAACTCTGATGACCCAAACTCCCCCTGTGCTTAGTCCAGCATCTTTTGGCAAAACTCCTTCTGAGGCCTGGGGGAGTCTGGCCTGATTAAGGCTCAGCATTCAGCCTAAAACCACAAATCATCATCTGTAAGTGCCCAGACTCAATTTCACCACAGTCACTGTGTTTATCTGGCTTCCAGGGTGTACACAGGAAGAAAAGTATGTGAGAAGAACAGGTAGAATCAACTTTTCCTGTGTCAGGGAGCAGCCAAATGTCTTTTCAAGGCCCGTTCTGAGGCATAAATCAGTCAGGGCCTCCCATCAGAAATAAAGCAAAGGTGTCACTGGGAACTGTCTGAAACAGAGCTTTTCTTTCAGACACTAAAACCAGACCTGAGAAGATTTATGGTATTACTTTCAGAGAATTCAAACCTTCCCTGTTCACCCTGGAATTTTGGATCACTGTTCCCATAGTGTAACTCAAAGCACAGAGAATCCTCTTTGCCCCAGCAGTAATTCTAACTCAGAATGCCAGGGCTGGATGGCACAGAGAAGCAGAAAGTGTGTTTTGAGGCTGTCAAGTGCTCTGAAAGGTATTCATGACAAAGAGAATGCTTGGCTGGATGAGAAATGTGAAGATGAAACAGTGAGGAGAGGCTGTTAGCAAGGGCCTGGAGTGACAGGACAAGGGGGAATGGATTCAAACTGATAGAGGGCAGGGTTAGAGGGGTTATTGGGAATAAATTCTTCCATGTGAGGGTGGGCAGGCCCTGGCACAGGGTGCCCAGAGCAGCTGTGGCTGCCCCATCCCTGGAAGTGTCCAAATTCAGCTTGGACAGGGCTTGGAGCACCCTGGCACAGTGGAAGGTGTCCCTGCCTTGGCAGAGGTGGCACTGGATGCTTTAAGGTCCTTCCAACCCCAACCATTTTGTGATTCTATGAAATGATGGACAGCAAACCTTTTGTACACCTTGTGTGTGTGAGTGCAGGTGAGAGAAGCTTACCTGCAGTTCATGATCACCATCGCCAAAATGATCCGGCAAGACAAGAACGTGTCCAGAGATGATTCCTTTGTCCAGGAGGAAATGGCAAAGGTCATGGAGTTTGAAACAGAGATTGCAAATGTGAGTAGAGAGATCAAGAACTCCTCAGGAAGCTGTGGGGGGCAAGGGGTGAGGGGGAGAGGCATTTGCTGGTTTGTGCTGCAATTCTCAACGCAGCAGAAAACCCACGGCACACAAAACGTGGGGGAAGAAGAGTTTTTGTGCCAGGAGCCAGCCCAAAAATCAGAGCCTCTGTGTCTCTAATTCTGCCTGCTCTGTACACTGCTGCTGTGCTGCTCCAGTCCCAGCCTTATTTCTATTTGGAACTCCAGTAAAGCAGAATAATTCACCTTCTGCTAACCAGGGCAGGCTCCCTTTCATCCTCAGCACCCTAAAAATCCCCCAGAGGAGGCCTCCATCCTAAAGAGGGCAGAAATAATCACTTGGCTCAACCTATCCCTCAAATATTATTGACTGGGGGGACCCAGATTCCTGTACTGAATTTTTGGAAGCAGCACTGGGGACAACCAAATAATTTTTCTTTTCCCAAACAAACTGGTTAATCTGGATATTATTGGAGCATGTATGTGTGCACCTGCATGTGATTTCATTGATATTTCTGTCAGTTGATTCCAGTAATAACCTTGTGAATGTCTTCAGGCCACGACCCCAGCAGAGGAAAGGCATGATGTGACCTTGTTGTACAACAAAATGACCTTAGCAGAGCTGCAGGAAAAGTTTGCATTCAATGTAAGTGTTTCATGAGCAGTCTCAAACTTCAGGTTTCCCAATTCCATGCCAGCTGGAAATGGCTTTGTGAATTTATCAGTGCTTCTACAAAGAGGTATAAAATCATTCTCATTCCTAATTTTGTCTTCAGAATCTCTTTAAAAGTTTTGTTCTACTGAACAGCTGCATTCATAAGGCAGTCAAAAGTCCAGTTACTGAGACATTTAATCATCCAACATTGGAATGTCTCTCTGTCTGCCTAGGAATTTAACTGGACCTTCTTCATCCAACGTGTCATGTCTTCAGTAAATGTTCAGGTGGACCCAGAGGAGGAGGTGGTTGTGTATGGGATGCCATATCTGCAAGAGCTGAAGGCAATTATCTCCAAGTACTCAGCCAGGTAAAGACACTGCAGGATAGGTAGGACAAAAGTAACAGAAGGACTGCTGAAATGTCAATTATGGGATGCCCTTGCTAGTTCTGAGCTTCTGAGGAAAAATGACACCCCTGTAAAATACAGGAAATGCCTCTGGAGGTTTCAAAGCCCAAATACTGCAGTACAAGCTGTCTCACTGCTTGCTTAGAAAAGGTTAAATGGGAAGAAAAAAATACATGACAGGCTTAGCTCTTGTTACATTCTAGAAGGAAGAAAAAAATAAATTAATCCCAGAACAGACATGACAGCCGAGTCCTCAGGCTGGATGACTCTGCAGTTAAATGAGATGCTGTGAAACCCAGGACTGGCAATGATTTCCTTTCTTCTCTGCATCCAAAATTGAGATTCCCCTCTGCCTGCCTGCACTAGTGCTGGTTTTTACAGGGGATTAAGCTCAGCTTTGCTTTCCCACACAGCACCATCCAGAACTACCTCATCTGGCGGCTGGTGATCGACCGGGTCAGCAGCTTGAGCCGGCGCTTCAAGGACGCTCGGGCCAGCTACAGGAAGGTATTTCCTCGCTTCATAAAGAGGAGAGCACTGATTTACCAAAATATGAGTATTGGTCTAATACCCATACTCAACTGTGATGGACAAAACACTCTCTAACAATTTAAAGTTAAAAAGTGAATGTTTATTCAGCGCTGGGCAGCAGTGTGAGGTAACCCCCAATACACACTGCAAAAATCACAGGTGGTCACAGAGTCTATTTATTGACAAAAGGTTCAAACAAATACATATTCATAATACCAACCCCTCCCATTCCTCACTTCCTATGGTAATTAACTTGAATAGCTATTAAGCAGCGTGGTTGGCTTCTTGAATTAAGTCGTTTTTGTGGGGAGGGGTCTTAAAAGGAGGAAGTAAGGCGAGTCTTCCTTGCCCTGAACTCTCGACCTTTTCTATTAATGACAATACAAATGGCTCTTGGGGCAACTTCAATTTTGCAAAGAATGAGTTTCTGGTTGCAATTGTTTGTGTTCTTTGGATCTACTTACTAGTTTCAAGCACAGCTAAGTAAACATAAATTGACAGGCAATCAATTATTTAACTTTCAGCCCAGTTTCTTCTAACTTTTAACTAAAATCCTAATTTCTTTAAGATTGGTGTTTCAGCACAACTGCCACCAAATCCAACAACACAATAACCCTGTGAGGAGTTTGGAAAGAGATGAACTTTAAGCTCCCTCCCAGCTCAAACCATTCTAGATTCTGTGATTGCATCAGGGAATCCTCAGAGCAGCCCAATCCCAGTGGTGGATTCATTTGGGTGATGGTTTGGAAGGGCTGCAGGGGCAGGGTGTCCTAGTTTGGAGGACAAGTGTCTGTTAAGAAAGGCAGGAGCCTCTCTCTGAAATGGAGAATGTAAACCCCCTCCCTCCAAATTATTATAATTTTGAAATCAAGGGGCTCTCAGGCAAAGATATGGGAATTAGGAATAACAGTTCTTTACTAGGGAAATTAAAATAGAAATACAGCACTACAAAGAACAAACCCCAAACCCTGACACAGTCAGAGTACAACCTGACACCTGTCAGTCAGGCAGGGTGTTGGCAGCAGTCCCATCCCATGGTGGCTGCATCCTCCTGCAGTGACAGATGTGGCTCAGTTGGAGCAGTGCTCCTGTACAAGGTGCAGTTTCCCTCCGCAGCTCCAGTGGTGATGTGGAGCAATCCCGTTTCCCTCTGGAGTCCAGTGGAGAAAGGGGCTCCCTTAGTGTCCCAAAACCTCTGTTTTTATCTTGGTAAGAAATGTTGGGCTCTTCCCCCTGGCTGGAGCAACTCCCAATGGGATGCAGTAATTTATCAGTGCCACAGTGGGACTCAATGGCCATGAGCAGAAAATGACTGGCTGGAGGAAGGATGGGTTGTGAAAAGATAAAGAACAATGCCCTGCCTGGTTTCAATGGATGGCCCATTAGCAGAATATCTCCCACAGAGATCAGGATCACTGCCCCCACCCTCAACAGATGGTGACAGAACAGATACCTTTTATCACACCCTGTATTGTAACCCAAGACACAGGGTTGACGCTGGGCTCTGCTGCAGGCCCTGTACGGCACCACGCTGGAGGAGGCGCGCTGGAGGGAGTGCGTGAGTTACGTCAACAACAACATGGAGAACGCGGTGGGAGCCATGTATGTCCGGGAGACTTTTGCTGGTGAGAGCAAGAGGATGGTATGTAGTTTACCCTTCATACTACTGTACATCCACCATGCCCACAGTGCCCGTTCCCTCTGGTGTGAGCTCCCTAATTTTTGTTTGGGAGAATTATCCACTAGTCCAGAAAGTGCGAGAGCTCCTTTGTGATGTTCTTTTAGATGCTCAGTACCATGGTTTAGAGCACAGAATCTGGGGACATCGCCTTCCAGCAGGAAGCTTTTCCTCAGCTGTGCTTGGGAATAGGGCATGTGGATGATGAGTGTCTCCCTGGATCTCTTTCAGGTCCGGGATTTAATAGAGAAGATCCGTGAAGTGTTCGTGGAGACTTTGGATGAGTTACAGTGGATGGATGAGGCGTCCAAGGAGAAAGCTCGTGAGAAGGTCAGAGATAACTAGGAGCTATGAACATGAAATATTTGGAATTTTGTAGTATTACCATTTCCAGTTTCTCACAAACAAGAGGAAAAAAGGACATTATTATCCTGTTACATTGTCCTTTCCTTTCAATCCTTTGTTAGCCCACATCAATAAAAATGCCAACTGGATACAATGCAATTCCCCCCCCAGAAAAAAACATTTCCAACTTTTAATTGACCTCAGGACCATCAACACCCTTCCAAAGGCAAGAAAAATCCCCAAACATTCAACTATTCTTTGCATTGAAACTTTAGTGAAAACAACCCAACAACAACTCAGAATTAACCAGAATTAAGAGGAAACATTCAACTCTTTTCTTCCAGGCAATGGCAATCAAAGAACAGATTGGCTACCCAGATTATATTTTGGAAGATCAGAATGAGAAACTGGACCTGGAATATGCCAATGTAAGTGTTTTGTGCATATCTCACTAAACACCTCAAAATAAACACCTGCATTTGCTTTTTTGCCACTGGAATATTTGTACCTGTGCAACTGCCCTTTCCAAGGACATTAAAATGAACATATTAATAAATAATTGGTGCAAAGAACCAACCATTCAGTGAAACCATGCAACCAAAACATTCTTTAGAGGACATTCAGTGGGATGACGAGTTCCTCTTCCTGCTCAGCTGACCAATGTACTTGTTTGTGTAGTTAAACTTCAGTGAACACAACTACTTTGAAAACATCCTGGAAAACCTGCAAGCTGGAGCCCAAAAGAGCCTGAAAAAGCTTCGAGAGAGAGTTGACCAAGATATGTGAGTTTCCAGACAGAGTCACAGACACAACCTGAATTCTGGGTTAATGGTGGGGGTGTTTTACTCATGGTGTGGGTACCTGGGAATGCCTGTGACTGACATAATGAAGGAATTAAATTCTAATTAATTCTAAGGTAAAATGAAAAATGCTTTTCCCCTTGAATACTGTGTGTTTGGGATGAAAGCTGCCCATAAAGAAGCTACCAGGTATTTTCTGGTATCAGGAATCCTTTATAACTGGGATCAATGTACTCTTTTTTTCTACATTAATCCTTCCCTTATGCAGTCTCCTTATGAGGATTTTCCTTCTTCTTACAAAGTTCTTCCTTCTCCTAACAAGGAAATTTCTTTATATATCCATATATACATTCCTGATATTATATATATATATGAGATATATATATTAGATATATGTACATATGTGTGCATACATATATATATATATGTAGATATCTATATTTGTATGTATGTATATACATATATAAATTAAAAATCCCTGAAAGGATTATATCCTTACAATCCTTTCCTTGCATTTTTTAACCAGAATTAAATTTCAAAAAATGTCTGGGGGGAGAAAAAAAACCATCATGACTAACTGTGTGCAACATTTATTTTTAGATGGATAATTGGAGCTGCAGTGGTCAATGCATTCTATTCCCCCAACAGGAACCAGATAGGTAGGTTTGAACACTTTTAACCAGCTCATTTTATCCACACTGCAGTGCAGGTCTGCATCCAGAGGCAAACCTGTCTGTGCCCATCCAGGAATTCTGGGCAGGGCTGCCAGGCTGTTCAGTTTAAGCATTTCGTTGATGAATATTCAGCTCCCCCTCATTTTTACCCTGTCACTGAACAGCCTTGGGTTTGAAAGCCTGGGACAGGACCAGTGCCAGCACCCAGAGGATGTTCCAGGGCTGCTCCTGTTCCTACAGTCTGACAGCACATGGGGCAGCTCTCCAGTTTGCCTTGTGCATGTGGCACTGGAATTACACTGCTGAGAGCCACCCCAGGCTGCAGAAACTGCCTCTGCCCCCAGAGCATCAGCTGTGTGAGCTGAGAGCCACCCCAGGCTGCAGAAACTGCCTCTGCCCCCAGAGCATCAGCTGTGTGAGCTGAGAGCCACCCCAGGCTGCAGAAACTGCCTCTGCCCCCAGAGCATCAGCTGTGTGAGCTGAGAGCCACCCCAGGCTGCAGAAACTGCCTCTGCCCCCAGAACATCAGCTGTGTGAGCTGAGAGCCACCCCAGGCTGCAGAAACTGCCTCTGCCCCCAGAGCATCAGCTGTGTGAGCTCTGCAGAGCTGCTGGGCTGCCCTTCCTTGGAGATCTTCAGAGCCTGCCTGGCTCCCTGTGCTCCCTGAGCTCGGACCTCATGCAGGAGCTCAGGTTGGAACTGCTGGGTCTCTGCTGAATTCTGAGCACACCAAGATAATAGATAATTCCCTCCAGAAGTGCTTATTCAAACTCCCAGACTGCCAGGAAGATCTGCTACTCAATTACTGATACCGCAGAAGGACAAATCCCTGGGGTTTGGGCCAGACAGTAACTGCATCCTGCTCCCAGGGCAAAGGCCAGGAGTGGAAACAGCCCAATCCACCAACAGTCACAACAGAAAACTTCTGTAACTGCTAAAAGCAGAAACATCCAAATTGCTGATAATTTAGCCCTCTGACCTCACCCAGAATCTGTTTTCCTTTGTGCACTTCCATCAGGACCTTCAGCCACAGCCACAGCAGGGCTCTCCTGGGGCCTTTACTGGTGGCCAACCCCAGCTCCCAGTTTATCCCCAGTGGTTTTACACAGATTGGAATCAGTTTTCCAGGCAGGGAACTCGAGTCCTGAAGCCACCTGGTTCCTCTCCAACTTTGTCCTTATAAATCACACAAAAGTAACTCATTTATGCAACTTGGAGATTAATATATCTATGTAAAAATCCAAGCACAACCACCCACAATAAGGTGTATGTCAGTTAAATCCTGTTTCTTCATGTCTCTAGCTTGAGAAAACAATTTTCCACACTGCTCTGTCTCACTGCAGCCTGGCTTATGCATTTCTCCACAAAATTACATGGATAAAACCTTTGTAGCCAAAAGGGTTTTGTCTCCGAATTAAGTACTTGCAGTATAATTTCAGTATCTCCTTTTATAGAAAATACCTAATTAGAGTGAATTACTGCCAATCTGAATTCCTCTAGAAGCATTTATGCTTTTCAGCTTGTGTAGAAGGGGTGAAAAGCAAATCCCATGGTTTGGGATAAGGTTTTTTACCAGCACATAAGGCAGAACAGATCTCATATTGCCCCCCTCTGAGTACCACTGGTGGTCTGTAGGAATCACTCCTGTGCATGTTTTACACTCCAAGTGTAAATGATGATTTCTAACCTCTCCTTAACCCAAATAAAGCAATAAAACCTCCATCAGCTCCCCTGTAAAATGGTTCTGACACACAAACTGCTGTCTCCAAAGGACAGCTCCTGAGCATTCTGTTCTTGACTCACTGCAGCAAACATTATGGACCAAATCAGGCTAAGCTTAATGTAAATGTTGCATGGGTCTCAAATAGGGAGATATTGTAGCTGCAGATGTGCTAAATTAAACCTTTATTAACTTGTCATTTTCCATTTATCAAGAGAGAAACAATTTCACATGAGGCATGAGCTTGTTTCTAATCATTTTATATTTTCTGTTCCTTCCTGCCCCTTACACCAAGCAAACAATCAGTCTGCCAAGGATGCAGAAACAAAGCCACCTTACAGTATTTCCTTTTTTTTCCTCTCTGTCTTTGCAGTTTTTCCTGCTGGGATTCTCCAGCCCCCCTTCTTCAGCAAACACCAGCCCCAGGCCCTGAACTTTGGAGGGATTGGGATGGTGATTGGGCATGAGATCACTCACGGGTTCGATGACAATGGTGAGGAGATGACTAAAAAAATGTTATTATTTCAGCTAAAACTCGTGGCAAGGCAGGAATTAAAGTGCTTGGGGACTGAAGATCCCTGCACAGTCACATCTAGCTCAGCAATAGGAGCACACTGGGAACACTCTGTGGAAGGTTTTGTAGGGAATGTTTCCTGCAAATGTTAAAATCAAATTGAGGCAATGACAATTCTCAGGGGAAAAAATGTTGTTTTTACAGCATCGTTTCAGAAGCACAAAGCAAGCAGATCTATGGGCTCCTGAATACAGTGAAACCTGTGAACATTTTTGGCATAAAACAAATGTCAGTAGTGTCTTGAAATTCCAGGAGACTTTGTTTTTCAACACAAATGCTTAAATAAATTGACTTTTTAAACTTTCTCAAATGCATGTAAAAGAATTTGGGGGAAAAGCTCACTTCTGACTCTACAAGTCAGGAGTTTCTTCCACATGGGTTTTCTTCAGGCTGTTTTTTTAATGCTCAGTAAGTTTGTGCAGATGTCACATAAACACACAACACAGCCTCAGAAACTGAATTCTAGAGCAAAGAAAAGCCTTGTTCTATCCAGAGAGCCAAGAACACAAACTCCAGAACTGCAATTCCAGCTTTTAATTCTCTATAAACCTGAGTTTTGTCATGTGGCCACAGAGACCAGCACCTCAGACACCTCAGAGGTGAGGGAAGGTTCTGTTTTGTACACAGTATCTGCAAAATCCATTTGGAAATAAAACCAGGCCTTGGAGCTGTGGCTGAAGTCAGGGCTGCTGCCTGAACAGGAAATCAGAGAATAATGAGAGCACAATTCCATTCCCTTGTGACAAAGAGAATAGACTGTGCCCAAAATATTTCTGAGCATGTAAATTCAAGGAGGAAAGAGGAAGGGGGTGCAGCTCCAACATCCCAGGTGCTACACTGGAAGAGTGGTGGCTTCAAAATCTCCCTCCAAACTTTCCTTTTATCCCTGGGTTTTCCTGCAGGTAGGAATTTTGACAAAGATGGGAACATGCTGGACTGGTGGAGCAACTTCTCAGCGCTGCATTTCAAGGAGCAGTCCCTGTGCATGGTGCACCAGTATGGGAACTACACCTGGGAGCTGGCTGGGGGTCAGAATGTGAGTAACAACCACGGGCACAGCTCTGGGTTTGTACAAAAATTACTTTAACAGGGGATCCCTATGGGGCATCAGCACAAAGCTCAGATACTACAGTTCTGGGAGCAAGGCAAAAGGGTTGTGATAAACTGGGGATATTGGTGGCCCAGAAAGCCCAGGGTCTGTGTGCAGTGATGTTCTGTCCAGCTGCAGACCAAGTTCTGTGTTATATTTGTGAGTGTTCTCTTCCAATCTTTACTTTTATTCTCTCCTTTCTTATCCCAGCACAAAGTCACTGCTTCCCTTTGCTCTAGGCTGTTGTATGACTGACCTGTGGTTCTTAGAGTTGCTGATTTTTACTGGCAATAGAGTAAATAAATGATTATTTTTACAGGTCAGTGGCATAAGCACATTAGGAGAAAATATTGCAGATAACGGAGGAGTCCGACAGGCTTATAAGGTAATCCTCAAACACCCCAAACATATCAGACATCCAGCAATGGGGGGACTTATTCTGTGCTAAAAAAATTGACAATTAATGTGTTATTAGCATATTCCAAAAGCTAAAGCCTCAGTTGTACACCTGGAAGCTCATGTGCCCATGGCTTGCTGCCATTCTTGCAGCCAGGAGCAGCCCAAAGGTGAGCTCAGGTGTGAGCAGGGAATGTTCCTCCCTACAGAGAACCCTGACAGATGTCACAGTAAAACCTTTTATCTTTGGTGTCTTGAGTATGGTGATAAGGGTGTTTACAGAACATCCTGAATTTTCAGAAATCTAAATTCCAGCCCTAAGGGACACCATTCCAATTAATTACTTCATTAGGATTGTTCTAAAAGCCATCACAGACGTGGAGGAGCAGTGTGGGGTGACACAAACTGCCTGCACAAGGAATCCATGGATGTTCTGTGGTGCTGGATCTCTTTTTACCCTCAGCTCTCCCTTTTGTTTCATGCTTTGGGACTCTCTCAGCACCTGAGAAGCTGCAGAAACAGAATGTTGGGAATTAACCAGCGTGAGGGCACATTAACTTGTCTCCATCATGTCAATATATCTAAAAAAAGCAAATTGGCCAATTAATGTGTAACAATAACAGGTAATGGATTTAACATTGAGCAAGGTTGTTATCTGCTATTTAATGAGCAGTTACCTGAAGACAGAAAAATCATCACTATAGAGAAGCAGAGGAGATTTAACACTTTATTTCCAGATACAAATTCCTGTAGAAAGAGTCCATGAAGTCAGCAGTGCTTGTGCTGACAGATTTTTCATAAAATTCTCTGCACTGTTTGTATTAGAGAGAGAAAATTTATACAAATACAGAATTAAACATGTTGGTTAATGCATGTGGTGACTAAAACCCCTCCTCCCAAAACAACATTCAAAATCCACCTGCTGCTGCTCCTCTGAATTGATCTGTGATCATTTCCAGGCCTACTTGAAGTGGCTGGAACGGGAAGGGAAGGAGCCAAAGCTGCCTGGGCTGAACCTGTCCCACAAACAGCTTTTCTTCCTCAACTTTGCCCAGGTGAGAACACACAGGGTTGTGCCCCAGGCCCTTGGACTTTGCTGGAGGAAACACCTTGGGGGAAATCAAGGGCAGATAGATCTGTCCCAGAGCACCAGATCTTGATCCAAGACCTTGATAAAACAAAAACTAATTAGTAAATAATTGCATCTATTCTGCCTCTCTATAACACATACCCCAATGATATCATAGCACACTGGGGTGGTTCTTAGCAAAGCCACTGAGAGGGTTCCCACATGAATTCCCTTTAATGCTGACCCACTAATGATGAATCTCCCTGCCCAGGTTTGGTGTGGTTCCTACAGACCAGAATATGCCAGCCAGTCCATAAAGACAGATGTTCACAGCCCTCTGAAGTACAGGTGGGTTTTACTCATTTACTAACTCACAACTCACTGCATTCAACCTTGCACCATGACAGCACAGAAGGAGGCTCTGATAACACACAAGATAACTCCTGAATGATTTCCAGATTTTCTCCCATGGCTTGTAGGACCCTGCTGGAGAGCAGGTACTTATATTTGACCTGGTGAATTTGCCAATCCATAGAGGATGGAGCAGGACCAAACCCACTCTGCTCTGGCATTCCATTGCTCATATTACCTATATTTCCTAAAGCATCCCATATTTTGAACTGCAATCTATTTCTGAAGCTCTAACCCACTTTCTGCTCCCCAGAACAGCAATTTCCATGTGAATGAGTCCCTTCTCTTTGTTTAGGGTGATGGGCTCGTTGCAGAACTTTGAAGCCTTCTCCGAGGTGTTCCACTGTAAGAAGGGCACGGCCATGCACCCCGCGGGGAAGTGCCGGGTGTGGTAACCCAGGATGGGACGCTCTGGTGACACCACAAACAGCTGGTGGCAGGGATGTGCCCGGTGTTCTGTGCTCAGCCACAGCCAGGGCTGCAGGGCAGCTGCTGCAGTGAGCCAAGGAAGCACTGAGCTCTCCCAGTGCCCCTGGGGAGCACACAGGGATCCCGGGGATGCCAGGGATGGATCCCGGGGCTGTGCCAGAGCCCACGCTGTGCTCCCAGGCACGACGACTGTTTCCAATGACATCCTGACTGTTACTAGGACACTGCATCAGGGTTACAAGGACTAATTCTTACACGAAAACAAAACCAACAAGCCGCCACGAATCTATTTTTCAGAAAGGAATAATAATTTTAATATATCGGCTCCTCTTTCTGGAGCTCAGCGATGCTGTCTGAGATGTTCCACTGCTCTGTTTCCAGTGTTCTGGTTCTGTTTCTGGTGCATTCTTCCCCAGATCAGGTTAAAGCTGGTGTAAACTCTCGTGCTGTCTGTGCCCCCTGCACTTTGATCACTGCTTTGTTGTCATGGATTGCTATTTGTCGTGACATGTCACACGGTGAGCTCTATGTAAAGACGCCTGTCGCACTCTCCTCCTGCACTTGAGTTCCTCTGCTCCAAAGAATCCCCTTCAGGTGAGGCATCACTACAATTATCACATTTTAAGAGTACAAATTCTGTCTTTATGGTTAAATTACAGGGTCCCACCCTTCAGAGATATATTTAAAATGATGCTTATTCTTGTAGAAAGTGTATAAAATACCTTTTGCCAAATAGCAGACATGTATCCATGGAAACAATTAAGCTGGTTTTAATCCTGTGCCTTTTTATTTTGCCATAGGCTATTTTTCAGTATTTACACTTGAAAATGTAACATGTATTAATTTTTAATAAAATTTAAAATTAAAAAAATATCATGGTGGTAAATTCAGCAAGGATTTCCCTATGGAGAGGTATGGGGGGTTTTCTTTGGTAAGCATCCTACTATAATGAGAAATTTTTAAACTTCCAACATTAAATAGTGAGTTTTGAGTATTATTCCAGCTAATGCTTTTCTTTCTAGCACAGGAATCACTTGACAGCAAGGCAGTGTGACTCTACAGAATCACTGAGCCCTGGAGATGGGCCATTAAAGGTTCTGGCACATGCAACTATTAAAGAAAGGGATAATTAAATTGTGCCTGGGAGGGTTAATTCCAAGTAACCATCACAGCCCATGGAAGTTACTCTATTTTTTCATGTGAGTTTATCCCATCTCCCACCTGCAGAACACTTCCCAGCTGCCAGTTTGTGTCAGTGCCAAGTGCACAAGCTCCAACCTCTCCTTACAGCCCCGTGATCCTGGTGCTGTGCCCACGCACTGGAGATAAGAGACGAGCTCCAAATCCCCAGGAAATGGCTCTGAACTCCTGCTGACCACTGAGTTACCTTTCCACAATGACAAAATGCTTCTTCCCTGTGGGCAGTTCTGCACCCAGAGGTGTTTTGCTGCACTTTAGACTCGTAGTCAATGAAGCCTCAGAGAAGCTTTGTTACATATTTAGGAAAAGAAGGAAGATCCTGATGTTTCCCGGGAGGAATCCGCAGCCTTTCCCTCTCCCATGCTGCCACCTGGTGACAAATCCTGCTCCAGCTCCTGAAAGACCAAAACTCACATCCAACAGGAGCAATTTTCAGACTCTATCCAGCCACAGTTGGTGCAGACATCAAACCCTGCAAAAAAAAGTCATTTTTAGTTGGTAGATTGCTGATACTGGTTGATGCTGCACATCCACAGGGATGCTCTTCCAGACTAATCCTTTTCCTTAAGGTAAAGCCAGCAGCCACATAACTCAGGGTTTTCCCTTCTGCAGGTACCAGGAAAGTTCTTTCACAGAGAGAATGTGTTTTCTTTAGTAAAAACTTTATTTTTAGACACAGTTGACACAGAAGATATTAACTTTTTTAACTAAAAGCTACACGGTTCTTGCTGTGAACAATTTATTTTCCCAGCAATATCTTCTTTTCTCCTAAAAACTGAAAAATCTGTACAAAAATGCATTCGGAAACTGCGTTGTGTATTATGCAGAACGTTTAAAATGGAGGAGATTAAAAAAAAAAAAAAAAAACAGTTTTTCCCACCAACAAGCAATAGTGGAATAATTAATGCATACCAAGTGTCAACTGTCCATGGGGAAAGAAGAAAAGTCCAGGCATTCCACACAGCCCAGTGCTCCTGAAGGGGATGTAAAAGGGAAGAGCTTTCCAGCCCCTGACACCACTCCCAGTGCCTTGATCACTCAGCTATTGCAGACTTTGATGCTTCACAAGATGCCACTGGGCTATTTCATTAACTCCTTTGCAAATCCTCCTTTTCATTTTCGAGCTGCTTTTCTCTTCATGACAATTTAGGGGGGAAAAAAGGGGTTGTGCTTGGTTTTTTAACCATCCCCATTGTCTGTCACAGTTCAAACAATGTCTAATTCAGGCCTGGTTTCTTTGGGTTCAGCACCAACTTCCTGCACAGGAGCAGTTGTTTGATCCCTTTTCTCCTCATTAACATCAGAACATCTCCGTGCTGTTCATGACACTCAAAGGAAAACACAGAGTATGAAGAGTCAGCTTTTATCAGCTTTTATCAGCAAATCCTACTCTTTCTACTAACAGCCAGGCTTCTACTTCTCTCTTAAGGGCAAGAACCACTGTTGGGTCAGTCTCAAATCAGGTTTTAATGTATTACCCAAAAAGAGAGATACCTCTGACTCCTGCACTGCTGCAAAGGGAAGGAAACAGTCCCACCAACAAGCAGTGAGAGGAATTTTCAGCTGAAGAGCTAAGATCATTCTTCAGGATATTATTATAAAACCACCCATTTACAGTCATGTTCTTCATACTCAGAGGGCACATAACTTTTCCTCCTTTGCCAGATATCTGTGAGGGCAGCTGCAGCAGCCAGCAGAACCACAGAGAGAAGGATTGCCATGGCTGCTGCCAGAGGTAGAGCTGGGGAAGTGTTCTGCTCCTCAGGTGTGATGTGAGAAAAGAAGGAGTTGTGGTGTTAGAACCTGCCAGTGGAACTGCTGCCCTGTTTCTCACATCTCACCTCCCCAAGGGTCTTCCTGAATTAGTGGGTAATCCAAGTGGGAGCTGGCTCTTACCTCTTTGCTTTAATGCTTTTAAGTGCAAAATTATTCTCCTCAGAAGCAAACTACTGCCAGTTCTACTCTAGATAAGGGATGTGTCACCTGAAACCCAGGTACCAGTAGTGTACTGCTCCCCATGGCTCCAGATCCAGCTCTGCTGGAGACACCCTGAGAGCCTCCCATGCATGGATGAGAGGTTGCAGACTAAATTTGTCATGTCAATGAGCTTATAAAGAGAGGAGTTCAGCCAAGAGTAGGAACAGGATTCCACACTCAGAGCTTTACTGGGAGGAGGATGCTGCTGTTTGGAAGAGACCAAAATGCAGACCCAACAGCCTCACTCACCCAAAAGGAATCAGAGTTGCTTCCTGCAGTGGGGTGCAGGTCTCAGACATGCAGGTTGTGGTGGAGGTGCCAAGAGGACAAACTTCACACACATTATCCTTGGGGTTTGTGGCTAGTAAGGAGAAGCCCACAGGATTTCTCTCTGCACCTCTGGCTAAGGAGAGTTCAGCACAGTCTTTGTGACCCAGTGATTCCTGCAGAGACCCTTCACCACAGGCAGCAGCTCACACACTTCTGCCTTTCATGCAGGTAAAAAGCATCAAATGTTCTTGGCTACATCACACTCGGTGCCCAGGGGGCAGAGCCAGTGCTCCAACAGCGTGACCAACACCTCTGTGAGGACACAAGGACTGGGTTACACCACAAAAAACGAGTCCCTGAGGCCAGTTCCTCATGGCCTCTGAGGTGGTTTCCCCTCACAGCAACTGAGGTTTCCCCTCACGGTCCATGAGGCAGGTCCTTCATGGCCATAGAGGTGCTTCCCTCATGCCACTGAGGTGGGACCCTCATGGTCCATGAGGCAGGTCCTTCATGGCCACTGAGGTGATTCCCTCATGCCACCGAGGCAGGACCCTCATGGCCACTGAGATGGGTCCTTCATGCCACCAAGGTCATTCCCTCATGCCTCCAAGGTGGGTCCTTCATGGCCACCAAGGTGATTCCCTCATGGCCACTGAGGCAGGACCCTCATGACCACCAAGGCAGGTCCTTCATGGCCACCAAAGTGGTTCCCTCATGCCACCAAGGTCACTCCCTCATGCCACCGAGGCAGGTCCCTCATGGCCACTGAGGTGGGACCCTCATGGCCACTGAGGCAGATCCTTCATGGCCACTGAGGCAGGTCCTTCATGGCCACCAAGGTCACTCCCTCATGGCCACCAAGGCAGGTCCTTCATGGCCACCAAAGTGGTTCCCTCATGCCACCAAGGTCACTCCCTCACGCCACCGAGGCAGGGCCCTCATGGCCACTGAGGTGGGGCCCTCATGGCCACTGAGGCAGGTCCTTCATGGCCACTGAGGTAGGTCCTTCACGGCCACCGAGGTCATTACTTCATGGCCACCAAGGTCACTCCCTCATGGCCACCAAGGTCACTCCCTCATGCCACCGAGGCAGGTCCCTCATGGCCACCAAGATGGGGCCCTCACACCACCAAGGCCATTCCCTCACAGCTGTCAAGGTGGTTCCCTCACAGCCATCAAGGTGATTCCCTCATGGCTACCAACGTGGCTTCTTCAGGCCACAGAGGTGGGACCCTCATGGCAATCCAGGCTGCTCCTTCACAGTCCCTGGTTGTCCCCACTCGTCATCCTCATGGTGTCCCGGCAGGGGTCCCTGCAGGACACCACAGTGAAAGCAAAAGCAGGCATGGAGGAAGGGGAAGGGGAAGGGGAAGGGGAAGGGGAAGGGGAAGGGGAAGGGAAAGGGAAAGGGAAAGGGAAAGGGAAAGGGAAAGGGAAAGGGAAAGGGAAAGGGAAAGGGAAAGGGAAAGGGAAAGGGAAAGGGAAAGGGAAAGGGAAAGGGAAGTTGCCGGACTGTGCCGCTCAGATTCCCTCAGCGCTTCCCGCCCTCCCAACCGGGCACAGCGGGGAAGGCCTTGGCAGAGAGAGAGCTAGGCCCAAAGTCAGTAAAATACCTCAAATTGTGCCCAAGCAGCCCCTCAAAGCCTGAGATACTCCTGAGATCCTGGGAAACCAACTCCTCAAAGCCTGACAAATCTCTCAAATTGTGTCAAACCCCTCAAAACCTGACAAACTCTTCAAAGCCTGACAAACTCCTCAAATGGTGTCAAACCCCTCAAAACCCGACAAACTCTTCAAAGCCTGACAAACCACTCAAATTATGGCAAACCCCTCAAAACCCGACAAACTCTTCAAAGCCTGACAAACCACTCAAATTATGGCAAACCCCTCAAAACCCGACAAACTCTTCAAAGCCTGACAAACCACTCAAATTATGGCAAACCCCTCAAAGCCTGACAAACCCCTCAAATCCTGTCAAGCCAACCCCTCAAAACCTGGCAAAGCAAGCCCTCAAAACCTGGTACAAACCAACCCCTCAAATTCTGGTGGAAACCCCTCTAAATCTGGCACAAACCCACCCTCAAAACTCAGTTTAGGTGGCTAACTTTGTGAGCAAATGGTGTGGAAGGAGGACTCAGGTTCTGGGCAGGTGCAGGACATTGCTGCTCAGATGAGAGGTTTTGGGACAGGAGGGGCAGTGACTGAGGATTCTGCAGGAATCTGTGTGACAGGAGAACTCCTTTGAGGTTTGGGGTGACTTACACGGTGGGAATAACGAGAATATAGAGAGTAAACATGAATGAGAGTTCCTTGAGCTTTAACATTTCTTCAGAATGACTTAACCTTTCTCAGGGGTGCAAGTGGCTGCACATCCTTCAGATGGAGAGACCCACACAGAAGTTGCACACAAATGCATTTTATTGCTCTCTACACACACAGAGACGCATACACAGTATGCAGGTGAGCCATAGGGCAGTCCCAGCACTGGGAGAAACACCATCCACCAGGAATTCAACCACTCAATACAGATAAAAATCATTATTATAATGAAAATGCTAAAAAAGCATAGCTTACACCCAGAATGTATAACATTGACAAATCAAGCCTGTTACCTACTACTTTTCTTTAACATAAAGCAATAACATACTCTTTTTCTAAATTGAAAAAAATCATCAAATAGTAGAAATATTCCACATAGTTTCCTAACTCCTGGTCATCCCTCACACTGTATATACAGGACTATGGAAGGGCCATGGGGGAGAAATCCAAACCAAAACCAAAACTGTTTTTTGATACTGCACAACAGATAAGCAAACAGAAGGTAATTTTTTAACCAAGTGTGTATAAACCAAAGGGAATAAATTTATCCTCCGGAGTGACTGAGCCAACCAGAGTTGTCAGTCAAGCCAGAGCAAAGCTGATGGCTCTTACTGGGAATATTAGAGAAAATCTCCTACAGCAATTCCTGTCCATCAAAACTGTAACATTTACAAACACCCTCCTTCATTCTGAAGACGTTGCCCCTGCCCGGGCAGCACTGCACCAGTGCCTACACAACTTCAACACTAAACAGAACACCTCAGCTTTTGCCAGAGGATCCCAAAAAACGTCAAAAGCATGGCATTCTCTCGTACATAAATAAAACACGGGGGGAAATAAAATTCCCTACAGGAGAGAGGATCAGAGCTGGACTATCAGATGCAGCCAGATCCTTCCTCTGGACTGTCACGGGTCAGTGCAGTGAGGACTCCCCAGGTTACCAGGGCCTCCAGAGAGGGCTGCTGTCCTTTGGAGACACTTGTTTCAGGGCACTGGCATTCCCAGGGGAGAAGGACACCTCTGGAGCAGCTGTCTGGCTCTTCTGGAAGTGGCTTAAAAGTTTGGTCTGTGTTTCAGTTCGGACTTTGTGGAGAGAGAGGAAATAGAAAGCTTCTTGCAAACACCTGGAGTAGCCCTCTCTGTAGTCAAACTGGGAGCTTTTATGGAAGGATCCTGCAGCTGGAGAAGGGAAGAAAAGAGGGAGAGGGAAGAAAGAATGGTTTAGAACAGCTGTTCATGATTTGAGGTCCATACAACGGTCACAAATTTGCGGTAAAACGGAGACTGAAAGAAAACTCAATACTTACTCTTCATCTGCAGCTGGCTCTGCTGCTTCAGGTAGCTGACAGTCATCTCCAGGATGTCAGCTTTCTCCAGCTTGGAGTTGGGCTGGTGCCTCTGGAACTCCTTCTCCAGGAGCATTTTCAGCTGCTCAATGCTGCTGTTAATCCGGTCCCGGCGCATTTTCTCCACCACCGGCTTCCTCAGCTGTAAAAAGCAAAGAAAAAAGACCTGTTATTAAAGGATCCTCTCCCTGACACTCCTCAGGGCTGTTTGCTGCCCACTGCTGCTCCTAAACAGAGAGAGGCAAGGTCTCACTGGTGTAAACCGCTCTGCTGTGCCTGCACTTACTTTATTTTTCTCTTTTGGTGTCAGCAGGTTGTCGGGCTCCAAGAAAACGGTGCTGGGAGCCATCTGTCCTGAGCAGAGAGGTCTTGGAGTGGAATCCAGGAGAAACGTGTTGCTGGAAGCTGCGTGTGCCTGGATATTTATACTGTCCGAGCTCGGGGCGAGTGTGTGGGTCTGCGGCTCGGTGGCGTTTCCCACACTCGCCAGCCAATCCGGACCATGGGCAGCACAATGGGAGAAGCAGCTATTCTTGCATGCTCCAGTGGCGGTGAATAGCCCGCGGATAATGACCTTCTCCCAGATGAGCAGGTGGGGAGTGTGTGCTCCCTGAAAGGCTGGGATCGGAGTTACATGTCCGGAGCTGGGAAAGAGCTGCCCTGCTACGGGAAAGGCTGCTGACTAATGCCGCGGATCAATCGCATTCCAGGGGCAGCCCGGGGCTCACAGGCGGGAGGAAGAGGAGGATGAGGATGAGGATGAGGATGAGGAGGATGGAAGATGAGGAGGAGGAGGATGAGGATGAGGATGAGGATGAGGATGAGGAGGAGGAGGATGAGGATGAGGATGAGGAGGATGAGGAGGAGGAGGAGGAGGAGGAGGAGGAGGAGGATGAGGATGAGGATGAGGATGAGGATGAGGATGAGGAGAATGAGGAGGATGAGGAGGATGAGGAGGAGGAGGAGGATGAGGATGAGGAGGAGGATGAGGAGGAGGATGAGGATGAGGAGAATGAGGAGGATGAGGAGGATGAGGAGGAGGAGGAGGATGAGGATGAGGAGGAGGATGAGGAGGAGGATGAGGATGAGGAGGATGAGGATGAGGACGAGGACGAGGATGAGGATGAGGATGAGGATGAGGATGAGGATGAGGAGGATGGAAGATGAGGAGGATGAGGATGAGGATGAGGATGAGGATGAGGATGAGGATGAGGATGAGGATGAGGAGGATGAGGATGAGGAGGATGAGGAGGAGGAGGATGAGGATGAGGAGGAGGAGGAGGAGGATGAGGATGAGGATGAGGATGAGGATGAGGATGAGGAGGATGAGGATGAGGATGAGGAGGATGAGGATGAGGAGGATGAGGATGAGGAGGAGGAGGAGGACGAGGATGAGGATGAGGATGAGGATGAGGATGAGGATGAGGATGAGGATGAGGAGAATGAGGAGGATGAGGAGGAGGAGGAGGAGGAGGAGGATGAGGATGAGGAGGAGGATGAGGATGAGGATGAGGATGAGGAGGATGAGGATGAGGACGAGGACGAGAATGAGGATGAGGATGAGGATGAGGATGAGGATGTCAGCTGCCCGTAATGCCGCTCCCGGGAGCGTGCCCAGGCACACGCTGCAGCAGGCACAAGGCACACGCCAGCAATTCCTCACACCCACTAACCTGCTTCCCACACTGAGCCACCTGTGGCTGTCCCACAGGTGCCTCCGGCATCAACTTTGCCCGTGGGAAGCAGAAAACAGCTTTCCCACTTTGATTCACTGCAAATATAAACATTTAATTTTAAGTGCACGCAATTATTGAAAATATTTTCTGGTTTGATCCTTGTTCCCTTCCCTCAGTACTTTATGCAACCCTTTAGAAAAGTCTGAAGCCAAGTCATAAGCACTTTATGTTTCTCTTTCCAAATACCTGCAAGACAAATACCTGTGGAGAAGCGCCTTGGGATTGTTTCAGGATCAGTTCAGTATCACATGCTGCCTCTTACTTCCTCCCTAAAACACATTTTGCTCTAATTGTTTTCATTTGGTCTATAAACTAAAGGAAAATTGGGTGCAGAAGAGATTTATATCCTCATAAACTTATTAGAAATCAAATTCCTGATTCCTCATTATTCTCCCCTGGGCCAGTTGCTGTGTTTGATGCACAGCTTGTGCTCAGGAGGTGCCTGCAGTTGGGAGAGCTGACAGTCTCTGATAAAAACACAGCCAGGGATTCCTGCTGGAAAACTTGAACCAGATCTGCCAGCAACTTATCCATCAAGTAATGTCAGGGCTTATGTTTGTGGAGCTCTTACTGTAGTGAGTAAACACCAGTTGTATTCACAGCAATATATGTGTAGGTGTGCTCACCTTTGAATTAATGTGTGTGTGGTCACACACAGCCTTTAATGCGAACACACACCCCCAGAGCACGGGGGCACATTTCTCTCTCACTCTGCAGCTCATTATTGGTGCACCAGGTAAGGCTTCAATGACCTCTTCCAGGCTCTGCTTTTCCATCGCTATTGTGCTGCCCTGAATGGGCTCCCTTCTCTCGGCACAGAGCAGCAGCTGTTGAGCTCCGGGTCTTTTATGTCAAGTTGTGGGAAAGCTTTTGTGACACTGTTTCACATGTTCTCCTCAAAGCCTGTGGATTATCTCTGAGCCCATGTAACGCCACCTCTGAAACCAATCCTGCCCTCTGCGCATCCCTCTCGGGGAGATTCCCTGAAACAGAAACTCCAGAGCTGGGACTCGTTTCTCCAGCTCATTAATTGAGCACACGAAGAAAAAAAGTGCCAGTCCTGTGATGGGCAGAGCAGTTTTGCTATAGTGACAATTGCTGTTTCCCTCTTGCTGCTTTCCTCTGATTCTCCACTCAACAACCAGATAAAAATTACAATAATTCCATGGGAGCAGTCACGCCAACCTCACCCTCCTCGCTCTTGGGAGTGGTTGTGCTCTCAGTCAAGAGCAGTGCTCAGAATTTCCTCTCCACCAGCATCCAAACTGACCCAGAGACTGCACCCGAGGAGGCTGAATGCAAAATAATCTTCTGTAGCATTCCACTTTTGCTGGCAAGGCTGGAAGCCCTACACACTTAAACTGGGTGTGATAATAAGAATTACAATATTCAATGTATTATTCCCTAGATGGGAAATCCATTGAGGTTCCTACATCCTCACTCTGTGTCACACATAAATTTTAAAGAATTGGAAATAAAAACTGGTATTTAAAACAGTTTTTTTTTTTATTTTCTCTTTGGTTGCACAAGCTCTGAGGGGAAGAATTAGCCAGTTACTCACTGAGTTGGAAGATTTACTCAAAATAAATGCTCAATTACCCAAAATAGATGCTCTTCTTTGGCTGGAAACCCTAAAGAAAGTGGTAACAAAAATTCCTCTCTATTATGAAGTCCGAAGAACCTGTGGACTTTACACTAAGAAGAATAAATTGGAATTACACATCTCCTACTCCAAACACACACACTACTGAACAGAAAGCTCATTAAGACCTCAAAACACTGGATCTGGATGTTTGAAACAGGACATCAACAACAGCTTTGCCCCAGAATCCCTGCCAGATGTTACCCCTTTAGAAAACCTGAAGGATGCTGCTGCTTTCCCAAGTCTGGAGGGATGCTCCCTGCTCCCACTGCTTCCCTCCCAGTCCCTGCTGCCCAGATGGCCTTTTGGGAGCAGGGTTTCCCACTGAACACAAAGCAGAGCCAAGCACCGTTGCTAATGTGGTTTGTAGTCGGGCACACTTCCTTTGTGGCAGGAGGGAATATGGTTAAGGAATGGTGTGGGAAACTCTGGAGTGCACAAACTTCCACAGCCGTGTGTTAGTAAGTCATTCAGAAAGGGGAGCAGGGCCACAGATGAACTGGGAGCAGGAAAGGCAGCAAAATGTGGAATATTTAGTCAGTCCCAAGTCCTGCAGAGCGTCCTGAGGTGGAAAATAAAATGGGTCCAATCCCAAGGGTCTTATTCTGGAGTACACAGACTTCCACAGCCATGTGTTAGTAAGTCATTCAGAAAGGGGAGCCAGAGATGAACTGGGAGCAGGAAAGGCAGCAAAATGTTGGATATTTAGTCAGTCCTGAGTCCTGCAGAGCGTCCTGAGTTGGAAAATAAAATGGGTCCAATCCCAAGGGTCTTATTGGGATCCACACTGAGGCCAACAGAGAATTTGGACTCCAAGATTTGCTCTGCGGATTTCCTACCTCTGGAGCTATTCCTGATCTCTGTAAATGTGTAAATACAAATGATCTTCATGACTACCTCAGAATTTATCAAAATCTAATCAAAATTTGAATTTCCTGCTGCTGAGTACCAAAACGAGAATTGGGTCTGTTGTTTCCCATTTCTTTCATCTGCCTAGCTTTTAAGAAAACTGAATTTTCTTACAAGCCAGGCTCAGCTCCCATAACTCCACATGGGTCGTACAAAATTCTCGTGGTTCACAGGAGTTGCTGCATTTCCTGGGACATATTGCACAGACTGAGGAGTAAAGAGGCAAACAGGAGATGTGGCTCAGAATTCCCAGTGCAATCTAATCCACCTCTGCCACCTCCAGTGGGACGATTGGCTTTGGCCTGACAGGTGGATGAGCAGGGCTCTGCTCTGCAGCTCCTTTTCTTGTCATTGCCTCCCAACCCTCCCCTGCATTTCCTCACTGTCCTTCCCTCTCATACTGCTTGGCTGGTGCAATTTCTATCTGCCTGCACAGCTTCCTTCCCCATTTTTTTTTTTCCTTTTTCCTCGTGGCTTACTTTCCCTCCATGCAGGTTTTATAATCTGATTTTTCGATCTGTCACTCCTTTCCCCCCCTGCCTGTCACAGGCAGATGTGGTTTGAGGACAGGGGTGTCTCAGAGCCCCGCAGCCGTGGTGAGTGTGGAGTTCCCTCCAGTTTCCCACACCGCTCTCCCATTCAGGGCATTCAGGCACAGGATAAAGGAAGTGTGCCATGCTACAAGCTGAATTAGAAATGGTGTTTGACTTCCTTTTGTACTCCACAGAAACCTTGCTCTGGGCAGACCATCTGCATAGCCCTCACCGTGGAGAAAACCATTGATCAAGGCCTGTCAGCCCAGCTGGGGGAACTTGGGAAAGTAATTCCTTGTGCCACTTCAGTTCTTTAGGGCTTAACATCTGGCTGGAGGGGGAGGCGACAGTTGATGGTTTAACAGTCTTGCTTCCTTTCAAGTTTGGGATGCTGTTTTGATCCCAGATAAGCCTTTCTGAAATCCTGATTTTAATAACATGGAAAGCATCCAGAAGAGTAGGAATAATGCACTGGCTTTGCATTTTCAAAGTGCTTTACAAATACCAGCTAATGAATTCTCAGCGACCTCCTCTGTGGGTGAGGATGTATTATTAGCAGTGTTTTACAAAGGCGGGAAAATGAGGCTGAGAGGAGAAAACCAAGATTTCAAGATTTCAAACAGCCTACAGGTCGCAGGTTTCTATGGCCAAGAGGCTCTTTGAGACATCTGGTTTGCAAAAATGCTCAGCACCCGCTTTTGTTTTAATTAGCTTTGGCATCTCTGAATGGGGCCAGCTCGGCCAGCTCGTTTGCTTGTGGGAGGACTTGGATTTCCAGGCTGGACCACACTCACAGCCATGCACCACCCAGATAAGCAGATACCAAAGTTCTTCTTTGCCCTCTAGTTCAGCAGTGGGGTTTCAGAATGATATTTAGTATTATTTTTCTAAGCCCATGAAATGGCTGAAAAAAGAAGATGCCCCAATCAAACCAAAATAACTCCATCTCTCCAGAAAGTAAATGAATTTTTCATTTGCTTGTTCTTACTCCTGCAGACCTGCAGCTGTGCTTAGTCCCTGAGCACGTCTGTCTGTCAGCACCATGGAATTCTGTTCAGCTGCTTCCCTGCAGGTATGGTTATCCTGGGATTGGAGCTCCTCAGGGAGGGGATGCAGTGTGCCCTGAATTCCATGGACCCCTGAGGGATGAGGGAATTTGACAGCATGTCTTGGCCTGTGGATGGAGATGGGGGCACCCATGGCCTGGCTGCTCTTGTGTGTGCCAGTCCTTTGCCTGGCTCAGGACCAGGTTATCCACCTCCTGAAAAAACCTTTTATTGGACACCATCTCTACATTCTGCTGCCAGCTGAGCGTGACAAAAATGTCTCCCAAACCCACCTGCCTGGCAGGGCAGCACCTCACAGGAGCCTCAGGCCACCTTTCCCAGACACATCCATTGTGCTCTGCAGCTGGTGACTGATGATGCCAAGCACAAAAAAATGGATTCCAGTGAGAGCTTACACCCCAAAACTCACCTCAAAACTCAGGCTGAGCTCAAGGGAAGGGGAGCAATCCACTGGAGTCAGCTTCAGGTTACAGACTTGTTCCCAAGGCAGGGACAATCAAACAAGGCTCAGGGGACGCCCAGGAAACCTGGGGCTCTTATCTCCCACCACTGCCCTCACTGGCCTCTGAGTGATTAAATATCTGCCCCATGCAGATGGGATTAATTGCTGCTCCTGTCAGGGGAGAGGTGCCTGCCCTCCTGTCTGCCATGGACACACCATTCCCCTCCTGTTAATGACAGTAAGTGTGTGCTGGGGCCAGAGCTCAGGAGCCACATTCCCTATTCCCAACCTGCTCTGCAGGATACCTGCTCCCTGCCAAAGTCTTGGCAGCACTGTTGCTGATTCCTGGGATTTTTATCAGGACACTCATAATACTTAGGGCCTTCAGCAGGACTTCATATCCAAGCCTCATAATTCTATAAAGAGAGAAAATTAATTTTGTCCATCCAAAGTCCAAATGCTCAGAAAAAATAAACACATATTTTTTTTAAAAAATCCATCAAAATGCTTTTATTTTTATTAGAAACATTAAATTGTTTTTGTCAAACATCTGGGATGTTCAGCCTGTTTCTTCATTCCTCAAAGCCCAGATTTTGACATTTGAAAGGCTGGCAGCACTGTCAGACCCACAGAGGTGCAGATCCCATTGTCAGAGCTGAATGCCAGTGCCTCCCAAAAAACCAACCAAAACCAAACAATGAGGGAAGTGCATGAACCCAGCAGCTTCTGTTTGCTGCCCTCAGTGCATTGTCAGTGACAGGAGTCCTTGGCCAGGGCAGGGGAGGTGATTGATGGGGAATTCCAGAGGATTTTCAGGGAGCTCCCAGTGAGCTCAGCACCATCCAGGACACTCAGGAGAAACCTCAAACCCAGCTGGCAGCACGTGGGAGACCCCTCAGCCCCATCCCAGAGCTGGGAGATCAGCAGCATTTCCAAAACCCCAGGTAAGTCAGCACTGAGTGCCACGAGCCCCAGGGAAGGAGCAGAAGGACAGGACCCATCCCGTGGGTGTTGATCCGGGTTTGGAAGGAGGAGGGTGATAAACACAGAACATGGTGGCTCCCGCCAAGCCTGCTCCCAGGGCAATGTGTTCCTTTGAGACATAATTGATTCCTGCCATCAGGCACCAGCCTGCTCTCCCCCAGGGTCAGCGCTTTCCCACATCCAACCCCATTATCCCACAGCCCATGCCTTTTGTACAACACACTCCAGCTATTCATGTGCAAAGCAGCTGTAATCCCCAGACCTTTCAGAGTCAATATACCAGGAAATAATAAATCCCTCTTGTGCACTCTTGAATATGCCAAGAGGTGACTTGTGGGAATTTCAGCTGGGCAGAAAAATAATAAATTCTCCTTAATTTTTAATTATTTGTGATACACACTGTAGAAGGGCTGTGTCATTGGGGCATGACTACTTGGAGGTCACCACACAAGCAGCTATAGAAATTGCTTTTGCCTCTAACAACCCTAAAAATGCAGATCAAGTTGTCTCAGATGTTTCTTAATGATCAAAGTCCACTTTCCTTCACTCTTGCACCTGGGAATGGCAGCATATTAAACATTCTGGTCTTGAACAAAAACTAATTAAAAAAGGTTAAATCTGTGAAGAATGTACTTTACAGTATTAAGACCCCTTTTTGAGTGGGCTCTGATGTCTCAAGGAGGCAAGATAATGCCATGTTAATGACATTTAATGGAATATTTCATACAATAGGTCTAATAACAACATAACCTTTTCCCCTGGAAGAGGCAGATTTCCCTCGACTCCCACTCCACTGGTTCACATGCAGATTTATGATTTCCCTGTGGGAACAGAAGCCAGTCCTGACTAACAAGTTTTATGTGGTTATTTCTTTATATATTGCCTTCCAGCCAAATGATTTTTATACTGTTTTCTGTGTAGAATGTCATGTCACTGAAAGATCCTGAGCAGAGCAGGACAGGCAGGATTAGGGTTAGGGTTGGGGTTAGGGGCAGGGTTGGGGTTGGAAGAAGGGATCTTCATCTGAGACACCACAGGAAGCAGTGGCTCCTCAATTAAGAACTGTCACAGGGTCATTAGGGCTCACCTCAAACAGGTTCCCTGTCTTTTCATACCCTGGCCAAGAACCTGCTGGGAAGAAGTGGTGAGAACATGAGGGTGATGAAGGGGTGTGCTAACACTGCAGGGATTTGTGGTGCTGAAATCTGTGAATCTCAGCCATTAGATCAGGTCCAGCAGTGACATACAGACCCAGCAGTTTACCAGGTTCATAATTTTAAATAGCACTCAGACATAGTTATTTCCCACTCAGGTGTGTTTTCCTGGGACACTGGCACAGCACATTCCCCATTAAACTGAGATCAGAGCTGGCTTCACCCTGACCTCCTCCTTTCCCCAGGGTAAAAAAGCTTTCCCAGCACTGCTTCAAACAGACAGGGAGAGAGGAAACCCCTCTGTAAGACAGGGAGAAGAGGCTCTCTCAGCATCCCCAGTGCTGCTGCTCCTCCTCTCTGCTCCCTGAGATGCTCCCAGGTGATGCCAGAAGAGCACAAGGGCCACATGAGCCCTGTCCCTGCCTCCCTCCACAGGCACAGGTCAGCTCCCAGTTCCAAGAGAGCTCTGTGGAAGAGCTCAGCACCACTCCCCCATTTCCCAGAAGAGCAAAGCAGAGCCCCAGGATAACCTCAGCTCAGCTCAGCATTCCTGCAGCCACCACTGCATGAACTGATGTCCCTGCCCCTTGTCACACGGATGCAGGAGAAGCCCCTGGATGCTGAAACGTGCCCATTTCTCTGAAAAAGCCACAGAGTTCATGGTGCCCCAACAGAAGCCCAGCTCCACAAAGGGGTTATTAGCGCCAGGCTGTGTGGGTTTGGATTTCTCTGCCTTTCCCATACTCTTCCCCCATTGATAACATTTCTTGCCGGGACAATAGAAGTGTGCCTTGCAACTCCTCCCGACATTAGTGACGGTGCTTGAGCCTGAATGATTTAAAGGGAAAGAATCCAACTCCCAAAAGACCATCTGGCTATCAGTTCTAATACAGCAATAAAGGTCAGGGCTTCTCAGGAGTTGGGAAAAAGATGGTTTTTGACACTGAAGAGTCTTCAACCAGCTTGGTCCATTCCTACCTGTCAGCTCCTGGCTGCAAGGTCCAGGCTGCCCTGCTAGGAAAGGGATAACTCGAGATCCCAGCTCCTGGAGGAAGGCCAGCCAGAGAACACAGGAAAACAGACCACACCTCATTAAAGCTGGCAGAAGCTGGGGCATGGTCTCTGAGCTGTGTCTTATTTTGTATCATAATCCTTTGACTGCTTCAAAGTGCTCATGAGATGTCTTGTCTCCTGGCTTTCCCACAACGCAGGGAATAAAGGGCTCCGAGGACAACATCTGCCCTTCACAAAGAGCTGAGTCCATTCAGGCTGCTACAATGAGTCCCACGTCCTGCCCATTGCAGTGACACCTCCCTCCTTCCTGTCAACTGCCCGAAACCCTCGGGCTTCATTGCAGCATTTCCAAGCCAGAAATTCTTTGGTTTCTTACCTCACTACACACTTCCCTCCTGGCTTGCCATGCCCAGATGCTCGGAGGAGGAGCACACCTCAAGCTGGACCCACACCTGGCAGGATGCAGCACTGCTTTCCCCAGGTAGCTTCTGGGTTACTTTTGGTGCTGCCTCAAAGGTTATACCCAAGCAGATATTTTTACTCACAACACAAAATCAGAACTGACCTCCAGTGCCCTGACAGCTTCGTTCTTTTTCTTGCCTTTATCACAAAAGAAATGGTTGGTTAATTCATCCTGGCATTTCCATGCAGATACAAGCAAGCAGCACATTTTCCAGATTTAAAAAATGGAGTGGGGATGACATGCTGAGGGTTACACAGCCAGACAGGTACATGGTGTCTGATATCTGACATTCAGAACACTCACCAGGGCCAGGCTGCAGCGAGGACAGGTCAGAACCCAGCATACCTGAAACCTCAGCAAGAAGCAGAACCGACCTCCCTGCTGGGGACCTCTGCTGCTAAATCCCATTCATGGCCCACCTCTGGTTTCCCAAGGCTTCCCAGGATTTTGGGTTGAGCCTCGTGCTATCCTCTAGCAGATCTTAACCTGAAAAAGCCTGTATGGAAGAGATAGATGAGAAAAAGGAAAAGCAGGAGTTACAGGGGTGACTGTGCATGGCCCAGCTCTGCTGGGAGGTGTGGGCTGTCCTTAGTGGGGACAGTGGGGCAGCAGGCTCACAGACCCTGGTGTGTTGTGGGGAAGAGCGAAAGAGGGGTACAATTCTCTAGTCATTCTCATTGTTGATCCAACAGCCATTTAGAAATGTCCTGCAAAGAAACCTGTGGTCACACTTCGGGTCACCCATTAAAGTGCGATGACTGGATGGACACACACACACAGACAGAGCTTCCCCAGGCTCTGGGAAGGGCAGAGATGTCCCTGAGGCTGTTGATTTGAACCCTGGCAGGGCTGCCCTCCCTTTCCCAGCTTTCCCCCAAAAGCGTGCCTCCTCCACGCCACCACCGAGCCTGGCACATGCGGAGCCTGGGGAATGCCATTGATCCCAGCCCAACCAGCTGGAGAATCCGCGCTTTCCCAGCTCCCCACGCCGCACACTCCACCAGCAGCGTGGGCAGAAGGTTATTCTCCCCGGGGCATTGGCAATCAATGTACCATGCACTAATGGATGCTTCCTCTATTGTCCCGCTGCGGGGCTGGATTGGCTGCGGGGCTGTGGGAAACACCGGCGATCCCGACACTCACGTATCTGCCCCGGCTCCCCGGGTATAAATAGAGGCACTTGGGAGCTGCCAAAGCATCGCCTGACGCTCGGCACAGCAGCTGCCTGGGGTCTGTGCCCAGGGCTGAGCGCTCGGAATGGCTCCCAGCAATGCTCTCATGATCCACGTGGAGGAGAAGCTGCTGCCAAAGGAAAAGAATAAAGTGAGTAGAGCCCCGGAGGGCATTGGAAAGGCTGGCCTGCCTCTAGCAAATAAATATAACATGGGAGAAGAGGGGGAAAGCAAATATGTTAAAGAGAGATAAGAGGGGTTGTACAGATTTTTTTAAAAATTAAAATGAGTGGGGAATGGGTAGGCAGCATCACACAGCTCTCCTGCCAAATAAAAGAGCATTTTTGAATATGGGTGTAGCAGGGCATCAGAGGGAAATGGCGTCAGGTCTCACAGCATCCCTGACCAGCTGCTCCGTCTCTCCCAGCTGAGGAAGCCGGTGGTGGAGAAAATGCGCCGGGACCGGATTAACAGCAGCATCGAGCAGCTGAAAATGCTCCTGGAGAAGGAGTTCCAGAGGCACCAGCCCAACTCCAAGCTGGAGAAAGCCGACATCCTGGAAGTGGCTGTCAGCTACCTGAAGCAGCAGAGCCAGCTGCAGGACCAAAAAAGTGAGTGCAGGGCAGGTGTTGCACGCCTGGACCCAGGGCTGTGCCCTCCCAGGCACCCCAGGGCGAGCAGGAGCTGGAGCTCCCCAGGCACATCAAAGTCACTGCACAAATCATCACTGCCCCATGTTTTGGTCATGATTTTAACCTGCTGTGTTTGCTTTTCTTTCTCTTTCAGCATTCATCCACAAGAACCCAGAGCAGGACTTTAACAGCGGGTACCTGCGGTGCCTCAAGGAAGCAATGCACTTTCTGTCCTACTACGAGCCCAAGAAGGAGACCCAGGTCCAGCTCATCAAGCACTTCTGCAAGGCTCAGCTGGGTGCAGATGTCTCATACTCTGCAGCTCTGCGTGGCCCCAGCCTTTCTCCCTGTGTGTTTCCCAGAAAACAGCCTGCCCAGAAGAGCGTGGCTGCTGCTCCGACCATCTGGAGACCTTGGTAGACCTGCTGAACTTTATTCCCACGTTTTGCTACAAAAACTAGAGGGACCTGTGGTTTTTTAGTTCCTCTTTGAAGTAGGAAACATTGCTTTCCAAAGGTGGGAGGAGGGTTATTGTTTTTCTGTCACCAGAAATGAGGGTCGCTGGGTGGTTTCCCTTCATAGTGAAGGACTGTGGGTGTATCTTGCAGCAAATTTGTTGCTTTTATTGGTGGCTCCTGGCCAAAGACAGGACCGAGTTCTGTGGTGATTTAGAGAGCAAATGCCCTTTGGTTTCCATCACAGGCTGCTGAGCCGGTGGCTGTCAGTGGAAATCTTTCTGCTGACTGCCTGGGTCACAGGTTCAAGTGCTCCATTGTCTCTAGATAATGTATTGACCTTCCTCAAGAAGAGAATGTATTTTGTATCATAAAGAGAGGATTGAGCCTTTCCCTTTTGAGTGAAAGATGTTATTAAGAAATGCTGATTCTTCTGAAGCTCCTCTGCTATTTTTAGTATCCTTCTTACAGAAAGTTGTGATGATCACAGAGAGCTCTAGGGACAATTCTCTTCATGTCACTTTGTGCTGCTCTCATTTGAGGGATAATTGGTGCCTTTTGTAAAGGAAATACCTCTGCTATACCTTAAGGAAAAGGGGGAGGAAGGGAGGCAAGAAGTACTTTATAATCATTCACTGAGCATGCTAAGGAGCTTAAAAAGCTTTTATAAAGTTGTGATGTATTCATCCTGTGTGATGTTCAACTTGTGTGTCTTCACTGTACAATAAAATAAAAGTGGTTTTAGTCATTAATGCTCTGCTTTGGAATGATTAAAAGGGCTGACACTGCTGGACTGGGTGCATGCAGACTCTCCTGTGGTGGAGAAACCATCAGGAGGTGTCAGTTCTGAGCCCTTCACTCCAATACATGAATTAAATCTGTGAAATCCCTTTGGCAGAACAGGATTTCAGATCCCGTAAGGGAGCAACCTCTGGAAAAATTATCAAAAATCAGAATGGAAGTGAAATTGAAGCGAGGTGCTGAGAAGTGTCAACCTTTCAGATTTAACAGCAACCTATTCAGCCTCCAACAAATCACTCGTTCCACAGCCACTTCATTTCCCCCACTAATTTTTCCACCAGGCTGAGATCAGCCTTGTGCTTTCTGTCTGTTTGGGAGGGAGTATTGTGCAAATTTCCCAATAACTTCCAAAGAGTTTGGCACCTGCCTCAGCTTGGGGATCTTTGAAACTACCTGCAATGAGGTGAACTAATTTTTGCTGTCTTAATTTTATGGCACAAATTCTGTTAGGCTCCCTTTACTGACATGAAATTAGCCCACATATGGCTAAAAGTATAATTAGATAGGAGAGACTGGGGAAGCATTTCCTCTCCTAAATTATTTCCTTTTATTTTACCTTCTCTTCCAACTAAATCTCCACAAATAATCACATCACAAAACTATTATTTAACCACAGTAATTCACTAATTTGGGCACATTTGGTCAACAATCCAACTTTCCTCAGATTCCCTGGGAGAGGAGCCTTGAAAAGCTGCATTTCAAGCACACAGGACAAAAGGAAACACTGAATACCTGATCTTGTCAAAAGCACAGAGCAACCTGAGACCTGTTCAGCTGACAGATCAAACTGCATCCAGCACTGAACCTGCCCAGTCCTAGTTTGGTTTGTGGTGGAATCCTCTGTTAACCACAGAGAAAGGCCCCAAAAACCAAAGAGCCGTGTCAGGGATGTGCTGCTCTGCCTCATTTTGGGCCATGGATCTTTTGGTTGAGTGCTCTTCACCTCTCTGCCAGTGCAGGGTTTGGTACAGGTCCCTACCAGCACTCCAGATTTGTTCTTCCTAATGAACTGCTAAATAATTCACAAGAGATATTTTTAAGTTTTGCGGTTGTTTAGCGAGCTTGAAGAAGTCACATCAACCTCGCTGTGCTCAACTTGTCCTTATCAATTAGCATAGACTTCTGAATCCCAGCAAAGCTCCAGCTGTTGTCCATGCCTGTGGGGTTTTAAATCGAGTAATTAGGGGGGTTTGGGGGAGCTCAGGCTCAGCTGGAGTGCCATGTGCCCCAAAGCTGCCCCAGCCTGATGTGCACTGCTGGGACCAGAGCCACACGTGGCACAGAACACGCTGCTGCTCTTCTGGGGGTGGGATTTCACCCAAGGAAACCTGGAGGGTCACAGCTGGCAGGTTTTGTAAAAAAAGAGTGTAAGGGGCAGAAAAAAATGAATGCCTCCTCCCTGGGCAGTGGGAAGGGACCAAACCCCACTGGAAAAGCTCCGAGGAGTCAGATCCACCGTGGTGCAAGTGCTGCCCTTCTGCTTTTCATCAAGCACATCCTTGCCCCTCTGGGCTTTAATTTACCAATTACCCCGAGCTAAAAGCCAGACCTCCGGCCTGCCCGGCCCCCGCACAGCAAAGGTTATGTTTACAATTTATTAATTATTATCACTTCTCATAATTGAGCGCAAAGCTTCTTAGGGCTCCTCCGGCCCCTGGGGTGACTGTCCCCTGCTCCCAACACATTCCCACCCTTAGGGAAGATGTTGTTTATTATGCTGATCCCACAGCTCAGGAATACTCTCCAACAAAGCCCCTATTAACCTCAGAGTGTGGGCCTGAGTTTCTCGGAGTTTCCCACACTTTCTTCCCTATTTAGGGCATTCAGAGGCTCACAAAGGAAGCGTGCCTCACAACAGCCCACATTAGTGACGCTTTTTGGCTCCTCATTGTGGCGACCAGCAATTCCTGTCCCGATGGACCATCTGGAGAGCTATTTTCCCAAGGAGCACATTGATCGATCAGTATTATGCCAAGGTCCTTTTAAAACTTGGGAACGTTATGCTCTTTGACACTAAATAGGTGTCTCAAGAGGGGTTGTCAGAAAGATTTTAAACCATTTAAGGAAGGCACGGGGAAGGAAAAAAAAAAAAACATTTAAAATCGTAATTATTTCTTTAAAAACGCCATCAATGGCATCTGGGAGACAGGCTGGCATGAATGTGGGAAATGGTCTAAAATAAAAATGCTCTAAAATTGATGCAAGTCTTCGAAGCACAGGCACAGGGCACTGCTTTTGAAATCTGTGTGACAGACAAGGAAATTCTGGGTTTCCACCCTCCTCCACACCTGTTGCTCCATTGCAGCACACTGAGTTCCTCTCCACGGAAAATTATGGATCAGGTGGGCTAAGAAATTGGTATTACAAGCAGTAGCAGCTTTTGTGCAAGCTGTGTCTGAGTAAATCTACACCTGGGCTGAAACCACCGCCCATAAACCAGGAGCAGAAAGGCCCAGCAGCAATTCCTCAGGGTGGAGAACCTCCAGCTGCTCTGATTTATGGATTGTCGTGGACACCAACCCATAATGACAGGTTTGGGGTGGCTGGATCCTTTCCTGGATCCCCTGTGGCTGTTCCTTAACTCATAGCATTCCCACTGGTTCCCATCACAGCTCAGGTCACCAGGAGCAGCTCCAGTTGGAGATGATGAACGTGGGGAAAGCCAGGGCTACAAGAACAGACAGGACAGCCCCTGGCAGGCTGAGAATTTTGGAAACATCTTCATGGTGCAGCTCAGGATTTGATGGGATTTACAGAGGAGCAGCCTCTGCCCACAGCATCTCCAGATCTCACAATCTCCTCCAAGAAAGGGAATTATTGTGTCCCATTGTTCAGTCAACTCCGTTTGGCAATTTTGGGTATTTGTCTTTTGATGCTTCATTCCCAAACCAGGGAAAATCATTTCTCTGAGTCTCAGACAGCCTAATTTCTGCCTCTGCAGCAACTGTCCAAGGCACAAATTCCTCCCAAGGACATGAAGCACAGGGACAAGGATTTGGATCACAAACATGTTTTAGGGGGACAGGCTGCTCCACTAACAGTGGAATTTTTAAAAAAAGACCAAAAGGAGCTAACTAATTACAGACTTCTAACAAAGACTAAATGGACTTCCTACAGCAGAGGAAGATTTTTCCTTACTGAAATCCTTTCTGCACTCCATAAAGAATATACCATAGGGACAGCCCAAGTCTAGACAATTTATTATCCACAACCATCAGATGGGAAATGCTGCTGCCATTCAGTTTTGAGGTCTTCATAACCAAACCAACCAGGGGGAATATTTGCAGCACACAGAGGGTGGATGAGGCAGGGGAATGGAAGATTTGTGATCCCTTTCCCAGGGGGTTTGGGAGCACAGGGCTGGCAGTGGGGCAGGGTGCCTGCTTCACCATCAGATGGTGCGAGCCCACAGCTCCCAGCATTTCCCATTCACGGTGTTAAACCGCCCACAAAAGAAGTGTGCCTGGGAGGGTCCCGGGGAGCCTGCGGCACCATCTGCCCGGCCCTTCAAGGAAAGGATCAGGCTTAAATCAGTGCGAGCTGGTTTAGCCCTTTGGAGGCCGGGGCATTGTGCTGGGGACAGCGTGGCATTATTTAAAACCGCTCATTTCATATTTCCAGGGCTGAGAATTGGGTCAGAGCTTCCCTCCCCTCTCTCCGTGGCCGCGGGTGCTGCCAGCATCCTCCTTCCCATACGGACCTGCTGTCCCTCCATCCCTCGTGATCCAAAAAATCCCGAGCTTCACTTCCCTCTGCAGCAACAGCACAGGGTTAGCCCCAGCCCCAAGGAATACTGATTATGATGTGTATTTATACTGAAATGCAGATTACAAGCTGACAAAATAATTCAGCCAGCTGATTTTGAATGGGACTCGTGGTCCCTGTTCAGTTATAGTTTTTGACAGCCATCAAGAATTAAAATTGTTGTACTCTAAGTGATCCATCTAAACATAAAGTGTCTTTGGGCTGGGAAGGGAATAGAGCTGGCTTATGGAAATCCACGAGGATCCAGGCAGTGGAAAAGGGTTTAAAGTCTTCAGGTTAATAACAGATCACAGGGTCATATTTTGCAGAATTCTATCCTTTTATTCACTGTGTGCTGGGACACTTTGCTATCCAGGTATCCAAAGACACAAATTTGGCCCTGAGAGGGATGCTGAGGGCAGATGGAACTGGCTGCCTGCACTGATAGGGAAATTAGAGGTTTCCTGTCTGATTTTGAAAGGCAGACACAAGAAATAAGCAGGGTTTATCATCAGCGTTGTAGTTGTAAAAAACAGATATTCAAGAACTGGGTGAGGCCTCCCATGCCTGACTGACAGAGCCTAAACAGGGCTGGGTTTGTACTGGGTTGTGCTGGGAGGGGGCAGCAGACCTGAGCTGACAGCATAAAACACCCTGGAAAAAAAATTTAAATATTGCTACAAGGCAGCTCCAATCCAGCATCTTGTCTGGTCCTTTCTCCTTCATTACCTGTGGCACAGAGGTGAGAAGTCCCAGGACTGAGCAATGTCACAGGAGGGTCTCACACCTGTACTGCCTCCTGCAAAGGGGATAATACATCACAATATTGAGCAAGAATTGACTTTTCACTCCCTCTCACTTGTCTGTAAATGGGAAATATATTTAGGTGGAGACTCAGGAACAGCGAGGCATTTACAAAGTGGCATGAAATTAAACAGGACATGTTTGGGAAAGACATCACAATCATTACATGTCACGGGCTGCCGTAGGAAAGCCCAGATTACCCAAACAAAAGTAAGGAAGAGCTCTGGGTATAACTTACAGCGGGATTTTAAACAATAGAGAGGAAAATATTTCAAGCTAACTGTTTGAAGGGCTCTTCCCTCGATTTTAGTCTCTCGTTGCCTGAAAATTATCTGGTACTGTATTCATCTAAGCACGGTTTAATGTCAATGAAAGGGTTTAGTCCCTCTAATTCTGCATCTTTCCCTTTTCAACCTCTCTTCGGGGCGCAGAGCATTATCTCTTCCTGGGATCAGTCTTCTGTGCTTAATTTCAGCACAGCCTGGGAAAAGGCAGCACATTGAGATGTTGACGTTCCCAACATCAGGCAGGAGCTGGATGATAATGACGGCGAACGCTTTCCCACGTTCCCTGCCCAGCGCCGCGATGCCAAACCCCATTGTGTCCCACACCCCCCAGCCCACCTGCTCCTTTGGGAGCGGGGTATTATCCCCAGGCAATTCACAGTCAATTTGCCATGCTGTAATGGATGCTTTCCCTTTGTCCCGGCCACGCATGGATTGGCTGGCGACTGTGGGAAACTCCGAGTCGCTCCGGACCCAGACTTTGGTAATGCGGGCCCTGGGTATAAATAGAGCGGATCGCGGCTCCCTTCCCCACTCGGAGCTGAAAGCTGCCCTTGGGATAACGATGCTCTCTCCCTGGACATGCCATGGCCCGGAGGGAAGGAAGAACAGGGTGAGTTATCTGCAGGATAGCCGGGAAGGAAGGGCCGGGAAGGGCCGGACTCTTTGGGATGCTGAGAGCTGCGGAGGGGAAGCCTCGCTGCTCACCTTCCCTTCTTCCCCTTCTGTGTTACAGCTCCGGGAAGCTCGGCTCGGATTTACAGCAGCTGGAACTGCTCCTGGAAAAGGGATTTCAGACTGCGAGCTGGAGGAAGGAGAAATCCTGGGGGGATGGCCGTGAGCGAGCCGCGATGCGGGAGAGGTGAGTGCTCCCCATCCCATCCCATCCCATCCCATCCCATCCTATCCCATCCCTGTATCCCATCCCTGTATCCCATCCCTGTATCCCATCCCATCCCTGTATCCCATCCCATCCCATCCCTGTATCCCATCCCATCCCTGTATCCCATCCCTGTATCCCATCCCTGTATCCCATCCCTGTATCCCATCCCATCCCATCCCATCCCTGTATCCCATCCCATCCCTGTATCCCATCCCATCCCTGTATCCCATCCCTGTATCCCTGTATCCCTCTATCCCTGTATCCCTGTATCCCTGTATCCCATCCCATCCCATCCCATCCCATCCCATCCCATCCCCATCCCTCCCACCGCCTTTTCCTTCAGGAAAAACTCCTCCCCATGTAACACTTTTCTCCTCTCCTGCCCTTGCAGCTTTAGCAGCCCCTGCCAGGAGCCCGCAGCAGGATGGTCCTGGCGGGCAGAGCCGCTCTGCAATTCCCGTCCCTCCGATCCACGGGCTCAGGATCGCGGGGGAAGCTGAGCTGCCACCCCCGGAGGGCACAGGTGGCACCTGGGGACTTTGGTTTTTCCTCCACACCCCCCTCCAGCCACCAGCTTCCTTCAAAACCAGCAGCACCGACGCGATTCCAACGCCTCCGGAGGCACCGGCAGTTCATTATTCCGATTTTTGGACTTTTCCCGAATTCCAGAGGAGACCATGACTTGCTGTACAAGTCGCCCCCGCTCCTCTCACGAGTAGGGAAGAATATTTCCCCTTTGCAGGTCATCGCTCTGCTCGGATGTGAGCTGCAGAAGGACTGCAAGTTGTTCTGAGGGAATGTGAGCTGTATCCTCCTGCTGGGAGGGATGGAGGGGTCGTTCGTTGTTCTTAACCTCTGCGAGGTTGTGCGTGTAGCTCTGCTGGGAAATCTGCCCTGGGACAGTCAGAATTCCCAAAAGTGTCCCTGCGGGAGGAGCATTTTCCTCTTGACATCCCCAGAGCATCCCCACCTGGAATGCCCTGGGAGTCCCACCGGACACATTTGGGAATTTGGCCTTCCCACGGTGCCATGAGGGGTTCTATAATATTTATAGTCTGTACTGAGCACGCTCTGAGAATGGTTAAACCATATCCCAAACTATGTAGAGGAAATTCCTCGGGATGTCTTGCTCACGAGCCAGGGCTGTTTGTGAGGTTCAGGATGCGTGTGTGCCTTTTGTAAAGGCAGGAGCTCGTTTTTATGTCCTTATAGGACTGAAAAGTTACGGCTGTGCTGTCGATTATAAAAGAAATATTTATTGAAGTCTTTCATGAAAGGCAGGTGTATAAATTATATTTAGTTTTCGGTACCCTTTTGCCAGGGGAAAATGGGAATTTGTTACTGTCCTTGGAGGATGTTATGATTTGTTCTGTGCAAGCTGCACCAATGTATGACCTGTGCCAGAGTTACCTTGAACGTCAGAAATTGCAGAAACTTTCAACGGTCAAAAATAAATAAAAATCTGTTTAATCATTCCAAACTTATTCTGTTTTTTAAAGTAGTTTTTACAGCTGGTTTCCCTGTGGTCAATGGACATGAGATAGATTACAGTGAAAGCAGAGATGTTCAGATTTGACACCGAATTTCCCCACCAGTTCTGTGCCCATCAGAACCCCCTGCAATGCTGTTTTCCATAGCTCGGGAATATCAAACCCCAGCTCTCTCAATGTGAGATAAAAATAACAGCACAGCCCAGCAGCCAATTCTCTGGGAATTCAGAGCCAAGAAAGGTCACTGCAAGGGTGAAAAAAAATCGTGGTGTGGTTTGGTTGGGAGGGACCTTAAACATCATCTAATTCCAGCCCCTTGTCACAGGCAGGGACACCAAGCCCAGAAAGCACTTTTAATTAAAAGATTAACTTTTCCAAGGCTCCTCACATTCCTGGGGATGTGTCCGGGTCACAAAACACTTGGGGAAAGGCAGGGGGTTAAAATTCAGGGGGTCTCTCTGCCCTCCTCGGGGGTCTCTCTGCCCGTTCTCCCCAGTTTGTTCCGGGGGTCTCTCTCCCCATTCCCCCCAAATTTCTCCCCTATCACCCCACCAGGGGTCTGTCCTTGTCCCCTCCCTGCTCTTCCCGAGGTCTCTGCCCCGGGGTCTCTCCCTGTCCCCCTACACTGCCCCCGGGGGTCTCACCGACCCCTCCCCGGGGTTTTCTTTCCCAATTTCCCCTCTCCAATTCCCCCCTCGGGAGTCTCACCGGGGGTGTGTACCCCAAATTTCTCTTCTCTCCCCTCCTCCATGGTCTCACTGGGGATGTCCCCCAAATTTCCCTTCTCCAATCCCACCTCGGGGGGTCTCACTGGGGATGTCTCCCCCATTTCCTCTCTCCAATCCCCCCTCCATGGTCTCACCGGGGGTGTCCCCCAAATTTCCCTTCTCCAATCTCCCCCCTCCATGGTCTCACGGACCCCTCCCGCGGTGTCCCCCCCATTCCCTCTCTCCAATCCCCCCTCCTGGGGTGTCCCCCCCATTCCCTCTCTCCAATCCCCCCCTCCATGGTCTCACCGGGGGTGTCCCCCCCATTCCCTCTCTCCAATCCCCCCCTCCCGGGGTGTCCCTCCCCCATTCCCCCCCATTCTCCCCCCTCTCCCCCCGGGTCTCTCCGCCCCCCCCCCACCGCGGAGTCCCTCAGGCCCCGCCCCCTCCCCGCCCAATCCCCCGCGCCTCCAGCTCATTGCTATGCAGATTTATGCGCATACATTTACATGCTGATAAGGCCGGGGTGAGGGAGGGAGCGGGTCGCGTTCAAAATGGCGGAGCGGGGCGGGCGCGGCAGCGGTCACGGTAGCCTGGACAAGAGCATCACCCTCCCGCCCGACGAGATCTTCCGCAACCTGGAGAATGCCAAGCGCTTCGCCATAGACATCGGTAACCGGGCAGGGGAGGCTGAGGGGAGGGGGCGGCGGTGGGGAACGGGCGGCGGCTTCGGCCCCGTTGAGGGGACCCGCGGGGGGGCCGGGCCCGGCGCACGCGGGGCACGCTGGGAAGTGTAGTCCCCCGCGGCGCGCGGGCCAGCGCGAGTGGGCGCGGGCTCACTACAACTACCGGGGGGCTGCGCGGTGTGGGGGGCGGCGCGGGGCACGGCGGGAGTTGTAGTCCGGCCGCCCGGTGCCGGCGCGGCTCGGGCGAGGAGCGGCACTACAGGTCCCGGCGGGCCCTGCGCGGGTAACGGGCCGTGGGGAGCCAGGAGGGGCGGCCCGGCCGGGGCTGCCCTTGGCGGCCAAAGCGGGGACGGGGGAGAGCCAGGAGGGCTCGGCGGGGCCGGCCGGGGGGCGGCGGGGCTGGGGGACATCGGCTGCATCCCCTCACAGCGCGCCGGGCCCTGCCCCAGTGCGCCAGGCCCGAGTGCGGAGCCCCTCGGCCGCCCCCCTCCCCAGGCCGCGGCCCGCGGGATGCTGCGGGCGCTCCTCCGGCTCCCGAAACCCGTCTGGAAGAAGCAAAAAGGGCCGGGCACGGCGGCTGTGGCACTGCCCGGACAGGGCAGGGTGGCTGGCGTGGGTCGGGGTCTGTCACTGCTGCCTCAGTCACCCCGGTGCCCTGTGCATGCCCCCCAGCAGCCGACATTGCCCTTTTCCCACATCCTGAGCCGAGGGACAGGGTGACACGGGTGACACACGTCAGGGTGACACCTGCGCGCCACGGCCGGGAATTGTGCAGGGACAGGCTGAGCCTGTTCCCAGTTCCTCCCGTGCAGGCATCAGCAGTCGTTCTGTGGACACCCACTGAGCCAAAAGTGCCATTTCACACATTTTCCTTCCGTTTTACGGTCTTGAGATCAGTGGAACTTTTAGGAGAAAAGCCAAGGGTAAAGAAAACCAAGCTATTACTCCTCAGATGAACACTGTGTCACGGAGACTCAGGGACAGTGGGAAGGAACCTGCACCGTAATAGAAAATCTTGTCACCAGTTCCTTCACTGGTTCCAATGACAGCCGGAACTGGCCCTTTGTGCGGGTCAGCACGGAATTAGAGTCGTGGGATTAGTTATAAAACCTAGTTACATGTCTCAGCTGGTGTTCCGAGTGGATTTAAGTCTTTAAAAACTGCGAGAGGAAGGGGATAATGCACAAAGCATGGCTCTGCGTACCGTGGGTCTGGCGGTGAATTCCTGCAGCACCTGTGTCATTGTTGGTGTAAAACACACGACATTCCAACACGGGCTGTGTGATCCTCGGTTTGGAGAGAAGCTTTTCCATTAAAAACTGTCCAACCCCTTATCTCTAAGCACCAAACTCTCACCTTTTAGCAGAACAGACCATGAGTTTTGTTTACCAGAAACTTTAAAGCACTGGCTGGGACACTGAAATCAGATCCAAGGTCAGGGAAGCTTTATTGCTTTTACTATAAGTGTCTGTCCATGGTCACTCTACACTGACCTCACTTCAATTTTCCTGTAGTAAACTGCTTGTTTTGCTCTTACAGGTTGCAAATTATTTTCCTAACAAAAATATTTGAGCACTGTGGAAGAGCTGACAGTGCTGTTATGAAGGGAAAGCCTTCCCCACTCTAGGGATTATCTTTCACCTCTGCTGCTTCATTTCTTGGTTATTATTAGGCAGCAGAGTGCAATGCCACCGAATTTAGCCATTATTTAGGCTCTAACATTGCCAGGTTTTTATTTGCTTTCAGGACTTTAATGATAACCCAGTAGTGGATCACAGTTACCCTCAGACCTGGAGCACTGTGGTGGAAAACATTGAAGTTATTCAGTGTAACCCCAGAAATCCACTTTTGCAGGTCAGATGCCAAGACAGGGCAAGGGGTTTGTGTTTCAAGGGGAGAGTTGAAAGTTTTATTGCCATGAGCAGACTGGAGGCCTGCAGGGGATGATGAGGCTGCTCTGCTCAGACTTGCACATTGGTAATATCTCCAACTGCTGTGTGCTTGAGAAACATCACTCTGAGCATTCTTTACCCCAAAGCCAAGACCAATCTTGCAAAATAATTACTCAGTACAGAGGGTAATTTTCTAACCAGCCATGAGTTTGCTGACCTGTCCCTAAAAGCAGAGTAAGAATATTATTTAGGTGTTGCTGCTGAAATGCTCTGTGCACATGAGGAGCATTGCTCAGTGGTGGCAAACCAGCTGAGAAAATCCTGGTACAGATTTGGGGAGTTTTATAAAGTTTCCAAACAAAGTAAATAACAGCTGTACATGTACTGGCCTGGCTAATTAAGAATTTCCACTGCTCATCCTCATCCCACATCAGTTGGGCACAAACTGAATTTATAGAGCTTTTCCCTCCTGTGATGCCCTGGGGGTTAACCAGGCCAAGCATTCCTCAACAAAGGTTCTTTCTGCATTTCCATTAATTCTCTCTGGCTTTAACTGAGGAGACCTGGAGAACCAGGAGCTGACATAAACATAAGTGCTATTGTTTGCTCCCAGGTGAGGCATTAATCATAACTTGTCATCTCTTTATGAACAGGTGGTTCATTAACCAAATTGGCTTATTACTCAACTGTACAGCACAAAGTGGCAAGAGTGAGATCCTTTGATCATTCTGGAAAGGTGAGAATTCCATCAGGGATCAGCTGCATGTGATTGACTCACATGTTCTGGACTGGGTAGAACAGAAATTGTATCCAAACCCATCCAATAACTTGTTCTATATCAAACTTTTTGGGAAGTGCTTGTATTGGCAGGTACTGTTTAAAATGTTTATTTTCTAGACAGTAAATGTGGTACTTCTGTAAAAAAAAAAAAAAGCCTGCTCCTGTGCAGACATCACTTTCCTTGTGCAGAGGGATTTCCTGCATGTTAGCTGCATGGGAGAATTGATTATCTCAGCTTAAGGAGAATTAAGACCTGTGAAACTCCATTCTTCTCTGACACAGCCTGAGGTGTTATATTTAATGGCATTAACACAGTTTCAAGGGCAAAAAAAACCACAAGTATTGATGTTCAGTAATTCAGCATTTAACCTTGTTTCTGCAAGAATGTTCTCTAAGAAATCCTTTTCTCTCTTAAAGGACATAGACAATGAACCTTTGTATGAAATATCTGTTCAGGAAGAGATTACAGCTCGACTTCACTTCATTAAATTTGAAAACACTTACATTGAAACCTGCCTAGATTTCATCAAAGACCATCTTGTCAATACAGAGACAAAAGTCATCAAAGCCACTGGTGGTGGTGCCTATAAATTCAAAGACCTTATTGAGAAGAAGCTGGGGTTGAAGTAAGTGGAATTGCTTTTTATTCTGTAAAGAATTAACTTACACCTACTCCAAAGGCTTTTATAATTTTCCTGGGCATGCTCAGAGGTAATTCATGTGACAGTCATTTATTGTATAGCTCCTACCTAAACTTCATGGAAAGGCTTGCAGGAGAGCAAAGGGCTGCCCCATGAATTTACAGCCTTATGAATTTACTGTTCAAACACCATTATCTAATACTAAAAAACTTACACTAGATTCCATCAAAGGCTGTCTTATCAATACAGAGACAAAAGCCATCAAGGCTACAGATGGTGATGCCTATAAATTCACCTTCTATGCTGTAAGTGTAGAAAAACATTAATTTACCCCAAGATTAAACATCACTGGGGATGGCACCTGTCCTGCTGTGATCTGTGTATTACATTCCTCAACCCCTGAGGGTCTGTGCTCATCTTTTACACTGTCTTTATAAATTACTTAATTCTCCTGATAAGCTGGACTCTGATCTCTTTATTTCACACTAGCCCCCATTAGTACTTTATTGGCTATTACTAATAATCAATTGATCAAGATGAGGAGGCATTTTTCCCTCTTATCTCATGTGCTGCACCTGGTTTTGGTTTTTATTTGGTTCTGACATACTCAGTTGGCCCCCAGGTCCAAACCAGAGCAGCTTCTCCATTGTGGAGCACACAAATCATTCTGTAGTAGCTGAGATGAGCTTGTGTATTGTTTCCAACAAGCCTCAGGATATCTCCTGTAAGAATTTCCATAAATCAGTAGCAGTACAGAGGCACAGAAGTTTACAGAAGTCAGTGTGTTAGCTGAATTATTAATCATCTCTAAGTTTTGTATCACCTTCCCAGACTTCACACTGGATGTGTCCTGTTGTGAGTCCTGCTACTCTTGGGAGAAGTCTCTCTTGTTTTTTTTCTGTGTTTGCTAGTCCCAGTTTTAGGCTCCTCCCAGTCCCTTGAATCTGTCATAAACAAGTGCTGAAATGTTGAGGGGGCCTTTTGTGCTTTATTAGGAGGCAGGGGAAGAGCAACAGATAATTATTCCATGTTGGGAAATTGTTTTCTGAGGCTAATTTCCAGCTAAGCTTCCTGACCTACTTTATGGCAGGGGTGCACAGACCATGAAAGGAGCAGGGCAGGAAAGAGCAGTGTAAACAAGCAAACAGGATTATTTGTAATGACAACATGATTAAAGGAACTGTGTAACAGAACTCCAGCCTGGAGTTCTGGCATGGGAGGGGAGCACAGACCATGTGCAGATGGAAGTTTCATGTTTCCAGGGAGTTGGGCTCCTGCCACGTGGTGTGAAAATTCCACTCTGCAAAGTCTGTGCAAACTGCCTTATCAGCAGGGCTGGGACGTTTATCTAAGGTTTTTTCCTCCCTCTCAGAGTTGATAAGGAAGATGTTATGACCTGCCTAATTAAGGGGTGCAACTTTGTGCTGAGGAACATCCCCCACGAGGTGTTTGCTTACCAGAAGGATTCAGACACAGAATTCCGGTTCCAGACAAACCACCCCAACATTTTCCCTTATTTGCTGGTGAACATTGGCTCAGGGGTCTCCATAGTGAAGGTGAGTGATGGCCAGAATGCTTTGTTGGGAGATTTCTAAAGGTGATCTGAAACCTCTCACTGGTTCAGATTTGTATTTATTTCACCTTGAGTAATGCAAGGTTTAAAAAGAAAATTGTGCCTTTAAATAATTGCAGAGTTATGAATGCTTTTCCATTCACTGATTTTTTTTAATTACATTTAATTTTGATGTTTAGAGAAGTGGTTACATTACCTGATGAGGACAAAGGCTGTCAGATCAAAGTGATTTTTGATGTTTGTTTGGTCTCACTGTTGAAGATACCAAGTTGAATGTCTGTATTTAGCATTATTTGCTAAGAATTAAATATAGAGATTTCCAAAAGTGCTTGTGGTGTATGTGCAATGTGCCCTTCTCACCTGGCACTTCCACAGTGGAAGGATTCCATCTCCACTGATTCCACTGTCCTAAAACTCTGTACACTGACATTTAAATCTGTGTTAGACATTATAACAGGACTTTCCAAATAAATCTGCCTTGTTTGATTCACAGGTAGAAACAGAAGACAAATTTGAATGGATTGGGGGCAGCTCAATTGGAGGTGGAACCTTCTGGGGTCTTGGAGCTCTGCTCACCAAAACAAAGGTATCCAAGTGTCTCTTTTAATGGGGGTGGGATTAAATTAATGCTGGGAGGAAGCCTGGAATCTTGGGTAACAAGGCTGAGTGCTGGACTTGTGTTCGTATTTTTGATACTACTGATGCATAAAAGGCAGCTTTACTTGGAAAAAGGTACTGGTGGAATATAGGGATGAGAATTAGAAGATGCTTATTGTGACCAAAAGCAATCCTGCTTGGGGCTCAAGGACAAGTGATGGACAAGAACCTCCTCAAAGTGGCTTGGTAATTTTTTATTCTCTTTTCAACTTAAAATGCCAGCCCAGTTCCTGCAATGCTGTCTGCAGAAGAGAGCAGGGAACACACAACTGCTGCAGAATGTCTGGGAGCTGAGAGGAGAAATTTTGCCTCATGGTTGGTTCGTTGGCTGCCAACATGAATTTAAATCTTGGGCTGATGGACAAGGCGTGACTTAGTCCTCCTCAGCCCAGCTCTGACATCATGCTGGGCTTCCCAAAGAGCCATGTGGTTTAAAGGGGTGTCCTAAATGTCAGCAGTGTAGGAAAAGCTACAATTACATATTCACCAGATAAGAAAATGTCAAAGGGAGGGCACAGCCTGGGCTGTGCTTTTTGTTTGATGCTCCTAAAGAAAAATCTTAGAACATGACAGTGCTTGCTCTTAATTCTCTCTTGGTTTTGTAGAAGAAATTCAAGTTATTTGGGTTATGAATTAAGTATTGGGATGATGGAGGTTGCCTACAAGTTTAATTTCAGGGACAGTGACACATCCTGCAATAGTTTGAGACTTTTTTATTGTGCTTCAGGAAGACAAAAATTCTTTCTTCTTATTTCCTGTATTTCTGACTTCCAAGATAAGGGATGCCATGAGGCCTCTGACTGTTTTATATCTCCTTCCCCTTAATTTTCAGGGGAAATTCAGCAAAATATCTGCAGATAAGAAAGAGGTTGATTGTGGTGTTCAGCTTCAAAGGAGCTCCACTGAAGCTCTGTCTGTTTGACCAGATAGGGAGTCTGGATCCATCCTTGTGAATCAGAAATAGCCTGTCTTTGGCTGCCAGGGTTAATTCTAACACTGGCTTTGCTCAGTAAAGGTGCTGCAGAGCCCTGGCTCAGCTCAGCTGTAGTAACTGTGCTTCTCACCCTCAGAAATTTGATGAATTGCTGCAGCTGGCCTCCAAGGGCCAGCACACCAACGTGGACATGCTGGTGAAGGATGTGTATGGAGGTGCCTGCCAGACCCTGGGGCTCAGTGGGAATCTCATTGCCAGCAGCTTTGGGAAGTCCACCACAGCAGACAAAGGTACTGGGATAAAAAATACCTACCCAAACATCTCCTCTGGCTCTTGGCAATCAACTCTATACCGATCTAAAGGCTAGAGCTGAAAATAATCACCAGCTTCTTTCATGATCTTGTGTTTTGCCTGCACAATATTAAAGATATTATTCAGTACTGCTTTATAAGCAGACATTTAAATTTTCAGTTTGGGAGTGCCCAAGCCAAGGGAAAATTTAAAAATAACTGTCTGGTTAGCCTGGGGTTAATGCATTCCTGTGGGAAATAGATGTGGCTTTCTGGGCTCCAGAAAGGCCCTTTGGCAGTGATTTACTGCAATTTGCAGTTTATTTGCAGTATCTTAATGAAGTACTTGCAGTGCATCTCAGGCCAGGAGGGATGGATGAACCTCACCCGTGGTTCCTAGAGAGAAGAAATGGATTCCTGCCATCTAGGAAGTTTATTTTTTTTAAGAAATGTTTCACATAGGCTTAGTGAGGGATTTTTTTCCTGGTATCTTCATTCAAATCACACTCTTTGTTAGAAGTACATTTTATATGTGAGGTTTTTCTAGGAGTAACACACAAGGAAAAATGCTCCAACCCTGGATTTTTCTTTCCCCAACTGCAGGTTCAGTTAGGAAAGCACAATCCACTGCAGCTTCCTCAGTTTGTGTGTAATTTGCTTTACTCTTCCTTCCCTTCCAGAGTTCTCCAAAGAAGACATGGCAAAAAGCTTGCTGCACATGATCAGCAATGACATTGGCCAGCTGGCCTGCCTCTATGCCAAACTGCACAACCTGGATAAAATCTATTTTGGAGGGTTCTTCATCCGGGGCCACCCCGTCACCATGCGCACAATAACCTACAGCATCAACTTCTTCTCCAAGGTAAGGAAAACACAGGCTTCCCCACAGCAAGGTCACATTTGAGGTATTTTTCTAGGCTCTTGGGATACTTTAATAAATGAATTTGCACATGAAGTAAGCTTAGAAGGCTGCTCCTTAGGTAGGTAAGGCAGGGATTGTGTTGTGGGAGGGTGAAATCAATGTGAAATGCCTGGGAGTTGTGTCTGGCCCTTTTTCTCTCTCCCTACCTCCCTCTCTCTCTTTTGATTATTATTTTTTGATTGACAGTCTGTCTTGTAGCTCCAAGTAATGAGTTTCCACTGTGTTCTTAGATAGTCACCATCATTATTCAATTCCTCTTGCTGATTTGCATCTTTCCACCCCCAGGTCATGCAGTGTGGGGTTGTTCTGCTGAGACAGCTGGCATCAGTGGGGTTTTGTTATTAAAGAGAAAAAGCAAACCCCAAATCAACTAAGCTGAAGTTCTTTGCAGGTTTTGAAGCTGTGGAAAATACTGAAGATTTTTGACTAGGAAAAAGGTCCAATCCACAAGCTCCTTAATGGTTGTTACAGGTAGATTAGTCCTGCACTTTGGGAATTTTAGAGTAGATTACACCATTTTTTCCTCATCTCAGTGCTTCATGCAAGAGACTCTTGTGTGCTGCTTTTTCCCCTCTTTATTTCACCATTGTTGTCCCTTTCTGTTAAAACTTGCTGAGTTCCAAGAAAGCTATTGCAAAACTGCAGCTTTAGGTTGTAAGAGACACTTTGCCAGAGATTTAAATCCAAATCTCCCTATGAGCTGGAGCTGCTGTTTCCCTGTAGCCCCCTCAGGGTGAGCTGTTCCCAAGTCACTGCTGAATTCCTTGGGAAAAGGCCTAGGAAAGCTGAGGGTGAGGGGTCTCCTCCCCAGCATTCCTGTATTTTGCATTAATAATTGAGTTCTTTGGATGGGGGATGCTTGCCTGTGGGTAATGCAGTGTCTGTGTGGTGTTGAAGAGCAGTGCAATGAAATGAAGACAATGAGCAGTGTCCCAAAGGTGCTGGCTGCAGTGGCACACACTTAACCTTGCCAATCCCATGACCTTGCATTTCCAGCCTGTTGAAGCAAGAGGAGTTGAATATTCATGGAATGATGCAGGGGTGTTTTCCAGGGAAGGCCATAGAGCACACACCACTGGTGCATGGGTGTTTTCCAGCGGTGTGGTAACTGGGGAATGATGTGTGTGAGCAGTTCCTCCCCGAGCTGTTCCAGAAGCACCATTAAAGTTGCTGAATGTGTGAGAATGTAGCACAAATGACTATTACCATCTTCTAGTTGTTGCTATTAAATTAAAGTGTGAAACTAGTGACAAAGAAGTGCCTGTTAGCCCTCAGGGACCATCCAATTGCAATGTTTCATATTGTGGCAGGGAGAGGTTCAGGCATTGTTCCTGAGACATGAAGGCTACCTGGGAGCCATTGGGGCATTTTTAAAAGGAGCTGAACAAGACAGTAAGTACAGCACTGCTCTGTTCTGTATATGCTGTGTTCTGAAATGTCAGTGTACTGTCCAAGTTTCTCTTAAGAGGCTGCATGTAAGCTGTTGCCTAAATAAATCCATTTGGCACTAATAAACACAGATGCTGGGCTTTGGTTTTATACATTCTGGCAGGGACATCTTAATTTCTCACTGGATTTCCTGCTCACCTTTGAGAAGGCAGCAGGACTGGGCTCTTCTCTTCTCTGCATTTCTGCAAAGAGCAGTCACAGCTCTAAATCCAGCTGGGGAAATGTGGGTTTGGAGAACTTCCCCCTCTTTAAGAGGCCACTTCTGAATTCCTTTAATGTACTGAGGAAGACCAGCATCTCCAAACTGTTTGTTTGAGAGTGAAAAGCCTCACAGAGGAGACCCTTCTGTCCAGATCCCTTGGATCCAGGGTGCTTTGGTGGAATTCTGCCTGTTCAGTTTTCCTTTTCCCATTGATGTACTGGCAAGCCAGGCAGTACATTGGTTACAGTGGCACAGCCACAGGCTGCTAATGGTACTTAGCTCAGTGAGTATCAAACACACCTCCAAAAAATGGATGTGGAATTCTTTTCCTGCCCATTTGATAGAGATGGGCAAGGAACCAGCTACTGAGGAATTAAAGACATTGCTTCTGCAGCATGTACTGTACATCTGAGCTCATTAAACTTTTCTCAAATAAAGCAAATCTGGAAATAACTCTAGTGTTTCTCTGAAGCTTACATTATGCTTTGAGAGTTCTGTAATACTATTTTGTTAATAATGGATCTAGATTTAGAAATAAGAAATGCTCAGTGATAGTGCTTTGGAGGCATGCTGATTAATGACAAAGGAATGGGGTTAAAAAGAATGATTTTAGAACTTTAATTGTCTCTTGTCTCATTCAGGTTGAAGCTCTTTCGAGCAGGTAATTCACTGAGTGGTTGAAACATCTCTTTTGGGGGTTAAAGGGAAAAGTTCTGGTTGCTTTTAAAGACAAGGGGAGCTGGCTCTAGACTCACTCACAGGAGTATTCTCAGTTTTATTTTCAGATCATGTGTGTCTGTGTCTTTCTCTTTTCTAGATCCAAACCAGTACAGCTGGGGAGAGAATTATGCTGGGAGTTCTGGGCTTATGAGCACATCCCCTGATGTTTACCCCATGCAGAGAACACGCAGTGGTACAGTATGTGCTGTCTTTTCTAGACCTGTGTGTGTTCTCTTAGCAGTGCTCACCTGGACATAGGTGATTATTCTCTGGTTGTTCTTGCCCCTGGGGCTCCTGCTTTCCCAGAGAAGTGACCAGTCTGGTGTCTGGTGTGGTGTTGTCTCGTGTCCTGTGTGGTGTTGGATGGAATGTTTCATCAAACAGACTGGCTGCTGCTTTGTCTTGCTCCCCTTCACCAAAGTGGGGGGAAGGTTTGTCTCTTACCCTTCCTCTGGAGCAGCTGGATTTTGCTGAACTACCTCAGAATTTGGAATTTCATGTTCCACCATCTTTGAGCAGCATTAATTTGCTTCCTATGTGAAGACATATACAAAGTTGGACAGAAGAGCACAAGCCCAGTCATCTCTTAAATTCACTGACAGCACAGCAGTTCTGATTTCACAGTGGATTATTTTCACACTGGATAATTTCTGTATGTAGAGTGGGCATGAAAAAAATAATCCACAGAGGGAACTGGATTATTTATGATGACCTAAAATTGTCTGCAAATCTGTCAGTCTTAACTGTGGCTGGACTTCTGCAGCCCTTGTGCTAATTTAATTCATTGTGAATTAATTTCTGAGTGAGTTCTAACCCATCTCTTTCCTTTTCTCCCCTAGTTTGACATGCTGGAAATGGACAGATTGGAGAGACCACTTGTTAACCTGCCACTGCTGAAAGACCCCTCCACCTACATCCCAGACACTGTTGACCTCACAGATGATGCCATGGCCAGAAAATACTGGCTCACCTGCTTTGAGGAGGCACTGGATGGGGTAAGTGTCACAGAGCAGCCCTGTGTGGGTGACACAGGTATTTAGGAAACAAATCTTTGTCCTGTAAAATATTCCTGCTGTGTCACCCCTCTGGAAGTGCAGCCCCTCTTTCCCTGTGACAGAAGCACCTGACATTGTCCCAGTCCCTTAAGGAAGGGCTTGGCCCCTTCAAAGGTAGAAATGTTCTTCTGTGGTGCTTTTTTTTTTTTTTTAGCTTCTGGAAGGTGTTTTCAAAGCATTTTTTCGCTTTATTGGCACTTGGACCTTTCTGTACAGAGCTGCAAGCAGGACAGTTACACAATGAAAGGCCAGAGATCCTTGGGTTGTTCCTCCTCTGGGAGCAGTCCTGCTGCCTCACAGACACTTTGCCATGGGAAGAGCACAATTGAATCAGACACAAGTTATTTTTTTGCACTGGAGCTGGTTCAGGCAGTTCACTGGAGTAAACAGAAAGAGAACACAAGGGGTCAACATGCACCATTACATTTCTGCCTGTTTCTCCTTTAGTATATGTGCAGTGTTATTTTTTTTCCTCTCCTCTAAGTAGTTAGAACTTGTGCTTAATTTCTGACAGCACAGTCTGGAAAACAAACTTTAAGTCTTTTGGGATGAGAAGAGACATGAAAATGTTGTTTACTGTTTGGAATGAAGGGAGGCTGGGAGGTGCTGTGTGGGAGGCTGCAGGCACAGAACAGGGAGGCAGATGGAGGGGTTATTGCTCAGACTGAACTTCACAAGGAGGAAGAGTTAATTTGGTAACTCCAGTGTTGCCTAATTTCTCTGCCAGGTGGCAAAGCGAGCTGCAGCCAGTCAGCCAGACTCGGTGGATGCACAGGAGAGAGCTGAGAAATTCCGCCAGAAATACTGGAACAAGCTCCAGACACTCAGGCAGCAGCCCTTGTAAGTGGTTTGATTTTCCCTTTTGCTTCTGTTGAACAGTGGAAGCCTATAAAAAAAAGCTAACCAGGTTGTGAAGCAGAACAAACAAAGCCAAGTAGGCTGAAGGCTCAGGCAAGTTTTTGTGCCAAACATCAGATCCTCTGCACAGAGATTTTGGATTTCATGTGTTGGAGTTGAGCAGAGAAATTTTATCTTGGCAGAAAATTTGTTATTAAAAATTTGTACATGGTGATTAAAAGTTAGCAGCAAGTGAATTCTGAACTTTCTCCCTCCCTGTATTTAAATAATCTTACTGTAAATTTAAGGTTATTGAATGTACAATAAATAATCTTATTGTAGATTTTTATTGTAGAGCCAGGGTTTAGCACCTGTGACTTTCAGCTTTAGTGCTTGTTGAGGGGCTGTGACTTACAGAGGAAACAGAGAGAAAAATAACTTTTTCTGTTTGAAGTAATTGTCTTTTTCCCCCCTCTTCCTTCCTGAAGTGCATATGGTACCTTAACAGTCAGAAGTCTCTTGGATACAAGGGAACACTGTTTGAACGAGTTCAATTTTCCAGATCCCTATTCCAAGGTGAGTTCAAGACACTTTTCCAATACTCTGAAACTGTACAAGTGATGGATGGCACAGAGGGGAGGGATTAGAACCAAGTTCTGCCCTGGTTGGGAGGAGAAACAGCACTGGGGAGTCAATCATAAACCCTTCACCTGAACAGGCTCCTGGTCAGGATAATGGTAACCAAAACATCCCCAGCTCCAGCTGCCTGACAGCCCTGAGAAGCCAGGTAAGAAATGTTGGTCTGTAAATCCAGTGTTTGCTGTCTGTCTTACAGGTAAAGCAGAAAGAGAATGGAATTGCCTTAAAGTGTTTCCAGAGTGTGATCGAGTCCCTGGATTCCCTGGGCTGGGAGGAGAGGCAGTTTGCACTGGTGAAAGGACTTCTGGCAGGGAATGTCTTTGACTGGGGAGCAAAGGCAGTCTCAGAGTAGGTGTTACATCCTTTACCAGCACCCTTTAAGCTACAGAATGTCCAGTTGTGGATTTTTTTTCTAAAAAATAAAGTTCCTCAGTCTTCCCATCAGCCTTTGTACAGCACTGTCACACCCTGCAGCTGGTTTAAGTCATTACATTTCATTCTGAACATTTCATGTTCAGAAAAGACAAAAATCGTCTTTTTTTGCTGCCTGCAAACATCTCTACATTGCTGAGGATGTTTTCTTTTAGCATCAGAACTCTGATTTAATGTCCTGATGAGCCTTTTGTTTTTAATATGATCACAAAATACATTTCCCAGTCCTGGGACCCACAGACACCCCCAGTATAATTGCTGGGCAATCACTAAGGAAATGTCTAAATTCCACTGATGTGAGATGGAGGAGTTGAACTGTGCCTTTTGTTTCTCTCCTGTTCCAGTGTTCTGGAGTCTGAGCCACAGTTTGGGTTTGAAGAAGCCAAGTCAAAGCTCCAAGGTAAGGGGAGATCCATGCTGGTGTTGGAGCTGGATGTTAATGGGGGGATGGAGTGGGAATGTTTGTGGGGGTTCTGCTGCCCAGATGACGAGGAGTCATTAGGACTTGGGAGGGTTCTCTAAATGCAGAGCCAGAGTTTGGGTAATGCTCCAAAGGAGTTAAACCTGCAGAGGTGGTCACTTACTGCTGTGTCCCTGCCAGGGAGCAGTGTCCTGGGGGGTCCAGCACAGCTCACACCACTCCAGAGCTTTAGGGTGGAAATTCCACTCCAGGCCTGTTCTCATGGAGCTATTCCCATAACAGAGAGCTCAGGAACTCTGAACCTACACATTTAACACTCCAAACCTGAGCTCAAATGCTCCAATGCCTCAGTGAGTGCAGCATGAACCTCCTGCTTGTGCCATGTGCAGAATGAGTGCTGATAAGAGTGAGTGGCTGCTGATAAGAAATGCTGACACTGCTCTGTCTACACAGAACGTCCCTGGTTGGAAGATTCCTACAGCCAGTGGCTGGAGCGACTGAAGGTACGACCCTGGGTGGCCCTAAACCCTCTAATTAAACACCTTAATCATCAAACCACCTCAGTAATTGTGGGGTTTGAACAGAACTCTCTTCAGACAGCCCAAAACAAATCCCAGTAATTCACCATAAAGAAAGGATTAAGGAATTAGTCTGAAATGTGGTTACTTCCCAAGCTGCTTCCCTGAATTCCCACTGGAGCCCTGCTGCCCCAGAGCCTCCCCTTCTTATCAGGGCTCTTATTTCCATACACCACACCCCTGAATTTAAAAACCTGGGGCCAAATGTAGTGTTTGAGTTGTTTCTCCCCCTGAGTAGCCAACCTAAAATTGGCATTAATGTAGAAGCTTGCTGGAAGTAATGAACTTATCAATTAGCAAAGGGTTTTTGTTTTTTTTTTTTTTCCCATGTGATCTCTTACCATTTAATTAAGATTAATTAAAAAGCTTTTTGTGTCTTTGTGTAAATCTCTCTGTTGGAAATGGCAGCCTAAAGGTTGGGGATGAGCAGACTATGGCAAATCATTACATGCTCCATCCTAAAACAAAGCATCAGCTAATCTTGTGTAACAGGGATAATTAGGGAACTACAGGCACTGTCCTGTCAGTTTTTATCAGGAATTAAGCATTTTTCAGTTCTGCTGCTGGTATGAACTGGAGTGAACTAAGTTTCATAACCCCAGGTTGAGAACAAATGAAGAGGTTAATGGAGAATAGGCACTATCTTTTCATTTTAGGATGTCACTGTCCCCACAGTCCATCCTGCCCTTTCCTGGCAGAAGGAAATCCTGTTTAGCCAGCACCAGGCTGGCTTAAAACACCCTCCAAGGTAGGTCCAGCTGGCACCCAGCACGTTCAGGATCACAGCCTGACTGGAGTTAGGCCTGGCTTGAGTTGGCAGGTGGAGGTTTTATTGCTGGAGTTTGAGACAGGACTCTCAAACACAGCACAGGAACTCGAGGCTGTTTTAAACCCCTTTGCAAAGACACCATCAGAGAGCCCCATTCCTCCTGTTTGTCACTGCTGGGAGTTTGCTGCAGTCCAGACCCAAAGGCTCAAGGGTGTAAAATGTGGGGGTTTGGAGGAGTAGCTGTGAATAACAAACTTCCCTGAGGTGAGTGGTGCTCCATCCTGAATGCATTGGTTTTCTCTTGCAGGAGGGTCCCCCTCATAAATGTGCCTTAATTTTCGCAGATAACAGTGGGATAGACATAATTTTAGGAGTCTTTCCTTTTGTCCGAGAGCTCCTTTCTAGAGGGACAGAGGTGAGTGCTTTTCCTTGTGAACTCTGGAGTTTTGGTAACTGCTGGAAGTGTCACTGCCCACACTTCTCTGCCAAAGTGGGAATAATCCAAGCACCTGGCACACCAGAGGCTGACTGTGACCTCTCCTGGCCCCTTCCCCCAGGTGATTTTGGCCTGTAACTCTGGCCCTGCCCTCAACGACGTCACCTACAGCGAGTCCCTGATCGTCACCGAGCGCATCGCGGCCATGGACCCCGTCATCCAGTAAGCACCACGTCTGTCACACCTCCCTGGGGAGGGCAGCTCCTGGGCACAGCCTGGGTTTGCATTTCTCTGCTCAGCAGCATCTGTAACCTGCAGCCTCAGCCCAAAGCAGGGTGTTTGCTTTCGTTAAAGTGAAAAATTTAGAAATCAGGTCTTTCTGGCACACCCATAGTTACATTTCTTGTGTCTTCCCTGACAAGCACTCCAGCTGCTCTAGCAGGAATTTTCTATTGTTAATAGAGGCAAACCCATGTATGTCACTCAGAGTGTCCCCAGGAGAGGATGCAGGGCTGACTGAGCAATCCTTGTGCTCAAGGAAATGTGTTTCCTGGTGAGCTCCTGCAGCAGAGGAAGCCTTTGCAAAAGAGGCTTCGATATTCCTGCTTCTCTGGCTTATTCCCAGATGTGCAAGGCCCTGCTGAAGCAGCTGTTTAATAATTTTGTCTTTTTAAACAGCTCTGCACTGAGGGATGAGAAGCTGCTGTTGGTTCAGACGGGCTCCAGTTCTCCGTGCCTGGATCTGAGGTACGTGTGCAAAGTGTCACTGTGTGGTTTGTGTCCCTCAGCTCCAGAGTGGTCAAAGGTTTGGATGTGGAGAATCTCAGCTGCCCTTCCTGCTGGGAATTGCTTCTGCACACCCAGCAGGAGGTGCTTAGTGTGGATTTGCAGACCTGTGACACTGCTCAGCTTTCCCTTGGTGAGGTGTGTGTGTTCAGGGCACAGCTGGGTCAGGAGCAGGTCAGGTTATGGCTGCTGTCAGATCCTGCAGGTGCCCAAATCCCCCTGGGACAGAAGCATCATTTCACCTTGTCTAACCTGTTCACTTCTGATCAGCTCCTCTATTGGAGACAGAACTTACCTGAGTCAAACTCCCAAGCTGGGTGCATTTAAACAACACTTCAGTTGATCCCCTTGGCTTTCAGGTGCTGCTGTTTGTGAGCACCAGTAACTCTATGCAGAGTCATAGTGGGCAGCTTGGGGCAGCCCTGGGGTGTGACTGAGGTGGGGCTGTGGTGTGACTGAGGTGGGGGACCTGGTTGGCCAAGGTGTGACTGAAGTGGTGGCTGAGGTGTGGCTGTGGGTGGAGCTGAGGTGGGGCTGTGGTGTGACTGAAGTGTGGCTGAGGTGGGGACATGGTGTGGCTGCAGGTGGCGAGGCAGGTGTGAGTGCAGTGGTTGCCATGGTGTAACCACAGTGATGGCCAAGCTGTGGCTGCAGTGGTGGCCATGGTGTGGCTGTGGTGTGACTGAGCTGTGGCCACAGCGGTGGCTGTGGTGTGACTGAAGTGTCACCATAGTGGTGGCCGAGCTCCAGCCAATGTGAGCAAGCTGTGACCAAGCTGTGGCTGCAGTGGTGACCAAGCTGTGGCCGTGGTGTGGCTGTGATGTGGCCACAGTGGTGGCCATGGTGTGGCTGTGGTGTGACTGAGCTGTGGCTGTGATGTGACCACAGTGGTGGCCGCGGTGTGGCCGAGCTGTGGCCGCAGTGTGACCGAGCTGTGGCTGTGGTGTGTCTGCGGTGTGGCTGTAGGTGGAGGTGCAGTGGTGGCCAAGCTGTGGCCGCAGTGGTGGCTGAGCTGTGGCCCCTGTGGTGGCCATGGTGGGATTGAGCTGTGGTTGCAGTGGTGGCCAAGCTGTGGTCGAGCTGTGGCCACTCTGACCGCGCTGTTTGCAGCCGCCTGGACCAGGGCCTGGCCGTGCTGGTGCGGGAGCGGCAGACGGACCTGGTGGTCATCGAGGGCATGGGCAGGGCCATCCACACCAACTACTACGCCGTGCTCAGGTGTGAGAGCCTCAAGCTGGCCGTCATCAAGAACTCGTGGCTCGCCGACCGCCTCGGGGGCAAAATCTTCAGCGTCATCTTCAAGTACGAAGTGCCCTGTAAATGATGGAGCTGGCACGGCCGATGGACTTGCACTAGTTTTACTTTAACTGTAAAGAATGTATTTTTATTACAACAGGGACAAGAGTTCACAGGAAATTCCGTATTTATATTGTGCTTTTGTGACTTAAAAAGCGACAATATGATTCACTCTATAGTCTACACACTCAAATATATATATGTATATCACTCATTGTTTATTTTGGTAAGTGTTTATTTTAATGCTGCAGTATTTGTGATGAAAAGACTTTATTTTTTTGTTCTGTGAGACATTCATATAGAAATATATTTAAATGTCAATGAAACCTTTTTTTATACATCTCTGCCTACTCTGCCAGCAGTGACACAGCTACATACCAAATAGTTTTTAACTACTAAGTGAACCTGACGTTGCATTTTCAGCTTTTAGACTTACCTAAATCTCTCCTGCTCTGTGCAGCTCAGTTGATGGAAGGGCTGCTCCCACAAACGTTGCTCAGGCTGTGACTGAGCCAGGGCTGTTGCAGTCTGAGTTAAGAACCAGCCCTGCTTTCCTAACGTCTGGAATTCCTAACCCCTTGTTTGTTCCCTTTAGCTACACTAAATTCCTCGCAGCAGCTGGAAGCCGAGTCTCACAAAGTTCATCTCACACTGTTGGATTCAGGATCACCCACAACTTCCCAGCCTCAGCCCCCTTGGTTTCTATTGCCTTCAGTTCTCCCTGCTAGGACTGACAAGGATTGGTGGCATTGTTCCTGCAGTGCAATTACAGCCATTCCCAAGGAGCCCAATTTGCTTTTTCTTCTTCAGCTGTGCAGTTCATAAATGGAATGATTTCACCACCAATTTGCCCTAACACTTACATGCCTCAGTCATCCCAGCTCTGAAAGGGAAAACAGCTTAATGAGGGAAGTGTTTAACATGCAGCTGAGAAAACTGTTCCCCTGAACTTCAGCATTCTTTAAGAGCAGGAGTGAAGCAAAACACCCTCACATCTCCCCTTGCAGGGGTGCTGGGGCTGTGCTGTGTTTGACTCATCCCCACCCTCCCTCCCTGCTCTGCTACTAGGGGATTTCTGTCAATCCTCAACTCTTGGGTAACAAGATCAAAACATTCTATCCCCCAAGAGTGGCCTTATCCTGTGATGGAAGGGACAAAGGACAAGCCCTGCCTGGCCTTTCTGGGGCTGCCTTTGTGGGGTTTGGGGTGCAGGGAGGGCCTGTTTGGGGTTACACAGCAGCACTGTCAGTTCTGATTCAGGAATCACCTTCCCAGGGACCAGCACCTCCCTCTCAGGCAGGGCAGGGTGAGGTTATTTATAGCTGCAAGGCTTAAGCTGCTCTTCCTGATTACAGCAGACAGACAAGAGCTTTAATGTTCCACGACTGTTCCTACAGGAATTAGTAGCAAAGGCTTCACTTTAACCTGTCCCCAGTCACTTTCTCCTACAGGCCTTCATGGACTTACAGGGTGAACCTCAAACCTAAGCATGAATCCACCATCCTGGCCAGCTCAGCTCCAGTTTATCAGTTTGTCCCAATTCGACTCTATCCCTTATCAATTTAAATGCTTCCAAGCCACTTAATTTCCTCATGTCTGCAGCTCCACCACCTCTCCAGAAGGGCTCTGTGTGTTCAATTAGCAAACTAACACTCTAGACTAGCAGAAAAACATCTTCCTACACTGCTACAGCTCCTAGGACATGGTACAACCTAACACAGGCTCTATTCCTGCAGAAAAAAACTTCTTTAAGCATTTGCCTTCCCTGATGGCTCCTGGCTTTGTCTGGCAGCTCCTTTTATGCGTAGACGAGTGCAGATTTCTTCTGTGAAAACAGAGCAACAAGATTTCTGAAAGAGAAATGGGAGAGAAGGCCGTGGGTGGGTTGTTCTGTGGATCCATCTTTTCCATGTGCACAGGAGCAGGAGCACCAAGGGGCACACTCAGACACTGGTGCAGTTTCTGTGTGTGTGTTTTTTTGGTCTAATGACTAAAGAACAGCCACCCCTGAGAATAAACTTGTCATGGATCATTTCCTGTCCTCCCTAACACCCAGGTAGTGGACTGCAGTTTGGGATTTCAGGGAATGCTTCTTACTTTTTTTTTTTTTTTTTTTTTAATGAGGGAGGAGGGGTGCTAGGGCATTCTTTTATTTTTATTATATTTATGCTGTTCAGGCTACAGCCCTATCCCATAGGCCAAGCTAAAATTTTGTCACTTTAAGGAGTCTTTAAGCACAGCCTCCCCTCACCCCTGCCCAGCTTTCCTTAGAAAACCAAGGACAGGGTGGAAATGCTGGGGGCACATGGGGAGGCAGGACAGGAACTGGGGACAACCTTGGAGAAAGGAGGGACACGGGGAGGCAGGACAGGAGCCAGAACAGGGGTCAGGGCCCACCCTGGCCAAAGGAGGGACATGGGGAAGCAGGACAGGATTAAATGCAGGAGCCAGGGCCCATCTTGGCCAAAAGGAGGGACACAGGGAAGCAAGACAGGAACTGGGGGACACCTTGGACAAAAGGAGGGACACAGTGAAGCAGGACAGGGCTTGCTGCAGGAGCCAGGGCCCATGTTGGTGGAAGGAAGGACACAGGGAGGCAGGACAGGGCTCCTTGGTGGAAGGAGGGACACGGAGGCAGGACAGGATCAAATGCAGAAGCCAGGGCCCACCTTGGCCAAAGGAGGGACACAGGGAGGCAGGACAGGGCTCCTTGGTGGAAGGAGGGACACAGGGAGGCAGGACAGGAGCTGGGGGACACCTTGGCCAAAGGAGGGACACAGGGAGGCAGGACAGGGCCCATGTTAGTGGATGGAAGGACACAGGGAGGCAGGACAGGAGCTGGGGACCACCTTGGACAGAGGAGGGACACAGGGAGGCAGGACAGGGCTCACTGCAGGAGCCAGGGCCCACCTTGGCCAAAGGAAGGACACAGAGAGGCAGGACAGGGCCCATGGAGGTGGATGGAAGGACACAGGGAGGCAGGACAGGGCCCATGGAGGTGGATGGAAGGACACAGGGAGGCAGGACAGGGTCCATGTTAGTGGAAGGAGGGACACAGGAGGCAGGACAGGCTCGCTGCAGGAGCCAGGGCCCACCTTGGCGTGCGCGGCCGCGCGGCGGCTGCTGCTGGAGAGCTCGGCCAGGGCGGCGAGGATGCCGAGGGCGAGGCCGATGCCCAGGGTGAGGAAGAGCCCCCCCAGCGCCGGCGGCTCCAGGGGCCCCCAGCGCTCGCGGCTCTGGCGCAGGCAGCTGCTCTCCCACCACTTGTTGCGCAGGTAGTCCAGGTCGCCCGCCTCGCGCAGCTTGAGCACGGCGATGGACAGAGGCTTGGTCCAGGGCGATGCTGGGCGGCAGGAGAGCAGAGAGAGGAGGATGGGACAGCTCCCAGACATGATTTAGTTAAATATTGATAATGGGCATGGGGTGAGAGGTGTCACTGAACACAACTCTGCTTGCCAAAGGCTTTTCCTGGCTAGCAACCACCCTGCCCTGCCACAGAGGGTGGTATAAGGGCCTGATATATAACACCTCTATATCTCTATATCATCTCTATATCATATCATCTTTCCATCATCTCTCTATCATCTCTCTAACTCTGTATCTCTCTATCATCTCTCTCTGTATCTCTCTATCTCTCTATCATCTCTCTATCTCTCTCTATCATCTCTCTCTCTCTCTATCATCTCTATATCTCTATATCATCTCTATATCATCTCTATATCTATATATCTCTGTATATATACACAGTGCCCTTATACCTGTGGAATAAGGGCAGAGAAAAGGTGTTTTGGTGAAAACATGAGCAGACTGTCCGCTGCTCGTTGCACTAGAGAATCTGCATTCCTGGGCCAAGGACACCCTGGGAGATGCAATATTTGAGGTTTAGAGTTCACAGCACGAGCCAATGAGTGCCAGTGTAAACTCCCCACAGAGCAGTGACCCTGCCCTGCAGCGTTTTCAGTCTGGTCACCCTGCCATCCTGGGGGCAGCAGCGGGCTCAGGGACTCACCCTGGGCCGTGGCGATGCCGAAGCCGCGCGCCCCGATGACCTCGGGGGCCCGGATGAGGTTGCAGTGGCGCGCGGCCGCCAGGTCCTGCGAGATGGACTCGCCGATGAAGGCGTAGTTGGAGTCCATCACGCGCTGCACGGCCTCCTGGTACGTCTTGACCAGGACGTGCTCCCGCCTCTTCTCCATGTACTCATAGATCATCTGGTGGATGGGGTTCTTGGAGTTCTGCAGCCCAAAAAGTGTCAAAACTCAAGTGGGAGACAACCAGCAAAAAAATAAAAATCCACCTCTATGTGCAAGGGTTGTAAAACAATTTGGAGAAGAACCTTAAACCACGTGTGAACCCTGCAAGCACAGATTGTCCCCAACACCAGGGACAAGCATCACACAGGGTACAAGTGTCATACAGGGCACCTGCTCTCGAGGCACACATGGGCAGCCCCTGAAGAATAGAGTGATTTTTAAAGGAGAATACAGATTAAAAATAAGGGTTCTGTGCCTGTTTTCCTGTGAGAAGGGCTGAACAGAACAATAATCATATTATTTGAAGTATTAGAGGAAAACTCAGTGATGAGGGTGTTGTAGGGGTTATAAGGCCTGAGCTGTGTGACAGCCCCAGCTCAGCATCCCACAGCCCCTCTGTGTGTGAGCACAACGAGATTCTCTGCACCTTGAAGTAGTAGAAAGTCGAGGAGCCCTCCAGTGTCCCAAACTCCAGATTCCTCTGCTTGACCAGGTCCTCGAAGGTCTGGATGGGGAGCTGCTCGCTGCCGGAGCTCAGCAGGGCTGTGAAGTTGGCGATGTAGGCGGCCAGCAGGGCCAGGGTGAAGAGCCACCAAACCACAGCAATGACCCTCACTGAGAGTGCCTGGGGCCTGGGAGTGGCACCTGCACCACAGGGAACCAAAAAATCACCATAAATCACACAGGAGGGGATGTGGGAGCAGAGACACACCGAGAGCTGCAGATCCACCAGTGGGACCACACACCAAGAGCTGCAGATCCACCACCCTGAGTTACAGAGACTTCCCTTTAAGTATAGGCAAACTGCAGCCCCTGCTCTGCAGCTGCACAGAGCCTGAGCCTGGAGGGTTCCACTGTGCTGGTTTGAGCAGCACCAATTCTGCAGTGCAGGGCTGGGGCAGCAGCAGGGCCCAAAATTGCACAAACAGCTCCTCTGTACAAAGCAGCCATGCCATGCTCAGCTGGGCATTGCCCAGAGCAGAAAATGTTCCCCAGCCAGAGGGAATCACCTGTACAGTCCCAGCAGGTCTGTAATCACACCTTCCCAAACTGGTTTGGTGCTCCAAGTGTCCCTCCTGAGACCCTTTATCACAGAAGGAGGTGGGTGCACCATCATCTCAAAAACCTGCTGCTCTGGGGCATCCTCCCAGCTCACCTTGCAGGGCCAGTGCTCCTGCTCCAAACCAGAGGCTGTTCAGGAAGGTGAAGTGGTTCTCTTCATTCTTTGGCTCATTCCATTCACAGGGGCTCAGTCTGTGGGAAAATGACAGGATAAAACCGGACACTCAGAGGGAAAAAATAAAAATAATCCCCATCAAGAGATCTGGTGTTCCTCATGGGGAGATCCCACTCATAATGCTGGTTTAATCTGGCAGGATTTAAACTTTCTTAGCCTGGAGCTGTACAGGAGGTTCCTCAAAGTAAAAATCTGCCTGGGACTTTCTAATCTCTTCATAGGTGAGAAAGCCATTGGTTTGAACACAAGCTGTGAAACAAATGCATTTGTACCTGGCAACAAGGAAGAGGCAGAAGCAGGTGAGCAGGTAAGCAAATAAAAGAGCAGTCCAGGTCTCCTTGCTGAAGGGAGACAGGAAGTGGAAGAAGGACATGTCCTGGGAGGTGGTGTCCTTGCGGAGCAAGATCCCAATGCCAGTCTGCAGGAAGGGGGTGGTGAAGGACACCACCTCTTCCCTGGCTGAGGTGACAGTCAGTGGAGCCACTGCAATGTCAGCTTCCTGCCAAGGAGACAAAAACCAATCAGCCACCCAGCCCAGGGCCCTTTCTGTCCCTCAAACCTTTCTGTCCCTCAAGCTGGTGGTTCCCTGGCTGAGCAGGCAGGTGTTGGAATGGCATCACTTCCCCAAGTCAACAGCCTTGGGATGTGAGCCCCCAGGAACAGGACAGGCTTCCCATGGAAATCATTGGGATGGAATTCCAGCCAGTGGAATCATCCAGAGTGGTTGGTATCTGGGGTTTCTGCCTAGCAGGAGCTAGGCTGGGTTTGCTCACCCAGAACTGTTCCTGTCTGACTCTGAGAGCTGGGCACAGACAAGCTCAGAGGAGCAAAGAGCTTTAACTGAAGGGTTCCCCACAGATGACAGAACAGGCCCAGGGAATGGGGTGAAATGTGCATTCAAGCATCTCTTGAAGAGTCTGGGCACTGCCATTCTGAATGAAATGAGTCTCACCCAGGGGTTAAGCTCGAGGTAAGTTTTGCCAAGGTGCCTGCACAGTCTCACAGGCTACAGGGAAATAGAGACAGACAAGTGCTGCCCTGGCAGTGCCCAGCTCTAACAGGGGTTTCCTGCTGTGGTTGCTGTCTCCTTGTGCCTTATTTCCATCTCTCTAAGCCAAACCCAACCCCAAGCCTTGCAGCCCATCAGTTCCACACTCCAAGCAGAACTCCCTGAGTCCCTAAGAGCTGTGCTGTGCCTGCAGGGTGTGTCAGAGCAGGAGCTGGCCTTACCCTCCTGAGGATCTCCCCAATCATGCCAGTCCAGTTGCCACCAGCAGCCACAGCTCCGTACTGGCCGTCCCCCACCACCTTGACCCGGTACTGGAAGCGCAGCATCCCCGCCAGGGCTGCCAGCAGCTCCATGCAGTATCCCTCCAGCTCTGCCCCCCGCACCATCACGTAGGGATCCTCCTGAGGGATGGACACACACACACAGCTGCAGCTCTCACAGGGCAGGGACACCCAGGGGAGTTAAACCCGGCCTTGGCAAACCCTCCCTGTTATTCCTCTCCCTTTAATGCAAGGACAGCTCCAGACTGGGAAGATATTCCCTGGGGATGTGAATCCTGCATCCTGCAGGTCACAGGTACCACAGGAATAAGTGAAAATCTCAGCCTAAAAATCAAATATTTTCATTTTGGCCCCATCAAAACCTCAGGTGAGGGACACAGGCTGAGCAGGATCAGAAAATTCACTGCTGCAGCTTCTCCTGAAATCCTGCTTGTCTGGAGCACCTGGTGATGCGTTTGGGGGATTCTGTCACCTGGTTTTGTCCCTGTGTGACCTTTAAGTTTTTCCTCAGGGCAGACACAGCACACAGAGGACTGAGCCCCTCAGGTGCAGCTGAGCAGAGAGGCTTGGCTCCCTCCCCAGAGCACTGACACAGCCCCCAAACCCTCCCTGTGCCCACTGCAGACAGCTGGCACCTCTACACCCCTGAGCCAGCCCCAAAACTCTGCCAGCAGCAGGGACATCACTGTCAAAGCCAGCCCAAAATAGCCCTGCACAGGAACGGGTGGGATGTGAAAGGCAAAATGCAGCTCCAGCTGTTCCCTGAGCCTTACCAGGATGGTGGTGACAGTCAGGGTTGGGAGACCCTCGCCTGCTCCCCGTGAGTCTGAGCCCTGCAAACCAGAAATGGAGCCACAGTTGGGTTTCAAAGTGCTCATCAAGCTGGGCTTACCTTGGGATGTGCCTGAGTTAAACCAGCCCTAACCCTGCCCCGGGAGCTGCAGTGACTGACGCTGTTTCCTAATTAACTAATTAATAGATCACAGCGTTTCACTTCATTGCGTGGTGCAAACAAAAATCACTGCGAGTGTTGCCGCACATCTTCAGATGGTGCTACAGCCTTCCCAAGAGACCAATTCGTGCTGCAGACAAAAGAATTAGCAGCCAATTAAGGTCTCATTAGAGAGCAATTGCAGGAGACACAGAACAGTTGGAAACCTGAGAGGAGGAGGAGAAGGAAACGTGGATTCACTTCTGTGAGATAAAGATACATCTGCAGATTTTCCAGTCACCCAGCTCCAGAGGATTCCTCATCAAAGCCACTTCAGGGCAATTTAAAAGTAAAAGTAAAGCCAATTCAGGCAATACTGAAGTGTCAGATTCTGTGAGGTTTGTTGTTAAATGTGTCTGCTTATTGTAAAATTACAGGGTGATTTTTCTAGGCAGAGAGAGAGGATGTCTATACGTGTGCATAAAAAAAATGCAGTGAAAAATGTGCAAAAGAAACCTCAGCCCTTCTAGGAGCCAAACGATCTTGTTTTAATTCTCTCTGTGCAGTGGAATGAGGGATGAGCTTTGTCTTGGAAGATGTGAGCACAAGTTCCCCCACTTTTCCAGCCATGAGGACAGGGCTAGTGGCAGGTTCTTCCCTAGGACGTGACTGAATTTTGAGCTCTGGACAAAAAAATTCAGTCAAAAAAACCCCCAAAACCAAACAAAAACAGCACAACCAGCCATGCAGAGTGAACAATAACTCTTCACAGGTTAAAATCCTTGTGCACTCTGACCACTATTTCTGAATTAAATATATAAGATCATCTGCCCTGTGCCTTTATTAGTAGCTCTGCACTAATGAACTCAAACATACCTTACTCACAGCATCATCATTCCTCCCAGCTCCTGGAAAAACACAACAAAATCAGATTTCTGTGGGGCTTGTATTTACAGCTCCTCATTTCATAGTGCACTGAAATAACCAGAACGATCACCCTCAACTCCCAACTCCCTTTGTTTCCTCCCCTGGGGCACAGAAAAGGCAGAGACAGGCAGGAGTGGGCCTGCAGGAGGTTCTAATGTCACTTAAAGATGTCACTGCATGTCCCTCACCCTGGGGATGGATCCTGCACAGCCAGTCCATCCCCACCAGCTCTGCTGCTTCCCCACAGAGCCCAGATCTGCCCCCATTCCTGCCAAGCCCCATTTTCCCCATTTTCCCCACCCACTTCCAGGCAGTTTTTTCTTACTCTTCCTTTCCCCTGCTTCTGGCAGGTTCTGCATCTGAGATGCAGAATTCAAATCACAGTTTTGTCAATATATCGCTTATTAAATGCCTGGGATGATTTTTCTAGAATCTGCTTAGCATTTCTCCTTGGACTCAGAGAATTCACTGCATGAAAGCCAAAATTTTGTCCTTCAAGATAAACCAAAAAACGCAGGGTGTTTTCACTCTTTCAAGCAAAAGCTGTGAGTTTTTCTCTAAATATAACAGCATATTCATTCATTATGTATTTATTTTTCCTTCTTTGGTGTTGCATTTTCTGGCCTTGTGCTGAACTCCACATTATTGTAAAACAAAACCTGTTTTTTCAGTTCTCCATGGGGGCTGGAAATCTTCACAAAGGAGTTCTCTTGTCTCCCTTTAGAAACCCTTTAAAGGCAGCAGCAGCTTTTGGAGGCCCCTTTCTCAGGGCCTGTGGGGTTCCTTGGAAGCCAGCAGAGCTTTCTGAGGGCTCCAGCTCCCAGCTCAAAGCCCCTTTGTGAGCCCTCCTGAAAGGCCCAGGGGTGATGGGGCTGCAGCACCAACCCCAGGTCATGGCAGGGACAGTCCCAGCACCAGGGCATCCTCCTGGGCATCCCCCTGGGCATCCCCCTGGGATGCTGCAGCAGCACAGGACAAAGGGAAGGGCTCATCCCTCCCTTTGTAGGTTGGTGGCTGCAGGAAGCATCTGTGGCTGCAAAAAAATCAGCTTTTTCTGTGCTCTCACCACTCTGAGCTTGCCCAGCCTTCCCAAGAGAGGCTCCTGCTGGAATCCTGGGGAAAAGGCTCCTGGCACTGGGCAGGACTGGCCACCTCACCTCAGTTTTCTCCCCCATCCTCAGCACATCTTGCTGCAGCTCAAGGGACCATAAACTCACAGAAGTGCAGCTTTAACCACAATAACCACACCTAAACCCACCCTTTTTCTTTTCTTTTTGGCTTTTTTTTCATCTTCCCCCATCTCTGTCATCTGGTTTTCAGCTGTAGCAGTAAAGAGACTTGGTGGCATCAAAGAGATTTGGGGACATCAAAGACACTTGGTGGCATCAAAGACACTTGGTGGCAGCACTCACAAAGTCACAGCCACAAGGTGAGCCCCGGGGAATCTCTTAATCTTAATCTCTGTTTTAATAACCCATTTGAAAGGAAATTCTAAGTCCTGCAAGCACTGGCAGGTAAAAGCTGAAGGAATTAAGGCTCTGAAGAACAAATCCAACACTTCTGGATCCTTTTCCTCACCTGCCTGGCTGGATTCCCTCAGGAGCAGCACGGTTGTAACCACACAGATTGTGAAGTGCAGACCTTTATCCATGGGAGCAGAAATTCCTGCTGCTCAGAAGGAACCTTCCTGCTGGAGGTGAAAGGCAAGCAGTTAAACCTGGTTCTACAGTTCCTCATCAGTTTATCCTGCATTTTCTGCTCCTTTTTCAGTAGAGCCACAATTCCAAAGTCTCCAGCTGAGAGCAGTCACTGCTGGGCTCAGCCAGAACAAATACTAAAGAAAAGCTCTGGTGAAGAACCCACTGCAGCAAAAAGGATGTGACAAACAAAAAAAGGGGATTTACCCACTGGAAGTTCTCTCCCTATGGGTTCCCCACCAGGGAAAGAGCAGGTGAGGAAGCACCAGCAATATTTTTAATGGTATTTGTTGTCCAACAAGATACAGGACACCATCACACCAGAAATAATAAAAAATAAATTAAAAATGCCCAAGAAAACTTAGAATTTATGAGAGTGTGTAGGCAAAAATATACTACATGTGGCATTACTTGCTGCTGATCAATGCTCAGAAAACACTGGATTTAGTGATCTTATCTCATCAGCTTTTAGGAAATTTCCCAATCCTGCATCCTATGAAAACTGTTTGCATTACAGCTCAGTACTTTCCCTCACTCATTTTCCCTGTATTTTTTACCTTATGAGAGAATTAACTAAAATCTCCACAGAAGGTTCTTTCCAGGTTAAATTTCAATGCTGATTTTCTTGTTCCTGCTGTTAAAAAATGCTGCCAAATGGCAATATGTTGATCTTGTGAAAGGACCAGAGGAGATCTGAGCTGTACATCAGCCAGCACTGACTTTATTCTACAATTACTTTTTAGACCAAGTAGTTGCTGCTCTTGGCTGTTGCCAGAGCAGCACAAAAACTCAGCAGCTGCATCAACCATGGGGGAAAAATAAGGAAAAGAAGCAGCAGCCTTCAGGCTGAGCCAAGGAGGAGCTGAGCTTTCCCTGGTAAGTTTAAATTCCTAATTCCTAGCCTCTAAATTCCTGTTCTTTTTCCCTTACAATTTAGCACGTACAACAAAATCATCTTTGTTTCAAGTGGCCTCGTCTAAAAAACCCCAAACTAATCAGAGCTGGTAACATATTGCTGGCATCACCTTGAAAAGGAAGCTGTTAATATTTGAGAGCAGAAACAGGATGTAAACGTGGGTTAAGAAGGCAGGGAGGAGCTGGCACCAAGCTTTGCCCCTTTCCAGAACCAGAGCACGAACTGAAGGCAGTTTCTCACTTACAGACTCCCTTGGCCCGTCTGTCTGTCTGTCTGTCTGTCTGTCTGTCCGTGGGTCCTGCAGGATGCTCAGGATGCCCAGCACAGGAATGAGAATCCCACAAGCTCAGGCATCCCGTGCTGGCTTAAATACCCGGGAGAGGAGGAGGAGGAGGAGGAGGAGGAGGAGTGGCAGGAGTGGCCTCTGAACGTGCCAGCTGGACCAGGGGACACCTGGGGCTTTGGGGAAGAAGGAGGTGACCACACAGGACAGGCTTTGGCAGCAGCTCAGTCCAGTTGGATGCTGCATCACAAAATTCCATCACTGGCTGCGGTGCTCCTGTAAAATTCCTCCCTTTGGAGCTGTCCCAGCTGGGCAGCAGCCGTGCCAATTTTCCTGCTGTTGACCACACAGACAAAATCAGCTTGGAAAGACACAGCTGAGTGTTGATTATCAGCGTTCTGAAGGCCAGGCTGGAGGAATACAGACCATAAATGCCATGTCCAGCCGTGTCCAGTATACTGCTGGTGGTCTGGAGACTTGGGATTTGGGATCTTTAGTTTAATGAACTGAAATCCACATCCAGGACTCTCAGGATGCACAGGAACAGCAGAAGAATTAAGAGCTAAGCTGTGACCTTCTGCTGACTTAAATTCCAAATAATTCATAAGTGCTGGAATAAATTCCACTTACAGGAATAAATAAATACATGATGAATCGTTGGTTTTATGCAGTGTCACAAAAGAAGCTGTAAAAGTGGTTGCTACTAATTTGGAAGCAAGAAGGCAAATTTCACATGTACCCTAACGAGTTAAATCCAAACCCTCTTGGTTAAAATTCTGAGCAAAAGTAAATGTTTTGAAGTGCTACAAGATGCTGCCTCCTGTGAGGTGCAGTAATTTAACAAGTATTGCTTAATCAATTAAAGATGAAAATCATCTGATTGTGAGACTTCTCTGAGAAGACACAAATAGGCCTTTTAAACATTAACTTTCCAAAGCTGTCAAGTTGCATGTACTTGACATTAAAGCTGCAAAAGCATTAAAGTTACAAAAGCAGCGACTCCCTGCAGCTTTTCAGCCCAAAATTAAAGTATTACAAGAATGACTTTTCGTCCAGAGAATGTTAATGAAATTTGCTTTGTGCTGGGACACAATGGGAGGCTCCTCTTGGCAGATCCCACGTTCTGCTGCAGCTTCACCTCCTTTCCTTCAGAGCCTGTGGTGACACTGTGGGGTCACCTCAGTGCACATCCCAAACCTGCTCACAAAGCTCTCCTGGGATCTGCAGGGTCTGAGTCCTGCAGGCAAACTGTGCAGATCTGAGCCAGGCTGCAAAACTGAGGGAATATTTTCAGACAAAACATGCTGCACAGCATTTGAAAAGATTTAATCAGAAAATTTAACACCCCCTCCCCCTCCAGCTTTATATTTTGATTTATCAGTGTTTGAATTTTGTCACTGTTTTGGTATCTCAGAGTTTAAATTCTTGTGACCAAGTGATACTAAAATTAGAACCTAGAGCCCCTTTCCAGCTCCACAAGTGACAACCCTTCCAGGAGGAGTGTGAAGGAAGGAAAATGCTCTTTCACTGTGCACTTTGCTGGGACAGGAATAGAAGTGATTTTTCAGTCAAGTGACAGGTGAAGAGCAAAATTGTGCTGCAGCATTTTCAGCCAGACTTTAAACCCCCTCAGTGATGAAACAGGGCCATCTGTGTTACTTGTACAGCTGCTCCAGGAGGGATCAGCTCCTTCTGTCTGTTTGGCTACTAATTCCACCAGAATTCTCATCCTTGCAGCCAGGGCTCTGCCCCAGCCCCTGTGCTGTGTCTCACACCACAGAATGTCAGTCTCTGCCAATCCTTGCACATGTTCTGGAGGACCTGAGAAAATCTGAGCTGGGTCTGCGCTGGCTACCCCTCTGAAAAAGAGTAAAATTAAATGTTATCCACAAAGCAAGTTGAAAAGCAAAGCAGACAGAACGAACCACGTTTGTGCATCACAAACCCCAGTGCTGTATTACAGCTAGAGTCACCAGCTGGAAGGTTAAATATGTTTATTTTAGTAGTGTAAGGTGGTTTTACAAACAAATTCTTAAATTTTGCAATATACACAAAAGAATCATTACAAAGGCAAAATATCCTCTCAATAATAGGGACTCTATGCAGCCTGAAATAAAATTAAACCTCTGTTTCTCTTTAAAATGCATCTTAGTAAACATTCTTCTCCATCACTGATAAAATGTACATCTATAATAAATGACATCATAATTAAGGACTGGGGGACACATGACAACATCCCTAAAAATAAAAAGTAAAAAAAAAGGAGGGAGGAAAAATTATTACTCTGTTTAGGTCATTATTTAATTCTAAATATGTCCATCTAAAAAAATTAAATATCTCTCTTTTTTAAACATATCATTGAAAATTTTGCATGGCAGTGCAATACAGAAATAGTAAAATTCATCCAAAAAGTGCTATGTACAGCAGCATTGTTAAAATACCATAAGAAGGGACAGTGCTGTTTCAAGAAAAGACTGACATGCTTTGTAGCCATTTCTGAAGTAAAGTCAGAAGATATTTCCTGTCTATTTTTAGCCATTCCCTTCTCTCTCCTGTCTCAATTCCCTCAGACAATGCCTTGAGACAAGGAGCAGTCACAGTTCAGTTTCAGGGTGTGCATGTGTACATACATGTGCAGACACATCTTTGCATACACACAGGTGTATATATATATATAGATATATATAGATATAGATATATAAACAGGCTGGGTTTATAAAAGCATTGCTTTGGAACCAGAGAGCTCTTCTTCAAAGAGAAAATATGGATTTTCACTGAAATAAGCAGGTCCACGATGGAAGATGGACTGTATCTACTACATGATTAATTCACACCCTCAGAGGCCTCAAACTCTTCCAGAAAACAAAACGCGATTCTCAGTCCAGCCTCCTTACACAGATCCATGATTTGTGAGAGCAAAATTTACCTTAGCATCACATTTAGCTGTTAAACATCAAGGTCACCTATTTGTCAGAAGAATTATTGAAATCAGTAAAGACCAAGAGCAAACTGCAAACGCGAGAAGTGGTCACACACGAAGGAGGCCAAACGGGAGGCTGGGCAAAGCGCAGTTAAAATGAATCTCATCTCTCCTTTTGGAGTCGTGCTGTTAAGCACCCTTGGGCTCAAGGGAAGGCCAGGAAGCACCGAGCCCTGGCAGGATGGTTTGGGCCTCTCAGGTCGCCGTGTTTTGCTGTGTCAGGAGTGCAAACACCGCCCAGCGCTGTCACAGTTTGAGCATGAAGAACACCTCGGTGTCCGCCCCGCAGTCGGGCTGGGCTTTGGGCGAGGACGGCAGGGCGCTGTGGGCAGCAGGGTCGCTGCAGCCGGCCCTGCCCACGCTGCAGGCACCCTCAGGGTTTCCCCTCTCCTCGATGGGGCTCCCCCCGAGCTGTGCCCGGCCCTGCAGGCGCTGCCTCTCCTGGGCCTGCCGGGCCCTGTTGGCGATGTAGCGCACGCGGCTCTGGCTGCGCGACGACGAGCGCCGCAGCAGCCCCGCGCTCTCGCCCTCCTCCTCCGACTCGCTGGGCTCCAGGCTGATGGGGGAGGTGATGTCGTTTTCCTGCTGAAAGGCTGTCAGCCTCTTCAGCTGCTCAGTCAGCTCGTCCCGGGATTTGGCCGGGGCCCGCAGGCCCGAGGAGCGGCGCTGCTCCCGCATGGAGCGGGTGACGAAGCTCCTGCTGATGCTGCGGTACTTGCTCTCAAAAGTGCACACAATGTCGTCAGAGGTGAGGTCCCCGAGGCTTTTGGACTTTGCCTGGTTATTCCCGACCGTGTCGTGCGCTTTGGATTTGTTAGAGGACTGCCTGAGACTCTCCATGTAGAGCCTGCTCCAGGTGTGCCTCCTGGGAATGGACGAGAAGGCGTCCTGAGGGCTCCTGGCCAGGGGCCGGGGGCACAGCTCGTCAGCCGGCAGCTGCCCACACCTCAGGTTGGGGTTGGACTTGCTCTTGCTGACCATTGGCATCTCGTTGCTGCAGGTGGTGGCGGAGCGTGGGCGCATCCCCTTCCTGATGGCCAGGGGCTCCAGGCTGTCCTGGCGCACGCCCAGGTCCGGGAGGCTTTTGCGAGCCAGGCTGGGGAGGGAGAGGTCGATGACGGTGTCGTTGGAGGACATGCTGGACGAGGAGGACATGCTGTCACGGTGGCTGCTGCAGTCCAGCTTGCTCCAGATCCGGTCATTGACAGTGGCATCAAAGTACACTTCTGCTGCTGGAGACAGGCTGCTCGGAATTTTTATTAAGGCTGAGGAGTCTGACGTCTTCAGTCCTTCATTCTTTGCCCTTCTCGCCAACATGTAAGAGCTCGTCTGAGAAACAGAGACAGGGAGAGCCTGTGCAGCCTGGGTTTTCTGGGGAGAATCTGCCTGTGTGCTGTTAATGACTTTGCTTTGCTGGGGTGCAACAGCTGCTGCACCCAGGTTTTGCCCTTTGGATTCAGAGGTGCTTTTCATGTCTGTTAATACCTGACCTGGTTGGTTGTTTTGCTTCTGGCCGTTTCCTACAGGTTGGCCAGCACTGTGGTCTGCTGCCTCTACCAGCCTGGCTTTTTGGGGATGTGCTGCTGATCCACCCTGACCTTCAGCCTCACTGCACCGTGTCCAGCCATTTCCTTCTGTGGGACATCCTGCCACGCTTGTCCTCTCATGCTCTGGGGCTACTAAACTTGTGTCAGCTGCTCCTGGGACATCCTGCCCTTGGTTTTCTGCAGCCAGATTTGTTCCTTGTTCTCTGGAGGGTGGGGGCTCTTGAGGCTGGTTGGGTGTGCTGCTTCCCTCTGATGGAGCTTCAGTGGAATGGTCAGACCCAGATCCTTCCTCAGAATCACTGTAAGGGGTAACGGGCAGAGGGAAGAGAAGGCTGCAGTGATGGTTCTCATTGGCAAGGACAGGCTCTTCTGTGATCGTTTCTAGGCTGCATAAAGAAGTGACTGACCTCTGGATTGAGAAGTGGCAGACATCTGCTTGGGAAGCATGAAAAGAAAAAGAAAGAAACAAGAAAAACAGAGATACAGGGTTAGTTATCTCTTACAAATTACAGCTTAGACTAAGATTCATTCCTTATGTGTTACCATTTTGTTCTCAAGATACTAGTTGCCTATGCTAATAATGATTTTTAAAATAATTTTGTTCATTCCTTATTTGTTACCATTTTGTTCTCAAGGTACTAGCTGCCTATGCTAATAATGATTTTTAAAATAATTTTGTTCATTCCTTATTTGTTACCATTTTGTTCTCAAGGTACTAGCTGCCTATGCTAATAATGATTTTTAAAATAATTTTGCTGGCCAAAGGCAGCAAAACATTTTGCACATTCAGTTTTAGCTGCACAAAGCCCTGTTGCTTCAAGAAATCTCAGTCCATGCACAGCAGCACCATGTGACTGTTCTGGTTTTCTTATCAAACAACAACAGTACCCAGCAATTTTTGCCCTTTGTGTCCCCTTTTCTAAACCAACTTTGCTTCCTCCACCATCCAGCACCACTTGATTTGCAGTTTTCCTTCCTTCCAGCACTCAGACAGGTCAGGGTATCAGAGCACAACCAGAGCATGTTCAATAATCAAAACACCAGTTTGACCAGCAGATGTGATCCCAATGACCAACCACTCAGAAGAGAAGCAGCACAGGACTTGTGGAGCAGATTACAAATGATCTGCAGACAGTGGAATGTTGGCAATGGGACTTTTAAAAACAAAACAAAAGCTTTAAACAGACTTTGTTCTTCTAAAAAAAAAACTGGGTAATTTCTATTTCAAAAATCTCTACAGACAGATGGGTCATGGACAGCAGGCTGAGAGTGCAACCCTGGAGAATACTACAGCCACCAATTACCTGGAGAAAATGCTCCATTCTCTGCAATGTTTATCACCTGCACCCTGGGAGCCAAAGCAATCATGCCAAAAAGATTATGTCCCATATCTCCAAAGCCCAGAGCAGACATGCATCCCAGAACTAACAAAGCCAGACCATGACCTCAGGGATACAGGAGCAGGTAATTACAGGGCAGCAAACAAGCAAAAACCAGGACTACAGGCAACAAGGTGCTCGAATCAGGGACACTCAGCAGACATTACCTTTGATTTGCTTGTCCTTTCAGTTCTTAACTAGAGAGAGAGAGTGTGCATGTAGAATAATAGGACAGAACAGAGGAAAAAATCCAGTTAATGTAGGGAAAGCAGGTGCAGATAACAGGATAAATTAGTGCTGAGGGAGGGAAAGGAGACATACAGGAATATCCACACATGGTTGTAGGATCCTAAGAATTTCTGACCAACCAGAGCACTCAATGGAATCCACACATGGACAGATATTAAGTTCATTTTTTAATCATAGAAGAATGTTAGCATTGAAGAAACACTCCACTGGACGGGAAAATGGAACCACAGAATCATGGAATCACAGAGTGGTTTGTGATGGAAAGGACCCTAAAAATCATCAAGTTTCAAGTACCCTGACAGGATGCAAGGACACCTTCCAGGCTGCTCAGAGGAAGTTGGACTCCTCCAAAGCCTTTTCCTAATGGAAAACATCACCTGCACTCCCAGAACCTGCCCAGGCCTTTCCAGGATTTCCAGCCCAGTGCAGGAACTCAAAGATGGGAGCAGCTCCTCCCTGGCCTGTCCTGCATCAGCTGGGGCTGTTGGAAGGGAATCAGGCACGTGTGCCCACAATCCAAACCAACATTCCAGACTCTCAGTGTCTGGAGGAGTGTCAGGAAGAGCCCAGAGCTGCTCAGACTTAGGAACTCTCCTTCTCCCCATCCACCAGCACAGACTGGGGCACACTTGGAAGGGAAATCACTGGAAAATGTTAAGACTGGTAAAATGTAATACCCTAAAGGGTCAGCTATAGTTTCCTGCCCTATCCCAGGGGCAGAATGCCAATTCCCAAGTGCAGCCATGGAGCTGGTTTCCCTGGTTTCCTGGCCCAGGGCATGGCCTTGCAGGAGGATGGGAAAGGGAGCTGTTTGTGCAAACAGAGGGGCTGTCACTGGACCAGCAGCAGCCAGTCCAAGGCACCATTTCACCATTTTAAGGGTTTGCTGATTCCATGCTTGGGAAGTCAGATGGATTTAATCAAATTTCAAGCATATCACAATATTTGTTTAGTGACTTGGGGGGCTGGCGGGGGAGCTGGCACTGATAATGGGAAATGGTTTCATATGTCACAGTACTCAGAGTTTGTGAAAAGCCCAGTGCCACTAATTTAGGCATAGAAAGAGTTCTGCTGCTTTGGATTAACTGCAAGTCACGGGAACCAGCAAACTTCTCCCCTCCCATTGTCCTGGTATTTTCCTAAAAGCCCAAAGCAGATATTGGAAAAATACATTAAAAAAAAAAAAAGTATAAAAAAATAGAAGGTAGATTGCAGACACCCAACCAGATGAAACTGGTCAAATAAATAAAATATCTCAATTTTCTATATGAGGCTTTCAAAGAAACCAACTATAGGTGGGCAGTCAGAATCTGTTACTAAAAAAGGGATTACATCTTAGAAAAAGCAGCAAAGTCACTTCACTGTTCCTGAAAATGTAATCATCAGTGTCCAGATTTCTTGGACAATTAATGAGGAGGGTGAGGGGTTTGAAGAGGAGCTCTTGCAGTCACAGCCAAAAGCTGCATTTCCTACTTTCTCCTTACAATTCTGTGAAGCAGAAAATCCTTATCAGCATCTCTTTCCTTCTCTCCCATGCTTGCCAAATCAGGAAGAAAAATGCCATTTTTTAAACTAAAATATCTCCTTTGATTGCCTCTGCTTTGATTTCCCATCTTTACAAACCCCAGTTCATGGTACAGGTGCAGTCCCACAGTCCCAGTGACCACACTCCTGTTTCTGGTGTGAAACCACCACAAAAATGCTGCAGCTTTAGGAACTTTCCTCTAAGTGGGCACATTTTGGGGAATGCCAGGAGTGTCCCAGCCTGGCTGATGTCAGGGAGCAGCAGATCTCACCCTCTGCTGCTCTGTGCTGTGCAGCTCTGCCCTCTGGGCGTGTGTGCAACATCACAGCACAGTGCAAATGTTTGCATACACATTTAGGACCACAGTGGGCTGCTGTGTTTATAAAATATTATCTCCTGAACACCCCAGAGCAGAGAATTCCATCCAGTAATTCCAGGACTGACAGCAGTGATTTTGCAAGATCTTTGAGGAGGGAACACGTTAGACATCGTTCCTGATGTGGTTATCCCTCAGTGGAACACAAAGGCTGATAATGGAAATATTGTTTGTTGATGTGGGTTTTCCATATTCAGTCTCACTTAATGCTCTGGATGGATCTTAAAATTTACTTAGTATCATACCACATTCACTAAGAAAACCAAGGAAACAAAAAACCCTGAACAAACAATCCCAACATTTATGGACTACTGACAGTGTCACTACTGCAGATGGTGAACTAGGCATGGCAGGGACTATTCTAAACCAGACACATCTACAAAAAATAAAATAAAAATATTTATGCAGATTTTTTTTTTCTGTCATTGCCAAAATTAAAAAAAAAAAGACCTCTTGACAGCCAAACAACATAGAGGAGCTTCTAAGTAAGGATGCTATGCAGAAGCTGAGACAATGATGTGATCTACAGTGGAGAAGGGTGAAGAAAATCTGGTCTTACCAGTAAAGAATATAGGGGATTTACTTCGAATTTCCTCCAATTTTTGAACGAACAAGGCATTCATTTCCCTCTGTAGGGTGCCCACTTGCCTTCGAGGAGGTTCAGACCAGTGCTTGGGGAATTCTGGGCTTCCAAGGCTTTCTAGACTGCTGGAGTTGGAGGACATAGAGCCATTGCTGGCTGCCACCAAGTTGACAGTGCTTCCATACTTGCCACCTGCTTGGCACTGCCACCGCTGCCGGGAGTGAGCCTTTATTCCGTGGCACTTAGAGTCACCACTTGTCTTCCCTGGGCTCACAAAACACTGAGTGCTCCTTGTCAGGTCACCTGCAGTTCCAGGGCTGCTGCAAGGCTGCAAATCTGCCTGCGGCCTGGGCTGCCCTCTGACAACCCAGGTCCTGAGCTCTAGCCTCTCCTCTGCACTGCTGCCCTGCCCAGGGTGCAGGGGGTCTCTAGCCACGGGCCTGCCAGGGTGGTCACTCCACGGCCCCTCTGGGTCAGGGCTCTCTTTGGAGCCAACCATGCATTTCATGCAGTTGGTGGCCACTCCGATCCTGCCCGAGCTGTTGATGGCACAGCGGGCGAAGACGCTTTGCTTCTCGCCCTGGGGCTCCTGCAGCCTCACCCTGTGTGCCCTGGGCAAGGGCTCGCTGAAAGGAGCCCCGGGGTGGGCACAGCTCTGCCCTGGCCCTCTGGGACAGCCCTGGGCCTTACCTTTCAAGCCCTTGCCAGGTGCCTCCCCACCGGCACCGTCTCGGGGAGCTGGGGACGGGGAAGCACTTTCTGGCTCTTGCACAAAGCGAGGCTGGGAGGCAGCTTCCACTTCCCTCCCTTCTCCAGCCCCTGCAGAGCTGCTGTCCTTTGTGTCAAAAGCGATCTCAGGAAAGCCCTTCTTGTTCTTCTTCTGGCTCTTGGTGGGTGCGCTGGCCGTGCGTCTCAGGATGTGGCTGCTAAAGGAATGTTTGCGATGGAGCTGCCCAGCAGCATGACTGTCCAGAGAGGCCTGCTTTGGATTTCTGAGAAACAGCCCTTTTAGACCTAGAGCTGGTTTGGCCTGCAAAAGAAATAAGAAAAAAAAATATAAAAATCTAAAAAGTCTCCTCTGGAAAATGTAAAGCTGTTCCTCTGGGCATAGCAACTCATGAACAAATGATCGTTCACATACAGAGCGTCCTGCTGTATTCTACATCAGCATGAGAACTAAGCCAGAAATAGGACAGGCATTAAAAATGAAAAAAAAAAATCACTAACAGCAGCCTGGCAAAATAACACATCTCTTTTTTTGTCAGCTATGTTTTTAGATAACATTTTCCAGCCACACTTATCTCTGTATTTGTCATAATTTTCTTTCTAGCGTGTAACTACTTACAACATCTGCATAAACATTACAGCTACAGAAAAGACAAAAAAAAAAAAAAAAAGGAAATGCTTCTATCTACAAGGATTTCATTCTGAAAGCTGAAGAGTTTCTCAGTTTCACCTAAAGCAGATTCATTTAAAGTTCTCGTTGTAAATACATTTTCTAGGAACTGCTGGGAAATAAACACTGACCATAAAATAGAATAATTTTTCAGTACAAAGAGATCTACACTTCAATTGAATTTGAGCATTGTCATGAGTAGCAGTTAACTGTACAGACACAGAAGATCATTGAGTATTTCAATTTCTACCTTGTGATTACATTTTGGTAATTTTTCCTACCATACAACATTATCCCAAGGTGTATGTTTTCAGCACTGAGGAAACACACTATAAACAAGGGAAGTTAGTGTCACAATACAGTTCTCCATAATCTTCAGTAGTTATTTAAGCATTAAACACATAAATTCACCATCATAAATCGCCCACCACCATACAACTGATTTACATTTCAATGAAACAGAGTTCCAGCATTCCTGCAAACATTCCAGGTGTACTTGCCAACTTTTCAAGCAGCAGGCTGACGCCTGAGACAGCGCTGGTCTGCTCTGTGCACAGAGATCACTTGAAGCACAGACAGTATTTCTCTTTTCATCTACTTCTCCCCTTTGTTCTCTTTATTTCCCAGTTAGATCAGACTTGTGAGCAGATGTAGCATCAAGAATGAATAAACCCAGGGCACATCATGACTGAAGTGCATTTTGAGAAGCCCATGACAGAGCCTGACCAGCAGCCACGCTCGCTGGCACTCGCTGTCAGTTCCAGTTTTGCCCTCTGATGTCACACGAGGTCACATTTCTGCAGTGCCAAACAATGGCACAGAAGTGTCTCATTTAACTTACAATGGTCTTTCACCCCCAAATAAATATTTGAGCGCATGCTCATGCATTTCCAATTCTGCTGTGCAGGGTTTAATGGACAGATATTGGCTGCCCTGTGCACTGAGCCTGGCCTAAGAGCTGCTTTAACCCCAAGTCCTGCCCAAGCTGCCAGGTGGGACCAAAGCTGACACAAGAACAAGTAAAACTGTTCATAATATTATTTTTATATATATTTAGTTAATTATAATTGACTGAAGTTTAGTTGTCATGTACCAATTTCCAGCGTGAGCAGGGCATTATCAAAAATTACCTTTAGGATAAGATAAAGACGGTGAGGTTTGATTTTTCTCATGCAAGGCAAATATTAAATATTGAAAAAATCTTCTGTGAGAGCCACACTATTGAACAGTCTGCTTGGATTACTGGGAGACAAGCTGGCAAGTACATGAATTTATTGCTATAAAAATCAGACAATATTTGCAAAACCCAGGAAAAATTGTCATACAAACAACACAGACAAATAATATCCACCAAAAAGAAAAGGGAAGCACTGATGGAATGGGTGACACGCAGTGCAGGGCCCCAGGTGTCATTCTGGCTTGTTTGGTGCAGCTTTGCTAAGCTGGACACTGTTGCTTGAATCAGTGGAGTGATTCAAGAACCCAAAGGCAGATTTGGTTAACTTGGGGGGGGAAAAAAAGAGTTTTAAAAGAAGGAAAAAAATAAAAGAGAGCAGTTTTGAGGGAGATCCAGGACATTGTGCTTTCAGCTTCCAGCCCAGCTTTTCCAGGGCTGTTTCACTCTCTAAAGCTTGAAAAACAGCACAAGAGGCTTTCCCACAATTTAGCAAATTATTCTCTGTCAATGCTCTTTTCTGTGTGAAAGAAGGAGTTTGAATTGTAGCCCTCAAGAGAAAAACAGGAGAGGGAAAGGGGAGAATGGCAGAACTTTTATCCTGGATCTGCTTCACACAGGGAGGGCTCCTGGCTGTCCAGGAGCCCAGGGGAGTGACCCAGTCAAATGTCACAATTCATGTTCCATGAGTTGGAGAGCTCGAAAATGCTAACGAGGAGATGCTAATGAAGCTACCAGCTCAAGGCATGCAGGTGTGTGGTGGTGTCTGCACCTCCCTGGGACAGGAGGGGTACCTTCAAGGCGGCTAAAAACGCTCTGCTTCTAAAAGGAGACTTTTTTGACATAGAGAAGCCCACTGAAATCACAAACAGACAGAGTAAAGGCAGAGTAACAGTGAGGGAGGATCTCAGAGATAGGCACATCTAGAAAAAACACAAGAAATTCTGCACTACAGGAGCAGACCACAGAAGAGACAGAAACAAAAAAAAATTAAAAAGCCTTTCCAGGAAACAGAGCAATCTGAAAGAGATTCCACACACAAGTTAAGGTGAAAAAAAATAAATTCTAAAATTGTTTTAGTCAAGCTGCTGAGCAGATGGAATATCTCCATTTATTTAAAAAGTCCCAAAATGTAAAGGTTTGCATTAGAATCTCTGGTTTAATAAAGAATGGGTAAAACCAGGCTGATAAGTGGAGTGATTTTTCTGCCCATAATTAAGAGAGGAGAAAATAAAAATTATAATTTGGACAGCACTCTGTTAACTGAAAATCAAAGCAAAAATTGGTTCAGACAGACCAAACCAGAAAGGGTCATGTAGTATTTGTTCCACATTTTCAGTAGTTTTTATTAAAAATTAGAAATGAAAAAATAATTAAAAAAAAAAAAAAAACAAAACAAAACCACAACACATACAGGCTTTCCTTTGGTCAGTGCACAGAATCACTTCTCAACACCAGCAAACCCAGAGAGACTGCAGTGACAATGTTCTGCAGAGAACACCAAGAAAATCTACATCCCAAAAAAACTGCCAAATGGATAAACTTCTGCAAACTATCACCAGCCAGTCACTCATGAGGATGTTAGTAAGAGTAAATAATTATGAAAAGCTAGGAAATGAAGGCTAAACATAGAGAATTTGCCAAAGGAGGTTTGATATAAAATACTCCAGACATTCAGAGGATGAACATTGTCCCTGCTGGCAAGGGCAGCGACTTGGAAGCTGCTGGAGTTTAAGTAACTAAGCAGTGATTAAATCCTAGCAGTTAAAAATGCTGATTTCCCATCAGGAATTGCTGGGATTGCCCTTTGCAGCAGGAGCTGGGCATTCCCAGCCCGTTGGATGCTTCCTCCTGCTGTTGTGATGCTGATATTGCACCTCACTCCTGAGGGACAAACAGATCCCCAAGCCCTGCAAGGTGTTTTTGGAGCTGAATTTCATTGATATTAACAGCACTAAACACTGCACTGAGAAAACAGGGGCTGGGTCATTTTTGTCTTCTCTAGGAAAAGTCTGAAATTAGGGCTTTGCTTTTGTGGAAATTGAGATGTGGCAGCTTGGGAGTTGTTTATTTCCTGCATGTGAAGCAAACACACCCTTAATATATCCAACTATCCCTAGCATTACCTTTCTTTTATGGCAAAAAATCCAAAGCAAATAAGCTTGAAGAATTTAATTAAATTTAAAATACCAAAACATCAGGCAGAGCCTTTCTAGCACCAGCTTTGCAGGGAACAAGTGCTCAGAGTTAATGTGAGTAACCTTTGGCTCAGCAAGGTGAACTCACAGGACTGGACAAAATCACATTATTTATATAAATGTGTGTGCTGCAATGAAATAACTTTCCCCTATGTCTTCCTCAAAAAGGCACTGCAAGGATCTCTTTTATAACTTTCCCTATGATTTGCCTTTATCTCCATGGATATGCAGAAAGATCTCAGAGATCAATTTTACTCGAAGTGAACAAAAATATCATCCTGGACCTTCACCCACTGAGCTGCCCTGGTGTGATACAAGATCCTGGCAGCTCCTGTGGGGGTGTTGCACACCACAGAGACACTCACCTTACCACAGATGTCATTTATAGCCACATGCACAAAGATGGAAGCCTCTTCTATGCCTTCCAGGTACACGTGTCTGTAACCTGAAACAGAGGGAGCAGAGCTGGCACAGGGGGGGACAGGGCACAGGAGGAGCAGCTGGAGATTTCCCTCTGTGAGCAGCACAAGAGATCAAGGAGGTTTCTCCCAGCTCCTCCTCACAGTGAGGATCCAGGCTGGAGCATCACCTTGCCACACTCAGGTACCTGAGCCACACCACCTGGAAACTTCAGCCCCATTTTTTGTCATGATTTCATAAAACACCCATGTCCTGTTTCATCATTATTTCTGCTGTCAATCCATGATTCAAACTTGACCACATTCTCTGGACTTTGAGTCCATTATTAAGACTGCAAACCTTTCATCCAAGGTCAGTTTACTGAGATTGGATGTTTTGGTTTTTTATCCTTAACACAAACTTTTTTCTTTACTTTGAAAGGAAAGAAAAAAATACATACACAAGAATATTTAATGTGAAAGACTGAACTGGAAAAAGAAAGAGGAAACAGGGAGAAAATGGCAGTTAATAACCTGGAAACCATCATTAGAATAGGTAACTGTGTTAAACTACTACTCAGAGTCATAAAACCAAGCAAAACTTGAGAGATTTTTTAAAAAACTGGTGTGAAGAAAGAGAGGGAAAAGCACTAAAGAACTTGAGAGATTTTTCTAAAAACTGGTGTGAAGAAAAAAAGGAAAGAGCACTAAAGGAGTAAAAATTCTGTATAGCAGCCTGCCAAGCCCCCAGTATTTACACACCCTGCTTAACAATTTTACCCATTTTTGCAAAATCTATTCCCAAAAATCTGGAGTTAATTGATTTAGTCTTCAGCATTTTATCAGCCAGCAGCTGACTAAGGCAGAGAACTCAGGGCGCAAACTCCAGTCTCTTATTCTAACTAGAAATTTCTGCAGCAGATCCATTAATTTTCAATTCTCACAGGAAAAAATGCCAGCCCACCAGTTTGGGATGGCAGCTCTCTTACCTGGCATCATGCTGCTGAAGGCTATTGTCCTCTGGCCGATGAAATCCCTGCCGATGGGGTCGTGGTCCCACACGAGGAAGCGGATCAGGGCGATCTCCGGCATGTGCACTGTGAACACCAACGTCTCCTCCCACATGGGGTTAAACCCTTGCAGGGAGAGGGAGAGAAATGGACTTTTGGATACTAAATTAATGTGATTATGCAGAAGCTGATTTGTTGTTTACATTTAGTTTTGATTATATACTCCAGAACCGTGATTATGTATGATTTGATTGGAACATTCTTGTACAAACCCCCCCACGTTATGCTGATTGGTCACTGTCCAGATTTTTGCTGCCCACCTTTATTTTAGGTTTTCTAATTTTCACATTTTGTTTTTTATTCTCTTTTCTTTCGATTTAGCATCGCTTATGTTTCAGCAACTTCGAAGGGTCTTAAAACAAGTTATAGAAAAATTCTCAAAGTTGTCTTCTCCCTGCACTTATCTACTCCTATTCTTATGAAAAAAACTTGCCTGAAGGAGGATATTTCAGCCATAAAAACCCTAAATCCCAGATAATCTTACCATTATCATCAACTACTCTGGTTTGTTCTTTGAAGCAATCAACAGGTAAGCCTATAACTTCTACTTCAACAAATGGATCTATGATCTGAAAAAAAAAAAAAGCAATAAATATTAAAAAGAAAGAGTGACAAAGATGAAACCCAAGCAAATGGCTTTTTTTCTTTTTTTTTTACAATATGGGCACTGTAGACAAATGTCTGTGTAATTATTGTTCCTGAGCCATATGGAGAGGATTATTAAATTGAAATATCTCTCTCCCTTTCTTTTTTGGTTCTCCTGGAAGTTCTGTGTTGGCAGTTGGAGGAAAACCATCAAACCACTGCTGTGATGTTAAAAGTGAAGGAAAACACCTGAAGATGCAGGATGTTCTTGACCTAATTTATTCACTCCTGACAAGTAACTGCAGGATGTGAAATCCTCATCCTCAGCCCAGCCAGTATGGGAACAAACCTTGTGCATCACAAAATAAAAACCACAGCTGTCCCATACCTCTCCTCTGTCTCCCAGCATGGAATCACGTGGTTTGGGAAGTTGTTGACCGCTGATAATTCTTAGAACCAACTGTTTCTTCAATTGACCAGGCAGTGGGTCTTCAGAATTTGGATTAAAGACACCTGTGAGAATAAAGAGTCTCATAATGTGAAGGAAGTGCAACATTGCTTCAATTACTGATACCTTCTGGCTGGTTTGCTTCTGGCATCAGAAATGCATCTTTAATAAACTGTAACAAGGCCCACACTCAGTCCTGTCCTGAAACCAGTGACCCACTGGCTCTGCTGGTTTTCCTTACCTTGACACATGCAGTTTGGTTTGAGGACATAGCCACAGTTCCCATTGGCACTAAATTTGGCCCGGTTCAGTTGCAGCATTCTCCCCTCTGACTGGTAGTTTAGTGCAACTATTACAAAAAGAAATAAATCAGATTCAAATTTGACTTCTTAGATGCAAACAATCAGACAACTTATGGAAAATAATTCTCTTATACAACATATATTGCAGCTTCAGGGAGAGAAGCTCTCCAAAAGAGCTGAACTCTGAAGTCCTCTTTCATTTGAAAAATTAATTTATTTCCATTACTCCTTGCATGTAAGACACATGTTCAAGGTGATCAATCCAGGGACAGTTAGAAGGGGGACACAAAATCAGCAAAGCTGGATAAGCAGAGAACTCAGAGCATCCTTAGGGGTGATTCCAGCACTCCTATTAAACATCCCTCCCAAAACAGAACAAAAAAATGGATAAATTTCCTTTCTGCTCACCAAGTTGGCAGCCAGCATTCCAGAAAGGCTGGGGGTTGTAGTTGCTGGAGTCCACTCGGTAGGAGGAGGGGTAGATGCGGGACAGCTGGTGCTGGTTGAAGCGCAGGTACTGTGCTGGCTTCTGCTGCAGGATCTGGTGGGCTTTGGTTTCACTGAAAGATGAGACCTGCCAGCTGGAAGAGACTGCAGAGCAGATTAGAGGTAATCTCTTTATTCATTATTTATTGCCTAGATAAAGCTTTCAAAAGTACATAGCATTAGTTCTTTTTAACTATCAAGCATCATTTCAGTACATGCCACTCACAGGGAATTTTGTTTTCCTTAAATTACAGCAGGTACATTTGTGCAGCTATGGTTGGGAAAGTGAAGCTGAATGTGATGAAGACCTGAATCTTCATTAAGAATTCTTTTAATGACAAGATATGTAAGAGCATAAACCTTTCAATTTCTTTGTGTGTAGCAATTATTTTCACCAAACTTTAGTTCAACTTACTTTCACTTTCAACATCATGGGTGCCAACAGACTTTGTGTATTTTACCAGGTCAGACAGGGCCCTGGACAGCTTCATTGTCTTCTTCTGTCGGTTTGCCCTAGAAAGACAAAACAAATTACCTTCCCACCAACTAAGGGGTAAAAGTTATCTTTCATATTTAAAAATAAACCAGGGTAAAGAAATACATGGGACAGCAAAATGCAGAAAAAGTCCAAAACTTTGCTAATTAGTCTGAACAGCACCAAGAGATCATTCTGGTGATTTTGTGGCAGACATTGCATCTCCCCACATTCCTGTCACAAATCTATTTAGTGGGTGCATTTATGCAGGGATATTTTAGCAACAAAGCTAAATCACTTGTTAACAAACCTGCTGCAATGTACAGAGCTCCTGGCTAAATTCCCTTGAGAATCCGAGTCGTCTTCACCCTCTTCCAGACTTGATGCCTTTTTCAATTTGCTTCCTTTTTTCTGTGCCACAGGGAAATAAAACCATAATATCATAACTGTGTAATCAAAGTTTGAGCATCTGGCTACAATTCTGCTTTGTTATGCCAATGAGTGTGTTACTTAGAGAAAATGGAAAATGACAGCTTTCGTAACACTCAGCTCTGCAGCAAAATTTGCACACAGGGAAAACTCAGCCCAAGGTCTGAGCCTTGTTCTGAAGGAAGCACAGATCCTCAGATAAAAGGTGTAAATTAATTCCTGTGGTTCTCAGTTAGATCTTGGGCTCTCTCAGACCTTCATGTAAATTGAATCTGTGTTGTTATGCACGGTGATAAGCAGCTCCCCAGCCTGTCTGTTCAGTGAGCAGCCTCAGAGCGAGGTGCTGCAGATGTTGCAGTTATGAAACTCCTCTCCACTGTGTGCAAAAATAAAAAACCCTCCAAGAATGCAAGATGTGGTGCAGACCTCACCTTGCCAGGGGCTCACCTTGCGTTTGGAAAAGCTGCCCATGAGTGAGCGGCTGTGCCTTTTGCTGGCACTGAAATCTTCCCCGGATTCCACATCATCCTCAAGTTTACTCTGAACCAAAGAGAGAACACAGGAGCTCAGAGATTGCTCTGGATGTCAGCACAAACAGGAGAGGTTTTTAACACTGACTGTTCTGGGTAACATCTCTGCTAAAGGGTTTGTCAAGCCTTGCCCTTGTGGTGGCTCTCACAAGAATTCTGATACATCGTGTAAAGCACTGGGTTTAAAGAACAGTAATTTCACTGTTAGAAGCTGCATGTTACAATACAGAGTGTGATAAAAGGTATCTGTTCTGTCACCATCTGTGCAGGGTGGGGCAGTGATCCTGATCTCTGTGGGAGATATTCTGCTAATGGGCCATCCATTGAAACCAGGCAGGGCAGTGTTCTTTATTTCCAAAGGAGATATCTCCTGTTAATGGCCATGTTTTATAAACCAGGCAGGGCATTGCTCTTTATCTTTTCACAACCCATCCTTCCTCCAGCCAGTCATTTTCTGCTCATGGCCATTGAGTCCCACTGTGGCACTGATAAAATTACTGCATCCCATTGGGAGTTGCTCCAGCCAGGGGGAAGAGCCCAACATTTCTTACCAAGATAAAAACAGAGGTTTGGGACACTAAGGGAGCCCCTTTCTCCACTGGACTCCAGAGGAAAACCGGATTTCTCCACATCACCACTGGAGCTCCGGAGGGAAACTGCACCTTGTACAGGAGCACTGCTCCAACTGAGCCACATCTGTCACTGCAGGAGGATGCAGCCACCATGGGATGGGACTGCTGCCAACACCCTGCCTGCCTGACGGGTGTCAGGTTGTACTCTGACTGTGTCAGGGTTTGGGGTTTGTTCTTTGTAGTGCTGTATTTCTATTTTAATTTCCCTAGTAAAGAACTGTTATTCCTATTCCCATATCTTTGCCTGAGAGCCCCTTGATTTCAAAATTATAATAATTTGGAGGGAGGGGGTTTACATTCTCCATTTCAAAGAGAAGCTCCTGCCTTTCTCAGCAGACACCTGTCCTCCAAACTAAAACAGCAACTTTTCCTTCTTTGTCCATATATAAGCCACACCTGATTATAAGCCGCACTTTGGGTTGGGACCAAAATTTTAGTCAAAAATGGTGCAGCTTATAATGGTGAAATTACTGTACATCCAAAACTCACCCCACAGAATGTTTTTGGAAGCTGATTTTTAGTTCTCATCCCTAGTTATTTTTAATCCCTGGTTATTACACCTGCTTATTATTGGTAGATCTCCACTGTTTTTAATTTGTGTGGAACGATCTTCCCAAAATTTTGTGGCTTATTCCAAAGTCTAAAGTGAAAATGCCTCAAGTTCATAAAGTGTAGTCTGTGGGCTGAGTATATTTTTATAAATTAGAGTTAATATAAAATTAAAATATATTGAAAATGCATAGAACATAGAGAAGTGAGGAACAAAAAGAGCCCAACTTTCATAAGCAGTTTTTATAATGGAAAATCAAATTCTTCCTGTTGAAAAGTCATTTCAGAGTACATTTCATGCTCCAATTGCTGTGTGAGCAAGATAAATAGTTTGTGTATCTGACAGTGATGTTCACCTGGCACCATCATTAGCTGCATGAATTCAGCTATGAAGCTGAAGTCGATAATATAAGATATATTTAGTAAACTAATGAAATACAAGTACAATTCAACATAAATTCACCTTCTTGCTCTCAGACTTCAGCCCAGCCTTTCCTGAGGACGGTAGAGTGGAAACTGTGAAATTGTTTGGATCTTCACAGTCACGGATTTTGGATTCTTTTATCAGTGAGTCAAGTTTTTTCTTTGCTATATTCTCCACTCTTTTCCTGTTAGCAGATGCCTGCAAACAAAACATTAAATCATTAAACAGTGATGAAAAAAGCATCATGTGAGTCCCATGCCATGTCCAGGCTGACCCTGCAGCTGCAATTGGTGCAAGATCTATTGGGAGGAATGGATGGGAGATGCTTTAGAATCCTCTTTTCAGCAGATCAAAGGTAAAATGAAAGAGAACTCCTGTTCCCTGCTCTCTGTGCACCATGGCTCATGTGGGGAAGTGGAGAAATAAAACTAAAAATAAAAATCAAGAGTTTCTTTTTCACTTAGGTTTTTTAAGGGGTGACAGATTGTGCTCTCTCAGTAGGCCTCAAGAATTCCCAGTTACATTTGTCATGAAACAAGTTCTGATTTTCTGAACTCTTCAAAAATTCATTTTGGAAAGCAAACCAGGTATAGCAAATCTGAGATTTAAAGCATCAGTAAACCTCAGCAAAGTGAACTGTTAATAACAGAGATGGTGCTGTAAAATACTGAAAAGTGATATGCTAACATGTAATAACTTCCAAAAAGCAAATAAATTATTATTTTTCTCCTTTGCTAGTCTTATTCACAGAGAAGTTTCTCCTTTAGATGAAAAGGATCAGATCTATAATACAAAATGAGGAAATAGCCTGAGGGAGAGAGGACTGAGAATGCAAACTCTCTCCAAGGCAATTTGGTTTATGTCATTAAATGGTTTTGCTGTGTTTTTTATTGTTTCTAGAAGGTGCAGTGGAACTTACCAGAAGATTAAAGTGACAAAAAAATAGAACTTAAAAATGAAGAAATATGGGATTTTCAGATTGAAGCCAGCAGAGATTTTCCTTACAATAAAAACCAACCAAGGCCAGCATTCAGCAAAGCAAAGGGGTGCTCTGTAAAAATGACCACAATTTGATTTAAGTAGAATATTTTCTTTTATTTTCTTTTGCATTTTAGGGGAAGCGCCCAGTGATGCACTGAAGAATCATGAGGTATTACTCTTCAAAATTCCAAATTTGAAACATCAACCCTAGAACAGGTGCTGCTTCCTCTGCACTTTGGTCAATCTGCCCCCATGAAGGTTTAGAACCTGAACCACTTGTGATGAATCCCAAAGATCCAGAGAACTCCTGCAAGGTTTCCTCACTGGGATGGGAAGCCTTGACAGACATTTACATTCAAATGGGCACTTCACTTACATCTCCATTCATTAATTTACAGTCATCATCAATCTCATCAGCACTGTCCTCATCAGAAACTTCTCCTTCCTCTGCATCATCGCTGATGTTGGCTGGAAGTTTCTTGCCCTAGAAGATAAATTTATTACAGAGGCATGCAGCTCTGGTTATGACATTCTAAAAATCAAATTATTTAAAGCACCATTCCAGGCTCTTACTGACTGAGAAGACATTTGTTCTGAACCTTAAGTAGCAGTTTCCTAAGTTCTGCTTTTTGTGAAATAATTTAAGTTAGGGTGGAGTGATAACCAGGCAGAAATCATCATCACCACAAAAAGGGAAAGGACACATGGGGCAGGTGTTTACCTTAACCAGGATCTTCCCTTTAAGACTTGCTGGTGAAGGGAGCTTTGTGGAGTCATCGTTGTGCACAGAAGACAGATCCAGTTTGTCTCCCAGGATTTCTGTAAGATACTGAGCCATCTTCTTCTGCTGCACAATGCTGCAGTGGTTCTCAATCGACAGGATCACAGGGTACCTGCACAGACAAGCATCACCTGCAAATTTGGTTTTTACAGCATGAAGATTTTCCCACTAACAACAGAGCAGTGTCATGCAGATAAACCTGCAGGCAAAGCCTCTGCTACAAAGACAGCAAGTGTTGTTTCCAGTTTTAGTTTTGCTGTTCTCATTTATTGTTGATTGTCCAGGCTGAGGCCAAGGAACAGCAATGCCTGGTTGGTTGAAGATAAGACTTGTGGAACATCTCCTCCAGTGTGGTCAGTGCCATGGAAAACCACACTGGAGATGGATTTCTTGTTAGAGATGATGCTTTTTTAAGATCAGCACAACAGCCAGTCTATAAAGGAGTTTTGCAGGACTGAATTCTCACAGATTCATTAATTAAAAATAAATTATTTCTATCCTGACATCTGGCCTTCATTAGCTCCTCACCAGGAAAAATAAAGTTTTCAGCCACACCAGGACCAGTTGATGATGTGGTCCCAGTTACCATTTCTGCAAAGGTTTAAAAAACTGAACAATTTCAGAAGCATTGCCTTTGATTTGTTTACCATGACTTCAGGCAAACTGCAAAAAATCTCAGGCTCACAAGAAGTTTGCCAGGTGTGAAAATTTAGTGCAAGTTTAGTTCTGTTTGTAAAGGCAGATGGATTGCTTTGGGGGGGGCTACTGGAAAATTTTTACAGCGATAAAGTAATTTATATTTAAAAAAAAAAGTTGGCACAGATATTTTGACTGTTTGTGTAGGAGAAGAACAGTAACTGTCAAGGTATATGAAACTTCCCATGAATAATATTGATTTTCTGAGCAATGTACCTGTAGGGAAAATAACATTTTTTTGATGAACACTCCACAATCAGGCTACTGTCTCTCTGGATTCTTTATTCCCTGCCTTGTTTCCTATCCCTGGAGCACACAGGTGTAGCCTTGGCATCCAGAGACACAAAGTGGTTCAACTGTCAGCCCTTCACTAAAAACATTCCCTGGCAAAACCTGTTGTTCCTCAGGTGTAGTACAAGTTCAATAAAGCCAGCTCCACGCCTCTGTGCAGAATGTCTCTACTCAGCTTTGCCTTGGTGTTTCTTTCTGAAGGATCTGAAGGATTTTCCCCCAGAAAACAACTCCAAATTCTGTCTGGAATTCTGGGACAGGTTAGATTTGCCAGGGAACACTCCCATTCCTAGCCCTGAGACTCAAAGGTTGGCAGGCTGGATACATACTCATTCTTGATAAAGGCATATTTGTTGATAGTTTCAATCACATCTTTGAAGAGGATTTTGGAAGTCAAGGTGTATCCATGGTGGACAATTGGTTCCCCATCTGGCCCGTCCCAGCAGTCAACTGTAGGACAGAAACAATGACACCCATCAGAGCAGGAACACCTGGGCCACCCTCTGTGGGACACCAGAACACCCCAAAATTCCCTCCAGCAGCCCAGCCAGCTGTGCCCCCAAAGCAGGGCACAGGTCCAGTCCCACCCTCACTGTGCTGAACATCCTTCCTGGGAAGGAACTTCCTGGCCTTGACTTGTGCTGGGACTGTTCCCACTGTTTGAGAAAGCCCCAAGCAAAGAAACTCTTTTAAATGCTGAGGAGTTTATGACAGGGAGAGAGATGGCAGAGCAGAGCATTGCTTCCATTGTGCTCCTGCTGATCCTGAAAAGGAAAGCAGAGATTCCCAGCCAAGCTGCTCACACCACAGACCAAGCCAAGACCTGGCCATCCCTAGCCCACTCTGGATTTTGCCTGACTTTATACTTGTTTATTATCATATTTCCATGAAATGTTTTGCTCATCTACAATCCAACCTCAGCAAACTGTATTTGCCTTCTGAAAAACTGTAAAGACACTCTAATGGTCAGAACATGAAAGATGATTATGAAACAGGCAATGTCTCAGAAAGGCAGCAAGGATCAGAAGGGATTGCATAAAAAGGCTTCCTGGTCACTGCAGAGACTGTCACCATTTCACAGAATACTTCCCCGAGCAGAAATACCCACTTTACTCTTAGGTATGGCAGGAGCTCTGCCATATTTGCCAGGCTGGTGTCACACACTTGGCTAGGCAGGACAAGCACCAGTACATTGTGCCCAACATCAGCATCCTCTCTACAACAGGAGTTTTACAATTTTTTTTTTCCTCACAACCAGCAACACCACTCCTCAAATGTCTGTCTTATTTCCATGCTCAAGAAAACTTCTCCATTCTATCACAACATTATTTTGTTGTTTTTTATGCAGACACCATTTCCCCAGGCATTTTCCTCCCCCCAGTTACCAGGTCTCCTGCAAAAGTGACAAATCTTTCTTCAGAGAGCAGAAACAAGACTGCAGAGCCCACTGAGAGCTCCTTTTTGTTCTTTACCTTCCACACAGCGACAGCCAGACTGCAGCACCCATGCATACATGTCCACCCTGGACTGGGACATCAGCTGATCTCCCATGAGGTAGGTGTTGTGTGAAGAGGTAATGAAATAGTGACTCAGAGGGTAGCTCATGTCCTGGTTCACTTGGTAATGTTCTGGGTTGAATATGTCCCCCGATGGACTCCGCATGTAATTGGTGAAACCTGTCAACAAACAACGCTGTAAATAATGCAGTTTCATCCTTTTTGTTCAACAGGTTTCTGCTTCAAGATTTCTGTCTTGGGTTACAATACAGGCTGTGATCAAAGGTGTCTGTTCTGTCACCATCTGTTGAGGGTGGGGCAGTGATCCTGATCTCTGTGGGAGATATTCTGCTAATGGGCATCCATTGAAACCAGCTGGGGCAGTGTTCTTTATTTCCAAAGGAGATATCTCCTGTTCATGGCCATGGTTTATAAACCAGGCAGGGCATTGTTCTTTATCTTTTCACAACCCATCCTTCCTCCAGCCAGTCATTTTCTGCTCATGGCCATTGAGTCCCACTGTGGCACTGATAAAATTACTGCATCCCATTGGGAGTTGCTCCAGCCAGGGGGAAGAGCCCAACATTTCTTACCAAGATAAAAACAGAGGTTTTGGGACACTAAGGGAGCCCTTTCTCCACTGGACTCCAGAGGAAAACCGGATTTCTCCACATCACCACTGGAGCTCCGGAGGGAAACTGCACCTTGTACAGGAGCACTGCTCCAACTGAGCCACATCTGTCACTGCAGGAGGATGCAGCCACCATGGGATGGGACTGCTGCCAACACCCTGCCTGACTGACGGGTGTCAGGCTGTACTCTGACTGTGTCAGGGTTTGGGGTTTGTTCTTTGTAGTGCTGTATTTCTATTTTAATTTCCCTAGTAAAGAACTGTTATTCCTATTCCCATATCTTTGGCTGAGAGCCCCTTGATTTCAAAATTATAAAAATTTGGAGGGAGAGGGTTTACATTCTCCATTTTCTAAGAGAGGCTCCTGCCTTTCTCAGCAGACACCTGTCCTCCAAAATAGGACAATTTCTAATTCTCCTGACATTTTACTCATTCCATAAATGGATCAGTGCCCATGTAAAAATCCTGCCAAACTTCCAAAGGTCTTAACACACTTTGAGTGTGACAAGATAAAATGCCTCTCCTGTTGAGCCATCAAAACCTGTTTCTATGCAGCCCAGTACTGTAGATCTTACAGGATTTCACTGAGGAGCACCTCCAGGATATGACTGCAGATCTCTGGAGGTTTTATATTCCATGTGACCCATTGTCCTAGCAGAATCTTTTGACACAAGTTATAAGCCTAAGAGGTTTGGATTAAGTAGACGTATTTTTCTCTGGAAAGGCAGAGCAGAAAAACGTACAAAGCAATGAGAAAAGTAATAATTGCACTTGGTCATGGTGACAATTTGGGTGTAGTGGTGCTATTTCTTTATCTTAAAATGTGCTGGTGAATATAGAGATGCATTTTAGGCTGGTTTTAGGAAGATTACAGGAACAAAACTATAATGCCACCTTCATGATGGTCCTTCTAGGCTATACATTTTGTATTAGAAGTTTTATTAAAGGAAAAGAGCTGATAGACACAAATAGCAGCCAAAACTTTTTGAACAATACAGTGGGACACAGTGCCAGGGAATTCAACTCAGCCCAGCTGAATATTGAAGTCTCTTGGAGCACATACCATGATCAATGAGCAATCAGTGACAGAGCCAGGGTGAAAACAAAAGATGAACTAAGGCAGAGCAGCCACTGTGGAAAATGGATAGAGCACAGAGTGTGTCAGCAAACACACAGCCAAGCACTCGTGGCAGGTAATCAGTTCTTCCTGCAAACCAATCAGCTGCTGCAAGATTAATTCCACCCAGCACTGGGAGGGCAGCTGCTGCAACACCAGCATTGTTTGCTTTAAGCTCTTGTTAAAATATGATGTCATGATGGTTGCAATGAGTTCACACTAATTGGATTTATCAGTCCTACGAGCAAGAAACAGGAATGAAGGAAGGTCCCAGGGCAGTGTGTCCCACAGTGCTCACTCAGGGAAGGTGCTCTGGTGTCACTTTGATCAGCAGACAAAGGTAAAAGATGTTTTTACAAGATGTGAATGAGCCCATTGTCACAGGCCAGTCCAAGGTACTCCATGACAGAAGCCAGCACAGCTGAGGACACAAGGCAGCACAGGCACATGAATGAATAGGGAAGCACAAAGAACACTCTACTGTTATTTCACTACTGTTGAAGTGCAGCCAAGTGTGGGCAGGATGCTCCTGTCTGGGCTGCACCAGTTTGAGGAATTAACAGGCAGCTTCAGCTTCCATGGCTGCTGCATTTCAGTCCCCAGGGCAACACTGGAGTTGTTTTTTGGGACACAGGAGACATCTAAAGTCTCAACTCCACACAGAGACAAGGGAAGAAAAACTTCTCTCTGTGTGCACACACATGTTCATACATGATGTACATGCAGGCAGATTTTTGATTTTTGAGCAGTTCTTCCTCCTTTGTCACACCAGCCCAGCAGAGTGCCCCTGTCAGCTCCTCAGTCACCTCTGGTTGATGTCACCAGGCATGTCCTGCATTAATTAAGCTCTAGATTAGGTCTGTTCTGTTCTGCTTCACTTCCAGCCAGTTAGTGGAGAGGTTAAGGTCACAAAGATTTCCAGTTGTCTCCACAGGACCTCACCTCTGCTTCCCCCTGGTCAGGAGCTCTGCAGCAGACACCAGCAGAATGTCAACATGCTGGACTCTCTCCTTTCCTAACCTATAAAGTCTCTAATATTTTATCCTCCATTCTGAGATAAAGCAATTGTATAGATTTTCTTTTTCTTATTGTTTTTCTCTATGGAAACTTACAGTAGTTTGAAAAGCCTACTCTTACTTTTGCAGGTATGAGGAAGGCAAAATAATGAACTTGCTTATTCATTATTTATGTGACTGCAACTGCCTGTAAAAACCAGAAAATGAAAAGAATGTCATCTTCTCTCTCACTGGCATTAGCATAAGCTTTAAAATAAATTGAAAATTTAGTCTGGAAGTAGAACAGACCTTGACCCATCCTAAGCAACCACCTTACACATTGTACCAGAAACTACCCACTTCTTCCTGCAGGAAACCAAACAACTTCTGTTCTGCCACTTTTCAGGATGACAACACACCCACAGAGATGGACAAGACTGGTTTTCTAAAGGTCCAAGAACTTTTGCACAGAACCTAATTCCTGAGGAATGTATTCCTTTCTTGGAGTCCCTAAGATAAGATCTGGCTGAAGATTTACTATTTAGGGGAAAGGACTTAGAGTCAGCCCCCAAAATAACAGCTGCCAGCCTGGTGGTACAGCACTGATATATTTAGAGAGAAGGCTTCAGCAGCAAAGGTCAGGAAGGCAGGACCAACTTCATCTATCATCCCACTCACATTTACTCTGGATCACATCACTCCTCTTACATTAAGACTTAAATGATTTCCAAAAATACCTGCAGGAATGATGCAACTAAATTCAACTGTATTTTCCAAAAGCACAAATAGAGACACCTCCAGTTCCAGCTGACTTTCAATGTCTGCTGCTCCATCGTGATATGTACCTTTCAAAACTCCTCCAAAGAGATCTGATTTCCCTTTGGGTTCCTCAGTAAATGGTAGATATTAAAAAAAAAAAAAAAAAGGGAAAAAGACTGGAAACATGCTCAATACAACATGACAAAATTCTATATATTCTGCAAGCAGCAGCAATTCTCTCCTGAGCATTGAGACAGTTCTCTTTTCCCCACAAAAGCTGCAGCAGCCAGCTTACCATCAATTCCCAGGGCTCCCTCCTTCTTGTTCTCAGGGCATGGCTCAAACTTGCTGATGATTTCCAGGCAATGTTCTTTAGTTACATTTGTCATCTGTAAAAGCAGCAAAAATGCAGTGTTAACTATTAATCACAGCTTCTCTGAGCTCTCCCCTCTGTCTCCAGTCCAGCAACTGGGCAGATTATCCATAGTGGGACTCAGGATTTCCAGCTCCCCAGTGGGATTCTCACTCCTGTCAGTCAGTGTCAGGTCAGATCAGAAGGGAAGAGCTCTGTGAAAAGTTTCTGTGCTATTGGCAGCTGCCTGATGACAGAGTTCTGCTTTGTAGGTCAGATCTGTTGTTAGGCACCACAGAGCATCCAAACAGAACGAGCTTTGTCACAAACCAATGGGATTTCTTCTCTTGTAGGATTAGAGGATTAGTTTGCATTATCAAACGGTTTTTTTCCTTCAAAATAAAACAAGAAAATGGCTCATCTTTATGCAGCAGACAGAAAAATCTGTTAGTAGAAGGAAAACACAGAATCTGGACAAAATGTTCTCGGGAAATCTGCTAACTTCAAGGCTGCTTTGCATTCTCAACTGAAAAAGAAAAGAGTACAAAGGGAAATATATGTCTGTAAATGTTGCCATTCATGAAACCAGGGACATTAATGCTGAGCTGTAACTTCTTTTACATAATACAATGTTTTAGTTACTTAACTTTAACACAATTAATACTCCTGCTTTTAACTGATGATGTGTTCTCTATTATCCTGATATTATTTAACATTCCTGTCCAGAGTGGTCCAGCAAATCCTTTCTATTTGGAGCTGTACATGGCATGAAAACACAGCCCTTGACATCAGTGCAATAAAGTGACCATCAATTTGGCAACAGAATCTTTGCCTGGGGGCAAATGAAACCACCAGCACATCTGGTACAAGATCAATGCCTTTACTGGGGGTTAATTTAAAACCTAATAAATTAAAGTAAAAGAAGAAGACAAAAACCTCTAGCTCTGGATTTGAACATCAGTGATACAAAGATAAAGCTCTGTAGCACCAGGTTTTCCTGGAATGAGTAAAGATGTTTTCCCTGTCCATGTTGTATGAGAAAGCATGGCAAGGGAGAGAAGCCCCCCAGGCAGGATTTGCCCAGATCTGTAATTAGCTGAGATGATTTTAGTCCTGTGGTGAGCATTCATTTTCCCCTCACCATCTGGAGGATCAATTGAACAATGAAATGGAAACACACCCCACTTATCTAAGAAGATAACTGCCAGAGAGATGGCTTTTTTTATTCATTCCTTTCATGGACAATGACTGGAAGTCTGGACATTTGTGACTTACAAGCATGAAGCTTCAGAGGAGACCATGAGAGGAAAAGGGCAAAGTTAAATCAAAGCATTTGTTCCTGCAGCACTGGAGTTAAATCACTCTGAGAAAATTTCTTAGGTACTACAGTGTGTTCCAAAAACTCTCCTATACATTAATCATCCTCTCAACTGCTCTTTGGAAGACAATCTTCCAGTTTACACACTGAGATAGTGTGACAAAGTAATTCAGAGTTTCATTATGGGCTGTGCACCAGATCACAAGCAGAGCCAGGAGCACCAGCTTTCCCCCAAGGTGCTGAATACTGGGAACAGACAGATGCTGATGGGATTGCTCAAGGGGAACACATGAAAAAAACAAAACAATTCTAGAGTTTATATTTAGAGGCACACCAAAAGAGATTCAAGAAATAGTTCTGCCAGCCTGCAGATGAAAATCAAGAGTCTTCTGTCCATTTTTCACACGCACAACATCGAAATCCCCACTCCTTTACAAGGGAATTCATTCCCAATGGCAAGCAGGAAGGCTTGCAGCTGGAATTCTGCTCCTGGCTTGGGCCTACCTTCTGCTCAGTCTCCAAGAAGCGTTTCAGGTCATCTGTGTCCAGGTAGTCCTTGTGGTTGCTGTAGGTGAGCATCAGCAGGTACAGATCGCGCCGCGTCGACATCATCTTGTAGAAGGCACAGAACTCCTCAAAGTCCAGCGTGCCCTGGTTGTCATCTGTGTCAGCCTCCTGCAGCACACAGCAGTGAGACAGTCAGGAACCCACTGCCAGCACCAATTTCAAATAAACAAATCCCTGCATGAGAGTGAAGCACTGGAAGGAAATGCAGGTTAAAACTCTCTGATGTGGCTGCTGGAACTGACTGATCCATCAGCCTTGTCACAGGAATCCTCTGCACAGCTTTGAACCTCTCCCATGGATACATCAGTGCAGGAGCCAAAAAACAACTTTGAAGGTTTTAATTGTTCCACAGGGAACCCCACTGAAGGATTTCTTCTGTCTATGGCAATCAAGTAAAGACAAGGTACCCTCTAAACCATGTGTGTGTCTGGCAGAATTACCCACTCACATCTTCAGAAGATCATTGCAGCCCAAGTCATCTTGAAATTAATTTTATATCCAGGATTTGAGAGGATATCTGTTAAATCCATGGCCATAAACTAATAAGATCTGGAAGAATACTAATTTTGCAAGTAAAGAAAAAATCATCAGGGATTTCACATAAAGGCTTGCTGCTCCCTGCAGGGACTTTGTCATAACAAAAGCTCCACATCTCCATTGTTGCTCACTGAACTGGGCCAAGGTCAGCAGAACGCAATGTCAAACAAACAGCTCTTAGCAGTGCAAAAATCTGACAGACACAGAAGTTTGCATGCTGGGTATTTTATTAATACCAGCTATTATAGGATATTGGATACTTTATTAGATAATATTTGTTAGAGGGAACATAGAGGAGGAAACATGACTGAGTTTCTGATCAAAAAGGTACAGCAAAAGAGCAATCTTGGTACTGTGTGTTTTCATGTTATGTAACACCAGAAGGTACCTGGTGTGTTGCCTTTTTCTGTGCATGACAATTTATCTGTGACGTGTTTCTGGAGCTCTTTCCAATTTACCAAATGGGCTGTGTAGTATCTCTCAGCAGAGTGGAAAGAAACCAGCTGCTGAAGTATTTGCAATCTCTCCTACTGGGTATCCTGTTCAATCCTTGCTTTTTCAGGGAAAAAAAAAATTCTTACCTTAAACATTTGCTTGACTTTCTGTCGGGGTAGGTTCACATTCAGTTTGTGCATGAGCTGGAGCACTTCACTAATACTGAGACTGCCATCCCCATTTTTATCTGCCTCATCAAATGTCTGCTTCAACCACATTGAACAGGAGTTAAGGAACAGCAGGGAATATTGAAGGATATTACTGAACATCATGGATATATTATTTTTTTCACATTAGGAAACACTGCAAATGAGACTGGGAATGAAAGGTCAAGCTACTGTCTAACTCTCCTCATGTTAGTTCAGTAAGAGAACTTGCTGTGCTCAACATGCCACATGTGCTCTGTGCCTATTTGACAGCACAGAAGAAAAACTTCTGAGTGAATCTCAGTGTTACATCACCAAATGAAATGGATGGTTTTACACAGGGAGTGAGATTGAGGAATATGCCTGTGTGTTTTGCAGTCACTCATCTCCAAGTTTTGCTCAGTACAATCCTCTGTCTCTGGAAACAGGGAATACAATGGGAACTGCTTTGAACCCAGTGCTTACTTGCAGCAAAGCAAATACTGAGAATAAGAATACTGAGATAAGGAATCCTGAGCTTATCCCCAGCTCTGCACTGCTGGGAAAGCCCCCGGGCAGCACAGGAAGGATATTGGTCTCTGGTCCTTTGGCGTTTGGACAGGCTGTCCTCATCACTGATCCCTGCCATCAGGTACTTCAGCCCTGTGATCCAGGTCCGTGCCTCCTCAGCACTGGAGGACACCAGGTCCAGGGATTCCATGTGGTCCCCGTAGTAGATGCTGAAGCAGCAGTTGGGATCAAAGCTGCCGTCAGCGTAGCGCTGGAAGATCTCTGACTGCTTCCCCTCACACACCTCCTGGATGGAGTCAATGGAAACTGCAGGGACAGAAGTGCAGCTCATTAATTCTGTGCTGGGCAGGTGCATTCATCCCACAGAGAAATCCCAGAGAGGCAGAGCCCAAATGTCACACTGCAAAGCCCCAGCTCGCACAGGAGCTCATTTACAGCACCCCTGCAACCCACACAGCCAACTGCAGCAACTTCAACTCCATCAATTACCCACCATAAAACCATTTAGGAGGGGGCAGAGGGGAGGTTCTGTGGCTGACACTCACTTTTGGCTTTCTCATTCTTCCGAGAGGGTCTCCAGCGAATGCAGGACCTGTGGTCATCCAAGAAGTAGAAGCGGACGAGCCCCTTGGAGCCCCCACGGAGTTTGATCATCTGGGTGCCTGCCTGCATGGAGCTCATACATCTTTCCACTGAGGAGAAGAATGAAGTGAGAACAGCCAGTCAGACCTTGCTCCCTTTGGAATTGCCTTTACAGGAAGGAAACACATCAAGCAGCTGCCAAATTAACAGTTCGAGTCAAAGGACAAGGTTTGCTGTGGTGTCTGGTATAAGGGGTCAGGTATTGAGATCAAAAAGGTAGAAAGATTGCTGGTGACTGTGGACTTACCTATAAATGTGGAAGATTTCACTCCCTTATTAATTTATATGAAATGTCCATATGTTGGAACCAGCACAAGGTATGTTCCTTTCTCAAGACCATCTCAAATCTGAGCTCGTGCAGCATGCAAACCTTGTGCTGGACACAGGATGGAATTTCACCCGGAAAGGGGAATCCTTGGCCAGCAAGGTCCCACTGCTTCTATGGAATAAGCCACTGATCCTATAGATTTCCTTAGCAAGAACCTCACAGATTTTTCACCTTCCCAATCCCCCAAACCCACATTTCCTCTCCCCTGTGTTGTACTTTGGGTCTCAGGACCTGCTCCATCCCCGTGGGTTTGGCAGCATCCCAGGCAGGGCAGGCAGTGCCCTTCAAAGCCAGGAGCGTTGGGAGAAGCTCCCTGCAAGGTCTGCTCTGCTCTGCAGGGATCCTGCCCTTCCTGAGGAGCTGCTGCCAAGCCAGGCTCTGGCCCTGGAAGCCCCTGGGAGCCGGGTTAGGGCCTTGTTCTGAATTCCAGCTGCTGCAAGGACCAAGCCCAACAACTTCCATCCAACTGTGAGCGGCTGGCTCTGTTCCAGGAATAAATGCAGACTCACATTTTCTGCCAAGTCTCCCATTTATTTCCCCTGATGACAGAGCAGAGCCTGTGACCTGATTTTCCTCTGACTTTCTGCCTGATCTGTTTAAGTAAAATTAAAACTATTACCGTGTTCAACACATTTTTTTTTCAGAGCTAGAGATGAGAAGTGAAAATTACTACTGTGGTTCTTGATTGAAGAATGAAAATTAATACATGCAATACACATTCTAGTGCATAAATAAATGCAAGGAGATTCTGAGGTCAGGTGTCTTTTATCAATCAAGATCAAAGATGAAACAGTGTCAAAATGAGAACACTGATTCCATATATTCCAAAATTCATCAACACCAACACAGCTCTTTGGGGTGATTCAAGTCCACCTCTCAGGCAAAAAGCAAAAGCAAGGTAAGTGAAAAGGAAGAAATGGGAAAAAGCTTTGATGTCTCTGTGCCTTAGAGCTCATGTTCAGAAAAAGTCAATTAATTTACTCTGGCAAAGGTTCAGCAAAATAGATTCATTTGAAAGCAGACTTGTATAGTAAAAGGAAATTTTAATTTAAAGGCACAATCCTGTAGAGTTCATTGTCCATGTTAATAAAATATTCATGGAGAGAAGGTGTGAATTGAGAACAAGATAATCCCTCGTGTAACATTTTACTTCTTAAAGCTGGGCCCTTGGCCTCTAGAGAAAATCAATATTCAGCAGGTATCAGCCATAAAGGCAAGAGCTGTGCCAGAAACATCTCTGGAATCCACTGCAACATCAGATCCAAACTCAGCCCAGCCCTCTCCCAGACACTCAATCTTCTCAGTATCTGCTTTCATTCCAATTCAGAAGAAGATAAATATTTCTCAGATTTATTGAGATAGGAATTATGGGAGTATAGGGTTTTTGAAAAAACATTTGGCCAAAATAGCTAATAAAAGAATTTCTCTGAACACTAATCACACACTTCAAATCACATTAAATTTCCAGCTTCCTCTTTGGGAATTATAGCAGCAAGTAGTCTTATTGGAAGAAAAGAGAAAAGTAGAAATGGGAAAAATATCAAAGATCACACCTGTTACAAAGCAGAACATAAGAAGAAGCACCAAAATAAAAGAACACACTTTCCTCAGAACACTTTTGCATGAATAAGGAATATGTTCCCTGCTGTTAAAATTTTAATGAGCATATTTGGATTGCTTTTTCAGCGCTGCTGTTAATTTTGTTGGAGGATTTCTCACCCAAAGCCACCCTGAGCCCCTCATAGCTGCCTGCTGCAGCTCCAGCTCATCTGAGCTCAGGTGTTCCATGACCAGCCCCAATATTTCAGTGTTACCATCTTTTTGGGGCAACAAAAGAGAAAAGAGGGCACAAGAAATCTCCTCCTTCCTGTGTCAGAGCAGGAGCTTTTCTGGATCCTGGCAATGCAGGGGGAAGGAGAAGCCCAAAGGGAGCACAGAGGTGTTTGCTGGGGGCACCAGGAGATGGAGCAGGGACATTTCCACACCTGCCCCTGTGTGTGGCACCTACACCCCTCCCCTGTGGGACTGAAAGTTTAGAGAGACTGGAAGGAAAAAAAAAAATCCTAGTGGTACTTATATCAAACAGAAAATGATACAGGTTTTTTCTGAAGTCTTCACAGCATGCAAGTGGAAAGGGCACACTGCTGAGAAGCAGAACTGCTTCTCCTTGCCATTGTTCACATTCCTTCTTTGAGGATTCATTTCTACACTTCACATAAAAATCTCCCAGTCTTGCAATGAATCAGGTTTGTGAAGAAATGACTCTTAACTATCTTCAATTAAGGCTGAATTACAGCTTTTCTGTTTTGCACTTCATTAGTTCCTTTTTTTTCACTATTCAGCTTATGTTCAGCTCTCTTCTGATCTAATGAGTTGCCTCAATTTGCATCTGGACAAAAAAAAAATTGTGGAGAGAAGATGGATCTCTGTGCTGCAGCACAGAGCACTGGCAGAGCAGAGCAGGGAACAGAAACGTGGAACACCCAGTTCCACACTGGACTGATGCAGCAAAAAGACTCACACTGCTTCTTAATAATATTTATATTTACTATACAACATGTTAAAGTAACAATAAATAGCGAAACTACACAAACCATAAACCTCACAATTTGTCCTGAAACAAGGGGAGAAAAGGAGAACAATTTCATGCCTATTGTTAGAAAAATGTTCTGGTGTCTGCAAATTAATTATTTATGGTTCAGTGGCATTATTGTCTTCTAGGAGTCTCTGAGTTTGATATAAATGTGTGAAGGAGTGGGAGTATTTTAGCATGTGGGGATGAAAAGAAGTCAGGAGATTGAGTCATTGAGTATTTTTGTACATGGACCAGCTTTGTCAAAAGATTCCTGTCCCTGGGTTCAAGGCAGCCCCAGGTTGTGTCACACACCTTTGGCCCAGCCAGGCTTAGGGACAATGAGCAGGGAGCATCAAACCCCTTGAACAGACCCTGGAGGGATGAATCCTAATTGTGTGCCCCACAACAAGCACCCTCCTAAACAACATCAGGAGAGGAAAACAGATTCTAGCAGCTCATTTCTCTCCAGGGCCTCCAGAAGATGTTTGTGAGCCCAGAGAAACCCCCCAGCACACGTGCACCAGAAGGGCAAGTTGTTCCCTTAAAATATCACCAAACCAAAACAGCTTTCCCACACACAAACAGAGGACTCCCACACTTGTCACACATTCAGCACTGCCAACCCATTGAAGACATAATGACTGCCCCATTTTTTTTCAAGTCTCACTGGAAATGGTTTCACAGCTATAAGTGGCTCATCAATATGTAAACCAAAGAGCTGACTGGCTCCAGCTATTCCTGCCAGGAATATCACTTTCTTTCTAGACAGGAGGCATAAAATCCTTTTTAAAATCAATATATCAATAAATATAATGATATAAAATATGTAATATGTCCAAATACAGCAGAATGTGTTGGGAATTCTGTCCAGCTGAATAACCCAGAGGATATTTTGCCAGTCCTGCCTATGAACTGTCTGTGGTGCTCCTGGACCAGGTTCACTCACATCACTACCCTGGATCCAGTAAAAAAACAGATCATATCCAAACTCATTAATCTTCATTTGTTTCATTTTGCATCCCTCCAGCCTAATGAACAGGTCCCTCTCACCTTTTAAACCAGCCATCATCCCCAGCACAGCTTTCTCCCTCTTGTTGGATTTTATCAGCTTAAGTTTCTCTGAAGTCTGTGACTCTCTACTGTTCTGCTCATTGACCAAAAAAATCTGAAAGTGTCTTTGGAAAAGAGCATTTCTCTATAATTCTGCCAGCAATGGTTGGGACAAGAGATGATGGAATCTATCTTTAAAGCACACAATTCCTAATAAATGAGGTGTTAACGGGAGAAGAGATGCTCTCAACCCTGTGGAAATTAGGGGATTGATTCCAGGTCAGGCTCTCCATGCCTCCAGCAGCCACCTGCATCCAGGGAAATGCAGAAGCAGAGTTGGATAATGTGTCTCAACCTCTGCAAAAATTCCCAGTACTTGCTAAGCTCTCTGTGTGTCCAGTCTTCGACACTGGGGCAAAAAAGTGCTCCAAGAGAAGGGGTGGTTCTGGTCAAGGCTGCAGATTTCCTCACTGGACATGCAGAAATGGCTCCAGATGATTGTTACTAAAGAGCTTTTATTAGAACATCTGTTTTCTCTGGCCATCTCTAATTAGGTTTGCCGGGTTTATTGGCTGTTTAAATGAAAGGCTGCTGTGAGCACCCAAGGGGGATCCTTCTCACAGAGACAGTGAAGCTTGAGAGTTTTGTGTGTCAGCATTCAGAAAACAACCTCCAAACAGCCCAGCGACCTGGTGTGAATGAAGACAGCAGAGATACCTCCAAATGCTCATTTTTAAAACTCTAAAATACAAATAAAATTTAAGAGTTTAAATTTAAAGTGTGTGATACTTGCAGATGGCAAACCTGCCTTGCTGTGGGTAAGGAGAAGGAGACAGAGTCTATGCAACAGAATATTTAAAAAGTCAGCATGTGTCAAAATGCACAATTTGGCTCTAGCTTGTCCTGCAGAACATAAATCAATCATGAAATTATAAGTGGGGGCTCGATGAGGACAAAAAGAACTGCACTACCAACCAAGCAACATCACATCAGACCAGGGCTGCCTCAAACCCTTCCCTTCGCTGCTGCTACACAGAGATTTGGCAGAGATGCTGCCACTAACTAAGATTCCAACATGAAGGATTTCAAGGTGTCACCATTTCATCCCATGCAGGGATTCTTACCAAAGTGGCCGATTTTCCACCTCGGGGAAGCGACGATGCTGCCACCAACCCAGAAAAAGTCTTCAGCCAGACGGGCCACTGAGAACCTGTTTTGTAGCAAGGGAGATTTTGAGATATCCATATCTGAGCTGGACTGAAAACAAGCACTGATGGCCTTAGGAGGTATCAAAATTCTGTAGCACACATTTTCCATGTAATAGAATAAAAATATTAACAGAAAAATAGAAAATAGCCATTGATTTCCAAAATCCAGTGGTATTTTTCAAGTATTTTTCAGGGTGTTTCAGAACAGTTTCTCAGCTAATTTAGGCCTCTTTCACAGTCCACATTTAGAACATTAAAATCCCAATAAAATCCTTTTCATTGTGATGCACCTGTGACTACATTGGAGGATTGGGTGGGCTTCAGTTCAAGATTTTAAAGAAGACACATGATGGACCTTGAGGCAACTTGGCATGTAGATGAAGCCATTTCTGGACAGCAAGGCCTCCTGATGATATTCTTTTCCTCCTGCTGGTTCTCTTTTTCCTTTGGTATTTTCCCAACTGCTCAGCATCATCAAGACATTACAACAATTTTTAGTTGTTGGCTCCTCCACTGATTCCTCCTCCTGACAGCGATTCCCACAAAGAGAAAACCCTTTCCTTTCTTTGGTTACAAACAGATTTGCAGGTCCCACTCTTTCCAGGCCTCCACCTGCTCTTCAAAACCAAGCAACACCATCCCCTGAAGTAAATATTGCACAGTTAACAGCACAATTCATTCCCCTCCCTGCCCTCCTGAGCCACCCTTGCCTTTCACTGTGCATAAGCTCTTCAGTCTCTGTCCAGGGCTGGAAAAAAAAGAATAATCACATTTTCTTCTCATACAGCTCTTCAAAATATCATTGTGCCAGTCTTCTCTTCTCTGAAGGTTCTCCTCAGTATTTTAATGGACATTTCTGATAGAAGAAAGAACATTTCTCTCTAGGCAGCAAAAACTAGCTACGATGGAAACACAGCAACACATGTTTGCTTCAAATCCTAAATCCATCATACGCACTAATCCTAAAGCCGTGCTCCTGCCCTATCCAGTCAAGGGATTTAGGTGACATGCTACAGCTGAAAAAAAAACAAACAAGGTTTCAAAAAAGTGCATTCTTCTTCTCCTCTTTCTTCTGCTTCTCTTCTACATCTTCTTCTCCTCCTCCTCCTCTTCCTTCTTCTCCTTCTTTCTATCTTTCTTTTTTCCCAGTATCTTTCCATCTCACAATCTATTTAGGGATGTCTTTGCCAGCTGACACAGCCATACAGGATCTTGCTTAGGGCACAACCAGGCAGCTCCTGTGCCCAGAACTGCTGTAACAGAACCAGGAGCACTGAGGGGGCTCCAAGACTGACAGATAAAAGCAGGTGAGGATTAATTTTTAAAAAGCACAAAGTCACTACCTCATTCCATTTGAAATGCACCCATGAAATGAACTCCAAATACAGAAATCTGTCACCTAGGTTATCACAAACACTTAAGCTACATTAAGTTTTAAGTACTATAGACAACCTCTCTTGCCATCTGTGATCTGTACAAGGAGCCTCATGTGCTTCCACCCTGATGAGCTAAACACAAATTGCCCATTTAAAAACACATTTATTAAGTGCTTCCTACTCTTCCTTTCACAGTTTGAAAAAAGCTTTGGAGTAGTTAATTCTGGAGATGATTCACTCTCAATTACAAGTTGTTTATTTCACCACCTATGCCCAGAGTTCTTATACTGGGCTTGACTCAGAGTTTAACCACAGATTAATTCCAAACTAGAACCAAGCTGGGTCTGCACCACAGGAGGCAGTGATGCTGTGTACACTCTTGCCACTATTTATTCAAACATTTCAACCACAGCCTTCCACCCTCCTGAGGCATCTTTCAAGAGCAATTTAGTGAGATGACTGCAAACTGTCATCAGGGAAAGAGCAACTTCTCCGTGTAAAATGCTCAGAAGGATATATGCATCCCACAGAAAACCCTGCCCTGAAGGGAAGAACAAAGGAAACTTTGTTCTGAAGATCCTGATCCTTTCTTCACGTGATGCTGGGCCAGGATGAGAGCTGGGACCTGTGACTTTCATTTCCTTCTCTATCACCTGCTTCTCTGAATTCCTCAAATAAACCCGTAACATCTTTGTGTGATGTCCATGCTTTAGAAATAACATCTTAAGTGGTGAGAATGTCAGTGCTGTACCTCACAGAGAGAGAACTAAATTTTGAGGCTCTCAATTACAAGGAGACAGAGTTAAGGCAAATTTCTGCATAAACCCAAAGTATTGCAGCTGTTTAGCTCCTTTTTTTCCCCTCTTGCAGTACTGATCAGGTTTCCTTGCAGTTTTCCAGGCTGTACACACAACAAAATCAGTGGCTGGCACAGAATGCTGAAGGTACTCCCTTCAAAATTCAAATATCAATTCTGCCAGGACATCCTAGAGTCTGCATTCATTTATGTGTTATCAGCCTGGGGACAAGGGGAAGGGAGGAGAGGAGTGAAATGTAACTCCCATTGCAGCATTGCTCAAGATATTGGTTTCATGGTTCAGAATTAGAATTCTGCACAAGCAGAACTTCAAATGTGGATTTGGTTTTATTTGAGTAGAGAGAAATGCCAATGATTTATAGCACTGGAAAAGAACTATTAGAATATTGAAGTTAGGAGCACACAGAGATTAATTTAAATTATTTTAGTTGACACTATCTGTACATCCCTTCAGGCCTCCTAGGAAAATCATCATGGAAACAGAGAAAAATAAAATCTTTCAGAAGGCTCCTCCATTTATTATGCTGGATACTGGATAACAGCATGGAAAGGCAACAGGGAATAATGAAGGGTTAAACTGGACACAATCCCTCTCCCAACTCTTAAGCACACTGAGCTGAGGACTTAGGATCTAAGCCTACTGAAATGGGTTTCTATTCTTGCCTCACTTGACATCCTCAGAGAAATCTTGCTCACCTGACACAACATGGAGATTAAAGACTTCTTTCCACAGCACTTCAGGAACTTCTTATTGTCTGAGTGTAACAAAGGCTTTTCATACCACAAAATAGATTTTAAAACCAGCAATGTCTGAGTCTCCAGGCTGGCCTGTGGCTTAGCTAAAAATGGAACTCAGAACACTTGAACAATGCTGGAATGTCAAAGTCTTGCAGAGGAAGAAATTCAGTTTGAGAGTGCCAGAGGAGCCAGACTCCATCCCACAGAAAGAACATCTTGAGGAAGACACACGAGCACAACACACATATGGTTTGGAAGGTGGAGGAAAGGGAACAGGATGGAGATCCTCCTGAGACAAATGGGTTTATCATTAATGCAATCCTTCAGGATGGAGGGATTCATTCGACTGCTGAGGGATGGAAAAAGTGTGAACAGTTATGTAATACATAGGGAAACAGCTGCAGCCCTCAAAGTAGAAAAACCAAAACCAGAAATTTCAATATCCTGACTGCCAAAGACATTAAATGTTACAGAACTGGCAGTGCATTTGACCTGCAAATCCACCAGGATTAGAGCTGTGACTCCTCAGCCATGCTCTCCCTTTACCTTTGCATGGACACTCTACAGACCCAGTTCACCAGATTAACAAACTGACCTCGGCACAAGAGGCTGACTCTAAAACACTGAGCCACTCATGGGCAGCTGTTAGTGATACACAGAAGAACTTTGATACAGATATTCCCATTTCCCACTTCCCACCCAGGAAATCTTACTCCTAATGGCTGTAGAATCACAAAAAATAATTGCCAATCAACAGCACAGTCATAAAATACAAGGAGGAAGCAGAAGAGATCAGTGCCTTCTGGCACACCTCTCTCTCACTTTCACCCTCTCCATTGCACTTTCAGCTCTTAACCTGCCAGAAACCCTGTAAAAACTGCAGAAACCCCTGTAAAAACTGCAGAAACTCCATTTACAGCTACATCTTGGCTACCCAGCCCATGATCTCATAGAAGTTAGCCTGTTATCACCTTCTGAAGCACTAAATGCAAAGATGTTTCTGAAATACCAAAAGCAAATCCATCTCATTGAAGTGCACATCACTGAATACTCTCAGTTAAGGTTCAAAACCCCACACACATGGGCACAAACACAAGCAGCAGGAGATCACTGGACCTGATGAACCAAAGGTGAATGATGCTCATTCACTACTTCTAAACATGTGATTTCTGTTTCTTCCCTTTCTCCCAGAAATGCTGCTTCCAAGAAGTCTAAAGCAGCATGAACTGGGCAGCCAGACCAGCCAGCTCAGCTGCAGTTTCTTTCTTCTTCTCTTCTCTTCTCTTCTCTTCTCTTCTCTTCTCTTCTCTTCTCTTCTCTTCTCTTCTCTCTCTCTCTCTTCTCTTCTCTTCTCTTCTCTTCTTCTCTTCTCTTCTCTTCTCTTCTCTTCTCTTCTCTTCTCTTCTTCTCTTCTCTTCTCTTTCTCTTCTCTTCTCTTCTCTTCTCTTCTCTTCTCTTCTCTTCTCTTCTCTTCTCTTCTCTCTGCTGGAGTCATTTGCCTTTGTGTTTCCAGTGCACTCCCTGCTTTTTCACAGCTGTGTCTGGATGCAACAGCTGCCCACATTTCCAGTGTGGGCTCTTCCCAAGAAGAGGGATTTGGGCAGCAGATGCTGATGGAGAAGACATTCACTGTTACATTTTATATTTTTGTCTTTCAACTAAAAACTTCTGTATTAGTTCTATCAAGAATTGACTAAACCATTCTCTTTCAGATGGTTTTGGCTCAGAAGGCACCTGCTGGGCCACAACCTTATCCCAACAGTGCATAAGCTGCCTTTTCCCTAATTGTAGCCCAGCTCCACCCTGCCATGGGCACAGGCAGAGCCTGCCTGACCATCTGGCCAGCACCTCTAAGCACAGTAATCCCCCCTCGAGATTAACTCTGCACATCTTGCCCGCATCGAGTGGAATTCAGGTTATTCCATGGCCTCTGTGCCTCACCCACCAGGCCTCCAAGAATAACATTTGTGGCTCAGAGCACATTCAGCAAGTTGTTTAGCTTGTCTGAAATTCACCTCAATCCATGGACAAGGCTCTGGTTCCACTGGGAGAGGCTGTAACATCACATTTCCATGCTGGAATTCACAGTGGGTGAGCTCTGGACAGCTGCTGTAGGCAACCATGAACCTTCCCAGGGCTCCCCAAAACTGTTTAGAAAGTCCCATTATAAAATGAGTCAGTTGTGAATCCCTTAAATTACTTCATTCACTTGAAGGAGTGTTTGTGGAACAGGGACCCATTAGCAGCAAGAGCACTAATTTAATGACAATTACTCTGCCTCATGCCATGATGTTTAGTTCTCCTGGCCTCATCTGGAAAAAAAAATGATGCAATTATTTTAATTGAGGACAGGCTTTGTGATTTGAACTGTTGAAGTCTTTTCATTGCGAAGCTGTTATAAATAAATTTTGTCAGTTGTAGAAAAATGTCAGCATAAAATGAAGAATTTAAGACTATAAATGGTGCTCTAAGGTCACCTTGTCTCCAACCACCAACTCGTATAAGAAAATGTCCCTACACACTTAATTGAGGTAAGATCATAAACCCTTTACATTTAAAGGTCTTTCAGTGCTTGACCATCTGTTCAGGACCATAAACTCAGAGAGGGAGATTAAGGCAGGTTGGGAGGAAAGCAATCTATCAATATGATTACTCCTTCTAGGAAAATCCCTCTAAGAATTCAAGAATCCAAGGCAAAATGGGCACAGGAATGCAAGACAGGTTGAAAGACATTCAGAAAAGACACCTGACACTGAAATACATCACCACAAAGTGATTTTAACTCACAAATTCTACTTCTGTGTTTGGGACGAATTTTTATGTATTCTATCTGTATAAATTCAGAACTCTTCCAGACCTTCCTTTTGTGCCATGTACATTTTGAAATATGTGACAGACTCCCTATTTCTTCAAATATAGACCAGTTTCATGAAAGATGGGGGAAAAAAAGGAGCTGCAGTGGCTCTAGGAATAACTCAGCCTGTCTTCATTCACTGCTTTTCTCAGCGTCTGTGACATCCAAGAGACAGCCCTATGAGACTGTTCTTTACATTTTCCTTAACTTATCAAAAACTTAACAGAACCCAGCATCTGTAAATCTCAGAAAACAATGGCAGGTCTTTCTAGAAGCTTGAAAGATGACAATAATTTGGTTTCCTTTGAGCAGGACCACCTGTAATCCTGAGAGGAAGACTACAGCAGAAAGCAGCACAGAGAGTGAGGGTGCTGAGCTGGAGCACAGCAAGGTCAGGGGCTGCATTCTCACAGCTGATTGCCCAATTTCATTTGGTCCTGGATTCAGCAGGGCTCAGGTAAATGTACAGGAAGTAAAGTAATTGCTCCTAGGCTCTTACAGGAAATGTATTTCTATCTTTTGCTACGGCCTCCAATATCCACCTCAGTTTGAAACAAAGCATCCTGACAGATTCATTTCTCCCCAGGGCTTAGAGCCAGAAGATAAGCAGGCATTTGAAGGCTGATGAAAGTGTCAGCTCGCTGGCTGAACTGGAAAAATGGGCTTTCAGGAAAATATTTTACAGAGATCCACATTTAACAGTGGTTCTGGACTTTGTTCATACTGGCAGGTCCACATTCACTCCATGTCAGATCACATCATGCCAGAAAATTTAGTTGCTCTCTGCCACATAATGTCTTTAGACCTGCAGAGGCCAGTATTGATTATCCCTCTTAATTCCCTGAACTGGGAAAGCTTTCCCATTTAGCTGGACTGGATTCACATTCCCCACACAAGTGATTGTCAGGGACAGAAGGGATGAATCACAGCAAGCTGCACGTATGGTACCAGCTAATTTGAAGTTGTCCACTTAGCATTAACATTTTCTTTGCAATGTTTCTCTACTTTTTTTTTTTTAATCAAGTTGAAGATGAGGCAACTGGAAACCAACTCTAATTGAGGGTTAGACCAGCAGAAACAACATGTCAGTACAAGGCAAATCAGGAGTGGTGATGCTGGAGAACCAGAGAACACCTGAGTATTGATGTTCCCCAGTGAGAGGATTGTGCAAAGGCTGTTCCTGGGAGTCTGTAGCAGTTTGGGAGGCTGAAATCCTGCAGCCACATCTCATGAGCTGTTCCACTGGAAGATGTTTGCCAACTGCCACCTTTTTGAAGGATTTTCCCAGACAAGATGCTCTCTCAGGACATGGCCCATTCTTCTCCCCAACACTGACAGTATCAGTTGTTTTTTAGTGATAGATGAACATTTCAGAGTTACTGGGAGCAGGGAATATTTTGGATCATCATCAATGGCTCCTCAGCCTCTGCTCAGCCAGAACCTCTTAACAAAGGAGAGTGGCAAGTCACTGGAACACCAAAGCCTTGAGAGCCTGGCTGTTGGTGCCTCTAGAAATGTTTGAATAAACCATCATAGGAAGGCTTCTGGAGGCTTCCATACACTTGGGAATTACTGACATCAGTTGCACCATGACTGGTTTTATACCTGAGTAGGAGGAGAATCTCATTTCCTTCTAATGCTACAGATGACAGCAGGAAGGTGGAACCTTTGAAAAGAACCTTTAAAAAGAACCTTCATGCAACCCCCTGCCTGTGGCTTCAGCCCATGGAACCTGTGCTCTTTTCAGGCACCCCATTTGTCCTCCAGGTTTCCACTCTCTGCCTTAGAACGACACCATCTGGCAGAAGCACCAAGGTGGTTTCACCACAACACAGATCCAGTCTCAGCCTCAGCAGTTTCCTACTGCAAGCAAGGAATAAACCTGGTAACTGCTGCCTGGATGATCTGCAGGGATATCCTCAGGTGAGAGCCCCTCTCTCTCATTCCTGTTTTCAGGAGTTTGAAGCTGAACTGAAGCTGTGAGGATTTGGGTGACACTCCTCCTGTTCCATCACACCTTCCCTGAGGACCTTGCCTGTTTAAAGTACAAATGCACACTGGTACATCAGGTTTCAGAGCAATAATTGGATCAGGAATACTCAGGCTGTCCCATCACGACAGAACCAAACTCTTGTTTTCAGTCCTGAAACACTTCCATTAGAAAATGCCATCATCCAAAGTATGTTAAGGCTCTCCAATGCCAGGGTGAGATGGGTACTGGGAAGGAATTGTTCCCTGGGAGGGTGGGCACAGGGTGCCCAGAGCAGCTGTGGCTGCCCTGGATCCCTGGAGTGTCCAAGGCCAGACTGGATGGGTTGGAGCACCCTGGGACAGTGAATGTCCCTGCCATGGCGGGGATGAAACAAGACAATATTTTAGGTCCCTTCCAACCCAAACCATTCCATGATTGTTGATAAATGTACCACTCCAGCTAACCAACCCAAAACTTGAGGATTTGCAGGTTCTGAAGATTGAAGAAACCACCTTCTTTCTTGGAACAAAAAAAGTTCTTGCATCTAGGAAATCGATTCTCCCTTTGGCACATTGCTCAGTTCCAGCTTCCACGCTCCCAAATCTCCAGCCTCTATGCCAGCAATATGGTACAGGTAAATAAATTCTCATGCCAAGTTTTAAAATCTGCTCTTTTGCTTTTTAAATAAATATTGACAATGCCCAAATGCATCTCATCATCTCTGCTTTATTCTCAACAAATCTCCAAGGAAATACTGGTTAACATTTGTTGTTGTGATGCACATGGAGACTCATTATTTACCTGAAGTGTTTGCATACTTCTCAGATTCATTAAATCTGTCGCAGCCTAGAAGTATTCTAGGATTTGATATTAGTTTAATCAATAAATAAAACTATTTCCAAAATGGTCATAAAACTATGGATAAAACTGTAGCCATTTCTATGTACAACAGAAGCTTTTCCTGTGTGATGTTCTATGGCCACCCTCTTTTTTTTTAATTACAGTTCTGCTCTAGAGTGGGACCTTTTAAAGTCATTTGCTGTAATTTTCACATCCACATCCTTCTTCAGCTGCTGCAGCAGAGTATTTGCTGCAGTGATGAGTGACTGCACAGGTACAGCCACACCTGCCTGAGTTACCTGCTGTCCTTTTCTCAGTGAATGGCAATGCTGGAGCCTATTTTTGGTATTTTAACAACAAAGACATGGCAAAGCCAAACCAGGGTACAAGGTTTGGTTCTGACACCCAAACACCAAGTTAGAGCCAAGCACTTTTCCACTTTGGTAAAGTTTCCATCTAGAAATAATTTTTAGAAACGAAGAGAGAACTTCAAGGAGTGCTTCCTTCAAAAGGAATTGAGGAATGTGGCACTAAGCATTGATGAGCTGGAAACACAGGGAGTGAGGGATCCTGCTCTGCCTTCCCAAAGACACCAAGGTGTGAGCCCAGTGTCCAGAGCAGCTTTTCTGAGCACACAGAACCCAGGACATCCTTCCTTACTTGTTGCATAACCCTGTAAAGCCACATGCCTAACAGGCAAAATACAGAATGCATAAGACAAGCAACCGGCCACTGGAGTCAACCAAAATACATCACAGGGAAGGGTTTCTCTCTGAGTAAATCCATGAGGCAATAAAGCTTTTAAAACTAAAAACTGGGCTTTTGAGAATTGGTTGGAGTGCAATAGATTCCTTCAGCAGCCATCAGCACAGGAGGGATGAGCTCCAAGTTCAGCATGCAGGACACTGCAGCACAGTTTCCCCAGCTCGAGGCACTTCCCTGACTTTACCCCTGCTTTAATCCCACCAGGGACAGCTTCAGCCCCAGCTCATTCTGTGCACTCTTCCTGTTGGATGGGTGTAAAGAACTACATCTAATGAGTAGCAAATCACCTGTTTTAAAAAATTAAAACAATACAGCTGACTCACAACAGTACTAGAGTCTCTTTTCTCTCTTCTAATGTGGGTAGCAGAAGGTCTCTGGTTAAAAATAGAAAACCTTTCTTATGGTGACAGCAGCTAGTTAAGCAAGAAGAAAAGGAACATGAATGTACCTGTGCACTCCTTCCTTGCACACTTTACACAGAAGGAAACAGCCATTAGAGACACATTTATTATTTAAGCTTTAGTGATAGTAGGAGGCAAAGGTACAGCAAAAGCTCCCTTAAGATCCTGCTGTATTTGTTTAAAGCATTTGAGTTTGAATAACAGAAAAGAAGTGTCCAAGGAAGCTTCATAAACTACACTTCCCAGTAAAACTAATTTCCCTCAGAAAGGTGGTTAAAACAAACATTTCCCCCTTACCTTTTTCTGGGCTGAGGCATTTAATTGTGCTTGCATCATCCATATTCCAGTGAGAGACTCAAGTAAAAACACCAGAGGAAGCAGCAAGGACCATATGCACATCCCTGATCTCTCAAAAGACTCTTGCAGAGAATGAGGGAAGGAGCGTTGGCCGTGTGTGTCACTGCAGCAGCTCCCGGGGATGCTGCCTGTGCTCCGAGCAGCCTCAGCCTCTATTCCCTGGGCAGGAGCATCAGGAGCTGCTGCCAGGTAGAAACCAGCGCAGGAGCTCAATGAATGTTCCCAGCCTTTCCCTGCAACTCAAGTGTTCAGCCACCTGGGATAACTGTTTGTTAACTCTTTGCCTCCCTGCTCTCAGGATGGATTCTGCTCACTCCTCCGGAGAAGAGCTGAAGGGAAAACTTGTGGATGTCAGCAAAGAAGCACGGAGGTAATTAACTTTTATTTCCTCGGGGATGTGTTGCAGTAGGCAGCAAACGTCAGTGAGGTGCTACTTCATTTAAGGAGGGAAAAAAAACCCAACCTCTTTTTTGTGTTAATGCCTCCCCTGTGTCCATTCAGCATCCTACACATTGTTATGGGATCCTCCCAGACTTGCTTCAGTTTAGAAAGCAAGTCTACAGCTACTGATAAAAATAGGCAAGCTGTTCTCTTTGGATTTCTCTCTAATTCCTTTTCTTGGCAAACATGATGTATTTTCCACTTTTTAACTTGCAAGGAAATATTAATGCAAAGTTAATGGATATGGCTAGGAAACAATGCACATTATTGTAGTTTGTGTCCCAAAGCACAACACAGGAGAAGACAGACTCAGACCTTTGAGTTCTGTCTAAATCCTAGAGAAGAATTTCAGCATCTTTGTATGAGGGTGCTGCCTAAAAATTCCAACCAGGAATAGTTCCTGCCCCTCCTACATGCCACTGAAATACACGGAATAAAACAATTTGTTCCTTTGAGGACTTGAAATCTAATTAAACAGGAATGATAAAGGATTGGGAAAAGGTTATTCTCCCCTCTAGGGAAGGAAACTGGTGCTGGGGCAGGGTGAGCAGGATCACAGGGTGTCTGCAGGCAGTGACCTCACACAGGTTCATCAGTGCTGCTCTGCATCCTCTCCCCACCTGACTCAGGAACTGAACCCAATCTGTTGTGCTGTTTGATGCTGCCCTCTTGTCTTGTACCTCCCATCCTGACCCACTCCAGCACAGAGGTGCTGTGTAATGCTCAGAGTCACTTTCTCCCTCCCCACTCAGTTCTCCACACTGGCAATGCTGATTCTCATTCATAGTTCCCTGTAGTTTCCATCCTGCACCATCTTTGCATTTTTAGGTACCAGTCACTACTGCAGAAAGATGAAGATCTTTGCAAGGTCTGACACAACCCTCTGCAGTTCTCATTTAGGGCATGAATCCCATGGTCCTGCCATCTAAGGAATGACTCTGGGGTTTGGCTCAAGTTGACTTTCAATAAAACATTATCCTATTTGCTTAGTGGTTTTCAGCACTAGCTGTGTCCCCTGAGCTCTCATCTCCTGAGCAACCCATCCAGGAGCACTTGAGGAGCACTTACTGCAGGAGCCTCTGGGCCTCATGTATTTCCACCACATTACATTTGGGTAATTCCTCTTGCAGCCACTGTGCTTTAACACAGGCTTACCAGGGCAAGCACTGCAGAGAATGTGCCAGTTCTATCCTGAAAGTAACTCTCATTTCTGCTCCTATTTCCTGTTGGCAAGTGCAGGTTATCAACAAATCTCTGTCTCGTATCAGAAGGGAGAAGATGGGCAAGTGCTGAGGCTCAGAAAATTCCTGTCAAACAATTCCTCTGGGGAATCCCAGGGCAGGAAATCTTCACACTGCAGGGCAGGCTCAATTCTGTGCCTAGACACAAACCTTCCATTCAAAACCACCCATTCCTCAAACCTGACCAAGAGACAGAGCAAATGTAAAGATAACAGATAAGGATGATCAACTAATTCACTAATTAGCCCATCAAATTGAGCAAAGCTTATTGCTTCACCAGGTTGTGCTTTCTTTAGGAGAAAAATCTACTCCCATCTGAGACCATTAGAGATGCAGAACCAGTACCCAATTACTGTATGATATCAATTCCATAAAATGAAATGTTTTGTTTCTCTGGGAGTTTCTTGCTGTGCAGTTAGAACAGGGTCACAGAACAAACGTCAGAGAAACATTTGAATGCCTTCACAACACATGCAAATTTTTTGAAATAAAGAGAACACAGACTGTGCTATCATTGAGACCAAAGCATTTTACATTAAAAGATTTTCTTATTCCAAGTAACGTCTGGTCTAAACCAGGAAATTTCTTTGTGCAAAGACAATCTGCTGATTCTTAAAATCAGTGACAAACTTTTATCTGGCTTTTGTAGACTCTGATTCACAGCAGAAGTTCATTTGTGACTGGGAGAGGTCACCAGCACTTCAGTTTGGAGAGCACAGAGCTGGCATGGAGCAAACCAGTGCCATTGTCAGTTCTGTATTACACCAAGCATAGCATGCCCTAATTCCTTCAGCCTCCATTCCCAGCCCTACCAACCAGAGCAGAAGAGTGACTTGTAGTGTGGTGCTGTCACATCACAAAGATTTAAGTCCTAAGAAGGGGCTAAAAGGCCAGGAGTTTCCAAGATATGCAGAAGAAGCCCAGAGTGATGCTACTGAGCAGCTGAGCCTGGTTAGAAGAGCTGAGCCATGACCTGGCAAAGATCTGCCCTTGCTGTGTGGCTGCACTGCCCACACAGCATCCTGAGCTGTCCCAGACCTCTGGCACAGCCCCAGCACCATCCTGGCTGCCAGGGAAAGGAGCAGGGCACTTCCAGAGGAGCAGCACAAACCACCCAAGCTTCAGCTGATAGCACAGCTCTGTCAGGTCACAGTGGCACACACTGTAAGGCTACATTATCATTTGACTACACATTCACCTACACATACATCCTTCATCCCAAGGCTCCAGCTGCCACATTTTATCACATTCTAAGATCTATTTCCTGACAGAAATAACAGAGATCTTGTTGCCCAGCACAGGGGAGGAGTGTTAGCACTGCTGGGGACAGAATGAGCCACTGGGAATTGCAGCACCACCACGTTACACCACAGTTAAATGGAGAATGGAACATCCACAACGCCAGGGACATTCTAAATAACTTCTGAAAGTCGAGCACTGAGCCCTCGTTGAAAGCCATCAAACTCCATCCAGAGAGTTCCATCTCTCACAATCCATGGCATCACTTCAAGACCTTCTATAAATCAACTTCAACACATGTGGGTGTCTGTTCTTAAGTTTTTGTTCCCATAGTTACCAATGTACTTTACCACAGAAGAGAACAGCAGGTGGCAAGACATAGAACAAAATCACCATTCTTTTAACATAAGAAGAGTTGGGAAGTTTCAAATTAAGGTTTTATTGCAAAATGTTTACGGACAGAAACCAAGACAAACACAATCAGATTAAAAAACTGGAAGATCTTTCCATACATTCAATCCTGAGTCAACAATAAATTCAGCATCCAGCAGGATGATTGGTTTCCAGCTCTGTACCAGAGGATGCCATGGGATTGCACAATCTAGTGCAGCAATAGTTTTGTCTTTGCAATTTGAAATGTTCCCTGAGTCCCCTGGATATCTTCCTGTGTACTTGCTGCAGAGAAAAGGTGAAGAGGCCCTGCATAGTGTGTACAAGATAGATTTCTCCAAATAAAATTATCTTTGTGGGATAGAAACAGCAAAAACAACAACCAACAGTCTGTTCAACTTAAACAACAATTGACTGGAAGGCTGCTATCAAAACTCTCACAGCTTGCAAGTAATAACTTCTCCATTGTCAACTCAAATAGAGGGCAAAAGGACTGCATTGAATGTGCTGTAAATACCAAGGAGATGCTTTGCATAAAAAAATTTTGTGACTCTTTCTATAATAAAATCAGACAGTGTGGTACTGTGTGCTGTCCATTGCCTTCTGCTTCTCCTCTGGCAGAGGAACTAAGGTAATGTCCTTCAGGCTCACATCCTGTCACCTGTGTCCAACTGCAGGACAGCAACCAAAACTTACAGCTAAATTGTACCTGCTCCTGAAACCCTGTGCCCCTGACCAGCTCACCTCCCTGGGGCTCTGTTTATAACACAGAGATATCAACCATTCCTTTGGCTCTCCGAGATATCAACCATTCCTTTGGCTCTCCCTTTCATCCCCCTTCTCCAAAATCTCTACTGAACACCAGAAGGAAAGAGAACACTGAGAAAGTTGTTTGAACCAAGCTGGTTTAACCTGACTTTTTCACCACACAGCTTCGGAATAAACAATATTTACAATCTTTATTATTTTAGTCTTAGATCTTTTCTGATTTGGAGATTAGAAGAACTGAAGTGTTTTGGTGGCCCATTTTCTTATAGACCTATAAATCATCTTGGCTGTTTGAGGTTTTCAGGGAACACACTTTCTTCCAAGAAACTGTGTTACATAAGATGGGAAGATGCTCATGTCTAGCAGAGAAGGGGGAAAGGCAGTAATAAAAGAAAGTAAAGAACAGTTTCCAATAGATCTTGGAGTCTTAGAAAGCCTTTAGAAGTAAAGCTCAGCTCCCAACCAGACTGAACTAGTCCTGAGTTCTCAACCACTTCAATGACAAGAACAGTCCACAGCACCACAACCCCAACCCCACACACACCATGAGCCTCTCTGCAGCACTTCTGTTTCCTGCAGTTTTATAAACAAGGTTTCAGCATGTTTCAAACTTCTGACTAACAACCTGAAGATGAGGGGAAGATAATTGGCTGCACTTTGTTTAAACAAAAACACTTCAGTGAGTAGTCTGTGCTGTGTGCAGGTGATAAAATCTGGAGGTGCTGCAGTGACAGCTGCAGACAGATGTGTTTGCTGCTGGAATTCCTACTACTTCTCTTCAGATCACTAAAAAGGAAAACATAAAAATCCCTTGGCTTGCTGCTCCTCTTAGTCGCTCCAAACTTTATAACTGAAAAGTCAAACTCTGTGCTCTATCTTGCTGCACAATTGCTCTCGTTGTGGTATCAATATAAATATCTGACAAACTACAAGCAGCACCAGTGAAAGCTGCCTTGCAGAGTGGGTGCATGGCTCTGGCAGTGCTTCACCTGCAGCCAGAGCTCTTTCCCAAATGTAGGAATTCTGTACAGCCAGAGCTGTTTCCCAAATGCAGGAATTCTGTACAGCCAGAGCTGTTTCCCAAATGCAGGAATTTCTGTGCAGCCAGAGCTGTTTCCCAAATGTAGGAATTCTGTACAGCCAGAGCTGTTTCCCAAATGCAGGAATTTCTGTACAGCCAGAGCTGTTTCCCAAATGTAGGAATTCTGTACAACCAGAGCTGTTTCCTAAATGCAGGAATTCTGTACAACCAGAACTGTTTCCCAAATGTAGGAATTCTGTACAGCCAGAGCTGTTTCCCAAATGTAGGAATTCTGTACAGCCAGAGCTGTTTCCCAAATGTAGGAATTCTGTGCAGCCAGAGCTGCCAGGCACAGACCCACCTGCCCTTGGGAACTGGACACAGATCCTCCAGGTGTCCTAGGAAGGAGTTGTGTTTGAAGTGTGATCCTGGAGATCATTTCCCTTCCCTGGCACTGTAATTCCTCCTTGTCTTTTCCAGTTAGTTTTGTCAGCTCCTCCAGTGAGGTGCTAAACCTCACTTACTCCAGTGAGTCTGGTTACCCCAGATGCATCCAAGCAACAGAGACACAGTTCACAAAGATTAATGTTAAATTACCTCAGATCCCTTTGTTTCTCCACGCAATCTTTTTTCCTCCCCTTAAAAATAGAAATGCATTAATATTCTTGCTTGAGTGCAGCCCAGCACAGTTGCTTTATTCCATGTTTCTGCTGTTAGTAGTGCAGGGACCCTGCTCACAGCTCCCTGCTCCTGGTCCTGTTACTGCTTTTGACACATTTCCACCCTGCAGCCCATTGTCTGCAAAGCTCTGCTGCCTCTGAGAATCCAGTGTCAGCACTGTGGGAGAGCTGTGGAAAAGGCACAAAACAAGCACAAACCAGAAGAGAATCATGGCTGCCTAAACTACATGGATTGTCCCTATGAACAGATAATAACCTGCTTCAGGGTAAATCACACCTTTGGTGTAGGCTGAGGACAAGATATGAGATACCCAAGACAGGAACGGAGCAAAGAAATAAATTAATCATTTCATTTTTCAGCAGACAGCACTCTGACACATATGACAAAATCTCCTGAGCTAATTCTCTCCCAAAATCAAAACTTGCAATTCATTCAGTCACAACTGTGACATGGATTTCTGAGCACAGACACAGTTCTCAGGCAGTTGAGCCATGAAAAATGCACGGTGGGGTGGAATCGATTACTAATTAGTAATAGAAGACACATATGCTTGCAACCATAGAAAACAGCTGTGCTGCACTCTGCTCCATTGTCCCAAATAAATTGGAAAAGATAAATGCATTGCTCTGTGCAGGCACAAAGTAGATGAGGCATTCATGCTTTGTTAAACTTTCCAGACACTCGAGGGTGTTTGAAATTATGATGCATGTTAAATTTAAGCAGATTTATTATCCACGCGTTTCGAATGTAATGAACACTTCACTGCCTCACATTTCCTACTTTAAAAATAGCAGATTTTCTAGACTGGACACACACATGTGTCTTATGTAGGTCTAACACAAAACTTTTAGTTATACAGATGCTCTGGAGCAGCAATTAATGCCTAATTTTAAATATTTTCCTATATATTTACGCACACACAGCAGCAATTAATGCCGCATTTTAAATATTTTCCTATATATTTATGCACACACAGCTTCAAGTGCCCACAGGAGCAGGTGCAATAAAAGACTTGCATAATAATAGTGGAGAAGTGCTGGGTCTTTTTAAGGCAAAGGAATTTGGGGTACTTTGCATCAGAAGTTAATAAATTAAAAAGTTTCATCATGAAAATGCTGCCTAACACGCTCAGATCACTCCACCTGTTGCCAAAATGAGGACAAAACAATTTGCACTCTAAGGATTGATAATTAGATGGTTGCAGCTGTAATATATTTGTGTTTGGATAAACATTGTCCAAACTTTGCTTGCCCACACAAGATTGAAGCAGAGGATGAAGATGCATTAATACAAGAAGATCAGCATAGAGTGTGGAAATTACTGTTCACTTTCTGCACTAATTAGGACTCTGGGTACTCATTAAGAGGAGCTGGCTCACCTTTTGCACAGTAAAAAGGTATCTCAAATCAGACCTTTTTGTAGTATTTTGTATTTGGTAATTAGAGCAAACTCCCATAGCAGATACGTGAGATTTCTGTGTCAGGTTTTCGGTGTGTAGAGGAAACAAAAATGAGATATCCAAGTTCTACATGAAATTTTCAGGCTCGTTCCTTTGCTTCCCAGCACTGTCCTTATGCAATGCTTTAATTTAGACTATCCTGAGTACTGGTGCAGAATTAATCAGGTCAGCAAGGGGCTGCCAGCCACGATTACTGCACCTTTAAATACTTCTTTCCACCGTCAGTTCAACTGTTACTCTTCTATTTTTAAATCGGTTTCAAACTCAAGACCCACGGGAAGGGGGCAAATCCTTCCCCAAAAATGCCATGGACAAGAGACCAGCATCAACCTCGGCTCTTGAGGTTATTCCCCTTTTTCCTACAGCTTGTTTACTGGATTGTTAAGCATTCTGGCAGCAAATGGAAGGGGGTGGGGAAGAAGACGAGCTGCCACATTTCTAAAATTAGCATCTTCTGTCTCCGAGAAGCCTGTGGAGATTTAAAAAAATTAGGTTTCTCTGCAAGATGCAGAGAGATGTGGAATTTAAACTGCGTTACCCAGCTAAAATCCTGAGCTCTGTTTCATACCTGCAAGCTAGTTCACGTACCTTGCCTTTCATCCTCCTTCTCCCAGCTGTCAGTCAGAGACTATTACAAAATACCTAGTCCATTTTTTTGTGAAAAGTAATTGCATTCACGTGCCCTGTCATCCCCAGGCAGCTCTGTGCAGTCACAGCCTCGTTCCCTGGTCCAGGTCGCTCCTGCTGGGCTCTCTCACAGCCTCTGGGGGGGCTGCAATTCCTGCTCCCCGATTTTTCCCCTTTTGGTGCTCAGGTGCCAGGTAATGCCCTGCTCAGGGAATGGGTTGTGTCCTTCTCCAGTCTGGGATGTACAGTAATTTCACCATTATAAACCACACTTTATTATAAACCACACATTACAATACAGAGTGTGATCAAAGGTGTCTGTTCTGTCACCATCTGTGCAGGGTGGGGCAGTGATCCTGATCTCTGTGGGAGATATTCTGCTAATGGGCATCCATTGAAACCAGCTGGGGCAGTGTTCTTTATTTCCAAAGGAGATATCTCCTGTTCATGGCCATGTTTTATAAACCAGGCAGGGCATTGTTCTTTGTCTTTTCACAACCCATCCTTCCTCCAGCCAGTCATTTTCTGCTCATGGCCATTGAGTCCCACTGTGGCACTGATAAAATTACTGCATCCCGTTGGGAGTTGCTCCAGCCAGGGGGAAGGGCCCAACATTTCTTACCAAGATAAAAACAGAGGTTTGGGGACACTAAGGGAGCCCCTTTCTCCACTGGACTCCAGAGGGAAACGGGATTGCTCCACATCACCACTGGAGCTCCGGAGGGAAACTGCACCTTGTACAGGAGCACTGCTCCAGCTGAGCCACATCTGTCACTGCAGGAGGATGCAGCCACCATGGGATGGGACTGCTGCCAACACCCTGCCTGACGGGTGTCAGGTTGTACTCTGACTGTGTCAGGGTTTGGGGTTTGTTCTTTGTAGTGCTGTATTTCTATTTTAATTTCCCTAGTAAAGAACTGTTATTCCTAATTCCCATATCTTTGCCTGACAACCCCTTGATTTCAAAATTATAATAATTTGGAGGGAGGGGGTTTACATTCTGCATTTCAAAGAGAGGCTCCTGCCTTTCTCAGCACACCTGTCCTCCAAACTAAAACAGCAACTTTTCATTCTTTGTCCATATATAAGCCACACCTGATTATAAGCCGCATTTCGGGTTTGGACAAAAATTTTAATCAAAATGGTGCGGCTTATAATCGTGAAATTACTGTAAATATTCCTCGCAGAGTCTGCTGCAGGGAGCTGCTGTGCCACATATTGTGTGTGGATAGAGCCAGGATCGTTCCAGTTCCACACCTGTGTTGGTTTTAACACACACACTGCCATGAGAACACCATCAAAAGTGACATTTTGATCTTTGCTGTTCATTCATAAAACCATTCATAAAACTGGCTGTGCCTCAGTTCCTTCAATGCCACCACCGCCATTTGTTCTGCACAAAAATATCAGAATATTATAACAGACCTGCACTGAAAAATCCTAACCCAGGATATTGGGCTTTCACAGATGGGGTTTAAGTTAGAAATGGAAGAGACTCAAGGATAAAACTCAAATTTCCTTCCAAGAACCAAAGTCTTCCTTTGGATCACCTCATGGAGGAACCAAAGACTCAGCCATGACACAAATGCAGACTGGCACAGGCGGAATTTAAACATATGGGACTGGAAGGGTTTGTTCCAAAAGTCCCTTTTCTTCTTTTAGCAATTATATTTATTCTACTCCTATTACAAGTCACAGTTCATGTCTTATGACAACTATATTTGCTTAGATTTCTTTCAGGTATTGGAAGCATCAGAAAGCAGTGTTGCAGGAGAGAATTGTGGAAAGAAATGGGAAGATTTTCTTTCAGGATTTCTACAAAGGAAAGTTCCCAAAATAAGTCATGTATTTTGAATCAACATGTTTGGTTCATCAAAATAGTTACTGGCTTAAAAAGCACATGAGATAGTATATAGTATATTTATTTATATGTATTGCAGGTTAGATGTACCTGGTAATATGTAGTATAGATTAGATATATATAAATTTAAATTTAAATTTAAATGAAATAGATTACATGATTTAAAACAATGCAAAAATCTGCACATTTTGCTCTAAAACTGAAAAAATAGGTTTATTTGACCTTCAGTGAAATACTTTCTTCTTTTTAATCTGACATGAGAAACAAATTCTAAAACAATTCTGTTTTACAAGTTATTTCCCTTTTGGTGAAGCTCCACAGAGCCAAAGTAAGTGATTTCATTCAAGTTGCTCAAGCCACCTCTAGTTAAGATATGTAGTATAAATTTTTTCCACCTGAGTTTTGCAGTTAAAAGATGAGATTGTTAAGTAATTCCTGACTGAAGACAGAAAAATCACATCAACCTGGCCCAAAATGCAGCAGACCAAATAAGAGGGTTCAAGAGACACAAGTCTAGGCATTGACACATCCAGGAGCTCGCTGCAAGTCAATTCTCTGCACATATCTCTGCCTGTCACTGCTAAATTACAATTACAGTCACCCCTTTTAGCTATTTGCCACTGATTAAATGAAGGCACAGAAGTCAGTTTATCTGATTAGACAGTCTGAGCAGCAAAAAATCAACCTGCAAGCAGCAGCTTCTCTGTTCTGAGTGATGCCCTGTGCCCACTTTGTGTTTGCTCTGCCCTCCCAGGCACAGCCCTTGGAAATTTCCAGGATCAGAATTTTCACTCAAAGCTGATTTTACCCCAGGTGCCCAAAGTTCCCAGTGCATGGAACCCTCCTGTCTCTCTTTAAGGAAAACCCCTGCCCCCATCAGCAGAGGGAATTCAGTCTGTCCTCACTGTCCACAGGCCACAGTTCGTTCATCCTTGTAATAAATTATGGATACCCCCCCATGGCATCTGTTACTCAAATCACCAGTTAATAATGTATGAATAAATGAAGAGACTGCTCTGAGGGGAGAGAACTGTGGGGGACTAAACTTTGAATTCTCTGCTACAGCAGCAAGCATCAAAGCTGTACTGCCAGGCTTGACCTCAGCTGGGTTTTATTTTTTAAGAGGGTTAGAACTAGCCTCTTATGAACATGAATGGCTGAACAGCAGGGGCATGGCATGAAAGCTGGCCCAGAAACACAGGGAGAGAACGAAATACCAAATGAAAAACTTGCCAGAAGCACACGGGTATCAAAGGTCTTCGCTATCTTGTGTCAGTCTGAACTGGGACTGAAGGTCACAAGCGAATTGATAATTCTCACCAGAATACGTTTTTAATTCTCACTAACAATTCTCAGTCAGGGCAACTGATGCCATTTGAAAAGACAAAGCCTGCAAGTAAGAAAAAAAGCGAAGAAGAGCTGCTGAAGAAGTCTCTAAGTTTATAATAAACTCGTACATCACTCGCTCCAGAACTGCAACCGGCACCGAGCGCTGCTGGATCTCAGGTTGGAAACATCACCGTGTGCTGAGGAGCCCCAGCTGCCCAGAGCGCTCGGTGTGGGCTGAGAAGGGGCTCGGGAGGGGCCAAGAGAGCTCGGTGAGGGCTCAGAAGCTGCTCGGGAGGGATCATTCCCTTCCAGGACCGGCTCTGCCCCGCTCCGCCGGGATGCGCACGGAGCGCTCCGCCGCACCCAGAGCTCTGCGAACCGAGAGCAGCGCAGCCGGCGGGTGTTGGAGCATCACAGAAATGCAAACAGACCTGCAAATATCCCAAGGGCACAAGAATTCAGTGCACGGCATGAGCTACATGTGTGCCAGTCCAGGTAGTGTCTTCTTGATTGAGGCTTCTCTCCTCTCACAAGTAAGTGCATCTCATCCTTCGAGATAACATCGTCTGTTCAGGTGCTGGAGACTGAGAGAACAGCAATTTCTCTGCTACAAAAATGAATGGCACAATCTGTCACTGCATTGTCTCTTGTCCCTAAATTACCTGTTTCTGCTGCACCTTTCACAACAAAAAGGAAGCATGGAGTGTTCACAACTCACTCACAATTCTAGCTGTTATTATTGCTTTAAACTTTATTGTGACCAAGGTAGGAAATCTGCATCTTACATGGTACTTGCAGTCAGTTCACAACTTTGAGAAGCAAACAGCAAACTGCTCAGAGCACTCATTGCCTGTCCATCACCTGGACTCAGGGAGGAGAGCAAATCAGGCTCTGAATCAGTGAAGAACTCAGAGACTTTCTGGTGATAGTTGTTGACAAAGTCTCTGTGATATCGCAGCCACGTTTACAGGACATCACCACGACTCGCTGTGCAGAGAATCCAGACTTTATCCCTACGCTGTCCGTAAGAAGCTTGAATCTAATATCTGGTACTTGTACTATTAAAAAAGCTCTTCCAGCTGAGGATTAATCATCTCAGTAGGACTGTGCAAATGCATGTGAGATGAGTGGGGAAGGTTATATAAAGCCCACAGAGAGAAGGAAAATGCACACTAGAACCGAGGACCTGGATGTGCAGCACCTGAATGCCTGCAGGTGTTTCTAACAGAGAGATGCATTCAGTGCTGGCTGTAATTTACTTTGTCAGTCATTTACATGATTAATTATCTCCTCCAAATGGCTCATCACCCAGGGTACCTGAAGTGTTACCAGCATCAGTAGAGATGCAGGAGCGTGGTCCTGCAGCAGCCACAGACCCAAGGAACAGCCCACTCTGCACAAACACACTTTGCCATGAGACATGCAGCTGATAAACGCGTGTACAGAGCCCCAGGAGCACACAACACTGCAGAACCATCTGAGAGCTGCCCACAGGAAGGGCTTTAATGAACTGTACACCACAGGTAAAGAGGAGATGAATGCACAATCAGACCTGGTCAGCAAAATCTACACCAGCAGAACTCCTGTACAATCACTGATAGAACGCAGGAACAGCAGCAGCAGCAGAAATCATTCCATACACACAGCAGTGAGTAAAGGCATTAACAAATGATGGGCAGAGTTCAGCACAGAGCATGGTGATGGAGTTTCTGTTGTTTAAAAGCCAACCTTCCCTTCCTCCATCAGTAAACTTTGCAAGGCACACTCCAATGCAATGCCTACAGCTACTGAAACTGCTCTGGAGTAAACAATTCATTCAGAGAATTGGGAATTGCTCTGTCCTTAGCCTTATCATTTCTCCGAAGCAATACATGTTTCACTTGCTGTAAGTGAATGGATTTCCAATTACTTAGCAGATTACTTAGATACTATGGCCATAATTAATTAAACATGCCTTCTTAAAGATAAAAGATCTTTTGAAATTATAGTGAGCTGATAAGATCTAAAAAATATTATATTCTAACAAACAGGGTCAAATGGCTGAATATCTCTGAGCAAGTGAGGAAAAGGAAGAGTAATGTGATGTTATGAAAGTACTACAGAACAACAACTGAGCCCGCAAGCACAAGAACAATTTATCTTCTAGCAAAAATTCGAGTGGATGCAGTAAAAATAAATCCACCTACTGTGTTTCTGCGATGGGCTTCCTAAATCCATCATCTTGTGGAGATAAGAGTGTTTTCCTCAAGTGCCAATGTTAGGAAGTAAAAATACTCTGCATTTTCCCTCCGTCTTGCTCCCTCTTCTGCAAGTGTCTCTCTGTGTCCGTGTGAGAAGGCAGTTTGAATTTCATCCCGTTTATTAGCTCAGGCACTGAGGAATCACTGCCTGGTTTGTGATGCACAAGCTCCTTTCCTCTACACAACACCGAGGAAGCGGGGGAGAGCAGAGGTAGGATTTTATCTAAACTACTTTTTGCTGGAACAATTAACTCTTTGCTGACTGACAGCTCCTTGCTGCTGTGTCTCCTGTCAGCTGACACTGAAATTTCTGTTCCTCTGAGGCAACAGGGGATTCTCTCTGACAGCTGTTTAATGCTCACATTCCTTCTTTTAAGATTTCCTCTGCTTTTCTCTTCTTTTTCTTCTTCTGAACCACAATCAGACACCACCACAGCCATGATTTCCTGCCCCTGTTCAATTATGCCAGAGGGACTAAGGGACACAAAATCTCTGAACATTTTAAGTTTTCTTTGTTCCAGTCCCTACAGCTTCTAAAACTTACAGAGGTCTCTAACAGGGATTTATTCTCCACCAACTAATGCTTGCTGCTTCTTGAGGTAGAGCTTTTAAGACCTCTAACCCTCAACATCCAAAACTGAACAGAATTATTTGCAACAAAACCAAATTCACTGCTGCTAGAAGAATGAAATGTGGATGCACCTGTGATCCCAAACACTTTCAAGGTAACAGAACAGAATCCTGTTGATTCCTCTGCAGTGAATTCTCAGTCAGGTAAGACAAATGATCTTGCTTCACTTTCTCAACCACCTGTTCTAAAAAAGAAACACAGTTTAGTAACACCACCCCATAGCCAGTTCCACACTCCACCAGGTCTGCAAGAGTTTCCCAAGTTAGTGTTTTCCTGGGAGAACTATGATATACATAAAAAGATATGAATATATGTATAAATGTATGTATGTATATATAAAACCCTGTAGATATTTGCATCTCTTGAGAGAGTTTTAACTTTTTAATCCCTGCCCACAGTAAAACCTCTCTGATGCAAATTTTTACTTAGAGGTCTATGAGAAAAACGAATCAAATTAACCAGATTTTCCTCACTAACCATTTTCCTCCAGAGAACAGCATGCAGGATTAAGTACAAACCTTTTTTCCCCCTACTTCAAACAGCACTTTGTAGTCCATCTATTCCTTCTTCTGCTGGTAAATGAGGACAAAACCTGTTCTGTAATCATGGATCTGAATGCTAATGCTCAAACATATTTCTATTTTCATATTTAATTCTAGCAAATGAGCATTTTGAACTTTCATTAAGCTTCATTTCTTGATTTTTGAGCATTATCTTGACAGCAACCCAGCTCCTGCATCTGTCACTATTCCAGACTTGCCTGGAACTGGAGCACACTTTGTTGGAATGACTTTCCTCTGACTTTCACTGATGGTACCTCATGTGTCAACACACTGTTCATTCATTGTGACACAACCCTCAAGCTTTTTCCTCCCCAGATCCAATCACAAATCCTGCTGGCCTACTGGGAATCTGTATCCCCCCTTTCAGTTCAGTAAGAGACACCAGTTAAGGGGATTAGAATAGTCTCTAAACAGGTTTAAAACCTTTTGTCTTCTTCCCTGAGCCAATTGCCTGAAACATCAGCATTTCAGCAGGGAAAAAGATGATTACTTCAGGGAAATATCAGTGGTTCTGATATTGTCAAAAATAATCTCACTCACTCTTCTTTTGTGCAGAGCATTTTCAGCATAAAAGGGCCATAATAGAACAGCTTGTCTTCACAGTGGCCACACAGGTTTAACCCATGGTTTGTAGTTCTGAGATCATGAATCAACAATATTTCCTTTCTTCTCTACAGAGCCAGCAATGCAGCTGAAGGATCCTGGATTTGCCTGGGAGATGGCAGCAACCACACATCAAGTGGTTCCTCATAGTTTGATAACTGTAGAAAACCACATGGTTTGCTTCAGAAGACAACTGGAGTCATTTGTTCTCTCAAGAAACAAAGCATTCCTCTCTCTGATGAAGCATTTGACCTCGGATCAAACTGACAGATAAGATTCTGATGTGAAGATAAACAGAACACTGCTTGGAGATGAAGGGCATTGAAATGTTTGGGGAGGTGAGTAATACCAAAAGCAGGGAGGTTCACAGTATCACAGCCAGGGAGTGTGCTAGGATTTTAAAATAATGATTTGCCAAACTCCAAATGCAAACCAAAGCCAGTCATGCTGTAAAGCACACAAGTTAGTAGCCACTTGGCTGTGCCTGCATTTGGTGGCTTCTGGGGATTAAGTTTACCAGAACTATCAGCAGATACCAATAATTTGGTTGTGAGAAGTGTAAGAGGGAGAGACTCAGCTCTTGTTTACAGAGCCTCCCAGAGCAGCATCCTCCTGAGTGGCTTTGAGTGACAGGCTTATTCACAGCTAATGGCAGCATCTCCAGAGCTTCCCACAGATAATGCCAATATCGTTGCACTTTGTTGAGGAATATTGCATTTCCTCCCCTCCCATCTCTGACAGCACACAGGCTGAGCACTCACATGAATGAATGAAAGGAACATATTTTTCCTCTCGCAGCATTATAAAGACTTTATTTTTAATTGCTCCAGCATGGTTCAGTCAATCCAGAAGTTGGTTTATATCCTAAACATACTTACTTATTCTAACCATCTGACTGAGCATGATTTTTACCTATTTCACTGTTGTTGGGATCACAACCTATCAGAACTTTATCTGCCTTGCAAGGAGCAGTGGTTACAAGCAGTAGTTTATAACCTCAAGGGATGCCAGGTGCAAAAACTCCAGGAACAGCGGTGCTGGAGTGTTTCTGAGACAGCTGAAACTCCCAGCCCTGGGTTCTGGCAGGATGGAGTTGTGCCCACGAACACACGTTCACCCAGCAGATGGCAACAGCGATACAGCCCATTGCAGGAGCGATGTCCTGAGCTGGGATGCAGCACACGCTGCTCTTTATTCTGCTGCATTTGTCCATTCCCCACTCCACACCGCCAAAATCTTTACAGCAGCAGCAGCAGGTACATGAGATAGGAACACTTGAGGGGGAAGAGGAGAAGAAAGAAGAAGAAACAGATGGTAACATGCAGGTGATTCAGTTTCTGATCCAGAAAAAAATACTGATTCTGCAACGGAGTTCGGTCAGCGCCTTTTATCTCGTTTAACTCAGTTAACTTTTACAGGAAAAGCAGAGCTGGCACATAAAATGAGTATCCAGGTAACACTCACCTTTTATTACAGCCTCATGATTCACTAGCCAGAGTAAAGAAAGGTGAGGCCAAACTGCAATATTCCTATGGACCATGGGAAGGAGCACAAAGCAGAGCTCTGTCAGAATCACCTTTGTGGTCTCCTTTTGTGTCACATTTACAACCTTCCAAACATTTATCTTAACAAGCTCCACAGGAACAAAGACAGGTGGTTATTAGTATTTCCTGATGCTAAAACAAAATCACTACCAGGCAGAGGCTGTGTGAGCTGGAGACAAAGCAGATACCTCCCTGCTCCACAGCAGGTGTCAATTCATTGGTATTTAGGTTCCTTCCAAGAGATTGCAGCAGGAATGTCTGAACCTGAATAGGAGTTAGGAGACTAAACACCTTTAGGCATCTTGGCACAGAGCCTCCAAAAACTACATTGCAATGCACTTTACCAAAAAAAAACAGCAAACAAAAATCCCCCCAAAAAAACTAAGAAAGAAATTATTCTAGAAACCTTAGACATTTCCATTATCTGTTGAATCTGTTTGGGCTGAATAGCAAGGCTTGAAAAGTTCACTTGATTCAAGCTAAAATTATTGAGGAAACAAACACACATTCCTCAAAGATAGGAAAAAGGGATCTGAGTCACATCAGCTGAAAGATAAGATCCTTAAGCACAGTCATAATGAAGTTCAAGGTCCTGGGCTCCAGTGGCTCATTCTGAACTCCTAAGCCTGAGCCTCCTGCTCAGCCCTTTGCTGGCATCCTCTAAATACCCTGTGGCATACACAATTCCAAATCCCTGCCCTCCATCAGGAGCAGGAGGTGTTATTTATGGGGTGTGAATGAAGGGACAGAGCTGGGAGCTGCCCCTGGGTGCTGAGCCCCAGCCAAGGTTCCCTCTGCCTGCAGTGACCTCGACACTTCCTCGTCCTTCACAATGACTCTGCTTCACAGAAAGGGACAATTTCTTATAATTTCCATTCTTCATGTGGTATAAAAATGCTCAAGGCTGAACACTTTCAAGCAATTTTCCTTCTAAGACTTGAACAGTATTGAAGAATTCTACATGAGCCTGGACATCTGAACCCAGCCTTTTTCACAACTGAAAACTGATTCAGTTCCTCTGTTCCATCAGTGCTCAGATCTACTCCAGGCCACCACCACCCAAGATTAAAAACCTGCAGGGTTCAGACTCCTCTGTGCTCTGCAGATTACGTGTTGCAGAACAATTCCCAAGCAGCTATCAGCACCCACTATTGTCACTCCCTAGATCTTACCAGAGTTATTTCAGTTCTGAATTGCTGAGTTGGGCATTATTATTATTTGTATTTCAGAACACATAAAAAGACCTGAAGAGAGTGAGAAGTGTCTGTTGTACAGGAACAGCAGTTCCCATTTACAATCAGAATAAGAGATAACATAAGGATGGAACGAAGTTACAAAAAGAGCCAAACAAGAAGGCAGCAGCAGAATCAGAATTAGAATCTAGATCTGCTGAGCAGTCCAGTGTTGTGTCCTTAGATTCATATCTTCATTATAACAGTCTGTGGAATCATTAACATGAATGTGTATAAGCTGATGCTGCCAACAAAGGAAACATTTGTGCTTCTGCAAACCTCACTTGTGCATTTCTGCCTCTGCAGCAAAAGGGAGGACAACAGCAGCTCTCAGTGCTCATTACACTACAGCCTTGTCCTCCATTCAGGAAGGAAAAAAGGTGTTGAAAACATAACTGTCAGTTGAGACTGTGCAAAACCTTCAGGATTTGGTGTCACAATTTTGTAGCAGCACTGTCTGAGTCATACCAAATTGAAGAGAATGAAATGTTTGGGATCAGTCACAAAAGGGATAACTGTGTGTTCAGAATGGATTCAAACTGCACCAACAAAACCCAAACCTAACCAGGTCCCATTCTCCTTCACTCCCTGTACATGCAGAACAAGCAGAACTGCAGCATCAGGCCACATTTTATTTTTAGCTGATGGGCAGTTTCACAGAAATCTGACATTAATTGAAGTTCCTGTCAGACAGCTGGTGCCAATTCACAAAATACCACCTGTGTGTCTGTTCTTCAGCTCAGCTTGTGGCACAGAGTGGTTTGGGGTGGAAGCACCTTTGGAGATGTCCCAGCCCTGTCAGACAGAAGCTGCTCACAGGCAGGCAGATGTTGGAGTCCCAGCTGAAGGCCAGCTTAAGTGCTTCTCCAGGCTAATCTGATGTACCACATATCTCAGCAAACAGGATTTTGCATGTCTGTGCACAACACTCTTTCATCAGATTACAAGGGAAAAGTGAGTCTAGACATGCCAGAGCATATTTGAAAAATAGAGGATTACTGAATTTGCCATATCCCTTCTTGATTTTGGACTCTCCCAATGCTGCTGTAATAAGGACTAATGACATTATATATAACCAAATTACGTAAAAGTTAATTGCATTCCTCTCAGATTTCCTTTTTACATAGCAATCTGCTTCCTCATCCATGTACAGCCTACACAGAAAAGTGGAGATTTTACAGCAAAAAAGCAACAGGTTTTGAAAAGTGTCTCAGTTGATGAAACATCAGAAAGCTGCACAAGAGTTCCAAACCACTGAAGGTGAGCAAGCACAGAAGGAGATTGCAGGTAACTGTGGTACTGTGGGCTAAATGCTCAGTTGAGGGGCAATTAATAATTAAGTTAATTGCAACCAGTGGTTTAACTCTCCAGCTCCCTCCTTTCCTAAGTTTCCTGGCAGATAAACTCACCCAAATACAAAAGAGAAGTGTTGCACTTGGCAGCCTGGGCCTGACAAGGCTGAAATGTTATTTCTGAAGGCACAGATTGCTCCAGCTCAGCAGTGTCTCTGGCACGTCTGTGCAGGTGCCTCAGCCTGTCACAGGGCAGAGCAAAACCAGAGAGAGCTGCATTTCAGCAGGGCCATGCAAAGAGTTAATGAGGGAGTCAAGGCCAGGCTCAAGTGGGTGTTCTGAACCAGCCTGCAAAGGGATTCCTGAGCCCAGAGCAGCTTTTGTTCAGGTCCAGACCCACTTGCATTGGAATGCTGGAAGTGCTGCCCAGGCACAATGCTGACTTTCTCTCCCTCCAGCTATTTCTGCCTTTTCTTTGCACTTTGTCCCAGGTTTGCACACTGACAGAGCTTCATGTGCAGGAATATGTGATGCACACCAGGAGCCATCACCCTACAAAAAAAACCAGTTCCTGACAGTCAGTTTGTGTGATATGGCAATAACTGGAATAGATCACCTCACTCTGTAGGGCCAGAACACACAAATCATGTAATTCACCCATTTCACCTAAACTTCTGCACTTTGCTTTTCCAAACTCCTTGCAGTTCAATATAAGGAAAGAAGCACACTTAGACAATTGTAACAGCTTGATGGCTCTACTTGGAATAGCAACATCAGTAAATGTGTGAGAAAGATAAGAACTAGGACAATGAAAATCAATCATGGATTGATTATTTAATCGACAGGCTATTTTTAATACACCTACAATATAAATATATTCAGGTAATAAAAAATATATTTATCAGTACAAACTGTAAGCCAACAGAGGCAAAATTGATCTCACAATTGCTGGGTATTTAACCAAAATTACAAAATTAGGTCCTGTGAAAAACCAGCCAAAACTTTTAGTGCTGTTGCTTCATGATTGTAGGCAGTAAATTAAATGCATTTCAAGCAAATGAGCCCTGTGTTGAATAAATGAAGTTTTGATTTAAATAATAAGTTAAACAATCTTTTCTCTTTTTTTATTTATTTTAAATGCAAAAAACCCAGCCCCTCCTCCCTCAGATGTCTCCCATAGCACAAATTCATCTGCCACAGACATCAGTTACACAATTCCCTCCCTCCTACCCAATCTCCAGTCTACACTTGATGTGCACAATCACATCTGTAATCTCCAGAGCTTCCTAAGAGAAGAGCTCATCTTCCCTGCGCGAGCTCTCAACACTGAGAAAAGAGCAACAGCCAACAAGAGTTGTTCTTTGAGCTCTGCATCTCCCAGCTCAGTTCAGACAACTCCATGGCACAGAGCCACAACCTGAGGCACTATAAATCCCAGCCTCATCACTTCAAGAAAGATTTTCCAGAAGCACTGGAAAGAATCAAGGAAAAAAGTTGCAATCTCTTGTCAGTCTCATCCCAGGATATTCATTTACATTTTTTACAAGTTTTACAAATTCTACACATGAAGTTCCCTTCCTTGACTGAAACCTCACAGGCTGTACAAGGACAGAAGAAAGATCAATTTAAAGTTATCCTCAGTGTACAGGGAAATAATTGTTTTGGGGATATTTTTAGTACATTTTATCCAAACTCAATCACAATAACAACTACACAGAAAAAAAGGACTGAGGAATATACAAGCACAGTTCCCCAAAATTAAGGAAAACTAGCAGTCCCATATGAAATATCACTGCAATGAAAATAAATTTGGAGAAGAGGAAAAGAGTGCATTTTCAATACCAAACTTGAGATGAAAGGATGGCCCCTTCCACTCACCTACTGTGAGGATGTTTGCAGAGAGGAAATGGCAGCAGTTTCCCTCGTGGAGAATGGATTCTTCTCTTGGTGTCAAATCCCCTGCTACAGATTTTGGAGAAGTCAGAGCCATCTCAAGCTTTCAGAGCAGCCTAGCAACAGTGCTTGCTCCAAGTCAAACAAAGCACTTCAGTGCAGATATCTGCAGAAAGTTTCAGTCAAGCAGTGAAAATATCCGAGAAAAAGCAACAATTTCAGGATGTTGCTGCTTTGCTTGCTTTGGAAGTGCCAATGAGTGCCTCTCTGGAATTCCACATTCAGGAGACTGTCCTGGTTTAGTTCTTTTGGCACATATTCCACTCATTGAACAACAGAATTTGCAGAATCAGTGTGGAGAAGACCCACGGAGCTCAGTCCTGACAGGATGGATGTGAGAGCCCTTCCCAGGAGCACAGGAGTCACAAACATTCCGTGGATCTTCCCAGTGTTTCTTGCATGTGGCAACCCTGGAGAAGACATTTTTTAAAACAGTGGGAGTTACTTTAACTGTGAGATGTTTACTGCAGGAACATTTTTAGGTGATGTACATGGGCTGACCTCAGCAGACAGAAGGCACCACACTCCTTCCCTCACCCCAGGATTTTCACAGACACAGAAGCTCCACTTTTGCCAGCAGCAACTTCTCCAGGAGCCAAAGTACTCATGCTAGGGTAATTATTTTATACACACAAACACACAGAGATATAATGTGTTTACACACTTAACTCAGCCATTCTGCACTGGCTGCATGGGTACTCCCAATGCTCCTTCATTCACTTCATCTCCAACCCTTAAAGCTCTTTGCTCTCTTCCTGTTGTCAGCTGTCTCCATCCTGTCTCTGTCACTGTCTGGCATTCCCTTTCTCATTTCTACCCATCTTCTGCCCACTGAGACAGAGGACTCACCTTTCCAAAACTTTCAGTGAATACCTCCTCAAAGAAGGTCAAAGAAGGCTCCCTCCAGAGCAGCAATCACAGACAGAAACCTGGGATCCTGCTTAGTGCTGGTAACTGTTTGAATCTCTGGGAGTCTCCTTCAGTTTGTAATTACAAGTTGAGCTCGAAACATTGCCCTAACTTGTTTTGTTGTGAAAGCACAGATCCAGTTTGACATTATTTTAAAGAGAGAGGGCAATGAAGCTCACTATTAATTAAAGTGATTAGAAATAGAGGAGGGGGTTTGAGACATTTGTAGAAGAAAATGAGTAAGAGAATGCCCTGCTAGAGCATCTGCCTGTTTGGAGCTGAACCTCTCTCCTTGTCTTTGGTCCCTCATTCAGCTCTTTGGGAAGTCACTTCCTCCCTGCCATTATCTTTTCACCAAGCCCCACCTTCTCCATTCTCTGTTAAAAACGCCTCTGTTCAGAGGGAGCATCAGTCGGTGAAGTAACACCCTTAATTGTGCCAAATGCATGGCAACTTCATCTAAGGACAGCAGGGCTTGGCAATATTTATCCTGTAAAAAATCAGTATGATTACAGTCATTTGTTTCCACATTTAAATGGGAAATATCTCACAGGGCATCCTGTGGCTCTGCAATAGTTGTGGGCATCTCAGAGAGTGACATTCATTTGGCAAAGAATATCTGTTACAGAGCACAGCCAGAGTAATCAAAACCCAAATTATAAACTTAGGGCAGATTTCAAAAGCTGACTGGATTGAGAGGAGGGGAAGTAATAGATTATCAAAGATAGATCCTGTGACCCCCAAATACTCATTTTTGTACATGCTGTCACTGTCCCTGTAATTGTATCCCTTTCCTGACAAATACATAATCAGTAAAAAAATACAGAGCAAACATCCTGCTTCAGACTGAGCAAAATCAATTAATACATTTCCATGTATTCATTTAATAATTTCATGTATTCCATTTGTGCATCCCAAAATAATTTTTTCCTTTAGGTTAATCCTTAAATTGATAGCAAAAATGCACTTACATACACAGAGCTGACTTGTTTGATTTAGAATGGAACCCAAATTAGAAGGCATGTCAGGATTTAAATCAACATGTCCAGTGAAAAAGCCAAAACTGCACCCACAGCATTTCTGGAGCTGCTCTGGGCAGTCCTTCTGCCTCAGTCCTGACCACAATTTTATAGCCACTAGCTACAAGTGCCATTTCAGGTACATTGAGCACTGAATGTTTAACCCAAGAATTGGAATTATGAAATTATTAATCCAGGAATCACAGGCTCACAGGACAGATGAAACTGTTTTACACCAAGACGAGATCAGCCCATTTCCTTTGCAGAAGGTGAACTGGTGGGTAGGTTCTTTGCAGGCTCTCTCACCTCTTTGCTTCAGGGCTTTTTTGAAAGGCCATTTCCTTTGTAGGAAGTTCAATCACTGTGACTCATTAGACACCAAAGAACGTATCCATGAGGGCAAGGAAGACTGAATGGGCACGGGTGCTCCTGCTGGTGCCAGAGCAGCATCATTCCAGCGAAAGCAGATGAGCTTTACATTGATGTGGCTCGTTAAATATTTTATTGTCTCGAGTTATGTCAAATTCATGTTCTTTATGCTTTGTTATGATGTGAAGCGAAGCTACTTTGAGGCAGCTGATCTCTGAATGTCTTCACTTTGCATGCAAAAGATTTCTTCCTGCACTCAGTCCCACCTTTCACAGCTTCCTGCAGATCCTCAGAGATCTTTCTCCCCTCCCTATCTTCAGCATACCTTTGTTGGTAAAAAAACAAAAGCTGAGCCCCTCTTCCCAAACCAATCCCCATAAATCCTAAGCAGCCAATGGAAAAATACACAATGAATCCCTAAAAATACAGATTGGTATCTCAGAACAACATTCAGGGGCAGATTTCCTATTAAAGTAAATGAAAGAAGCTCAGCTGGCTTTCCTGGAGAATTTGTTGTGAAGGTTGTGTGATGGAAAATATCAGCTGCACTGGCTGGAAATACCTCACCTCTGTTAGAGCAGGAACCACGGTGGCTCTGAGAACAGCACTGCTCATTGACAGAAGACATCAAACAGCCAAAAGAGAGCAATTATATCTGTTCAGACCTCATGAACAAGATTTAAACTGTCTGCTCAGGCTGAGAGCCCTACCTAAGATTATTGTGTGAGGTTCTGTATTCCCTTGGAAAAAAGACTTAAAGCCCTAGAGGCAGGATCCGTATCACTTACAGACAATAAAAGCTGTGTACACCATTAACAATTCTCTAGCCATTTTTATATCACTGTAGTGTTTAAAGCTTAACCCCACAAGACCTGCTTTTGTTCAGGGAGGTTTTGTGTGGCATCCACAGAGCTCAGCAAGCTCTGATACCCTCCCAGGACAGATACACTGATACCATGGATGAAACACACAAAAAATAAATCATCGCTTAAACCTGGATAGTTTGATCAATGGATAAAAGATCAAAGTGCCATCAAATGGAGGGGAAAAAATAATACTTAGAGCTGGGATTTGCTTTTAAGGTGCAGCGTGGTTGCCTCTGACACGCTGCTCATCTGGAGGAATGCAGCTCCATGGAGAGGGAATTGCAGGAGATAAAAGCTGCACGCCCAGGCACGCCAGAGCACAGCCAGGGCTGCTCCGGAGGAGAGGAGGCTGCTCCAGCCCCGCGGAACAAGGGCTGAGCCCACACCTTAGGGTGTGAGCCCGCATTCTCCTTCCCAAGGGACGGAGCGCTGGAGCCCCATGGCAAACAGCTCGGTTAAAAAGGAGAAAGTGAGGAAAAGGCAATCAAGAGACAGCAGAACACCTTCTGCAGGCTGGTGTGCTCACCTTCACCAGAAGTCATCCCACTTGAAAGGAACACTTCACATTTGTCAGCTTTTCCTCACCCGCCCCTTCCAGCCTGAGCTGGAGCTGCACATGCAGGAGCCCTGCATTTTTGTTGAATGATGTAACTGAATATTCCTTATGCAAGTAAGCAGGCTTGTTATTAAATCCAATTATTTATTTCAGGTTTGTATGGACTCTTTATGAACAAAATGTGCAATTTGTAACAATTTCTATCTGTAGGAATAGATTTGTTGGTAATCCCCTGCCCTATTTCCTGAATTGCCAAAACCCCTCTCGGTTTCACCATCATTCCTGTCACCAGCCAGTTCCCAGACCTGTCTGAAGTGACAATGGAAGCACAGCAGCCTCTTGTTCTGAAGAACATTTGCATTTTGTATTAGCAAGGGAGAGCTGGCAATTTCTATTAGGATGCAAAAGGAACTAATTAAGCAAAGCCCTAAATCTCATCCAATAGCTTGGCTCAAAAGAACTTTGAAAATAAAAGTTTCATACTCCAGACCACAAAAAACAAAAAGCCTCAGAGAAGAAAAGAGGGGAGGAAGATCTCCTGTTAGGAGACAGACAGAAAGTGAGGACTGCTGGAAAAGGTTCTGCTGCACTTGGGAATTTGTGAGTCATACTGAGGAGAGATAGACTATGGGTTCAATGCCACTTGTAATCAGATCTATAATTTTAATAATGTTCATGCTGTCAATTGTGCTGGTGGTCACTCTCCAGAAGTCTGATTTTTTTAATTTTTTTTTTTTCAATTCCATGTTAATGAGCAGGAATTTCTTTTAAGAACAATGTCTTTAATCAAACTGCTCTAATTCTGTACAGCAGCTTATTGCTGCACTGATGAATCTCTTGGACATTAAGGAATAATTTATACAGGGGGAGTTAGAGAAAAGGTGGCAGCTTGTGTTCCCCTTCCTGAGGATGCCTGGTAGGGCCAAACACAAGAGCCCAAGCACAGCAGACAGACACTAAGAGAATATTGCAAACAAGAAAAACACGCTTGTGCTTGGCAACTTCAAGACGACGCTGCTGGTTTAATTTTTTTTATTTTTTATTTTTTGCCAAATATCAAAATCAATTTCTTAAAATATGAATCTCCTTCTCTATTAGCAGGAATGGGTCTGGAACCACTCAATCCATCCTCATTTTGTCAAACAGAGGGCAGTGACGTGCACACAAGGGAATCACAAGGCAGCAAACCTTTAGGGCCTGTCCAATAAATATCAAAGTACAGCTCTGCTTCGCTCTCCACCTTATCATGGACTTTAGTACTTGGTTAGTCAATAAATAACATTACTTCAATAACCTCATCTCAGTCTAAAATTACAGGAGGGGAAGAAGTGGAATAGGTCACTTTATACTGTAGCAGACCAAAACCTTTTAAGTTGTTTAAAGAAAATATCTCGTGCAGTCCTTGCAGCAATGCCACTAAATAATGCCATTACAACTGATGCAAAGTTGTGTTTTTGAGGTTCTCCTCTGCAGGCTACAGAACTTCTTCCAGGCACCTCAATTGAAGCTGCCATTGTTTCCTTAGGCTTCATTCCTTCCCTTTTTTTTTTTTTTTAAATATATATTTTTTAAAATCAAATAAAACACAGATTGTTTTCAGTTAAGGGAAGAGAAAACTTTGAGAGAATCCATTCCAGCGTCTAAGGGCAGTAGGAAATCTGGAATAACAAGCTGTAGGGGTGTGGGGGGTTATGTTGAAGGGGAGAAGGAAGGAGCTTCTTCTAAGTTATTTTACAGGAAATAATCCTGCAAGGAAAGCTGAGAGGAGACATCCTCTGAACACCAGACTGAACAAAAATGTTGTTGCAAGTTCCTACATAATGGCCCTTGGCAAACACCCTCGGGGAATGGGAACTCCAGAGCTTGTGCAGCACTTCCCATCTCTCCCAGGAATGTTAACATGGAGAGATCCCTCACCTGATTTCCCTTGTCATGTCTGAGGCAATCCAGAGCTCCCTGACAACGATTAAGATTTCAGAAGATTCTACAGGAGCCATTCCCTAATTAAATGGAAACAAGTGAGGCTGTGATGCACAATAAAAAATGTGGGCCAAGATCAGAACCAGGTGCACCAAAATCAGTCTCTCAAGTTTCATGCTGTATTTGTGATATAAACGGATCTGGAATCCTCTCTCAGGTCATGCCTGTCTTGATGTCTGCACCAAAATTTCTCTCAGGACTGCACAGTCCTGCAAAGAGCAGGAAGGAAGCTGAGAACTTTGTCTCAGCATGTGTAAAGTTTGTCACAGCCTGCACTGTGCAGGTACCTGTTCAATGACTGCTGTGCTGAGGGGAAGCGCTCCACCCCCACAAAACCAAGGCAGATTAAACAATGAATAAAAAGTTTGGAAATTCCCTACAGATTTTTGTCTGTGCCCCAAGCAGTGATGTGGAGAGCAGCATTTCAGTGACTTGCAGCAAAACTGGGCTGAGGAGTTGCACACATGGACAGCTGTCCCCTCAGAACAGGGCTTGGCTCGTGGCACTCAGGGCTTTCCTCCTCTACCAGCTGAGCCTGGATCCACGGTCAGAACCTGCTGCTCATGTCACAGCTGCCACCAGGAACTGTCACAAGTGATGGACACAAGGTTTGCCATCATCCAGAGGTAACAATGGGAGCAGAAGTGAACTCACAAACGTGGTCAAGACAGTGGAAGTGAAAGAGATTCAGGCATAACACTGGAGAATCTATTGCAATATTAATATCAGAACAATTTAAGTTTATCATGGGAAGAAGTGGGTCATTTTAAGGATGACTAATGCAGAACTGAGATATTGGGTGCATGAAAATTGTATTGCAGCAAATTCAGATGATCCTTAATAACTTAATAACCATCTTTGCTGAAAAATCTCTTCAGCCTCATCCTCTAAGCCACTCAAATTCATTTATACAGCAATTTTCTCAGCTCTGGAAAATTAACAAGAATAAATTCAGTGATATTCCCAAGTATGTGTCCCTTTGAGCTGTATTAGGAACTGAAGGCTCTCTACCATTTATTTCAAAACATTTATTTCAAAAAAGTGAGATTGTGTCGTTTTGAAACTATAGTACAGAACTTTAGAAGAGCTTGTACACACATATTTTATTTTTCTGTTGTTCTGCAGGACCATTCACTAAGATGCTCTCAGCCACTTTGGGTTAAGTATGGAGTAGCTTTTAATTCAGAAAAAAATACAGAAACAATGAATGAAAACAAAAGCCTTTTCAGACAATGTAGAAGGAGCTTTGCAATAAACTGGAGCATTGTCATCCTTTCTTGCAAAGCCAGAATAAGTTTGTTCTTTGGCTGAGAAAAATCAAAATACACTGCATTATAGGAGCTCATCTTGCCAACAGAGTCGTTAAGAAGCAAGCCCTGAGTGCTTCAGATTCAGTTATACAGGTTTATATTATAAAACTGGCTGTGACAGAAGCAGTTCTGGTAAAATATTGCTTATTGAATAAAAAAGCCCAATGTTAACAGCTCTGCCACGACAAATACTTCTGTATCTGCTCATGGCCTCTATGCTCTGTAATAAACCCTGGGTGCCTGAAGCAGAGCTGTAACAAGCAGTGCTCCTGCTGAAGAGCCCAGAGCACGCTAACATTTGTCCCTGTCCCCACAGCCATTCCTGAGGCCACCAGAACGCCGTGACTCTGGCACCGCTCAGCCTTGCCCCCATTCAGATAACTCAGATAACTCACCCGCACCGAGCAGTTTCTCACAGCTAATCTCACTGGGCTAAAAGGAATTCTCCCCAGCACGGGTTTCACACCCTCACTAGGGACAGAAAAAGCTCTCCCAGTAGACAAAACTTTCACCACATTCTTTTGAACAATAGTTAACTTTGAGCTCCGTTCTGAGCGTGGCATCAATTTCCTACCTCAACCACAATCAGCAGTGACTCTTAATCTACTTCTGTTTTATTTTATAACACTTACCTCTGCCACGAAACAGAGCATGATCCTGGAAATTATCACCCTGAGGATGCAGGGTATATTTAAGACCTACATCTGAACCCTGAAGCCTGAGGCATTTGGAGCACACACAGCCCCAGCAATCCAGCCATCCTTATTATTTTCCACATCTTTGCAATCATTGCCCACATTTTTACGCCAGTAAAGAACTGAAATATTTCTCCACAGCCCAGAAGAATGAGCAAGTTAAAAAAAAAATATTCAATTTCAAAAATAAAAACATGCATACCTTTCAAAGTGTCTTTCCTCCCAAGTAAGACTTGGCTGTTCAGTCACAGAATCAGCCTTGTTCTATTGCTAAACTGGTATTTTATTTAAATACCTGAAGTTTATTTTACATCCAACCTCTCTTATCCGAGTCGGTTTTCATTTTGGCTTTGTACACCTGGGAAAGCTCAAGGCTCAGGTTATCATTCAGAATGAATGCAGTAGTCTTTCATTTTAAAAGAGTGGTGTCCAGTTAGAAAAGTCTAAACTTGAATCATGAATGCGGTTTTCTTCATCCCTAAGCTCAAGCTTCAAGCTCAGAGAATCTAAAAATTCAGGACCAACAGAATTCCGAGGTTCCTGAACATTTTCATGAACAGAGAAAGCATGATAAAATTTTAAAAAGCATTAGACACGATGCTCTTTCCATTTTCCCTCTTCCTTCTAAAACACAAGAGCAGAACAAGTAGCAAATTCTGTAACAGCTATAAGGCTGCTATTATAGATTACAAACTTTGTTTCTAACGCCCAAGAGTGAGCAAAAGAGTTAAAAGTAGAGCAGAATGATGGCAGCAAGAGGAAGCAAAGGCGAAACACACCTTTGTCTGTCGCAGACGGCTGTCCCAGCTCCTGCGCTCCGTGTCCAACCTTCATAGCCGGGACAGAACCGGCAGCAGCGAGGGAGGGACGCGCAGATCCCGCCCCGCTTTTTTACATGTCGAGAGCTCTCAGCTCTCTGATCACAAAGCGGCTTTCCAGCCCCTGTTCAAACAGTTCAGCTCCAGGGTAACAAGTTCAGAGTGGGAGGAGGCAGGAGGAGTCGCAGGGTGGTAACAATGCCGAGCAGGCGTTTCGCTCCTTTCGCATCCGCAGAACCTGTTCCGCAGGTTGGGAGCTGGAACATCTGCCCGCTGCCAACCTCTGTCTCCTAACACAGGCAAAAGCAGATTTTACGATGCACAGACAAGTAGCCTGTGGGAGGAAAAGTTAATCATTGCTGAGCACCGAGGGGTTTTTTTTACATTTTGGACTTCCTTGTGGTAATTTCAGCGAAGCAGCTCGCTCCCCTGTCAGGTTGTTAGAAGGAAAATCAGAGAAGCATGGCATGGAAATCAAGAATTGACTTCCAAAAACTTAATTAAAAACACAGCAGCTACGTTTTAAGAGATAACGGCGGTTTTCTGAAGTCACCAGTATCAGTCAGAATACAAAGAAGAATCAGATTTTCCTGGCAGATCTAGTGTAACAACTAACATTTTATGCACGTGTTTTATCTGTGTATGAATATAGATATGAAAGCATATCACAAAATGGGAAGGTCACTTGGCTTGCTGCACCTCCTCAGTTCAAAACACTGACAGGAGCCCCACCCTTCAAAACATCACAGAACAGCTTTTAGAATATAATAAAATTCATATAATAAGTCAAAATGGCATATACACAGGACTTACACACTTTGAATGTTTAACGTTTGTTGGCAGATCGGACATTCAGCTTTATAAACGGTTTGCAATCTAATAATTAAGTGGTCATTGGTCAAGATTTCAGCTTTGTAAAAAACAAACAAACAAATAAACAAAAAACAAACAACAACAACAAAAAAAACCCCAAACTCTTGAGCTCTCTCTAGTTCTTCTTTGGTTTCTTGACCACAAAATAAGAAAATAATATTTACCCACTTCAGTAAAAGGGCAACAAATATGTATGGTATTTTTCTTGACAATTGTTGCTGTGCGCTCTGCCTTTAAACAAAAATCAAAACATGAGAGATTGGTTTGTAATTCTGAACAAAATGACCCAAGGATTGTCAATTATTTGAATTTTGTATATTTTAAAAATTCTATAATTTAAGGTGGCAGCTTCGTGTCTTATTTAACAGCAGACCCAAGATTTAAGTGTGAAATTGTCCCGTTCCAGACCCATTTCCCGTGGGACATTTCCTTATGCAGGTGCGTCCCCTACTGTTGAAAAACGGAAAATTTTCCCATTTTTCCCCCTAATTCCATTAATTTAACAGCTACAGAGGGAAAATCCGCGACTCCACTGATGCGAAACACCCTAACAAATAAAAACTGAGCAGCGCCGGAGCAGGGAGGGAGGGATTAAGGATGTTTTGATTATCTGTGAGATTCATCACAGCTTTACTTGTCACGCACAACTTCTGGTGCAGTTTAATTAGAACTTTGATGCCATGATCTGTGCCCTAATAAGATACTGAAAGGATTACAAATATCCAGTTTATTTGTGGTTATGTTTGGCCACAGGGAGCCTTTTTTGAATCTCAGTAAAAAGGAAAAAACCCACCAAGCTCTGCTCTCCCAAAACTTTCCAGTGAGTTCCTGCTATATAGTCTGTAAATTCTTCATGAAAACACCACTTTAATTCCAGTGCAAGTAGTTTTGTCAAATAAATTAATTAAATGTGGAACTGTTTAACTGCCCTTCACTTTAGTGTGCTGCAAAACTGAATTTATAAAAATGCTAGGGAAAAAAAACAAAAACAAAACAAACAACAAAACGTGTTTTGGCAAAAATGAATGTACCACACCTCAAAGTGTAAATATATATATATATACACGCACACATGTATAGGTTGTAAATATTTACAGGATGCTGCTACTTTTGTTAAAATATGATTTTTTTTTAAGAAGTGGGGTGTTTGGGTTGTTTGATTTTTTAATTTACAAAAATATTATTATTATTTTTAAACGTCAAGCACAGCTGCAATAGCCTCATGGCAGGTAGCAGGACTGGCTGTCTCTCTGCATCGAGAGGCCAGCGAGTTTTGTGACAAGAATCATCAGACAGAGTCCAGTTTATTCCTTAAAAAAACTAGGAAATGATCAGGAATTCTGTCAAGACTCCAAATCCCCTCTGTCCCCAGTGGCTCACAGAAAGGAACCCACGGCAGGCACTGAGGGGCTGTGTGGATGATCAATTCCTCCAAAGCCATCTTCCCCTGGAACTTGCTATAATAGATAACGAATCCTAGATACCAAGGCTGAGCCAAATTCCTTAAGAATTTGGTCATCTCTAACACTTTGGAAGATAATTGGTTATAAATTAGTTTGTGTAATTGGTCAGTTCACCTTTAGAACTTCTCACTTAGATTGGATGCTGTTCTTTGTATAAACTTTTATGGGCTGTAGTTTGAATCCTCTTGAACCTATAAATGTGACTGTCTGTTCTTTGTCTCTGGGGATCCCTCAACCACCTTTCTCATGAAATAAATATTTTTGTGGAACACAAGGAAGGCCTCTGGTTTTCTCTGCTGGCTCTGTAGCTCCTGAGAGATGGCTGATCAACATCAGCACTCTCAGCTCCTGGTAAAACAACTACCAGGGGCAAAAAGAAAATTTACAGGGCTGATTTGAGGACTCTGGCTCTGAAAATTCCCCAGTTCTGCCACAGCCCCTGGTCCCAGGAGTTTGGAGATGGATGCACTGACATGTGGATGTACAGCTTTGTGTTTGTGTTTTTAGCTTTGCCCTGTGGAGGTGGTGCTTGTTGTTTGCCTCATGCAGAGAAAACAAAGGGTAGCTTGTTCAGTTTACCCATAAACAGCTCGTCTTTGAAGGGCTGCAAGGAGGCTTTGGCAGCTGTTGAAACAGCGATGGCAGGACACAGAATACACCTTTCTTCTGGATTATCCCGGGCTGCGGCTGGGCTGGAGCGTTTGTACGAGACTGTGGAGTGCTGCACCTGCCTGGGAGCGGTGATTTGTGAACTGTGTTGTGAATCCGATCCAAGATCCATTTTTACTGTTTTTACCACCTCAGCTATGACCGTGGTGCTCCTTCCCATTCCTTTTCCCTCCCTTTTCCCTCCCCTCACAGCCCTTTCCTCCCTTTTCCACGCCCTCACTGTGCTTTTCCTCGCCCCTTTTCCCACCCCTCACAGGCCTTTCCCCCCTTTTCCCTCCCCTAACACTCCCTTCCCTCCCATTCCCGCCCCTCACGGCCCCTTTTCCCACCTTTTTCCCACTGTATCCACCCATTTTCCCACCTTTTCCCTTTCTCTATCCGCCCCTTCCCCACTCGTCCCGCCCCTTTTCCCGCCCTTTTCGCCCCCTCAGGCGCGGCCCCGCCCCTTTCCCGCCCCTCACTGACGGGATATCCCTGCGCGCCCGCGGGTGCTCCGCCGCTGCCGGGGCCGCGGTGCCGCCTCAGGCCGCGTGTCCCTCCGCCCGCCATGGCGGCGGCGGCGGGCCCGGCGCGGCTGGTGCGCTGCGGGCAGAAGGACGAGCTGTACCGGGCCGGGCTGCGCAGCGGGGCTGGCACGGCGCTGAGGGGGCTGGCGGGTAATGCCTGCGGGGGGTTGGATCCACCGCGAGCCCTCCCGGGTGTGCCGGGATCCAGCCCCTCCCCGCGCGTGGGGGCTGAGGGCTGAGGGGGTGATGGCGAGTCCGGGAGGAATTCCCCGGGCAGGGCTCGGGTTTAGTGCAGTGTCCTGCAGGTGCCCGGCCGTGGCTGCAGTGGAGGAGGGAGGTGGAGCTGCTCTCCGACGTGGCCTATTTCGTGCTGACCACGCTGTCAGGTAACTCCTGTGTCATTTAGCATTTGTTAGATTTCTCCCAAAATCTGAGAGCTCAGGGGCTGCTGTGCCACCTGAGACTGCCCAACAGCAGTGGGGGTTGGTTCGGTTTGGATAAATGCTTAAATATGAAACTGAAATTGTCGGGGTTGGGTTCAAAAGCACTTTGTCGGCACAGATAGATGTTCTTCTAAAACCAGTTTTAAAAAGGCAGGAATAAATGACACCATGAAAAGTATCCCTGCTCTAAGCCTAAAACTGCAGATACTGTATGTCACCGTGATGATTATCTTAATTCAACAGAAAAAATAATGAGCTATTTCCAAATTCCAAAGCCTCAGTTGTGGCCTGAATAGCCTGTCCCCAGTGCTCACCACCTGCAGTTGCCCCTCACCCTGTTTCTGTTGCATGCTCAGGTTATCAGACTCTGGGAGAAGAGTATGTGAACATCATTCAGGTTGACCCGAGCAAGAAGAAGGTGCCTTCTTTCCTTCGTCGAGCCCTGTTCATTGCCCTGCACACCGTGGTACCCTACTGCCTGGAAAAGGCACTGCTGCACCTGGAACACGAGCTGCAGATGGAGGCTGAGCAATCCAGGAGCCCAGAGAACCCCCAGCACTGGCTTTCCCAGCAGGACCTTCATTCGCAGCTGGATTCGGAAGCAGGTTGGGGAGCTCACGGAGCAGCAGAAGAAAACGGCTTCCCAAGTTGTGTATGTCCTTAAACAATCCATCCCCCTGCTGCACCGCCTCCACCTGGCAGTGTTCTACATCCAGGGCACCTTCTATCACCTGTCCAAAAGGATCACAGGGATTTCATATGTAAGTGGTGTTGGGTGAAGTGTGGGCACTGCAGAGTTTGGGCCTTTTCTGAGGTGGCATTTGTGTAAAAGGGAGAAGGAATTTGGATGTGGTTGATTACACAGGCAGAGTAGAGGGGTGAGAGGGAAGGTTTTGCTTTATGTGAGGGTGATGATTCCCTGCAGTACAGGTAATAATGCCAAGTTAATACCTGTGTAACTTCAGTCTGTCTGCCACAAATACACTGGAAGTGAGGAGTGACTTGATAAATCCATGGGAAATACTGTAGTGATACAATTAGGTAGCACTTCTCCATGTGAAGATTATTTTGTATCTGTCCAAAAAAATCAGCCATACTGGCCCAGAAATGTGGTCTCAACAATTCCTAGCATCAGTGTGGGAAAGAGGTGTCTGTCTGCTCAGAGATACAGAAGAAAACCAAACCAATTAAAGCTGCAATTTTTATGGGCAGACAGCAGCTACCTCCACCCTGTCCTGAGAGACAGATGGTTGAGAAGTCCTAAAATGTCAGTTTTTTGGACATAATGAGAATCACAAATTTTATTGCAGATGGGAAAGGAGGAAGTTTCTTAAAAACCACGGATAACAAAACTCTCTTTCTGTGAATTCTGTAGCTGCATTTTGGAGGAGTGCAAGGAGAAGATCAGAGCATCCGATCAAGTTACAAGTTCCTTGGAATAATTTCCCTCTTCCACCTTCTGCTGACCATTGGAGTTCAGGTGTACAGCTTCAAACAGCAGCAGAGAGCGAGGCACGAGTGGAGGCTGCACCGCAACCTCGCTCACCAGCAGTAAGAGGTGGTTCTTACTTCCTAGGACACAGGTGGGAATGTCACAGCTGTCAAGAACAGGAGTGACACCCCAATTTAGGTTACAATTTGATTTAATATTTAATTAATTAGCAAAACTGATTCCTCGCGGGTTTGCGCACATCTCGACTTCATGTTTTGGTGTTTTTGAGAAGGGGGTTAACACTTGAGCACGGGGTTTACTTCAGGATGGTGTTATTTCTGAGCAGGGTAAGTGCAATTAACCCCTCTGTGCCTGTGTTAATTGGCAGCACGAGCAAGGAGGCGGCTGCCGGGTGCCAGTCGCGCTGCACGCTGTGCCTGGAGGAGCGGCGGCACAGCACAGCCACCCCCTGCGGGCACCTGTTCTGCTGGGAGTGCATCACTGCCTGGTGCAACACCAGGGTGAGTCCACAGCACATCCACAGTGCCACCTGCCCCCCAGCCTGGCTGCTGAGGCCCTGGGGCTCAGTGGGGCACCCAGAGCTCAGCAGCACCTATGGAGTTGTTGAAATACAGTAACAATTACATAGATGAGGCTGGTAAGGTGAGCACTTCAAACTGGGCTGGCACAGGGGAGCTTGTACCACAGTTGGGACTGAAAAATGATTTTCTAAAAGTAGCTAAGCAGTTCTACTCAGATTTTTAAACAGAACTATTCAGTATGTCCATTTCTTTCCTTCTGTAGGCAGAATGTCCCCTGTGCAGAGAGAAGTGTCATCCTCAGAAACTGATCTACCTACGGCACTACCAAATGTAAAGGGAACTTCTTCTGTGTCCTGACAAAGGCCCCAGCTCATCCTCTAATCCTGGTCCTACAGCCTGGGTTGGTCCAAGAAAAAGGTTTTAGAACTGGAAACTCCCTGTGCAAGGTGCCACTACATTCCTGTGTGACAGAATAAAGCTATTTCTGCTTCTACCCTTCTGGATCTTCTGCTGTCTCTTGACCATAATAAAAATGGGTTTCTAAAACATGCTTAACACAAGTTTAATAGTTTTCTTCATTTTGGACAACAGAAAACTTGTCATTCCCAAAATACCAGTGTACACAATGAGTCCTCCACTCCTCTGTAGCATCCTAAGACTCCCTTTCTCTGTAACACCATAATGTCCATGCAGTGGTAAAGAACAGAAGCTGTACACAAAGCCTGGGTTTAAGAGCAGTGGAAGTTTTGGTTATAAAAGCCATGTGTCTTTGCAATAAAGCAGAATTCTGTGATTTGACAAACTGAAATCTGCTTAGATTAACAGAACCAACAAATGTAAAGCCCAGGTAATACAGATTGTGCACACTGATCTGTTAACACTCAGCTTCCAAACTCAGTTTTTTCCATCACTATGAGCAATGGAGACTTTTCAGCAATATTCCAGACACTGAGGCTACAGCAATGTAACAAGGTGTGTTATCCAAAGCCCTTCCCCCCTGAAGCACAGGGAAAAAGATTGTTAGTTGTTAACACACCTTGTCATTCTTGCATGATAGAAGATGCAGATCAATTACTTGTATTTTCCAATACAGGTAGGGAAAATAACCCAGGTGATCCAGCTGTGCATCACGGGTTACAGTTTCAATAAATCTGTCAAAAATGGCACTGAATGTGGAGTCAGGGGCAGGGCTGAGTGTGCTACACTAAAAGCACTTTTAATATGGGTATTTGCACTGCAGAGAGCCTGATTACCCAGCCAATAATTAAATCACCAAGTATTACCCAGTAAATTTAGTTTCTCTTTTCATCCTATCTATAAATGGAATAAAAAATAGTTGCTGGTAACTATGAACACTTCATCATCACTAGAAAAGTGATGCCACCTTTCTCACATCAGAAAACTTTGAGACATTCCTCACCTATTTAACTGTCAAGGCAACAGTGGAAGAAAAATAATCCATATCAAAAATCAGACTACCTAAGAAATCACTGCCTCAGCTCCTTTCCAAACACATTTTGTTGCACATGTAAACAAACAGGAACTGGTGACTGGGAAGTCTCTTTGAAGCTGTCCAGCCAAATTTTTATGATTAATTTTTTAACATTTTTAAGTGATACAACAGAGCAAAGTTTAACAAAATGCCACCAGACTTGCCTGCCCAGGGCAGGCTGAGATGCAGCTGGGGAACTGCACTGCTGGCACACAGCTCCTACAATATGTTTGAAAATTTAATCCCACTGGATGCAGGGCATCTGCCTTCCCTAAGGGAAAGCATCAACCTAAACTTGCCTTCACTAAACCTCAAAATAAAGTTTAGGTAAAATTGTCAGTTTTGCAATGAATGTCATTAACACTCTTGCTTAGTAGGAGTCATCCCAGTTGGTAATTTTAGTATTAATGTCACATCTTTCTGATTTGTCCACATTGAGAAACTCCAGCAAGTCTGAAAACAGCTTCTCCAAGTCAAAGCTTTCCAATTTTCAGGCAACAAACCATGAGCATCCACGACTGGTACTTTTACAATGCCCATTCTGGGTGCTGACTCACTAATTTCAAGTGCTTCCATTCCTGGTTTCCACACTGCTAATAAAACAAACACTGCAAACCAACAAAAAGCCACAGATCAATGTGAGCTAGAACTACCTGTCATTTTCCCAGGATTACTGAATTCCAGAGCTCCACAAAGCCTTCATTTGACAAGATCAGAGGAAAAGGTGCCTACATACATTTTCCAATTAGCTGTCTGCAGAAGCTGCTGAATTCCATTCAGAATCTTCCAAGAGCTAATCTTTTCCTACCTTCTGCTCCCTGAGGAGTTGAAAAAGGCATTGCAGGAGGGTAAATTGAGGGCAGCCATTATTGAAAAGGATCATAAATAGTGTTAGATCAAGAGATGTATATAAAGATAGAAAACAAGTAAAGGGGAACACTGTCTTTTAATAAATTTTGGAATTAAAAAGTCACTTAATAAAACTGCAGTTGTATCACATGAAAAAGTTTACATGCAGGTCATTTATCTCTCCTTTTTTTTTTCCCCCATAAAAAAAGAAAATCTGTGTTAAAACCCCCACCACTGTCTGCTCTGGCCAGTTTGGGTACATCCTGTGGGGCTGCATGAAGTCAACTTCAATTATTCAAGAAACCATTAAGCATGAAAGAAACTCCAACTAATAACAATTAAAATATATATTTTTATAATTCCAGGTCCTCAAAAGGAAATTGTGATAGAGTTTGAACAAAGTTCTGAGTCATCACAAAAGAGCCAATTTTAGCATCTGCTGGGAGATGGAACAATGAAACTGGCATTAAAACCCAACACAAACGAGTTGCTTTAGAAGCTGAATGAGTGTTTTTGCCCTACTGCAAACCCCATAATTTAGTAATTTCTTATTCCTATCTATACTTGTTTGGTTATAACTCAGTAATACCATGCATTTAGGGAAACTGGCTTAAATTCTGCATCTAATTTAGGTCTACTGCATTTTTCTATGAAAACAGCACACGGCCATGAAGCAGAAAACAGCATCACGTGTGCCAGCTTACACTTTCCTCCACAGATGTGCACAGCACTTCAGGGTGATGTTGAGCAGGAGAACTATGTAAAAATATCCACCTCTAGGCCATTAACCTCTCCAGTGCAACGGATCTTGAAAGAAATGCGTTATCCCAAATCCATGGGATTATCCAAAGCTTCTCCAACTTCTTACAAAAGAGAATAAACTCAATGCAATTTGGTTAGAATGCCAGTTTCCTCAAGAAACTGATATTTCAGATAAAAACAGCAAGATCCTCATAAAATGAAAATTCAACTGCTTTGTCACCACTCTGTTAATCACTTTTATGAAGAAAAAAGGCATTGTTACAATGGCTCAAAATCGTTCCTTTAGTGAGCAGTAGAATTGGTCACGGGGTGATTGCTTCTTCCTAGCTAGCAAAGGTCTTCCCCACATCCTCTTTCCCTTTGTATTTCCTCTTGCCATGTGTGAAGGGTATATATCTGTACTTTATCATGTGCTGCAAAGAGAAAATAGCAGATGTTGAGGCAAGAAAGTTAGGTAATATTTAGAAAAATGGTTTATAATACACACTGTAAATTATGGAGTCCTCCAGAAAGAGTTCTTAGTAAAGGTAATGGAATAGCTAATCCTACAGCAGTTTAAATCTAAATGGGAGTGTGAGAGCAGTTTTTATAAATCTCAGATTTTGTGTTACCCAACAAATTGTACACTACAGTGAAGATTACTGATTGGGCAACCATGAGAAATTGGAGAACGAACAGAGGTACAAATTCTTTACTATCCTTTCATCTTTAATTTACCCCTTTGAATCACTGTACCTGCCCAAAATTCTGAATGTCTGGGGAAAAATTTTAATTATTTTTTAAAATGCTAACAGACCACAGGTGATTTGTTAAAATGGTCTGAATCACTTGCCTGTGGTCATTCCCTTTCCCTCATCCCCTTGTGAGAACTTCCCTTTTCACCCATCAGAGATGGGTGCATCCAAAAGAGCCACAGGAAATGGATGAGAACCTGCATAAAACCCTGACACTGCCCTCTAAAGTCAAAACCCTTTGAAAACAATAATAAAGTTTTGCTCAACACTGTAAACATGCCCCAGCTGAACAATTAATGCTCATTAATTAATGTTAGTTATTGAAGTTCCTGAAATAAAATAAGTGTGTGAAACACTTTTAAGGCCTGAAGAGCTCCCCTGAATGGGCAGTTTGGAGCAATGCTGTAAATCCTGACATCACAAATTCTCTGTTCTTGCCAAGTTACCTTGATTTGCCTCTTCATAGTGATACAAAATAGCATAATGAAGTACATCACAAGGATTGGCCAAAACACAGGAACATTGAAAGCCTCAAAGAATGTACAAGCCATAGCAACCAGGATTCCTTTAGTGGCAGAGTGCCTGAAAAATAATAGTAACAATTAATCCTTCAAGCCCACTAATGTCATGCAGACATTTGTATTTTTCAAAACCAGAACACAGGCAGATGGATCCACTCACCAGAATTTGAATTCTGGGAGCCTTCTAATGAAAGGCCGAAATTCTTCATTTTGCCTTGTAGGTAAGGAAGGCCCATCATCTAAAAATGACAGAAAAGAAACCAAACCACAAATCCTCACAGTAGCTTTTTACACTGGTCAGACTCCAGTTTTTCTTTTACTTTCTATCTTAATTTAAAAAAAAAAAAGCACAAAACAAAACCACACCCAATTTCCATTGTTAAACACAGATCCCAGTTAGGAGTTGCTGGTTTAATGTAAATTCACGCAGATTCCTTAAAATAAACTTAATATAGATTCCTTTAAAGAAAATAGGGAATATGAGGCCACTTGAGTTACTATGGGGAGAGTTTAAGTCACATAAACTTCCTTTCAAAGCACAGAAAACTAGTACAATATGGAATATATTCAAGTCCCATAAAAAAGGACAAATTTTATAGCAGCTCTTGATGTTAAATGGCATAGATTTTTTCCAGGTCTAAAAAATACAATGTAGTGCTAAAATTGCATTATCTTTACTGTGTCAGCCAAAAGGAGCTGGAAGTTCAACCAAGTTTCAAATGATGGTAAAAAGGAACTTTTCCTCATACCTGAATCTTCCATTAGAGAGGGGTCCACCTTTGGTGACAGGAAAGCTATGAAGAGGTTGAGGTGGTAGATTCCCAAGGCATATGTCACAATGTACCAACCCTGCACAGGGAGGAACAGACAAGGGTGAAATCCTCCTGAAATGATTTTCTGATACTGATTTTTAATAAGATTAAACAACTCAGGTTTTTTGCTTCTTTAAGAAGCTTTTCTATGTCCTCATATTAACTGAAAGGTTAAAAATATTAAGAATTTTGAGTGATCAGAACAAGTCCATGACAGGAGAGCAAATCTCTCATGTAGTGACAGATTGAACATGAAACCATGGTCTGACATCCAGGTTCTCTATGTTCAAGATGTGGACTTCAAAAGTAGAAAAGAGCATAAAACCATTCTTTTTTAAATCATCTTAGCAGCCTTCAGTGTCTGAAATGTTTCTGTCATTACTACTGTCACCTGTAAAGGTTTTGCATTTTGTGCTCTTCAGTTTTTGGGAATAACAGCTCCCAGGTTCTTAACTGAACTGCAGACTGGCATGGAGCAGGAACATCTGATTAGTGGGGAGTAGCCTGCCCCTGGCCTGCAGAGAGAGAAATGCTGACAAAGCCATTCCTTATGGTTTTCATGGCAAAAGGAACCCCTGGCTTTGAGCATGTTGTTACACAGCTTTAATATAAAAGCAAAAACTTCATTATAACAGTTTTTGGAGATTGATTTTGTGATTTTAAATTGCAATCCTCAGGCATTCACACATTTTTGTCTCTGCAGCAGCAAATTCCACACCCAGAGGATGTGTTCTCTCCTCAGACTGCACACTTTACCTTCTGCCACGTGCTGAACAATGCCACACACGATTCTAAAGTAACAGCACACCTCAGAAACATCAAAATCAGACCAGCAATAATATCTGGAACTACTTCAGCATCAAATGCAGTTCTCTTACCTGCAGTAAATAAACTCTAATCATGTAGATAAAGCTCAGCCCCAACGTTACAATCCATCGCACTGCGGTGTAGGGGGTGGATTTGTCTAACCAGGACTGGTAGATCTGGAGCAAACAAAGGAAATAATAAATACTGGAAAATACTTGATGCACAATGGATAAAGCTTATTTGACAGTAGTATGGGCAAAAGAAAGCATTTGGGAGGAGTATTTTGGGAAAGAGAATAACATGAAACACTTGTTTTACTACAAATAAATTATATAGAACTATCCTAACAAGCTTCTGTATTTTTACAAAGGAAAAAGAAATCCCTACTGCTTAGGGCATGGTAAAGCAATTTAAATTTTCTGGGTTTTATGCAAGTTGCTTCCCTTAAGATGAATTTGAAACGAAATCTGAACTTACTCCTCATTTCTGACAGTAAATATTTTCACTGTGCAATGTCACACATGTGCCCATTAAATATTCCACTAAGCCATTTATTATAGATATTTATCTATTTTGAAAGGTTTCAAAAGAAATCTTTTGTATAGATTGAAGCATTTCAACCCAGCCAACAAGCAGTGAGTTCAAGAAGCTGCAGTGAGATCTGCTTCTAAACGAGTCAGAAAAATCCTTCACAAAACCAACCTGTCCAAGTCTTGAGAAAAACCTATAGACCACAGAAGGTTTTCCATGCACAGACTCCCCAATGCTGTCCCCTTCTGACATGGTGGCTGTGGAAACAAAACATGGGACAATGGAACATTGAAATACAAAATCTAAGCTCATTCTCTGAACCAGCATTTACACACAATATTTTTCTGGCTTGTCCTGTTTGAAACAAATTACTCTGAATGAAGAATTCTTAAAAAGAGGACATTTATGCCAAAATGAATGAAAATTCCTTGCCCAAGAAGGCAAAGAACAGGGTATTTTACAAAGGCAAGATAGGATCCAGTGTGTTTTGGGGAAGAAAATAAAGAAGTCCATAAAGAAAGCCAGGAAGAGCCCAGTTGGACATTGTCACCTTGCTGAGGTACAACCCCTCAGCAGTGAGACATCAACTGCAGCACCTCCCTCCTGCCACCTCAGCTCCAAATCAAACAACAAAACCAGAGTAAGGAGATTTTTTTTTAAAAAAGTTGCTTAGGATTTTAAATACTGAGTAACTAAATAGTGAAGAAATAAATTCAGGACTCTGCACACCAGTGGTTTCAGACTCTGCCAGAGCACCAAACCCAAAATGCTGCCCACGCTGGAATCATTCAATGAGTTTCTCTGTCTCTTGAACACCAGGAGCTGAGCAGTGACAGAAAAGTTTTATACAAGGGCAAAACAGTACAACCAAAGGGCTGAGAGCCTGAACTCAAATAAAAAAGTTACCCAAGGGGATTATTCTTCAGTCCATGCCTCTGCTACCAACTGAAGAGCTTTACAGCTTTATCAGTGAGTTTTACAGCTCACTTCAAGATAAAAACCAAATAAAGTGGATGCTAAGCAGAAACATTTTGCCACATCACCAAGAGCAATCCCTGGCATTACTTCCTGGAATCCTCATCTGGGGGTGGGACTATGTAACTCTGGGATACAGGGAGTACATTGAGCCCTACTCAAGAGCCTCAGAGGATAACAAATCTGTAGGAAACATTCATAAATTTAAAAAAGACAACTAAATTGTCTTAGATGCTGCAATACAGTGATAGTGCTGCAGAAAATTTAAGATCAAGGACAATCCAAGGAGGCACAAAACCTTAAAGCTGTGTATTTTTTCCTGCTAATATCTGAAAACTACATCCTATGGAATAATTAGAAAGTAGAAAAAAAGGATCCCTCTTCCACTACAAAAGCTAAGGGGACTCATTAGGGGGCTTCAAGAGCTGAGTCCACTTTTATTCAAGCTATAGCTAAAAGGAAAGAATCAAGTAGAAAGTCATACAATATACACACTTTTCCATTACAGGCAAAAAGAAGTAATTATTCTTCTCTCCACTCTCTGCAGGGCAGAAATTGTTCAGCATTCTCAGCTTTATTTGGTGCTTTATTTTGGGGTATTTTTTTAATGTCCTGAAGTATAAAGCTGTAACAAAAAGTTATTCAACTAAATTAGAATCACAGAAAAATTAATCAGAGACCAATGAAAACTCTCATAGTCTCAAAATTAATTCTACAGATACATTCACAGCAAATATGGGCTACAAGACAATCTTGTAAATGTTACCCTGTGCAGAGAGAGTGGAAAATCATGTGTGAGGCCACTGAAGGCTTTATGCTGGAGCAGGCATCTTGCTTGGTGTAAAATATTACATTATATGTGATTATATATGATTTTTTATCATGCACACAGTTCTTCCAGAGCAGACCAATAAATACAACAGTTCTACTGAGGACAAACCCCTCTGGGGCTCAGTTTAATCACAAGACACAGACTAGAATTTAAGGAAATATTTGCTATCACATTAAAACTTTGCTGGAGAACCCCTGTAATGAACAATTATCAAGAGAGGGAGTCCTTAGCACTGCTCTGAGGGCAGTTTAGTTGAGAACACTGGGTTTGGTTTAAGGGAATGATTAAACCTTGACAGTTGCAATTCCTCTTTCATAAACATGGAACCATAGAATGATTTGGGTTGGAAAGGACTTTAAAGATCATCCCATTCTACCCCCTTTCAGTGTCCCAGGGTGCTCCAAGCCCTGTCCAACCCAGCCTTGGACACTTCCAGGGATCCAGGGGCAGCCACAGCTGCTCTGGGCACCCTGTGCCAGTGTCTCATCACCCTCCCAGGGCAGAATTTCTTCCCAATATCCCATCTAAGCCTGTCCCCTGACAGTTTTAAGCCACTCCCCCTTGTCCTGTCACTCCAGGCCCTTGTGAAAAGCCTCTCCCCATCTCTCTTGTAAACCTAACATCCCAGCACGAGGAGCTGTGCCTGCACTTCAGCCACAGAGATTAACACAACCAACGAGGGAATAACTTCCTACCAGCAGAACTGAGGCTGCTGCTAAAACGAAACCGTATTACAGCAGTTTTCTCTGCTGAAAACACCACGAAGCGAAGGTACGGCCTGAACAATTATGTTTTTCCCCACAATTGTTATGGTAATTTCATTACAAATACCTCTGATTGTTAGAGTTCAGAAAAGCAGAACCTCCGGCAGTAAGAATATTTACTTTAAACCTCACATCATCACACAGAAATACAGAATTGGAGCACAACTCTGGTCGTGATACAGATTTTTCTTAGATTTTAAATATAAGTGAAGCAAGTATCTAACAAAAACACATGGCTCATTCAAGTCACCTTATCTCATAGAAGAAATATCTTTGAAGAGCAACACACTAAGGTGATTTATTAAGAACTGAGTGAATGGACAACCACGGGGAAACAGCCCATTGGTCGCTCAGATTGGTTTGTCACACTAAAAAAAGGCACTGTTTAATTTTATCCATTGCAACAGCAGCTGAGCAGCACCTGCGCTTCTCGCTTGTGCCCGCAAGCGGGGATTTCCCCTTGCCCGGGCACTGCTCGGCCCCGGCACGGCGGGACACTCGGTACCATGAACGGGGAGGAGCTGAACCGCCCCGGCACGGAGGGAGCGGAGCGGGGCGGGGCCGGCAGCGGGGACACGAACCCCGGGAGGCCCCGGCCGGAGCGCCCAGCCCGCAGCAGCCCCCGCGCTCCCGGAGGGGCCGCTCGCTCCAAGCCCCCGCCCCCCGCGGGTGTCAGCGCCACGCCCGGCGGCCCGGAGGCGCAGCGTTCGCTCCCGTTCCCACCCCGCTCCGGCCGCGGTCGGTCCCGGTACTCACAGGCCACCGGGCCGGTCCTGCCTTCCGCTCCCGCCCCTCCACAGACCAATATGGCGGCAGCACAGCGAGGCACTTCCGCTTCCGGGGCTCAGGGGCGGGGCACAGCCCCGGTGCTGCCCCGCTATTGGTTCCCGGCGGAGCGGGCGGGGTGGCGGGAGGTGTGCGCGGTCCGTGACGGGTACGGGGAGCGGGCGGGCGGTACCGGCGGAGAGGTGGGAGGTGTGTGTGTGTGTATGGCTGTGAGGAGGGGCGGGATCGGGCGGTACCGGCGCAGGACAGGCCCGCCCTGCTACCCCGAGGGGGCGCCAGGCCCCGCCCCCTGCGCTCGGACAGCCAATGGGAGCGGCTGCTGGGGCGGGCGCGGACACGCCGCCAATGGCGGGAGAGCGACGGGCGGGGAGGCGGAGCCGAGGGCGGGGCCGAGCCGAGCACAGCCGAACTCAGCCGAGCCGGAACCGAGCTCTGCCGAACTCAGCCGAACCCGAACCGAGCCCAGCCGAACTCAGCCGAGCCCGAACCGAGCTCTGCCGAACTCAGCCGAGCCCGAACCGAGCTTTGCCGAAATGAGCCGAGTCGAGCCGAGCCGAGCCGAGCCGAGCGGAGCCGGGAGCCCTCACGGGATGAGGGCAAAGCTGTAGAAGCATTTAAATTTTTAAGGAGTTCAGTGTATTTTATTCCATGAGCACGTGGAATAAAAAATCACTAGGAGAAGACGAGGAATACTCGTTACTCGGAAAACACGAACATCCCCACTCGTGCTGAGCTGCGTTTGTTCCCGTGGAACAGAAACACAGAACAGCACCCCAGGGATTATAATTTATTTTCCCTGGATTCCTGCCACGAGGCTGTTCCGAGCAGTTCTGTACCGCCTTTGGGCACCACTGGGCGTCTCTCCAGCATCTGTTTTGGGGCTGAATCTCTAAATTCTTCAGGCTCCGTGGCTGCAGAGTTTAGTACTAAAGTTTACACTCAAAATAACAAAATGCTAAAAAAAAAATAATCCTGGCATTTCTGAAAATCTATTGATTTAGTATGCAAGTATATGAGTATACTTATTTCATGCATAAAATGAAATAGGTTAAAATTAAATATATCAATATACAAATTATACAATATAGTGATATATAAATCTATAACTATTTAATATATTTACACATAAATACACATACATCATTTTGTATTATTATATATAACTTTAAAGATAATAATACAAGTGATTATTAATACAAGTGATTAATACAAGCGATCCCTCAGCACATTATTAATTATTAAATTATATAGTTTAACATGAAACAATAAGAACATAAATACCTTTTTTTCAAGTAAAATAATAGGTTAATGGTGGGGTTTTTTTAAGATGTTTAGAGTTCTATATTTATTTCTTTGGCATAGATTATCATAAATTTCTGGGAGAGCTAACCAGTCTTCTGGAAAATAAACAGGAAATACGGGAAAGAATCAGAATCCTCAAATAATCTGGGTTGGAAGGGACCTTAAAGATTCATCAGTGGAGGAATTATGTTTGTAACATAAATGGCAAATTTTGGTTCAGTGCCCAAAAAGAGGCAAATCTTTAAATACAGTATCTGGGAATTCTGTTTTGTGCACATAAGGTTTTGTACGTGAGATTTTGAAGTTTTTTTCCTTGGTCAGATTATCTCAGTGAGCACCCTGACATCTCACAGATAGTTCTATGCCTGAAAACTGTGCAAAACTGTACGGCTTTTGAAAAAATTTGGGGTTTTTTTCCCTCTTCTGAAACAGCACCCTGGACATCCTGAAGTAATCTGCTGGAGCAAGAAAATGTGGGCAAATATTTCAAGCTCCAGGGTATCCCAGCGTTATTTCTGTGGGTTATAGGATGGATTGAATCATGTCATGAGTGTTTAATCTGTCCTCAGTTTCAGCTGCAGCAGCATCAGGGCCAGATTTTTAGATCACTCATTGGCAAGTGATAATTTTATTATGAGTGGATGCTGTCAGTTAACAGCACATTGCACTCTGGGAATCTTCAGAGATTCAGGTCGATTAAATGTCCAGTAAACAAGCAATAATTACAATTATCGACAGAGGAGACCAATAATAGCAAACAACTCTGATTTATCTCATTTTAAACAGCAAAACTGGTTTTGCATTCGGTAAAAATGTTGTGAAGGGGTGCAAGACAGAAACTGTGACTGAGTAATAGGGAACATGGAACAGAGTCTCTGAAAACTGGTTTTAAAAATAATTAAACAAATCCCCCCGTGACCTGAGGTGGCCTGTCTGGTTTTCATGCATTTTTATGTGCACAGGTCTAAGAATGAAAGGAAACAATGACACATGAATGGAGTTTGCAGAGGTTAATGAAGGAAAACACTCATTTTTTGCCACAAAAATGTTTCCTCCCTGTGATCCCTCCTCTCTGGCTGCTGCCTCGTTCCATTCTGTCCCTGTGGCTGCTTCCTTGTTTGCTTTGGCTGAGCCTGGTTTGTCCTGGTTCCTGAGGAAGCCCTGCTGTCTGACACACCTGTTAACCACACAAACAGGTGCCTGGCCTTCTGGCCTTCCTCACCTGCAGGAATCCATCTCAGCTACCTGTTCAGAGCGTTCATCACGGCTTCAGTTCGGTGCAAATTATTTAAATTTCTGCAATTTTGGTTATTTAGTGTTATGCTGGGTAGTAGGACATTTGAAGATACAATAAATCTTCCCAAATCTTTATTATTATTATTACTATTACTATTATTATTATTATTATTACAACATAAGGACATATGATGTAAAAAAATAAATAAAATTATTTCTGATTTCAAGACCATGAATGAATCTCCCCACTAGTAAGTGTTGAGCTCTATTTTAATGTTTTTGGTGAGGACCACTAAATTCTGGTTAGTAAGAGACTACCCTAGTGTGAATTTCTGTAGTTAATTTACTACTGTTCAGTTGTTTTCTCAGAATTAGCTGTTTCAAAGTTGTTCCCCATGATGAATAAATTCGTAACATCTCAGGTTTTTCAAACACAAAATGAGTCATGCCAACCTGTTTTCGTGGGCTGCTGCAGAAATGAATTAATATGATAATATGACCCTGTGAAATTACTACTGTTCGTGTACTAAATGTTCTTATTTATTACCCCTAACATTTAATTGTAGTTTAAATAAATTCCATATAAACACATTTACTGCAAAGTTTAGAAACAATCCACAATTACATGGTGCAGTTGCAGGAATTAATTCCCTATCAGTGATTCTTAGGAGAGGAGGATTTGTAGGGTTGATACTGATGATAAACAGCTTTGCCTTTACAAGTTCCTGATTGTCATGAGCTCTTCACAGAATCCCAGACTGGTTTGGGTTGGGAGGAACCTGAAAGCCCATCCAGCTCCATCCCTGCCATGAGCAGGGACATTTCCCACTGTCCCAGGTTGCTCCAAGTCTTGACCAACGTGGCCTTGGATACTTCAGGGATGGAGCATCCATTTCTGGTCTGGTCTCTATCAGCAGCTTGCAGTGGCTTTGTGTCTGTGGCATCCTGTGTCTCTAAATCACAGAAAACACAGGGCCTTGCTAAAACATGAGGGGTTTTATATGTTCAAAGCAGAATTTCCAATTCTGGCTTAAAAATCCAAACCAAACACAAACAAACCCCCTGCAGTATAAACTCATCCCATCACTGGGAGCTCAGAGCTTTCCCTCTTTCCCTCCCTGCTCCCTTTGGGCACCAGTGGCTCTTTTTTCTGGAGGCCCCGGTGTCACTGCGGGTGTTCACGCCTTTGTTTCTCTGCAGAAATGTGTGATGTAGAGATGGTGCTTGTGTGGACGTCAGCATTTCCAAACCTTGCATGTGTTGCATTGCTAAGCAACTTTTAGCAACACTTATCTCGCGTCCTTATGCCATCTGGAAAAGAGGATTAGACAAGGAAATGTGCCAGGGAGAGACAAAGGCACATCTAAGAAAGAGGTGGCTTAATTGCTTGGGAGAATGAGTGACATTAATAGTAGGCAATCAGCAGAAGTGATTGAAAGCAGGCACAATGCTTCACAGGTAGTGATAAGGAGGCTCTGGGAAAGGTGGCATATTTTATACCCCCTGGCCTCTTCCCTCCCTGCAGGAAGCAGTATTTGGCTGCATCCCATTGCATGATGCAAGATGAAGGCCCCTGGGATTTCAGTTTATAAATGAGATACAGTTCCAGTGAAATTGAGTCTTCTTCCAGTTGTTCTGTCCATCCAGGAGTGTTCCTGGCTGCTGCCTAGAGGTCCTTCCCCTACAGCAGAGGAGGCTGTGAACTGCCAGTGGAGCCTGGAACTTGAGTTGTTGCTTGTAGAGATTTTGTACACATGAGTTACAATGGTTTTGTACAGGAGTTACCATCAGAGTAGCTATTCTGGGATAACTGCTGAGGAAAACATCCTGTGCTTTGGGGGGATGGCAGGGGTAGAGCAGAGTACTTGGTGTCAGGAGTGTGTTTCTAAAGAAGTGCCTTGTCTTTGTTGTCATCCTCAGTCATCCTTTGTCATCCTCAGCCCACCTGTAACTGCCAAAGGTGTAAACCAAGCTACACCTTTGGCTGCTAAATCCATCTGGAGCTTCAGCTGGGCTCACACACATTAGAGAATTGTAGGAGCCCTTTTTGGTACCTCAAAAGCCAAATATCCAACTCAATAGAAGAATGATCATTTTAGGTTTTAAATATTCTCATTCTCTAGCTCCTTAAGCACTCTGAGATTGGAAGAATGTTGCCTGATGGTTAAACAGGATTTAGTACCATGTAAAACCAGTGAGGTTTGTTACTGAGCTGTTTTATTTCCCATACCTGGACTTTTGTCTGCACTTTCACCATTGTCTGATTATTTCCATCTCAGTTGTGACTCTGAAGTCTTCCAATAATATGGAACAAGTCACACTAAATTTCAGTGCCAGCTCTGGGCTTCAAGATGATTTTTACATGTATCTTGGAACAGAGCTGTCCCACAATATACAACCCTATGCTTTCTTCTCCCAGCAGGAACTGAAAGAATATTCCTGACTGTGACCTGTCCTGTCCTGGTTGGCTCTGCTGTCACTTAATGCCATTAAAATGGTGGCTGGAAACTGTTCATTGTGACGTCAGACTGAGCTGCACAGTTACGTGTCCAGTTTTAACATTGCTGGAAATTTAATTGGCTCATACCTAAACTTCTGTGGTATTTGGCTTTGCAGCCCTAGGAACCCTTAAACTTTTATGCAAAGGGAATACCTTGGGTGAAATGCAGACTGGATTTAAATAACCAAAGCTTTTTGGAATGGAGTTTGGTACACTATTTCACTTTTCACAATCTTTAAAAAGCAAAATAATGTGTGATTCTGTATGTGACAAAGCAGTTATTCATTCTTGCCATGTAATTTAATGCGATGTTCTATATGAACTGAAGGGCTTCACATAATAGTATCCCACAGTAACAAACCTTGGGCAAGAAATGTTTGATTCTCCTCCCTTTCCCCTTTAGAGCAGTGCCACATAATCCTTGGTTGTTGTGTGGTCTCCTATTCAACTTTTCACACAAATGTTGGAAGGGTATTTATAAAAAGTCTTGAGGACCACCCACTTTGCTATTGAAAATTGGCTGAAATAATCCCTTCTTTATAATTTAGCTGTGGTGTCGAAATTTAAGTTTCATGTGTACTTGTGTTCAGGGGCCAGGGGAGCAGTGACGTGTGGGACGCTGTGCTCGATTGTGGTGGTGACACCTGTGACGGGCTCAGTGCCTGGGACGTCCCTTCATTGTGCTCCCCAGTTACTGGCAGGGCTTTGACATAATGCTTTGGCTGTCCCTCTTTTGATGGATATGATCTGACTGGAGTGTTTGGCATCCTGAGTGCTCGGCTCTCCCAGAGCACGAGGTTCTCTGGAGCAGCAGAGACCTTTCCTGAGAGGAGAGAGCTTCATTCCACTTGAATTCCAGAAGTACAGTGAGGTGTCCAGTGCTCTTCAAATAAATTTTTATTCTTGCAAAGAGGGAGTGGGTTTTGTGTTTAATACTGTGGATTTTTATTTTTTAAAGGAAAGTACTTTGGAATCAAATAGGAAAAAAGCAAGCTCTGAGTGTGCGTGCATGGTTTGTGTGTTTCTCAGAGAATAATCCCATTTAGTGTAAATTACACATTATACACTGGAAACAGTAAAGAATTGCTCAGCAGGTTGTAATTTGTCAAGCACAGAGCACAAATGAATCCCATCCTAATGCAGAGATATGGAATCCACGGCTTCATAGGAAGCTTGTCTAATCCAATTGACTTCTGAGGGAGTTCTGTTTGCACAGCACACGCAGCTCCAACAGGAGCACAGCTGGGCAAGAGGTGCTCAGAAGTACATCTTGGATTGCCTCACTCAGATATGAAGGTATCACCTCAAAGAAAATGAGAAAATTCCCAAAACCTCGGAATCCAGCAGTACTCTCAGTGTCAGGCAAGAAAAACACATGGAATGGAGCTCAGAAGAACCTATCTGTACAGCAGCCCATCCAAACAATATTTGCATGTCAGAACCTACTGTGGGATGTTAACACTCTCAAAATGAAATACTTAATAAAAAATCAGAGGATTCTAGTTCACCAGATTGATTTATTTCCACCTTTAATACTAGACATGCTTACAATATTAGATCATATGTTCTGAACCCAGAATGAAAATGTTTCTTTTTAGAAGCATTTCCTCTAAAGGAATGAGTTTTTGAAGGTTTCAAAAGTCTCACAGTAAAGTGCTTCTTTAATACAGCCAAAGTTGATAGTAATCAAAATTCATAGCAATGTTCATATGCTGTGGAATGTTGGGATGGTCTGTTCCATGATTAGTTAGCAGATGTTAACTTTAACAGGCCCTTTTTTCTGGCACTGTAAGCTGAACAATAAGGAATTGAATAGGTCTTGAAGAAATCGCTACACAATCATGGGAGTATTCTCTTCAGATTACTATAAGGATATATTTGAAGAGAGAAAATTTGTTCCACTCCTGTTCATTGGGTACTTAGAAGACTTAATTTTCCCTTTTCTCAGCAGTGCAATCATTTACATTCTGCATTAAGAAAGCATGATATTCCTGTTTATTGCAAAAACTTAATTGTTTTTTTTGAATCTTTTTAAAATGCATTTTTGTGGAAGTTGAGGTTATTCACAGGACTTCAGTTTAAACATCTAGATAATTCTATCAGGCAGAGAGATAGTTTGGTTTTTGTGAAGAAACTGCTTTAAGGGGATGACTGTGTCTTCTTTCTATCCCTCTGGGAGGACAGATTTGCTTTACCACTGCACAGCAGGGAGGATCTGGGGGGAAAAAAGAGCAAGAAACAGCTCTGTGGAGACAGGTGAGGGGAAAGAGGTTCACCAGGTGTCAAAGCACATCCTCCTGCAGCCTGTGCAAGGCTTGGAAGAAGCTGTGGTGGAGCAGATGTTTGTGTGCTGCCCATGAGGAGGGACCAGATTCACACCATGGAGCAGGGGGAGGTGTCCTGAAGGAAATGCAGCCCAGGGAAAGCAGGAGCAGGTTCCTGGTGGGAATTGTGGCTTGTGGAGCAGCTCTGCTGGAGCAGGGAACTGCAGTGGAGGAGGGAGCACCAGAGAGGGAATGCCATGGGCTGGCCACCTCCCTGTGGTGTGTAGGGGATGAAGGAATGAGGTTGAGGGTGGGAAAAAAGGGCCTGAGTTGGGCAGGAAGACTGTCCAAGCATAATTTAATTTGTAATTAATTATTTCCCTGAGCCTGTCATGCCCAAAGTGGCAATCACTAAACGTTCTCCACGTCTTTGTCTTGACCATGAGATTTTTCATCTCATTTTCCTCCCTGCTGTTGAGAAGAGGGAATGAGGGCACAGCTGGGTGGGCACACCACAAAGGCTCTGAAGGATAGAACAAATAAAGCTTCAGTGGGTTGTTCCATTCAATGAATTCAGATTTGGTTGAGATTTTCTTTGACCTGAGTCATCATTTTTTATCTTCTTAATTTTTCCTTTCACCATCATCAGCCATTGACCTTCCTCTATCTAATCCTCTTGGCCAAAATAGAGAGTTCTGTTGTCTTTTTGAATAAAAAGTACAGTAAAAGTGTTTTGTACTCTGACTTCAAAGCTTTCCCTGAAGTTGTAGCACTGTGCCATGGTAGCAGTAAGAGATAGTTACTATACAGTTTATAACTGATTCTTTATTTGTTGGTTTTTTTGGTGATCAGCTGCGAATGGTCATGATCTGGAAATCCAGGGTTGCATCAAAAAACACCAAATTCCATCGAGTTCTGCTGCCAGCTTTGAGTTATTTGGAAGAAACAGAGGAAAACAGTTCAATCCTGTGTACAAGGCGTGGGGAAGAACCAATTTCTTTCTGTTTCCCATCATTAATGTATAAATGCAGCATTCTAAAAGTAGTTAATTTGCCACCTTCATAAATTACAACTTCCATACAAGTGTTACACAACAAAAATGGTAGAAAATACCTTTTTTAGATGCTGAGGTGTTTTTGTGATTGTCAAATGTACTTTCATAGTATAATTTTCAGTCTTTAAAGAGTTCAGTTTTTTCACTGCCCTCCCGAGCCCCAGCTCTTGGTTTCCAGCTCAAAGAAGGATTTTCTAGTCAAGGAATCACAGCAAGTTCTGTATTAAATAATTAGGACCATAAAAATCATGCCTCTAAACACTGATTTATGGTCCTAAATTAATCATTGGTTTCTGAAGTATTTAAGTCCCTGGGTGTATCAATAATTTTAAGAAACCAGGAACCTTTAAACCTCACCAAAACTTGTTTCAAAAATCTCACCCAGCATTAGGTTTCTCTCTATATTTTATAGCAATGCTGTTCTTTTTTTCCTTGTCAAGGATAATAGCTGATGTCAGAATTGTAAATACTCTACAATAATTATTTGAAGTACAGAACCTGATTAAATAGACCCTACAGTGAAATATTTCTTTGAAACTGTGAAACTTGATCCTTTGTTTATTAGGAAAGTCACCACTTTAACTTTGTGCAGCATTTCAAAACACAAGAAGTCATCTAAATGAATTCTAAATTCCCATTTGTCAGCTCCATCTCCAGTCTGACACAACCTAATAGATTTAAGTTGTTGGACAGGTAATTCTCAATAAGATGCTTAATGTATATTTTCTGCTGGATGCCCAGCTGTAAATTTTATATACTGAGCACCTAATGGATGTCATGGTGAATTTTTTCCTTATATTTGGACTTAATTAAGATTTAAAACCCATCAGCACAAACAAACAAAAACATCAAAACTGTTTTCTCTCCCTGGCTCTGGGTGTATAAGCTATCTTTTGACATATGTTGCATCTGGAAGCTGGGAACTGAAATCTCCTGGTTTTGTCATTAGCAATTCTGGATTTGCACTGGCTGATTTGCCATTCCCTAAGGGAGCCAGAGCCAGAATCTGGGTCTGACACCCAATATAGAGCAGGAGATGCTTCGAGCAGCCAGCATGGTGAGTAAAGATAATGGATTAGTCGACTGCTCAGCTTTCTAGTTAACTGAAAAATAAAAAAGTATCTTTGCATTGCAGTAAAATAACTTGAGAGTATAAGAAACAACCTTTGTAATACAAACAGGCAGGGATTTTTTTTTAGCAGGGTGCTGAATTCCTCATAATAAATAAAACATAGTAATTTTTTTGCATTGACTCCATTCTGTAAGAGAAATCTTTCCCTCCTGGGGTTTCTGCTCAGTTATTTTTTTCAGGCAAAACAGAATGGTGTGCAATAAGATCAAAAGTGTTCAAGGAAATAATTTCTGCAGTCCTAATTCATTTCCCAAAAATGAAATAGGGCATAATACTTAAATCTGGACCTCAGACTTTTTCCCTTCACTGATGTTCAGAAACACTGCTGATACTTCACAGATTTCTTCACAGACTTTCAGTAACAGCTCTGGCATGTGAAATAGTCCCATAAATACAGCAGCTACAGGATCTTAAACTGTGGGAGTTCTGGTTTCAGGGAAAATCGGGAATATTCAGGCATGTAGGCTTTTATGTCCACACAAAACCATTTTCACATTTTACAAAGCATTCAAGCAGATGGTGGAGGCAGGAATGTTTAATTTTTTTTTTCCTGATTTAATGTTCTGTCTGATCTGTAATTTGTGATGATTGAACAGTCATTTTAACCTGGGAATTACTTTGGTGCTGGAGGAACAAGTTCTAGCACTGCCACTCCAAGCAGTGAGAAGTTGAGTGTTGAAAAATCACTTTTCCTTCAGAAACACCTGATTTGGCTAATTCTATTAAGATTCTAAAGGTGGTGGATTTGGGTTCTGTTTGTTTATTTATATTGTGAGATTTGCAACGTTGGAATTCCCAAACCATAGCACTGGATGCATTGCACTTTGTCTTGATGCCCTAATTGCAACAGAAAGTTTAGGGGGGAAAAGCCACCAAAAAAAAAAAAAAAAAAACAACCAACAAAAAACAAAAAAACAAACCAAAACAAACGAACAACCAAAAAAAAACCCCACCATACACAGAATCCTCCTGGCTATGACATAAAATCAGAAGATTGGGTGCCTTTAAGTTTCAAATGTGATGCTTCTGAGGAAGTTTTTGGTGACTGTCCCACCTGTGTCACTGAGTGGAAACCCTGAAAAACAAACCAGTTCATTTGCAACCTCTGTGCAAATCCTGAGTGTGACTCATGAATTTAATCAATTAGAAACAAAATATCTTGTGACTCTCTGGATGGGGCACCATATGTTGCAACGGAAAAAGAGCACTTCAGGAGGAGGCAGTTTGGTGTTTTTGGAAAGATGACATCGCAGAGAAAATGTGGAAAATGTGTTTGGCTTTAAATATTAGGACTTCAAAACAAAAACCCAGTCATTGTTTTGCATAGTTCACTGAGCTAAAGATTGTTTTGGGGGTTGGAGTCATCCTGTTGTTACGGGCACTCGACTATTTCTGGTGGTGGTGTCACTGCTCGGGGGTGTGTTACTGTGCATGTGATTGTGTTTTGTCCTTTCTGAGTGTTCATGGCAGGCAAGATTGGGGCTTTCCAGAGCTCACTAATCATGGATTTTGGCCAGGGACATTGGGATGATTGGCACTGAGGCAGAGGGGGCAGAAGGAGTGGGGAACACCTGGGGGGCTTGAAGAAAAGGAGGGAAGGAAAAAGGAAAAAGAAGAATGCACACAAAGTTCCATTCAAATCTACTCAAAGATCTTTTCTCTGGGCATTGCTTTACTGATTTCCCTTCTGATTCTTCTCATCTCTGCTTTTGGAGGGAAATGTTGGCTAACTCTCAAAATACCTTGGGAATAAACCTCTGCTGATGGGTAAATGATGAGATCCTCGAGGCATTCACGCACCACTGCCCCTGGTATGGATATAATCATTCAGAGTTGGAGAATCATCCACTTTCATCCACTATTGATGAACTGTCGGGGAAAGAGTTCCAAGAGGCTTTGCTGTTTAGTAATAATATCTGTGTAGCTATAGTTTAAATATGGATGGTTTTCATATTTCAAATAGGTAATGAGATCCAAGCCCATGGAAGATGCTTTTGATGTTATTTGAAGGGAAAATCTCTTTTGTCACTACTTAGTAACACATCTTAATACTTACAAATTAATTTCTTGTTGTTTCATGGTGTTGGCCAAGCAAGTGACCTCCACTTGCAGCCCTTTAGGTTTTTTCTTTTTTCTTTCCTCTTTCTCTTACCACTCATGGTATATTTTTGCATTTTTTTTGTTAAGGTATTGATTATTTTCCAAGCCTTCTTGAAGTAGGATGAGATACTTTGCTAAATGGACTTGGAGCAGCAATTCTCCCTAGGTTGTTTCAGTTTGCCACACTGATGGAAGCAATGCGTGCATGGTAAGGAATGTTCTCCTCCAGATTCTTGATGTTATTACAAGATATCACAGTGTAATAAAGAAAACAATTCCTAGGCACTGATAGCAGTGACATAATATTGTTGCTTGTCCAGATCACTGTAATCCCTCTGGTTTGCATTTGCTCCATATCATCACACTTCTGCTGCATCAGCAAGAATTTTTTTCATTTTTCTGGATTTAAGAATGTTCTGGTCCGACGTGTCTTAAATTTACGGGAATTTACAAGAATGAGTAACAAGCTTTCAATTGAAAGCAGGGCTGGGAATGCACAGAGCTGGGGTGTGGAGCCAACTCAAACACATCACTGGGTCATTGTTCAGGAGGTTGGAGCTGTAAAAAGTTCAGGTTTTGGCTCCTACTGTTTCTAGGTTCAAGTATTGTCCTTAAGTATTCTGCCATCTATTTCAAACTTATCAGCATTGGATGTTTTTTCATCCTTCACTCACTATCTCCACCGAGTTCCACTAAAGTTTATCTAATTGAGATCCTTTTCTGAAGGCTCATTAGGAATGAAGATCTCACCTCTTTCACAATTTGAAATTGTGAGTATTCCAGTACCAATTCTATTTTGCAATATAACTGATAACACCGGACTTGAGTGGGAAACCAAACCCACTGAGGTGATGTAATCACTGATAATTTTATTTGGTCAATGAAGCAGATGATAACTCAGATAGGCCCATGTTCAAATGACTGGCTAATCAGGAGACAGGGCAAACAAGACTGGATTTCCAGGAGTGGAGCTCATGGAATTGTCAGCAGCTTGCTTAACAAAAAAGGTGACAAATGAGACCTACTCCTTACATCATCATGTCATAGCTCTGAACTAGAAAAAGTTGACTGGATGCATAAATTTAATCACGTAATCAGTGGTTTCATGCATTGAAACCATGTGCATGGGGGAAAATATCCTGTTTTCTCCCTACTATTTCTTCATCCAAGAAGCCCTTTTTTAGACTATTTGACAAAAGTGAGTGTGTAACTGAATTCAGGAACAGCATCAGATGACACACAGGCTGTCATATGTTAGTTTAGAAAATAAAAAGAAAAATAGTTGTTATGGTAACTATAACTCACCACTTGTATTTCCAGGAGAGAGAATATCTTAAAAGAAAATGTGATGGGTCAGTCCATGTGTGTTGGTGCTGTCAGTGAACAAGCAGGAGCACTTTTCATGGGTGGCAAGAATGATTTTTTTTTTCTTATTCAAATAAGGTTTTGATCCCAGAAATAAGACTGTGCTTCTTAGAGGATCCTTTCCATCAAAACAACAATGCAAGAAATTATGCTTAAAAACAAAACCAGAACTCCCAAACCTGAATTTTGCCTGAAGCCATCACTGTAGTCATCACCATATTTCTAAAGTAAAGAATCCTGACATCTCCACATATGACATGGAAAAAGAAATACAAGTTTTGGACTCATGTAAATTAGTGTGCTCTAAAAAGAAATAATTTGTCATTAGCAACAATATGTAAATTTGATATCTAAAGTGTCTACAATAACTTTACTTTCTTAATAGTTTCTCTTTGAGCTCTCTCAAGGGCCTGAAAGACATTTATTTGGGTATAATGAGACCCTGTTGGAGCCCAGGGTCAGGCATTTCATGGCTGTGCATGCAGCCCTCCCCCAGGCACTGCTTCCCACGGATTTCTCAGCACCACACGGTGGCTGCTTGAAAGAACAAATTAGTCGTAGTGTACATAAATTCTGTGCATTTCAATGTACACGTTTACCTCCCTGGAGACATGTCAGGGCCAGAGATCTGATACAATCACATGGCCAGAGCACAATGACTTTGGTTCTCTGCAGCAGCTCAGACATGTCTGTAGTAGGTGTAAAATAAAAAATTACCACCCCTATCCATAATTATTTCTATCTATAATTACTTCTACCCATAATTACTTTTTGGCAAAACCAGAAATTGTATTGTGGCAAAACCAAACCAGAAACCATTATTGTCTTTCTGCTGTTGGAATTAAATGTGTCCCTTTCAGTCCCTCCCAGCTTTCATCTCCCTCTACTTCATTCCAAGTACTTGGAGGCTTTGACAATGTAAAAATAAAGCTTGTGTGGAGTAATGCACACTCTGGTTAACCCTGTGTCTATGTGATGATTTATTCTCAGCACAAGTTGTGAAATAATTTATAATAATGATCCTGAAATGACAGATCAATGCACCACACTTATGTATGAATGTGTACATGCAGACATGTGTGTGTGCTGGGGTTGTTTAGCTTCTTGTAAAATATCAGGGTTACCTCACATGGTATTTTACCATTCAGCCACCTGTTTGCACACTGGGAGCCCTACAGAACTATAGCTAAAAAGATATAATTATGAAAAGCACCTTGCAGCCCTGTGTTGAAATTGCAGCTAAATCAATTTGTCAGATTCCCTCTATAATCTCTCGTACACATCTGTAATCTCATTTCACAACAAAGTGATGATTAACATGTTTGCTGATTTAGCAATTAGAATCCTTGGGCTGGTCCTGAACATGCTGATTCTCCCAGAGATGTGAGGAGAGCAGGAGCTGCTGCACTGATTGGGATAAGAGGGGTCCCAGCATGTGCCAAGCACATCCACGTTAACTCAGTGTAATGAGGCATCAATTTGGAGTCAGACTGTACAAATCTTGTACCTGCTCTGCTTTACTGCAGCCTCCACAGCCCAGCATAAATTTCTCATGTTTTTATTCTTTTGTTATTTTATTTTTTTAAAAAAAAAGATCATTTATTGGTTGGTAACAGGAATTAATCTTTCATGTCAAAGCTCTTACTTTGAATTTATCTAGATCCAAAGTTCCTGCATGGCCGCTTATCCTCTCAATCAAAACCACAAAGGACAACCTAGATAAATTTAAACTTATCAACTTTGTATTTTTACTGAACATCCTTCTTGTTGATGTCTGTTACAATTCCATATTCTCATCAGATTCAATGTTTTGATGTTGTGCTTTTAATGACCATTTTTTTTTTCTTTTCATCTGTTCTGCTTGTAACTTCAGTCTAAATAAAGCAAAGCTGTGGTTCAAAGCATTATAAAAACATATATATTTTTTTTCATTGCTCCTGGTAGCTACAGAGAATTAGAAGCCACTTCTGAAAATACAGATATAGTGATGTAGCAATGACCTTTGGAGAAAACTGTGTGTTCTTGGAACTCTCTATTCTAGCTCATTTTGACCACTCTTCTTCTTCTTCTTCTTTTATTTTTTTTTTTACCACTTTTGACATATATCCATCTCTAAATCATGCATTAAAACAATTTGGGATTTTGAGCCTGACCATGTAACAGGATCATTGTGAGCCTTGATAGGAGTGGTGTTCCTTTTGGTGCTAAGGAAAATGAAAAAAAAATAAAACTATAGAATGCTTTCCTTTGGCTCTTGGGTTTGTTTTGTTTTAAACTTTCAGATTGGCTGCTTAGCATTTTGCTTAAAGAAAAGCCAAGCTCACACACATGGAAAATTGCCAGAGTCTCTAATCCCTATTTTGGTTAAATTACAGTACCCAGATTTCGGTAACAAAGCGCATTGATTTTATATTCAAAAAGATTTTTATATTTAGTCTGTTAACCTTTTGTAATTCCCACCCACAGCTTTACACTGGGGAACATTTTGATGCTAATTGTTGTCAGTAGGGAATCTGCCACGGCCCCTCGGGAATGTCAATCCACTGAATTGGAATGCAGGTGCTGGTAATTGCAGGACTCTTATTGTCTGCTGCCTTCAGCGTCTATGTCTCAAACAATTCTTTTCAAATTGGATTTGAGAACACTTTAAAAAAAAAAAAATAAATCCGGCATTTGAAGATAGCCTTACATTATATTGACCATAAAGGAAGGAGTTGGAGACATTTTTCCTCTAATTGCTACGACAGTTTTCCATCATGCACTTTGAAACCACTCTCCACAGGGCAGACTCTCAGGTTCAACAGCCATTGTGTCGTTTTTAACATCTCCCCGTGGGCTTGCACGTTTGCAGGGATTTTTCTGGGGTAGTTCCTGAAGGCTGCTTGGTGTAACATCATAATGCATGGATGTGACATGGGAATGGCAGGCAAAGAGAGGATTTGTGCTCTGAGCCCGGCTCCTCTGAGTGATACTGGACATATTGCTTCCTTCCAGCCCTGCTTTTCTCGGGATAAAATAACATATTGCTTTTCCTTTAAACATCTCAAACCCTCGTGGCTGCTCTGAACTCCAGCAAAACTCTCTCCTATCATCTTGGTGGGCATTTTCTATCCATAAGAAAACTTAAAATTCTTTACTTTACTAAAATCTTCGTTATTTTCTTCATTTGATCTCCATGGTGCAGAGTTAATGATTATGCAACAGCACTTTGTTTGGAATACACAATATGCTAAAGTGCTGCCTGGGAAAATATTTTAAATACAGACTAGTCATTACTTTTATTAAATGATTATAATTTTAGTGGGTTTGATGAACCCTCCCCCTGAGTGAAGTCTTTGTTTTCACAGAATGCTTTAATATGGATGAGAGTCATTCTCACAAAAAAATATCTTTAGTGAGCTGAAGTTACTATACAGAGAAAAAAAAGAAAACTTAGGGTCAAAAATAGAAGATTCTCATATTCTTCACTGTAATATAATATTTTTTTTCCATTAAAACCACTTGAATTCCATTTAAATTCCTAAGGATTGTGATAAAAGGTGTGAAGGCAGTAAATAATCATGATGAAGTCACAGAATCACAGAGCTGTTGAGTCCACCAAACCATGGCCTCACCTGCCACAGTTTTTTTACCATTTTGAGGGATGGCAGCTCCATCCAGCTGCCTGGTCAGCCCCAGGAAACTTTTCCTAATTTTTTCTAAACCTCCCCTGGTGCAACTTGAGTCCATTTCCTCTTGTCCTGTCCCTTATTGCCTGGGAGAAGAGAGGACACCCACTCCCCATTTTGTTTTGCCAATGCCATCAGTGAAACAGAGCCAAGTTTGGGGGTTGTTTGCATATACTGATGTGTTTATTCATGCTCTCAGAAGTTTGGCCTCTGTAGCAATGCTAATGGGGTCATAAACTAAAACATGTTTGCTTCTATACTGCTCTTCTGCTGAGTGCATTACTGGAGATACATCCCACTTGATAATTTTCTTTGGCAACAGTACAGTAGTGAAATAGTCCTTGGTAACTTGAGTTAATACTAGTTCATTTAACAAAAATTAAATATATTTTGCTTTCTGCTGAATAGATCATCTTTTATCTTTTCCTTTCTCCCCTGAATGAACAATGCTCTTTGGTGAATTGACTCCAGCATTAAAGACTAATGCAGTGTGTCTGGTCACCTTTAAATGAAATGTCTATTACCCAGAGGACCAATAACTCTTTCTTTTTAAAAACCTTCAGTTTAATAGGATGATTTTGCAGCATTTATTCTGCTACAAACAGATAATAACTCTTTGTGGGATGTTAACAAACCTTCCAGCTGCATCTGTGGGGTTCCTGCCTCACTGAGGGTCCTTCCCCCAATGTTTTTTTCCTTCCTCTCCCCAGCCACCCACCCACCCTCAGCTTCTGGCTTGATGTCCTACACAAGTGATTAGTGTGCTGTAATTGAATTGGCTGTAAAAAGATAATTAATTGATATTTCACTCCCAGAGAGGTCAGGCTGCCCTATCTTGAAGGGTTGTTATGGAGGGAGTCATTCTGCTGGCACTTAGCCCTCCAAGGTGGCACATGAGCCTTGTCTTGCTGACAGTAATAATGGTTGTAATTAAAATTAACATCAAGGGGGTGTTTGAGGAGTGGTTCTCTGATTTGGATGCTTTAGCCTCCTTAAAAGCATGTGAAACTGGAATTTATTTTAATGTTCAGCAAAAGACACTTTCATTTGATGTCTGAAACTCCTGTGCTATGCAATGTGGGACCACAGAACTGTCACTAGAGGGGTGTAAGTTTGAAAAGACTGATGTGAAATCCTGTCAGGACCTCAAAACCACTGATTTTAACATCTCTCTTCGAATAGCTGCTTATTTTGAGATAATTTCAGCTAAACATTGGCATGAAGAATTTTTTTTATAAATGGAATATCCACATGTAGGACTTCACTGATGTTTAAGAGGCTCTTAAACATTTCCTTTAAAACTGTGTGGCAAAAGAGCTATCAATTAATAACATAATAATATTAAAAACACATTAAATTTAGTGACACAAGAACCTTTCTGAAACTGTTAGTGCATTAAGAACCTGGAGTTATTCTGTAAGGAGTGTGGTTCTCACTCATTGCCCAGAGAATAAATACTGCTACTACAGCAAAAGCTAATGGGGAGAAAGATGTTATTTAATGTCCTTGCAGAGGCAAAGGCTTAACTTTTATCACACCATATAATGATAAAGTTATGGTGCTGTGGAGGGAACTGCAGCACTGCCAACTGCAAGTTCTTATTTAAGGTCTTCTAGCTCAGATAAAGCATTGCAGCAGAACGTGATCCTTCTTTCCACTTTACCCCACAAAATCTGAGGCAAGCAGTGCTATTAATGATTCATATTAAACAACAGCTTTCCAACAGCAGACATTCCTGCCAGGATGGGGGATGACCCATCTAACATTCTCCTGGCTTCTGGTTGGTGTTGTGAAATGCTTCTGCAAGTTCCCACCCATTAAGGACGTGACCAAAGCAGCTTCTCTGCAGGTCTCACAGGGAATAGAAATTAATTAATAGGGAAATTTTGGTCCCTGCAGGGTGTGTTGGTATAAAATTATCATGAGGGGTCACAGTGTTTCATAATTGTTCACTGTGTTGGTTGTGACAAACACCATGCAAGGTGGAATCAGTTCTGTTACACCTGAGTGGAAAGGGTGAAAAAAACCCCAATTTTGTGTAATTCTGTCAACAGAATTCTTCAGGCTTTGCTGTACTTCTGACAGTGAGATCCTGAAGAGATTTCAGGAAAGAAGGAAAAATAAAAGCTGTTAAACTGCTGTCTGTGCCAACCTTGGTGCAAAATACTGTGTTTGCATGGATACAATACACTAAAATGAGCAAAGCAGTGGTGTATGCATTTAGTTCCAGGAAATAGTCCAGAAAAGAACTTTTTCAGAAAATAACTGAAGCTGTATTGGGAAAATTCTGGAGAAAAAGCCTAGATCCTATTATTCAAACTGAGAAAATAAGATGTGCCAATTCCCAAAGTTCAGGTATAGATAACTATTTACTATTTATAGAGAACTATTTACTTCACTCCCACTAAGAAAGTTCCAAAAAGGAAAAGCAGATGAGAGTCTCAGATCAGATGTGCTCCAACTTCTTGTTTCAAATTCTTTTGACTGTTGAGTTGTACATTCTGGCTTTTGTCTTCACACTGCAGGGGATGCTGATAGTTTAGTGACCAGAATCCAATTTTGTTTACAGAAATAAATAATAGGAAATCACAAGAGAATCTTAATGTATGTAAATCAAAACCCACCATAGTAAAGTGCTGATGATTTTGCATTTGTTCTTAACTTAAGAATGCAAAGGAAAACACTAGCACATCATAAATTACACCATTTTTGGCACTTCCCTGAAGCACTACAGAAATACTTTTTTTTTTTTTTTCCCCTGCAGAAAGGAGGCAAAAAGCCAAGTGGCAGGATATCTGCTGAGAAAGCTGAGAAGATGACAGTCTCGCAGGAGAAGAGGGGAGGCAGCAGGTATGTGTGAATCAGGATTGCTGCTGCTCAGCTGGAGCCTGCTGCCTGCCCCCAGCACTTTTATCCCCTCCCTGCTGCTGACCCCTTGGACAAGGCCCTGGGTTTTGGTTACCTGGGTTTGGGGTCACACTGCCCTTCACATTTTACTCCACTTCGCTTCTGACTTCCTTATAGCCTGGGCTTGTACTTGCAATTACAGTAATTTCACGATTATAAGCTGCACCATTTTGACTAAAATTTTGGTCTGAACATGAAGTGCAGCTTATAATGAGGAGTGGCTTATATATGGACAAAGAACAAAAAGTTGCTGTTTTAGTTTGGAGGACAGGTGTCTGCTGAGAAAGGCAGGAGCTTCTCTTTGAAAATGGAGAATGTAAACCCCCTCCCTCCAAATTATTATAATTTTGAAATCAAGGGGCTCTCAGGAAAAGATACGGGAATTAGGAATAACAGTTCTTTACTAGGGAAATTAAAATAGAAATACAGCACTACAAAGAACAAACCCCAAACCCTGACACAGTCAGAGTACAACCTGACACCCGTCAGGCAGGCAGGGTGTTGGCAGCAGTCCCATCCCATGGTGGCTGCATCCTCCTGCAGTGACAGATGTGGCTCAGCTGGAGCAGTGCTCCTGTACAAGGTGCAGTTTCCCTCCGCAGCTCCAGTGGGGATGTGGAGCAATCCCGTTTCCCTCTGGAGTCCAGTGGAGAAAGGGCTCCCTTAGTGTCCCAAAACCTCTGTTTTTATCTTGGTAAGAAATGTTGGGCTCTTCCCCCTGGCTGGAGCAACTCCCAATGGGATGCAGTAATTTTATCAGTGCCACAGTGGGACTCAATGGCCATGAGCAGAAAATGACTGGCTGGAGGAAGGATGGGTTGTGAAAAGATAAAGAACACTGCCCTGCCTGGTTTATAAAACATGGCCATGAACAGGAGATATCTCCTTTGGAAATAAAGAACACTGCCCCAGCTGGTTTCAATGGATGGCCCATTAGCAGAATATCTCCCACAGAGATCAGGATCACTGCCCCACCCTCAACAGATGGTGACAGAACAGACACCTTTTATCATACCCTGTATTGTAACCCGAGACAGTTGGTGACACCCGAACGTGCGGCTTATAATCAGGTGTGGTTTATAATCGTGAAATTACTGTACATTTTTCATTCCTCACTTTAGAGATATTTGGGGCTTTTGGTGCTTGGCTGGGGGTTTTGAGTAGAGATTCTCCCCCCTTCATTCAAATGAAATGGTTGGGGAAGGGGTTTTACCACGTTTTTAAAATTGTCATCAAATCTACTTTACATGGTTTTTAGGTGAGAAAAACTTTTTACCTAAGTTTTACAGTCTACTCTGATGAGATTTGAGTAATTCCATCTAACCTTGCCATTACATCTAACTTTGCCACTTGAAAACTGGCATGTTTAAACAAACCTCCAAAATTGCTTTGCATAGGATGTAGATAGTTTAAAAACAAAAGAATTACATACAGAAGAAAATCTTCTCTTCTACTTATTAGGTTGGTCAAGTTTTGCAAAGGTGGCTTGAAGTATGGCAATGTTCATTGTTTATTTAATTATTATTAAAATTATTGTTTATTTGATCACAGAAGATCCCCACTCTCAAGAAAAAAAAAAAAAACCCAAACCAAACCACCACCAAAATGCACTAGTTTGGCTTTACTGAATATTTAGGATGTAATTTAGTGTGGAAAGTATATAATGAGCCTTTGTGGTGTTAATGGATCAGAAGTTAACCTGAGCTGTAGATTTTCGGTGCATTTTGCTGGTTGAAAACAACACCAGCATTACACTTGTCAGCTTGATAGGGGAGAATTAAGTAACTGGAAGAATAAACTGTCATTTCAAGTGCAGTGAATAAACCTCCCCTTTTACAAGTACCATGTGAGAGCATGGTAAATAAACCCTCTGGTCTCTTGTAACTGTTTCATCAATAGGCAGCTCAGAGAGCAATCCCAAATTTTTTCCATGCTCCAGCCACAGATGTGCTCACATTAAGGCTGTGGTATGACAGTAAATGAAATTGCAGCTACAGCAGCAAGTATTAGGGGGAAATGAAAATTCCTGACTCAGAGGAGCAGGGCAATGACAGAAAGACTCCTCATTATAGATCTCTTCATGTGGAGAAGAATGACTGGTAAATGAGGTTTGTGTGACACAAAGAGGATGGAAATACAGTTGGACGTTCAGGCAGAAATTGTGCTCACTGTACAAAACAAACAGAAGAATTGGGCAGAGCTCATTTGCATTTCTTAGTTGAAAAAATGAGCAGGGAGATAGAAATCCTCTGACATGGATGGAAGTGGCAGCAGTTCAGAGAAAGGTATTGTTTCACTCTCCCATTATTTGGGTTGTGATGAAAGCAACTTCTACTCCAGCCTGCTACTGGTAACTTCTTCTGTGTTTGCTTTGATTTCTCTGCTGTAGAATAGGATATAAGCTCTCAAAATACTTGAGCAGGTCTGCCCTGATGATATTCTCTACCTTTGCCACTAGTTCAGCCAACAGCAAAGGATCAAATAATGATAACGGGACTGGCTGCCATGAGCAGACAGTGGTGCCAGTCTCATCAGGCTGGGTCACTGAGCTGCAGCTGTTTTTCTGTTACAGACAAGATGTTTTCTCACCTTCAACCAGAATGAGAAGTCATGCTTAGGTCACAAGAAAAGGGACAATCATAGAAATCAAGGAGTGGAATCTGGAATAGTGGAAGGAATCCCTGCCCAAGGCAGGGGATGGAACTGGATGGGCTTTAAGGTCCCTCCAACCCAAACCATTCTGGGATTCCAGGATTCCATGGGCTATCCAAAGTACATTCAAAAAAACTTCATTTACCATATGCAGCAACTGTATCTCTCATTTTTGCAGTGTGACCAGACAATTGGGTGTAGACTGTTGGGTTTTTTTCCCTTAAATGGCATCACTTGGATGCATTCAAACCTTTTAGTCTGAATCCATTTGCCTTATCCAATTATGTGGCCTAAAGGGATGCAGATTCCCAGATTTTTAGATCTAGAATAGCTGGAGGTGCCTTCACAAGACACCATCATCCTTTTATGCCTTCAGGCAGAAGATTTCTTAGTAATTTATAATTCTTGAAGAAATGCAGAGAAGCACAAAGGGTGTTGTTCATCCAGCTTAGATGGCCTTTCCCACTGTGATGGGAAGGGTCTGTCCTTGTGTGCTGAGAGCTCCCTGAAATCAAACACTTGAAACGCTTGACTTTTAAATATTTTCCACCATTAAGGACCAGGAGTAACCTAAATTATCAATGCAGACAAAGCACAGGGTGCTGAATTTTGGACAGGACACTCCCAGCTCTCCTGGTGATCCCTTCCAGCCAGCAGCAAGAGCTGAGTTATTAATTAGCTGCACCCAGAAGTCGCTCTCTGCCTGCAGTGCCAGCCGCTCCATTATCACCGACTGTATTTCAAACAATAGAAATGATTGAAACAGGAACTCCTACATTTCTGAGAAGATTAAGAATGGCACACCACCCTGTAATTTAGGTAGTTGTGCAAGTTTGCATTTGCATTAGCAGAGTAGTGCAGATTGTGTTGAATTATTCCATAAAAATATCTTCAGGTTTTGAAAGATTTACTGTGCCATCTGTATGTTGTTTATTTTGGAGTGTTCTGGGGTGGTGGTGATGGATTTTGTGGTTGTTTTAAATGTATGTGTCTTCAAAGGAAGATGGAACTGAGCTTCATTAATTCCCTAGGAGCCCAGAGAGTGGCACATTTGAGTCTCAGTGCTGGTTTTAAGCCTTGAGAGCCACCTTAAAACTCTGATTGACATTTATAGAATAGCTGAATTTAATTTTAAATCTATCACTCAATTCTATTTCCTTTATTAGTAAAATGAACTTCTTTCATATGTGACACTGACAGTTATTGCAAGCAGAGAGTTGTTGTCACATATTTTTGTTTTCTTCTGTTATGTGGTAAGTAGGGTCAAGATTGTGTTATAATTAATTCAGAGCAGTTGAAAATCGTATTTTCTTGAAATCTGGATGAAGCTGCTTGATGTAGCTTTACTTACATTGTTCTGTGACTTCAATGATTTTGAATGGTTTAGACAGGGTGATGCTTAATCATGCTGGAAGTGTAATTGGACATTTTGGAGTCATGTAATGACTTAAGATTCTTTTCATATTTTTGTCCCTTTAGCCTCTCCCTCCATATTCTGAGCCCTATTTTTAGTCAGCTGGGTCTCTAAAGCAGCACATTGTCTGTTCACAGGAGGATGTTCATTTCCAGTGGCTCTTCCTCATCAGGATTGTGCCTCAGAAAACTTCTGGTTAGGAAAAACAGTAATTGAACAGTCAGTACTAGGTGTTGTTTCAGTTATTTTAGAAGAACTGGAATTTAATTGGCCCCTAATTCTGCCCCTGCAGCTCACACCAGTGCTGCACTTCTGAATTCAGGATTTTGAAGAAAAGTAAAGTTGTAGAATTGGATATTTATTGATAAAAGTGACAGGGCTATATGAACTTCCCCCATGAAAACATTTGACTTTAATTTTATAAAACCCCTTATTTTATACATGATAATGTATTGTCACATGGGATATGGGAAACTGTTGCAGCCAGTGATGTTCAGATTTGCTGTGGCTGCAAATAATTTCTAGAATTTCAGGACGGCATTCAGCAAACAAAATATTTTGTGTTACAATTTGCACTTTAGACTTCAATATTTTACATTCAATGTTTCATTAAAAAGTGTAGGTGCTGTGTAAGGGTTACATGCCAGTGGAAAGTTGGTTTATCCAGTCTCAAGATGCACTTTTTAATTCCATTACACATTTTAATACGTTGTTTTAAATAGATTCTTCTCAGCTGTTGAGGTGGAAGCAGCTTGTTGTTTTTCCATAGCAAAGGTCACTATGCATCAGGTTGTCAGGTGGCTGGCAAATAAAACTTAAAATAAGTTTCCTACTGCCATCCTGCTTTCTTGAAAAGGATTCTTTTAATTGCCGGGTCATTTTATGCATGCAGGAAAAATTCCTGGAATTTCCCTGTTGATGGGGATCCCTGTCAGTGCATGGAGAATATTGAATTGTGATGGAGTGGGTGAGGTGTGGGACTTCAGCAGTGGATGGAAGTTGGGTGTGAATCTGGGCTGGCTGGTGATGGAAGAGGAAATGTCAGCTTCCTTTATTATTTATGCTGAGCACTATTAATTACCTGCTCTGTGATGGGGAAGAAGCAGCCCCGTGCAGAACCCAGATCCAATCAGTGCTGTGAGCTCAAAGTTTACAGAATGACCTTGTGTGTAATTACTCATTTGGTGGCTGTTAGGAAAAGGCACAAATGGAATCTGACATACATTAGAACACATTAATGATTGCCTTCCTCCCTCCATCCTCTTCTGTACAGAAAAATGATTTTAATTAAGACTTCCGTGATTAGTCATTTAATCAGTCATTAGGCCAATACAGATGGAGTCAATTAATTTTTTTACACTTGAATAGAGACTTGATGCTACTGCAAAACGTACAAGCTATTTTTTTTTTTTTAACATTGTATCATGGGCAATTGCCTTGATGTCTGTCTGGTAAGTGTGCATTGCTCTTCCCAAAACTGGGTAGATTTACAGCACATCAGTGTTATGGCAGCTATAGGTATGTTTTATTACAGGCTTTCAAATGTTAGGGAATCAGATTGGTTTTGAATTCAGACTGACAGTTGTTCTTGTTATGGAGTATCCTTGATTTTTTAATGAGTGATGTGGCAGAGTTGCCTTTTAAAGCAAGTTTATTCAGCATCTCTGAGCACGTTTCATTACAGATGATAATACTTGGTGTTTCAGTGCTAAATTTCATGCAAGAATTTCAAATGTTTTAAGAAATTAAGTGCCTGTTTCTTTGGTGTGGAAGGTTTTCTGTGTGCTTGGCTGATTCAGAAAATGGGGTGGATGAATTGCAATCAAGACACAAGTTTGCTCCATGAAATAATAACCTGGTGTGCCAGATGTGTGAGAGTAACAACTGCACTTGTGAAAGTGTTTGTGCAGTAAGGACAAGGAGGCCTGGGACATTTGGCTTGCATTTTAAATGGGTCTGGATTATTACTCTTGAACAGTTATAAAGATCCTAAATATCACAGGTAAGACTAACCTGTGACATGAGAGAGGGTTGCAAAAGGAATGAATTGTGACCCTCTGGAAAAAGTCCTTGATGAAAAGGACAATCAACTGCTCAGGCAATGTGATCTCCAGGTAAAGAACCAGATAATGATACAGATACAGGCTCCTGGAATGGAAGCTGAATTACTAAAAGTGGAGAATCCATTATTTAAAGTATTCCGTGCATCATTTGTTCATCCACCACCACCCAAACCTCTTGAGTCCATCTCCAGTATAAGATGAAGCCAAGGCAGTTGCAATCTGTGGCAGTAAGTGGGGTTAAGAGTCTGTGCTGACACAGATTTCTGTAATTGATGATGTTTCTATTCCATTTTGGGCCATTGTCCCCATGCTGGGAGAGGACAGGGAGCTGTCCAGCCCCAGGATGGGAGAGGCTCCTGCAGGTCAGGTCTGCACAGTGTCAGGAGTTTGCTGTAATGTTCTCTTGCAGAGGCAAAAGGGGAAGGAATAGATTGATTTGTGTCTTTTCTAGGAAAGCTTGTAAAGACTGAAAAATGAGCCCTGTCTTGTCTAGCCCAGGAATAATAAATAAAAGCAGGTGTGAGGTGTTGGAATTGAAAACAGCTGGATATGACGGATGTGATCCGACTTCTCCAGAGCTTCAGCCTTTAATCCCCGTGGCTCAGTGTGAATATTTCCCCCCTGATGCAATGCAGAAATAATAAATAGAACACAGCACATGGAAGGGTTCCTACACCAATACTGGAGGAGAGAACAACCCCAGTTCACTCTCTGCATGCTCACTTTTCCCCATACCTGTGTGCAGGGAACCCTCAGTTCATTCTGCTGGTCCTCACTGTCCAGTCCTTTCAACAGGGCTAAGATGAAAAAAATGAGAAGCCTTTGGAAATTTGTGTTGCAAACTGGAATCTACCTGAGTTCCAAGCAGTATTTTGGCAGATGTGCAATGATCCCCTCCCATGTTTGTGTAGCTTTTGCACATAAATGCTTCACCCCAATTAATCACTGAACTGTCACGATGAATGGCAATGAAATGCCTCCTGTAGCATTAAAATGATCTGATATTCAATTAAAAAAGAGTCATCCAGCCTCATTTTGTCAAATCCTGACCCTTGTAATCTGCCAGAGGATGGCTTTGTCCCCTGGAAAATCTGCCACCTAGTTCAGAGAGTTCCCTGCACAGAATGGATGGGAAGAGCAGTTCCTTGATTAGAGCTAACACGGTAATTGAGGTGACATCAACTGATTCATTGCACTTGTCTGAGGCAGCAGGATTCAAAAATAGCCACAGTGCAATTCTATCCCACCCAGTAATGGTTTTCTATTTAACCTGGGTTTAAAATGCTCCAAGTGCTGGGATGAATCCTTTGGCATGGCTGTGCAGTAGGATGTAAAAAAAAAAAAAGAAATACCCACTTAAGTAAATGATACGTGGGTTCTTTCCTTCATGTTTATTCTATTCCAAGAGTTTGATAAGATTCATCAGGGTCACACTTGGAAGCTGTCTTGCAAAGTAGATCATTTAGAGAAGCGTTTTGGCACCCCGCGGGTTTGTCGTATCTTCCAAGCAGGTTGTGCCAAAAGAAAATTGTAGAAACTGCTGTCACAGAGTACAAAATCATTGGATTTATAATAGGAGCCAGTGGTGAGAATTCATTATACATTCACACCTGCAGATAAAGAGCATCTAAAATTGGAATTTTATTCCACTCATCTTTGATCCTGATATTATTAGATTATATTAGCATCATCCCACACAAGGCTCTGCAAATGGAGCAGGTATGAATTCCACCCATTAATTTTTTCATGTAAGTCATTCTTTCAGTGCACAACTTTACACATTCCTTCTGTACACAACTGTGTCCTGTGTTTAGAGCACTGAGGATCTTTGGTGCCTCTTGTTCTGTTGGATGGTCCCAGGCTTCCAGGAATAATTTATCTTTTGTAAACCAAGGATATAAAAAAATCACTTGATTCAAATCATTCCATTCTCCTGAACAGAAACTTTTTCATAATTCTAAAGTATTTGGAGAGCTTATAGCAAAATAAAGATCTGCCACCTGAAAGTTTTAATCTGCACCCAGGGGAAAGTTAAAAGTTGAAAGTTAAAAGATTAATGCAGATTTTTGTCTATTGTTGTAAGGGAATTGATAGCTTACTCAGATGAATTAAGGCAATATTATCTGAAGTTTTATAGGCAGTTACTGTACCAACATTGTGAAGCCAATTAAATATCTAACAGCAATCCAATTAAGTTATTTTTATGAGTAGATGAGGACTTACTGTCAGTTTATTTGTAGGCAGCAATTTAAGTAAATCTGAAAGGTTACATACTGTACAAAAGAATCTGAAGAATCTGAAGACTTTTGTTGTAAATAATCATTCAGTCTGGACATTTTTTGCCAGACATATACACTCTGTGTTCAGCTAAGACATAAGCAGTGCATTGACTTTTTCTGATTTTAATTACTGGAGAAAATGCAATATGAGTTGTTTATCCAGAATTAATGTCACTTGATAAAAAAAATCTACAAACACAAGAATGTGGAGATTTACTTGTCTAGTATACCTCAATATTAGCTTGTGATTTTCATTCTGCAAAACATAAAAATTATGCTGTAACATTTTAAAAATTAAACCCCAGTTACATGCTTTTCAAGTAGAGTACAAAATACAACTGACAGAAGAGTGGAAGGAGTGGAACCTACATTTGTAGAATGTGGAAGTGCCCCTGCATTTCTGAGGGATAGGAAATTATTAATGTAATTACAGAAATAAGACAATTCTCTAAAGAGAATTAGACTGATCAACCCTAGAACTAAAACCGACACTGTATGAAATGTAACATTTTCCAAACATGTAATTTTGGATTTGTACAAAGAGAAAACAATGTTAAAAATAGGATTTTATAGGTCCACCGACTAAATAACTTGGCTTCAAAATTCTGTTCACCAACAAGGAATGCAGCATTTCATTCACAGTGTATCAGACACATTTATCATTTTATCTGGTAGACAGAGATAAATTTTTGTATATACATTAAATGCCTGACAGCATTCAGTCGTTTCTGCAGCATATTCCTTGGCAGTATTTGCTGGGTTGTTTTTCATCAAATAGTTGGTCATTAGGAGAAGTGTAATGTCTAACAACAGTTAACTCATTGAAACCTTGTAGGAAATCTGTGGAATATTTTTTTGCTGCCTTACTCCATCTGAGACCCTTCCCATGCAACACTGTTGGAGTCCCCACACACAGGTGGAATAAATCTCTTTTCTTTCCCATTTCCTCACTTGCACAACTCTGAATGATTAACTATGAAGATTCCAGGTTGTGCAGCCCCTCCTGTGCTGTATTGGATCTGTGGCTGCTGAGGTTCTAACAAAGGAAAGAGAAAATGATACCCCATTTCTAATTAAAGAAGTAATTTTCCTTTGCAAATAGACTTTTTATCTCAGCTGCAGTGTTAAGGATCAATGGGTTGTCACATGTATGTCTTTTTAATAAATGTCAGCTGAGATGACATTAAAGTGATAGACTGATCACTGTAATCAATGCAACTCAAAATTGCTTTATGTCTTAAATGAACTTGGTTCCTTCCCGTGATTCTCCTACAGCCTACATTGTCTGAGCAGAGAAGTACAAGGTTACATCTCAGTTTGGAGTAAAACTGAGCATGAGATGGAATTCACATTTTTATGTGTAGGTTTTGCAGTTTAACTCCTGGGTTTCTGCAATAGAGATTCTTCCTGTAGGGAAAAAAAAATTAAAAAAAAAAAAGTGAAATTTTCCCTTTCATCCCCTGCACTACCAACTCCATGAAAGAGTGAGGCCAAGGCTTACTGAGATTTTCCTTTCCTTCACTGTTGTCTGGGGTTACAATACAGGATGTGATCAAAGGTGTCTGTTCTGTCACCATCTGTGCAGGATGGGGCAGTGATCCTGATCTCTGTGGGAGATATTCTGCTAATGGGCATCCATTGAAACCAGCTGGGGCAGTGTTCTTTATTTCCAAAGGAGATATCTCCTGTTCATGGCCATGGTTTATAAACCAGGCAGGGCAGTGTTCTTTATCTTTTCACAGCCCATCCTTCCTCCAGCCAGTCATTTTCTGCTCATGGCCATTGAGTCCCACTGTGGCACTGATAAAATTACTGCATCCCATTGGGAGTTGCTCCAGCCAGGGGGAAGAGCCCAACATTTCTTACCAAGATAAAAACAGAGGTTTTGGGACACTAAGGGAGCCCCTTTCTCCACTGGACTCCAGAGGAAAACCGGATTTCTCCACATCACCACTGGAGCTCCGGAGGGAAACTGCACCTTGTACAGGAGCACTGCTCCAACTGAGCCACATCTGTCACTGCAGGAGGATGCAGCCACCATGGGATGGGACTGCTGCCAACACCCTGCCTGCCTGACGGGTGTCAGGTTGTACTCTGACTGTGTCAGGGTTTGGGGTTTGTTCTTTGTAGTGCTGTATTTCTATTTTAATTTCCCTAGTAAAGAACTGTTATTCCTAATTCCCATATCTTTGCCTGAAAACCCTTGATTTCAAAATTATAATAAATTGGAGGGAGGGGTTTACATAATTTCAAAGAGAAGCTCCTGCCTTTCTCAGCAGACACCTGTCCTCCAAACTAGGAAAACTGTCTTGGTTGAGAAATGGCCACTCCAGCAGCCAGGAATGGCTCAGCCCAGGGACACTCAGAGCTGGAGTTTGAGGTGTTTCACTGCCCAGGAGCAGCTTTGTGTCTGTGTGCAGTGCCTGTGCCTCTGCTGCCACTCCTGGGCTCATCCTGTTCTTTGTGATGCTGGAGTGTTTGGTGTCCTGGAAGCTCCTCATTCCCAGCTCCTGGAGAATCCAGGGATGGAGCAGCTGCTGATGGCACAGGAGAGCAAACCCCAGGGAACAGCTTTTTTCTCAACTAAAGGAATCTTTCCCTACTATTATTCTCACAGTCTAATCAGTGTCTTTAAAATCTGTTTATGCAGAATACTTCAAAACTCTTTTCTTGTTCTGGATTTATTTTTTCAAACCCCCAGAGGTTCTGTAAAAACTCTCAGGATCCTTGTAAACCTTTTTATTTCTCTTAAAGCTGGCAGACTGACAGGCTTTAGTTATGCTTAGTGCTAAATTATTTATCTTCCTTTTCCCTCCTAGCTGTGACTTCTGAATCTTTAACTTGGCTCTTGGGACCTGTGGGGTGGGTTTTTGGTGGGTTAGGGTTTTTTTCCCTCACTTTAAAGTGAAGCCATTTTTATCTTTTGTCTTTTGTGTTTTACCATGAAAAATGCACATTTAAAATTTGAATGTGTAAGTGTTTAAAATGTGGTATCTGATTTTTCGTAATTGTAATATGAAATGTAATAAGTAGGACATATGAACCATTTTATATTTACTTGTGTATCATTCTTACCACTTGCATGTAATGGTGAATCTCAAATTGATTTATAATTTTTTAAAATGCTATTCTTATACAATCTCATATTCATTATAGAACAGTCTTGAGGCTTTCTCTTCTAGAACCAAGATCTTTTAATTGCCAAGAGTTTTTCAACAATAAAATGATGATGTGTACAAGTGAATTTAAAATGCGCAGTGTTCAAAATGCAACTTATTCATCTTGGATATTTTAGTTTTGTCTTTCTTCATTCCAATTTGTTGACACAGTAGATTTCCTGACCTTGTTCTTTTAGACTCTTCAAATTGCCATGGATGATACTTGCCCTAATACTTCTGTTCCATTTTTACTCACATTAGTGTTAAACAGTAACTTTCTGTTCCATTTTTGAAGTTGGTGACCTCTGAAGGATTTGGAACTCTGAAAGTTTCATTGGTGGAAAAATATCTGATATCATATTCTGGAAGGCCTATGGCTCATTAACTTATATCTATTAATGGCTGCAAAATTCATAAACCTTTACATAATGATTTTCTTTAACTGTAGTACTATTAATTTTTATGGTAATTTTACTGTTATTTATGATCATCAGAAGAGTTGGTTGGAGAAGGAGAGAATCACAAGGGGCTTCCAATTTGTGGGTCCTCTCTGCCTGTAGTAATTGTTGCAGGCTCTATTAAAGATTAAGGAGGTTTCAAGCTTTGACTTTATAAGGTGAAAGTAATTCTTTGAAGGGAAAGTTGTATTATTAATAGTGATTGGAATTGATTACTCAAAGAGCTGGAGTAATTTGATCATGAATTCCATTCAGTTTTACTTCTCTCAGGGTTTGAAATGTTGCTATCTGATCATGGGCATCCTCATTTCTTTTTCTCTGTCTGCTTGCCAATTATAGGAGCTTTAATACTCTTTTAAAAAGACCACGAATAAATCAACAAACACGCAGGCAAACAAAAGAAACAACAACCCTGTAATTAGAAACAGATAAAAAAAAGTTAAATTACTGTTATCTGTAAAAATACCAGAGAACAAACAATCTGAACTTCTGATTTTCTCCCCAGAATACACAGAATATATGGTAGGTCAAGTTCTATCCTGTACATGGTGTACAAATATTTAACAGGACTTGCCTCTGGATAAATCACACCCAAAAATAGCTGGCAGGTATTTTCCATAAGGGGCACAGTAAATCCCCTGTGTTCTGCTCCTTTTAGAGTGAAGCAAGAACCACGTAATACAGGCAGGAAAAGCTGAGTTTCAGGAGATGTTGGATTGTTTCACTTGGCATCCCACAGATTCACAGCTCCATCAGAAATGCCTTTTCTGTTCATAATTCACAACCAGCACCAAAAGCTGCAGCTTTTAAAGTCTCCTTAAAGACTTGCATAGGAAGAGGTTTTGGGGTCACAGATTGATCTGTACTGTAGGATTTTCTTTTCCTATGCAGTACCTTAAAGATATTTCTTTCAGAGCTGTTGCACTATTTCTTGTTTCCACACACATGGAGGGAATGCAGAGGAGTTACAGTTCTGGGATTTCTCCATTTCTGTGACATCATCCTCCAAAGTTGTCATGTCCCCCTTGTCCTGTCACACAGGAGAGAGGATCAGAGAGAAAGCCACAGCTGAAACCTTTCTGATTGATTGATTGATTGATTGATTGATTGATTGATTGATATACAGGAGCATTACTGACAGGGTGAGGGGGAATGGTTTCACACTGACAGAGAGGAGGTTTAGATTGAATATTGGCAAGGAATTCCTGGCTGTGAGGGTGGAGAGGTCCTGGCACAGGTTGGATCCCATCCCTGGAAGTGTCCAAGGCCAGGCTGGATGGGGTTTGGAGCAGCCTGGGACAGTGGAAATGTCCCTGCCATGGCAGGGGTGGGATGAGATGACCCTTCAGGTTCCTTCCAACCCAAACCCTTCTGTGATTTAGAATGAGATTTATTCACCTCCTTTAACATTAAGCCAGGCAATGAAGGGAAGGATTGGGAAATGTTACAACCCTGATATTCTGAGAGGTGCAGTGAGAGCTTTATCCATAACACCTCAAATATTGCCATTGTTAATGGATTCTGAGGGTGGGCTGAACAAGATAGAAAAGCTCCTTGGGTGTACAGCAGGAGAAATTCTGTGTCTCTGCTTTTCCTTCTTTGCAGACAGGATGAGCAGTTGCTAAAGCATTTGCTCTTAAAAAAATAAGTTAACAGTCAGCCTATCTGGAATATATTTTTCAAAAGTTTGGAGTTCTTCCATTAGTATGTAAGTACCAAGAAATATATCATAAAAGCCAGTTGGCCTCACAAACTTTGAATCTAATACCAGTTAATTGTATCAAGTTGCAGTTGTTTTAATGTTTTCTATGTAAGGGGTCAGAGTTCCAGCAAACATGTTTCTGGAGTTGTTGGCAGCTAAAAGAGAAAGGCTGCTTTATTGCTTTTCATAACTGCTCTGATTTCCATAGCCAAGAAAGCAAGAGCTTTTATTATTTTTCATTTTAAAAATGCTTTAGAAAATACATTACACAAGGACACCTGCAGGAGCAGAAAAGTTCTGAAATTTTGGACATGAATTCTGCTTTGGAAAGAGACATTTTCTTTTATATGCTGAAGAAAACACAAAATTTCTAACCCATTATTCATGGCTTTGTAGCAGTGGTAAACTGTACATAATAAGCATCTTTCTGCTTAAAATCATCTGGTCATATCTTAAACCAGGACCAATCTTTGCTTTCTTTGCATCTTCATTCCCATTTATGGCTTTTTTAGAAGTATTATTAACCCAAATTTGATACACACCCTCAATTCCTAATACTCATGTGATGTTTTCCTCTTAAATTTTTGATCTGTTCCATGGGTAGAGTCAATAACTTTTTAAAAGAAGCCCCAGATGTAACTGTCAACTCCTCTGGTCCCATATCAAGATGGAATTATGTAATCACAGACATCAGAGATGGAAAAAACCTATTAGGTCATGCTGTCCATGTCCTCTGCCAGCTCGTTCTGCCTCCCTGCAGGAAGTTCTCCAGGGAGTTGCTGAGCTCAGTTCTGGACAGTTCCTCTGAAATCCTTTCCCAGGATTCTCAGTGGGCATCTTTCAGTGGCCTGGTTTTAGTCTGATGTGACAGGTGCAGATTGGATTTCTGGAAAATACTGTGCCTATGTCCTGCATTGAAATTTGGAGGTTCCAATAGAACAACACTCCCAGTACATTGTTTTTATTCTTCAATCTCATCATTGCCACTCCTGAGCTTCATTTCTGGAGTTTCCTTTAACTTTCTAGAACACAGGAACAACCTCTGCTCACATGAACCTCAGTTATCCCTGTCCCAGCCACTGCTGTCCCAGGAAGGTGCTTGGGATTTATTCTTTGCTCTTTTCTTCCTCCTCCCCAAATATCTGATTGCAGCAGCATTATTCTGATAGGCAATAAAGTGCAGATGTGAGGACTCAAGGAGTTCTCAGTGGGCACTGGTGGTTCAGCCCAGAGAAATGAGCAGCTGGTTTGCTTTGGCTGCTTTCCTAAGCACACAAAGAGTTAAATCACATTAACTGACTTTACAAAGAACTAAGACATTTGTCTTCACTCTGACTGCAGTGTCTTTTGCTGTTTTAACTCTATCCACACCTTTGGAGATAGCTCTGCATTTGTTGAGGACGCTGTGCTAATAAGGATGTGTGGAAGAAATTGTGTGAAGAAAGAATTGTGAAGAAAATTTGGTCCTTCTCTTTCTTCCTGTATAACTTTAATTCTGATTTATTTGTGTTTTTATCGAATAATGACAATCAGAAAGGATGCAAAGAATGGATGGGGTTAAACTGGAGCTGTAATTGCTGCCTGGAGGGGGAAGAACAGTCTGGGGGGAGTGGGTGACAGCTTCTCCCAGCCCTGAGAGGGTACCAGACCCTGCCAGGGTGGGGTCACCTCACACCCTCCTCCCTCTTCCACTTTCCCTTCCTCTTGAAATCGCTTTCACTTAACATCTGGAACGTTTTTCCCTAATCAACAGCATTTCCTTAGCTAGAGCCGAGCATTTTCATGATTGGGGAATTCCTATGGTTGAGATCAGCCAGAGAGAAGTCAGAGAGGTTTTGGCTCCCCTTCCCTTCTCTCTCTTTTTTTCTACCATGTGAAGAAGTGTGTCTGAAATGTGTGTAACGCCTCGTCTAACTGCGCTGGAAAAATCTAAAATTCCTTAAAAGGAACACAGCGAGTTGGAGGTTTTCCTGGGAACCTTTGTTTATCTTTGGGGCTCTCAAAGCTGTTACACCACACGGGCTCAAGGACACAGTGATGTGGTTTAGTGTCTGCAGCCATCCAGATCTAAATGTGATGTGAACTCCACTTACAAATCCAGCCCCTCTAGGAAAGAGTCAGAGAGGTGTGCAGGGATCACCCACCCCTGAAAGGGAAGGCAAAGCTCTTCAACATCAAACACAAGTGTTTAAAAACAAGTGGAGAGTCTGGAGGCTTTGGAATTTCCATGGGAATGTAGGAAGTGGAATATGTTTGTTGTATTTGGAATTGAATACTGAGCTGGAAACCCAAACTTTTCATGCTGTTCTTTAATAACATCAAGTGGCAATGGATTTTGTGTTTTGTTGCACCCAGAAGGAAACCTTTCCTACCCCCAGGTCCCATGAGCACGACACAGCCCAGCTAGGGAGAGCATTTGGAGCTTGAGCAGAGATCTGCCAAATCCAGCAGGGAATCTGGGAGTGCCAGGCTCTCCATTTTGGTGACTTTTATGGAAACCACTCCATGTCTCTGTGCTGTCTCACAGCACCCCTGACAGGACCCTACACCTGTGATTGTTTCTGAGTGACCCTGTGCTGTTAGACAGCCTAAGTCTTACTTTAAAAAAAATACCTGCACACTTCCAAAAGGAATTCAAATTCCTCTTGCTTTGATGATCTGTTTCCTAAGAGTGTGATGATCTTACCATATCTTTCCAAATGCTTTTTAGACTCTGTTCGTTCTTGGCTTTCCTTCATTGTGAAAAGCTGTTTTTGGTTTCTCAGCCTGATTTTTCACTCACATAGTTAATCTTCCTCTGTCTCCTGATAAGCTGCCAAATGTTTAAAATCTGCTTTGGTATTCCCTTGTAAAAGAGGTTGAATTTACCAGAGTTCATCACTGTAAACCATTTTTCAATTTTCAGTGTTTATTTTGCTGTAAGTTCTTTCTAATAAACAAAGGAACAAACAAAACCCCCATTCTGCTGGTTCCTCCTTGTCAGGAATACGAGCTGTCGCTGCTCTTCTAATGAATTCCATCCTTTCCTCTCCACAAACATGGCTCTCCTCATTTGTAATGATTTTGTCCAGACTCAGTGGGACTCCTGTCTCAGAGCTGTTGCAGCTATTGACTGTTTTTGTAGCTCTTCAGATGTTGTTAGACAGGCTACATGCTTTATGTAGATCATTCTGGAAGGACTTCAAATGAACTTGCTTCCATCTCACTCAGCAAACTCTGCTCCTGACTTCAGACTAATATTAAGGATTTCTTCACTGGCAGGGCTGGTTCTGCCTCTGTCCCTGGTTTGCTGCAGTAATCAGACATGGCAGAGTGGCACCCACTGCACATTAATTAGTCCCTTGCCAAATGTGGCTCTGAAACTCAATTTATAGACCAGCACCTACAGGACCAGTTTATCATCATCTGCTCTGACTTTCTGCAAGGCACAGGCTGGAGATTTACACCAAAGTCAGAATTAATTAGGAAGACACTTGATGAATAGGAAAGTGGGCGAGGAGGGTTGGTCCTTTCATCAGATTTCATTACAGAGCTGGTCATTTGTCTCTTGTCGTTTTGCAGCTCTGATTTATAGGTGGAACACACTGATGTTGGGCTGATAGATTTTTGGGTGGCCTTTGGGAATGGCAAGACTGAAGCACATTCATCAGTGTGACAGGGGAGTGGAGAGCACTGTGAGAGTTCTGTGCCCATCACACTGCAGAGTTCTTACAGAACCTAAAATATTTCACTACCCAGCCAGGAACTGATCATCCTTACCCCAAACTGAATATTCCTATGATTCCCATGTCATTTCTTTGTGGAAAGCTGTTTTACCATGTACAGGTGTGTGGTAGGAAAAGGTTCTGTTGCTGTTGGTAAATTTTCCTTGGGATTTGTCAGCTCCTGTGTGTGCCAGGGTAATTCTGGTATCCATGGTGTGATTGTCCCCAAGGACCTGCAGCAAACAAAATTCTGTCACCTGTCTGGACAGCAGCTTGGCACTGCCATGGAACATTCCTGGGCACCTACAAAACCTCTCCAAGGTGGCATCAGAAGTTGCAATCATACTTGAAACCACCTTTTCCACCGTGTTGTGCCTCACTAATTCCTGCTGAGCAGCTGGTTATTCCACAGACAGTTCATTGCAATAATTACATCATTTGGGGAGTATTTAGAGATTTGTGAAACCTCAGGGGTGCTTTTTTCCCAACCATTTCCAAACCATTTTTAGTCTATTTTTTATTTTGGTTTGAGTTAAATTATTTAATTTGTGGAAGAATAGTTTGTAGAAATCCAAATCTATTTATAATAGGATTGCTGTCAGTAAGATGTCTGGTTGGGATGCCACTGCTGGTGGTTTCCTAGGAAAGTCCTGTGTCTTGTGAAGAAAAATGTAAAATCTGTAAAATCTGCCCTGCTGGCTACTCCAAGGTCTTTGCCTCCTCACTGTCTGTGGCAATAAGTTTTTTCCTTTGCCAAAGCAATTATCATTCATAAGTCTAATTAGTTTTAATTTTCTCTCATCTTGGAATTATTTTCTGTAAGATGACTTAAGGAAAATGCACAGCCAACCAGTCAAGGGCATAATTCATTTTTATTTGGAGAAGACCATAGTTGAAATAAACCAAATAACATTAAGTGTTAGTCGTGGCTCCACAGGCTCTGCTGTGCATCGTGTAATGAGGTTTTGGTGAAGTAGCATTCCCTTGGAAAAATGAATAAATATTTGCAGAAAAACCAGGAGTAATGCACCTTTCTGGGCACTCAGGAGGTATCCTGACTCCTCCAGGATACACTGGATCACTTTTTCATGGTTTTTTTTTTCAGAATTTAAGGCATCACTTCCATAACGTGTGCTGGGTGTACAATTTTATTTGTGTGATGTACAAACCACCCAGGGTACATCCAACTCTCTCCATTATTTATCTCCACACAACACAATCCCAGCTTCTATAAGTATTTCCTAACTCTTGGACAACCTGAGGAAATACCTGCTGTGTCCTTGGCACTGTCCTGCTGCTGTACCTGGCCAGGTGTGGAGGAGTGGGAAGCTCAAATGCTCAGGGACTCTGACAGCTAAAACCTCTCCCTGCAGGAGGAACAACAACCTCCATCCCTGCCCTGCACATCACCCCCACTGCACATCCACCCTCTGGTTCCCATTAACACTTCCTCACTGACCAACTCTTGTTTCAAACACTTGGAAATGGCCAGGACTGATGTTTGTTATTAGGGCCTGCAAGTATTGCTCAGCTCAGAGCTGCAAAAGAAGAGCAGGTGGTTGCATTTGGGAGTTCAGGGTTTGTGCACATCCAAAAACCTGGGGTTTGAGGTGTTTGAAGAAGTTCTTTTTTGTCTCCCATGGCATTCCTTTCCTGTTTGTTTAGAATATTATTTATTGGAATTAACATTTCTAAAGTGCCTTTCTGAACTGTCAGGGACTCCATCATCAGCAAAGAGTACAAGTTCTGGTTTAAAATTTCTTTAATTTCTGGTCTGAGGGAATAAAAGGAAAATCAGTGATTTTGTCAGAATTCCTACTGCCAGAGCCAGCTGCTAGGGAGCTTTTAACATCCCCTGCTTGAAGGTAGAGTCAACCAGTGCCTAAAGTTCTTTTCACCTGTCAGTTTGTCAAGCAGCATTCTGAAAGGGCTTAGAGCAAAAAGAAATTTGGGTGTAGGTAGAAAAAACTTTGTGCTCTGCTCGTAGCAACATTTTAGGAAGAGCCACCCCAATTTCTTCTATGGTCTTATTTTCCTGTGATCTTTTGATTTGTTTTTCATGTAGCAGCAGGGTGACAAAACCATTTTTGATGGGCAAATGCAATGTAAAATAATAAACTTTGGTTATGTCACCTGGTGCCAAATGAGAATATTTGTTTCATGCAAATTTAAGTAATGACAGATTATCAAATCAATATTGACCATTCTGAAAAATTTAGTTTATGTTCTGTTTGACTTTATGAAGTCAAGTATACAGATATGAAGTATACACAGTATACACATATGAAGTTGTATGGTCCCAGAATCTAAAAATTAATATCTTATTGAAGATCATTTTTCAATGTATCCAGCACAGGACAAACTCAGAAAATACAGAAAATAACAGTGAAGAGGACAAGCATTAAGGAAAATGAGAGAAATATCAAGACTGTGGGATTTTCACTTTTGATCCAACCTGTAAAACTTTGCAAGTTCATGTAGCTGTATCTACACTGCATATTACAAAAACAGTTTCTGCTGCCAGCAAATATTTTTTCACCAAGATCCATGAGATATTTCCATTTTATCATCTAATTAGAAATTAATACCTATTAAAGGAATCTGCAAGCCCCACCAAAGTACAGAAAAGTTTTAATTGATACACAGAGTGTTGATTCTTTTACATAAATGTCAAATTCAATCCATGACCTTTTTTTTTTATATCCAGTAATCTCAATTGCAAATGGGAGGAACAGAACCTCTGCAACAGCCTCCTCCTTTATTTATGAGTTAAGAACAGTTTTATCAAATAGCCATGCCTCAAAATAAAAACCATCTGGTTGGCAGAAGTGTCCTGTCAGCAGACAGCAGCAATTACACCGAGGCCAAACAACATCTAATGAGCTCCAAGGCAGGGACAAAGAGAGGAGCTGTTCAAAGCAGAATCAATCTGGGGCTAAATCAGAGCTTTTATTTAATGCACAGGGAGAAAGGCTGAGATGAGACACAGAGCACTCCTAGCACAGCTTCTCCTCAGCTCTGTGCTTCCTTCTGGGTGCTGCACAGGGATTTGTGGAATTGCTTTGAGTGAAAAAGGCTCTCCTTGACATGTCCACCTCCTGGAGAACACTCCCACCACCCCACAGTTATCCTGGGAAGAGCAGCACAGTTCCAGCCACTGGAACTTCACCTCATTCCTGGGCTCCATTTCAGAGCTGCTGACATTTGGGATGGGGCAGTGTTACCTGGATGCCAACAAGGGCATTTCACCTGTTTGAAGACACATGCCATGGGGAAGGAGCAGGGACTGAGAAGTTTGGTGACAAGCCCATGGAAAGCTCTTCAGGAGATGTTTGGCCATGGGATGAGTTTCAGTTCTTTGACTTCCCAGGCAGAAAACAAGGGCCATTTGAGGCTTTCTCTTTCTGAACAGACAAAACAAGATTTCCCTCCTTGGATGTTTCTTCAGGGATTTCAGCTGAGGAAATGGTAGTGGGAGGAAGTTGGAATGAAAGCCTGGATAGACAAGGAGTAGGAGCCACCAGTGCAGTGCTGAATCCTGAACTATTCACTGTAAACAAGCCCTCAAAAAACAGGTTGAAGATTAGAGAAAATAACCACCTGCATTTCAACACTCACCTTGGGAGAAAAACGTATCTCAGTAGGCAAGAGGTGCTTAATCCAAACATTCTGTTTCAAATCTGGAATTTTTCTGGCTTCATCTTAAATCTATTGCTTCTACCTAAATGAGTCAGATTTTATCTTTCCATCTTCCATGATCTATTTAAGTCACCTGTCAATCACCTTTTGAGATATTAAATATCATCCTTGGACTAATAATTATCTTAGTAAAAGCAATTTTCTCCAGACCTCAAATCATTTCACCCCATGTTAGTAATTTGTGTTGCATGTAATCTTTCTGACTTTTTTTTCAAGAAATACTCAGCACTTAAAAGGAACTTTAATATTAGACTTAATCACTCTGTTGTCTTTGCTTTTCTGTTCTTTTCTTTAGAACCCTGAAATGGCTCCACTAATGGGCTGGTGGGACAGACCTGCACATGGCTGGAATCTGAACCATCCAGAGGCTCTGGAATTGTCTTCAGACCCTGTAATGCAAAAATTAATCAGAAATGATACATAGAAACCAAATCTGCTTTCTAATTCTGCTGATGGCAGCAGAAACGGAATTTATACAGCGACAGAAACTGTGTAGTCATGAGTTTGTTATGATAATGTTGCATGCCAAGGGAAGCCTAGATTTAATAACGATGTAAAGCATCACTCCCTGTAATACATACGTGTGTCTGCTTGTGTTCCAAGTGTCCCTGGGTGGGGCCTTCAGGAAAACCAAGAGCAGCTGTGGTGGTGAAACAGGGCAAATAAAAGTCTGAGTTATTGTTAACATATGTACCAGTGTAACAACCCCAATTTGATCACTCACATGAACAAGCTCATTGCCGAGCAAACCCCCTCTGGATATGTTTGTATTCCAAAATGTGTCACAAGGAAAGATTAACAGTTCTGGAAAGAGATCTTTTCCTTGGGATGAAGATTTCATTTCCTTGCCTGGTACCCTTGGAAAGCTCCCAGAAAAGCTGAAAGCACAATAAAACAGTCTGAGATGGTGTGTTCCAACCTGACCAATGTCTTGTTCAGCACAGCAGGCAGGGCCAGGGGAGCTCAGTGCAAGCAAGGCACGAGCTTGTGCTGCTGGGAAAGGCAGTTCTGCTCTGAGTTGAGCTAAAAAGTTCAGCAGTCACTGCACTTTGGAAAGTTTGTGGTTTTGAAAAAAAAAAACCCTACAATTTAGATCTTCCAAGAACACTTTTTTCCCTCTGCTATAAGGAAATGGTGTATAACAGGTTTCTCAGATTAAAGAGATTTGTTTCTTTTATATGAGATTGAAGGGATTTCACTTTCACATCACCTTTTGCCCTTTCATCAGAAATAAAATGTTTTGCTCTGTCCAGTAAGATCCCATTGCCTAAATCCCACTGAGAAAGTCATGAAATCATGACAAGTGAAGGTCCTACTTTTTTTCCTTTATAAACCTCACAGAACAACAATATTTGTTATATTTAATAAGTGCTGTTCATTGTTCTCCTAATTTCTTTTTGTTTTTGTTACAAATTCCCTACACTTTCTAATACTCTCTTATAGTTGTTGCTATCAGTTTCTCTTATTTCATCCATGCTTTTTGTAGAATTAGTTCTATGATTGCTTTTGCATCCCTGGTGTTTTATAAATGGTTTTATTTGTTTTAACTAACTTAACATTGTGTTACTGAGATTGCCTTTTTTCTCAGTAAGTAAATGCTGTTACATAACTTGTAATTATTGTTAACATTTTTATTTATGTCCTCCAAGCGTTTTTTGCTCTATGATTCCTTTTCTCATGGTGAAACTGTTCATTCAAAGCAGAAAGTGTGTGAATTATTGATCCAGCTTTCATTTTCTCAAAACAAATGCAAACAAATAATATTCCAACGCCACTCATTTTTTATTATGAAATAAATTTGTTTTCATTTCTCACTCTTCCATTATGCCAGGTACAATACTTATTGAGGGAGAAAATGATTGGTATCATCTGTAAACAGGAATAATGTTTTGTTTGTGTGTTTCTGGCATCATGGAGCCTTCAGCAGACAGAACAAAGATTGAAACCACTCACTGTAATACAGTTTTCCAACCCATTTCAAACAAATGTTTGAGCAGGGGATGTTCATTTTCCTGGTGTGAGGAACTGTGAGCTCTCTAGTGGGATGAAATGGGATTTATGGTTTACCAGGTCAAATAGCTGATGGTGGGAAGGCAGTGCAAGGAGTCAGGGGTGGGATCCAGCAGCTCCTGCCTTGGGTCATGAATGAGCTCCTGAGCTCAGAGCTGGGACCCAAACCTGTCCCAAAGAAGGGCTGTGACAGGACAGTGATGCTCACAGCCTAAAACAGGGGGTGTTCTTTAGGGATCCAAACAGCAGCAAAATTCAGCGTTCTTTCTCAGCCTATTTTTCTATTCTGTGATGTGTCTCCATGTACATTCACCCCTCCCCTACCCATCCATGGGAGTGTTTATCAGCCTGCTGCAAATCCTCCTGCAGGGCACGGTGCCCTTGGAGCTCCTTTGCAGCAGCACTGACAGGGCTGGGGCTGATTCCTTGAATCCAAACCTTGGCAGACAGGGAAGAGACAGTGAGCAGAAGCTTTCATGTGTCTCCCAGCTGCCTTCCTATCAGAGTCAAGATCTGATTTCATTCCTGAAAGGTCCCATTGTTTCCAGTAAGGACTGTGAAATAGTTCCTTGTGGAGTGGCAGTGAATGGGAGGGCAGCTGGGCCAGCAGGGATGGCTCTCCCTGAACAGCTCACAGCTGTGCAGAGGGTGGCAGATGTGAGGCTCTGACACCCCCTGCTCCCCCCAGGACTCTGCTTTCTCAGCCTCCATGAGCCCTCACAGGATAAATCCCTTTCCAGGCTGAATAACCTGCATTTCTCCAGCAGATGGTCAGGTAACTTTTGTGTAACTTTTACACAAGTTATTCCCAAAAGGAATGTCAGAATATCTTGGGGTGGTTTTATAAAATATTGTATTTTATAATACAACCGAATTGCAAAACCAATACACAGATTTTTGATCCAGGTTATTAACTAACAAGAGAAATTGGAAATGGCATGGACAGGATAGTGCAAACAGTGTGGCTGAGGATGTGTGAGCATGTCAGGGTTGGGAAGCAAAGGGCTGACAGCACATGGAATTTCTACTTGATTTTGTGACTGTGGGACCTGCAACTCCAGCTTGTGTTTATGAAAGTAACTTCTGCACACAACTATGTCATTTCTAGCATTTATTAGTTTGTCCATATCTGTGCAAGTGACTCATTCTTTGTCCTTTCCAGTGGGAGACTATTCCACAAGCTTCAAACACTTTATTCCACACCAATATTTCCTATTGCTTTGTCTCATTTCATTGCTCCTGCATTTATCCTGTTATATTTTCACTCAGCAGTACCATGCCTTTATTTTAAAGACATCACACACTTAGTAAGTTTGTCTTACTGTTTGTTTTTATGTTCTCACATTATTTATTGGTTGGATGAATATTGAGTCAAAAGACAAAACTTGAGGCTTTCTGAGGTTTGGACTAATTAGTGGAAGGACAAATATGTTAATCCACAAAGTAAAAGAGCTTCAACTATCACTCAAAACTCTTGCAGCAAGTAATGAATAAATTTCAAGGGAACAGCTCAAAGTTCCAAGGTCTCAAAATTTAGAGACAGACAAAATAGGAATAGAAGAGAGACCAAAATTTATTTCACATCTGTTATGGAAATGAACATAGTGGTAGACAGCTGAGAGCTTCCTTAAGTTGCACTTCATATTTTTCTGGAGTTGGAGTTTGTGGGAAAACAAGAGCTGGGAATTGAGCAGCTGCCAATGTAGACGAGGGGCCTTTTGTCATGATCATCACCTTAAACCCTGGTGAGGGGTCTTGTGTTGGAAAAATCAGGAGTGAGATTTCCATCACACCTTACAGAGGAGTCTTGCTGCTGTCCCCAGGCAGGTGGCTGTGGCCTCAGAGTGTCACAGCTTCACCTGCAGGAGCTGCACAAGGCAGTGACCTCACACCTTGTTCCATCCTCACACACCTTGTTCCATCCTCACACACCTTGTTCCATCCTCACACAAGTTCCAGGCTTGAAAGAGTCTTAATGGTTCTGTCTAAAGAGTGGAGGCCACTCATTGGGGTGTCAGTGGCTGAGGCAAATCCTGGAAGTTTCTTGATTCCATGTCCTGTGGTGGCCAGCACTCACTTTCTGTGATCCAGGTGTGCACTGAAGGCAGGGCAGGGTGTAACAGCCATAGTGCTCTTCTGTAGCTTTCTTGAGTTCAGCTCTTTCAAAGCAGAAAACATTATGTTGCTTGAGTCTCCCACCACACTAAGTCCTTTCTCCATTTGACAGATGCAAAAATTTTATTCACCAGAGATAAATTGGGGTTTGGGTTCTACAGGGCAGCAGCCACGACAGAAAATTGCTGATTCCCTGTGCTTGGCTGCTGCCCTCTGCACTCTGCCCTCTCCAAGCAACAGAACTTTCTGAGGCAAAGCTATTTCCTAGTGAACTTTCTCAGATTAAACTGGCAAACACAAAAATAATACTGCTGCAAAAGAATAGGTGATTAGAACAATAAGTTAAGCTGTGGGGCTCGCAGTGGGAAGATCATCAAATCCTTCTTTCCTGTAACAGCCTGTTCTTATACTTCAGCAATAGGATATTTGAGAAATGGGCTAAAGCAAAAATCTCCAGCTGCTCTCTCCTGGCCAGCAGAATGCTCCCAGGATACAGGCAGTGGGTGGCCCAGAGTGGTGCTGATGTTCTCCCTTCCCACTGTGGGGACTCAGTGAGGGACAGAGGGACACCACAAATGACAGGGAGCAGCCTGGAGACCCTGGGGATTTGGGGAGAGCTGGTAGGAGCAGCACAAGCTGTCATTTGGCTCAGAGTGGGAACAATTGTGTTTTCCAAAAGCAGGTCTTGGTTTTGTAGGCAGGGAGTTCCTGTTGGGATTGAATGCCATTTGCATGGTGCTTTCCCCTGGACCATGGTTATTTGAGGGCTATAAATAAAAAAGGACAAAAGCAGCAACCTGCATGGGTCTGTAAGGGCTTTTGGGAAGGAGAATAATTTGTCCTCTAGGCAGGCAGGCCTAACACCAGTATTCATCACCCCATCCCTGTTCCCAAAGCTTTGGAGTCAATTCATCCTCAAATTCTCTGAGAAAAGAGAACCAAGAGGGTTCTTGAAATCAGGGGGTTTTAATTTAGAGAGTCTGAGATCACGTCAGGGCCAGACTTCACTGTTCTTTACCAGATCTGAACTGCTGCCAGCAGTTTGTTATCTCCTTCCTGGGCCTGCAGTGAAAGACATCAGCTCCCCTGGCCCCTGGAGCTGATCAGCTCCATGGCAGAACTCAAAGGTCAGATGGAGAATCCACCAAAAAGCACAAACACAGTGCTACAGTTGTACACACACACATATGCACACTCTTCAAAATTCTTGTCCCTACCTAAAAACATGCAGTCAAAATGCCAATTTTTTCCCCAAATAAAAACCAATTCATACCTATAAATAAACACACCAGCACCCACAGCACTGCACAACCACACACCTGATGCCAGGCTCACTGTCCACATCCTCCAGAGCCACCTCCAGCACACCAATCTCCAGCTGACACTCAAACATGTGTGCTCATGTCAACAAAAACACTTCCCCAAATAAACTATCCGGGCACATTCATGCATTGCAATGGAAATGCTCCTCAGCATATTTACACACAGAGAATCTTCCTGCTTGGGAGAACAAAAACCCACTCAAGCAGCACATACACACACACAAGACAGGAATCACTCAGCAGCTCCAGTGTTTATGCTGGCAGGAGAACGTCAGTCACTGAGCAGCCTCCAAACAGATGTTTGATTGTTTTTGGGTTGCGGTTTAATTGTTGGATGGTGTTCCAGCACTCAGAGGGGATCGAAAATACTCCAGGTCTGCAGCTGCAGCAAATGCCAGCCTTAAAACAAGGCGGATTCTGAAATCAGTGCTTGGGGGGAAACTGCTTGCACAGGAAACCTCAGCCAAACTCTGCATTAATGCTACTTTGAAGTCAGAAAATTAATCTCTGCCATTTAAAAAAGTTCTGTTTTTTCAGGGCCTTTTGTAAGTTTATCTAAGACAAGCCAATTCCTTCTGGGCAACTGTGACAGTTTATTGACTTGCCCAGGCTTAGAGACTTTACTGGGCCTCTCTTCGTTTTCCAAAAAATCTTTCCTGGATTCTGTCCTGCACTTCAAGGCTCCTGGTGGAAGTGAGAAGCAACTTATTAGTCAGTGTCCTAGTTGCTAGTTGGTTTTTATTCCATTAAAAGGCTTCCTCAGAATAATTGACCTTTGTCAGGAAGAATGACCACTGCAAGACTGCATCTCTGCCTCTCCAGCCACACAGAGGAGCAGGATGAACTTTCTGGATGTGCCACTGGTGGGATTTTAGGATTGGTGGCAGAGGAATGAGGGTATGGGACACATGTCCCACCTTTAGCTCAGGTTTGTGGGAAGCAATAATCAGAAGGGAGTGGGAAGCTGTTCTCTGGAGGGTAGAAAAATATTGAGAGATACTCAGAGGACAAACCAAAGAAAACTTTATAGAGGGTAATCAAAATAAAAGTCAAAGGTCTGCATTTGTCCATCCATTTTGGATTCATTTGAAAGGATGGTTGCATCACTGACTCTCTGGACTCATCTGTTCCCTGGGAACAATTTCTGTGAAGGTTTCAGGACATTGTGGGCCTGTCACTGAGAGGGTTCTGGCATCATTTAGAAGATCCCCTGCTGCAAGGAAAGGAGGTGGGACCTGTATCCAAGGCGTGATATGGCTTGCAAGTGTCTTGAAATTTGGAATATTGTATAAGATCTGTTATCTACAGGGCAGCAAGAAACTTTGGGTTCCTTTGGGATAAGACACCAAATGCTTACAAGGTCTTCTGACTATTGTAAACATTGAGGAATCCTTTATGTGGCCTTTGAATAATATAAACATTGTGGAATTAAATTGTTTTTTCTCTATTCTTTTGGAATCAAGGGGGATATTTCCTACAAGACAGACAAAAAGTTTAGGTCCAAGCCCCAAGAGCAGCTGCCCTGTTTCATCTGGCTTTAAACAGCACATACAGAGGACAGAGAGTAAATTGTTCCTTTGGTTCTCCAAACCAACCCCAGGATGTGCGTTGAAGGAAATACCCTGAGAAGGCAGCCAAGAAAAGAGCCAAGAGCCTCTGGGCAGGCTCTGTCATTCCCCAAAAGGATTCTGTTGGTGTCCCATGCAGGGCTACCTTGACAACCCCAAACTCAAACTCTGCAGATTTAATAGGTGTCAGGAGCGAGGGCTGGAGCAGAGAGCTCATTCAATGACCTCATGGAAGTCACTTGGTCAGCCCCAGCTTAGGTAAGCCTCAGCACAGCTGTCCCAACTACATTCTCCATTGCACACTTCCTCAGCTCTGAAGTTTGGGCCCTGCATGGTTTTTTTTCACTGACATTTTTTCCATTTCCATTCCTCTCTTTCCCTTAGGAAAAAAAAAAAAAAAAGAACTGTAATTCCAATATTTGTACCAGTTTCTGTAAATTACCACTGCTGCTGAACTGACCTGTCCAGATGGTGTTTCCTTCAGCTCACACAGAGCAGTCAGGAAAGTAAAGGATATGAAGTTTAAACTCTTTAAAAATCTGTGTTGTACAATTTACAATTTGAGGGACAGAGGAAAGCAGTGGGGTCTGCCTCAGAGCCATTTTCTGTTGGATTTCTACTCTAGTTTTTTTGGTCTTCCTGTGGTCTGATATTAGGTGATAGTTCTTTAATCTTTTTTGAAGCAATACCAATTTCCTGGTCATATATATGCACATTATCACACACAGTGATATATTCACTGCCAGACTCCATTAGAATACAAAATTAATATTTTTTAAATTGCTTTCCACTTCATCCAACATTCTTTCCAGATCTTGTGACTCTTCCAATTCTATTTCTTGACCTCTATGTTAAATCCTTGTTCTCTTTCTTTTCCAAAACTTTTCAGCTGGGTTGCTCCATGTCTTCTTCTGGCATCCCTAACTCAAGTTTCAGGATTTTCAGCACAATGCTGAAGGCTCCTTGCTTGTTTCCTTCTCCTCAAATTGTTTTCCATATTGTCTTAATTCTTCGCTGCTTTGCTGAAACTAATCAGTGTTACTGGAAAATCCACAGAATGCAGAGATGGAAAGGCAGAGGAAAGGCAATCAGTACCCAGGTGGAATTAATTACCTGCATGGACAACACATTCTTGTGAGAATCATCAAAAATCAAAGAGCTTTCCTGAATCAAAAAACTTTCCTGTTCTGCAGGAAAGCCCCAAACTACAATCCAGGGAGCCAGATTCTCAATTACTTTTAAATTTACCCTTAACAGTTTAATGGTGCCAAAACCCAGCAACAGATAAAACTCAAAATGGAAAATTCCTGGCGTAGGAAGAATAATTTATCATCTACTTTGTACATTTTCTGAGAGAAGATTTCAAAACAAAAATGAGCAGCAGAGGAAAGTCTAATCCTATGGCACTGTCCCTGCTTGTGGGAAGGATGGAATGATTCACTCATCCAGGGCTCCAGCAGAACAGAAGTCGAGTGGGTCTCAGCCCTGTTACCAATATATTTTGTCATCTAGAAAATATTATCATTTCCTCCATGGCTTTTCAGCCAGGCAATGCCCAAATGCCAGAAAAAAAACCAAATTTTGAGATAGATTGCTGGTTAGATTAAGGCTGAGAGGTCAAGATTCTCTCCTCCAGTTCTTCCAGATGGAACCAGGTGGAAGGGAGCTGGTAAAGCTCAGCCTGAGCTGTGCTCAGAGGTTTCCTAAGGTGCTCAGTCTGTCACTGTTGAAGGCTGTCTCATTAGGACAGAGTTGAGGAACTTTGTTGTGTTAACCTCATAGTTCTATTCCAGCTGTTGAACTGAGCTAAAGCTGCTCAAACATGACCCTAACATTGTTCTGGTGTTGGCTTTTTAGTTAAATGAGTTCAATTCAGCTATAATTCTTGAAAAAAAAAAATCCCTCTTTTCCTAGTCTAGACAAAACCAAAGGGCTTTCAAACCCAAGAACAACAGGACCAAGTTAAGGCAGGACAACTGTGATTCACACAAAGCTACTGTGCTTCAAACTGCCTTCCTTGTCTTTAGAACAAAGTCAAACAACAAATATGAGAATTCTGCTCTTTGCTATTTTGTGTTGATTAGTTTGTTCAGCCAGCCTTCAAAAGGGAGATAAAAAATAGGGGCCACATTGATTCCTGCTCAAACCCTACATTGCCCAGGAGCAGATATATATTTTTTTACACCATTCCCTCTAATCCTAGGCTTTCCTGAAGCTCCAAGAAGCCATTTCCAACATGATTCCCCAGAGAACCAGGGTGTTTGTCCCCCTCCCTCATCCAGCCGTGTTCCTGCAGATTTTTCTGGAGGGAGGATCCTGCGTCATCACCAAGAACGATGGAGCAGAGCTGGGATCTGCTCTTCACGCCAAAGCCTCATCCAGAGGGGAGGTGCTGTGCATGTGCTGGCTGCAACAGGGTTCAGGGAGGGGAAAAACTGAATAATTTATGCCCTATCCGAGGGCCTTTTAATTCTTTCCTGTTTGTTTTTCTCCCTCCTGTGGCAGCGTTTAGTCATCTCCTCACAGTGTGTCTTCGAGAAGGGAAGGGAAATGGAATGTTTTCCAGGAAGACATATCATTCTTCCCAAAGTGGGTTATACAAATTAAGAGCCTAAGCAGCTCAAACCCATAGGGCTGGGCTGCTGAGAATGTTCCATCCAGCAACTGCTGCCATAAGGGAAGGGATAACGTCAGAGCTGCTCTCCCAGACGTTCTGCAGAAAACACGGTGTCAGCACATCTAATTCTTCACTCCTCTGAGACAATTTTTACTCATTTTATTTCAAATTGACTTGAGACAAAGTAGTAATGCAGAGAAAGCTGGAGAAATGGATGTGAACTGTGAAGGAAGGAGTAGGCATGAAGTAAATTTGGAAAGGGTAAGAAATTAATGCAAGCATTAATTAATGCAATGCAGCCACTCTTCCCAACAGCACAGCCACCAGGAAGGGGATGTGGGCAGTTCCTACAGGAAAATCAGGTCACATTCCCACTGATCCTGCTTCTACTGACAGGAATATTCACCTTGATGGTGCCTGTGAGCTGAGGGCTTCGTCCAAAACTGCTGAAAACATGGACACAGATCATCATTTTCCCCAAATGTTCTCATGCCATCCCTGCCAGAACACCCAGTGCACCTCGCAGCCACCATGGTTCAGACTTGCTTTAAAGCCACACAAGTAAAACACACAAGTCTTTAGGGGAGACTAGTAAAACATTTTAAAAAAAAATAAACAAGAAAAGTTCTCATAGATCTGAGATATAATTAACTGTGTTTGCATTGATACAAACATGCTGTCAGATTTAAATGAATATAAATGGTTGTTCAAAAATAAAGGAAAGTATTCTTTTTTTAAAAGAGCATAGTCTGCTCTAATGGGATCTAATAACTCTTAATAGTCCTCTATAAAAGTAATAGTGCACTTAAATCTCCACTTGGCAAGAATGTGGAGGAGAAAAAAGTGCGTTTTAAAAATGGGAACAGCTCAAGGCTGCGTGTTCCCAGCCAGCAACGACAAGCTGAAACAATACAAGGAATCCAGATAATGAAGCACATATGTCTCTCCAGGACCACGCCAGTCAACAGCTTCCTCATTTACGCAGTCCAGAGGGGAAAAGGGCCCCCCCTAATCCCAGCACCTGAGGTAAAGGGGTGAGGCTGGAAGCAAAATGAGCCCTCACATCAGGGCTGCCTGAGGTTTTAAGTGAACTCACTTTGTGCTTTGATTTCTTGTCTCTCCTTCCTTCCCTTCTCTTTCTTCCTGGTAACACACATTTCCAAACCCAGGGACTCTGGAAAAGCAGATTAAAGCCAGCCCTGGAGGTTTCTATAAACTCATGGCAGGATGCCTGGCATGAAGCATTGGGGCTGATTCATGAAGGGCTCAAAAGCCAGGTTGGAAGTGTGGAGTGGAGGGGTCTCTTGGCCACGGCTTGTGGCAGAATTTCTCAGCAGAGTGGAGGAGAGGGAACCTGTGTCAGTGGTTCTTGCAATGCTTTGAAGTGGCTCCCTCGAGGTCCTTTGTGTTGATGGTGCCAAACGTGGGGCCCAGTACAGCCCAGGAGGTGATACACTGGTTTTTGATAAGGATAAGGACACTGCACCAGTGCTAAGGTTTGTCTTTGCCCTGCTACAAACACTGCAAACCCACATCTGCATTTACCAGCTGTAAAACATCCAGAGGCAAACCCACCTTTTTAACCTTGGATAGAGAAGGGAGGGGTAAAAGCAAAAATATTGAGAAAAAGCCAGAAAGAATTTCATTTCAGGATGTGCTTGAATGAAACCCAGCACATTTTTCATTCTGAGTTTTAAAGTCATCTTTCATTTGTAATCAATGTAAAACACTCCCAAATCTATGAGTCTGAAGCAGCAACTTGTGGTTGTATATTTAGGAAAATGAATTCCATTTGAATTCAGAGTGGTTTGGGGCTTTTTTTTTCATAATGGGAGTAAGAAATCCCCCCAGAGCGAGGAAGAGCAGATCCCATTAACTGCAAAGGCCAAAGGGGGAATTGACAAGTGAGTGATTTGGCCACAAAACGAGGTGAACTAATTTGCAGAGGAATGAGTATTTCTGAGCATCTGGTGGCTGGCCTGCCTGTGATAGCACGGATAAACTGCACGCAGAAATGAGTATTTGGCTTGCTTGATAGTAAACAGCAATGGCCCCACAACTCTCTGGTGATTTGGAGTTTACAGAAATTCTCTGCATTACCAAATATTTTCTTTTTTTTTTAAGCTGAGCTCTTCTCCCCTACCCAAACGTGTCTGTGGCTCTGTTCAAAGTAGCAGTGAACAAAGAGTATTTAGGCACAGGGCCACAGATGTTTCCCCTGTTTGTGTGATCTACGTGAGGCAGATATTATTCCATGCCATGTTATCTCAGAGATTAATGATGGACCCGTTTCAAAAGGTTTGAAATTTCCAAATAATTGATTTGGAGGAACTCCCACAACACTGAAGCTTCTTTGGATCTTATCAAAACTCTGTGTACATGGGGGATCTGTAGCAGGAGCCAAAGATGACTGAAACAGCAAAGAGAGCCCTCAACCCCCTGCCAGGGCAGGAGGGGAACAAGTCAGTGAGCACATAAAGAAAAAGAAATCATTTCTATGCCTTCTATGGAAGGAAATTTTTTCAGAGAATCATATGCTCATTTTCCAAAATAATTTCTGATTTAGTGAAAAAAAAAAATCGCAATTTAACCTTTTAAACATTGTCATTTTATTACCTGCAGTAGACTTGGATGAGGAGTCTTTTAGAGATGTCCCTTGAATTAACAAGGATGAGGACACAGAGCCTGTTAATTAGTAACACTGAAACGTTCTTCCTACATATTTTTGTTTTTGGAAAAGCAGTGGAGTGGCATTATGAAATGTGTATTCTTGCTTGCTAGAATCAGCTGCCTTCTTTCTGAAAGCATTTTGTGAGGGAAGGCTGAGGAACAGGAGAAATAACAGGCTTTACTCTGGGAGTGTTAATTGCCATTTCTCATTTGTTGCTATTCTCCTGCTAAATCAGCTTGCATACATAAAATCAAAAAATCCACGATTTTAAAAGTTGTTGCCATTAACTTCTTGTTTTGTGGAGGTAGCTGAATGGCAAAGGACTGAATTCTGACATAACTGCTAAAAGAGAGCAGTGAGAGCTTAAGGAGAACTTATCTTTTTAGGTCTTTAGTTCCAAATATCTTTATTCAGGATTACAAGCAGGAGAAGCAGCCAAGTGATTGAGTACAAGAGGGATAGAGAAATTATTTATATTTGTATCAAAAAGGAGAACCAGAACAACTTCCCCAAGTGATGTAAAGCTGGAATAAACCTTAAGAGGGCAAGGAAGGCACAGCAAAATGGAGGTGAGAATGAAGAGCCTGGCATGTTTTATCTCAGCCAGTTTTGTTCATTATTGTGTACTTTTCTCTCTTCTTTCCATTAAAATGAGTGGTTCTCCCACTCATTTTAGTGGCTCTAAGGTGTTTTTCCCCCTGCTCATGCTGGCTTTTCTCAGGAACCATGGCAGAGGGAGCAGATAATTTCATTTTTCCTTTCCTCTTCCACCATGAAACCATGAGAGACTCAGCCTTACCTCACCAAATCACCATCAGCCCCTGTGCAAATATTCTTTTTTTCCCCTAAAACTGAGGATCATTGTCCAGCTCATTGACCCAGCTCCATCCATCCTTTTGCAGGCAACCATTTGGATGGAAAAATGGATCCTTCATTGCCAGTAAACATGATTACCAATGGAGCAAGAGGAAGAATGAGTTCCTTAATTGAAAATGTATTCCTAAAGTCTAAATGTATTAAGAAAATGAGTTTGGTTTTTTTCAGCTGCTGTCATGAAGGAAAGCACTGTGTGGGAGGACAGGCAAATTCTTTGAAAATTGTTCAGCCTATTTATGGCCACTGTCAAAGTCAGATTAATAAATTTTTATCAAAATTATACACAATTAATAATTTTAAGGATAAGGATTAATAATTCAAAGGCTAATTTTTCATTATCCTTATAGTTTGGTTGGAAATAATAACCACATCAAGCTCTGGGTTTGCACATCCTGTGGCCTTCAAAAGCAATAGTTGAGTCTCAGAGACTATGAGAGATTTAGTAAAGCTTCATGGATTTAATCAAATGTTATGTTGTAATTTTACAGGGCATTTAAACTACTAAGTTTCTCAAAAATTCAGATCTCTAATCCCACTAATCCAAAAATTGAGAACATTTTTAATAGCATATCTTGTGCAGTCCCATTTTTTAGTCAAAATAAATGCAAAATACCACTTCTAATATGCATTCACGTTTTTATTATTAATTTCCTGTATCCTTTTCATGCAATTGAAAATGATGAAACAAAGTGTGCAACCAAGCCCTGTGGAAAGAGGAGGGTGAATAAAAGCCTTGGGACACTGATGCCTTTTTGGGACTACCTAAAAACAGAGGCCAGACAAAATTAAGAGAATAAAAAGCAGTTTATTTGTATTTATTGAAGGGCCTCCAGGTACATTTAGGGCAGGGGCTACACCCAAAATGGACCATGGGTTTTCACACTTTCATAAGTTTGGTCCATTTGCAGATTGGGGGTTAATCCTCCAATTAAAGCTTCAGGTAATGAAGGAATTTAACCCAAGTTTGCCTCCCCCAACTCATTTTTATTTTACATTTCTCAGGGCTTGAGACAGTGAGGTGTCCTTGATTGCCAGGCCTGGAGAGGAATTGTTGTGTCTGAGCAAAATGGGAAAGCTGAGCTCAGACTGTGCATGGAGTTTAGAGTTCTGCACTAAACAATTGCAGGATTACAAATCCATGAAAAATATAAAAGCAAAATCCTGAGGCATCAAGACATCTTCAGGGATGCCAGGGTGCATCCACAGGGATGCTGCCTCATCTGAACACATTCCTGAACGTCTTTCAGCAGCCCAAGAACCCATCCTCAGCATTTTCACATAAATTCCAGTGGAATAACTCCCATTGTACCTCCAGCCCTGCAGGATCGGGGATCCCAGATCCCAGGGACAGAGCCACTCCTCATGTGGCTCCACTCCCAAGCTCTTGGCAGCAGCCCTGCTCAGGAAATTGTAATGGAGCAGAGACATAACAGAGACACTGCAAGGAGAGCTGTTTACATTCCTGTGAGGAAAAGCTGCAGGGCCACTGGCTGAGTGAGACACCACAAGGCTGAAAATTCCCAACCATTCCCACCCTGTTGTGCTCCTTGGGTGCTCTCAGCTCCAGCATCCCTTCCCACTGACAAAATCTGGATTCCTTCCCGACTTCTGGAATTTTATGGGGCTCAAGTCAGGCTGTGGAGTTTAGATTGGTGTCATCTGGAAGTGGAGCCATCCAAGGCAGAATGAAAATTCCTGTGACAAAATCTAATGGAGGCAGTGTCCCCCTGCCATGGGGTGATTTTACACTCTGCCCTGTTTATACAAAGCAGAGGATCTATGTCATCAGCTGTGTGCATCCAAAAAGTCTGGTGGGGCTGGATCTGAGGAAAGAGTGTGGGTTTTATGTTTGTTATTTCATGTGAGAGATGCTATTTTAGATGGGAGGAGTGCACTCTGCAGAGAACTGGGAGGTATTTGCCATTCCTACCAAATATAACTCGGTGTTCAGTTTCAGGGCCCAGGAATGCTTCAGAATAGTCCACGAAATTCAGTGTTAGGGATTGTTGTGTTTCCAAGAGACAGATTCCTGGGCTGCAAAGTACAGTAGGGAGAGCTTGAAGCACTCTCATCCCCCAAGTGTGGCACTGGCACGTCTCAGGGGCCGGCAGAAGCTCTGGTTGGATGTGTGGATAGGAAAATTTAGGGAGTTCTGTATTCTCAGCATGGCTGAACATCCCTGCTCTCCCTCAGTGTCACAAATCCACTGTAGATCTGAAGGTTTCCCATTGTAGATCTGAAGGTTTCCCATTGTAGAGCTGAAGGTTTCCCGTTGTCTCAAAGACAGGCAGAGGGGTTTCATGCATAAAATCATATTAGAACTTTTTTATTTTGTAACCAAGATCTAACAATTTGTGTGCTCTCCTGAGCAGTCCTTCTGAGAGTTTTACCACAGGCACCCATTGAAAAGGCTCAAAATCAAGCTGTGAAGGCTTGAACCTTAACTTTGTATTAAAATGAATGTAATTTTATATTTTTATTGCAGTATCTGGAATTTCAAACCAAAGAACAATAACTCAGAGGTGTTTCTGTGGATGACAGGTATTGGTCTGTCTTGAGAGGACCAGTCCATCAAGGGCTGCTTCTATGAGTAGCTACAAGATAAAGCATCACTTCTAAGTGCTTTGTAATCTATTTGCACTGTTGGTTCTACCTATTTATCCAGGGTCAAGAGATTCCACTGAACCTGTGAGGAAATTCTGTCCTGCCCATCACAGATAATCAGAGTCAAAATTTTAGAGCACTGAAAATTAGCAGCACATAACTTATAGACTGCACCAAGTGTGTAACCTTGTTGTACTTACATAAAGTAATTCCATTTTGATTGCCTATTGAATAAGTCTGATTATTCTTTAAGAGTCGCTTTGGAATGGAGCCTGAAGGTACAATATAAAATAATTGAATTGAGCGTAAAGTTCCAGCTGGTAACCTTGTCAGTAATTTGAACAAAGATCTTGTCTCTGTAATTTAGAGAGCTGTAGATGTGAGTGTGAAGTGGATTCTACTGATACTTAGAAATTTACCCCCTCCTTTTTCCTCCCACCAGTGTAACTTCTGTTCTCACCAACAAGCTCATTTTAATGGAATTAACGTACCAGTTGATGGCAGCACACTGGAATTACAACTATATGGTTGGCTCAGATTTATTTCATGCTATATCACAGTATGAACTTGAGGAATGATTTCCAGGAGACTAATTATCACATTGCACTGAACTGCACCGAAACTACAATCAGCAGAGTGACAGGATTCTTTTTTATCTCTTCGAAGCTATTTGTTGCAATTTTTGAGCCCCTTGGTGAAATTCTAAAAAAGAGGAATCCTGGAGCTGTAGCCAAATGTTCTTTAAGAAGTGACAAAATATACTGTCACTAATATCCTGGAGTATAAAATCCAGACCCTCAGAACTTCTGAGAGTGGATGTGAGTGTGTCATAATTTGAATTTTGGCAGCTGCTGTCCCTGTGCTGCTCTGTGGTGAAGGTGCAGCCATGAAGGACAGACAGCAGTGGATTGACTGCAAGACAGCTCATTCCTCCTCTAAATTTAACTCAGGGGTTCTTCACCACCAGCCCCTCAGATATCCCTCAGTGTCCACTGTCCCCCAGTGCCTTCTCTCTTTGCAGGTGGTGCATTTAATCTGGACAAACTGCCCCCCAAGGACAGAGGCTGGAGTCCAGGAGCTCTCTATAGATGGGGCAGCCCGTTCATTTCAGAGAGAAGATAAACTTGAAACCACCTGGCTGTGAACTCTTATCCAGTATATTCTCCCAGTTTTACTTTGTGCATAAATGATGGAGAAATTTCCCTTGCAAATCCAGACAGCTCCCTTTTCAAAGCCTAAATTATTAATAACTGCAATAGTTATCTCATGGAGAAAACAAAATACTGAGGAATTGGAAATTAATGCTATTTGGGATGTAGAAATCATGCACAATTTGTTTTGAGCTGCTTAAAGTCTGCATTCAGCTAGAAATAAGTTTATCAACCTTTTTTTTTTTTTTTTCCAAAATTTAGGATGCACTTTTCTTTTATTGCAGAGGCAGCTTCCTTAGTTAGACAAATCCAAACATGGAAATCAACTTTTTGGAAGCATCCAGATAAATGGTATGTTACTATGGCATTTTGGACGCCTTCTCATTTACTCAGCTTTGTGTTGCTAAGAGGCAAGGCTGATGCACAAAGCAATGGGCCATCCTGGTCTCCAGATAGTAAGGTCAAAGTACAAAGCCAGCAGGATGTGATTTTCCACAAATGACATGTGTTCCAATTAGAAGGATTCGATTTTGAAATGCTATTTGAAGTAAATGTTTTCTGATCAAAACAGGAGACTCGTTATTAATAAAACGAATTCACGGTTAATTATTAATAAATGGAATTCACGACTTTGGTTCAATATCTGGTAAATTTGCCAACTTGGGACACTCTCAAAGCCCCCACATGGCTTTGGGGCACCCCTTGGCCCCCTGCCACGAGCCCCTGTGAGTGACACCCCCACCTTGATTCCCCAACCCTGCTCTGTCTCATTCCATGAAAGGCTCCAAAGAGCTGCTGCCAACCATCCCATGATGCCGTTATACCTCCCTCCTCCTCTGATAGCTCCTTCTTATGTCCCAGCTGGTATTCCTTGGAGCTTTGCCTTTGGTAAACTGCCATATATTCTTTGCAAATATGCCACAGCTATTCACTTTTCCTTCTGCAAATGACTCGCATTAGCTGCTATTGTTGTTGCATGTCAGGGAGAATATAGTTCCTTCAGCTCACTAGCTGCTATTATTTTTCTCTAGCTATTTTCCATTAAGATGCATTTCCTCCCAAATGTTATGAAAATATAATTCTTTTTTTTTTTCGTTTACTTAGAATTTGTAAAGCTTTTCCCATGGATAAATATCTCCCACAGGATTGATGTACAGAGTGTGAGAGGTTGTTGTTGTTGTTGTTCTTTTCCATCAGCAATGCATTACCCCCCACTTAAATTTCTGTGTGTGCCTGCCCCCTCTTTATGGATCCATGTGGGAAGGAAGAAAAGGAGGATCTGGTGATAGGTACATATGTGTTTGCAGAGAGAAGGATTAGTTTTGGGAATATCTGTGGAGAAAGGCTTGTCAGTGTCTTGGAGCAATGTGAAGGCAGCATTAATCCCTTCTGCAGGATAAACAGGCACACCAGGAATTTTGGGGTTTGAAGATTTGATTAAGAGTAATCCTGGCAGTTCTGCTGAAGATAAAAACTCCTCCTGAAGAGTTGCAGAGGTGAGTTCCACAGGGTGGAGGACTCCCAGCAGGAAATGACAGTAATTCCACTAAATCTCAGGATTGTTTTCTGCACCATGTGCTGTCCAAGGTGTCCAGAGAGCCCTGATCCTGTGCTGATCACAGGAACACAGAAACCTCACAGCAGAGCATGTTCTGAGGGAGGGAATCAAGTGAGAGCTGGCAGAGACAACCTATGGCAAGAGTACAAACAGAATACACCTATGAACAAGCAAGGGTAGAACACCTGAGTCCTAACTTGGGCACAGGGTGTTGATTAAAAAACCCATGGTTATCACAAGGTTTATTAAAACATTTGCATTTTGTAGGAAAGATAACCTTGTAGAGAGCTTTCCCAGAACCCAGGAAATTTCAATTTCAGTTCTGGCACGTGCTGCTCTACTCCAGGATCAGGCTGAAGAAGCAATGCAGCTTCTCCTTGTATTTCATTCACCAGAGAGGGAAAATGTGATGGAAAGAGAGGAGCAGCTCTTGACAGTGTCCCACACACTGACACAGTAGAAACAGTGTGAAATCAGCCCATTAATGACATTTCTGCCATTCAGAGCACCAAGGTTTTTCACATTCCTTCCCAGCACATCAATGCTGAAAAGGGGGATCAGGGGGTACCTTGTGGCTCTGCACAACTCCTGACAGGAGGGGACAGCCCCAGGTCGGGCTCTGGGAACAGGGAACAGGGATAGGAGGAGAGGGAATGGCCTCAGGTTGGACAGCAGCAGGAATTTCCCCATGGAAAGGGTGCTCAGGGATTGGAATTGCTCAGGGAGGTTTGGATCCCCATCCCTGGAGGTGTCCCAGGAATTCCTGGATGGGGATTGGGCACACATTGGATTCATTGGTCTTGGAGGTCTTTTCCAACCTCAGTGATTCCGTGATGCTGGTTGAACAGTAGCCCTCAGAAAAGGTTTTGTAGCCAAAAGTTGCCTTTATAGCCCAGCCCTGAACAGAGAGCACAGGCAGTGCCTTGGAGGCACCTAAACCCTGCTGCAGTTCTGGGTTTGTGCTGGGAGCACAGAACTTCATCTTGTTGCAGCCATAGGAATATTTTAGGATGGAAAAAAAAAGAGCAAATATTTTATACAAACAGCTTGATTTCAGTTCCTCCCCTGAATATTTGATCACTCCTTTGGCCAGGCAAAGAGCCCTGTCACTGCAGCTGAGCACTGGGCATGGACTGGACCTGCTGGAAACAACAGAAAAGAGACATTCTCTGCTCAGATTGAGCAGCACAAATTGGAAGGGAGGGAGATGGAGCAATTTTTCACATAACCATAATTGTGTGCTAATTATATCATGGAAGGAAAGCAATTGCCCAATTATAAGACAATGTATCACTCTATCAAAGGCAGTGCTTTGAAGGTTTATGTACTTTAAATTACTGTGACATTCCCAGGGCTCCTCTGTTTACACATTTGTCTCAACATCTTCTACCAGCAACAGCACTATGACTAAAGCCATTAATTAACATATTCCCTGTGTCTTTGCAGAATTTATGGGGTCCTGTTCAGACTGAATTTGTGCTGCTTTGTAAAGCACCTTGATTTTCATATTATAGTGCTAATGGCCACTCTGAGAACTGAGGGTAGATGAGGTTGGTTTTCTTCTCCACTCTCCTTGCAAATGTTTTGCTGTCAGTTTACTGTATTGCTCTGTATTACTGAATTTTTGTGCCTCTCTGAACTTTAATGTGATTGTACTCCCCCCTTAATGACAGGAGATTGTCCTATCATGACATTATTACTTCCTGGATTTCCAGAATGAGTGAGAGGAAAATCTTCACCAATAAATCTATCTTCTTATGTTTTATCATCAGTAGAAAAATACTTTGTACAAAGACCAGAATTACCATTTAATTTAATTTTCAGTTAATTATCAATAGGTTTTTGTCATGGCAGGTAAAACTGTTTTATACACAAGTCCAAACAGCAACAATCAAGTTAGAGCAACAACCACAGAAAGCATTCAGTGACAGAGACTTGAGTGTGGTCTGTAAAAACCTGACCAGAACCCCCAGGGTGTTGTCAGATGGTGACTGCACAGAAGCTGAAATGTTTGCATCTTCCCAACTGTTGTTGCTTATCCTTGCAAGATTGAACCTGATGTAAAACTACCTGAAAAACCCAGCAGGAGACGAGCTGTAATTTGCCATTATTTGTTTTTTTAAATAGATAATGAAATCCCAGAGCACTGGGATTTAGATTCCTTTTATCTAAAGACATCATCCTTGTCCACCTTTTGAAATAAATCCCACTGGGGAAGTCGTGTTGTATCTGCTAATAAACCTTCCCTGTGCATCCACCTCTGAGCCCCAAAGCACAGAAATTACTGAGGGCACTGCTGCTTCCTCTGCTGCACCTCCTGATGGGTTAAACCTTGGCCAGCTATTGCAGAATGGATCATGAAATGCCTGTTCCTGGAGCTTGGGACAGGATGGATCCTCCCAGGCAGTGACACCCCCATAGGATTTCTCCAGGAAAAGGGTGGGAGGATTTTCTGCATGCTCTTGGTCAACACCAAATAGTGAGACCCCAGGTCTCAGCATGGATCCTGGAGTGCTGGGAATCCATTCCTACCCAGGTAACCCCGGGGAAATTTGGGGTGCAGCCCCCAGCACAGCACACTGCAATATGCCTCCCTGTCAAAGGCAAAACCAGGGAGTGCTGACTTATTCAGCAGTTTCACACAAGGACAGGCTTGACAGGTGGCAGCAGAATGTGAGGTCTGTTTCAGATTCTTTCATTAATCTTTTGCAAACTTTAGTGGATTTTGAAAGGAACCATATTGACAGCTCTAGAGGCTGCACTGTTGCATTTGTCTGTAAAATTTCCATGGGAAGGAGCAACACTTACCTGCCTGCTAATTGTCCTGACTGAAAAGCATTCTCTTCTCCAGGATGTTTTGAGGGAGTGAGAATGAAGTTGTCTCTTCAAATTATTTTTTCTGATTAGAGGTTCATTAGGGGTTTCTGAACTGTTTCCTCTTATTAAAAGGAGACTCATATGATCTTCATTGGAACTGCTTGTCAGCTATATGGCACCAATTCATTCCACTTTTTTTTTTCTTGATTTATTTTTGATGCCTTTGGCTGGGTTTGTAGCTATTTATTTTGGATGTTTATCAAAACCTGTTGGTATCTTGCCTTTTTTACCATTCTTTGAGTTTTATGATCTTGGTACAGTATTAAATTAATGGCTGGCTCACAAAAGGCACTACTCAAAGTGCTGGTAGTTGGCACCTCAACAAATATTCCCAGCAGAGGCCAAGGACCAGATAGTTTCAGAGATGGGATGACCATCTGCCTCTTCTTGGTGGTTCCTCATGGCTGACTGAGCAATATCAGCAAAGCTTGTCTGCTTTACCTTTCTTGGGGACAAGTCAAGGATTTCTCTACTACCCATCTGGCACCTGATCCTGACATTATAATCTTCATTATTTTTAAGATGGTTTGCCTTCCTCCTCCACAACAAAACATTGCAACCCCTGCCATTGATTTTTGTTTAAGTGGCACTGAGAGGAGCCAAACCCCAGAGTTGCTGTCCCCTGGGCTTTGCTCCCACAGGTGGTCCCATGCCAGCCCCGTGCCCGGATCCAGCCCAGCCGAGGTGTTTGCCACCTCCAGGTCCCCAAGAGCTCGCTCCCTTCCTTCCCTGCTCTGCTCTGATATTAATGCCTTGGCACATAAAAAATGCCAACAGATGCCATCAAGTGTAAAGAGACAGGTGGTGTCAGTGCGTCAGAGGAGGGACTTCCTCCAGAAAGATGGCACTTGCTGAGTTCTGTGGGCTGCCCATGCAAATCCTTGCCCGTGTGCCACCTCTCTCCTTGTGAGACAGCCCTGATGTCCCTGCGAGCCGGCACGGAGCCACTCGCAGCCGGGGCTGCACACAAACCTCGTTTGGGAAGATGTTTCCTGCTGCAGCCCTGTGTCCCTCACTGGGACACGGTGGGATGGGTCAGGGGGTCACTGCTCTGTGTGCTGGGGCTGCACCCTCAGGTGACAGTAAAAGGTGGCGTGGCCAGAGATCCTAAATCCTTTGGGTTGGTACCCTGCAGCTGCAGGGGCTCTGTTGGGTCAGAGAGGCAATGAGAACATTAAACACCAAATCCAAGTTCACTTTTGCCTTCAGGCCAGAGGTTTTCTGCATTACCTCCTACCTCGTCCTTATTTGCTTCATATTCCCAGTCATAAAAAGATTAGATGAGCTGTAAGCCCAGACCTCTTTTTCTTTGGCATCAAAATCCTTCAACAGATAATAGGCTTAATTCTCTAATATGGGCAGACAGCTTAATGAAACAGCTAATCCCCAGACAATGAAAAAGAAGATTTTTTTTGTCTGTTTTTTTGTTATATGTCACTACTGACCTTTTATATAACTCACCATTATATTATCACTTCTGTGTGTTAGTTAGGATCCAATGTGGAAGATGTAGTTCTCTGACTTTTGTCTCCCTTATGGGTCAAGTGGCCCAGATCTCATCCTTTTAACAAATCAGTGCCAATGTAGGTGACCCTAGTTTCCTCCTGTACCTGTAAATTATTGCTACAAGGCTGTATTATGTCATCCAGAGACCTTTTCCAGGATCAGGACTGGGTTAATGCAAACACAGGAACATCCCCCTCAGCTCCCATTGCAAAATGTGTGACCTACTGAAATTGATTGGGAGAAGGCTAAAATCAAACAGCTCTGCTCTTACACAAACATCTGCCTTTCTAAAAATACTTTCAGATGGCACTAAGATGACTGGTCTGTCAAGATGTGATTAATTTTCTGACAGGCTATATCAGGGGTGAGCCTCATGTCAGATATCCCCTGGCAGATCAGCCCTTGCACATCCCATTATGTTCAATAACTTCTGCCTGATGCTTTTCAGAATCATTTTGTAGGCTAGAGGATTCCTGACTTTGATATATTTTGATATTCCAGATATAAGAGCTGCTGGTAGTCTGACAGGGCTGTGGGCTGTGCTGTACTTGCCTTTTGTACGTCCCTAGGAGAGCTGTCCTGCCAGACATGGAGCTACCAGGGGGCTGGGATCTAAGCAGAATGAATTATTTACACCAGCCGTGACTGAGTGCTCAAATATGTGTCTGCATGTTCTCTTGGAGCCTGTCTGCTCACAAGCTTTCACCAGCCCTACTTTGGCTTTTCTGAGTGCGAGGAGCAAACTCTGCTCAGTTTTTAGGTTCTTTCTTAACAACAACTGACTGCTTAAAGCTGAGGAGGGGCTCACTAGAAATATCATTAAAGGCAGAACCTGCCTGTGGTAGCTTTTCAGGGAGGTAAAGGGCACTTCTGCTCTCCAGAAGGTCCCTGTTCCTTCCCAGGGATGCTGTAATCTGTTGCTAAGGCAGTGGCTGTGCTGTAACACAGTGTTCTCTCTCTCTCATTGTGTTTATGAGCAGGTGGAGCAGAAATTGCTTGGTTTCTACACAAATAGCTACAGAACAAATGTACCAAAGGAAATGGGAGGTGGGCGGAGAAGATCCACAACATGATTAACATGAAAATAAAAAAGATGTGAGAACATGGCATGTTTGAATAGTAAATATATAAATAAAGTTAATCGTTGAGCACCTTCTCAGCGTGAGCAGTCCCATTCACAGAGGATCAGACTAAACATCAGGAAATCATAATTTTATTCTTAGCTCTTCCAGCAGCCTGCTGAGTGCTTTCAGCCAAGGTACTTTCTGATTCTGTGCTTCAGTGTTTCCATCCTTACAGAGTGCCACTGATTCTTTGTAAAGACTGAGAGCTGGTGTAGAAAAACACTGGGTGACATCTGGATTTCACTGTCACAAGAAGGAGGTGAAGCATTGGGAAGGGGTTTCTGCTAAAGATGAGCTCAGGAGCACACTAGTGAAAGAAACAGAAAAGAAAAATGATTCAGTGGGGAGAGAGTGCTTGTATTTCTCTTCTGTGTAATTTTACAAGGCCAGAGGAGGGGAACCCAAAGCCTCTGCAGCCCATTTGCACGGCAGGGCTGTGTCTGCCGTCGTTACCTTGACATTGGTGGAGCCGCTGGCAGCGCTGGCGTGAGCACAGCACATTTTGCCATGTACCAGACACATTCACTGCAGAGCAAAACAAAGGCAGATGAAGTGAGAAGTGGGAGTCATGAATCATTTAAAAAGAAACAGCACACACAGAGCCCACTGTGCGAGGGATGGGAGTGTCTTTGGGAGGGCTGCCAGAGGGTGAGGGGACAGTGCCACGGCCCAGGGCAGGGACACAGCGGTGGCACCTGTGTTTGGGAGCTGAGACAGGCACCTTCTCTCAAAAACCATCCTCCTAACTTGGGGTTAGGGCTTCCATGACAGATGCAATTACAGTAATTTCACAATTATAAGCCCCATGTTACAATACAGAGTGTGATCAAAGATGTCTCACCATCTGTTGAGGGTGGGGCAGTGATCCTGATCTCTGTGGGAGATATTCTGCTAATGGGCATCCATTGAAACCAGGCAGGGCATTGTTCTTTATCTTTTCACACCCCATCCTTCCTCCAGCCAGTCATTTTCTGCTCATGGCCATTGAGTCCCACTGTGGCACTGATAAAATTACTGCATCCCATTGGGAGTTGCTCCAGCCAGGGGGAAGAGCCCAACATTTCTTACCAAGATAAAAACAGAGGTTTTGGGACACTAAGGGAGCCCCTTTCTCCACTGGACTCCAGAGGGAAACGGGATTGCTCCACATCCCCACTGGAGCTCCGGAGGGAAACTGCACCTTGTACAGGAGCACTGCTCCAACTGAGCCACATCTGTCACTGCAGGAGGATGCAGCCACCATGGAATGGGACTGCTGCCAACACCCTGCCTGACTGACGGGTGTCAGGTTGTACTCTGACTGTGTCAGGGTTTGGGGTTTGTTCTTTGTAGTGCTGTATTTCTATTTTAATTTCCCTAGAAAAGAACTGTTATTTCTAATTCCCAGATCTTTGCCTGAGAGCCCCTTGATTTCAAAATTATAATAATTTGGAGGGAGGGGGTTTACATTCTCCATTTCAAAGAGAAGCTCCTGCCTTTCTCAGCAGACACCTGTCCTCCAAACTAAAACAGCAACTTTTCCTTCTTTGTCCATATATAAAACGCACCTCATTATAAGCCGCACTTCGGGTTCGGACCAAAATTTTAGTCAAAATGGTGCAGCTTATAATCGTGAAATAACTGTAATTTCTCGACTGCCCTCACAGATGTGGGATTTGGACAGGTACAACTCAGACACAGAATTTCACTGCTCTGCTGCCACGGGCCTGTACCAGAGCCACCCACACCCTGCTCCTGGCAGGTGGGAGAACCCTCTTTTGGCAAGGTTTTGTCTCTCCTTTGCATTTTCTCTCAGGTCAGATTCTTCTTTCACTCTCATGAGATATACACTGGTGTGGCTTCAGTGATTTGCACTGGAAATCAGGGATCTATCACTCCTTGCATTCATATTTGCTGGTAATCATTCCAGAGGTGTTGGCACGACACTCTCAGGCACACGCTGGGATTCTGTCCTGTGCAGGAGCTGGATGATCCCAGTGGGTCCCTTCCAACTCAGGATATTTTGTGATCCTATGACCATGCAGGACCAGCAGTTTTCTCTTTCCCTTCTCTCCTCTGCTTGCTCTCAGAGGAGCTGCTGTTGTCCCATATTGCCCTGGGTTTGAAGCAGTGAGTTTTTCTCTTGGTGCTTTTAGATGATTGTGGGCTGGATGAAACAGTGAGTCCTGATAAAAATGGGTCACTGAAATCAGTGCTTCTGTCATGCTCTTTTTTTGAGACCTTAGGATATTAAAAGGTAATTCTTTCATCTATCCTTAAGGAAAGAATTCAAAGTTCTTGAAAGTCTGGGATTCTGTATTTTGTTTTTTATCCTGAAGGACGTCCTGGAGTTCCTGTTCCCAGGATGGCAGCCTGGGCAGGCATCCTTTGGCTTTCTTCCCACATCAATGCCTTCTCCTGGATGCTGAATTATTCAGACTGCAGAATATTGGAAAGCACTTTCCCTCTTTATTAGCAGGGGGTTAATTCCAATTACTAATTTTGAATTTCTGTTATAGCTTATCTGATATTTTCTTGGGCACTGGGCAAATTTTGAATTTCATGAAATTCACACCACGTTAAACTCTGTAGAAAAACTCGTTGTCCCCATGGGGCTCTTCCACCAGAAGTGATGAATGTGTCATCAAAATTATGAATCATAGTCAGGAACAGTCTGGGCCATCAGAGACTGCCAGGTCAGTGGTTTTAGAGGGTTTAGATCACAAGCACAGTGTGAGTATTTTTGCATCATAAATAGATTGTAAAGCTTTAGTCATTTAGTTATTGCAATGGGTGAAAATGAAAACTGGTAAAAGAACATTTTAAAAGAATCCAACTTGAGTCATCACAGAGGACCTTTGTCCCACAAATTAAAGTCTAGGGGAAGTCTTAGCCTCAAATCTTTCATTCTTAGAAAATATAATGGTCTGTCTTACTTTTGGTTTTAATCCCACTTTAAAACAATTTACTGTATTTTGCCATCTATAAGTCCACGCAAAAAAACCATGCTGAGTTTTGCAGAGTTTACCTAGTTAAAATAAAATTACTCTCTGAATTCATAGGTTTAAGTGTTGAGTTTTATTTGAAGTGAAAGAAAGAAAGCAGGCTACCAAAATGATCCAATTTCCCTGACATACTGTAGAAGCAAATAGGGAAAAAAAAATCAAGTCACTTAATGCAAAGGAAAAAAAAATCCAAAAAAACTTAAAAAAAACCCCAACTGCCAAGACAACATTTTTAACACTTACACCAGACAAACTGTTGGATTTCAAATTGGCAAACAGTCTGTTATGACAGTCCTGTGATGGAGCAATTCATAGAAAGAAAACTATCAGGAAAACTCCACTCTAAGCAAGTGGGGCTTCTAATCAAGAGATGGTGCCACTCAAATCTAGATCAGAAAGGAGTCACAGAAATAAAAGATCTGTTCCACAGTGAAATTTGTGTGGGTAGGACCAGTGCCAGGGTGGAATCCCAAAGGCAGGGAGGTGATTTAAACCAGAACTGAGCCGTGCTGCCAGTGCCAGCCCTTGCACAGGTTTATGTGCTCCTCCTGGCTGCTGTGGTTTAGCACTTTGCAACCTCCAGTGCTCTTGAAAAACGGAGGGAATTCAGTCATTTCAATCTATATTCTGATCCATCCTGCATTCTACAACCCAGAGAAGCTCTTTGGGTAGCCTTGAATAGTTGTTTAATTTCAACATCCCCTCACTTGAGAGCCTGTGGCTGCATTCCTGAATCTGTGAGCGATGGACTCTGCACTGCAAGAATCCTGACACCCATTTCTTTCAAGCTTTCCCTTTGCTCAGAATACCTCCAGGTATTTCAGGATTTGGGCTTTTTTAAGTTCAGTATTGCCAATCTTATACTAATAAAGGCATAAGCCTGTACTTCAGAATCCTGAGTGGCATAATTATGGCTGTAAAAATAGAACACTTTTTCATAAAGGCTGAGGTATTCAGATGACATTCAAGCAGCTGCATCTTCAAGAGAAATAGCACATATTAGGGTATTGCTAATAAAATTGTAAGCACTGGCAACACAGTACTTCATGTAATCACAGTCCTCGGGGTTTGTATTCCCTGGAGGAATTCCTTTGAACTGACACATCCCACTGCATCCAGTACATCCAAACCAGGCCACTTTGGGATGGTGACACTCAGTGATGGTGACACCAGGCTCCAGTTTGGATCTGGCTGTTCCTTTTGGTGCTGCCTTGAGGAAAAACAACATTTAACCTCCACTGCAGAGCTCTGGGAGGAACATGCAGGTTCTGGGTCAGGGTTATGGACACACTGGGCTCTATTTCCCACTTTACCAAATCCCCCAGAATTAAACAGATTCAGGAAATGTTCTTCACAGCCCCAGCTTTAAAACAAGAGAGAAAGCATTGCCTTGTATCACAGAAATGTTCAGAAAATTAAAGACTTTGAAGCAGTTTGAGATCTAATCAGAAGTGCTACAAAGTGTTGTTAATTATGGTTAATTTGTTCTCTGGCTGCACGCAATTTTTAGCATGAGGTTCTCTGATACAATGATAATGAGGACTAAACAGGGATCTTAATGTGATTTCTGTGATTGTCGGTATGAACTTCACTTGCCATCTATTTCCAGCAAAGTGTGCATAAAATTAACCATCACAGCAGAGAATATTCAACGAGACATATTGGAACAAAAGCTTTAACTGATGCTTATAATTGTGGTATTTTCTTAATGAGTGACAGGTGCTCTGGTTGATGTGACGTTCTCACAAATCTCTTTTCCATTCAATAGGTTGATTCACAAAACCGTGCCCTGTTTGTGGAACCAAACAAGCGGGTTAAGGAAAAAGAACCTGGGCTCTACTTTTCTCTTTAAATTTTTTTTTCCCTGTTGTTGCTGAACAGCAGCAAGACTGCTTGAACTTTAAATCACTTAAATGGCTGTGTTACACCTACAGCTGAATGAATAATTCAGCTCCCAGTCACTGTCTGAATTTGATAGGAAGGAAAGGGGAGGGTCCCCACGGGGCTGGATGTGTGAGCAAGGGGGAAGGGGAAAGCTAATTAATTACACATTTGCAGTGGGGAATACTTTAAAAGAATCCACTTAAGTACTGTTTTTTTGTTACATATTGCTGATCACAGCTGAGAGCATAATACCAAGGCAACCATATTCCTGAAAACTTAACTCTTTGGGGGCTGTCCACAACCAAAACGAGGGGGGAAAGAGCCCAATCCCAACGCCAGCCTTGTGCTTCATTAGATAAATGCTTCAACTAAGGAATGATTCACCACCTGCTGATGTCACATTCAGCTCTGGTGTAATTGCAATGTGAATTTCTTTTCTTCTCCATGTTATTTTCAGAGATTTTTTTCCCTGTGAAAGCGGTGCTGAGCTGGCTGCCTCTCCCGGGGCGTTGAGGCAACGTGGTAGTATTACCATTGACACCAAGGATGCAAATTATTTTTCTCTTGGCACGAGGAAGATTTTTGCTGCCAAGAGAACGATCTCTAGATTAAGCTTTTTTTAAATACTGTAAACTATTTTGGTAGTAGCAAATTACTGTGACTTGGTGTACGTGATCTCTGACTATTTTTAAGGCCTGTGTGGCAGAGCTGCAGAGCCTTCCCCTGGACTTGTACGGTCATTTTGGGAAGGAACCCAGGCCCCTTTTATAGCCAGACCATTCCCATTCTCTGCACAACAAACACCAACTGCAGTTGGAATTGATTTATTTCAAATAGCTCTGGAATTATCTCTCTCTAACAAAAAACTGCCAATTCAGAGGCGATGTTTAATGACTGCTTTTGTTTCATATTCCCACATGGGGTTTTATTCTTCGTTGTTTTCTTCTCCAAAAAGCGAGCAGACTTTGATCCTCCATTGCTCTGCATCGTTAGTGAAGAACCAGCTTCCTAAAAACCTGCTTTATTTCATTGCAAAGTTGGCCATGGTGTTGGATGTTTGGGAAGATGGTGATTATTGAATCCTGGTGCATCCAATATCCAGCTGGGAAGAACAGTTGGAAATTTACTGCCACAGGTCTGCTCCCTGCTGTATCTCCATGCAGTGCAGCCACCTCACAAGGGTGCAGGCTGCTATCCCTGAACCATGTTAGTTCATTGAGGAATCATTCCCTAAGTTTTGAAATACCAGAATTTAATACAACTGTCTGTTACCTACACCTATGGAGATGTGGCAGCTCCCAAATCATTTCCCCTTCTGTCTCCCAGGGTGGGCTCAGCAATTTGTAAAATGTTTCAGAGACCTTTGAGTGAAAAGTTTAAATGTTTTGGTTTAGATCCTCCAATTCATGTATAATATTTATTGCAGACATCAGGGAGAAGGAGAAGTGTGGGCCTGGTAGTGTCAACAGAGGCTTTAGGAGATGCTGTAACATAAAAGTTTATAAGAATGCTCAGAGTAATTTAGTTCTGGATTAAAATATAGCTGGCAGGAGAGATGGGCAATTACCTACTCTTTAATACAGACAGGGAATGCATTCTCCCTCCCAGCTATTATTGTCCACACCTATTATTTCAGAACCACTGGACACGGACGTGCCTCGCTGAGGCACAGCTTCCACAATGAGGTCACCTGCAGCTTGGAAGTACAGCTGTTCCCCTTGCCTTCATTTTTAATTCATGGGCTTGTTGTGGGTGTTAGTTTTTTTTATCTGCTGTTTATTCTGCAAGCCCCTTTTGGGCACATTGATGCCTCCAGCAAGCTTTGTGTGCCAGGGAATTATGGGTCCAGAGATTCTGCAAATCTGCATCCCAGCCAAAGCTTTTGAAAGCTGCTTCTTTTGAATGCCATGCATTCGGCTCACATTCCTTCTCTCCTTTCTGTCTGCCTCTCTCTCTCTTTTCCTCTTTTTCCCCTCTCTTCCCTCCCTTTCCCATCTCTTTCTCTCCCTCTCTCACTCTTCATTTTCCCCCTTCTCCCTTCCCTGCCTCCTTCCTGCTTTTTCCTCCTCTCCCCCTCTCTTTTCCTCCTGTTTCCTCTCCCTTTCCTTTTCTTTTTCCTCTTTCTCACCCAGTGATCCCCCCAGCAATGATGAGGAAACTGCACTGCACAGTTAACTTCACTGGGAGGAGGAAGAGGGAGCTTTTCACTCCCTAAAAGATGAGCTACAAACCTCTCCACAGGGTGGTCAAGACTGTCTGTGGACTGATGTCCAGGATTCAGGGGCTCTAAATGCCCACTGGAGAAGGTGCTGTGCCATCCAGCTCCTCCATCCCAGCCCTGTCATGCCTGGCTCATCGCTCCATCCTTCCCTTCTAGTCCTTTTTTTTCCCCTCACTCCCTATTTTATTTTTAAATATTAAAGCTCTCTGGGTTTCCCCAGTAAATCAGTGTGTGTGTGAAGTGCTGGTTACTTGTAGCTGGAGGCTGTTTTCCCCCCTCTGATGGACTGTGAGCATTTTGTCTAAAACCGTCTCTTCTCTCTATCCCTCCTCCCGTCCCTCCTCCCCCGCCAGCCTCAGCGAGCTCAGCTGCACATAATGACATCCAATCTGTTCAGGAAAAGAAAAAAAAACAGGAGGGGGAGAATATTTCCCTTTGATTTATACAGAAGCTGAGTTGGCAGAGAGCTCAGCTCAGGGGTGGGTGGAAGGGGAACCAAAAAGCAAATTTGTGATGCATGGGCACACTCTCCCCTGGGGTGGTGCCAGCCAGCACAGCAGCCAAAGCCGCCAGAGAAGCTTTGCAGGTTCCGTGTGTGCGCCCAAGGCATCCTCCTTCCCAGCGTATCACCCTCGCCATGCAAACACACCCCCACAGTCTGGGGTTAATTTAATTTTAAAATGACATTAGAGATAACACAGGCCGGCTCATTAGCACCAGACAAAACACACAGATCCCTGCGCAAAGCCAGGCTCGGGCTCAGGGAGAGGTCAGCAGCGCAGGGCTTGGCTCATTCCAGAGCTCAGCCCTGGAGCTGGGGTCAGGTCTAAAGTGAGAAGGACAGGGCTGGGTTCAGGGGGGAAGGGATCATGGAAAAAAAGGGAAGAGAATCTTGTGCTGCAGTTCAGGGGCTGGAGTGGTGAAAAACCTAATACAGGTCAAGGAAATCATATGGATTTTTATCAATCACAGAGGATCTTCCCAAGCACTTCATACATCTTTCATTCACTTAAGACAACGCATGAAAAGGAATCCAGAGAGGCCCTGGTGCTGTCTGAATGCTCTGTGAGTGATATGAGTGGAAGGGACAGCACAAGGTTGATGCAGGAGGTGTGGGCTGGTTCCATCAAGTCCTGAGCAAGCACAAGAATCTCCTGTGTCCATAATCTGATGTTTGTGCACCCCTTCATTACAATTCTGGGTGTGTCTCATGGACAAAACTGAGAAAAAAAAAAACGAATGCAGCACTAATTTGCCATGGATAACTCTGTGGTTAAGTTGTGCCACAAGGCAGGGAAGAGAGGGTGCTGCAGACCCCAGCTGTGGATGAGAATGACTGAGAATGGGGGAGGGTGTTTTACACTGAACACATCCCAGCTAAAATGGGATTTCAGCCTAGTTCAAGGCCATGGGGAGAGATCAGCACTGGCAAGTGAGCTGGATGTGAACAGCAGGATCCAGATTGCCATAGATATTAACAGTGTCTGCTGTTATTAGAGATTGAAGCAGATGACCTGACAATAATTAATGGACAGCTCAGTGGAGGAGGGTCTGTCTCCCTTTGGAGAACCAGCTCTCCTCCCTGAGCCTGCACCCTCCATCCTCTGACAGGAGACAACCTTGCAATCCCCAGACATTTCATCCCCAGACTGATGTGGAGAGATGTGACCACGCCAGGGTCAGGAGGGACAGAGCAGGGACTCGTGTTCCAGCAGACAGCGTGCACTGCAAGGTCACTTGTGACACAGAGGGGCAGTGCCAGCACGGGGACATTGGCTGGGATTTCCCTTGGCTCAGCCCCACCTGTGCACACCAAGCCAAGCAGAGCCAGGGCTCCCAGCCTGCAGCACATCCAGCTCTCACAGGCACTGCTGAGCTCCCAGGTTAAAAGGCTTTGTGCACTGGCACAGGAACACACTTCCTCTTGGATTTGTGATCCTGCTGTTCCTGTTCTCAGTGTCTCTGCTCCAAAGGACTCAGCAGATCCCACTGCATTTCAATATTTAATTCGTACTCTCCACAAGGGTAGGTGAGCATTCTCATTCTCTAGGTAGGTCACCAGGGCATCCAGAGGTGACACAGTTTATCTAAGAGATGAAGTATGGAATAGAAGCCTGATTTTGTGTCTCCTGGTGATGCTCAGAAATACCTATTAAATAAATTATGGTTTGAGTGGCATCTGTAAGGCTCTGGGTCAGGCCCCAAGAACTTGGCCACTCTGCAGGTAAACACAGCCAAGCAGATGTTGTGAATTTAGTTCTGGACAGTTCTGGGCATGAAAGTCACCGGGGCAGGGGATCACACATGACAGACATGAATGCACAGACTGATGGAAGAGAATAATTGAGTCAATTCCATTCCATAGATTTCACTTTGTTGTTAGCAATATTGGAACATAAACTAAGGATTCAAAAAAATTCAAGACTGCTGTGCTGCTAGAAGCTAAAACACCCAGATTTGCAGCTGAAATAAATGTACAGGATGAGACAGAGGGTAGGGAAGACACAGATATTCTGAGCTCTGCCCCCAGGGAGATGGAACCAGGCTTCCCTGGGTGTCCAGCCAGGACCACACAGCTTCCATCTCAAATCCTCCTTTTTGTTTGTCTCTTTTCTCTGGTGCATTGTGGCTCAGGGTGGTTGGGGGCTGGAGGTGGCTCTAAGCCTGGCTTTGGGGAGCAGAGCAGCCTTGAGCTCAGCACTTACAGTCACTCCCCAATGCCTCAGCTCCCATTTCTGCTGGCACCTGTCCTGGGGACACTCTGTCATCCACAATGTCCTGGGGGACCCAAGCCAGTCCCTGCCAGATGGCCAGTGGCCAGAACTGCTGGAAAACTCAACCACTGAGGCAAAGCCCTTCTATTTTACCCCTCACCACAGGTATCCAATCTCAGCACCCATTTGGATGCTAATTAAAACCCTGCTCCTAAACTCTCCCCTCTACTTTTCTCCAGTTCTTCCCCTGCACAAATTTTTCAGCTGAAGACTGAATTGCAGGGTGAGGAATTAGTTTTTACATAGGTCTGTGTGTGTGTGTGTGCATCTATAAATAAACAAACCAATATTCTGGTAACTGAATTGTACCCTCCCCTTCCCTGCCTCAGGAGCATCTTGTTCCCATCTCTCTCCAGCAGAACAGCGAGCCAGAATGAAATGCCTGATTCCTAGTAAGTACTGTCAGCACAGCAGCTGGGGAGAAGAATATCTGAGGGAAATGCACGAGTGCACTGGCATTTATTTATTTCCTGGGGATATTTATATAGCACAGACCTCAGAGCACAAGTGCACTTGATGTTTCTGTCAGTGAAGGAGGGGAAACGGGATTGGAACACTGGCTGCACCGTGCATTTTTTTGCTCCCAGAACTGCCAGGAAAGGCCCCCAAGGCTCTGAAGGTTACTGGGATTGAATCCTCATGTCCAACTCTGTGAGTGGGAGGCACAGAGCCACCAAGGCTGGCACTAGAACGAGATTAACTGCAAGCCTCGATTTGATTATTGTGCTATTTTTTCTCCTCTAGGAAAAGTCCCTGCAAAAGGGTAGTGTCACCATTTGTCAAAAGTACAGTTTTTACTTCTTACCTGAGGAAGAATTGCCCTGGCTTTCCTGGGATATTTGCCTGAACAAACAGTGAGGGAAGCCTAAATCGGGTTTTAATTGTCCATGACTTGCAGTTTCTGGACTTTCCCAGCTCATTCCTCCCTAATCACTAAACATCCCCATGCTCCCATTTCCTGTAAACTTTTCAGAGTGTCTCTTTCCACTTCAACTTTCCATGTCCTAAAGAGTCAAGGCCCAGCATCCAGAGCTGGGTACGTGACAGCAGCACAGATCCCAGTGCCAAAATGCAACTGCTCTTCCTGAGCAGGGAAGAAAGCCGAGGGAAAGTGCTGCCCCAGAGCTGAGAGCAGGAAAGCAGCACCTGGGGCTGTCACCTCAGCTCCTTCTCATGGCACACCAGGGCCAAGGCTGCTCCCAGAGCCTGCAGGAATATCCTGTGTGTGCCTGGGGGGAAGAGGGAGAGGGAGGAAGAGGAAGGGCTGGGTTAGTGGTCATGCAAGAGGCTTCCCAACGTGCTGCCTTCATCAGAGGGACATGCTGAGTAATTAACAGCCAACAACGCCAGACAGGGGAGATCTTTGTTCCTGTTTGGAGGGCGAGGGCTACGGGAGAAATTAGGAAGCACTGAGATGGGAGCAATTTGGCATGGTTCCACCAGTGCACACTGCTTTATTAATAGGAGCTGCACATGTTCCTGAGCCGTGGAGCCAGGCAGACACGGCAGGGGCTGGCTCCTGGCTGCTGGCACGCTGTGATTTACCACGGGCCACTCGCTGCCCTGCCATCAGGATGTGATGGAAGCGAACAAGGAGCAACTGTCACAAAGTTGTTCCAAGCAGGAATTTATTTGCTAAGAGCTGGTCTTTTAACATAGCTTTTTCCTAAAGCTGTTTGGACTTAGATTTGTCTGCAGGGGCAGCCCAGTGTTATTAAAATTCTCAGTATTCCTTCTTCTGTTGAGGAGCTCCATTGTGGAAAGAGCACTTCATATCCTACTTGTCTTTTCTTCACAGCTGATGTGCACCCAATTGTTTCTGTAATTGAGATAATCTGTATTCTATTCTGGTTAGATTATTCCCACCCACAAATATTCTTCATATGTCTTCAACCATGAAATGACCTGCTATAACACCAGCTGTCCCAGTGAGCCCACTGGAACTGGTGCTTGCATGAGTAAGGCTTAGAGCACTTGATCCCAAGCTATTTAGACTTTAGTCACTCAGTTGCTGTCTGGTCCTACAGGGAGGAGGGATGACTGTGTACAGCACAGCAAGCCAGGAACATTTGATTCACCATCACAGATTCTTTTGCCCATGTCTGCCTATTTGATTTAAAAATATATACATGCCAAGGGGCTTGATATGTCTCTTGTGCCCCATTTAGCATCTGCTGAGCGTCCCAGAGCAGCCTGCAGTGTAACACAAGTCACTGGAGGATAGATTTGATAGAGGCAAAAAACAAAGCAATTGATACCCTCAGGCTCCAGAAATCCTCAAACTGATTCTTGCTGACTACAGGCAACAAAGCAATTCACGGCAACGTGGTTGAAAGTTCCTTTTATTTCAAAGCTGCTAAAACCTCCCTGGCACTTAAAGTCACTTTTCATAAGGCAAACCCAGTGAGCTTGCTGGGTTCCCAAGATCCCAGCCCCAGGAAGCCTTTAAGAGGAGTCAAAAGAGACATTAAACACTGGGGAGGAATCAGGGAGACATAAAACAGAAATTAGGGTTTAGCATGGGGCCGTGGGGAGCTCAGTAAAGAAAAGGCAATTTTTTTCCTGTGTTATTTCCCTTCTGTGCATATCCCTTTTGGTCAGACCTTCAGCAGAGCTTTTTCTGTGGAAGTGGCCCACTTTGCCCAATGAATGAAGTGCACTCTGCAGATGGGAGCTGGGGTGTTTGGAAGCGGGTGTTTGGAAAGTGGTAGCCAGATTATTTTATTTTAAGGCTCTATTGCAGCAAAAGGCAGGAAAACAGACAGGGGGAGAGTAGTGAGTGGTTCACTGGCACCGATTGTCTACCACAGCAGGTTCAGCACTTCGATTTGAGTGACTTCTCTCTCCAGATGGTTGGTGGGAGCTGACTACCCAGATCTTTGCATAGCATGCTCCATAATGAAAACGTATGGCATCACTTGCTATCTTTTAAGAGCTTTTTTCCTCAGCCCAAGTATAGCTCAGTGTGTTATGGATCCCTTCTCTGCCTGATGCAGAGAAATCGGGTCCCTGTCACCCACCCAACCAGGGACTGGGAGCTGGGAGTTCCTGTGTTCAAGGCAGACTCACTCATGCTTTTACAACTGTATAATCCCACGAGAATGAGAAGCAGTCTTCCTGCCATGGGGAAATTGGTAGAATGGCCCCAGTTTTCCAGATCATGTTGCTACTTTGCATGCTTTTGTCTGACCTAAATATTCAGTATAACCAGTGGTTCATACCACCACACTGAGAAATTCTAGTAATCCAAAGAAAGTATCTCTCTGTCCTCTCACAAGGCACTAGGGATGTGATAAATGGGCATCTTCAGAAATGCTGGATTGACATTTCCAGCTATTCCAGGGTGGAAACCACTGTCTGGCTTTTCCAGCAGTGCAGGATAGTGTTTGTTGCCCAACAAGTGATTGAATTTGTTTGAATAAGGACCCTTCTGATTTTGTTTGAATAAGGATCAGAACTATCTTCTTCTGAGTTCTGGTGCCCAGAACAAACTACTTCCCTCAATATTGTAAAACAGAGAAAAAAGTCAAATAGGTCTTGCTCCAATATAAAATACAAGTTGTAATTCACTGTAACTCAGGGTCAGATAAAATTATCCTGTAGACATCTTTCATGTATGAGTTCCCAGGGACATTTTGACTGATATCTTGACCAAAGCACCCAGCTCACTACGCCCTGTCCATGTTCAACACAGAACTATTTCCATAACTTCTATTTCCATAAGTTCCATAACTTCATTTTCTGGATATGAAAACCCACAAATCCGCCCTCTTTAATGTGTCCCCAGAGTCTTTGAAGTTGTTTAGTGACCTTGTTTGTTTGCTGTTTGATTTTTTTTTCTCAATGGCATCAGGATTTTGTATCTAACTCACAAGGCAAACCTGGGTTTGATCAGATTCTGCTGACTTCTTCCCAGGCAATACCAAGTCCAAGCTCTTCAGCAGCCATTCTCATGCTCTGGTAAAGCTCTGCTTGTCACACATGATATGTGTGACACACTGGATTCCCTTTGTTTCCCCCAACTTTTGATTTTCCATCTGAGATGTGAACTGGGAAACACAATCAGTGGGAAGAATATACAGGAAATAAAAGCCATAAACAAAACTGACTGGTTGAGTCTCCCTGAGGTCTGGAGTACAGTTGTTGAAACAAAGCACTGGTGACCCCGAAAGATCTGAAGCTAAACAGAATCCTTTCAAGATGGAAATGTGGGACAAAGATGGCAGAGATGAGTTGGTAATGGCCTCATCTTTTCTTTTGTAGGCTCTGTTCCAGATGGAGCTTTAAAATAACAGCAGCATGTTGGACCCACAGAAGGGCAGGGCTCAGAGTTAGGAAAACTTCATCTACTGTGAGACTCATGGTGGGATTTTGTCTTCCTAAACCTGCAGAATTGCTTTTAAAGATCCAAACAGTCAGGGCTGGAGGTATCCTACCAGAATAATTCAGTTGCCATTTCAAGACTAATAAATACAAACCTTTATCATCTATTCCTGGGGCATATAAAAAGAAGAAAATACCTGATGATAATATCTGAGATGGGTTTCAAAAAAGACACTGTTCTTTCTATTCACAAACATCAATAATCCTCTGTAAGTGTCCAGATTTCAGCAACCAGAAGCTCCAGCCTTTACCCATTAGCAGAAGGGAATCAGGGAAATGATGTTATTTTCACAGCAGAGTATAACAAAGGGATATTATCTGTATTTCTCAAGAGAGATCCTTGGGTTTGAACTTTGGAAAATCTGGATGCTTCTCAGAAATGTTAAAAAGAAAAGGTTTGGATTCTGCTTCATGGTGTAGGTGCTAAGCCAGGTTGAAAATGTTGGTATCATCACTAAATGCCAAAGATCACCACACCTAGTTAACTTCAGTTTTTTACTGCAGCATGGTCAAACACTGGAACCAGAGCAGTCTCCATCCTTGCTTATGTCCAAAATCCAACTGGACATGGCACTCAGCAAAGTCCTGACCCTGCCTGAGCAGGGTGTTGGACCAGGAGATCCCAACCTCAATGATTCTGTGATAAACTCCATCTTTGTTTTGTGTCATTTTGTGTGACTCAAAAATTCTTCCATTCTCAGAATTGTAGAGCCTTAACATTAATTTAAGTGGGAGTGAGATCAAATTCCAAGATGTCAGGGTGGCAGAAAGCTCTTTATCTCATAAAGCTCCTGGGCACCTTTTACTGGAATTAGCTCTGGGCTTTTTTCCCTTCACATATTCTCCAGCCTTTGCAAAGGAAACTGCAGTAACAAATCAGATTCTGCAGTACAGCATTTTAAGTCCTGAAGCAAAATTCAGCAGTTTTAGAGGGACAGCATAAAAGGGAATGGGGCGGGGGAAGTGGGGTGGGAAGTATTTATAATCCCTTTAATATTTTAAAATTTAATTATATCCAAATTGGGTTAGCGAGACTGACAAGAATACTGCATCTAAAGCATGGAGCCCAGAGGCAGCATTGGAAAATGAGAGGAGAAATTAATAATAAAAAACTCCTATTGCTTCAAGGCAGCAGACTGGAACACTGACATTCCATTACTCCGTCTGTCTGCTGAATTCATTTAGCATCTGTGGCCTAAATAGGCTAGTTTTAAAGAGGCATGCTCCAGTTTTCATGTTGGCAGGGGGTGGGGGTTGTCAGAGGATTTCTCTTCCTTGAAATCCATCTCAGGGAGGCACATCAGGCTGTGGTTAATAGGGGAGAGTCCCTCTGACCTCCCAGCAGCTGCAGTTCAGGGATATCTTGGAGTGTCCAGAGTGGGGGCTGCAGCACTGGGGGCACTGCAGATCCATCTCCCAGGGCACAGCAGGAGCAAGGACCTTGTGCATGGAATTGCAGCCCGGGGTTTAACTCTGTAAAGGCACGAGCTCAGCCCTCACTGAAGTCCTGCCATTTCCAGCAGCTCTGAATTCAAAGGTGTATCAAGGTATTAAAGGGAATATCACAGAATTAACAGGGCAGATTGGGAAATGTTCTCCCTCCTCTTCTCTGAGCCCCCAGCAGTGCCCAGCAGCCTGTGCCCCCCCAGGATTCCCAGTTCTTCCTTGGGATGCTCCTTCCAGCTGCCAACTCCAATCCATTTGGGAAGGGCAGATACAGCCCCTGGGGCAGGGTAGGAACCCACACTGGAGGCCAGGGAGAGCCCAGGAGGGGGAGAAGGGAAGGATTCTCCAATTTACTCCCCAGAAACCTACAAGTGTTTCACTTTGGGGCATTTTCTGAAACATCTGGATACCAGGAGGATAAAAGGTACCAGTGTAACCTCCCAGTAAGATCAATTGTTTAAAGCTTTCTGTGTATTTCCAGTCTTTTTGGCTTCCTTCCCAAGCTTATAGAAACAGGTCTGTGACTTTCCTTGGAGTAGAATATAAAGTATTCTGTGTAGTTCTATTTTTTCTGTTTCCATTTTATGCAAATAAACTTTTATTCCCTCTCCCCTGATTTATCATCTTCAAGGTCTTTGTGTAAATTATGCAGGAGGGAAAACCATGGATTTTATGGAAAGTCATATAGAAGCTGTTAAAATTGGCCTCTTCTCCTCCTCCTCATTGTTCTTTGCTCTCGGTGTGGATTTTATCAAAAGTTTTTATCGAGTTTAATGGAGATTACCCAACAGACAGAGACATGATAAAAAATTTTACGGATGCAGCCGACCATGAAACGCAGCCGTGCTTTTTGATTTCAAGCATGCAGGGTCTCACCCAGCAAGATTCTCCCAGTTACCTGCAAAATCCAGCTTTTCTGAAGTGTTGGCTGGTGGAGAAAGACTTCCCCCAGGAAGGGAAGAGGGAAGGTGAGACCCTCTGCTTTCTTCACCTCATGTGCTGGGAAAGAGCTCATGAGCTGCCCAGAGTTGCTGTGAAGGAGATGCTGCTGATTTCTGAGAAAATTTAATGTTTTGGACATGAAGGGAATCTTGCCTATTGTCGTCCAGCCATAACCAACACTGACACAGGCACTCTACACCAAAACTCCACCTAAAAATGTAACCACAGTTACAAAACCACAGTTTTAATCCTTACACTGGCATTTTTTTTTTCCATCACTGAGTCCTTCTTTGGTCATCTCCTGCTTGAAACCCCAGTCAATGAAGTCACAGATGAATTGGTTTAAGAATGTGTAAATACTGCATTAATGCTTCTTGATATCATTTAGAGCCTTCACCTTGGCTGCTCCTAAAAATGGGTACTCTGTACAAACTTTCTTGCTTTGTCCTGAATTTGTTATTTATGCTTCCAGGAGGGCCATTTTCTTTCTGTTTTTGCATTTCAACAGAATTGAAAGTAAATAACTGGCTTGCATCTTCCCAAGCACATGTGCTGCAGGGAAATCTAACCACTGGAGAGCTGCTTTTAAAGAGTTATGTTATTCCTTCTTCCTCCCATTAGGCAGCAGTCCAGCCAAATTTACCTTTGCTTTGACTTAAACATATTTCTTTTCCAGTCTTTTTCTACAGCAACAGTCTGGCCTTAGGCAAATCTCCTGGGAGACTTGGTTAAAATGCACCTGTGCTACACAGAAACAGATATTGCAGAGTTGCTGTTGCTCTCTCTTGGCCAACACTGAATATTTCACTGGGGCTCTTATGGGATTCATCTCCATCACAAAGGAAATGTCCTGTAGTGTTGAAAGAGGACTTAATTTCAGTTATCATTATTTCATAGAATGAGAACTGTACTGTTATAAATCACGAGAGAATTTTCTGCAGTTTTCATTGAATTCTCTCTGCTTTAGGCTCACAACTCTTTCTTCCAACTCACAGCCTTTTCTGCTAAGCTTCCTTCCTTTTTTAACTGCTCACTTCTGCCTTTCCTTTTTTCTCTGTAGAGATAAATAAGTCCCAATTAGACCACTGCCCAAATATGCCAGGTTCCTCATCATCTTTTCCCTTTTGTTTATGGCAGTGCCTGCCTTGAAAAGAAACAATTCTGTAATCACATCAAAACTAGCAGGAATAAACCTATCTTTGATGAGCATGTGCAGATTCCTGTTAGAGACGTGTTTATTAATGGCAATCATAAATCATTTGTTGGTGTGATTTCACTGACTCGTATTTAACTTGCATTTGACAGTTTCCATCTCTTTAAGAACTTTCCTTCAGGGAGCAGCTTAGTTCATTTTTCTGAAGAGAAGCAACGACCTCCCCCAGGTTGTTTCTTGACTGAAGTAATTGCTGTGACTCCTCAGGTCCCAGACAACCAACAGATAATTAGTTCCAATTAAGTTCTCTCACAGGTGCTTACGAAATTGCCATTTGGAAGCAGCAGGTTCTCCTGGAAGGTGAACTGAATAGTTGGGAAGGGAGCACCAAAGATCAGAGCCAGGGAGGATCAGCCCTGCTGTGGTGCTGCTTTTGGCTTTAGCAGGGGTATGTACCAAGTATTTTTTACTTTTAGACCTGGGGTCGCTCAGCGTGGGTCTTTGTTGGGTTTCTTTCACTCTTTAAAAAGGGAAAAATATTTTTTAAAAAAATTTAAAAAAGGCAAGCAAGAAGTGCAACTTTGAGGATCTTGAAGCTGCTTCTTATTGTGAGAAGGATCATGTCTAATTGTCTGTAGCTTGTTGCTTTATGTGGGAGTCAGGAGGGAGTTGTAGAACTTACATTAAAAGACAAAAAAGCATCTATGAACCTGACATGTGACTAAAAGCACAAAAAGCTGCAGATTTTAGTTTAATTCCTGTCTCAGCCATTATTATTTCTGTTGCCTATTATTCATGGTGGTGTGTGTTGTGCTGCTTTTGAATTGTGTACTTTTATTTAACCAAAATGCAGATGCAGGGTGCAATGGGTGCAGCTCTGTGCCTGCACCTGGCTCTTGGAGGGCCTGTTGCTCTGAATTCCAGTTTCTGGCCATACCTTGAACCAAGATAGTGCTTTTTATTGCAGACTGAAGAAAGTATGTAAAACACCAGTAGTGTAAATCTCATCCCCAAATAGTGCCAGCATTGTTCACCTGCTCTGGTAGTGCTGCAATTTAGACCTCTCCCACATGGTTTCTACCAAGCCTGGCTGGTTTCCCCTCACCCAGGTGGGGAGAATCTCTGCTCCATTGGCACTAATTAATGAGGGAGGTGCTCCACCTGGCTTGAACCACTAGGCTGGAAGAGACCTTTAAGTTGGTTGGTTGTGGAGGAAGGAGGAGGAAATGTGTTTGAGGAGCTCTTTGGGTTGGTCATCTTTGAACCTACAGGGCCCTTTTGAGCTCTCTGGGGCTGCCACAGCACTTTGGGCTGTGTCAATCAGTGGGCACCTGGAAAGATCAGGAAGTTTTATATTTCATGGATTCAATTATTCTTCTTTTTGTCACCCAAAACCTCCATCAAGCTTTCCAGGGTAGCAGTTAGAGACTCATCATGAATATGCATGTCTCAATTTACTGACTTCCTTGAAACTTGAGTGTGCTTGAAACTGTTCCTTCCTTTGGCATGACAAACTTTGCTCAGGCAGGGAGAGGCATATTTTGAATAGTGTGCAACACTTTGTTTCATCTTTTTTGTTAGCTATAGTCAGTCTGACAATGAGAAATTGTGTTTAAATAACAGAGAATATTTACTAGTTTCCACCTTGTCTCTATAAATTTAGAAACTTGATTACTGAGAGTCAAAGTATGTGGGCTTCAGTGGCAGAGGGGGGGGAATGTATATCACAATCTATTATTAGCCCAGAAGAAAACCACTAGTTTTCCTTTTTTTATTCCTATCTTTTTTAGCCCAGGAATTTCTCTTTCTAGTGATACAACTCAGCCACTTCTCATCCCGACCATGTGTAGATCTTTGGGCCTTAAACCAACCCCTTCCCTCAGCCTGCAGAATTCTGAGCTTTATTCACAAAATGGCACTGGCCTGGATACAAAGTGCCACACTTTATGTGGGAGGAAGAAGACAGGAAAAATGTTGTGGCAGGTGGCTTAAAATAAATAAGACTCCAACAAGCTCTGCTTGGAGGTGCTCAGAGCTTGGGAGTGCTCAAAGCAGGCCCTGCAAACCTGCTTGGGAGAGCACTCAGGGGAAGGTCAGCTGCAATTATCGTATGGTTTTGCAATTTTTTCGCCTGGATGTTATTGCAACCAACACTGTGTGCACTCACATCCTAGGAGATACATAAACTAACCTCTAAATACCACCCCAAGCCCCTAATTATAAACCCAGATATAGGGAATGTACCATAGACCTGTACATTAAATATAATGCACCTGAGACCAGGACTTGGCTTTAAAGCTACAGTTTTACTTAAGTTTTTCACTGCCTGGATTATAATTTTAGTAATGTGAATAAGAGACTGTGCAGATGCTAACCAGATGCTAATATCCAACTGTAGTTCCACATGTTTCCATGTAATAACTAAGTGTTACTATGGTGATAACAGATTCACTGGAGGTTTGATTTAATAAAGCAGGATTGCATGTTAGTGTCTGTGCAGTTGCCATAGTTTTAGCCAAACAATCGTGCTGCTTCAGACTGAATTGATGGTGTTGCCACTGAGCTGAGTTTCCCTTGTAAATCTGTTTTTCAGGAATAAATTTGCTATGTAAGCAGGTTATAGTATATTGCTTTAATTGATCCCTCTTCCTCCAAATGGCAAAAAAAGATGGTTTTGAATATGAGCACAAAAGCCATTTTGCTTGGAGGTGGGGGTTCTTTTCCTTTCCCTCTTTTATTTTATTTTAATGCTGCATTTACTTCAGATTTAAAGATCTTTAAGCCAACTGCCCAAGGCTTGCCAAGTGAGCCAGAGAAGTCAGAATAAGCAAAGAATCTGAGTTGGCTTTCACACGAGAACACCTGTGTTTGCAAGTGACAGCAAAGGATGTTCAGTTTTATTGCCACCCATCCCAGAAACCGAGCAATAGAGCCTTGAGTGTTATTATTGAAAGCTTATAAAGTGCAGTCTGATGGGTACTGATGGCCAAGCTCTGCAGTTCCCAGCTCAGCTGCTCTGTGGTGTTGGTTTAACACACACCAGAACCACGAGCACTTCTGTCCTCGCCCTTTGGTTCTGACTTTCCTGGCTGTGCATCCTGCCTGATCATTCCCAGATCCACAGGGCAGCTCCCTGCACTGTGAAAAGGCAGTGGAGTTTCCACTCCCAGGAAAGTTGGGCCCAAGTGAGTGCATTTGTTCCCTGACCCCAGGACTGTAGTTTGTCCAGCTGGTGGGGAGCTCTGTGGCTGTTTCTGCTGTAGGATCTTCTTAATCCTCTATAGTTCCACTTCCTTGCACCCCACAACTCCCTGACAAGAGGTGCAAGCTCTGCTCCCAGGGAAGAAAGGACAGGACCAGGAGAAATGATCTTGGGCTGTGCCAGGGGAGGCTCAGGCTGGACATCAGCAGGAATTTCTCCATGGAAGGGGCTGCCCAGGGAGGTTTGGAGTGCCCATCCCTGGATGTGTCCAAGGAATTCCTGGATGTGGCACTGAGTGCTCTGGGCTGGTGACAAGGTGGGGGTCAGTCAGAAGTTGGGCTTGATGATCTTGGAGGTCTTTTCCAACCTCAGTAATTCCAAGATTCCATCCATGTGCTGCTTGACCTGGAGAGCAGCGTGTCGGTCAGAGCTGGGAACTCATCTGCTTCCTACAAGACCACGAGGAGCTTTTGGCTTCTGTTACATCTTAATAATAGAAATAATAATAACAATAATTAATAACTCTAATGATAGTGATAACCTTCCAGCTGAACATGTGCAATTTGTATTGCCTCAGCATTATTCCCAGGCAGAGCTTCATTGATATTCAGCGCATCGGCGTGTCTGTCACTGCTCCGTGCACTTTGGGTCTGGAATCCTTAGGGAGCCTCGCAGCTGTCAAATTGACTTCCATCATTTCTCTCGGAGCTGAGAGACAAATTATCCAGCCAGCCATCAGCCTAGGCTTTGCAATCGAACTTGGAATCTCTAAGTGATAAAATGCTGCCTCCCAGGTCAGACAAACAGTCCGGCTGCGAGGGAGCATTGAGCTGGCTGGGAGTGTTGATACTGTTTGTTGGTGTCCCATTTTGACTTTTTTTTTTTTTTTTTCGTGTCTTTTTGAGAAGTATTCATGGTCTAATGATGCGGGTGAGTCACTGACATATGTCGGCTCAGAGTCCCACTGGGACAGACGCTGCTCCTGGGCGCTGCTGACACGGAACAGGGAGGACGGGCTCAGCCCGGCCGTGGGATGGCAAAATTTACCCCGTCAAAGGCACTGGGTATGGCTTGGAAAGGCTTTCCCAGTGTTTCACCAGCGGTGACTGAAGAGATTTGGGGGAGGTTTGTTCTGCATCGTCAGAAGAGCCTTAGCCCCATCCCCACTTCGTGACTCGAGGGTTTTGCTCAGGGTTTGTTCTGCATCGTCAGAAGAGCCTTAGCCCCATCCCCACTTCGTGACTCGAGGGTTTTGCTCAGGGTTTTTGCCCTACCCCGGACACACCGACCCCTCTGTCCCGCACCCGCGTGGCTCACAGGGGACAGGGACACGGTGCGGGCTCTGGGGGGGTTGAATGAGGCAAAATCTGAAGGTTGGACCCGACGGCTGTAAAAAAACACCGGGAGATCCACCCTGGCAGCTGCGGGCCGAGGGACGGAGAGCTCCCGGCCAGAGAGGGAGGGACGGAGCGCTCCGGGATGGAGAGCTCCGGGATGGATGGAGGGAGCGCTCCCGACGGCAGCTGCTGCTCGGCTCCTTCCCCGGGCCGGTTCCATCCCCCGGGACACTCCCGGGCCGGTTCCATCCCCCGGGCCGCTCCCCGGCGCTCCCGCCCCGTCCGCGGCCGCGGCGCCCCGGGAGCCCCGAGGGCGGCTGAGGGGACGGGGCGGGCTGCGGCCGCCAGGGGGCGCCACCGCGTGAGGGCCCCCTCAGCCCAGCGGGGCTGGGGGCACCGGGCGGGAATTGTGAGGGGGAAGAACTTGGGCCCGGAATTGTGAGGGGAAGAAGGGCCGGGAATTAATTGTGAGGGGGAAGAAGGGCCGGGAATTCTCGGGGGACACCCTGACAGGAATCCAGCTCTTCCATGCACGATCCCATTGCTGTCACCAGCTGTGTTTGGGTGAAACTGCAAGCAGGATCTGCAGTGTCCTCGCGAAGATTTGAAATGCTGCTTGATCCTTCAAAACAGCTCAAGTTTGGTTAAACCCACAGAAGTACTTCCAAGTGTTTTTTTTTTTCCTGCTGGTTTTATTGTTTCTTGCTCATACTGCAGCCAGGATTAATTGCTGTTGTACCTTTTGTAATCCCAGACTGGTTTGGGTTGGAAGTGACCTTCAAGCTCTACCTGTTTCACCCCCTGCCATGGCAGGGTCACCTCCCACTGTCCCAGATTGTTCCAAATCCCATCCAACCTGGCCTTGGACACTTCCAGAGATGGGATCCAACCCGTGCCAGGACCTCACCACCCTCATAGCCAGGAATTCTTTGCCAATATCCAAGCTAAACCTACTCTTTCTCATTGTGAAGCCATTCCCTCTTGTCCTGTCACTCCAGGCTCTTGTAAATAGTCCCTCTCTCCCTTTCTTCCAGGCCCCTTCAGGTACTGGAAGACCACAGGTCACCCTAAAGCCCCCAGGTTTGTGATAATATACTTTGCATTTAAAAGTGGCATAAGTGTTCTGCAAGTTAGACAACAATCTCCAGTATTTCTTTTTCCAAAGTTACCAATTAGCATCAGTATCAGGTTTTTTAATACCATTTCCTTTCAGGTTTTTCACTTTCCTCTTTCTACCACCTCAGCTCTTAATTATAGCTGTCAAACAGAGCACAAGCCAGACATGGCATTTAGCAACCTAATTCTACCATCCTTCTTCTTTTCCATTTCCTTTCCTGTAGCATTCAAAAATGCCTGTACCAGTGGGTACCTCTGACATTTCCAAATTGCAATTTGACTGTGTCAGGAAGGTTCATGAATTATTAAAACGTCTCAGCATCATAAAGGTTGGAAAATTACATGTAATTTGACAAAACAAGCACACGCAGAAAAAGAAAACCCCACCCAGGCATTCCCAAATCAAGAGAACACCTTTAAAACTTTCCTTTGAATTTGCTTTAAAGGCTTGAATAGTAGGAGAGCTGCATGAGTCATTCTCTCTGTGTCTCTCTCTAGAACAGGAAAGCTCGCAGAGGGTGGAGGCATGTCAGCACAGAGTGGTACACTCTAAAATATCAGCTGAAATGACTAGGCTGGAGAAGTGGGAGGACTGATATTAGTCACAGCCGCTGCACAGCTCAGAAGATGAAGGCAGGAGGAATTACCGGACTGGCATCTGCCACTCTGCCCAGCCTTTCAAAACTTCTGTCTGGGCTTCAGATCTCTTCAGTCCTCCTTCAGAATGCTCCTTTTCCCCTTTCACTGTGGCACTCACTGTCTTGGCCAGGCAGAGCAGCTGTGGTGCTAGAGAGCAGTTGAGTCCACCCCACAAACTGTTCCAGCAGTTTCCATCTGGGATCATTTTGCTCCAACCTTTTGTTCCATGCCCCTCTGGACGAGCACGGGAGCTGCTGCCACCATCCAGTTCCACGAGCTTTAAGTGGGATGAGGATCTGTGCAGGAGCACCAAGACCACAGGGAGATCTTTGCTGGGCTCTCCTGCCCTGCTGCAGCAGCTCTGTGTCTGCACAAAGCAGTGATGCATTCCCATTTCCCAGCCCTTGTTCCTTTGCCATTCCTGCGTTTGTCCTGGTGACCACAACACACACACCAGGAACTGGGATGTAAGAACCACGTCAGGCTCTGTGATTGCAGTAGTACCAAATTGTTTTGGTTCAAGAAAAGGAGCAGTGTGTGCTCTGGATGTGTGAATTCCCCAGTAATAATGGAAGAAAGCTTTCTGAACTCTAGCATTGTTCCAGCATTATGAATATTTGCTTTGGTGTCTGCAGCTGAGGGATTTTGAAGCATTTTACACACTTTAGCTCACCTCTGTGTGCTCATCTTGCTATGCCAATGCATCTGAAACCATTGTTTTAACTACTTTGTATGCAGAAAGTGGGGTGACCTGACCAATTTTGCAAGAAATAGCTGGTGTCAGCCACAAACTGAGCTCAGGAGCTTCCTTTTCCACTTTGTGTAAAGTTCTTGTCTGTCCTGCAAACAATCCTGAAGCCAAATGAGTAAGAGAAATGCAGATCACACAGCATTACCTTGTCCTGGGTAGAGCATGGATACTTCCAAATTTCTGTACAAGGCTGGGACATCCCATTTTGCCCAAGCTATCAATTTTAATCCCAGCCATGTGCCTAGTGCCAGGTTGTGCTGAGCAGGTCTGGGGGACAGTCAGGTTTGAGCCAAGTCACAAACAGCCTGAGGAGCAGGACCTGCTTTGTCCAGGTTGTGGTGTAGTGTGTCCTCCTGCTCATTCAGAGATGGGAGCAGGTCTGTACTCAGATGAACTCCTCAAAAATACAAACACCACTTTGCTGTCAGACCCTCTGCTCAGCCTGGCGAGGTTTGCAGGATGCAGACCTCTTATGTAGCTGAATTGTTACCAGAAGGTGTTTCATTAAATAGCCCAGATCTTACCTCCCTTCTATGCTGGTTTATCTCCCTGCAGTGTATCTGATAATCTTCTATATCACATTTAACCAAGCCAAAAATAAAACCTGCAACAGACCTTCCTGATTGTCTGTGACTGTCTGGAGAAGTGATTTCCTCAGCCCTGTGAACCAGTGTGGATTTGTTCCTACCCAGATTTCAGCAAATTTCAGCATTTACCATGTGCAAATACTTCCTTAGTATCTGCTCCTCCAGAAACATTTTAATGTCAGCTATCATATCTTTTTCTTTGAAAGAAAAAAAAAAATCACAATAATTTACCCTAATTTTCTGGCAAATTCTGAAAATAATTTTTGGAATTGTACCATTCCTCTGCCCTAATTGGGTGCCTGGAAAGCATCTCAACAGCTGTCAAGAATTCTCAAGTGAGTAAAACACAGTGTGAAAGCTTATGAAAGTTATAAGTGAGCTGTACTAGCTGATGTTATTAAATCATTTCCATTGGTTAGAACATCCAGAGTAGTTCACCCTTCCCTCCAGGCTGGCCATTGACTTTTTTATGGCATATATTGAAATCTGCTTCCCAAACCATTATTTTCAGGATGATGAGGGTGATAGTAGGCAAAGAAAAAAGACCCTCTTGCCTTTCATGGTGAAACTTGTCCTCCTGAATGCATTTGTTTCCTTTTCTGATTTATTTTCTTTTGATCAGAACCATCTGACCCTGGTGTTTAAAGGAATGTTCTTTGCAGTTTTGAAGTTTGCCTGTTATAACATCAATCCCGCAACCTGCGGCGAGAGGAGCTGGCAGAGGCATCCTCAGCTCCTACTCAACAAATCTATCCCTCCTGGCATGCCAGGCACCTGCAGCACATCAGCAGTGCCCTTGGTCCCTGTGTTGAGGGAAAAATCCAGGCTGCAAAGTTACAGATTCTCTCATTTTGTGAGAATGTTTTCGCATGTGCAAAATCCTGCACGTGCTGCCCTCTCAGCATCTGGAGAGGCAGCTCTCTTGCTCAGTTTGAAATGGATTTTATTCTCCTCTGCACAAAAAAAATATTCCCAGGTCTCTATCCCCTGTGCTGCTTTTCAAGGCAAAACCAAAAATGTTGGCTGCTGGGAGAAGTGCAGGATGATCACGACGTGCTAAAGCCTCATCCAGGATCCAGCCACTTCCCACCCATTCCCTGCACTGATCCAGGACCAGTGCCTGAGCAGTGAGGTCATGCAGCCTGGGGAGGAAACAAGGAGAGCTGAGGTGGGGATTCTGTGATCGTGGGCTCCGTGTTTTGTGTTCCAAAGCTCTCTGCTGGCAGAGCAGGGCAGGGCAGGGGAAAGTGTGTGTTCAGTTTGTTATGGAATGTCAGGGGACAGAGACAAGCAGCTCCTTTCCTGGGGCCCTTTCTTGTCCTTTGAGGCTGTTGGCTTTCCAAGTGGGAAGCTTTTATGAAAAACAAGTCCTTGGAGTTGCAGAAAGTGTCAGAAAGTGCCAATTCCTGATTTGCGGCAGACAGGTTCCTCTTTTCTGTTGAGGTGAAACCTCTGGACTTTGCCAAAACTCCATTTTATATGGACCAAAAGAAAGCAAAACACCACTTTAACCTTGACCTTGTCCCATGTGTTTTTGGAAATTCAACCATCATTTAAGTACCCAAGCTGGGAGTGGAGCTCATTTGTAAAATTTGTCCTAATGTTTGGTAGTGAACTATGAGTATGTACCAGCTTTTTGGTGCAGGGGTTGGTAGTCAGAAGGAGCAATATTGGCACAAAAATTACTGCTTCAGCTTTGAAATTCCTGCCTCTTAATTCTTTCAGATGGCCATTCATCAATTATTCAACTGCATAAACACACCCCTGGTTTAATTTCTGGTTTAAATTGTTCTCGTTAAGGAGTTAATTTTGACCTAGAGGAGTCTGAGATTAGAAAGCGATTCTGATGACGTTTGTGTGGTTTGTCTCTGACTGCATGTCCTTTATAAGGCTCTCAGAATGTAAAAGTAAAGTAAACAAATAATGGGTTAAAAGTGAGTGTGGTTGTATTTTTTTATTTGAGCAGGTCAGGCAGTACTAGAGAGAGCTGTGCTGACTACACTGACATTTCACTGCAGTCACTGACCAGGTACTGCTCTGGAAATGATTCCCAGCATCTTATTTCACTATCAGACGTAAAATAGGTCACTCTGGGGCTTTGAATTCTGCAGTGAATCTGTTCAGGTGACCTCCCAGCAGCATCCTGCAATCTGCCATGGTGGGTTGGAGCAGCAACAATTTCTTCACAGCATGAACCTGCCACTGCCCTCCCTGGTCCTCCTTTGAAGTAGGTCAAGCCTGTGAACTGCAAAGACTCCGTGGACCCCTCATTTATTCCACCATTCCTGCCTCAGGATGCAGAGTAGAGCTCTCCTCCTGCACCTGGTGTGAGCACTGGAGCTCAGGTGCACAGAGCACAGGGAGTGTGTGCCAGGCCTGCGTCTCAAGGCTGTCCCTGGCCTCCTTCTGCAGCTTGAAGAGGATAATCTGCAAAAACAAACTCTTAAAGGAGTGATTTCCACCCAGTTGTTTACCAATGGTTCTTTTCATCCCTGTTCTCTGGATTTTCTTTGATTTTTTTTGTTGTACTGTCTGTTTGAAGGTGCTGCAAGTTGCATAACCAGCTTTTACTTAGGGCTGTCTCAGTGAGCACAGCTTCAGGGGAACCCTCAGATCCAGCAGTCACCTGGGCCTTACTGGAGTGTCTGTCACTGAGTTCTGGGCTTTTTTTATTTCCTTCTCAAATCAGGATTTTCTTTTCCCATCTTTGAGTTGGATTTACAGGCTGGTAAAAAAAAAAAGTACAGAATGATACCACAGTTTTGTTTCTTTTTTTTAAATCACAGCAAGAAAAGGCAATGTTTCTTGTTAGTACAGGTGTTCTCAAGTTTCACTAGAGAGTATTGAATGAAAAACTTAAAAACTTGTTTAACTTTGTCACTGATATGGAAGGAAATGTCCCAAGGTACTTGGCAGCTGGTCTTTTTTATTAATGATACTGCACAATTAGGTATTGCACAAAGGTTTGTCATTAATGGCATTTCTAAGGAGAGTAGATTTAATTTTGTCCCTTTACTGGCTGAGGAAGTTAAGGTCTAGAGAAAGTAAGTGATTATTTAGAGACCCTAGAGAGGAAACTGAGCCCAGGGTTCTGTATAATGACCATGTGGACGATGTAACATGCCCTGAAATACCCACTGCAGTTCAGATATACCTGTCCTGCTCTGCACTCCAAGAGATAAAATACCTGTTGCTGCTCTCTTTATGCCTCTTTCTTTCCTGGAGCTGGGATGTAAAAACGCAGGTGCCCCGTGCCCTGCAAGGTTTGGTGAGTGAGTTGAATTTCAGAGCTGCCCCATGGTGTTTGCTCCATGGTGCTGCCACTCAGAGACAGCAGAGCAGCAAGAGCCCAGCTGCTCCAGGAGCTGATGCCTGGAAAGGCTGACCTGGAACAGAGACTAGACAGAGCAAAAGGAATAAAATCTGTATTTATTGGAAGGATTGACCTTGGGCAGTGCAAGAGCCTGGCTGAGGCTACACCCAAATCAAATCCAGGATGGATCCCAGTCATGAGTTTTTACACTTTCATAAGTTTTGGTTCATCAACACATTGGGGTCAATTGTCCAACCACAGCCCCTGGTTATGAAGTCTCAGCCCCCTGGCTTGCCCCTTTCCCTCACTGTTAATTTTGCTTTTTGGGTACCAGTTGTCCTTGATTTTCTAGCTGGGAAGGAATTGTTTTGTCTAACTACCCTGTGAAGAGAACTTACACCTAATACAAAGTTTCAGAGTTACACACTGAGAATCAGTGTATAGAATAAGCAGCAGAGAATCTGAAAAATATAAAAGCTAAAATCCAAGGCATCAGGACCAGCCTGCTTGTGCCAACAGGTGACACTGGGACCTTCAGCACCTCTTAGCCCAGTGCAAGGGAAGTGCTGGCAGGGAACAGTGCAGGGAATGTGCTGTTGGTGGAGCCAGGATGCACAAACCTCTTGATTTGCTCTGTGACTTCAGGTCCCAGCCCAGCTTTTGAAACTGCTCAGCAGAGCAGCAGTAAAGTGTTTCCACAGCAGCATTGCTTGTCCCTGTTGACATCCTTGTGTAAAACACAAATCTTAAAGCAACTAAACGGGCTCAGTGTCCTCTGCAAGCTCTTGCCTCCGTGGGGCTGTTACCCAGCGTGGAGACAGCGAGGCAGACGCTGACAGGGCTCTTGCTGGGCACAGTTTGTCTCTGTTTATCTCCCATGAGCAAACTCAGCCGTGCTTGTTTCCTTGGCAGACTGATCCCATCTGTGGTGGGTGTTCTCTGAGGTCAAGAGGAATTGCCTGGGCTTAGTGACCTCCAAAGCTGCTTCCACCCTTTCCTGTTACCAGCTCTGGAATCACGAGCTGCAGCCTGGTTTTGTTTACTGATGGAGTTAAATTTGAGAAGGGAATCCCCATCTTCATTCATTCTTTCAATCCACAGACACTAAAGCACCAGCCTCAAAACACTGGTCAAAGAGCCAACTTCCCATTGGCTGTAAATCAGGGTTGCTGTGGTCAAAGTCAGAAAACTGAATGGAAAGAGGTGAGAGGAGGACTTCAGGGGTCTTGCAGCTGTTTGCACATCCTCTCTCAAAGAGAATTGCTTCAATTAGTAGCAAGGATCTTATGCAGGAAAGCTTGGAAGAAATCAGGTTGCACAAATGTTTGGGGTTTTTTTCCCCAGGAGCTGCCATAAGTTGCATTACTGCGGGTTATTTTATTCCTCTTTTCTCTCTCTCTGTGGAACTGCAGAAGTGACAGTGCTTTAAATGGAAAGATTTGCAGCGAGCCATCAGTCACCGTGCATGGAGGATAGATCTCCTGGTTTAGTCTTGCTTGTGCTTCCATAAATCAGCATAGCTAAAATATTTGTGGTTGTCTGTAGGAGATTTATGCAGGTGGGAGCTTAGAGTCAGTCTGTCATTTCTGTGGGGGAAGTGAGAGATGGAACGGGCTGGGGAATGCTGGCTTGCAGGAAGGAAGGATTTATAATGATATTTTGGATATTTAGGGGTTCCACAGAGACAATTAGCAGAGACTCTGTGAGTGTACATGTGTATGTGTCTCTCATTTGGGAATAGCATGTTGTTTCCCTGCATCCTTCTCTAGTCAGTCAGGTGGGGATGTTGTATGGAAGTTCCTTCTCTTGGATTCTGCTTCAGGCTTGGTTTTCTTTTTTGCTCTTTCATTCCCTAAGGTCTGAGGTGTTCTGTGCCTGTGTTCTGCCTCACTTAGGCTGGTGTGTGCAAATGGGCTGTGTGTGTCATTGTGGGTTAAAAAGCTCTTACAGGCTGCCTCTCATCCCACAGCCCTGACTGCAAGCTCAGGGACCTTTGCTGATGATTGTGACTGTGAGCTCTGAGCAAGAGGAAGGAGGGACAAGAGAAACATCTTTGAACAGTGGCAACAAAATCCAGGCTGTGTTTTCAGTGAGGTTGTGTGACCCCAATGTTTCACTGGCCCCAGACTAAGTGGAGATGCCCTGATTTCCCCCAGCTGATATCCCAGCACAGGCATCCCCAGGAGCAGGAAGGGTGAGACAGTGTGAGAGTGCTCCAGACTCTGCTCCAGACTCTGCAGTTCCTCATCCCTCTGCAGGCTCAGGCAGAGGCCAGGGCTGTGTGAAGGTCGTGGCTGTGGCTTCTCCTTCCCCTTGTCACTGGTGGGATCCTATTCCCAAGGATTTGCTGGCTTGGCCAAAGTTCAGCACACACTGGAGAGGCTGCAGAGCCTCAAACCCCCGTAAATACATTTTGGAAAGCTTTAAAAAAGTGCTGTTTATCACATGATGCTCAGAAGTTCTCTGGGCTTCTTTCTCCTCTACAACAGCAGGTTTCTGATTTTGCAAATCCCTGTTTTGCACCTCTGATTCCCTGCTTCCCCCCAGTTTTTATTCAGACTGGGCTGTAATGTGATACAGCCAGGGAGCAGCAGCCAGCCTGGGAGTCCTGCGTAATTCCAGCAGGGAATTCTGCACAGTCCACAAATCCCAAAGGCCAGGAAGGGCAGCTCCACCTACACCATCCCAAAATCAACACACTGACCAGAGCTGCCAGGACCTGCCCAGGGGAAAAGTGCACCTGTAGGAATTATCCCATAATTTTGCCAATAATTCTTAGAGGGAAACAAAAATCAGGAAAATATTAATAGTTTTGGAGTAGCACTGCTGTGCTGTGTCACTGTCTTGTATTTTATTAAACTTCTGTAAAATAATTTCCAGGGATGTGTGTCATATAGGACAGAGATGAGTCTTAAACCAGAATTTTTTGTGTGTTTTCCATCTTTGCCAAGTTCCTATAAACCTTTGCAGTTGTAGAGACAGCCTAAAAACTGCTAACATTTCCAACCACAGAGCATAACACTGAATAAGGATAGTTGAAAAATTTCTGTCAAAACTGTGTTTAATGGAAAATAGAGTTTTGATAAAATAGCATTTTCACTGAAAATAGCTGCTTCCCATGGAGAATGCTGTTTTTTCACTGCAATATTTTGACAGAAATTTTAAAATCTTGGGCTGAAATATGTACAGCTGTTCAAGTCCGTCTAGTGCCACTCATATTTCTTCACCTCCTCAAATTTGAGGTATTTTGCCAACTCTTTGGTTTTTAACATTGTGGTACTTGGGAGTTTTTGTCAAGCTCACCTCTAGATTCCTGCCATAGGACTCTTGGTTTTGTGTTTTAAAAGCTGGGTTTCTGTGGCTTTTGAAGAGGAAAGAAAACCTCAAGAAAATGTGATCCAATAACATGAGGAATTAGAAATTAAAGGAAGCTAATGAAAATTTCATTTTGTTTCAAGTAATTCTCTAAATTTTTAACCCATTCAAAAATATTTCTAGAGAAAATGTGTTGCCAGTCTGATTAATTATTATAATCCTTCCCTCCATTTTCTTTGCCTTTTCCACTTCTGTTTCCATTTTTTGAAATGGGGAGAAAAAGTCAGTACTGGACTCAAATATGGGCATACTCAGAGATGTACCTGGGGACAAAGAAATGCTTTCTGTTTTCCTTTTGTCTTTCTGAACATCCTGGAGTATTTTTCTGTTTTCTGGAACTTTTTGTCCCAGGCTGAAGGTGCATCTTTAGAGCAGCTGTCACTGGTGTCTGTCTAGGTTAAGGTGACACCGTTTTTGTGCTGATCAAAGGGGACTCAGAGGGGGAAGGAGGTGAGAAGGGAAACCTCAGGCTCGTGGGCAGGAACCTGTGTTTTGTGTGGGCTTTCACACTTGTGATTTCACTTCACAGCTGGGGTGGGTTTCTGCTTGGAGATCCCTTTTTAATTCCAAAGTGAGTGAAGATCAGCCAGTGGGGCTTGAGTGGGATCTGCCAGACCTGCTGTGACTGCTCCAGGGCAGAGTGAGGGGGAAGAGTGAAGGTCTGATGATCACACGGCTCTCTGGCAAGTGCTCCACAGTGCTGCTTCCAAACTGGACCTGGAATCCCTCCTAGGAAATGTTAACTCTAATACTCAATCTGCCATAATAAATCTCCTTTTTTTTTTTTTTTTTTTTGCCTGGATTCTCTGTTCAGATGACAGTGTCCAAGTACAAAACTTCATTCTAGTGAGCATCTGGAAATCTTAGGCTGTGTCCATGCTAGTAAAATCAAGGATGCCTGGGAATGTTCCCAGGAATGTTCCTCAAGTGTGGAACATGATACTGTACTAGTGAAGTGCTGGAATGCTGCTTGGCAGAATTTTGGCCCGAGCAGGCTGGTATTTGTCTCAACTGTTCCCAGGTAGGGTTTGAAGCTGGAGACCATTCCCAAGAAGTGTTTTTTATACAGTCACCCAGATTCAGAGAGCTGGGAGGTTTCCAATCCCAGCATGAGTTATCCTGTGTCAGCTGTGCACATTCAATGTACTGGTACCAATATCTGTTATTGAAGTGAAAACCTGTCTAAACCCCTCCCCCCTGTTGCCTTTCATGTCACCTTTGCTTCTCAGAGAACGTGAACGTGTCTCAGGAGGTTGTTTACATGGTGTTTATTTAAATTATGCTCCAGTGAGTGTCATTGCAGCTGACTCTGTGTCAGTGATTTCCTTTGATCAGTCACAAGTACTGATTTCAAATGGGGTTCATGGGCATGAACTTTATGCAGGAGTGTATTTTGAATATGTAAGACACTTCTGAACAATATTAATTGTTTTGTGATGTGCTGGCTAGAAGGAAAGATCAAAGATTTACTACTCTGGAGCTATGTTTATATGTTGTAGGAAGTTCTTGTCACCAAAACACCACAGTTTCAAGAGCTAATCCACAGAAGTGTCCCAGGTTCACCTCTTTGTTTATTTAAAGGTCTAGGAAAAGCAGGGTAGTGGCCAGTATAAAATCTAGTCACATGTGAATTGTAAAAATGAAAAATATATGGGCTCAATCTGTTGAATGGAGGCATCTTTTTTTTGTATGGACTCATCAGAAACTAACCCATACTGTGGATTTTCATTGCACAGGGTTTTGTTTAATTATTACCTTGATTTTAAGTAGCTAGATTATAGATAAGGTACATTTATATATAGCATATTGAAATAAGATGATAACCATCAATATTTTGCAAACACACTGTGAAGTATTTGAAATTTGTTTGATTTGTCAGTATTAATTAAAAATTAGAGTTTCTGTTGGGATTCCAGGGTGTGAATTTGGGGGCTGACTTTGTTAGGTTGTGTCACAGTCTTACTCCAGGACCAAAGCAGTGGCAGTGCCCAATCTGGTGTGTTGGGAGCCTGGGATGTGCCAGGAATGGGGCTGGGAGGTGGGGTGTGATTGAGCCTTGAAGGAAATCAGTGCTGCAGTGCTGGGAGCTGCCCTCTGGCAGGAGACTTTCCTGTCCAGGGCAAGCAGCTCCCCAGCTCTTTAACACATCAGGCAGATGTTTTCAGTGGTTCCCATGGTGACTGTCACCCTGATGTGTGAACTGTGACCTCAGTGATCACTAATGCAAATGGAATAGGTGAAGAGATGGGTCTGACCTGTCACCCTCATTCTGCACACCCCGATCCTTGCACACCTTGATCCTTCAACATCCTTATTCTGCACACCCTAATCCTCACACACCCTCACTCTGCACACCGTTATTCTTGTACACCCTCATTCTGCACACCCCGATCCTCGAACATCCTGATCCTGCACATCCTGATCCTTGCACACCCCGATCCTTGTCCACCCTTATTCTGCACACCTTCATCCTCGCACACACTCACTCTGCACACCCTGATCCTGCACACCCTCATTCTGCACACCCTCACTTTGCACACCCCCATTCTGCACACCCTGATCCTTGAACACTCTCATTCTGCACATCCTTACTCTGCACACCCCGATCCTTGCTCACCCCGATCCTTGCACACCCTTCATTCTTCACACCCCCATTCTGCAACCCTGATCCTTGAACACTCTCATTCTGCACACCCTCCTTCTGCACACCTTCATCCTCGCACACCCTCATTCTGCACACCCTGATCCTCGCACACCCTTATTCTGCACACCCTGATCCTTGCACACCCCGATTCTGCACACCCTTATTCTGCACACCCCGATCTTTGCACGTCCTTATTCTGCACACCCCGATCCTCGCACACCCTCATCCTGCACACCCTGATCCTTGTACACCCTTATTCTGCACACCCCGATCCTGCACACCCTTATTCTTGCACACCCCGATCCTGCACACCCTGATCCTCGCACACCCCGATCCTGCACACCCTGATCCTTGAACATCTTGATCCTGCGCACCCCGATCCTTGCAGACCCTCACTTTGCACACCCTCACTTTGCACACCCCCATTCTGTACACCCTGATCCTTGTACGCCCTTATTCTGCACACCCCAATCCTGCACAACCTTGTTCTGCACACCTTGATCCTTGCACATCCTTATTCTGCGCACCCTCATTCTGCACACCCCAATCCTTCAACACCCTTATTCTGTACCCCCTGATCCTGCACACCCTCATTCTGCACACCCTTATTCTTGCACACCCCCATTCTGTACACCCTGATCCTTGAACACTCTCATTCTGCACATCCTTTCTCTGCACACCCCGATCCTTGCTCACCTCGATCCTTGCACACCCTTCATTCTTCACACTCTTCATTCTGCAACCCTGATCCTTGAACACTCTCATTCTGCACACCCTTCTTCTGCACACCCTTATTCTGCATACCCCGATCTTTGCACATCCTTATTCTGCGCACCCTCATTCTGCACATCCTTATTCTGCACACCCCGATCCTTACACACCCCAATCCTGCACACCCTAATCCTCACACACCCTCACTCTGCACACCCTTATTCTTGCACACCTCCATTCTGTACACCCTGATCCTTGATCACCCTCATTCTGCACATCCTTACTCTCCACACCCCGATCCTTGTTCACCCCGATCCTTGCACGCCCTTCATTCTGCAACCCTGATCCTTGAACACCCTCCTTCTGCACACCCTCCTTCTGCACACCTTCATCCTCGCACACCCTCATTCTGCACACCCTTATTCTGCACACTCTTATTCTGCATACCCCGATCTTTGCACATCCTTATTCTGCGCACCCTCATCCTGCATACCCTCACTCTGCACATCCTTATTCTTTCACACCCCCATTCTGCACACCCTGATCCTTGATCACCCTTATTCTGCACACCCCAATCCTGCACACCCTCATTTTGCACCCCTTGATGCTCTCACCCCCGATCCTCGCACACCCCGCTGCTGTCCTCTGCAAGGGGAGACCCTCCATCCTCAGGTTGTGCCTGACTCCTGTGCCATTTCCCACCAAGCCCAGGGCTGTACATCATCAGCCCAGCGCAGGAAGCCTGTCCCCACCGCAGCTCTCGTACTTTCCTCCTGAGTCACAGCCCAAGTGACAGACACAGCGCTTTGAACCTCGCATTAATGAGAATCCTCCCAGCCGGATCACAGAGCTCTAAAGGCCAAACTTCCATCGCACAATCACGGAGTCTACAAGAGAACATTGCCCAGACTCACTTGGAACCAAATTTTTGCCTTCTTTGAGATGAAAACGCTTATAGGGGTTTACAAACCTTCCTGGTAAATTTTAGCCCTGTGCCGGGGGAATTCCCTGCAGGGGGTGGTGTAAATGTTGAGGAAAGCTGTACTGTAATTGTGAAAGCATGAGAAACCATAGAGGGGTTTTCAAATGAATTTTCAGGTTCATTCACAGCTTGGCTGAAGAGCAGCTGTGGGAAACAAACCTCCTGAGAACTGAAACAGTGCACGGAGTGGAGCTCAGAGCTGCAATTCTTCAGTAAAGCAGGGAATTTAAGCATTTCAGGGCTGGGGAAATGAAACTGGCCGGTGCTCTGTTTCACTGGGTGAGAAAACAGCCCATTCTGTAGGGTTTGGCCTCATTACTCAGTGATTTTCAAGAATTGGGAAGGAAAGAAATTATTTTAAGTTTTCTTTACCTCTGGCATATCTTGAGAGGGGAAATACTTTCATTTGAAATTTCAGTGCTAATCATCAGTGGTTTAATTTAGGGAGCTATTGAGCATTATTATTTTTGAAGGCATTGTGTGCCTGTAGCTGTCACTGAGTCAACTGGAGAGATACACAGGTGTTCATCATACAAAAATGTCTTAATTGTTGTCCTGCCCCAAATTGAAGGGTTCATTTTTGGTGCTGGGATCCTCCTTAGAACTGGTATTCCATCCCAGGGGATGATATAAAATACAGAACATGCTTCCCTTATGGATTCTTCCCTTTTTAACCTAAATTTGCAGATTCATTTGTTCCAATGATTTGTGAAGAATGAATGGGGACAGACAGGTCTTTTTAAAAAGTGTAATATAAATTTGATTGCCCTTTAAAATCAGTGCCAATAGGATCCAGATTTTCAAAGCTCATAAGTGCTTTACGTCCAGTGATTTAAATTGGAATGAGACACCTCTACATCTTTTGAAGGTCTGTGACTTTTATCTTTTAATTGCCACTGTAATGAAGAGGTGGGGTTTTTCAGACCTGTCTGTCTCTGTGATAACCTCATCTCCTCCTGCCCGCCCTACAAGGCCTCCCCAGCTTTATCTCTGAGGCACTGAGCTCTTTGAATGAGTTTCCATTTGTTCTCAGCCAGATAAGCAGCACCCTTATAATATCCACTTGTTCCAGCACAGCTCTGACGCAGCTGGGGTGGTGAAGTCTTTATCAGATTAGAGCTTATCAGGCTCACAAACGCAGCCTGGACACTTCTTGTATCTCCAGGGTTACACTGGGCTGCCCTTGGCTTCAGCCTCCATTCAGGAAAGTGCTCAAGCACGTGCTTGAGCCAGTGAATAGTCCCACTCAGTGGCTGTGCAGTTCCCTTTGGCTTTGTCAGGGATCTGCTTCAACATTTCCTCAGATTAGAGCTTGGGGGTGGCTGATTTATCATCTAACTCAGCTTCTGTGCAGGAGCAGATTGTGATGGTCAAGGGGGAGATGGGTTCTGCTGCATAATTCCATGTGGAAAGCACACACCTGTTGCAGGAGGAGGTGCTGGAAGAGGAACTCTCAGTTCTGCTGGCTCACAAGGAGTTTTGAAGCATGAAAAAATACTGCTGGGGTTTGCTGAAGGGAGTGCTGTCATGCAGATGCCCTGTATTGTGAACTCATCTTAAATCAGATTTAATGCAAGATCTCTTATGTAATGGATAATTGAAATATGGCAGAAGTGCACAGGAGTTGAACTGATGCTGAGGAAAAAAGAATCCACAGAAACCCCAATCAGCAGGCAGGTTGTTGGCAGGACAAGGCAACGTTGGTTTGACAGTAAAGAAATGTTTTATATTTCATAATGTTCTTGTGTCATAGAAGCATTTGAAGTGTCTGAAAATACCAGTATATCCAGCAGTTTGAGCTCACAACTCTGACTCACCCCACTAAAAATGCCAAAGAATTAAAGCTATTCCTTTGTATCCTTCCAGAGTGGACAGGAAACTTTCTCAGGTGGTCAAGAAAAGCACCCATCATATCAGGACACCTAAAATCCAGGGGGTTTAAAGATTGCAGCACCATATCCAGGAACTTTGGCACAATCCTTTATATCCCTACAAACAGGTGGTGAAACTGTAGATAATGAAAAATCAGGACTGAGAAATTCAGGTCATTTGATAAGGAGGTTTAGTGAACTTTCCTGTATTTACTGTACTTCTGTTACTCCAACCTGTGGTAGCTGCAAGCCTGTCAGCTCCTTGTTGGGAAGCTTGGCTGCTCCTACCTTGAGGTGTTTGGTTAATCTTTGAACTGTGGTGGTCCTTGGCCAGTCCCAGTGGGGCAGCCAAGATAAGAGGCACTGCACAGAGCAGGGGATTACACCCAGCCTCAGTTCATACCCATTTTGTAAATGATTAGTGGCTGCCTTAGTAAATAATTGTTCACCCCAGTGTGTGTAGTGCCCCAGCCTGTAAAATGTTTATAACACCTGAGAATAGTTTATTGCCTCCATATAAACTGCTTATAAATGGAAAATTAGTGTGGTGTGGGACCAAGGGCAGGGGCAGAGAGGGCAGTGTTGGGCCTCTGTTGCTGAACTCCAGGATCCTCCTGCCATGGGAGGGATGTGTGACCCTGCAGAGAAGGAAAAACCCCCTTTGAGTGTACCTTAGCTGGAATTGTCAGAGCCCTTTGGGCTCTAATGCATACAGGATTTATCCTGAGGATACAGATAAGAAGGTATTATGATGACTGGCAGCTGGGAGAAAATGGGAAATGCTGCCTGATTCAGAGCTGGAAGGGACAGGGTGGCTCTGGAGATGTTTTTTTCCATCTCTGGCTGGGGTTGAGAGGGTCAGGCCCTTCCTTATCCGTGGTGTCACAAATTACCTGGGGCTGGGGCTGAATCTCATACTCACCTCCATCCTCCAGATGTAAATAATCCACAGGACAGCGAAATATGAATGATAAAAATCACAAATATCTATCAGTATAACTGTGATGATACATGTTTTATTTTCTCATCTTCCCTTTAAGGATGCATTTCACCCTGCTTGACTCACCCCATTCTGTTTGGATTGGCTTCTGGTGGGAAGTTTAGCAGCTGTACCTTTGTTTTCTGTCTTCTCTCTCTGCTGCAGGATATGAAATTGCAGATTTTTGTGTGTCAGAGGGTTTCTTACCTGACTCAGTAGCCAGAGATCCCTGCAGTGTGCAACAGATGGAATCTGCCCTGTTGTCACTGTGTTCCCCTGCCCCACTCCCCAAACCCCAAAGGGAGCTCTGAGGATGCTTTAATGCCCAGTTAAATCTGAATTAACCCAATGTCCTGGCATTTGTGTGTGTTTTTCATGAGGCCTTCCCCTTCCATTAATGAGGCTAAAATAACATAAATGTAACAGAAGCATAAAAATAACACAGGATCTCTTCTCTTGGTCCTGGCATCAAAACCAGCAGGAACATGTGATGGGATCATGTGAATCCACATTACTTTGGCCCCACAAATGGCTCCCTAAGGCCTGTTAAAAAACCTATGGAAAAACATAAACACAAATACCACAAGTGTCATCAAATCACAGAATGGTTTGTGTTGGAAAGAAACTTTAAAGATCATCTAGTCCAAACCCTAAATGTGTTTTTCCCCATGTTTTCTGCTCTAATCCAAGAACTGCAGAGTGGGATTGAGAGGAAGGAAGGTGAATGCTCTTTTCTTGATGAGGATCCCATTAGAAAAATGTGGAAATCTCTGATGTGGGAGGTTGTTCCAGTTGGGACAGTGGAGAGCAAAGCAGAAACAGTAAAATCTGATTAAAATATGTTTTGGAAAAGGGGAACCAATGGGAAATACTGGGTAAATTCTGGCTCGCAGGTGATGCTCCAGTTTCTCTCACATGATGCTGAAAGTGCTCATTGGTAACTTGAATGAGTGAGAGCTGCACATCTCTGTCACAGGTGCTGGTTTTCTAGGTTTTTATATATATATTTTACACAATATTATGTCTACTTATATTCTAAGACAGTGGGATCTGCAGTCAGCCTGAAATAAAAGGGCAGCCTCTGGAAAACCTGAAAATTGGGCCCTGAATTGTGGCAGAGAGTACAAATTCTCACTTTCTCAGGATTTTCTGGGTTATGAGCAAGACTGTGTTGTTCTGATTTGTTTGGTTTAGGGTGGGTTTTTTGTTTGTTTTTGGTTTTTCTTTTTAGTAGGGTGTTTTGAGTGCAGTTTATTTAGCACCTCTGCAATATTTAATGTGATAACTCTTGAGATCTCAGCACACTGAGGTAGAATGTCATAAAGGTGTCTGGCAAACAGATGTTCCAGTCTCTGTGAGCTGCTGGGAAACTGTGCATCACTGAATTCATGTGGAAGCAGCTGCAGCTTTGGAAGCTTTAGTTTCCTGAATAAATTCTTTGGACATCTATTCCACTTTGGCAACTGTGGCTGTGGTGAGATAAAGACACAAGTAAAGCCCAGTTACAGCAGTGGGCTGGGCCTTTTATCAAACCAGCTGATAACAGAAAGGTGGATTCACTTTCAGGTACTTAGGGCTTGAACTTTTGCAAGGGAACCATTAATGCCCAGCAGATATTAATGGATCAGGAGAGGTTTTTATCAAGATTTGCCTGTGCAGGTAGTGAAAAGGTGTTTTGTGCTTTAATACTGGTGATGTGCATCTCACTGCTTCAAGATCACAAGACCCTAAGAAATAACAAGGCTTAAGAAGAGAATAATTCAGCAGGATTATGAGAGGAAAATGTTTTGTTGTGGCCTTTAGGTTTTCAGAAAATTTGAGTGGCTAGACATCTAATAATTATATTTGATAGCCAAAATTAGCACCTGTCTTCAAATAACACTTTTTAAAAATAAAACCTGAAATAGGAGTTGTCCCCAAAGTCATGCTGGAGGATTTCAAAATCCAAACCAGGACCTGAGACTTTTGCCTGAGCTCCCCAAACTGTTTTGAGGCTTAAATGAAAAGTGTGCAGGGAGGAAAGAAAAACTTCCCTGGATGTTCTGTGCTGCAGCAGGGCTCAGCAGGGATTCCCAGCCAGGGCACAAGTCCTGCTCCTTCCTTGGAGGTGGAACTCAGCCTTTTCCCTGCTCTGGTCTGGGGTGGGTTCATTCCTTCCCGTGGAGCTGGCGATCCGTCTGACTCGATGGAGAAATTGCTATGACAAAATGCTAAAAGCTCTTGCTCCAGGCTATTTTTAATCTACTGTAGGTGAAAGATCAGAACACATTTTTGGGGGATTTATGTGTGGTACCCTTGTGCTGTGCTGGATGGGATAAATGGGAGTTGACAAAATACAGGACACGAGATTTAAACCCTTGACCTGTGACATTGCGAGTCACCACGACTGTATGTTATCACATTTATGTTCTGGAGGGAAAGGCTTTGCTCTGAGGGAATCCCAGAAATGCTCAGCAGAGGTGCAGGGATGTGGTTCTCACTCAGTCTTTCTGCCTTTTTTTGTAGGTGATCAGTAGTGAAATCTCCTCTCAGGCCTGGGTGGGTTTCAGTGCAGAATATTTCCCAGCAGTTCTCGTGTTGTCTGTGCACAGAAACACAAAAACATGTTTGTGCACAGGAACACATCTGTGTTTTGTGGAAAGAGTGAAGCTACTTAATGACAGCTCAGCTTGTGCAGCCTCAGCAGTTTTGCAGATCCTTTAATAGTCCAGGCTTTCCAACTGCTTCCAACTCTCTGTTTGCTGTGTCCATTTCAGAAACAAGAGCCCCGATAAAGCCGAGACTTTAGAAATTTTATTAAACAGTTTTCACCTCAAGTTCAGGGTTCTGCTGAGCCCTGAGTGACTGTTGGTGATGTTCATGTGCAATGTGTGCTTCCAGAATTCCACCTCCTTGTGAGGGAAACATCCCCAATTAGTCTGGGGATTTGTTCTGCATGTGCAAATCTTTTCTTGGGCAGGGAAGTGTCACATGGAGACCTGGCTGAAGAAAGCAAGCTGTTTAATCTCAAATGGTAATTGTCACCCTCTGGCTAATGATAAGCAATATTATGGCCTGTGTATCAGCTGTAATTAAGCAGTAAGACACAACAAGGTGTATGTTACACAGAGATAACAGTGCTCAAGAGCCAGTGACCTGCAAAGCCCATTATCTGCCAGCTGCACGAGCCAGGGTGTGCACGTGTGGTCCCAAAGCCACTGTCCCCTCTGCCCCTGCCTGCAGGCTGCTTCTGGGGGGCAGAAATGGGAAAGGGGCTTGTGTTGGATGATTTTTTTAACAAAGGGGTTTTTTTCTGAGTAGTTAATTTCTGCAGCAGTGTGAAACGTTCTAAGGTGTCACTCCCAGAGTTCTGGGAAATGGGCACCACTTCCCTGTGCTGGCCAGAGAGGAGCAGGGTGTGCAGGGAAGAATTCCCAATTCCAGCACCAAACCAGCAGCAGCACCTCATTTGCTCCAGGGAAGAATTCCTGTTGCTTTCACAGATAGCAGAGGGAGCTGGAACATGGGGGTTAGATGTTTTGTTTTTTTTTCAGAGTAGGATTGGATTTTGGTTAGAATTAAAGGCTGGAGGAGTGAAGTTTGTGCTGTTCATACTGAACACAAATCTTCAGCTGTGGAGGTGCCCATGTCCTGCACAGCATGACCAAACTGATGCTGCAGGAGCAGAGAATGAAAACCAGGCTGGCACAAGCACCAGACCAAATGGCATGAGAGCACCTGATTTCTGCTTCCTCCAACACCATCCTGGTCTGTTGTTTAATGTAGGGATCCTAGAAGAAAATCACTGCTGGAGGAGGAAACCCCAGTGCATGAGAACTTCCAGTAACAGGAATGAAGAACAGGATCAGCTTCTCCTTGCTGAGTCCTGTTCTGCTGCTTCCCTTCCTTCATTAAATTGCCTCAATGAAAGTTTGCAGGGCAAATCACTTTGGTGTTGATCAGATTTTCAGTCTAAGCACCCTGGACATGGATCTGCTGCCCCTCGGTACTGGGCTGCTGTGGATAATTGCACAAAATTAAAATACAGTGGATCAAATTGCTGCGTTTTGTTCCTGTGTAATAGTCTGTCTCACACTTAGTTATTCATGGGTTTTCTCCCCCCAGACAAATTAGAAAGTCACTGGGATCTTGATAAACAAACTGCTGACAGTTTAGTCTGGGCAGAGGGAGAAAAGCAGCAATAAACTGAGGTGAGAACTACCTTATCTAATGTCTTTTAGCCAGTAATTGCCAGGACAGAATGTGTCTGCATGGAGTTCCCAAGTTTGGGGTGATGTTACCCATTCAAGTGGGTGGATTCTTATTTAGCCAAATAGTAATTTGCACAATCTCTAGAAAGATGTGAGCAGGGCAATCCATTTGTGCTGTTGTCAGAAGCAGAGATCAGTTCTGAGGGTTGGGATGGTACTGAGCCCATCTGGACCCTGATTTCAGTGGATGTCCTGGATATTACTGTATTAAAAATACAAATACATAAAGTTAGGCTTAATATAAGAGCAGAGAGCCAAGGCAGAGGCCAGAGCCAGCTGTCTGCTCCTCAGAGCCCCTCTCCCGGGTGCGAGTGTTTCTGATTACAGCTGTGCACTGTAAATGCCTGCTCCATGTCTGGGGATAATCCATTCAGAGCAATTACAAGGCATCCGTCACCAGCAGGACCTGAGCCACAGGCTGCTTATCTGGGAAAATTGATGGAAGGGAAGGAGGGAGCGAGGGCAGGAAATCAATGCCTTTCCCCAGTGTTATCTGCCAAATTGAATTAAGCAGCACGGGATCCCTGCACGGGAGCTGCGTTTGGTGTGCTCAGAGCTGGGCAGGGGTGGTGGCAGCTGCCCTGGGCATCCACTGACACCTGGGTGGGCACAAGGAGTTCAGAACTTCCCATGCAGAACCTCCAACCCCACAGCAGAGCTCCAGCTGGGTGTACAATCCCAGCCTGTGCTCTCTTTTTTTGGTGTAGCCAAGGTCCCATCCCAGTTTTTCCATGCAGAGCGCTGTAGGGAAAGCAGCAGGGCTGACATCAGCAAAGATGCAGTAATTGCAGGCTGCAGAGCCAGGACTAGGAAATCTCTATTGCTGAAAAATGCTGTGTGTGTTGAATCCCTTGGCACTGCAGTGTAATCCTGAGCTGGGAGCAGCTGCCAGGCAGAGGGGCTGGAATTTGGGGTTGGTGGGGGGAGCTCAACATGCCAGTAAATGGAACAGGGAAGGTTTGGTGCTGTGCCTTCCTCTGCTGCTCCAACCTGGTGGGTTGGAAAGGTAACTGAAGGAAATTTGAGTTTTCTGTGTCTGATCACTCTGCAGAAATCCAGGATTCAGGAATACTGAGCAGCCTGGAGGGGACACTGCCCTGCTAGGTCTGCAGCTGGCACTGCCAAGGAGATGTTTGTTGCTGGCACCTGGAGCAGTAGGAATGTGCAGGGAGATCCCAGCAGGGCACTTGGGATGCTGCAGAGGGAATCTGTGCTGGCTGAATGGTTTCACCCGTGGGCTTTGTGGCCAAGAGCTCTGTTCGTGCACTCTGTGGTACCTGTTTGATCCTTGGCCACAAGAAGGGAAGGGTTTAATGACCTTTTCTGACAATAAATGAATTTCAGTTCCAGGGCTGGAACTGAGCACATGGAGCAATCCAAAACATGGTGTTGTAAGCAGGGTTTATAAAGGGTTCCTTGTAAACTTCCTTCCCAAGATCATGGTCACTCGTGGTCCTTGTGGTGTTTACAGAAACGAGACTTTGGAGCAAACCTGACCTTTGAAGCAGTGAAACCTCATTTTCTTTTTACCTGTGCAAGTTTCCTCTTGTTCCTTGGAATCTTTCTCAACAGCATAGGGATGGGAGGTGGAAGAGCAGAGGACTGGGATGGCTGGGCCAGGGTGGCTCTGGAGCAGCGTTACAAGGACAAAATTCTCAAGGTTCTAGGTGGAGGAGCTGACTCAACAGAAACAAATACAAAAGTAAATCCAAAATGATGAACCAGAAACCCCACAGATGCTGTGCAGAACAATTCAGCCAGCCCAGAGAGCTGTGGAAACTTTTTCCCTCCCAAATAAAAGTGTGTGGGAATTTGCACTGCAGTCAGGTAATATTTAAAGTGCACATAAGCCATCTCATAAAAATTCCAGCGGTGTGTACGTCACACAGCTGGCTTTTATTAGAGCTGTGCTCTTCTCTGACAGTGCCTCAGAGCTCAGATCTCCATTAACTCTGACATTCCTGGGCTTCTGCTGCTTCCCAGATTCCTGTCCTGTTCCACATGTTGTATCCCTTCCCTGCAGGATGTGTGTCTGTAGTGTCTGTTCAGTAAATGGAGCTGGGAGCACCTGAAAGGTCTGGTTTGGATCCCTAGAGCAGTGACAAGGAATCTCCTCCCTTGTCCCCAAACCCCTCAGGGCTCTCCCTGCTCTGTGTGTGCTGAGATTCCCTGTGCTCCCTCTGCCAGGCTGGGACCAGGGCAGCTGCTCCCAGGACTTTGGGGTGCTCTGTTTAACCCCATTTGTGGGATTTTGTGGCCGTTTCTTTCAGCTGTGCCCCACACAAGGTTTGGATTTGCCACCTACAGCCCCCTATTTTGGTTTTTAGTGGTGTTTTCTGATGGCTGGGGAACACAAGCTCTTGAGTAAGTCATGAAAAATTTTTACTCCAGGCCTCAGGAAATTGGATTTTTATTTCTATTTATTTCAGCTACTTTGAGTTTGGGTCAGTTCAGCTCACTTGGTTATTGAGCAGGTTCAAATCTCATTTCTAATGTTGCTTGTTCCTAGTAAACTGGATTTATTTTTTCAGCAGAACCAGAATTTTCAAACCCAGTTAGTTTTCCCTTTCCCAGAAAATCAAGACAGCTTGACTGGGCTTTACCCCAGTCTGTGTTGTTGCACTCAGAGGTCCTTGGAGACAGAATATATAATTTTTTCAGCCTTATCAATCCAAATCTAGTTTGCTATTTAGTTTGGAACAGGAATACCATGACAAGTCTCTCTGAGAAGAAACAACAGGAAGAAAATTATTTGAACTTTTAATTTCAGAACCAGAGTCACAGCAGGTGGAAGGACAGGGATGTGGATGGGATGTGGGGCACAAGATCCCTCCCCAAGGATGTGGAGCAACATTTAGGACACAAACCCACCCCTTGGAAAGCTGGGTGAGTCTCAAATAAGAAGAGATTTATTTTTTTAAGCTCTTTGCTCATTCTCCAGCTTTTCCACTGCTTTACAAAGGCATTTCAGAAATGTCCCAGAGCTGTGGAAATTCTGCAGCCACTTCTCAGAAAACCATGAGAGAATTATTCTGACACATGTTTCCATCTCCTGCTTTTTGCATTTTCCCCTCTTGTGTTTCTTTTTCTTTGACCTAGAACAAACTTCTCTATGCTTACAATTCTCACTATTCCAAAGAAACCTCACTTGAGTGTTAGAATTTCCCTGCTCAGTGGAATGCAGTGATGCCAGTTAAATTCCATTCTCCTTGCAGCAGGTTCTGTGTTAAATGATTTCCTGGGCTCTCCAGAAAAACAGGAACCAGGTGCTGGCCATGGCACATTGAAGGGGGGAACAGCACCTCAGCAAAGCACAGAGAACTCCAAAAACATCCCAGAGCTCTTTATTTTTTTCTGGACAAACAATTTTATTTTCGGTAATGCGTCTATACACTGTACATTCAGTCACTGTGGTATATAAGCATAGCTATTTTCATACATAATCTCATAAAGTCCTTTATTTTACAATATTATCTGCATCAGGGGGAGGGGATGTGGAAAAGGGGGTGGAAAAGGACTATCAAGGTACACAGCGAAATAGATAAATATGCCAAGCTTTTTTCTTATTTTTTTTTAAATCAGGCATTTATAAACAAGAAAGCATACATTACTTACATAAAAATAGTTCTAGAATAGTAGAGTAAGTCATAATATTGTCATTAGCAGCAGCATAGGAGAGACCAGGATAACAAAAATGTGCTGAAATGCTATTGGCTATTATAAATGTAAAGATTTATTTTTCTTCAATTGAAAAAATGTCATTTCTGTGAGTTCTTTCAATTTAAAAAAAAAAAAAAACAAAACAAAACCAAAAAACAAAACAACAACCAAGCCAACAAAAAAAATCTTCTCTCTAAAACACATGGACTGCTGAGAGGGCAGAATGGAACAAAAACCAACCTTTTGGTAATAAAATACTTTACAGTGAAAATAAGGACAAATAAAATGCAAATGATGGAGAAAAGGTTATAACCCACATTGAAAACTTGCAAAAAGATTTTGTTTTGTTTTTTCCTAACAGACAGCAAAGGTTCTTCTCAGTTAAAAACACAACTCATAAAACAAGACAACTACCAGGTAAGAAAGAGTTTTGAAAAAGTAAACACCATATACACTTATAATACAACAGTGTAAAATGAAAAAAAGTATTTACATGTTGAATTTACTTTTAATGTTTTTTTTACATTGGCTAGTTCTGTTTGAAAAGCAGAATATTATGTATAGAGTTAGCTGCTCCATAGATATGAATGTTATTGCTGTTGGTTTTTTTTTTCCCTTCGTTAAGTCTTCACTCAGTAATAGAAACAAGGAGTAATTAAACTGAATATACAAGTAGTAATATATTTGTAGGTACAGGGAGAGTCAACAGCCTGTATGAAACACCTCTTCTCCCTTGGAACTTCTTAAAGGAAACTAAAGCACAGAGGATGGGGAGATGGAGGGGCAGCAGGGAGGAAGGGATTCCATGGGACCAGGCTCAGCTTTACTGAGGTGTTGCAGACACAGGAATGACCCCAGAGCTCCCTGGCCTCGAGCACCTTCACACAGGGGAGCTCTGCAGAGCCCCCCTCAGCCTCTGGGGCTGGGACAGAGACACTTCTAATTACTCTGAATTAGAAATAAATTACACACTCTGCAGAAATAACATCTGTTCTGCAGAAAGAACAATCTGATTGTTAAACATGGTTAGGAAATGCCCAGTAGTTGAAGCCAGACCCAGCCCTGGAGCCCCTCCTGGGCAGTGGCTGCTGCTGGAGAATGTTTGCTCCTGCTCTTCTTGCACCTTATTTATCTTCATGCTTTTAAACCCTGATTGCTAGAAATGGCCTTTCACTCCCAAGGACCAAATGCCAGGAGTGCTGCAGGTCTGGCCCTGCATGGGGGGAGTGTGAGAGGGCACAGAGGAAAGCCCCAGCTGGAGCTGAGGTTGGGAATCTGTGCTGCCCCTGTGACCCTTCACCTGTGCAGCACAGGTGAGGCTGCCTGCTGGTCACTGACTGTTTGTTCTGCTTTTTTCCTTTGGAAATCCTGCAGATTTCCTTCCTTCAGAAGTGTGGGAGCCTCATGCCCAGGGAGTGAAAACTCATGGTGTGCTCAGGTGAGTGGCTTTTCCTGGCAGACAACAGCTGGACATGCACATGTTGCTATTTTTTTGGGGGGTTATAAGGGGAAGAAGCTATCATAAATCAGGGGGAAAAAAACCATACAAGCAAAATTTCCAAAGCCAGGCTTCCATGAGCTGCCACAGGAGTGGGGTCTGTTCTCTGTGTGGTTCCCAACACGGCAGTAAAGCAGAGCACGAGAGACTTGAAATGCACAAAAATGATCAGGTACAGTTGTTTAGTTTCCCTTGAAGAAATAAGTGGATAATACAGATCTGGAAATCATAAGGCTGAGAACATTTTTCTGCATACTGCATAACAAAAGAACCCCTTTACATAAGACAGTAATAATGCCCATTAATGACTATATGGCAGTTTAATCCATGCATATGATTTAATAATCGCAGAAAAAAAAAAAACATACAAAGAAAATAAAACCCCACATTAAAAAAAAAAACAAAAAACCTGCTCAAGCATAATCAAAATTCCTTTTGCATTGCACTTTAGAAGGAGATCTGCACCTAGAGCCAGTCTCCAGCATCCCAAACACACAAGGGCCAACCCCTGTATCCACAGACAGGTTCAGGTCATTCACTTGGTGTGACTGTTTCTTGCTCCCAACAGTTTTACATTGTCCCAGTAATTCCACTCCTTTCATATTTCTTCTTTTTTGTACCTAAAACATATATATGAACTTCTTTGTTAATGCTCACAGTTACTATAATGGTTACTATAATGGTTTCAAGCAAACAGCTCTTGTTTAAAAAAAAAAAAAATCTCTCTAATGTACTGTAAGTAAATACCATAATTTTAGGATTGGAAGCCGCTTTCTGTCTACTGGGAAATAATTTTGAAGCTTACATAGTTTGCATTAATGTCCAAAAGCAAATAAAGATTACTGGAAATATGTTTCTTCTTTTAGAATAACTCTGGGTATGATGATGCATAGGGGGTTCTCTTTTTTTTTTTTTCTTTTTTTTTGCTTTTTATTCTATAAGGTAAAAAAGTGTCAGCATTGCCTAGAGAAGATGCTGAGAGGAAAAATGAGCTGGAAGGCACATCTGCAGCCCCAGATCACATTTTCACTTGCTTGAGTGTGTCAGAGGTGAGTGTTTATGGGTGAAAATTAATTTTCTCCTGATCAGTAAAGCACCAGCTTTATTTGTTAAGCACTTTAGGGAGCATCTCTGATGCTCCCCAGCTTGGGTCAGACACACAGCCACGAAACCAGGCTCTAACTGAACCAGCAGCACAGGGGGAATTCCTGCTCTGGGCATTCTGGACCTGCTGGATCCTCCTTTGCTCACACAGATGCTGATGGGAGGTGTCAGTGGTGGCAGATTGGGTTCATGGTTTGCACAGCTGTTAGGGCAGAATCTCAAATGCTTGACATGTACATCTTAGAAACAGGGAATAAAATGCAGAGTAAGATTCTGACAAAGTGCAGGTTTTAAAAAAATAAAAAATAAAAAAACCTCAGCACCACCCCCACGGCAGTGATGGTTTGCTGCATTGTATCCCCGGGCTGCGGCTTGGATCCCAAAATTAAAGTAATTTCTCTTTTTAAAAACAAAAAAAAGTTTTTTTAAAAAAAGATGTAGGCTTATTCACAGCAGCAAAAATGTTGGTTTTCTGTTCTGTAGTATCCGACACTGCGACGTTGGACTCTCCTTGGGCACAGAAATCCTGACTGACAGTTCAGAATGGAAGCAGGGAAATACTGAATTCATGGTAAGATGGTGCAACAAGATGAGTTTTCCAGAAAACTGAAAGCTGACGATTTCAGAATGACTTCAACACACAGATGTCTCTGCTTTGTTCCTCTACCAACTGATCACCCATTTCCTTCCTTTCTTCCTTTCTCTCTTTCTTTTCCCAAGGCTGAAGCGCTCCTGGGTGAAGTCTCTGAACACAGGGGGGTCTGTGGGGCTGGGCTGGGGCTCTCAACCCAGCCCCTTCTCCTCCCCTCAGCTCCTGCAGCTTCTCTTCTTCCTGTGTCCAGGGCAGGAAATGGACATCATTCATTCTAAGGAAAAAAAATCAACTTGGAAAAGCACTCTGAACTTCTCCTACGCCCACGTGACGGGATGGAACCGCGATGGCTTCCGAGATGGCTGGAAAACTGCTCCTGACATGGATGGCATCATCACCACAGAGGGGCTTCTGCACAAGAATCCCAAAGCCTATAAAGTCATTAAAAATTGTGCATCGAAGGTTTGTGTTTTATTTTTTTGTCTTTTTTTTTTTTTTGTTTTGCTTTTAAAGGTTCATTATAAAAATCTTGTTAATTTTTTTTTTTTAATACCAAGTCTGTGTAATGAATTATTTTAAATAGCTTATAAGAAAAGTTGGTTTGTTTTTAAATTCCAAAATGTTCCAACAGGCAGGAGAACACAAAGCCACTGCCGTGCTCGCCTTGGACGCCGGGTTTAGCTGGACCGCGCTGCTTTGCTTGGAGTTTGCCAGTAGAAAATTTGCTGTGGACTTAAAAGTATTTTGTTTACAAACACTTTGTGTTTTCTAGGCACAGTAAGATGTTGTGCTATATGGATTGGGAAAAAAAAAAGAGGCGGAATTCAGTGCTTCTGTTCTAGAGAGTAACAACATTTGCCTTCCAACTACTGAGAATCCATATTCCTAAAGTGTGTGCCAGGACACCACTACTCACACGTGCACTCCCAGTCCCACTCTCTCCCTCCCTGTGCTGGGGGATGAGAGGTCAGTTCTCCATGGGGCTCGTGGTGCTCTCACTGCTGGGCTGGCTGCTGGCTTTAGGCCACAGTTGTTCCTGAAGTTCCTTGACCACCTTCTCCAGGTGCTCCCGGGCCTCCCGCTCGTGCAGGAGGTCGGCGCGGAGCTGCTCCCGGTCGGCCTCGGCGTGCTGCAGCTTCACCTGCAGGTCCTCAATCTGTGGGGACAGGACACACAGGGCTGTGGGATGGGCTGGGCAGAGCCTGTGCCTCCCCACACACCTTGCACAGGGGCAGGGAAGCAAGAAAACGTGAGCTCCAGGATTAGCAAGATTGAGGTGAGGAAGGGATTCCCTGTTCCTATTTTCCATACACTACTGCAGTACAGTGCCTGCTTAGCTTTGAAACCTAAACATTCCCAGTGACTCCAGCTCCCAGAAGTTAAGAAACAGTTCAAGAATTCCTCAGTGCCACAGAACTCTGGTCCCTTCTTCGAGCATGGCTGTTATTTCTTTAGGCAGCTCAGCAAAGCAATCCCCAGGTGTTGGCAGGGGGGATTCACTTGCAGCTCTTTTACAAAGCTTGTTAAGGGAAGTGAGCAGAAAGGGCCTTGGCTGCTGATGGGCCAGGCCTGTCCCAGCTATGGATTAAAGCCCTGCAGTGTCCCCACTCTGCAGGACCTGCAGCTGACCTTGGCCTCCCTGTTTGGGACTTGCTGACAGCAAAGGCTGAGAAAACCCCCAGAGAACTGGAGGGTGCAAATACCAGAAAAACAGCACCCAGTGAGAAAGGAAATGTCAGCAGTCAGCAAAGACTGCCATTTAACAAGAAAAGGAAACCTCCAAAGTTTTGGGCTAAAATGCAGGTAAACCTCCCCCATCCCCTTTGGATTTCAGTATCAAGGCAAGAACAAGGAAGGCATAAACCACAGCTCCTCAATGGGTATTAAGCATCTAATACTTTAAGCCTACACAGAGGTATTTCCACCCTGACTCTGCTGTCTTCTCCCACCCTGGCCTGGTGCTATTTCTGTCAGACTGAGCCTGTTTAGAGAACTGTGGTTTCCTCAAAAATAATATGTGACCAACTTCCTCTTGCACCCCAAGCTGTAGCTACAAGGATATATAAAGCTTTATTTTAATATTTCTCAAGAACTTAAAAGTTATAATGACATCTTATAAAATTCAGCCCTGGGAGTGAGTTACTCACAGGAATTTTGTTACCAGCTGTGCTAACCACAAAACAGGAGGTGCCACGTGCTCTTTGCCCAAGGACAGCTCTGGGGGGCTCAGGGGTGGCTGTGACAGGGGCTGCTGCAGGGGACACTGCCAACCCACCAGGCCTGGCCTCAGGAAAGAGGAATAATTGGCTACTTGAGTTCTTTTGAGGGATTCTCAGCCTTTAAGCTTAGGAAACCTCATCTATTCCTTCCCAAGGAGGGAATGCAGCAGGAGACTGAAAATGCCCAATGTCACACAGTCCCCACAGGATACACCTGAGCCCCCAAGCCCAGCCCAGGCTCACCTGCCCTGGAGCTGCTCCCCAGGGCCCTGCAGGGACCGCCCAGAGCAGCCCCAGGGCGGCTCTGTTTAGTCTGGACACCCCTTATCACCCCTTATCAGTGAGACATCCTGTGATGCTGAGAGGAAGCCCCACATCATTTCCTGCTCCTGGCCAGACGTGTCTCAGCGGGAGCAGGCGGCCACTCCCCTTCCCCTTATCAGAGCCCTGGAGATTGTGAGCTTGGCTTCTGCTCTTCCCCTCCTCCCTCACAGCCAGCACGGCAGGGACCTGCAGCTCCCAGCTCCAGGAGCACCTGTGTCTCACAACAGGCTGCTCCAGCACTCCTGGGCTTCCCTCTGCCATCAGCTCTTCAGGGCTGTGTTAAACTATGTAAAGTATTTGAAGTACACATAAATCCACACTAATTCAAGTGTATTTTGAGGACTATGTTTGAGGGCTGCCTTGAACACAGGAGGCCCTGACACCTCTGTGGCAGGTGCATGGAATGAGTTTACAATTTTTTGGAGTCCTGGCTGTCCCCTGCCTGCTGTTGATGCCTCTCCCATCCAGGCTCCCAGCTCAGGAGCAGGGTGGGAGCAGCGCCTGGCTGGGGGTGCTGGGCAGGGGGAGGGAGCTGAGGAGCTGCTGCTGCCCTGCTGGGCTTCACCTGTGCTGAGCTCACCTGTGCTGAATCTGTGCTGAACCTCACCTGTGCTGGGCCTCACCTGTGCTGAACCTGTGCTGAGCCTCTCCTGTGCCTCTCCTGTGCTAAACCTCTCCTGTGCTGAGTCTCACCTGTGCTGAATCTGTGCTGAACCTCTCCTGTGCTGAACTCACCTGTGCTGGGCCTCTCCTGTGCTGAGCCTCACCTGTGCTGGGCCTCACATGAGCTGGGTTTCACCTGTGCTGAACCTCTCCTGTGCTGAACCTCACTTGTGCTGGGCCTCTCCTGTGCTGAATCTCAACTGTGCTGGGCCTCTCCTTGTGCAGAGCCTCTCCTGTGCTGGGCCTCTCCTTGTGCTAAACCTCACCTGAGCTGGGCCTCTCCTGAGCTGGGTTTCACCTGTGCTGAATCTCAACTGTGCTGAGCCTCTCCTGTGCTAAACCTCATCTGTGCTGAGCCTCTCCTGTGCTGAATCTCACCTGTGCTGAGCTCACTTGTGCTAAACCTCACCTGTGCTGAGCCTCTCCTGTGCTGGGCCTCACCTGTGCTGGGCCTCACCTGAGCTGAGCTCACCTGTGCTGAACCTCTCCTGTGCTGAACTCACCTGTGCTGAGCTCTCCTGTGCTGAATCTCTCCTGTGCTGAGCCTCTCCTATGCTGGACCTCACCTGTGCTAAACCTCACCTGTGCTAAACCTCATCTGTGCTAAACCTCACCTGAGCTGAGCTCACCTGAGCTGAGCTCACCTGTGCCGAGTACTTGGCGCGCAGCCTGCCGGCCTCGCAGCCCTTGTCGCACACGCGGATCTGCCGCGCCTGCTCCAGCTCCCTCTTCAGCCGGATCCGTGACTCGTTGGCCTCCTTCATCTTCTTCTCGTTCTCGGCCCGCAGGCGCTCGATCTCCTTCCGCAGGTTGCGCTTGGCCTCTGTCGCTTCCCTCAGCTTCTCCTTCTTGGCCACTCTCAGGAACTCCAGCTCCTGGGACACAGAAGGAGGTGAGGATGAGTGAAGGGGAAGCAATCCAAACCCCGTTCCCACCTCCTGCTGCTCGTGAGCACGGCTAAGCCCCGCTCTGAACTTTGCACGAGCCCTTCTCCTTTAAATCCTGTGGAGTTCCTGCACTCCAGCTACCCTGAAGCCCAGGATAACAAAAAGCTCAGCGCTACAGCCCCATTTTGCTTTGTCAAGCAGAATAGCTGCGACCATCTGGGCCTGAATAAAGATGAACTGCAGTTGGAGAGAGCTCCAGCACCAGCTCCACGTTCCAAACCACCCGACTGCAGTGCCTGGGCTGGAGCTGAAGGCTCTGAAGATGCACAGCGTGGAAAGTGCAGCTCTGAGTGTCCTTTGTGTACAGCAAAGCTCGACAAGACATCAGGAATCTGTTCCATTTTATCAATCCCCCCCCAAAAAATCCACTCAAGGCAAGGACAGAACACAAACTGTGTCATTTCTAGCTCTGGGGTGCTGGAGGTGACTGGGGTGAGTCCCAAGACTCCTGATAACCAGCCCAAGGAGTGCTCTGCCACACGAGCTGGAAAACTCCAGGCTAAAACCTGAAGCTGAACAGAAACCACACTTTCCTCTGGGAAATGCCACTCCCCCTGTCCAGGCTGGGAGCTGCTGCCTTGGAATCTCAAATCCATGAGGGAACCATTAATTGAAGTGATAATGATAAGGAACCTCCAAGGCACAATGGAAGAAACCCCTAAGCTGTTAAAATACATGTTCACAGCAAGCCCAGAGATGTGGCTCATGTTTCCTAAATGGTTAAATTAGAAACTAAAGATCTATTTTTTCCCCCAGAAGCAGCATTTCCTCCCTGTCCGAGTCAAACCCTCCAGCCCCGGTTGCTGTGAAGTAACACTGCAGGGTCATGGGAAATTCACTCTTCTGACAATCTCACTTCCCAGCCAGGCCATTGTTAGCTCTGGAAGTACACACACAGCTCCTGAAAGTACCCACACAGCCTCTGGAAGTACAGAGAGCCTCTGGAAATACACACACAGCCTCTGGAAGTACCCACACAGCCTCTGGAAATACACACACAGCCTCTGAAAGTACACACAAAACCTCTAGAAGTACCCACACAACCCCTGGAAATACCCACACAGCCCCTGGAAATACACACACACACACACATATACACACACCCACATCTGTGTGTGGAACTAGGAACTCACACTTTCCCAAATGGAGAACAATGGTTTGTCACCAGAGTCCCCTGCCCCTGACACAGGGCTTGATTTAACACTCAACTGCTTCATGTAATTCCTGCTTTCAGTACACACTCCTTAGGTATTATGCATAAATGTTTGCTTTTAAATACATAAAATAAAACACAGATTTACTGGAAGATAAAGGAATTAAGCAATTTGCTCCTACCCATGACTAAACTAGGCTCTTGTTTACTCCATCCCATGGATTCCAGCCCCAGCTTGGGAACAGCTCCACACCAAATATTCAGAGAGGACATCTTCTACTTTGGCTCCTTCTTCTATTTCTCTGCACTCTTTTTACCCCAGCTCAAATAAAAGCCAGTTCACCCATCAATCCTGCCCTGCAGCCCTGCCTGACCATGACACAAGTGATGGATCCAGGATTTCCAGAAATAAGGAGCTGCTTCCCTGACTGAAGCTCGGCAGTGTGGCCAGTGGGATGCCTGACAAAGCCCTTACTTCAGCTGTGGCTGTGTCCCAGGAACACCCTCCCTCACAGAGCCTTTAAAACTCCAGCTAAAGCCTCCAGAAATGTTTCCTGTTCAATGAAATGAAAACAAAATAAACTCTGCTGGACTAGAAGATTTTTCTCAGTAATGCAAAGATGTTGATTTTGGTAACCATGGATTTATAACCCAAGGAAAAACAGGTGGCAAGCTTAAAAACGTAGGACTGGTTCCTGTGCTTTGGTTTCCCGGCTGGATTTACAAACAGAGCCCCAGCAAAGGCTGTTGCTATTTGGGAAAAATGAGGCAATTCCTTTTGCAGAGCTCCCTGCTGGGCTGTACCTGGCAGGGCAGGGCAGCCTTACCTGGTGCAGGCTGCGCTTGGCCTGCAGAGCCGCGTTCAGCTTCTCCTCCTGCTTCACCCTCATCTTCACCACCTCGTGCAGGAACTTCTCTTTGGCTTCTTTTGTGTCCAGGCCACTGTCCAGGGCCTGCCTGAGGTGCTCCAGCTCAGCCTCCAGCCCGCTGCTGTGGGGGTCAGGGTGTGTGGCCACCTCGTAGGAGCTGTTGACAGGGGCTGGGGGCTGCATCCCAGGGGAGCTCATGTCCTTGGCAGAGCTGGAGGAGGTGAAGGATGGGGAGGAGAGCGAGGATAAGGAGGAGGTGACTGCAAAACAGAAACATTGACAATTAATTTTAAAAGATCAGAAATTAAGATGTAATTTTATACAACTCATATATATATATATTATGCAGCTCGAAACGTGCTGTCCTGTTTGTACAGAGACACTTAATAATAAATTAAAAAAAGGAAAGGAAATTAAAAACCTACTCATTTTATACTTTGATACTTGAAATATGATGAAAATACAACCTTGAATTAAGGGACTGAGTTCAATTTGTTTGAATTGTGACTGTACAACTCACGTCACAAAGGCAACACCACTGAGGCACTTCCAGAATTCCATTTAAACCCCACAAGAACTCCAGCAAAAACCCCCCAGCCTAAATAAACCACCACAAAGGCGGCCACAAGTGTCACTTACATTCTTCCCTGGTTTCTACTTCAATCTCTGCTTCTGACTCCTTGTCCTCCTCGGGGGCGGTGGCCGTGGTGGCCGTGGTGGCCGCGGTGGCCGCAGCCTCGGGGACAGCCGTGTGCTCAGGGCCGTGCTTCCTCTTCCTGGGCTGGCCAGAGCCCAGGGACTCGCTGCTCCTGGACACCACGGTGGCACAGGGAGGGTTGCTCACCATCTTCTGCTGGGCTGGAGGGGCCAGGGCCACGTTGGGGGCCACGGCGCTCTCAAAGCTCTTGTAGGAGTAAAAGCTGGTTCAGAGGGGAGGGAAAAAGGGAGAATGGTCACAGTCCTGGCTTTGGAGAGCTCCCCCATCCCATGTCCCACTGCAGACATGCACAGTGAACCCCAGTGATTTACACAGCTGAGAACCTGCCCCGGTACTGTTCAGTGTTCTGCCCTCCCATCCCAAGTGCCACACATCCTAAGAGCACCAAGGAGATGAGATCTCCCAGAGCCTGGAAGTCCTCAAGCTGTTTCCTCCTACTTTTCATGGCACTGTTGTTTTACCCAACTGCACAGCTGGAATTGTGTCTATCCACAAATGTTTTGTAAACTGTAAACAGCACTTAAGGAAAACCATGGAGTGGAAAAGCATCTTTTTGTGCCTCTGTGATTCTGACATACACCTGAGTGTAAAACCACGGGTACAACAGCCAAGAAACCTTTGGTTAAACCTTGGTGTTAAAGGGGAGCAATAACATAACATCAAATACATGGAATTTTGCAAAAAGCAGAGCAAAGACTTTACAACTTCAATTCAGCACCCATAACATGATGTGGTATCAGTTAGAATTTCTCCTTGAGCTGTTGTAGGTGGGTTTTATCCAATACTGAAAGTTTCTCACAGGGATACCAAGGGCACTTATACCACTTCTTTCCCTACCTAGTTTAAAAATTAGAATATGCTGATAGGCTTTCCCCCTTCTATTTCCCTTTTTTTAAAAAAGGAAATCAATCCCCACAGCTTCTAAGAAACTCGTTCATAAGGGCAGCACAATATGTTCTCCATAATATTCCCTAAAAACACCTGGTCACTTAAGTCAAACTTTCCAAAGACATCATCACCCTCAGGCAGAAATCTGGCTCGGAGGTTTTTCAGACTGCACAGCTCCAGTCTGGCACAGGGATGTGGAACTGCCCCGACACTTTGTGCTCTCAGTGTGACACCGAGGTCCCACCTGCTGTGGGTGACTCACTCAGAGCTGCTCCTCTCCAAGAGCAGAGCCTGGCCTCGCTGTCTGGACAGGTCTGACAGGCTCCAGAGCCAGGACTCCCCAAGGGCCAGGGCACACAGAGGGGTTGGGGAAATCTCTGCTGCCCTTTGGCCTCGCTGGCACTGTGGGGGTGGGAGAGGATGGAGCTGCTGCAGGTACCACGGACAGGGGCCTGGGAATGGCTGCACCTCCCTGACCACTGCCCCAGCACAGGGATTCTGTCTTCCCTTCAGCAGCAAAGCCCAAGGCCCTCGATGCCTGTACCCCCAAGCACAGCCCTGCACCCTTCACAGCAGCCTCCACCTGACACTTCTGTGCAGGTGTCACCTTTAACCCCCCTTGGCGCACAAACAGCAACACCCTTTTGTGTTTCCTTTCTGCAAATGAAACCCCTGCAGCTGCCAAGGCTCTGACTGAGCACGGGGACAAACCCAGAGGCAGCTGGGCAGCCCCAGAGCCCTGTCCCTGAGCTGTGTCCTTACCTGTCCCGGATCAGGGCGGGCAGGTGGCTGGAGAGCTCCTTCTCGCTGGCCGACACCGCGGGGGACCAGGGCCGGAACGCGGAGAGGCGCTGCCGGGGATGGACACAGCCGATGCTCTGGGGACAGAACAGCAAATTAGTGACTCCAACAAACCCTTAAAACAGTAAATCACCACAGAGGGGGTTCCCAGGGCACCCTCAGCCATCCCCACAGCTGCTCCCCACCGTGCTCAGGGGTTCTGCTGGCACAGGGGAGCTGCACTCGTGGGTTTTGTTGGCCAATGAGCTCTGGGGAGTTTGCAGGGATCACAAACAGCTCCTGAGTCTTGCAGGATTCCTGAACCTCAAAGGCACAAGGGAATTCCTTACTTCCCTGTCACAATCCAGGTCAATGAGCACTGGAGGGTGACAAGGAATCTGGGGGGATTGTGTAGTTCACTGCTGACTAGGAAAGGATAGAAATGTTACTAATTTAGCAACTCTGGGCATGTTCTTTCCCTCATTTTCTTCTCTGGTTTCAGTAGAGTGATGCTTTGTGACAATTTAATCTCTCTTGATTACAAAATATTCAACAATCACCTTATTAGATGAACTGGATAAGGACCGTAACCAACTGGACTGTTTTTCCTTCTCGGTAGAAGCTGGAGATTGGGAAGCAGAGTCATCTATTTTGGGCTTTTTGGAAGCAGGAGGATCTGAAGAGACCTGAAACAAAGGCAGAAAAAAACCAAAGTCAGAATTCCTCATTTTGCAATCAGCTTAGAAACAAGTTGTAAGGCAGAAACAAATTCTGTTATTTAAAAGGAAGAAACTCAGGGTGTTTTTGTGCTTTTTGAAATGCAAGCCCAAACAAAGGAGTGCAAACAAGGGGCAGACACAGACTGTGACATAACACACTTCACTCCTTCATGGGAGACACTCAGGTCAAGTGTGCATGGCACAGGAGAGATGGGCAGTGATCAAAGGGAGACACTCGCTCCAAGCTGCAGAGAACTATCGGCCTTTTATGATTTTTGCATGCAGCAAGGTAAGTTTAATGTGGTTGCTGAACTGGAAAGATTATTTTAAACGAGAACAGAACAGACTTTGTTATTCTGTTTGCAGTGGTTGTTATGCCGATGACTTCACTACCCCACAGCTGCAGTGGATTCTGGGGGTGCTGCCAAGAGCTGCTTTGCCTTTTCCACAAGTGGCTCAGCTTGGCCCATAAATCATCCTCAAGCATAAGAAAGCCCTTTGGCAAGCAAAATCCCTTTCCTTCAACACTGTGAAGGAATAAAATTCCTATAGTCCCAGCGTGGCTTGCAAAAAAATTGGTAACTACTGGTTTAACTGGTGCACTGGGGATACCAGCTGGAAGCCCTGCCAGTACAAACACCTCTCACAGCAGGGAGGGAGAAGGTTCTGGACCTTGTGCTGCATCATGACCAGAAACAATAAAAGAAACATCCCACCCTGCTTTCTATTCCTTTTTCTGCCTTTTTGCAGTTCCAAACTCTCCACCTTTCCCCGTTCCCACTCAGCCTGGCTCCCAGAAGGGTGGCAGAGCCACACTGCAGTAATTCATAATTGCTTATATTTGCATTTATTTGATTTATCCTTTCACTTCACCGTGATTTTTGTGGGCAAACAAGTGTTGATCCAGGTGTGTCTGGAGAACCTGGGGATGGCAATATCCTGGGAGCCTGAAATGCTCCAGCCCAGGTGTCCTTCCCAGTGACAGCAAGGATCTCATCTGTGTTCTGAAAATCAGTCCCCTCAAGGCACCTTCAGCTGGGAACTCAGAGGTTTCTTCTCCAGGTGATACTGAACCCTGAGCACTGTGATTGGAATTACTTACCTGAAAAGCACCTGCAGAATTGTTCAAATGTCCTTCTCAGGACTCTCTACCCAAGAGCTCTCTAACTGCACCCCATCAGCACCTTGATAAGGAGGAAATGACAACCTGCAGAGCCTGCTGCACCCATGGGAGCAGGGCAGATCGCTCTCCAGCCCATCTGGCAGCACCCCTCACTGCCCTGCACAGCCCAGAGTGCCCAGCAACATCACCCAGCCAAGCCTGGAGGGCTCAGCACAAATTCCCTGGCACTGCAGAGCTCGGGGCAGCTCTCCATACGTAGCAGATGAAGGAGGATGACATGGGAGGGGTGTGTGTGTGTGTGTGTGCAACCCCCAGGACAAAATTAGCCCATGCCAGTGCCAAATTCCAGCTCCATGGGATTTGCAGCAGATTCTTTGGGCACAGCTTCAGGCTTCCCCAGGGCTGCCTCCTGCCCAGCCATGGCACAGGCACTCAGACCCAAGTAGGAAAAGGCATTGCTGGGGCTTTCTGCAGAAAACACAGGACAATGCACTGGGAAAGATTTGTTTCTGCTCTCGGAGATGCTGCCTGTGCAGAATTAGTGACAGCATGAGAAAGGCATTTGGCAAGTGACTCCTGATCCCAGCCCTATCCACTGGGGATGGGGAGCTGTGTGGGGAGGGGAGCAAGGGCTGCAGGGTGGGGAGGAAGGGGGGCTTGGAATGAAAAAGGCAACAGGTGGCAAGACTCAGCACGGAGCCCGTCCCTCCCCCCGTCCGTCCGTCCGTCCTGAACATTCTGTCCAGGCAGGAACGGGCCCAGAGCACCCCCAGCACACCCAGCTCTGCAAATGGGGAGCAGGGTCTGCCCCAGAAACCAAACCTGGGGGGAGATGTTTCAACAGAATGGTCTCCTTTGCATTTTTAAAGGAATCATCTCCAGCTTTCTCCACCATCCCCCTTCAAGTCAAGGCTGACCCCAAGGACCAGGAGGCTCTGAGCACAAAACCTGGGAAATGCTGCTTCACTCCCATGTCCTGGAGCCTGTGCTGATCAGGAAACAGGGGGTGCAGCTGGAAAAAAGCTGTGTACACAGGGGAAAACAGGGCTGTCCTCCCCAGAGGGGTGGAAAGGGGACAGAGGAGGAGGTGCTGAGCAGAGCCCCCAGGTTTTTCTGACCTGAGGTCATTTCCCAGACCTGGACACTCCTGAGAGCCCAGAGCTGCCTGGTGGGGAGTAGAGGGCTCAGGGAAGGAGGCAGAGTGGTTTGGGAGCTGCTGTGACGACCCCTCCAAGGTCTCCACCCCTATCCCACCATGGATCATCTGCTGGTTGATGCTTAAAAAAAACCCACCTTGGATTTAGGTTTCACTCTAACAACACAAAAATGCAACAATTCCAGTAGTTTCTGCTACAGGAAGAGACTCAGATGTGGAACAAGGCAGACACTGAACACCAAATCTCCTCTCCATGTGACTCAGCCATTACATCCCGCTCCAGGACGGATTCCAGGCACCAAGATACCCCACTCTGACACTTCCAGCCCAGCCACAGCAGCCACCAAACCTTGGTCCTGCTTCAAATGGGGATGATTTGATTTCATTTTTGCTCTGTGCCAAAAAAACGAAACCCACACCAAGTTGCAAAAGAAATACTGAAAATCCGATCTGACTTTTTTGCCGTCTTCATAAATGATTTATGAAACATTTGAACAAAAACTAGAGAAGCCTGAAATAAATATTTCCTTATTTCCTATTCATTCTTATTTCCATTGGAGGCAATTTAATAATCTGCTGTCAAATGGGCTTTGTGCTGGGCACAGCCACTTGTTAATAAACATTTTCTACAATCCACAGATGGAAGAAACTTCAGGATACAAAGTGGGTCCAGAAATGCTTATGTGAAACATTTACTTAAGCTTTGGGGCTTTTGGTTTCTGCAGCAAATTTTAGGGAGAAATAGATAGATGAAGATTTATACAGTCACTAAAAAAAGATTTCAGAGGTACATTCCAAAGGGAAATTTGGGCCTGTGAACTTTGCCAGCCATTTTAAGGCAAACCGAAATTAGGCGGCTCAGCCTGGCCTGCAGCCAGCCAGGGCCACATTTGACATGTCAGATCAAATTTTCTACTTCAATTAAGTATTACAGTAACAAACCATGAGACCAGTGGAAAGAATTTTTGACTCTCTCCTTCTCAGGAAGACAAACCTCCCCCAGAGCTCGGTACCAGCAGCTGCAGGTCAGGCACCTCAGCAGCACTTTTTGCTACAAATGCAATGGAAAATGAGCCCAGAAAAAATTCTTATATTTTAAGATGTGAGAGTGCTCACGTGTACGATTCTTGGTGCCCAAGTATTTACCAAAATAGATTTTTTTTTTCCCCAGTGTCACACACCTGGACTGAGCAAAGGCTTTTGCTCCCTCCTCATCCTTTGCTACTCTTCCCCAAAACCCATGGCACATGGTACTGAAAACTGGGCTAATTTTGCCTTGTTAAGAATGAAAACATCAACAAGTAAAAAACACTTAGGAGGCCTCCACACCTGTGGAATTTTTAGCTTGGAAATGTACCTTCAAAAATCAGCCCACGCTCCAAATCCTCATCTACCCTCTGCTGATAAAATCTCCCCAAAACTGGCTCTGATTGGGCAATAAATCCCAAAACCTGGTTAAAGACAGAGCTGAGGTAAAACAGGGCAGTGGCACAGGTTTATGTGCACTGGTCACCCTTCCCAGACCAGGGCTCACTGGGGAATCCAGCCTTGGTCTCATCCTCTCCTTTGGAGCAGGGATGGGAAATGTGAGCCCCAGACCAGCAGATCTGGCACATCGTGTGCCACCTTCAGAAATAAAAGGTTTAATGTCCCCAAAGCTATCTCAACACAGAGAAATCTCTATTCCAACCTCTTGAAAAAATTAATTGGGAAAATACTGCGAGGCTGAAGAATTCCGTTCTGTATCCTTAATGCAGGTGTAAATCAGAAACGATTCCACTGGAAAAGCCAGCAGCTGGAAAAGCAGCGATAAGCAGAGAAAATAAAAACTGGGCTGTAAATCTACAGTGTCCTCTCACTGTGCTGCTCATTCTCACCCTGAGAACGGGTGGAGCTTCCTGTCCCATCGGATTCCCCGTCTGGGTGCACAAACTCAGCCGCTTTCTCAGCAGGGCTGGGCTGATGCAAACCCAGAGAAACCCAGGGAGGCTCAGCTGGTGCCCAGGAGTGCCAGACAGCACTGGGCTAAAACCACAGCACAGCAGCAAGGAGCCAACAGGGAGCACCCCAAGGAGCTGCCCATCTGCATCTCATGGTGCTCTGAGCTCCAGAAAAGATCTGCACAAAGCAGGGTTGAGCAATCTCTGTCTGAGCCCTGCTCCTGCTCCACGCTGAGAAACGCAAGTGGAACTGAGAGAGAGAACTGCCAGGGTCTATTCGAGGTGGCTTTCCTGTGACCACAGACCAGTCACACCCAGCTGAGCAGCAGACAGAAAATGGGTAACACCACTGACCCATTTTGAAAGGCTGCCATGACATTTACCTCCTGCTTTTACTTGGAGCACAAGGATGCAGTTTTATTTTAAGCCCTGAGTGGTCACTCCTCCCCCAGGAGCACCCAGGACACTTTTTCAGGCTCCTGCTGGCACAGGGATTAAGTTCCCCAGCTGTGTAAAATGGCATTTCAGAAGGAATGTACCTTGACCAGTGACAAGGATTCAAATCTACTCCTGGAGGATACTGAGACCACAATTCCCACACCTGGGAACTGAACTTGGAATTTTCCACGTGCTGCTCTCAGGAATCACAGCCCTGAGTCTCTCTGAGAACTGAACCACATGAGAGCCTTAAGATTTCCTTCAGATTTCCAGCTAAAATCAAATTTAAAAATGCCCACTGGAGGTTTCTTCCATGTGGGAAAAGGTCCCTTTATCCACATCCTTTAAGCCTCCAGGAGCACGTTGCCCATGGCCAGAACACTTCTTCCCAAAGCCTCTTTGTGACGTGGTCCAGAAGTGATTAATAAGGTATTAGAGGTCTTTGTAAGGACTGCACTTTCACGTGGATTAGAGGAATAAATATATTCAGGTACAGATTGAAAGCTGGGGAGGGTTGTCTCCATAATAGAAAAAGCTAAAAATAAAGCTGTGCCACGGAGCTGTAAGAAGATTTACTGCTTGTCTACTGTAGATATTTAAAAGAGAAAAAACCTACCACACTCCAGTGTCAGTTCCAGGGAGTGTATGTAGCATTTGTTTTATTTTTTTAATTTTTTTTTTTACAATTTTGGTTTCATTGGGCAGGAATCCAGCCTTTCCATCTCCAGTTTTTCGCTGCTCTGGTGGAAGCACAAGGACTCATTTTCCCCTGTCATTTTGGGACGTGTGATTATGGGAAGTATTTGCTTTCTATTCCTGCCTTCACAGCACATGCTGGCTGCCAGTGTGTCCCCCAGGGGTGACCTGGGGGGAATCTCCACCAACCACAACTGCCAGGCACAGGCAGGGAAGGAGCTGTGGAAAAATCCCTGCTGGACTGCCCTGCTCTCCCTGCCCACGGATCAGCCTCGGGGGCTTTGTCTCCTCCTCAGAGGGGGCTCCTGGGAGCAAAGAGCTGAATTTTCAATGCAAACACACCTTCCCAGCTGGTCTGGAAGAACTGGATGTAAAGAGGAGATGGTTTGGTCATGTGGCAGCATGGGAAGTTCACCTTAAAAAAACTGGAAACTGAGTTTTTTTTTTCACACCTGTGCAAAAATCTTTAATTTCTATGGAAACACGTCCAAAATTTACAACAGCAGAAGTGAAAATGGACTGGGCTGTTTTATTTCAGACACCATCACAGTTTAAAGCAAAGTCCTGCAAGTACCCTTTGATGAATTCATTTTGTAGAGGCAAATTTAAATTATTTTCTAGAACACTCTACATAGCCCCTGGCATAAGTCATCATCCATTTTCAAAGCTTCTTGGCTAGCATAAAAGAAAGAAAAAAAACCTTTTTTTTTTCTGTCTCAACATTTCTTTCCTTTTATTCCTTTAGCACAAAAATTAGGCCAGATGACATCTGCTGATTGCACTTATCCTTGGGAGCAAGCACCAGGCATCTCTAGCAGGCTGTGCTGCAGCAAACCCAGCAAGCACCTCCCAGAGCCACAAACTTCAGTCGGAGATGCAGGGAGCAAAGGCAAATCTTTTGTTTCTCACACACTGGTAAAACTGCTGGGATTCCCACTGGGGACTTTTTCCCAAGTTCCATGAAGCTTGGACATGATGAAGATTCTACCTGGGAACTGCACTGATAAAAAATGCTCAGCCAGCTCACCTGGTTTAATTCCCAATTTAATCTCTACAGTTATGCTTTTAATTTACTGTTCTCCTGCTACATCCATCACAGGGAATTGCTCTTTGATATAGATATGGATCTATAAATCCATACAACTCTTCAAATCTTCTACAAATAATGACTTCTTAATAGCCATTCTCTTGGTCTCAAAATTCTGTGAACCTTGGTTGCTCACAAAATCAGTGTTTCCCATTCAGAGGGATTTTGATTCCTCCAGAAATCACTGAAATAAGCCAGACAAAAAAAGAAAAGCCATGTGTGAATGTGGCTACCTCAGTGTTAAATCCCTCAGATGAAGGGGATCTGTTGATTGAGATCTGTTGATTTTTCTGGTAAAGAAGCTTCTGCAAGGAGTTGATCATTTGTTACATGATGTGCTTGCCTTTTGCCTCTTGGCTGATGCAACTGGAAGCCTCTTTTCCACTGGCTAAGAGTCTGTTTTGCCCTTCCAGTGGAAACTAAAAGTTACAGCTTGAAAAGAATTCCCTGCCCTGTGGTTTGAACCAAAACAAAACAGCTCCACTCACCCTTCCCCCTGGCACAGTGAGCTGGAGCCCAGCACAGAGCAGGTCAGAGGGGCTGAGCAGAGGGAATGGCCCCTTTTCCTCTGGCTGTTTTTATTGGCAGCAGCTCCTGGGAACTCTGAGATGCCCTGGCAGGACCAGGGGAAGGAGAGAGACCAAGGAGGGAAACATGGGCAGGGATCTGTGTCCCAGGAAAACAGGGAATGGGAAAGAACCAGGGGGAGAGAACTGATGCCATCAGGTTCAGAAAAGCAGAATTTCCTCTGTGGACAGACTTTGCTTTGCCCAGTTTATGGGGTCACAGTTCTGGTAATTGCAAAGCCCTTTGTGAACCAAATTTTGTCCTCACATTTTCTCTGCAGTGCAACCAGGATCCCTTGCTGTATCTGCACTCAAGTTCCAGCTCCAGACTCTCCCAGGCATCTGTTCCTGGACTGAGGAGATGTCCACCCTGCCAGCCAAGAACCTCAGTTGAGTCTCCAACGTTATATAAAAGGACAAGTATTCCCCTTGTGACTTCCACTAATTCCAGCACAGTTTAGGAAGCCAAGAAAGGAGAGAGGGAGCTCAAAAACTGATAAAGCTGATGGGCTTTTGATGCTCTTTTGTCCAGCTCCTCTGCAGTACCTGGCTATGGAGTTGCCAAGTCCAGAGTGCCCTGATTTGGGTGTCCCCCAACTGCTCTGCAGAGCTCCCTGGGGCACAGAATCTGCCCCTGACTCAAGTGAAGAGCCACCAGCACCCAACATTTTCAATTCTGGGAGGGAAAGCAAACAGCACAGAAAACAGCCAAGTCAGTAACCAGCCTTGATTTACCAATTCTCCCAGTCCAGCTGAAGAATTCCCAGTCAGCCCTCGCCCCACTCACGCTCCCCAAGATCTAATCTGGTATTTCTGCTGCTGTTTGTGGCTCTGCTGGCCTAGCACATGTGTGTGAGCGTGTGACATTGCTGGTGAGGGCAAGGGACAGCTCCTTTTGTCAGCCTAAGCTGGGACCAGAGCCTGAGGACATCCCCAGGAATTACCTCAAGGGATGAAGAGCCAGAGGAGCACATCAAGCACAGCCCCTGTGTCTGCACTGTGCCTCTCACCTGGATTATTTGCAGGGCTCCTGCTCTGCATCAGAGCCTCCCACTGCAGGAAAATGCATTTTAGCAGCACATCTGCCTGGCTGCAGGGTTGCTCTTTGGTCACACAGAATAAAAACTGTACAAAACAATTGGGCTGCAGAAAGGCAGCACTGCCCTACATTTATTCTTCACTGAATTTCATTTACTTGAGATGACCACAGGAAAAGCTTCAGAGTATTCTGGGGGATTCAGTGTGTGTGGAATGACAGGACATGGAGTCAGGCTCTGCTTTAAAGCCCAAGCACAATGAGGTGCAGGGAAACAACTGCAATTACCTCCAGTACCTTCACAAAGTCACTGGAACATCACCACAGAATCTGAATTTTCTGCTCCACCCAGCGCCCAACGCAGTTTTTAAATCCAAAACTGCTTTACATAAATATCAGTGAAAGTCAATACATTGGCCATGGATTAATAGTTACAAATCCTATTAAGGTTACAAGGCAGTGCCATGGAAAACCCCAAGTCTCAGTGAAAAAAAAACAGAGTAAGGCCTCAGATACCTAAAAACTCACACCTTGAGTCTATCAGAAGATGACTGAAGAAGAGGAATAACCATATAGTTATAGATATTTCAGGTGCCAATGGCTTTAAGTTACTGAGCAAATTTAAAATCCTCCAAAGGAACTCAGCTTTCAGTCAAACACTGCAAGAACACACTGAGGAATGACTCCTCCATGCATAGAAGACAGGAAAAACTTAAATTCTTTGCTTACAGAACGCTTGGAAAGCTGCAGACAGGCAGATGCTTCCCTAAGCACCCGAAAACCTCGGTGCTGTGCAGTTCTAAGAAAGCCACAAGCAGCTCATCTCCTTTAAGTAACAGTTATTACTCCTGAACTGTCCCCAGAGCTCCCAGGATAAAAAGGCAGACAACCAATTACAGTCTTAGACTTCCAAAGCTTATTTTGCTGCCTTGAGAAGGAAGCATCACATGCTCCTTCCACCAGACATGGAGTTAAGGGGGGTTAGGGGTGGTTTAAGAGGGGAGGAGGAGGAGGAGGAGGAGGAAGGAGATGAGAGTTTGCTCTTTGTGCCAAAGCCAAGCAGCAGAGCAGCTCTGCTGAGACCTAAACCTTCCATGTTCCAGTGAGTGATTTGTCTAAACAGAGTTAATTTTAGCCACAACATCCACCATGCTGGAGTGATGCACTCATTAAAAAAAGGATTTTTATCCTTCAGAAGGCCTGGTCACCTTGAGATAAGAGAAACACTTCCAACAGTTACCAAAAAATTAAAATAACTGAACAAAATCACATGGTGGGGTTGCTGAGGTGCCTTGTGCAGGGTCAGCTGTTGGACTTGGATGATCTTTTTGGGTCCCTTCCAGCTCAGGATATTCTGTAAAAATATTATTCCCTACACTGGGATGTTCAACATGAACACCATCACTGAAGAAGAGGCCTTTAGCAAATTGTCTTGTCCAATAGACAGAATTTTGACAAATAGCCCACCCATTTCTCTCCTTTTTTCCAACCTAAATTCACCTTTTGACTACAGGTAAAAAATCTAAGAGGAAATGCTCCATGTATGTGAATATGCAGAGAGAGAGACATAACATTTCAAAAAACCCACTTTGTGTAATATCAGAGGAGGCAGCAAAAGATAACTGGAAGGGGAATAGGATGGACAGGAGGGGGAAATCTGGGACACTCCAGGAAGGCTTTCAGTTCTTGTATAACATGGTAGGTTTAAGCCTTTAGGGGAGAAGTGGCTGAGCAGTTCTGAGAGCAGCATGACTGGGCTGTGTCTGCTACAGCTCTGTTAACAGGAGGGCACAGAGGGAGGTTTGTGCACACCCCACAGCCACCAACAAAACTCCTGATTCCCTCCCCATGGCCACAGTGACAATGTGGGGGCTCAGAATGCCCAAATCCCCCAAAAGGGCTCCACTGCACCCCAAACCAGACCCTTCTACTGAGACCCCAACCCATCCTCACCAAACACTCAAACCTCTGATCGCCCCTACTCAGAATTAACAGGTTTAAACACAGATTTTGAGTGCTGAACTGCAGAATTTAGGCTGGGTAGGTCGATGTACAAACCCTGTTTGTGGTGCCCCAGCCATAAACATGGTCCCTCACAACATGAGCTGGGCTTGGCTCTCATTTCTCACTTTGCTGTTACAATGCAAGTTCTATTCCACGTCCCCATTCTGTGTGTGCAACGGGCCTGACCCCTATAAAGATGGTCAAATAAATATCTGGTGACCTCACAAGTACGAAAATAAGCTTATTTGAAAGAAAAAGTATATCTTCAGGGGGTTTGGCAGTAACTTTCAATTATTTTTAATTGCCTGGAAAATTAAAGTAAGAAAATAGTGTGGTATAAATGTTAGGGCACATTATTAAGCCGTTTTCATAATATCTTAGCCATAAGCTTAACAGACAAAAAGGGGTTTTTTTTAAGCCTAGGTCATCTGTTCAATATGAATGGGCTGTCTGTTCCCAGACTTCCTCAAGGGGTAACTGAACTGAAATATTCCATGATAGAAACCAGATTCAGTTTGACCTGGTAGGCAACGAGAACTGCACAGAACCTTCAAGCTTTGGGTTTAATTACAAACCACCACGGAGTCTGGACTGCAGCCCACGATCAGAAACACAAAGAAAAGGGTTGAGGGAAAGTTTGGAGCTCTAAATGCCAACGTCCCTTCCCCCACCTTCCTTTGCTTAAACCATAGGGTGGATTTTTTCTTATTATTGTCAACACAACCAACTTCCAAACTGCCAAGTAAGCAGGATTTCCAAGGTATCAGTGTGAGGCCTTTCCTTCTGCCTTCCTTGTGGAATTCTGCTGTCACAACATTGATACCACACCAAACCCAGCATGGGGACCAACAGAGCTGAATTCCAGGCTTCCAGGTCTCATATTTAATTTTCTTCTTTTGTCTGATGCTTGGAAGCCTCAAACCCACGTGGGTTGAACTTTTCTAAGGCAGTGTCTAATGCAGTGGCTTTGAGAGGTTCTGGAGGTTAAAACCATCATGAGCAGCTGAGCCCAAATGAAACCAGACCTTACAGAAAGCAGAGGTTTGTGGTGTTCCATATCCTGGGCAGAGTAAAACTGTGTTTTGGCCATAGGAGTGATGTAAACTGGCAGTAAAAGCCTGACCTTTAAGTCTTAGGTCAAGGAAAAGCCTGACTCAGAGCCTGACTGCACGGAAGCCAACGCTGTCACATCAGTGGGAGCTGCAGGGACATCACTGCTCTGTGACACTAAAGGTTCACAGGCTCTGCTTTGCAATGCTGCTTTCACACATCCAGCACACAAGGAATGGCCAATAAATAACAAATCAGGGAAGGAGGTGTGTGTGCCCATCTAGAACAGGACAGGAAATCTCTGTCTAATACCAGGAGCTGAAGTGAGGGTGGATCATGCACAGAAAGGATTATAAAACCATAGGCTGAGTTTGCAGGAAATTGTGGTAACGTGGATGAAGGGCTCAGATCTGTGGGGTGGCAACAGAAATGTCAGATATCTGCAGTCAGACACAAACTCCCCTGCTCCTGGGAGGAAGAAGAGAACTCCCCCATTTCCCAGAGGGCAGATCTGGCACAAGGTCCTGTGCTGCTGCTCCATCTGTGTGTGCCCCACAAATTCACTCAGTCAGGTGCCTGCACTTGCTACAGAGAGATAGGGATGAACACCAGGAAAAGTGGCCTGACATCTTCCCAAAAGGACCAGTGGCAACCCAAGCAAAGCATCCATCATCACATCAATGCAGTCCTGGGAGATGGGTAATCCCAAGGTTTGCTTTGATCTCTGCAGTTCCCCATAAGGATAATTTAACCATTCTTACACTGCCACAGCTTTACTTGCTTTAAAGGATGTCTAAAGAAGCACAGAACTCCAAGAATAAAGTGCTGTAAGGATTTCACTTAGTTGCAAATCACCATTCACTGATGTGTCTCGTTCACTGAAACACCAAAGGAAAAAAGCACACGAGTCAAGCATGAAAGAAAAAGCTGAAATTAGATTGATCCTCTCATCCACTTGTGCAACCCAACAGAAAAGGAGAGCCTGGACAGACAAAGTAATGATCAGATGTTCCTGTTACATCAGGAGTGAGATGTTCCAATTAAAGCTCTGTATTTAATTCATTGCCTACTTTACCATGACACTGCCAACAGCCCCGACTCCTAAATCTTTACCTACCTCACATCACAGTTCTCTCTGTCCCATTTTTTTGAGATTGAGTATTGAAAAGCAGGTTAACTTGAAGGTTTAACAGAATATACCTATGGCAGGTGAAGCCTGGAGAGAGCAGTGAAGGCTCTCACTGGTCCCTTTGCCCCTGGGGCAAAGTGTCACTCACTGGTTGAAAATCCCTTCTCTCCCCATGCATGGCAGGTGATGAACCCCAGAAACCAAGGAGAAGGGGACAAGATGGGTTTGATGGAGAGATGACTCCAGCTGGAGTCAATTCTTGTCCCCCCAAGGAAAAACACAACAACCTGCTGGTATAAATAAACTGTGTAGTGCATTCAGACTGCAGCAGAGGGAAGTTGACTTTTCACCTAAACACAAGTGAGGCTGAGAAAATCAAAGCTCACCTCAAGGAGAGTTTTGCAGCCACTAAAGGAAACAAAAACTATCACCTTTAGGTAGATATAAACCTAATTTAAGTGGTGCAACAGCCAAAAGCTTCAAAGGCAAAAATCTTTTGCAACCATCAAAGCTGTTCCATACACATGGCTTGAGAATTATTGTCCAAGAAATTCCTCCAACCAGGATAGAAAAACTTCTGCTTAGGAAGGAAAAGAACTGAACCAGGCTGCAAAATCCCCACCTCTGCTGAACTCTCTCTCACAAAAATCACAATCCTGCTCACAACAAGGCCAAGTTCAGCCAACTTCCCTAAGAAACAGGCTGAGCTGTACAGCAACAACTGCAAATGGAACAGGGAATGGGGATAAAGCAACAAAACCTCAGGAGAAGGGAGAGGATAAGCATTTGAAACACCAAACAGAGTCCCAAATCTTCATTAAGGAGTACAGATGAATTTTGTGGGAGGGAAGGTGATCATTGGCACTGCTGTGCTGGGTGGGAGGAAGGAGCAGATAAAGCCAGGCAGATAAAGCCAGGCTCAGCTGTTCAGGGCAGCAGCTGTCCCCAAATCCTCACTGGAGGGAGCGAGCCACGAGGTCAGGGAGTCACGATTATTTGGAATGAAGAGGGGAAACAATAGGTTGGGGCCCTGTGTCTTCTTGCCTTTCTCATGGCTTTTGTGAGCTGCTGCCTGCCCAGAATAGCAGGCTGCACTGGGGCTGGGTCTGGACAGGCTTTTTCTCCCCTGCAGCTCCACAATTTAAAAGGAAAAGTGACACCTCCATCCCCCCATTTGTGTGCCTGGCTCCTGAGCACCTCTGCAATACCTTCAGCTGACCAAGGAGGCTTTAGCAAGGGGCAGAAAAAAAAGCCCAAACCAGACTCAGTCCCATGAAATTTATTTTCTCTGACCCCCTCTCCTCAGCTGAATTTCCCCCCCAGGACAAAGCTAATGCCACACTGCAGGGCACTGTGACAAACCTGTCAGCATCCCAGTTTTTCCTGAGCCAGGAATGCTCCAGAGGGGAGTGGAGACAGCAGCCAGAGGGCTAAAACAGGGTCTGTTAACAAAGTCAGGTCAGGGTCAGTTCACAAAGATTAGTGAACAAAAATGGCCAAAAACTTGGGTTTGCCCATATTTTGGTCACCACAGTAAATAACACAAGGTTGTTGTCCTGCCTCTCACTGCAGCCTTGCATGACCTCGGGCAAGGCATTGAACCCTGATCCAGCCAGGGCTGCTCCAGGAATGCTGCAAACCTGACCCCACTGCACAAGAGCTTTAAAATGGCAGTTCTTACACAATGGTAGAGCCTAAGTCTGGCTGGGCTTAGAAGAGCTGAAGTGAGAGTGTAAACAAGGACTTCACTGCTATTTCTGATGAAGGCACAGACAGAAGAGACTGACTTTTCTTACAGAATTTTTCTAACCAAGGTTTCCATATCCTGACTCCTCCTTTGTGTGAGTTTGGAGGGAAACAGGTCTTGATTTTCACTCTAGGATAAAACTGTTGTAGTCCTGCTGGCTCAAAAGATCAGGTGAAACATAAAACGTTTAATTTAAGATTAGCAGTCAGCATTAGACATTCCTTGCCTGTGCCAGTAGGGATGAGCCTGCTGAAAGCTGCACTGTGAGTAATATTAGGGTAAATCTGAGATTAGAGAAAACACATTTCATGTTTTAAGTGGTGTTTTCCCCCTTTTTTTCTCTCCATACAACTTTAATATTGATCCACAGGCTAAGCATTGTTGTAGGGTGCCACTGGAATTGTTTAATGGGATACTTCTTGTGTTATAATCTTGGTAAAGAGACCCACATGTGGATTTGAAGAACATCTTGAAAGGAGATTGAGTGTAATAAGGTGACAGACAGATTGAAAGAAGATTAAAACTCATTTGATCCCCAACTCCCAGCAAAGCACAGTAACTCCTGTCCTCCATCCTACACCTGATCCTGACACTGCTAAGAGGCAGAAGGCACAAGAATAAAAAAAAAAAACAAAACAACAAAGCCAGATTTTCCTTCTGGGACAGGTCTGATGTGTTTGCAGAGGACATGAAGCCAGAGGATATCCCCAGGACAGGCTGGAGCACCCTGCTGGAAAGCAGTGCCACTGATTCACCACATCACAACTCTTGGTGAGACCTAAAGCTTCCTTTTTTTTTTTCCTAATGGTATTTGGCTTGGCTTGGTTGTCTGCACTGCTGCTGCTCTCAGGTTCAACAGGAGACATGTTTCTCTAAGCTGATTTCTCTGTGGCTGAGGATTTAATCAGATCAAAGTAGTGATTAAAACATGGGCTATGACCACAAGCTTTAAAGGGAGAGCTCCAACATGGAGCTCCAACTGAGCTCTCCCCCTTTAAAATCCAAGGAGAAGCAATATCTATCTCTGGCAAAGGCATGCTTTTAAAAAATCCTGGATTTCTGCTCCTTCTGGGTCACCTCTCCTCTCGATAGGGTGCGAAGCTCCTGGCAAGCACCAAGAAATGAAGAAATGCAAATGAATTAAGGGCTGCAGTTAATGTGAATGCATTAACACCACCAAGACACCCTGCAAGGTGGGTTTGCTGACACTCCCTTCCCTCCAACACATCCACTGTAAACTTCCAGCTCGGCTCCCTCAGACCCTGTCAGTGCTCCTGACATTCTTTCCTACAGTTTTCCACTTGCTGCTCTGTAGCTCTGTGGCTCCTTTCATCCATCCAAAGACAGCACGATAGCATGTTGGGAGTGGTGAGAAAGAGGATTATAAAAAATGTAAATGGAGCAGCATTTCCTCAGCTCTACACTGAGGAAACCAGAGCAACCCAAACATTAAGGCCAAAAACGCCTTTTTAATGACAATTAGTCTCAGAAATGAGGTCTAATTTTACATCATGACCTGGATGAAGAGCCATGAGCCATCAGATCCATGAGCCCCATCCCAGCTTCCTCCTGCACAACAAAAAATAAAACAGCCCAAGTGACTCACTCAGCAGCTGAGGATGAAGGCTGCTGGGTTCTGGCTCCTGTTCCCCACCAGGCTGGATGGGAATTGTTCCCAAAGGAGCAGCACAAGAACAGCTCCTCTGCCCCAGGATATTCTGAATTAATGGAGAAGTGCACGTTCCATTGGGAGTCAATATTTATTTGTTATCCTGACTTGGCAGCTCAGCCCTCTCCTCACTTCCATCACTGTGACACCTTTGAGATACCAGCTCCTGGGTATGTGGGATAACATCTTCTTCCAAGCTATTCTTGACACTCTACTCCTACTCCTCTTCTATGTGTTTAACCATTTTAAAGCTGATTTGGGTCATGACTAATAGAATTAGATACTAAAATCATGTGCTGTCAGCAGCAGACATTGTAGAGCCAGCAGGACCCACGTGGAATGCAAGTCAAGGCAGCTTCAGATGGGTGGGAAAGCAGTCACATCAGTTTGTGCTTTCTTCCCCTTTTTAAACAGAATTAAAGCTGGACAAAAATCCCACCAAAATCCCCAAACCTCAACTTCACTCTTTTTTTGGAGCTACTTTCTTTAGTTTGCAGATCAGTCTAAACCCAAAGCAAGGGGAGATGAAGTTGTCCTCGAGCTCTGCTGAGGACAGTGAGGACACTGAACAAATAAATGCCAACAGCCCAATTTTAACATCTACTGAACTATAGCAGGCACATGTGGTTTAAATTTAGGGTTCCACACTTGGGGTTTGTGCAAAACTCACTGGTTTTACCTACTTTCATTGCAGCCCATATAAAGAGCCTTTCTCATGGATATTTCCAATAACTCTTCTTTGTTTTCCCAGAAAAAAAATTAAAATAAAAGAAGAGCACACCCCCCTTCTCTCTGTTGTGACATTTGGAGAACGATCTGTCCATCAGCTTTAGGGCAGGACTGAGAGTTACAATGAAGGTCAGCAGCACTGGGTTTTATTCCTGGCTCTGACACTGATGGTATTTGAATGGCTTTGGGTACATAAAATGTAAACATTAAAAAATGCAAACAGCATCACAGTTTCTGAAAGCAGTTTGATCTTTTCCAGCAGAAGGCACTACAGAATCAAGACTGATGTTTTCATAGCAAACAGACCCCAAAGAACCTCCTTTTCCTAATTCTTTAATAGGGCTAAACACCATTAATTCCAGCTGGGAAACAATTCAAGGTGCAGCTCATGAGTTTTGTCCAGTACATGTTGAACATTTCAAACCTTTGACTGCAACTTGCCAATAGCTACAGAAAAGTGTTGTAGGATGTAGCTGTGGAAACTCCCAACAACTCAAAAGGGCTCAGTTCATTTTTCTAAATAAAAGCATAGAGTTCAAGAGAAAAGACGAATTAAGTCAGTTTGTGATAAAATCCTCCAAAACTGGACACTCCACAAGAGTGGCTCTTTTTTTGCTCCTTTTCCTGACACCTCTCACACATCCCTGTCAATGTAAATATTGTCATTTAGAACTGGTTCACCAAAGGTACCATTGCTTACAGGTGTTTACATGGGGTTGCCTCTATTTTTGCCAGTTGTCCAGATTCCCTTGCAGGCAACAGAAAGGCACTTTTGGAGAGCAATCCACCCTGAAGGAGATGCTTTAAAACCTGCAGATAATCCATCAGTTAGCACTGACTTAGATACCTACACTGGAGCCAGCCACTAACTTAGTCCTGGCTTTATCCAGGTTCATGGACAAGACTCTGCATAGAGAAATAAATGTCTAAATATCCTCAAAGACCTGTTCAAAACCCCTGTACAAGCCTGGTCCCTCTTTAGAGGGGCAACATTTAAGCATCTTTTCTCCCAGCTCCCTCATGTCAGCTGACTGAGATCTGTTAACGTCTTAGACAACACTTTTATGCCTCATGCATAAGTCAGATTTATTTTTGTGGTGTTTTCTCCTCCACATGAAACAACAAGTCTGAAGTATTATTTTAATGAATGGTTCTCTTTTAATGATTACATTTCTCAGTAGAACAAAAGTGGTTTGGTCCAGACCCACAAGGAAACCAAGGTACATTTGTCCCCATGTACAGAAAGGAAGGAGGGAGTGAAAGGCAACTCCTTCCTTGTAGGTAAATATGTTTTACTTGCAAATGCCTGAAACTGCACCCAAAAAGTAGATTACAAATCAAGTTATCTTTATGTAAAGGTGGCTGAGCCATCATGCTCAGGTTACACTGTTTGGAAGGTTTTTACCACTCCAACCACACACCTGAATCATTCCTGTGATTTTACCCTTTCTGGTGGGTTTATTGACAGCATCATTTAGAGAAGGTTACAATTCTGCAGGAATCATCAAGGGTCTGACTAATGTGGGACACTGAGCAACTGAACTACTCCTTGTTTTTCCCTAGAAATGATCCCACAAACTCATTTTTGGGAGAGCAAAGTCACCAATCCATGCCACAGTCATGGAGCATTGATGTTGCAGTTCTCCCCCTGCATCCTCTGCTCCCCCTTTCTCTGCTGTCAGATCACATTAAAGGGATGATCAGTGTTTCTGTCTGGCTCTTCCCCACCCCTGCTCCATCCCCCTGGATCTGGGAGAGGCCAGGGAATCCTGGCTCACAGCCACTGAAACAGCCCAGCACACTCTGCCTTCTCCCTCCCCTCTCCTGCTCCTCCTCAGAGTGATCACGACAAAGATTAAAATTTGCAGAGGTGCAAAACAAAAATAGCAGGAATACAGCCTGGGTGAGGCCTTGGCTGTCAGGTCTCACCTGAGGGGCTGAACTGCATTAACCCCTCCTCATGAATCCAGAATCACATCTGCTTTTCAATAAAAATGTTCCAAATATCCAAACAAGCCCTGTGAAGAACTGTCAGTTTATTCCAGCCCAAGTGCACTGTCAGCTGTACATTACTGAATTGAGATGTTCATTAGAAATTGGAGGAAAATCCAGATTTTTACCTGTCCAAGCACACAGAGATGAGTCTTTCATTTAGACTCATTAAGTCTTTTATTTCAATGCTTTCATTGAAATACCACAGGTATTCTGCCATGTTTTGAAGCAGAAATATGGGATCACTATTTAAACATCCACCTCTCTGATGCTTGACTTGAATCTTGTGGGAAATGGAAAGTTTGGATGCCACCCTAAAATCATGTGAGATTTAAGAATCAGTGGAAGGGAGCTGCATCTAGAAGAAAAATCAAATATCCAGAAGTCAACCCCCAGTAAACACTGAATGTCCAACAACAACAGTAGCAACAGAAGGGATCACCTGGAATTTTGCAGATTCTTGACCTCAACACTCAGAATAAAAGGCTCCAAAATTATGCATAATACACTGAAGCAGGACAGGTGGAATTTTTCCATGCAGAATATAAAATAATCCCAGGAATCCAGTGGCAACCAGAATTCCTTAGTGTAAATTATCACCCCCAAAAGCATCTCAGTTTCCCCTGAAAATGGCTTTGAGCAAGTTTGGTACTGTGTGTTTATCAACACAAATTCATGGAAACACCCCACCCTCCCCAGTATTTTGTAAATCTGTAATTTTAAACAATTCTAGATTGGCCAGGAATTTCTGTAAAGAAAATAAAAATGAAATATAACAAATTGCTATTTTCACTGTTACCACTGCACCAACACAAATGCTGGTGTTTCCTACGTGCTCAGGGAAATTCAGTAATCCCATTTTGAGGCTGGGCATGACACACATTTCCCATTTCACAGCTTCTCTCTCCATCACTCACCCACGTGTCCAGCACAGATCTCTGAGCCTGAATTATCCCCTCAGTGCCACAGCCTTGGGTTTCAGCACAGCCACCACTCAGGGGATTATTTCCCACTTCCATACAGAGTTCAGATCAGAGGAAAGGCACTGAACTCTCTGCTCCACAAAGGTCCAGCCATTCTCTCTATAAACCAAATGCTCCAGGAGCACAAGTGCCACAAAATCCCAGAGCAGAAGAGGAAATAAATTCCCAAGGCTCCTCCTGTGTCCTGGGATTTCTCCTAACCAGCACAGAGGGAATCCCAGCATTGCTGATGGACCAGAGCTGATCATTCCAGTGGTGCCAGGAACCCCCAGGACTGTCAGGGATGAAAGCAGCAGGGCAGGTGTCTGTGGAAACACAGAAACCACCGGGGAGGATGGACGGGAGAGGAGGAGGGGAATTATTGTGGTTGAGAAAAGGGAAGGGGTTGGTCCAGAGAAATGCTATAAAAGCACCATGACGACAGAACAGGGTGATGGAAAGGTCAGTCCCTTTCAATAATGCTCTTTTTTTCCTTGTCCAAATGAAATACTTGGCCACGTCCACCGGCAGAGTTCAGCTGGAGGTAAAGGACCAGACAGGGGGGCCATAAACTGTCTGGAGATGCTCTGGGGGGGCTGCCCTGCCCTTCCACCAAGGCAATTTCCACAGCAAAAAGCTCCAGAACTGCACCAAACAAGAGGTGCTCTTGTGCTGGGCTGGAAGTGAAGTGCAGCCTGGCTCCAGGGAGGGGAGAGCTGAGCTGGAGCCCGTCCTGCAGGAGGATCCAGGAGGGAGCACCGAGGGATTCTCAATAATGAGCCGGTGATTAATCCTGATAGACATGCAGCCCTTGGAATTGCTTTTCAGCTGCTACTGGTAGGTGGTCAAATTATACCTTTCCATCACATTTCCCACTATGCTGCACATCTCCTCAGTACATTTTCTCATGAAGCACTGGAAGGATCCAGAACAATTAAACCTAACGACTGAGTAATTCCCACTCCTTTTTTTTTTTTTTTTTTTTTCCCTTTAATATGAAATCATTCTTTCTAGTGCTTTAGGAAAATAAATGTAAGCTCTAGAGCTCCAAGTACCAAAATGGTGCATTGTAACAGGAGATGCAACACAAAGATTTACTGTTTCCCAGAGCGGGTGCTGGAGCCAGCTGAACGGTCATTTAAAGTTTTCAGCTATGCATGACAGGTGGAAAAGCTTTCAGGGAAAAAAAAAAAAATTATTGTATAGTGACTGGTTCTGATATTATACAAATGAGAGCATTTCCTGCCTACCACAGCCTTCCTTAAGGCTGGGAGGGTTTTTTTTCACTGTTATTTATTCACTGACAACTGATTTATTTCTTAATTTATTTCCTAAGAGCACAGGAGTGGTGGCACATAAGCAAATATGTCAGGGAGCAAATATACAGCCCAGACATATATTCCTGTAAGGCCAGGGCAGCTCTGCATTCAGTGATTCAGCTTCCCCTTCACCACTGTTTATGTATTTACAGGAGCTAAAAGTCTTTTATCAAAGTAGCTCCTGTAAGGCAAATCCAAAGCCCATTTTACCTGCAGTAATGTGTTTGCATTAAAAAAGGGGAGGGGGCAGAACACTGTCATCAGTTCTTATTACAGTGAGCAAGTTGGTTTCTATTTTATTTATCTTTAGTTTTTCCCCTTTGGGAAAAAAAACTGGAGTAATTCCTCCCATTCCAAGTTTAATTTTAATATGCATGACCTGAGGAGCTTATAAGGAATATGCAGAAAGTTTTTTTGTTTCCCCTCTACATCCTAAATCTTCAGATCATCTCTCTCATTCCTGTCCCCAGTGATACCAGCTCTTCTTTCATGGTCACTGGTGAAAGGGAGGGAACTGAAGGGATGGATCCAGGACTCTGCTGGCATTAAAGATCAATAACACAAAAAGATTTCACTTTTTCACCAAGAATTAGAGGAAGTGCTGAACAAAAAATGAATCACAGGGCGTTGTCGTCATTCTGCTTGGAAAATTTATTTACTAGGAATGAGTAAATAATTTAAAAAAAAAGTTTTATTTGAACATGAAGTTTGTATGGCAATGCCTACAGTTTGTAGGTTTACAGCCTGTTCTTGGGCTCTTATAAGTTTTGTCACTAAAAGGCTTTAGGAAATGGCTGACAGCTCTGCTCCCTTTTTATTTCCAGGCACTATCACAGGGTGCATTTTCATGCATATTTTCCATCAATACAATTTTATAATCTGGTTACAACCTGTGCAGAAGGAGCAGTGCAGCAGGTATTTAAGGAACAGCATTAAAATGGGATGTTTGGATGTGCTGAGCAGGAAAAAAGAGGGGGGGAAAGGCAGGGACTGAGCAGAAGAGCACAGGCAATAATTATAACAATACCTTGTGCCTTGCTGAGTGTTCCATGGCATGACTCATTAGATCCTAACAATGCCTGGGAGATAGGAAGTGTCATTATCACTATTTAATAAGTGGGGGAAACTGAGGTAGGGGGAAAAAAAAGAGAACATTCTTGTCCAAGGTGACCCCAGAAGAAGCAGGATCCCATTTTTTAACCCCCAGGGCAGTGCCCCTTCAGCTGAGGAATCACTGATCCCCTTCCCACAGCATCCTCCCCGCTACGGCTGCATGAAGAGATCACCAGAATGGAAAAGAATTTGAGCTGTTAAATTACATAAGTGTGTAGTCACCACCTAGCAATGGAGAAAAAAGGGCTGGATATTTTCAGTTACAACTAGATTTTCTAAGCAGATGGCCAGAAGAACTGACGTCACTCACATTCCAAATTACAGAGCTGCTTGAAAGCTGCTCCAGCGTTAAGGATGCACCAGGGCTGCCTTCTAAGTCAGTTTTTTCCAAAGCCCTTTCTGCACAGAGATCAGGAAGGGTTTTGACATCATTTTTGCTATGCTGTTGAAAATCTGCTCCTTTTGGGACACACCTGTCCCAGCTCCCTCGGGGATGCTCACATCTCCTTTTCCTGGAATGAGGCCCCAGTTCAGGCTTGGCTTTTAATGCTTATCAGGGTCCTCAAAAAACCTGAACTTGGGAAGTTTTTAAACTTGCACTGAAAGCTTCACAGAAGGAACTGTCCTCTAACACTGACTGCTTCTATTTAACTCATCTGATCAGCCAGGTTCTGGCTCCAGATGAAAATCTCAGCAAACACAGGAGCAGGGCAACAAGACAAGGGGGAAAAAAAGAGGCAGGAAGTGCAGACCTGTCTGTTCTGAAATTTTAAATTTCATCCTCAACACAGAATCAACTGAAATACTTCAGGTCTGCTCTACTTTCTGCTGTTTTCCCCCCCTCTCTTTTCTTTATAAGTCAGTGGGAAGCCAGCAGGAGCCTTGAAGTACAGGGAAGGTTGGATCCAATTCCAGGGTAAGAACCTTCTCCATCCCAGCAAAGTACAAGGTCTGAACAAGTTCCAAAAACCCATCAATCACTGGCTGGACATTTTCCCACCTCTAAATGAAATTAAAATACATAAGGGGCCTACAAAACATTTTTAACCTAAGCTAGTTCAGATTTCTGGGAGACCAACAGAGAAAATCAGAAATCCCCAGTATGTTGATTTTCTACTCCAGCACCTTAAGAATCAGAAAAGTTCCATTATGCATGTTAAAACACTGCTCCTCCTGCGAGCTGATACTGCCCCAGGACAGCTGGCCACGTTTCCATGGAATGCTGATACTGCCAGGCTGGAGCTCCATACAGATGTGCCACATTCAACTGTGACAGGACTAACATTTCTGACTTCAGCAGCTACTCAGGGCAGCAAGAGGGAGAATTCTGGGTACAGCACGGTCCTGGGCAATGAATCACAGAATCCCAAACCCACTGAGGCTGGAAAAGCCCTCCAAGGTCATTGAGTCCCAGCTGTGCCCAGCCCAGTGAGTGCCACATCCAGGAATTCCTGGGACACCTCCAGGGATGGGGATCCAACCCTCCCTGGGCAGTTCCCATCCCTGACCCCCTTTCCATGGGGAAATTCCTGCTGGTGTCCAGCCTGAGGCCATTCCCTCTGCTCCTGTCCCTGTTCCCTGGAGCAGAGCCCGACCTGGGGCTGTCCCCTCCTGGCAGGGACTTGTGCAGAGCCACAGGGTCCCCCCTGATCCCCCTTTTCTCCAGGCTGAGCCCCTTTCCATTTCCCTCAGGAATTCTCCAGCCCCTTCCCAGCTCCCTCAGGAATTCTCCAGCCCCTTCCCAGCTCCATCAGGAATTCTCCAGCCCTTTCCCAGTTCCATCAGGAATTCTCCAGCCCTTTCCCAGTTCCATCAGGAATTCTCCAGCCCTTTCCCAGCTCCCTCAGGGATCCTCCAGCCCTTCCCAGCTCCCTTAGGAACTCTCCAGCCCTTTCCCATTTCCTTCAGGAATTCTGCAACCCCTTCCCAGCTCCATCAGGAATTCTGTAGCCCCTTCCCAGCTCCATCAGGAATTCTCCAGCTCCACCAGGAATTTTCCAGCCCTTTCCCATTCCCCATCAGGAATTCTGCAGCCCCTTCCCAGCCCCTCAGTGTCTCCCTTGCACTGACCCAGCACAGGGGTTTAAATGGAGCCATGAATTTCTCTGCTCCCTGCAGCAGGAGCCCATTGAAAAGCACCACCGGGAGCCTGTAATTACCACATCTTTGCCAAGCATCCCCGGACCCACCGATAGAATTGCAAAGCACCGGCACTATTTGCACACCAGGAAAAGCAGCAACAGGAAAGAGCTCTTTGCACTGGCTATTAGCCTTAAAGACTTGGGAGAGGAATGTCACAAAATGTAATCTGGTGCAAAGCACAGCATTTCCAAGGTGACAAAGGAGGAGTCGAAAGAAGAAAACAAGTTCTAGGATGTCTAGCAAGAGGTGATTTCTTTAAATCCCTTGTTGTGTCTGGGAGCTGGCACCAAACTCTGCCAAGTTTCCATTCAAAATAAAACCTTTTATTTCCTCTAATTTCTTTTTCCCCTCTCCCCATGCAAAAGATTCCTGGTTTGGCACAGAAGGAATAATTGAAGGAAGAAAACATCAGGTAAAGCAACAAGAAAAGGGAAGGGAACTCAAGGAACTTTTGAAAAGGGTAGGACGTGCTACTGCTCACAGTTTTAGAGAAAAGCAAAATAAAGCAGAGCAGGGAATGAAATGTTTCAGAGGTACAATACCAGCTCCCAGCTAAGACATCACAATTCACCCCAAGCCTTGCTGACCAGTGGGACAGGGAGAAATCCCGTCCTGTGGTTTGGGATCCCTTGGGAAGCTGCTGCAGTGTCTGCCTGACCACACCACAACTGCAAAGCAAAGTTACCTGCAGTGTGAGACAGAAGCCCCACTTTCAGGATCCAATTCTTTCCTTTTCCACAGGACCTGACTGCTCTAAAAGGCCCCTGAAACAAAGGAATGTGCCCCAGCTATGGGAATTTTGATCCATCCATGCAAGAAGAGATGGAAGAAACACCCAACAGTGTCACCATGGTCATTAGGGTGGGTCATTAATCCAATTTTGAGAAGGCAGCTCTGACACTCCAGTGAAGAGTTGTCTCCACTTCATCTCCAGGAAAGAACAAAATGCACCAGTGAGGGAGCAATCTCATTTTTACAGCTTGTCCTCAAAATGGTTTAATGCTTTTGTTCAATGGAGTTTTACCTAAAAACCAGATCAATTCATGGAACAGTTCCCAAAATGGGAAAAGCCAATAGCAGCTGTCAGTTCCCAAAATCCACAACTGATAGTTCTGGGGGCAGTCACTGGAATGCCACAAAAGCTTTGCTAACACTGTGATTATTGGCTACTGGTGCCCAGAAATATGGCCACACACTCCCATATCAGTGCCCCACAGTCCTGTGCTGCAAATCTTGGAATCTTTGGCTCTAATGCTCAGTCCTGAAAAGACCAGGTCTCATTTCTGGTCACTCTTGATGTTCCCTGCTTACCTTGGCTCCAAGCACCAAATTTCCAACAGTAAATATAAAATATACAACTCCCCTTGTACTCCAGCCACCAGACCTGAGTGACACCTGCAGAACCATCAATCACAACCACAATATTACCAGGAAAATTCCATCTAAGTGTTGGTCAGGACTAAAACACAAACCAAGGTAATGCATTCACACCGAAAATAACTTGGAAAACATGCAAGCACTGAGCAGCTGTGGGGTGGAAAGCACAGACACACACACATATTCCCAGTTTTCCCAAAAGCTCCCCAGGTCCCACAGCTGGCTGTGGAAAAATGCAGTAAGTGACAAACCAACCCACCAGCTTTATGTATTTCAAATGTTACTTAATAAATGGCCTCCATCAGGTGGTCTGCAGGCTTTCAAATTATTATTCTTAGTAATAAGGAAAAGCAACACTTTTCCTGAATAAAGTCACAGTGTCTAAGGGAGAAGTTCAAGACTAAAAAAGAGAAAGTACATTTTGCTCACCTCCCCCAGTGTAACTCCAGACACCAACAACTCCATGGCAAGAACACCACCTGATGCCACATACATCTAAATTTACTGCTTGTGTTAAAAAGCAATACTTGAGTCACTTTATAAATACTTTTCATCAGTGAAAACCAGCTATTAATTGCAAATCTAATGTACTGTAGGCCAGGACACCTCTGTAAACTCAAGAACTCTCCAAGGAACATCCTGGGATTAAATAATAGTCTTATAGTCATTAAAGGCTCTTTCTTTCTCCACACATTGGGTTTTCTTGCACTAACTGGTGTTTTATTACACATCAGTTGTCCTAGACAATTGATTATCTATCATGATCATGGGAGGTGAAGAAAGGTTGTTTGACTACAGCTATTAAAGATCCATCAGATTTGTTAAAAAGGGAACAATTACCCTATTGCTTTTCTAGTTTCTCTTAATCTCCCTCAGTTACAAGAACATTCATTTTTATCAGGGATCACAGCATCTCCTGCACTTACTCCAGTCACTGAGGTGTGCTGGGAAGAATTCTCCAAGAAAAACCCTCCTTTTCCTTGGGACCTGTCATAAATGTTTACTTACAATCAATACCTTTATTATGAGAAACACACTACCAGTAACATAAAGTTTGTTATTTTAAAAGACAAACCTCCTCTGTTATTTACCAGACAATACAAACTCAATGAGAAACTGCAGCTACTGGACAGGATTTCCCTGAACTGGACTGGAAAGGATCTCCCTGAACTGGACTGGCCCTGGAGCCCAGGCTGACACAGACTGGGGGTACTGGTGAGGATGCTTTGACACATAAACTTTGCCAGTGCTGTTCCAAGGCCACACAGATAATTCTAGATGCTAGAATAAGACACAGTAGTGTAGGGATTGACTACAGGCATCTCCAGAAAAGGGAAATGATTCTGTGGAGCAGCATAACAGCCCTTTCCTATCCCGTGATCCCAACCCATCACACTGCCAGGGAATCATGAGCATCACTGTGCCCTTTCCCACCTGCAGCACCAGGAGGAGAAAATGCCATGGAGCAGGGCCAGGAACAGAACTGAGGCTGGAACCATGCTTGGGTACATCATCTCCAAGGTTTCAGCCAACACAACCCATCCCTCTGTAAATCATGTGTAGTCTGGGGAGCAGAGTCCTTGAAAGAGTGACTGTTCCAGACACACAGACAAAATAAACAGCCCCACAACCCAAACAGCCAGCACAATTAGACTAAATTGTTGATCATTCCAACAGCCCAAAAAGAATAGATGATGAAGAAACATCTGTGTAAATTAAAAGGATACTTGGAGCCAGAGGAGCCTCACTTGAGATTCCAGGATGCACTATAAACATCCCAGCAGAGCCCCAGAGATCTGCTCACCCACACAGCTGGGACCAGTTAGATTCTGTCAATGGTTTCCCATCCCTCTTCAGAATTACAGTAAGGTAGCAAATGCCTCTAGTCTAAACAAGCTTTGGGAGAAGCAAATGTTTTTGCCCCAGTTCAACGTGAGCAGCTGGAATAAGGAGTGCACAGCTCACAAAGTAGATGTTATTATTTTTACTACATAGCTGAGGTGCTTTGACATTCATCTTTAAAACAACCAGCAGCAAAAAACCCAAACTCCAACAGCTCAGATTCTCCCTCGCTTCTTTCCCATACAGGAACAACTTTATTTCACAAAATACCTGTTACAGAAAGCACTTGGGGCACAGTGTCCCAGTCTGTGGAAGGCCCTTTGCAGAAGCTGAGGTGTGGATGATCCAATTCCTCCTAAGCCATCTTCCCCTGGCCCCTAGAACTTGCTAGAATAGATAAGGTATCCTAGATAGCAAGGCCGAGCCAAATTCCTTAAGAATTTGGTCTCTCTCCTAACACTTTGGAAGATAATTGGTTAGAAATTAGTCTGTGTAATTGGTCAGTTCACCTTTAGAACTTCTCACTTAGATTGGATGCTGCTCTTTGGATAAACTTTTATTGGCTGTAGTTTGAATCCCCCCTGAACTTATAAATATGGCTGGCTGTCCTTTGTTCTGAGAGAATCCTGCTTGATCACCCTTCACATGAAATAAAGATTCTTGTGGAACTCATCAAGTCTTTCTCTGCTGGCTAAATGTGAGCTTCTGAGAGACTGCTAGATCATATTAGCACACTCTGGTCCTGGTAAATACCACCAGGGACCAAAAAGAAAGCCACACTGAGGGACTGGCACGTGCCATCCTTGCCTGCAAGTGCTGACTGGATGGAATCCTCCTGCCTGAGTTTACCCCTGAAACCCCTACACTCCTCTATTTAGAACACTTCCCTGCTCTCATTCCTATTCTGATTTCAAGCACAGGGAAAGGCTGTGCTGGGTGAAGGGAGTTGGTGTGGATCACATTTATATCCATATATTTAGTATTATGATAAAACAATCAGGTTGCACAACAGCCACCTCGACTCTGCTACACCTACTCATTACCTTTGTCCTCCTCTCAACACTCTCATTCATTTGCTTCATTTTCTGCTAAATTAGATTTCAAGAAGGAAGTCAGTGCCTCTCGATGCATTTACAGAGCACGAAGCACAGAAGGTCATGACTCTGGTTTCCAGCCTCTACTACAGCAGGAATAATAATGAATGTGGTGTTGGTGTTACAGTGAAATGGAGCCTGTAATCACAGCGTGAGATCAGAGAGGGACGTACTACTATTAGCATAGAGAGAAACAAAAAGTCAACAAATGAATGCCAGGATGATGTCAATTGGAGTCAGTCCAGATTTACACAACTGTCGTAGCAAATAAAACCTGAAACTTGGGGAGGAATAATTCAGACCATTCCCTTGCACAGATTATTGTGCTTAGCCACAAATACTCAGAAGTGGGAGAATATTCCTTATATATACGATGCTTTCAATTGTCATTTAGTTTGATATAAAACTGGAATAATTCCAAAGTGTTGTTGGGAAGAAAAACTTAAAAAAAAACCCCAAAAACTTAAAATTACTAGATGAAATTCCTAAAAGTACTGAATTAATGCAAGAGGGAGACATTTCTTCTCCGGGGTCTTTACAGAATGAAGCTTAATCTGAATGAGAAACTGCTTAAACTTAAGCTAAAATTCCAGATAGGTTTTTTTTCCCTTTTCTGAGGTCAAAACTGTCTATTTAACAAGGTCCCTTTGTTCATTATATATGCATATGCAGTTTACAAACTGAGTCAAGAGAGACATTTTGTGCCATTTCTGATAACAGTTCCACAGACTCAAACACCTCTTTAGCACTCGATCTATGAGTCAACACTCCAGCAACTGACTCCCAACTGCTGGGTTTTTCCTATGGCAACCACCATACTCACTTAAATGAAAACATTCTGAAAAAAAAGCAAGAGAGGGAATGGGATTAGATCCTTGCCAGCAGAGTTTCTTCTGCGATCAAATTAAAAGCAAACCATAGTAGTTACTAGATGTGAGTTGTCTGCAGGTTGTTCTTCAGGTCATGCAGACAAGCAGGCTGAGAAAGGCCAAAATCTGGCTTAATTTATGTTCTCTATAATCTGTTCTTTTTTCCCTACCAGTGGTGGCTCAGAATGCTGATGCATGTGCCTTTTGAAAGTTAACATTTAACAGAGATTTCAGGTCTACCGAATTCCAAGAAATAAAAATAAACTCTTGCCCTGCTTTAGCTGCCAGCTGAGGCCAATGTTTGCTGAGGGGAATGCTTGGAACCACAGAGATTTTCAGGTGGAGGAGTTCCAGCAGCCTCATGGGCTGTGCCCCCTGCCCCACACAGCATTTCTGAGCAGGCACATTGAACCCACTGCTGCTTTTTCATTCCTTATCAAACTTTTCCAGAGTTTTTACAAATATCAGATTCACTGTGGTCACACACAGGGGTGCATTGAACAGCCTCAGCTCCAAACATCCCAGCCCATCCCTCCCAGGGTGATGGGATGAGACCCCCACTCCTTCCCCCACTGCTGCAGTGAGGATTTAAACAGAAATGCCACTTCCTCCAGCCCAGGCTGCAATTAAGATGTTTGGAACTGCCTTTCCTGTGGTCAGTGTCTGAACTGTCAAAATAAAAGGGGAAATGTGGTTAAGTGTTCCAGGCTTTGTTCTAAAACCAAGTATTATGTGGAGGAGCTGCACATTTCCCAGGATGTTCTCAGTGCTCAGCTCTGGGCTGCACTTTCAGTGCTGCTCACAGTGACACTGTTCACAAGCATCAGGACATCCTACAGGACACACAGATTCTGAATTAAATGTGTGGACCCCTCACACAACACCAACAATAATAATATAAATAAAACTAAAAAAAAAAAAATAAAATCCCATGTGAGCAGTTTGTTCCTAGCACAGATCTCAGTGCCAGGCAGGTGAGGATCCTCTGTGCCTTGTCCTGGGCTTTCACCCATCTTTTCTCCAGGTAAAAATACCAACATTCAACAAGCAGCTGCAACACTGCTTGAAAATAAAATCTAGTGAAAAGGAAAAGACACACTGGGCTGCTTGGAGCAAATATATATTTATCTTAGGATTGTCACTAATGTGCAAGATTCTAATGGGTTCCTGCTCTTTTTAAAAAAATAATCTCTCTGTAAAGGCAATATATCAAATCCAGCATGCTTTTTGAATATTTCTGAGAATATGATCTACCTGTAAAAGCAATTATACCGAGCCCTAAGGTGCAAATAATTATGCCCACAGAGTACAGAAGTTGTTCCTTGATTTGTTCTTGATTTAGAATATAAAATGTGGAAGCAAGAAGAGCCTCAAATGTGACACACTTTTATCAGCACCCGAAAGTTTACACAAACCAGAGCTGGGGATTTCTTTTAAAGGCAAAGACACCAAAGTTCTGTGACTCAGCACTTCTGAGAGATGTACCTTTAGGTCTCAAAGGAGGGAATATTCCCTGTAATGAGGAACAATTGAACAGTCTGCCGTGAGAAACTGCACTGAGGGTTTTTTCACTTCAGCTGTAGATGTCTGTATATGTCCTGTGACTATTTCTGATGCCAATAAAACCAAAACTCAGGGGGAAAAAAAAACCCACAGAAATTCTGTCTGGTTTGTGCACAAAACCATAAATTGCTCCCAGCCTCCCTGGAAGCCAGCTCCAAGCCTGGTCACAAAACAAGTTCCAAATTCAACCACCTCAGCCCAAGTCTGAATTATTGTAATAACACCTGAAGACCCCAAGATTTCCTTCTAGTCTGAGGTTTGGGAGCCTGCAGAGACACCACCAGCTCTTGTTTAAGGCTGTTTTGATGAGTGAAATGAGGTTGGGGGGTCTCTCCTTTAGGGATACAGCAACACAAAGCTCCAAACCCACCCAAAACAATCTCAGGCATCATCCCAGAACACAGCTATGAACACATTTCAAAACGGACACGTCCTCAAGAGGCTGGAGGCCAGGGATGAGTGGGGGGCAGGTGATTTCTTGCTGATGAGAAATCACCTGTGGTTCCCCTGCAGCCTGCCCAGCACACGTCAGGCTTTACAGGAACCTCCAACAACTCCCTGGAGTCAGGATCTTAAGAGGTGTCTCCTGCACCAGGCAGATGGAGAGGAGATGATAAAACCCCACTCACTGCCATTAACAGCAGCAGGCAGGGGCTTTTATCTGATGCCAGAGGTTGCTGCTGAGCCACTTGAAATGCACCTACTGAAATGGAACCCACAGTGAGGATGGGAAGAGAGGGGGAGCAGTTTGAAACTATTCCTAAAACAGCAGAGCTTTGTTGAGACTGACTGAAAAACCTGAGGAAGGCAGGGGAGGGTTTGGAAACACGTGCATGAAACTCTGGCTGCGTGAACCCCCCATTCTGCATCTCTGGCAGAAATCACAGAAATTAAATTCTGTGCTGCTGGACCCCAACCCACTGAATTCACTCCATGGTGGAAACACCCCTCAGTTAAAGCCACACAGGTTTCAGTCTGACTTTGCACACCTGGGAAGGCAAAACCCACTCCTCACAATTCAAAAATGGGGAGAGAGGGGTGAAATCAAGATTCCACCTTCAGAGCACAAGAGGATCACATTTCTTCTCCACCCCACACTCCCCTCACCACCCTCCCTCCACTTCCTTCTTCTCCTTTTTTAATACTCTTCCAGGTCTGGCAACCCGTGTGTTTTTTTTTTCCTCCATAGAAACCGACATAACAGCGAGTTTGAGCCAGGCTCCAGCTCCACAAACACAGCCTGGCCCAGGGCAGACTCAAGAGAAACACAGAGACATGGAAAGAAATGTCCAGGATACCCTCAGGCTGCCAAGCACATCTGATCCTTCAAGGTATTGCTCTGAACTGCTCAGGAAAAAGGCACAGTCCATCTGTCCACTGAGCTCTGTCCAGGAAGGCAACACAATCTTGTGCCCTCTGCTCCATTCCAACTCCTCCAGCACATACCAAATAATGACATTATGGAACAGCACCCATCAGGGATAATTAATCCAGCACAGCAGAAGGAATAATGTGCCCAGAATGGCACTAAAACAGGTTACAATATCACCACACACAAAACGCACACAAATTAAACACATTTAATTTTTCAACTGGAGAAACAGATATGAGGACACAATAATTTGCTATAAAAAGCAAATACAAGAACAAATCCCAGTTCTTCCCCAGTTCAGATCTGTGCCCTAAGCTGTCGTGCAGGAGCAGAACTGCTCAGCTCTGTGTCCAGGGCCACGTGTAGCTCTCCCTTATCTAAGCCAAAAGAATTTATTCTTGAAGAGCAGGAGACTGTCCCCAATATTAAAATAAAGTTTTGAGTGGAGAGGCTGTGAGAGAATGCTGGACCCTGATGTGCTCCTTTAGTGCATTTTCATAAAGATTTTCGTACAAAAAACTGAAGCAAAGAGAGAGCAACAAAGTAATAAATGGAAGAAATTATTTATCACAATTTAGGGCTTTCTGCAGTATTTCTGTTGCCTTTCAAGAAGCTTCAAACCTTTGAATAAAAATATTGCAAAAATGCCAGAGAAAGTGAACTCCCAGCCATGCTATATCACAATTATCCTTCTACAATGTTAGAATGCAATGGAAATACCAAGTGAAAACAATTCCTGCTATCAGCAGGGGCAGGCTCTGAGCTCCTTGCTGCTCCTTCTCTCCCAATCTGCAGGAAACACCAGCCCAGCCCACCCTGGGCTCTCACTGACCTGCCCTGCGTGTCTGGAGAGCAGAAAGGGACCACAGAGGCTTGGGAGCAGAGAGATAAAGGAACCCAGCACTTGAGGGGAGAAGGAAAAGGGCAGAGGCTGCTCACAGTGAGGACATCCACCCTTCAAGGGTGTGGAAACAGCCTGTGCCAGGCAAATCCAGTGACTCTGGCTTTTGTGGGCAAATGGGGATTCACCCCTGGAAAGGATGAGGCTCCAACACTCCCTCCCCTCTCCTCTCTCTAAGCACAGACACAGGAGGCTGCAGAGCATCCCCTGAGAAGCTGGCACTGCACTACACCCATCTGCTCCTCTGTGCTGCCAGGGAAAGAATAAACTCATCAGCAACTGCAGGTTTGGGGGGGAAAAGCCCTGGGCCAGCAGCTGGGTTGTGTGGGGTGCTGCACACCCTGCCTGTGACCCCCAGAATCCCAGAACCCATCCCAGAATCACTGGGCTGGAAGAGATCACACACTCTGAGCACACAGTGTGTGTCCCTGGCAGCATCAGAGCCCTCATGGGCACAAAGATGATGCTTGTGCAGGTGACTGATTCACCTTCCCTGCTGCTGGTGACCTGGAACTCTGTGCCAGGGCATCCACCAGGATCCAGAGCAGAGCACACTCCCTCAGACACAGAGAATTCAGACTGGACTTCTCCCCCACTTCCTCCAGACATTCTGTTCCCTCTGTGCACTCCTGTTAACCTTAACAAATGCAGGGAGAAGAAGAATCAAACAACTCCTGTGTTTCAGTTAAGTCATATTGGAGATTCCCATCAATGTAGTGCCATGTGACTTCCAGGAATCCAGCTTTGATTTAGTCCAGCTCAAGAGAGACTGGGATCAATCCAGCTGAGCTCAACTCCAGCTCTCCTGTACCTTCCCCAGAGCATCATCCCAGCTCAGGGGAGAGCTCTCCTCCTGCCCCCACCATCCTGCTCCCCTTTTCCTCTCTGCTGCTGCAGCTCCTCATGACCCTGGCACAGTCACACATTTGGTTCCAGTCCAGGATAGGACTGCACTGCAATAAACAACTTTTCTTAGAATTCTATTCCCAACCCCCCTTCCCCATCCTGTGTATGTTGTCTGAGGCTGTGGTTCAAAACACCGAGACAGAATTATTGCAACCCATCTTTTTTACACACTGTGCAGACTGTCTCCTCAGCATGATGCATTTTTAATAGGTTTTCTAAATGCAGACAACCAGGCTGCTAATAACAAGCTGCTTTACCCCCTCCTTTTCTTTCCTACTCCTTTATATATTTTTTTCACAAGGTAAAACTGCTGCAGAGCTTTGATGTCTCACTGCACCTTACTCAAAGAAACACAGTTTATATGGCAAACAATTGCAAAATCCACAGCACTTGAGCTGTTAAAACTGTAACAGGCACCACTGGAACGATCTTGGTGCTTGCCTGCCACTTCTGTTAGGTCCACCACAAGTTTTACTCTCACAGGCCACAAAAAGAATATTGTTTGAACATGTGTTGAACAAAAGATCTCGGGATGATGGGCACCAAACCAAGGAGAGAGATAAACTCCAAATTTAGCCTGCCACAGGCAAAGCCCATCTCCTGCAACACTTCAGACAACTCAGGGAGAACTCCTCCTCGTTGGACTGAGATGAAGAGAAGAAATCCTGTTGTCTGGCTGGAATACCTTTCATCTCCTGTCCTATCTACATCTCCAGTTTGCAGCTACCCCCTCTGAGCCCTTGGCACCTCATAAATTGCGAGGCCACCCTTGCAGGGATCAATCCCCAGCTGCTGGAAAAGGGCTGATCCTGCACTGCAGGGTGTTGCTTCAGCCCATGCCCCAGGTGTGACAGGAGAGTTACTGAACAACAAGAGCCAGGAGGAGATGAGAGCAGGAGGTTCTGGTTCTGCACGTGGGTGGCTGGATGGATAAAAGATAATAAAAGATGATAAAAGATGGAGAGGCAGGTGGGCACTCCTTGCTATGAAAGAAAAAGGCATCACCCTGCTGAAGGTTTCCTAAACCCCACTGCACTTTCAACCTTTAAAAGTAAAGCTACAATTTAGCTTCGTTTTTGCTGAAAAAAAATACGTATATAAATAAAAACCAGGAGCAGTGATGTCACTAACTTCTTTTCCCCCTGCTTTTCCAAAAACGGAACTTTAAAAATGGGCCAAAATTCAGGAGAAAAGGCTCTACTGTCTCCAGAGCTAAAATGTACCAGTTTGACTTGGCAGCTGAACAACTTTCCACTGATTTGATGCTTTCCCCCTCCTCGAATTCTCCCATCCAAATGCAGCTGGAAATGTCGTTAGAGAAAAGAAGAGGCATTTCCTGTGCGGTTCCCCCTTCCCCCATCACATTCTTGGCACAAAAGGCAAGGGAAAAGCTAGAGAGACAAAGTGTGCATAAGAGGGAGAAGAGAGAGGCAGTGTGCAGGGATTTCTGGCTGCTCCCCAGAAAACGTACAACAGGAATTGCAGGGCTCAAAAGAGACAATTGACCCCCTTTCTGCAAGGCTCTGGAGCCCTTGGTTCAGTATGGAATGGTGTCACAGACAGGACATGGCACTGCAGCCTGGACAGGACACGTTCCAGACACTGCACAGTCCCTGGAGGAGAGATCCAGGACACTTCCCACAACCAGCCACACACAGCTTAGTTATTTACACCTCAAATCCAGCTGCATTAAAATCCTTCGGTGCTCCAGAAGTGTCAGGAATAATGGGGAAGAGGGATTGAGGACAGACAGATGAGAGGGGGATGACAGAGAAAAGGTTTCTTTTAATGCTTTGGTCTTTGGCCACATTTGATTGGCTTTTTTTAACACCACACTCTGAAAAAGACACCAAGCAAGGCTTTGCACAGGACAAGTTTCCAGCGCCTCTGTTTTTCAGAGCGTGTGTATTCAGCACTTTGTGAAAATTCAATCCCTCCAAGGTATCCAAATCCAAGGCTGGAAGGGGCTGGCATTTCTAAAGGCAGCCTGAGAGCCCCAAAGGTCTGTGCTGCTGGCTGCTGCCCAGTCATTTTGCACTGTGGTGCCCTGCAGAAAGCTGCCATTGTCCCAGCCCAGAACCCCTGATGCCACTCCCAAAGTGCTGTAACATTCAGGGTTCTTTGTGAAAACGATCCCCCAGCAACAGTCGTGAGCTGGGTACTGCAATCTGACTTCCCCTGGTTTCACTTAGTCACTCTGCTCCAGAATGGATCAAAGCCTCCACAAAGGTTGAGTCAATTTAAACATTCAGTTTGCTTCTTGAGCTGTGAATTAAATGCATTCTTTGGTGGCTGGGTAGGGATGAGTGACTCAGTCTGTATAAACATTAACTGACTCTAAAGCTAATGGAAAAAAGAAATATGGAAAGGAGAAAAACAGAATCATGCGTAACTTCTTGTTTCAGCTGGCAGCAAACCCAGATCCAGTGGGTGCACAGCAGCTCGTGAGGACTCTGTACCATCCAGTCTGGTTTTTCTAGGGCACAAACACACCCCTACCTTTAGGATTCTTTAAGTCTCAGTCCGAAATTCACATCCGTGCAGGGGAAGGGAACACATAAAGGGTGTGGCCTAATGACTTCCTTCTTTGTTCTGCAATCAAACAGCACCAGGCTATCTCTGCCCTCACTTCCTCCTTGGCAGACGGAAGAATTCTCAGCTCACTAAGACCTTGCTTTCTCTCTAAAAACTTCCAGTGGATCCCATTCTTTCAGCATTCTTTCCCATTCTTTCTTGCAGAAGTTTTTACAGACCTCTAACAAGAGCGCAGCGCCGCGAGCACGCGCATTTACAAGCGATTCCTATTCCAAAGAGTTTAAATCCAAAGAAAAGGAAAAGAAAGGCCCCTTTTTGCAGATCTGGATTAACACGATTTAGATCATACTTACAGAGGATTTATGTGGCAAAGGAATTAAATTTACATATCCTTAGTCCCAGCTTCCACTGGAGCGGCTGCGAGACTCCTCACTACCAATTCCACGGAGCACATGGAACTTCAGATCCTCAGAGATCTTCTACCTGGGGCTTAAATCTGAAGAAAAGGCAGGGAAGCAGATGTGTGTTGACTGTGCAGACACCTCTGCAAACACAGCTCCGAGGGCACTGACCTTCCCTTATCTGCCGCGCCGATAACGCGCACTTGGCACCGGCGCTGCTCCGAGCTGCTGCCTGCGACATGATTTAGAGGGGCAGCTCCTGCTGCTCTGCTACTGCATTTCACTCTCACCTCTGTGCTCCGTGACAGGGGCAGAGGTGGGCCTGGGGAAATCAGCTTCACTGGGAAACAGCTGGGAATGTTCCCATTTGTGTGCCTGGAGGCTGGTGATGATGGACTGTGCGGTGCATTCCCAACTGTACTGAACTCTCTTTACAGCATAAAGCAGCTCAGAGTAAACAGAAAGGCTCTGTGAGAACACATTTTATAGAAATGGTTCCTGTAGTGGTGCAAGTTCTGTTTCAGCCCCAGCACAGGTGTAACAATGTGCTGTGTGTGTTTGCACCCTCCCAGGTCACGTCTGTACCCAGAACTGTGAGACAGAGCAGGACTGAGGCTGTTCCAAAGTTCTAATTGACCAAAAAAAGACAGCTCACCTTGGAATGTCTGCTATGGACTCTGCCTGTGGATGTCCACTTCTCCACACGTGCAGACATGTGAGCCTCCACATTCATCACTGTCCAACTACTTAAACTGTTCTAAAATCCATTAAGAGCTGAGGGGTGAGGGGCAAAAGCCATAAGCCAGGTCACTGAGGGAGAGCTAAACCAGGGTCATCTTGGTCCCTTCCTTCCTCCAGTAAAGCCAGCAGTGGCCCAAACACTCAAAACTGGGCACTGGACTTGAAGAACAGTGCACATATTCTTTCATGTAAGCAGTGGAAAGCTTAGTCAGCCCTGCTTCCTGCACTTTCTGACCTCTTGTGTAGGCAGGAATTAAAGAAAACTCAAAGAGAAAAAAGACAATTTCATATATTGGTCTATATATTAAAGTAACCATTAGTCTTATAGTTAGGAATGTTCCAGAACCAAGACAAAAGCAATTAATTCTCATTCAAGTGAGGTGGTTTTCTTATCTCCTCCCTCCACAGACTCTCCCCACTGCTGCTCAAGGGGCCTACAGGGCATTAACAGGAGCGTTCAGCTACAGTTTGCTGTTTTTTCTAGAAAAGGAAGTGAAAGTGCACTAACATAGAAAGAACCTCAAATTAATGCTGCAGATCAGCAAGAGCCACCTCACACTGCCTGGGAGTGTCTCATGGCCCCAGATTATCCAGCACACTCTGCAGACAGTCTGGACACGTCCTAAGCCACTTTGTTCCTCCGGATGTCCTTCTCCTCCCTTTTCCTGCACGCTGGGAGGGAGAAGGTGCCCATCCACTGACCCCCAGCCAGGTGCTGAAATGAAATCCCAAGCTCCACTGCACAGCAAAAGCAAAACCTTAGGATGGAAAAAGGCTTTCCAGAGCTATTTGAGAAGCATCTCCTAACACGTGTCAGCGAAATTCTGGGCTTCAGGAACTCAGAATAGTTCAGACCCTGAGTATTTTCAGCAGCAGAAAATGGATGGAGAACACTTCAGAATGTGTTGTAAGACAGAAAGCAACTGCAGGCCTCACTCAGAATGGGAAAGCTCGCTGACTTTACAGCACAATACCGATAGGAATCCTGGCTTTACCAAGAATTGCTTTGATCCATCCCAGCTCTGCCTGTAACTCAGGGCCCATTTCATAAAAAAACTCCTTATTTCAAGTGTTCCAAGCCTTTAACTCCAGCTTGTTGTCCAGGGTACACATGTAATAGAGACAGAGAAAGCTAAGAAGTGTTTGAAGAAGCGCTCATCTGCGCAGACAGATCCCCACAGGTTGGTGTCACCACCACCTTTTCCTTCCGAAGCTGCTCGTCTTCACCACGGCCACCAGTGTGGTTAGACTGAGTTCAGAATCCGTGGTTAAATATCTGTGGTCATACTAAGTAAGTGAAAAAAGGTGGTTGAACTCCATCAGGGTGGGGTGAACACAGCCAAGGAGGAATGAAATCTGTTAAGTATCAGCTGCTCAAAGCTCCTCTCCATGAGCAGCCATGCTCACTTTGTTCTGGGAAAAACCAGGCAAAACACCCTCCTTTTTACTGGCAAATCTCAGCGGTGGTAACCAGATGTGGTGGGAATTACCAAGCAGTGACATGCACATGCAAATAAACACTTCAATTTTGTCAGGATGTTTATCCCTGGTGTGTGGCTCCATCATTGCCAGCTACACTTGGATACTCCCAGCTGTTACCACCACTGCCTTGAGCTGCACAACTGAAAGGTGGCAGCTCCAGAAGCACCAGCCCAGCACCCAGGAGCAGGGGATGGTGTGGAAGTGCTGAGGTTATTTGGCCCAGGTGGACAAGAAGCTGTGCTGTGCCCCCAGGGATGGTGAGGCTCTCTCAGAGCTTCTCCCTGAGCTGCTCTTTCCAAGTCCCTTTTGTTTCCCCACAACACTTTGCACACTCACTGTCTGTCTCTGCCTCCTCCTGCCTACCCTGCGGTCGGAGTGGGAAGCCAAGGGACTAAGGCCAATTAAATGTGGGAGCAGGTGGCAGCCAGGTGGAATTATGGGAAGGAGAGCAGAAATTTCCTCTATTCTCGAGGATCTGCTCTCTCTGCACTGAGATCATACTTACAAAACAGGTGCTGCTGCACCATATGTCTCAGAGAAAGTCACACTAAGCAAATTCTATCTTGCAACTGAAGAATTTTATTTTTTTTTTTCTTTTTGTCTTTTGGATCCCTCAGGTATTAGAACCCTCTGGGGTGCTTACACAAAAAGTGCCAGGAGCATAATGTGTACTGGTGAATCTTGCAGTTGAATTTACATGCAATGAAATTTAGTCTGTTATTCCCTTTCTGTATAAAAAGCTAAAAAGGACTTGGACACTGTTGAAGCATCTTCTCAACACAGCATGGAGGCACAAACAGAGGTCTGCTGGTTTTGACCACTTCTTATTCATCCCCTTCAGCAAACGAGCAGAAGAGCGATCCAAAAAACCTCTCAGACATAATGATGTTACCCTTTATTAGGAAGCCATTAAAGAATTATTGGGGTTGTCAGAAAGGCCTGACAGGAACACTTAAGTCATCAGCCTGCTGTCCTCTCTTTCACCCCTATTCTTGGCCCTTCCTTTGGAGATGAGTATCTTGCACAAACAAAATTACCTTTGATTGCAACAGTTGAACTTCTGAGAGCAGGGAAAAGCAGCTTGCTGACTACAGGGAGTGGGGCTGCCCCAGACAAACACGGCAGAAGGAACAAGAAAAACAAGTTTTAATAAAAGCCACTTCTAGATTATCAATTTTCCCTTTTGTACCGTGAAGCCTGAACACACGCCTGAAGAGTGTGATACCAGTGACACGTTACACGAGGCGATTCGGGGACTGAAAACAAGGTGGCAACGTGTGAACAGCAGGATCCTGCAAAGTGCTGAACATCCCCAGATCCAAGAGGCTGCAGCACACAGCTCCGGCAGGAATATCCCTCCTGACACCTCTGCTGACACGGCTCATACTCGTCCCTCCCAGAAAAACTCAGAATTTTGAATTAGTGCTGCTGAAAGGAGGTGGAGGAGCCACGGGTGGCTCCTTTGTCCCTGCCCTGGGGATTTCCTGCATCCCAGTAATCCCAGAATCAGGGATTCTCAACCAGAATTTAACAGCCCAACTTTTTTGCATCAAACGTTCTAAGTTTAATTGATGTAATCTGAGAGAAGAATTTGGGGTTATTTTTAGCCAGTGGTTGCTGCTGCTTTTTATGTATATACACTAAGGAGACAGCCATTACCAGGATCATTTTACATTATGTTCATGCATAACTGGATGTAGGAACATTTTTATACATCTATACACACACACACTCCCTACATTTGAAGCACATATTTTTTACATACATGTCAAAGAATAATTCTACGTGCAAGGAACCTGAGCACACAGTGTATCATCCTGCCACTACACAAAACAATTCCCTTTAAAGATTGATGGAACTGATTGGTTTAGAATCTTAAAATCTGTCATACCATCAGAGAGAAAAATTAATCTATAGCATTGTAAAAAAAAAAGGAGAAAGCACAATGAATCGAAATTTGCAATTCATGGGCTCAGTAGGTTTTTTTTGGGGGGGGGGAAGGGGAGGAGGTTGACAAGGAAAGCTGATGGATTTGGCTTTTAAATCCGAGGGAGCAGCACCCCCTCCCCAGCTCCTGCTGCCACCCCCCCAGCCCTTTTTCCAAGTGCACAGCGCCTGTAAAAATTCCTGCGCGCTATTTGCAGGCAAGGTCACTGCGAAAGGGCATGGCTGGGAGCCAGGGTGTTTTTCAGCTGAGCTGCAGGGAGGGGAGGGGAGGCTCAGGAACTCAATTAGAAGTTTCTCCAGTCTAGCCAGGAGGCTGGAGCCCAGACTGCGGCTGTTCCGCCCCGGCTGCCGCCGCTGACGCATCCCGCAGGCATCCCTGGAGGAGCCGGGGGAGCCTGGGCTCCCTGCCGGCCTCTGCAGCCCTGGCTGCTTTTCCGGCACCACATCCCGCTGGGGGATGTGCCGTGTCCTTTCCCAGGGGCTCAGGTGCCTGCCCGGCCCGACCCGCCGCTCCTTTGTCACCCTGTGTCACCCTTTTGTCACCCTGCGTCACCCCGGGGCATCCCCAGCCTGCAGCTCATTAATTCTCCGCGGTCTGATTTGTCTCGAGGAGGAGGAGGAGGAGGGCAGGGCTGGGGAAAGCACACGGGGATATTTGAAATATTGTCGAATGTCACCCAAGGGGAACCTTTGCCCTAAAATTGTCACACAATTTCCCCGGCTGGGAGCGCGTCCAAGGCAAATCCATTCAGCAGCAGCGCATGATTTCCTGCCGTGCCTGCAGGACAGGAGCACCTGCATGGCAGAGCTGCTGCTCTGGACTCTGAGCAGGGCTCCATCCCCATCCCCAGCTCCTCTCGCCTTCCTGACCCCAATTCTCAGCCCAGGAACGAGCAGCTGGACACACAGCACTAAAATCTGTCCCCACAGTGCCTGGGAGCTGAGTATGAGCGAGTGTTGGGATCCCATAGAAATTGTGAAAAGGTTATTCACACTAAATACATAAATCCCCCTCCCCCCGTGCTGGTTTTGTGGTTAATTGGAATGAATTTGGCACATCACCTGGGAAATGAAACTGCATCTTTAATCATCTATGGAGTATTTTCATGGAGACCCTTTGAATGCATATCCATACACAGACATTCACGTCCTCCCAAGTATTCACTTCCCTCTGAGTTTAAAACATCAGAACAAGAGGGTTAATGAACCAGCAGGACCTTTCTCTCTTGCCTGAAAGCTGGGCAGCACTTCCATAATTCCATAATTGCACAAGGAACCCTCAGCTAACAGGCACACGTGATAGCCCAGGAAACCCTGAATTTCCTCCCCAGTTCAAGGGGTGTTTTTGTGATTCCCATCTCCAGGAGCCTCGTGCTGCTCCCCTAAATCCAATGCACACCAGCCTATCTGAAATTAGAATCCGTTTTCTGAAGTTTTTAAGGTCATGTCACCTTAGATTTTTTTTGATAAAGGCTGAGCAGTGCCTGCCTGAGAATAAATCCAGCCAGTCCTCAGAGGCGTTGTTGCATGTCAACTGGAGGAAGTGATTAAAAATTAATGCAAGAGAGGAGATAGAGAAACCTGAAAGGGTGTGCCCATAAAACACACTTTCAATCTGTCTCGTCAGCAAAAGAGGAAAGAAATCAGATTCTTATAATACCAGACTCTAGGGAAGTGGTTGGGGCATGAACTCCGTGTTCTTTTACAGATTCACCCCGGACAATTAACAACAAGAAACTCCACGTTGCCACAGAACTGTTTCTCTCCGGTTTTCCGGGTGGGGATGCTGGCAGGAGGGGGAAGGGAGCGTGGGGGTGTGGAGGTACAGCTGTGGGTGGCAATTACACTGCTGGGATGTGCAATCTCACCCTTCTGGAACAGATGGGAGGGAGCTGGCCTTGGACCATTCACTTCTGCCTGCTCTGGCTATTGCTTTGGGGTTTTTTTTCTTTTATTATCATTGTTTAAGGTCCTCGTGAAACAACCTTGGAGGGATACAGAACCTGTTTCTCAAGGCTTGTCTGTGTTTGGGCACAAAAACAGACACAAGCAGAGCAGGAAAAGGAAAGAAAAACTTAACAGCTTTTCAGGAAGTGGAATTCAGAATTAATTTTGGTGTTTTACCTACCTTCATGCACAAACCTAGGTCTGAAATACTTGGCTGAAGAGCTGAGGAATCAGCAAAAGAGCAGAACCTTCCATGTCCACTAAAGAAATGTTTCTCCTCCAACTGGAAAAGCACTAAATTCCCCCAGCACAGCAATCCTGTTTGGAACTTGCATGGCTATTTGGATTGTAGTAATTTAATTAGCAGATATAATTTCTACTTAGATGTCTGGCAAACAGCAGGATTCAGTCTTATTCTCCTAAATAGGCTGAACAGTTTATTTGGAAAAAAAGCTAATTTTTAGTTTGGGAAAAAAAAAATGAGGTAGGAGAAGGTATCCAGTTCATGGGATTAGCAGCAATATTCCCAATTCAGCTTCATGAGACTTCCCAAAAGCTGGGGCTGCTATTCCTTCCCAATCTCCTCCCTTCCCCAACCCAGCTAAAAATCCCAATCATTTCATTAACAAGTTCAGACTTCTGTGCTCCTCACTGAAGGGTTTTAACCTGTGACCTTTGCCATTTGCAAGCCCTCCTGACTCCTCCACACACCAGCATCCACCCCTGGGACTTGCAGGTTTTACTGCTCCCTCTCCAGCACTGGCAGTAGAATCAAAGATGGAAATGAAGATGGAAAAGGGACAACAATAAATGCAGAGCATTTACATTGTGCCACAGCCTGTATGTTGTGACAAGAATTCCTTGGTGTGGATCCCAGCAAGGGCTGGAAGGCAAATGGGGCATTGGAGCAGGACCTTCATCCCAGAGCTGCACCCCAGCTCTGCATTATTAAAATAAATAAATAAATAAATAGATTCAGCAGGGAAAAACCTTAGAAAACCCCTCAGGAAAAAACAAACCTCACAAACCTGCCACTGACCCCTGGTGCAAAATCCCACCCCAAACATCAGCATGTGTCACTTGGAGGGGGAAAGAATCAATAGAGAAATGGTCCCCTCATCATTTCTTCTCCTGAGCATAGAGCACACACGACTTTTCTTAATTATTCCTGATGTTCATTGTAGGTTGCATCATTTTGGAACACCGACGGTATCATTTTTAAAACTCTGGTTGCCATGGCAGCACAGAATGTGGCTCTTAAATGTACTCTGCTTGCACATTCCTCTGATGAGAGGCTGCTTTTCTTTCTTTTTTTTTTTTTAAAGAAAAAAAAAGCATCTCCACTGAGAAACATGATATAATGACAAAAAAAAAAACCCTAGAGAACAAGCATAGGAAGAAAATGGTGGCTTAAAAAAATATGGGGGGGGAGGGGACAGAAACTGGGCTGGAAAATATAGCCAAGAGGACACTTTCCTTTCAAAGGCAGAATGTAAGCAGAGCATTTTGGGCTCTCTCAGAAGGTTGTAAATTCAGACACTTCCTTGGTGACAGCATTTACAGCTCTGTATTCAGCCTTTGTTTCCCTCTGTAAGGTCCTCCCGGGCCGATTACTCAAACCCAGAACTTTAAACCTTGAGCAACCTTTGAAGAAGTGGTGGCAGGTGATAAGGGCCAGCCAAGCAGACACTCCCTCACCTCTGCTGTGCCCCTCTCCAAGCTGCAGGAGCTCCAAAGGGCACAGCAAGAGCCAAACACTCCTGGAACACACTGACCCCACCAGCAATCCCAGCTGGGATGCAGGAACTGCAATCCCAGCTGGGATGCAGGAAATGCAATCCCAGTTGGGATGCAGGAAATGCAAGCAATCCCAGTTGGGATCCAGGAACTGCAATCCCAGTTGGGATGCAGGAACTGCAATCAGTCCCAGTTGGGATGCAGGAACTGCAAGCAATCCCAGTTGGGATCCAGGAACTGCAAGCAATCCCAGTTGGGATGCAGGAACTGCAGGCAATCCCAGTTGGGATCCAGGAACTGCAACCCCAGTTGGGATCCAGGAACTGCAAGCAATCCCAGTTGGGATCCAGGAACTGCAATCCCAGTTGAGATACAGGAGGCTTCTCTCAAATATGTAATCTGTAGTGGCAATAGTGAATCCTTGACCCCACCACCAAGTCTGGCACTGGAAAGAAGCTGGGACTCCTAATAATGGTGTCCTAATAATGAATTTTCCAGCTGACAGCAGCAAGGCTCTGCCATCCCTGCCCTACACATTTCAGAGGAACCATTTAGAGTCCTATGGGTGTTTTTTTCTGGTACTGCCTCTGTTTCAAAGGTCCAGTCCTTTCCTTAGGAATCTCCTGCTCACATTAGCAGGGCCCTATTTGAAAAAGGAACAGCAGAACAGGGGATTTTTTTTTTGCACCTCACAGGACTGTGTTCTTCAGCACAAGCAGCTGGGTTTGAAAGTTAGTTTAAATAAGAACTCAGCCTCATCAGTGATCCCCCAGTTTCAGTCATTAAAAACATGGGCTGCACCTCTTCCATGAGAACTGCTACACTCCTGCCTTCCAAAAAGAGCCCAAAAAGAAAGAAAAAGCCAGTGAGACTTGCTTTTTGAAGTGCTCCTTCCCTTCTGGCTTCCACCAGCAGCAAGAGTGAAAATTTAAATTAAAATCAATTTCTCCAAATGTTCAGTGCAGTCTAGTTTTGGCACAAGCTCTCAAGCCATTTTATCCTTCCCTAACAAGCAGCCTATCAAAAAAGATAACCCTCTAAGTGCTTCATATAAGTCTATAAGCAGCATTATCTCCATTTTTGCAGGCAGGTTAACAGAGACAAGGATTTTGAGTCCATCACTCAGCAGCAGTCCAAAATAGAAACCAATTGCCCAACCTTCACACCAGTTCTTAATACCCCCAACACTCTGATTCTAAGAAAATTAATGATGTCCTAGGTCAGAAAATCAGCTGGAATGATGTAAAAAGGGAATATATTGAGGAAATGAGGGTTAGAATGACACAGCAATTGCCTGATTTTAGTAAGGTCACAAATTGTTGCTCCAGATAGAATGACCAAATACAACTTTGTTCTGCCTATGGGACTGATTTAAGATTTTGGAAACAAATTATGTTGTCACATCCCTTCATTCTGAAGGAGCAAGAGAGAAGGTCAAGGCACATCAGGTGCTAAAATCAAGATAAAGAGATCTAATTGTCACCAGCTGCCCAGTCATTACTTGGGCAGTCAATGCAAATTCCCAATCAGCTTTTGGCAAAGAATGCAAATTCCTGGATTTAAAGTTTATGTACTTTTTTTTTCCCTTGCAGATTTTTGAACAGCTGTTAAATCAGCATTTCAAATACCCTCAAGCTGACCATTATCATCAAGATGCAGGTATGATCCAACAATAATCTTGTCCTACTTCTGTTTATAATCACAAACTATTTTTCTGTGTTCTAGAATCAACTCAAAGAGGTTTACCCTCACAGAAAATACTTAAGATTAAACACATGAACAAGACTGATTGCTACAAAATCAAAGTAGGAAAATAAGACTCTCACAAACCTACTCACTCCATTTTTTTCTATATGGGCAACTTCTTTAGAACTTCATTGAGGGGTGAAATTGGAAGAGAACCACAAAAAGGAAAGGATATTAAGATGCATACTAAATAACAGATCTCTACTGATAAAATACTGGACCTGGAGTCACATCTATGGCAGATTTTTACCATTTTGAAATTGAAACATTTTCCAAAGACAATACAGCTGCAGTGTCTCTCTTCCCCCTCTTCCCTGCTTGCACACAAACAGCTAACTCCAAATTTACTGCTTCCCCAGCTCCACATTGCAGTCCCTGAGAGCTCCCAATGACATCCAGGAATGGAAATAGGCTTGGTATTAAAAAAACCCAAAAGAATCCACAAAACACAGCTCCCCTGCAAGTTTCCATGAGACTGAACAGGCTGAACCACCTCAGATCAACACTTCCTCTCTTCCTTTCTTTTTCTACTACTGCTCTGTGTGCTTCAAAGCCCAGGAATCACAGAATCCACCTTCCCTGCCCTGCTCTCAGGTGCAATAGCCTACTTTCTTTATTTGGACAAGCTGAAGAGGAGGACTGGTGTCCTGGCTGGGTCTGACAGCTGATGCTGCTTTTATGGGGGGAGATTAACTGTAAACTGGATTGTGCCCCGAGTTCAGAGTTCAGCCTTATCTACAGAATCCTTCCCCTCTTTACACATTCCAAGGGTTCTTACAACTTCAAGTCACTCAAGCCTGCAATATTAACTCCTAAACATGCTCTCACTGAACTGCCTGAAGGAAAAGTGGCTTTAGAAATTTTTTTGACAATGTATTTTTAACTGCTCCAGTTTGCAGAAACAAAACAACTTTCACTTCCTTCAAAACAATCCATATGTCCATTTTTGTGTCCGTGCCATCGAATGCAAATCATTCTGCTTTCAAATTGTGTACAAATACAGACCAGGCACTTGTCACTGCAAACACCAAAAAAAAAAAAAAGCAAATAATCTTGTAACCAGTTGCAGAGCCAACAGGGACACCTCCCTGTGACCCTGCCTTTTTCAGATTCCCTCTGCAAGTGCAGCTGGAATCAGATCTGTTCCACCATTCAAGCAGTGACAGGCAGATTTGGTGTGATGTAAATGTTGCAGGATCATTATTTCCTGGGACACAATGGCATTCCTGCTTTTTGCAGTTCAGAAATTGCTCTGGCCTGATAACCAAGCCAATGGAATCTGGCAAGGATTTGGGGTTGGTTTTAGGACACATCTACCAATGCACATGGGGGAAGGTTGGTTTTTTTCCTCCACTTTTCCATTGCAACCAGTGAGCTTTCTCTGGGATTATGTACTGAACTTCCCAGCAGTGGGAACCTCTATTGTGTTTTTACTACCTCCGATTTCTACCACAATACAAATAAACTACGACTAAAAATACAGGCAGTGATTGAATAACACTTTGTGGAACACTCTAGGACAAACCTACAAACCAACACAAGCCTCACTGCTTCCCAGAACCTGAACTCTTTTGAGGTGGTTTTGGTTTGGACAACCAAAAACAAATACTCACTTCCTCACTTTCAATATTTTGTGACAAAAAGGGAAAAGTTCAATAGCAGCCAAGATGCTGAACCTTGATTGTGAACAACTTGTTGCACTGAAACACCACCAAGCTGCATTTGGGAAGTTCCAGGACAGGTCCAGCTCAGGCTTCAGGAGGGAAGCAGAGAGCTGAAAAACTTCAGGTTTATCTTATTTTAACTGGGAGGAAAAGGGGAAATGCATACTTCAAATACTTCTGAATTAATGTCTTGAAAAATGAAATTTAAGCCTGCAGCAAACAAAGCTTCACCTTGCAAACCCCAGGTTTGTCAACAGGCCTGAAGGAAATGGGTTCCAAAGAAAATCCAAACCCACCACAGTGACCCTGACTCTCCTCTCCTGGCACTGCTTTCCAAAGAGCATCTCAGCAAATTTCTCATCCAACACCATCTGCAAAGCCCAGCTTGACTGGAAAAGAAACCCAATGCTCCCAGTCAAGACAACTGAGGCTTCCCTGGAAGGATGAGAACACAAAAATTAAGACCTTAAGTGCATTATAATCCCTCTCCTTTTCCTATGGAGATCCTTACCTTAATTAAACACATCTTCATTTTTTTATCTGTTCATAGCCTTCATTTCTGATGAGCAGATGTTCCTTTTTGGGCCTTGTATTGCTTAATTTTAAAGGTAAAAAAAACCCAAAAAACCAACACTATCCTGAAACATTAGCCTGTTTATAAAGCAGTACATGAAATTTAAAGCCCTGTTTCTATATTTTGACTGTGTTCTGTTACTTAGGCTACCCCAGCAAAAGCCCAGGTCTCCTGCAGACTTCTCTGGGGTTTTCTGCGAAGGCGCCTGTGATGGATTAGGAAAGATCCCAGTGAATGATGAAAGCTGATCTGCACTTGGGGAACGTGCACTTCTCTAACAGTCCACCTGGGCAAAGCAATCAGTGCTCTTGGATATTTCTCCAAAGATGCATTCAGATTCTGTGATATAGAACAGCAGCTCTGCTGTGCTTTTGCAGAAAAATGCCCCATTACTGCCTGTTAGCAGCAAAGCTCTCGAGAAATCCATTTGGAAAATATTTTCCTATACCATTCACAAGGAAATTAAAATGTAATTTAATGACAATGCATATGAATGGTAAGACAAATGACTTTAACAAGAAGGAGTGATACATTGTTCTGATGTTCAAGTGCTTTAATGATATTTTGTTGACTTTTTGTTTGTTTGCTTATTTTAAATAAATAAGGGGAGTGGGAGAACTGAACTACTACTGCATAAAAAGTTCCCAAAGCACAAGGAATCCCTTGTGAAACAACAGAAGACAGGTAACAGAATTCCAGCATAGAAATGAAGGAACAAACCCATCTTCAAGTCAGAAAGCAAGATATTTATCTGGGAAAATTCTTCCAAATCCATCATCACAATTTAAATACAAGATACAAAATATGTGTTACTTACCCAACTCCACCATCCAGCACAGTCAGATTAAAAAGGGGAGAGGGGGAATGACTCTTCCTTCTTCTCCCCAAACCTGTTCACCTCTCAAAATTTAGGTTTTTTTGTGCCTCCTGTCATAGCAAGTCACATTTTCCAGAATTAAGTCTCATATTTTCAAAATGAAAAAAAAAAAAAAAGCCTAAGGGCTCTCAAAATGGTTTATGAGTGTAGAGGGCACCAGCAAACTGCAGTCTACAAGTCCTTCAGTGGGAAAAGGGTTCCTGCTGTCAGGAAAGAGAGGCCAAAATGAGGCACAGCTGTTTCTGCCTTATTTCCAACCCTGCTCCTTTTCCTACACTCAGGCTGTTATTCCAGACAGCTGTGAAGTCTTGCAATTGCTTTGGGTTTTGAAGTTTATGTGTTGTTCTAAAATTAAGGTGAACACTCAGCTTCTCTTGAAGAATAAAAACGTTTCAAACCTTGATAGCCAACTTTATTTCTAGAACTTTCAGTTTTGCTTGTGAGAAAGAGAAGGAATGACTGCTTCCCCTAAAAAAACACCAGGAGCCATAAAAAAAGATACAACAGCCCTGACCCTCTTGGTGCCCTGGCCAGAAGTGATGATGGTCATGAAATGGGACTCCTGAGAAGCCAAGGGAAGGTAATAAACACACACACAAGAGCTCTGACCTTTTGGGCCTTGGATCCACATGGACACAACTGCTCCAGGGGAAGGACAGGGGCAGCTCCTCACTCAGGGCTTGAAAAACCTTGGGAGGATCCTGGGTCTGCACCCAGCAACGAGAGAGGCAGGAAAAGCAACAGCTCTGGACAACCAGGCTACAGACTACTGTTATCTTAATAAATTATACACAATTTAAACATCAGGTTGGATGCCAAGACAATCCAAGAGGCAGCACACACTGGAGTAAACAGCCTGCAAACAGATGAATTAACAAGATGGAGAAATTCAGACTGGAGTCAATGCTGCCCTGAATGAGCCCAGTGGATGCTGCTGGGGTGTTTCAGTGTCCATGCAGCATCATCTGCATTCCTGCTGCCCTAAATGAGCCCAGTGGATGCTGCTGGAGTATTTCAGTGTCCCTGTAGCATCATCTGCATTCCTGCTGCCCTAAATGAGCCCAGTGGATGCTGCTGGGGTGTTTCAGTGTCCATGCAGCATCACCTGCACTCCTGCTGCCCTGAATGAGCCCAGTGGATGCTGCTGGAGTATTTCAGTGTCCATGCAGCATCATCTGCATTCCTGCTGCCCTAAATGAGCCCAGTGGATGCTGCTGGAGTATTTCAGTGTCCCTGTAGCATCTCCTGCACTCCTGCTGCCCCCAAATGAGCCCAGTGGATGCTGCTGGAGTATTTCAGAGTGTCCATGCAGCATCTCCTGCACTCCTGCTGCCCTAAATGAGCCCAGTGGATGCTGCTGGAGTATTTCAGTATCCATGCAGCATCACCTGCACTCCTGCAGCCCTAAATGAGCCCAGTGGATGCTGCTGGAGTATTTCAGTGTCCATGCAGCATCACCTGCACTCCTGCTGCCCTGAATGAGCCCAGTGGATGCTGCTGGAGTATTTCAGTGTCCATGCAGCATCACCTGCACTCCTGCTTCCCTAAATGAGCCCAGTGGATGCTGCTGGGGTGTTTCAGACTGGAGTCAATGCTGCCCTGAATGAGCCCAGTGGATGCTGCTGGAGTATTTCAGACTGGAGTCAATGCTGCCCTGAATGAGCCCAGTGGATGCTGCTGGAGTGTTTCAGAGTGTCCCTGCAGCATCACCTGCACTCCTGCTGCCCTAAATGAGCCCAGTTGATGCTGCTGGAGTATTTCAGACTGGAGTCAATGCTGCCCTAAATGAGCCCAGGATGCTGGAGGAGTATTTCAGACTGGAGTCAATGCTGCCCTCAATGAGCCCAGTGGATGCTGCTGGAGTGTTTCAGTGTCCATGCAGCATCACCTGCACTCCTGCAGCAGCTCTGCCAGCAGTGTGTGAGCAGGCAGATGGTCCCTGATGGTCCCTGCAGCAATCAGGGAGGAATGCTTTCCTCCTGACCACTTTCACACTCGCTCTCAAGTGACAGGCACTAAATCCTGACATAAATCACTCCCGCCTGCTCCATCTACCCACCCGCCACACAGCACGGGGATGTGTCAGCCTGTTTCCTCCAGAACCTCCCTGGCAGCCTCCCATCTGAGCAGGAATCGTGTGTCCTGTGCTTTCTAACGTGCTTTAATAAACGTTCAGACCAGCCTTTCATGCTCAGCGGTTGATTGATAGCAATTAGTTGGCACTGACAAGGATATTGCTTGATGTGACAGACCAACAAAACACACCAATTTGTGCCAAGAAAATGTGTTCAAAAAAGGTGGTACATCTATAGCTCTAACAGGGCTCCTGCACTAAAAAATTAAATATAATGAGCATGTTCAGTATAAATAAGGGGAAGTGGCACCTCACTGCATGGCTGTATATGGATTTAATAAGCTGTACAAGTCCTGCCACAGGACAGGCATGGTGGTTTGGGGGTTTTTTTAATCACCACTGTAGTAAGAATATCAAGACAAAATTCAGTTTTATGCTAACAACGCAGCTTCATTGCCTTAGTTTTCTCTCTGCACCTAACACCACTTTCAGCTAGGCCAAGTCATTCAATTTAAGTGATTTTATATGCCAATAGTGTTGTTAAATAGCAGGCAGGAAAAGACACAGTTCAATTGTCATGCATGTCAGGAGTCTGGCACACACTCCCTTGGAGATTTAAACTTCTCTTTAAAGGAGAGCAATTAAACTGTTCATGAGGAAAGGAACACCAACATCATTCCTACACTGAAAAGCTGCACCCATTTCAAACTGAACTGGTGTCAACAGCAACAGACTCGTATTTTTTTGTGTGTTGTACTTAAAATTAAGATGTTCCTAACTGACAAATCTAAACAAAAAGACCATTCTTATCAGATCTGTTTGCATACATTCCAAGTACAGCTGCACTGACTTAGCTGCAGGAGTTTAAATTCACCCATTAGGTTAAATATTATGCAGATTTTCCATGTGGACACAGCACGTAGTAGATCCCAGATGTGTAAAATCTTAGGGCCCGATTCTACAAACTGCTCACCACTTTGAGGAAGCAAAAACCATGGAGGATTGTCACATTTATTGGAAAGAACACGTTGAATTTCTAGCCAGTCAGGACAGGAAGAGCCATGTCCCAGCTGTGGAATGCAGGAGAGGGCACTGGAAGGGGATGAGGCACCTGCAGCCCTTCTAACACCAGCCTTGCTTGTTCACCAACAGCATTTTAAAACAAACTAAAGCAAGACAATCTGTGCCAGGGCAGGATATAAACTCGCACACACTCTGTGAGAGCTCCCAGCTCTCCCCCTGGACAGGCTGGGGAAGAAAAGAAAGTTCCCTGTTCGAGGACATGCAGAATTGTAGGACAGGAAGGAACCACTTGGCCAAGGATGTGTGTTGTGACTGGACGTCCCCCAGACTGGGGCAGGTTTCTGTGGTTTCCTGCAGACAGTTGTGACTGACACAACCAAAAAAAACCCTCCTCCTTCCCCTTCCTGTCTCATGACCTTTAGTGCCACTTGTTCAGGTTTACTGTGTGTAACCATTTCTGAAGCACACTGAGTTGGAAAGGCAAAAAAAAACCCCATTCTTAACCCAGGAAGGTCAGATCACAAAAAATGCTGGGGAAGTTTTCCTAATCTACCACAAGTCCAACTGTTCTGACTCTTGCAGAATAAGAGGAAAATATTTTTTTAGTATTTATTTCCAGCTTTCTACTACTAGACACCTCCCCAGTGTGTCTAGATGAACATACCTTGAGTGTGAGAAGTTTCACAGATACTTATTTACCTCAATTTCACTCAGCCAAACTTCTGGATTTACAGTTACACTTTTAGACTCAAGTTCTGGGAAGCATTGCTAGTCAGGTCAGATCAGTATTCTAATGTGAAGCATCTTTAAAGCACATGGTAAATCTTAATCATTTTAAGTCCCTAAGAGAATTATCCTAAGCAACTTCTAAAATTATGTCCTGAGAATTGGGATTTCAAAGTAAGCATTTCTAATCTTCCATGCATCATTAGAAACCCTCCGGCCCTCAAAACTAACCCTGCCATGCTCCCCTTGGCTACAATACATTTTGGTTTAATTCCCCACTTTTGGAATCCAGGCCCACCTGGAGTACTAGCTTAGCCTAGGTAGTGATATTTTAATTTCCATGTCATTATAACCAGGCAAAATGGTGGCTGCATTTCCAGCTTCCTTAGCAATCCACTGTGACTGTGTCAGGATGGCAGCAACAACTGGAGATTCCAAAGGGGAATTGTTGGTTCAGACAGAGCTCAGCCACCACAGCCATCACCTCCCGCTCTGGTGACGCTCAGCCCCTGGAACTCGAGCACTGGGAGTGAAGCTGTGAGTAGATTTGCATGGCATTCCGAGCTCCTCAGCAGGACACTATATTGAGCATAAACTGGCTGTTTTAATAAAAATTGCTTGGCAACAGGGGTTTGTATAATACAAACATTTCTACATAAAAACCCAAGGTAGCTCTCTCATGTGATTACAGCCGGGTCCACAGTAATGCAGACCAGATGTGCCTTCTGCATTCCAGCATATTTGTTAATCTGGAGGTTCTGTGCTGTGTGGGAGGAAAAAAACAGTTTATAGAATGATTCATATTAACCAGGTATGGCTGGTTTAAAATGCTCCTTATTATTCAGAAACAGAAATTAATCAAGTTCGGTCTTTTATCATCCATCACTTTAAAAACATTCCATGCTCACAGCTGAACCTTCCTTATATTTTATTCTTGCTCCTGGTTTCAGACACTGCTCTCTGACTTGTGTTGTAGCTGTTTGAACACCTTGAGCTCCCTCCTGTCCTGCCCTGCCATGGATGGAGCTGCCTGCCCAGCAGTGCCTCCTGCTCTTTGTTTTCAGCACGAAACTATCGTGGCATTTGGGTAATGCACAAAGTGCATCTGTCAGATGTTACTGCTGTCACATCTGGGCAGCTGGAACTTTCACCCTGGCAGAGAGGGATGGCCACGGAGCTCAGTGGGAGGAGCTGGGACTGCACAAACCGTGCAAGTCAGCACAAGAGAAAGCCTTATATAGTTATTCCAAGTTTTACTTTCCTTTGGTGTAATTCAGAGAAGTATCAGATATGCTGAATCATTGACGTGTTTACCCCTTAATGTCATGTGCTCCTGTGTCAGCATTGCCAGAACTGCTCCAGAGACAACACCTCATCTCTTTCAAAAGGATTTCATGCCTTCTTCTGAACAGCACACCCCAAAATCTTCATGTTTTCCTCCAAGGTCTGCTGCTGCAGCAGAACAACTTTTATAAGCTACTAATTGTGTTCAGGGGAAAAAAAAATAATAAAAAAGAAGAGTAACCAGCCGGCCTGCCCTTGCCAGCTCATTGTTTGGGAGCTGCCTGCCTGCTCCATCTGAGCACAGCCTGGCAAAGCTGGGGTTGTGTTTAATTCCTGTATCCCCTGAAAAAGTTGAGGCTGAGTTTGATTCCTGTATACTCTGACAAAGCTGAGGCTGGGTTTAATTCCTGTATTCCCCAACAAAGCTGAGGCTGGGTTTAATTCCTGTATTCCATGACAAAGCTGAGGCTGTGTTTTATTCCTGCATTCCTTGAAAAAGTTGAGGCTGGGTTTAATTCCTGTATTCCCTGAAAAAGTTGAGGCTGAGTTTGATTCCTGTATTCCTTGACAAAGCTGAGCCGTGTTTAATTCCTGTATCCCCTGACAAAGCTGAGGTTTGTGTTTAATTCCTGTATTCCCTAGCAAAGCTGAGGTTATATTTAATTCCTGTATTCCCTGACAAAGCTGAGGCTGGGTTTAAGGTTGTATTTAATTCCTATATTCCCTGACAAAGCTGAGGTTGTGTTTAATTCCTGTATTCCCTAACAAAGCTGAGGTTGTGTTTAATTCCTGTATTCCCTGACAAAGCTGAGGTTGTGTTTAATTCCTGTATTTCCTGACAAAGCTGAAGTTGTGTTTAATTCCTGTATTCCCTGACAAGCTGAGGTTGTGTTTAAGGCTGAGTTTGATTCCTGTATTCCTTGACAAAGCTGAGGTTGTGTTTAATTCCTGTATCCCCTGACAAAGCTGAGGTTTGTGTTTAATTCCTGTATTCCCTAGCAAAGCTGAGGTTATATTTAATTCCTGTATTCCCTGACAAAGCTGAGGCTGGGTTTAAGGTTGTATTTAATTCCTATATTCCCTGACAAAGCTGAGGTTGTGTTTAATTCCTGTATTCCCTAACAAAGCTGAGGTTGTGTTTAATTCCTGTATTCCCTGACAAAGCTGAGGTTGTGTTTAATTCCTGTATTTCCTGACAAAGCTGAAGTTGTGTTTAATTCCTGTATTCCCTGACAAGCTGAGGTTGTGTTTAAGGTTGTGTTTAATTCCTGTATTCCCTGACAAAGCTGAGGTTGTGTTTAATTCCTGTATTCCCTCACAAAGTAAAGGTTGTGTTTAATTCCTGTATTCCCTGACAAAGCTGAGGTTGTGTTTAAGGTTGTGTTTAAGGTTGTATTTAATTCCTGTATTCCCTAGCAAAGCTGAGGTTGTGTTTAAGGTTGTGTTTAATTCCTGTATTCCCTGACAAAGCTGAGGTTGTGTTTAAGGTTGTGTTTAAGGTTGTATTTAATTCCTGTATTCCCTAGCAAAGCTGAGGTTGTGTTTAATTCCTGTATTCCCTAACAAAGTAAAGGTTGTGTTCAATTCCTGTATTCCCTGACAGAGCTGAGGCTGGGTTTAAGGCTGTGTTTAATTCCTGTATTCCCTAGCAAAGCTAAGGCTGTGTTTAATTCCTGTATTCCCTAACAAAGTAAAGGTTGTATTTAATTCCTGTATTCCCTCACAAAGTAAAGGTTGTGTTTAATTCCTGTATTCCCTGACAAAACTGAAGTTGTGTTTAATTCCTGTATTCCCTAGCAAAGTTGGGGTTGTATTTAATTCCTGCATTCCCTGACAAAGCTGAGGTTGTGTTTAAGGTTGTATTTAATTCCTGTATTCCCTGACAAGCTGAGGTTGTGTTTAAGGTTGTGTTTAAGATTGTGTTTAATTCCTGTATTCCCTAGCAAAGCTGAGGCTGTATTTAATTCCTGTATTCCCTGACAAGCTGAGGTTGTGTTTAAGGTTGTATTTAATTCCTGTATTCCCTAGCAAAGCTGAGGTTGTGTTTAATTCCTGTATTCCCTCACAAAGTAAAGGTTGTGTTTAATTCCTGTATTCCCTGACAAAGCTGAGGTTGTGTTTAAGGTTGTGTTTAATTCCTGTATTCCCTAGCAAAGCTGAGGCTGTATTTAATTCCTGTATTCCCTGACAAAGCTGAAGTTGTGTTTAATTCCTGTATTCCCTAGCAAAGCTGAGCTCTGCCTCCTGCCCTCCCCAGCACCCTGAGCCTCCTCCCAGCACAGAGCCCTCGCAGAAAGGGGAAGGAGGGGCTGCAGGACAAGCCATTTTACAGTCTCTCGGCATTCCAGCCCGCTCCTAATTCCCATCTTAGGAAGAAAAAAGAAGGGGGAGAGGACAGGCTGAACTTTTGACCCGCGGCGCAGACACCCAACCGGAGCAGAGCAGAGCAGAGCCATAAAGGTGTCTGTGCAGGCCCGGCCGCTCACCACAATCGTCTGCAGCTTGTTTCCTCACCATCCTCCTCAGAAAAATGTTGATTACTCGTTTTATGATTGCCAGATGGCGGACTCTACTGAGAGCCTTCTTCATCCCGGTGACTGCCTGACCCCACATAAAACTGGAAGGGGCCGGGCCTTTCCCTGCCCATCCCACACAGAGACCTTAAAGAAGCCGACCCCATTTGTACCAAGGTTGTTTCCAATTCTGTGTAAGGAATTCACACCCGCATTTAGAGCCAGCAGCAGGTCAGCCATTCGTAAAACATTACACCAAAAGTACACTCGGGCCCAGGAGGGGATTTAAACCCCGCTACTGCCCTGAGAACAAGGGGTAGAGATGCTCTTAGGGATGAGCGTTTCACAATTATTTCTGTAAAATGAAGTTTTAAAGATATTGGCTTGTGGACACGCACAAAAAAATCCCAACACCTATTCTGTGTGTATACACTACTCCAAATAAAAGGCATTTTATGCCATAGTGCTCAGGGAGCTTCCACAGCATAACTATGGAATACAGTCAACTTTTATTACAGAGCAGAATCCCAGGCAAGGAGCTGCTGTGAAGACTGACCTCTTATTTTTTCTTTCCCCTCTTATTTTTCTTCCCACTGCCCTGTTTCCCCACATGAACAAGCTCTGGATTTCCAACATTGCCTGCTTGGGACACAGCTCCCATTTCTACTCCAGCTACAGCCAACCCTCTCCTGTTTGGTCTTAACTGTCCAGATTCTTTTCCCTGAATCCTTTTTTTCCTCTTGCTCTACCCCATCACCATAACCATCCAACTTGTAAATGCACTACAAAGATCTTCTTCATCTCTCCCAAGCAGACACCAAAGAAACCTGAAAATCTGCCACCAAACCCCCCAAAAAATCTCATGGATTCAAATCCAGAGAAGCAGGAATTGCCACTGGGGAGGCAGTGGATCCACCCATGACTCCATGTTAACAAATCTGGTTATTGATACACCCTAACCATGTTCCTCTGGCCATTTCCTCACACGCTGCTCCTGCTTTAAGGGCTGGTGTAAACCAGCTTCTTTCAATACATTCAGCTGCAAAGATTTTTATTGCTAAAAAAACATGGACACCCAAGGTTCTTCCCACAGGATTATGAAGCTAAAGGCACTCCTGTCCCCAGTTAATCTGCACTGCAGCAGGTGGGCTCTCTGCTGTCCCACTGCAAATGCCAGCAGGCATTTATTTAAGCAAATATGGTTTAAACTCCCATTCTCCCAGGCTGGGAGTGTGCACACCCAACCTGCTGATCCCCTCAGCTGAGGATGAGGCAGGTCCAATGCCAGGGACTGCTTGGCTATAATTTCACTTTTCCAGTACTCAATCAGAATTAGCTTTTCACTGGAGGCACCACTGGTAAAACAGAGAGCTGACAAGCTCAAGGGAGGAAAGTCCCTTAAGGCTCTTAAACACAAACTTCCCAATTCAGGAAGCCCTTAAGCTGCTGGTGGGAATATATACTGGGAAAAGCATTTCTGCATGCTCAGCCCGGTCTCTTTCCTTTATTTGTCCACTTTTGTCCACTTTCCAAGTCAGGGACTGGGGTAGGTGGATGAGCAGAATGGTCACTCTCACACACCACAGCTAATAAAAGCATTTTTCCTTCTATCTCAAGCAGTTCACACTCAGAGCTGAGTCGCTTGGCCTTACTCTGTTTTCATTCCCTCCTTCTCCCATTCCTCCCTCTGCCATTTTAACTGATAAAACCCCAAAGTTCACAACCTCACTGTCCTAGGATTCCCCTCAGATATGGCATCCTCCCCCACATCAGTGATAAATAAGATTTACAGGGATGGTGACTGCATCATCCTCTAATCTCCCCCCGACATACCAACAAGCCATAAAGTTTAGTGTGACCCCCTTTCTGGGGTTGTTTACAATACAATCCTGCCTCAGCTTCTGTCTTGAATAGCTATCACGAAGGTCACTTGGACCTAATTGCTCTGGGTGCCTCCTAATGACCACAAATAGCACCTTTTTAATGAGCAGAGAAGGGGGAGAAAGAAAGAAAGTGAAAAAGAAAAGAATTCAGCCTTTCAAACCCAGAGAAAGCCTCAACTCTGTGCTTCTCAATTACACACAACTTTAACTTCTGCTGAACTTTTACCAGAATATGCACAGGCAGGAACTCAGAAGGTATCTTAATTTTTATCACCTAGATTTAATTAGGGGATTGATTCTCCTCTCACATACTTCAGTTGGATTTTATTGCTTTCTCTTCTCCCTTAGGTGTTGTCTTTAGTGTGGTTCAGAACAAGATCTCACCACAGCAGCACAGAATCACCAGTACTGGGTGGAAGCCACAGTCACACAAGCAAAATGAGGACTTCAGGTTGTTTTAGGGAGAATTTCTTATTTACATGTGGATTGTTCAGGCTCAATCACCATTTAAGTGTTATTTTTCTTGTATAGATTCATCCTGCTCTGATAAAATTTTCTAGAAAGACACAGACGCAGAAGAACTCACAAAGCTCATTATTTTTCTTTTCCCTGTGATCCTGATCTGACTCCTGTAAATAACAAGCCCAAATGCTTGCAGGGATCTTCAGGTAGCCCATCATAAAACAAAATCAAACCCACAGAGGTGCACAGTGCATGCTACATCAGACAACTTCAAATACATTTCTGTAAGTTTGATACAACAGAATTAAAACTGTAAATAACTCACTAATGAGGCCACAAAAAGTAATGAATATAATGGTCAATGTAGTCCAATACTCCATAATGAACAGAACCAAAAAATATGAGCACAGTTTCCCAATTGTCCCACTTGGGGATGAATTTACTTCATCTCTGATTTTAGAAGTACACACTGTTCTGGAAGGGAGAATTTCTTTGGGAAATTCAGCTTCATCCTTGTTGGCTCTCCCCCTTTCCCTGCTTCCAGATAAATGGAAAGGTTTCCAATTCTGCTCCCATGATGGAGTTTTTCTTACTCACTGCTATGACAAAGGATACATTATTTTGGCCATGTTGACTTCTCTTGTTATTTGTTGTAAAACCTACACCAAATTGAGAAGCAAATTCTTTGCACACCTTTTTTTTCTGCCTTTTTGGTTTAGGATTTTGTATTCTGTTTTTCTTTACATGTAACATCTGGTCAGCAGAAGGGCTGATCCACCCCTCTTTACTGCATGCATGTAACTCACATCCCAACACTAAACACAGACCACATGAATCCTTCCAACACTGCCAGAGAGGCTGATACCTCTTAAAATACTTACAAAAATGCAGGAAGTTATTTACTGAATTTAACATGCACTTTGCCTATAAATGAGTTAACACCAGGGGGAAAAAAAGAGGGGTTTTTTTATTAATTAACACAGGGCTGGGAAACATTTTGAGAAAGGGCAATGTGGAATGTGGATACCTTTTATAGTGGCGCCTGAATACAACTGCAAGTCTTAAAAAATTAGGAATTTATCCAAATAACCCTTATTTTTCTTTAGCAAAGGGAAAAATCATCCCCAACCCAGGAGGAACATGAGCCAGTCCAACTAAGTACAGCTGAACCAAAGGAAAGGGACATGAATTTAAGGCTCACTATAAAGCAAGATGTGAAAAGTATGAATTCATTTACAGTCAATTTTTGTTATCATTAAGAGGTTTAGCTAAATAGTTAATTCTTGTTATCATTAAGAGGTTTAGCTAAATAGTTAAGCATCTCCTTAGCCCCTTCTCTATCCAGTGCCATCCCAGCAGCAGCTTTCACTGAATGAAATGCTGGTTTGGACAGCGTGTTTCTGCAGAAAGCTCTCCTGACATGAACTGCCATCCCACAAAAAAGTGGAATACAGTTTAGGGGAAAACCAGAGCTAAACACAATTTCCATTTTACAAGGCAGCACTTTATGGGAAGGACACTGAGATGTGTCAATCTGGTGCTGTGCAATCCCCCCCTGTTATTTACACTCGTCAGAAACTCTACTTTGAATTCAGCTCAGGGCGTTTTGACATTCATCCAAACTTTCATCTTTCCAGCACTGAGGTTGGTTTCTGGATTTTCTACTTCTTCAAAGAGGCACCATGTTACCAAACAGGATCCTGCTTAGTTTTTTTCTGTGTACAAAGGGCAATAATAAGTGTTTCCAAGAGCTCACCAGGCCAAAGGCAGCACATGGATTTTCTCCTTACGGGCAGCTCCCAACGTCCCCTCAATTAATCCCAGGCCACATGGGATCCCTGGGAGCTGCCAGGGCATCCTCCTCATGGACCACACAGCTTCCTCCAGGCTGGAATTGTGACACCCAGCTTTTATCCAGGTCTGGAGATACAACAGGGAGGTCAGAACATCACACTGGAGGCAAAGGCTGCGTGCCAGGAGGAAAAGCTCATCAGGATACAGCAGAGCTTGGACCAGAGGGTTCTAATTGCAGGTCCAGCAGAAAACTTCTTGTGTGGCCACAGACAAGCCATGGGGTGCTCTCTATCTCAGTTTACTCCTCGAAGGAGCGGATAAAATAAAACTCTTTGTCAGGGGGTCACACAATGGCTGTTTAACATATGTAAATGTTCCAAGAGTCTCCAGCAAACGGAGCAGGGAAGGCAAAGCCCTGCTGAGGGTGTAGCTGTAACTGGGTCCCACAGGCTGGGATGTCACTGGGGTAGCCATCTGAAGGCTGAGCACACACAGGTCTCTTTAAATGCAAAAGCAGAGCGCTGGGGAAGGATTGTGTTCCTAATCACGCCTCCCTCCCAGCCCTGGCTCCCATGTGCCCTTAAATCCCAGCGCAGCAGCATGTGCCAAAGAGCACGGCCGGCCTGTCCTGCTGAAAAAAGACTCGAACAAATCCTTCCAGACAGCATTAGAGAGGAGAGGAGACACTGCTGGATCCAAACAGCCACCTGGAGTGACCTCTCCTGCTCGGAGACAGTTACATAAGGCCGGAGTGGGACCGCCAGGAATGCGGCGCAGGAGGGAGGAAGCGCTGGGTTCCTGGGGCTGATCCAGGCAGGTGCTTCTCCAGCTCTGTGCAAGGCAGGGGCTCTGTCCTGCCACAGCCACACTCATCACACACAGGGCACCCCATCCCCAAGAGCAGGTGGCACCACAAGTGTAAGAAGGGACACGCTGGATGGAGAAGTGAAGCCTGTTCTGTAGGAGAAAGCTGAGGAGCTACACCTGAACAAAACACAGCCTGGTGGATGTTCAGACACAGCCCAGGATCCCCCAGCTGATGATGAAGCCCCCAGACTGAACATAAATACCTGCAGCATGTTTGTTCCTGCTGGGCCCAGTTCCTCTGCCCAAGGACAGTGTGTAAGAAGTGCTGGAGGGGCTGAGGGACACGCTCCAGTTCTGTGGCTCATTAAGCATATGCTTCTGACTCAGGCATTTGGAAAACTGTGTGCCAGGATCAAAATAAACCCAGGGGGAGAAAAAAAAAAAAAAGAAATAACACCTTTTGAACTCATCTATGCAAGTAAAAAGTGAACAGGCTGAACCAAGATTTACCAAGAGTTTTGGTTTATTCATTTTGTTTTCTGAGTATCTCCACAGTCTTAATGGGGGGTGGCAAAGGGCATCCTAAAGATCTTAAACACTCTTTATCCTGTAGAGACCCAAAATAGCATCTTGTGATGTACTTGTGAAATTCTAAAGAAGTCACACAAAAGCCCAGAAGCCACAGGCAGGGGAAAATGGAGCACAGCAACACAAGTTATGATTGCAGGACCATGCAGGAGAGGAGGAGAGAGACCCATTTCATTCTCTGAGTCGTGAACGGGAGCCTGGGAACAGCAGGTTTGGAAGAACTTTTAAAGGGACTTTTAAAGAAGGGGCAGGGGCTTTCCCAGCACTGACCTGCCACCAGTAAATCACTGAGTTTGCTGCTCTTTACTGCCACTAACACTGCCCTGCTCCACAGTTCTCATCAGGATCTGGCTGTAATTGCAAGCTGCTCCCAGAAGATACTCGGGCACAGATCAAAGAGTGCTGAACACTTTTAAAGGCTTTAGCCAGGGACCTGTGCTGGGGATAATTTAATTAACAGTTCAGCATCCAACACAAGACTCAGCCAACTCTGATACTGCAAGTCTTCAGCTCCTTGAAGAACAACCTAGGACTATTCCAGGAGATAATGCACCTCCTCTTGCCTACTGAGGCCAGTAAATGAAACATCTCTGTGCTTCCTCTCCTTGTTCTTCTTCTTACTTTAGAAGTGTTTCCTTTATTACATGAAGGAAATGTTTTCTCCCATAAGATGTTCCTCAAAGGACCAAAATCCAGGCTGCCCCTCTGCCCATCCAAACTTCATGATGTTGAATTAATGCTTGATGTTACTCAGAAGGGCCCTGAATCATGGTTTAAAGCCCCAGGGCACTTTCAGAGATGTTCTAAGAGTCATTGCTGAACCAAGCCTGCTTAAAGGAGTGGACCATGAGGTATTTCTCAATCTTTTCAAATACAGATCACTAGAACCTGCTGACCTCCACCCTTAAAGAGGAAAGAGCAAAATGAACCAACAGGAGAGGGACAGGAGGAAAGATTCCTTCTCATTAAAACTCTGTTTCTGTAAAAACAGAATGAGCTCTTGCAATGGAGAGACAAACCATATGAAGAACTTCCATGGCTCCTGTGGAAAGCCACCTACCAAGCTCCTTCAACCACCCTTAGGTGAATTCCATGGTTTTGGTTCATTTGAAGCAATATGTGAAGGACAGTAGGTTGCTGAATTTTATTCTCTCAGGAGAGCAGCACAAGGCTGTGTGACTGAGAAACTGGGAGTAGTGAAAAGTTACCTTGTCTTCTCCATGAAAACATGAACTCAACACTCCCAGTTTCTCCACAGTCACACAGATTTTCCAGAGGCTCAGTACAGTTCACAATTTCCAATCTTATATGGTAAGTGAGAGATGAAACAGAACAGATTTTTCTTCAAAGCAACTACTAATGTGAAATTACTTTCATCATATCAAATTTTGGCATCAAGTGCAAAGAGAGATCTAAAACCTCAACTCCATCACCATGCACAAACAGGGGATGGGAGCTTCGTTTCACTAGTATTTTATCCAAACAGATGATGCCTTACCCCAGCACAGCCATTGCAAAGAACAAAGCAATGCCATAAATCAAGGAGGAAAAACTTGATGGACCTTGCTCTGTGCTCCATTAGCACATCCATTTACATCACCAGAAATAAAAGGTGGCAGAAAGGACAAATTTGGGCAATTACTGCTTACCAGCTGCGTGGTACATCGAGAAATGAAAGTTTTGAAAGGGTTGCTTGAGAAATACCTTTCAGTATTGGCAATTTTAGAATGAGTACATCTGGTACTTTTTGAAAAGCGAGTCAACACCAGGCACGTCCAGCTGCACACACAAACTCTGCTGAAACTCAGAGGCAAAGAGCAATTCCTGCTGTGGTTGTGGGGTGCCCACCCAGCCCTGGTGCAGTGGCACAGGCTCTGCCCTGTTTCCTCAATCCCACACAAAGCACAAGTGACATCTCGCTGGCACGAGCTGCCCGCCAGCGTGCCCATCAGAGCTCGCATTGAACCCTGCAGATCCATGTGAATATGGATTTCAGAGTCACTATTGTTTTCCCCTCCCTGTAGAGGGAAGGGATTCCCCATCCCCCAACCTCTGCACATCCCTCTCCACCTCATTTCCATCTGGCTGACGCTGCACTAACGCTGAAGCTCCAGCTGGATCCCACAGCATTGTCTTGAACATCGTGTTCCAGCCGAGCTGAGCTGGAGGAGCCTCCAACACAAACCCCAGGGCTGATGGACACGCTGGTTGTGCTGCCAGCCATGGCAGGGCAGGGCTGCCTGCTGGAGCAGGGACAGCCTGGGAGCCTCATGGAACCCAGCCAGTTGTTGTGCTCCGGGGGTTTTGTTTGGGTTTGCAGACACTGCCTCTTTTCACAGCATGCAGACAAACGGGGAGACTCTCCCTGGCTCCCTAATGAGAGGGGGCTTTGCTCCTCAAGCCTCCCACACTCACCCAGTGCTTCACCAGCAGTGATTTTACAGCTCTTTGGAATAGGTGAGCCCACAGCTCCCTATATTTGCATTTTCCCTCTCCCCCAGTGAAGCCAGGCCACAACAGAAGCCAAAACCTGGCTCCCAGTCCAGTTAGCAAAAACAGCATAAAGCAGCAGCTGGCATTTCGAAGGGCATGCAGGTTCTCCCAGCTGCTTCAGGCAGAAAACTCAACACCTCCTAAGAGTTAACAGGACTGGGCTGCTTAATACTTCACCCTCATCAAACATGGTAAGAGGCCTCCCATGCTGGAAACTCCTATGACCCAGTTAAATACAGTGACCCAATTCTGTTATGACAGGAATGAAGCCCTTCTAATTTTCTCAAACAAGAACCATTTCAACTAAACAAATCCATTCCAGTCGAATCAGCCCTCGTACAGAACAGAAATCTGCAAAATTCCTTTTTCATTGCCACGGACTCACCTTTCACAGGGCCATTCATGTCAGTACATCTTCAAGCACTTTACAAATTAAGAAAGCACATTTAATATAAAGTAATTGCCCACATTTAAATTCCCCTCTTGCTTTCAAAGGTAAGAATTCCAACCTCAAACCAGACCTTTCCAGCAGCATCTGCACTGTTCCAGTGGTGCTTTCCAGGCAATACTTCTCCTAGTAAATGTACAGACTATTCTCACTTACACTCAACAACTCCCTTTGTCAGCTGAGTAGAAGGGAATGCACAGGTGCCATGAAATGAGTGTAAGAATATTGGAAAGTATCTCTGGTACATCCCCAAAGATGCTCTGTGAAAGCTGCCTGACCTTTGCTCAGCAGAATCAGGTGCTAAGTGACACAGATCTCCCCAGTGTGACAAGGTGAAGTCAGCCACAAATACAGAGAGGAAGTGCCAATCAGTGCACTTGTGTTTCAAACCACGAAACAAAGTATTTCTTTATGTGAACCTTTTTTACTACTGTGGAAAGTTTTGATTTACACCAGTCCTCTGCCTGACGCCTACTGATAATGCAATTTTAAAATGAATAAAATAAAAGTTTTCAAGCCTATTATTTTCAAATTATCAACAAGTCAGGGTGGGAGGAGGGAGAGGACAAAGGAACAGGTCACACCTGATTTTTTTAACCTTCCAACAGTCCCCACCAGCCACAACAACTGGGTGTTTAGCACAGGTCACCCCAGAGTGCTCACACAGCCCTTCCAGGATCAGTGTTGTGTCAGGGCAGCCATGAAAAACAACAAAACCTCCCAAACCTTCAAATGGACAGAATCCAGCCAGCAATTCCTGCCTTTAGTGTAAATCAACCACACTTTTGAGTGTAGCACCTTGCTTACAATCTGGAAAAGGTTTTGTCCTCTATTAACAAAAACCAACACTTTAAAAAAGTTTTAATTTCATTCCATCTTCCACCACTGAAAGTAATTTTTCTTTCTCCAAACAGTAACCTGAATATGGGACCAAAACTGCACATAATTATTTTACATAATTATGTTTTACTAGTGAACAAACCCCCATTAATTTATCACAGACCTCCCCTAAAATGTGTGAAAATCCACTGCATCTCTTGAACCATTCAGCTGGACAGAACTTGTGGAAGAGCAGACTGTGGCACTCCTAAAATTTCTTACATACTGGTAAGAACATCAATGCTTAACCAACTCTACAGCCTTTTATGTTTCTTCGTGTCACACATTCTAATTCTTTATATCCACCCATGGAGTGAACACCATGGGCTTTTAGAGATGAGTGTTAATGTCCTGGCCAAAAAGTATGAGAAGAGGAGGAAGCCCAGTTCTCTATTCAGATCAGAGCTTTGACAGGCTTCTCTCTGACCTAAACCTGCCTTGCCAACACAGCAGACTAAATCTAAGATTGCTGGCTCTGAGCAGGGACAGATGTTATCTGAGAGCTGTCATTACACCACTGAGTCACATCACCTGAGAAGACCTCTGGACTGCAGGGCTGGGATGTTATTACAAAGCACATGGTACTCAGGTCTGTCTGCCTTTCAACAGCTGCAACCCAAACATGAAGTCCTACAGCAACTCCAGCAAAAATTTTCCTTCCTTTTTTTTTTTTTTCATAGACAGCACAACAGAAACGGAACGAAATACTGGCAGAGCTCAACAATAACATCCACAAATTCTTAAAAATCAATTCACAAATTCTTCATGTGACCTGTGGGAACACACATTTCTGATAAAATAAGCAGGGTTTGGCTGTATGGGCACCAGCCCCACTACACAAGCCTTGTTCCTTAGTTTCTGCCTAAGAACTTTCTCCCTCCACATCCCAGATCTGTGATGCTCTCCTTTACAGCACTCCTGCTCTTTTCCCACTCTGCCTAAAAGATTCAGTGAGATGAGAATCACGTCTCTCCTTTACAAACTGGAAACCCTCCCAGCTCTGAGCACCCTTTCAGAGCAGCTGTGCTGCGGGATTGATTAAAAGAGGAAGTTTTCCTTGACACCAGGAGTGACACCCGGGAGACAGAGCTTGTGCAACCTCCTTGTGGGGCTGTGCTCTTCATTTCCCTGTCAAAGCTCAGCCGGCAGGAATCAAAAATAAAACTATAGCAAAATGTTTCACCATTACTTCTCCTCCCTCAGCACTATGAGTTGCATTGTAGGATCTCACGAAAAGCTCTACAGAAAAATAGTACAGACTTAGTTTGACAGGAGCCTTCCTAGGGCCCCATCCCTAAAATGTCACCAGAAGCACTGCACATTCACAATAAATACATTTTTCTTTTAACACAGTGCTAATTAGAGGAGAAATTGTTTGGCACTTTCTCTTCTGAGTACGTCACCAGCTTCTGAGGACAACACTCCCTGTCTCTGCCACTGCCTAAATTCAGAGCAACCACAAGCCTGTAATGAGTAACGTGTGAAGGCCAAGGTGAGGTAACGTCTTGGCACCTTTCATACATATTCATAAAGAAACAACAACTCTCAGCACTAACACACTCCTGTCTATATGTTAAAAGCTCCACAAAATTCCTTTTAAGAGCCTTGTTGGGGAGGGAGGTAAATATTGTTAGTCCTGTTCACAGAGAGGTGAGGTGACTTGCCAGGGCAGTAACTCGCCCAAGGTCACCCAGTTGAGTGGTGTCAGGAGCTGGGACTATAAAAACCTGCTCTTGCCTCAATCTTCTGCCCTACCCACTGAGGCAGCATTACCTCCCTGCACCCTTGGTAATAACAATAACACCACCCATGAACAAGTTATACCTAGCAAACACCAAGTAATTCCAGAGGAGGGATGAATGAACTCCTATGTAGTTAATTCCAGGAGCTGATCCAGTCCAGGCCTGCCCACGAACAGAGGGAAATTCTTTCACATATACACAGAAAGAAGAAAGAAAGACAAAGAAGAAAGACACAAGTGAAGTGCTCCACATCAAGTGAAGCATCATAATCCTTGAGCAGGAGCTAAACCAGACTGACTGCCCCAAGGACGGAGCTGCCTCAACAGGGACACGGCTTTTCAAGCGCAGAAACGTCTCGCTAACCTGACTTACCCTGCTCAGCCTCCAAGGTGTGCTTGTGGCTTTAAATATTTTCTTGTTGCTGCTTTGAAGGCAAGAACAGACACGATCTCCCAAGCACCCACTGCTCCGCAGTTGGGGGGAGGAGGAGGAGGAGGAGGTGAATACTGTAGCTAGCTGAGAACTGTCAGATTGTGTTTGCCATCAAGGAATGCCATTCCCCAATGCCTGAGTTTAACTCTGGAATGAGATGCACGCTGCTGCTGACCCCTGTGCTGCCACTCCATAGACTCCCTTATCTCATCAGCCCCTGAGCATCCCATCCTCACTCCTCCGCGTTCATGTTCCCAAACTGTCAATCTCCCCGCAGTGACTCACAAGGTTCTGAACCCACCATTCGCCTCTGAGTCTCACTATTTTTTCATACGAGTCCTTCTGCTTTAGATTGAGAGGCGTCTTATTCTTCTTAAATGTTAAAAACGGAATTAAAAAGAATCACTGAAAGCAATATGCCCTCAGCACAACAGCCTCCCTGAGAGCTCTGCATACTTCAAAGAAAAACACAAGAATCTAATTCTGCTCTCCAGTCAGAGTGCTGCAAATTAGGAATAATTCTGCTGAAGTCAATCAAGCCACAATCATTATAAAAACCACTGTGAGCAAAAGTGAAGCAGAGCCTGCCTGTGGGCACATTTCAGGAGGGACAATAGATTAGAAAATACATGGCAAGGGTTTATTAAAGTTTAGGTCAGCTTAAAAGACTCTCGAACTCCCCTTCTAACCCAGTGAAAACAAGAATTCTCTGTACCCACATTCTAATCCTCATTATTACACGGTGCCAGCACCACCTGTGCATTACTAACACACCTCTCAGAAGGTGGGGTGCTTGGAGATGGTTGCCAACCAAAATTCCAGCACAGGCTTTGTTTGTCATCCCCGTGTGGCATGGATGTATCACCCACCGAGGATGGCTTCAGTTCTTTACCTTCTGTCACCTCCCAGTTCAGATTATCCCACATTCAACCCAGGGCTCAGTTGAAACTGGTGGAGTTCAGCCATTGGTAATGGAACTGTTTTAATGCTTTCTCATCCAATCCTACTGCAAAGAGGAGGAGGAGAACAGAGTACAGACAGCTCTCTCCCAAATATTCATCTTGACATTTTGATATTCCTCAAGCTACTGAGTAACCTGCCCAAAGTGGAAGGAGTTACAGCAAACCCAGCCTGCTTATTTTCCAGGGAGCACAGAACCAAACCCAAACATGCACATCCATACATTATTGGATTTGCTGGTTTAATCAGCAAGTACCAGTGACTCAATTAGCCTCTTAGCAGTGCCTAAATGGCACTAATTCAGCCCGCTGGCTGCTGCAGCACACATCTCCCAGGCTGTCCCTTTGGATTTAGCAGTAACAGCACGGCTATTCTTCTCCTGACAGCACCAGGGGCCCAGACAGTCTCCTGCTCTCTCTCTTTTCCTCTGTTCTGCCAACCACACAGAAAGAAAAGACCCCAGGGCTGACTGTGTGTGAGCGTTGAGTAGGAGGAAAAAGGAAGAGGGAGACACTATTTCTATTCATTTTACAGCTTCATCCATCAAAAGGCTTTCTAAAAAAAATTGAAAAATGCATTTCCAGAAGCTCCTGGTTTAGAGCAAGTGCCTAATAAGGTGTTTAAGACATGGACCCAAGCTTCAGCAGCCATATCTACTGCACAAAAGTTCAACAAATTGCAGATGCACTTACACAAGCACCATTTGATTTAACTCACACTCCCACCCTTGTTCATCTCTTATTTATCTTTTTTGGGTTTAGGATAAAGGATAAACCATCAACATGAACACACCCTACTTTTCAGTGAAACTCTAACACCTTTGGCAATCCCAAACAGCAACACACAACCCCAGTGAACAAACCAGCTGACCCCAAAGTGCTTTTTCTGGGAACTCAACAGCACATTTGTTCAGTAAATTTTTGTGACTCTCCCTTATATAATGACTAATTTTCAGGCAGATTGATTCCCTGGTGAGTTGTTGCACATTGTGCAGCCATAAAAGCACCAGTGACAGTCAAAGAAGGTGACAGGAACAGTAGGCTGGTGTTAGGGGAGAAGCCAAAAGGAGTTTTGGCAGTAACTAAGTATATGTCAAATTAAAGTGACCAAGCAACTACAGCTTCAAAAGTATTGAGTCAGTATGAACAAAATGTGCTGTCAAAACACAACATGTCAGAACTGAGCCCATCAGATCTAGTTTACTTGATGACTATACATAGAATTACAGGTCAGGAGAAACACAGGAGATCTCAGAGGAAGAAAAAAACCTTTGCTAATCAACTCACAATGTGGAAAGGAGAATAATCTTACCCAGAAAAAAGGAGCAAATGACACCTGAGCTCTTCTCTCTCTTCTTCATAATTCTCCTCATGCCTTAAAAATGAAGGCTCATTAAAAAATGGTCAAAGGTGGACTCACTCTTGGTTTGAGGGCCACATTTGCAAAAGAGGTAATACTGCTTTAAATCCCTCCCAGCAGCTTCCCAGCTGACAACAACTTGGCATCCAAAGACTAGGTAGGAACTTGGCAAACATGCAGCATTTCTACAACAATATTTGCAACATAAAATGAAACAAACAAATAAAAAATAATATCCCTTTCAAGTACTAGACAGTAAACAGGCCTTGCACTCCCACTCCCCTTTCCTTATTAATATTCAACAGTTTAAAATAAAGATGTACCAAAAAACCACCAGGGAATCTAGGGAATTCATTAAGCCTTCAGTATTTCAGTTCACCAGTCTCTGATTTCCAGTCAGCTGAAACTGGAAAGTCATTACTTCAGCTAGAGCCCAGGTCAGAGGAAAGACTAATCTCAGCCTGACAAAGCTGCCAGATTCCAGGTTCAGGATGAATGCAGGGTGGTTGGGGAATTAGAAGGGAGAATAAGCAGAATGCAGTATCTTAATTAAGGAAAAACAAACAACCTGTGCCAACAAACAAGGACATGTACTCGGGCAGCATAAATCAGTGTTAGTGAGCAGGAGGCACTGGAGCCACTCAGTGTGAGACCTGCACAGAGCAGGCACAGGAACCACAGAGCCTCCTGTGCTTGCAGCTTTAGGTCAGTTTGAGATCTGGCTCTGAGGGATGCTCAAGTGTGAATTCCACACATCCTTCACCCCCCTGCCAGCCCAAACCCATGGTGAGTCCCCAGCTATTGGCTCCACACAGCCCCTGCCAAGGTTGTTCCAGCCAGCACAGCTCCACCACACAATCCCCCCTGCACAAAAATCAACATCATCTTTCCTGCACTAAGGACAGGAAATTATTGCCAGCAAGGGGAACTCCATGGGAAGTGTGCAGAGACAATATCCTGCCTGGTGCATCCCCACAGCTTCTCAAAATGGTCCCAGATTTGCTGCTGAGTCCCCTGCCCATATCCCCTGCACAAATCCCTGCTCCTCTCTCTGCCTGCCTGAGAAATCCCCTCCTAACTCAGCTCCCAGCTGCTCCCAGCACTCCCCATCCAGCAGGAGCTGCTGCTCCTCCTGCCACTTTGGCTTGATAAAATAAACACTGCAACCAGACAAGCAGATCTTTGAAAGGGATTTTCTTTTCTGGGTTTGGGGTTTTTTTTTGTTTGCAGGTAAATTCCTGTGTGGCACACAGATTATAAACTGCAGCCTGGTATTTGGGAAAAGCTGCCTTTCCCTCAGTGCTGCAGCAGGGAGGGCAGGCAGAGGTTCTACCAAAATGAAGAGAGATCACAATTAAATAAATGGAACTGTTCAAAAACATTCTCTTGAGTAGGTGATGTTACTGCAGCTTATGGACATTTTGTCTTCCCTCGTCAGAAAAGCTGGCTTGCTAATTTATGGGCAGAGTGGGAAAAGCAGAGGGATACAGACAGACACAGAATACTTAAAACAGGCCTCAGAATGGAGACAAAGCTCCCCTTTCACCTCCTGCTGCTATTTACCATCTGGGATCCTGAAAAGGGGGTGATGGGTAGTTTTGTGATAGGTTTGGCAAGGGGCAGGACATTTAGGATTTTCTGTGTGTAACGAGGTCATGTGTCAGCGCCTTTGCAGCACTTGGGAACACTATCCAAAAGAAGGTTCAACAAAGGGGTTGCCCTGGCTGAACTGGAAAGAAATTCTCTTTAAAAATATCCTGGCACCAACGCAGGATCTTAATAAGATTAGTAATAATAATAAATTTGCAGGAAATGCCTCCAGAATGTAGCTTGGGAAAGCACAGGGAAAAAAATGAAGGAATGAACACATCCAATTAGAAGTGGGTATTTTATATTATTCTATTTTTAGAAGTGGTATGAAATTTCAAATCAAAATGAAAATTCTGAGTCACAGCATTTACACCTCTGTTTGGAAATCAAATAGGTCAGGTCACTCCATGTTTTTTGTAACTTTTGCTTTCTTGAGCCCCTTACACTGTGCTTAGGCCAATATGAAATGTGCTGCAAGTCTGTGAAGAGGGAGAAGTGTTTTGTACTAGAGTATTCTTTGACATTTCCACTGATACTGGGGGTTGGGGTGGTGGAGATAACTCAGGATTTCAGTCTCTGCTTGTAAGAAGTGTAGTGGCTTTATTCTTTCTTTCTGATCGCTTTGTTTCACAAAAGCAATTTAAAGAGAATTATTAATAGGGTGAATTTCCCATCATAGGGTGCTCCAGTAAATCTTTAAACAGGATCCTTTAACCCAAGGACCTGAGAGTAACATGAGCACCCCAGCCTTTTGCCCAGACTGGATGTCTGCTGACTGAAGTGATTCTAACAATGCTCCTACTGCAGACAATTCAATCTGTGCGCTGAATTATTTAAAATCTGTTCTCCACAAGATGCCCAGATGTGAGAATTAGTCACTAGAACTAATGCACTACTTTCCTACCCATGTGTCTCAAACTCCTGCTTGGTAGAAATCCCATTTTCAAGTCTGAAAGTTCCAAACCCAGGATGTCACTACTGCACCATCAGAGAAGTTAAAGGCAGTTTGTGCATTGTGGAAGACAAAATCTCACAAGGTACTGATGGGGAATCAAAATGTTATGTCAATCTTGAAGAAGAGACCCTTTAAACAATCACACATCACACCTGTAAATCTGGTGCAGTGCCCTGGATGTTAAAGTGTTATTCTTGCTCCTCACCAGCCTCTCCTCCATGCATGCACATCACAGATCCAAAAGTGGAGCAGTAAAAGGACCACGACTGGCACACTGCCATGAGATACAGATGGACACCTTCAGTCCAGCAAGAAGGGCTCTTCAAGGGATCAGGGTCACAGCAGCCACCCCCCTAAGGCACCTCTGGTGAGGAACAGAGCACCAGAGTGGCCCTGAGGCTCCTCCAGCCCATCCCTGCCCTGCTCCTGACACCCAGCTCCCTCTTCCCTCCCTTCCCAAGGCTTCCTCCTGTGGCATCTCCAGCTGCAGAAGGAGCAGTGGAGCACCATAAGGAGCCTGGAGATCACTGAGCACTCCCAGCCTGGGCCTCCTGGACACTGGGACTGTCCTGGGACACACCTGGGATTGTCTCAAACACACCCCTCCTGCCCTGGGGTCACCAACACAAAGCAGCCCTCGGTGTCAAACAGAGCAGGAACAAAAAATGAAGCTCCAGCAGCACATGATTTTATAGTTTGGATTCAGATGTGAGTGGGGAGAGAGGAGCAGGTGATGTCACATCAGCCCATGGCAGTTTCCCACCCTTACACCTCAGAGACAGCACCAGCACCTCCTGAACAAACCACAATGCAGGGACCTGCACATCCCCCAGTACCTGCCCAGGTACTCCACAGGAGATGTGAAATAAAACCCCACCAGGTCTGGGATCAGCCCAAAAATCTGAGTGACCTGCAGCACTGCAACCCCCTGACACAGCCACAGCCTGAGCTTCTGGAGCTGCAGAAATGCCCCTTGGCCAGGCAGAACATAAAATAAAAGCCACCATTTAACATAATCATGACAACCACATGAGGCTGTTACTGATACTACTATAATGGTGTCACCTAGCTGCAAAAAAATAACAAATAAATGGCTTTTCACTCCAAAATTCCTGAGGTTTTTTATGGCATGTGTTGTTCTGCTCTAAGACAATAACCAGAGTTCTGCTTTGTCCCCCCCAATTTTGAAAAGAGCTGCAGAAGGAGGGGGACACACACACACAGAGGTTAAAGGCACTGGGCAATGCTCAGGACTGGAAAACGTTACCAAAAAAATTAAAATAAATAAATAAATATAATCACAGTTTTGATAGTTCTGTGGGAAAAAAAAAAAAAACCTTAGCAAATTTGCAACAAAACTGTTAAGTAATTAAGGCAAGACACTTCACACATGAACTTAAACTGCTAATTAAATCCCCCCTGCTTAATTGACTAGATTTGCATATCATTCAGTGAGGAATGGGAATGGCTTGGGCATTACACAAGCACTTCCTTGTACAGGAAGGCAGCTCAGTAACATAAACCAAGTTATAAGACAAAAACAATGCCAGTTTCTGAATGAAACAGAAATTTCCAACATGGTTTTGTGAGGAACCTTAGACCAGAACTCACTGCTATCAGTTACTACTCCAACAGTAATATCCAGAACTACAGCAAATGTTTTATATCTGTTCCATTTCCCTGCTGTTTAACCATGACCACTGTCTGCTCATCTATACAAAAAATGAGTTTACAGCCTAGACAATTTATTTCTACTTGGAAAATCCCAATACCTTCACTTCAATAACCACAGGAGAAAAAATATCAATGTCTGTCCCTCTCTGCCACTGAACTCAGTGCGAATTTAAGGAGGGTTTGAGCAAAATTCCAGACTGTAGCAGCAAAGAAACAGTTTGACTCTTAAGATCAAGCAGAGTCAAGGAAAATGTGTAATTATCTGTCATTCCCACCATTCCCAAACCCAGCCTGGCAGAAACCCTGCTCCAAGGAGCTCAGATGATGATTTTAAAGTGGGTAAAAACTCAGAGTCAGGAACACAACTTCCCCTCATGGTAAAAAACGGTTCTAGGAGTTCCTCTCAATAATCTGCTTTTCAAGTGAGAGTTCTTACACCAGTGTAGATGTGAGAACCTGAAGAATCAGGGCCATTCTGGCATTCCAGTCTCCAAAAGAAGAGTGTAGATCATAACATCTCACCATGTTGTGTGGAAGTTGATGTCACATCACTTGATTGCACATTCCATTCACAGATATTGATAAGGAGAATTTTTTTACCTCAGCTTGTATATTTAAAAAAAAAAAAAAAATCAATTCTTTATCTCATTTTTAAAAGGTTCTGTAAGTTCTTTGAAACATTAATATTCTCCCTAACAAAGCCAGCAGCTGCTCTGCCAGTCTGTGACATGGATGGTTTTGTTAAAAGGTTTTCATGTGGGGTTTTTTCAGTTCAGTGTGCTTTGCATATGAAACAGGACATTTCCCCACCCTCCACCCCCATTCCCTCCTAATCCAGAAGGGACCTTACTTCCTCCCTCTCAAACAAGCAGCTCATTCAGCAAAAGGGAAATCCCGAGATGCACTCGGGCACAGAGCCTAGAGAAGGAGCTTGGAGAAAAAAAAACCCAAACCAACAAAATTAACAACAAAAACACCACCACACCCCCCACCCAAAAAAAAAAAGAAAAAAGAGCTACCAAGTGTGTCCAAACCAGCAGGAAGAGGAGCAACGGAGCTGGTAATTATGAATTTACTTCTGCAAACTTCTCCTTTGGGACATGGCTCTGCCCTGCTGCTCTTTACCAAATTTTTTAGGGCTGCAATTCTCTTTTGGCCCTTTGGTGACACAGCCCAGAGCTGCAGCTCCCCCCTGCCTAAGCAGGAATCACAAACTGGAGAAGCCTTTATGTGATGGCAAATTTGCACCACCTCAATTGTTATTTTGCCATGATAATTTGAAGTAAAATTTGTTTCTGGTTTTAAAATGAAAACAAAAACCAAGCAACCTTTCCTTAGTTGAGAAATTGGTTTGAGCAGGATCTGTGTGTTTCCTTATTTCTCCTCCCTGAGAGTTTGTGACATCACAATTGTCTGCAGCAGTTAATTCTGATGTCACAGGGGATTAAGATTTTGGCTGAGGGAGCAAAAAAGTTCAAAAGTGAGGGGGATCCAATTAATAAGAGATTTTTTCCAAGGAAAAAACCTACATACAAAAATTACAGCAATTTCAATGTAAGGGTTTCACATCTGCCAAGATGGGATCCAGCTGCTCTTTTACAAGCACATGAATGAGCATCCCTCTTAGAAACAAAGGAATATATGGAGTTTTGTGTGACTCTACTGAAATCAAATCATGTTATAATAAGAGAAAACTGCACCAATAAATTAGTCCAGCTAACGAGGGCAAATTTGATAAAATTTTTTAGAAACCTAAATTCTAAATTTGCAGGGGTATTTGTAAGAGCAGAATTCCAATGTTGAAACAGATACCTAAAAAGAAAACCTCTGAAATTTTTACTTGTAACATCTCAGCAGAATGTCGCCCACAAATTATTGACAGTGAGGAAAAACCTGGCCACATTTGGGAGCGATTTCCACATTTTAATAAAGCTGGACCAAGTCCAGTGACCTCAGTGGAGTCAAACCACAGAGGAATGAGGCACTGGGGCAGCTGGGGCTCCACGGCAGGGCTGGGGCAGGGGCTGGGGATGGGGCTGGGGCAGGGCTGGGACAGGGGCAGGGTCTGGGGCTCCATGGCAGGACTGGGGTAGGTCTGGGGCAGATTTGGGGCAGGGGCTGGGGCAGGGGCTGGGGCAAGGTCTGGAGCAGGGGCTGGGGCAGGTCTGGGGCAGATTTGGGGCAGGGGCTGGGGCAAGGTCTGGAGCAGGGGCTGGGGCAGGTCTGGGGCAGATTTGGGGCAGGGGCTGGGGCAAGGTCTGGAGCAGGGTCTGGGGCAGGTCTGGGGCAGATTTGGGGCAGGTCTGGGGCAGGATCTGGGGCAGATTTGGGGTAGGTCTGGGGCAGAATCTGGGGCAGGTCTGGGGCAGATTTGGGGCAGGTCTGGGGCAGATTTGGAGCAGAATCTGGGGCAGAATCTGGGGTAGGTCTGGGGCAGGTCTGGGGCAGGTTTGGGGCAGGTTTGGGGCAGGTTTGGGGCAGCTGGGGCTCCATGGCAGGTCTGGGGCAGCTGGGGCTCCATGGCAGGTCTGGGGCAGCTGGGGCAAGGTCTGGGGCAAGTCTGGGGCAGGGAAGCTCCAATTTCTTCCCTTTCAGTCCCTGGCAGGGTTTCCCTGACAGCAGTGATGTCACTTGGATTATCCTGGCTGCATCCCAGGAGATCTGAGCAAAGACCCTCAAGGTCTGGACCACAGGGATATTTAGAATATTCTCTCTTTTCTCTCCTGGCAGGAGTTTAAGCTCACCATGAGCACACCATGGACTAAGCAGTGCAGTGATGTCCCACCAGCTTGGGCAGCTCACACAATTCCCAGCCGTGATTCCAGGGAAGATGTTCCTGCTGGGAACCTCCACCCTGTCCCCTTTGTGCCACTGCAGCTTCTCCTGGAGCTGCAGGAACTGATGAAGCTTCACAAAATAACCCAAAACAAGGGAAACAAAGAGAATTCTTGGGTAGCAGTTTCTGCCCCATGTTTGTGATTTAAGAGTGGAGCATCCTCTGGGTCACAGAATTAGAAGCTGCTGTTAGGAAAGAAATGAGTGAGTTGTGCACCACAGCATGGAAATACAGGTGGAGCAATAATCCCCACGAGGGAATGTGGTGGAAATGTGAGCCCAGAGCTCCCAGTGAGCCCACAGCTCCCAGCCCAGCTCCTCCTGCTGCCCCAGTGCCCCTGAGGAGTGACTGGGACAGGGATGTGGGACATTCTCCATCCCCAAACTGCTCAACCCCAACTAAAGCCAAGCGTGACGATCTCTACAAATGCAAATGGCCCAAATGCCAAGACTAACATTTCTAAAACCTAATTCAACTCTTTCATTTCTTAGCTGCAGGCCCTTTGCTGCCACTCCTTTTTTCCACCCAAACAAAAGACTAAAGGGATGACTCAAAGCAACTTGAATTTCAAGCTAAAGCCACAAAGCACTGAATGCCTCATCTTTAACATTAAACAGGTGTGCAGATGATATTCTTTCAAGCCTCATCACAGCTAGGTTAATTGCTCAAAAACTTGCAAAAAGATCAAATTTACTTAAAAGACACATGAAAAAGTTAATGCTGCAAATAATGAAACAAGTCATACAAGTAAATAGTAGTTAAGGCACTGCCAACTCCCTCTTTTCCCCTCAAAATTACTGATTTACTTTTATTTTGTACTCACAATTTTACATTATAAAAGTATAATTAAGTATATAATAATAAAAATGTAATTTAATTTTTTCCTTCCGAATTCAGCAGTCTTCAACACAAGACCTTTGCTCTAGAATCAACAGGGCAAAAAAATTATCAATGAACCCATACAAATAAAAAAAAGATTTTCACAGAAATGTTTTTAGAAATTAAGGTTTTAGAAAAGGAGAACCTAATTTTCAGGCTGTGAGGGCCAAGGCCTTTGAGTAGTAGTTCTGCATATTCACTGATAGTAAAACAGAGCACTTTACTCCACTTTTATCACTGTCTGCCACTGAAAATGGCCCAAAGGTTATTTGGCTCCATTGGTTTCACAAAAAACTACACTGTTGTGGCAAAAAAAGGGCAAAAAGCCAAACAAAACTAAATCTTTGGCTATATAAGCACAAGGACTCATTGCATGGCATGTTTCTTATTAGTGACTAAATGGGAACAAAGAAATATCAATGATGGACCTGCTGCTGCAGTCTGTGCTGCTCTGAGGCTGATTTACTTCTTCCAGCAGCTCTGCACCACTCTAAACACAGTTATTTCAAAGAAGTATTTCTAAATTATAGCAGCATGGGTGAGATAATTCACTGAATAAACTGGAACTGCCAGTGGGGAGTTAAGAATGGCAATTTTTTTTCCTTTTTTTTGGATGACACTGTTATCTTTCAACTCAGATAAATTTTCCAACAGTGGAATGATGATGCTTCAGAAAAGCCTGTTTAACATATAATTCTTAATAACAAAAGTGTAAGTCTGAAATTCATTACATCAGTGAAGTTTACTAACATTTTAGCCTTAATATTGTGCATTTTCTGCCTTTTTTTAGTCTGCTACTCTGTATGAAAGCTATAAAACTTATTTTACTGCTATGAACAGGTAAACCTGAACAACCTTGAAGATTTTGTAGGGTGAAAAAATATGGAACCCAGGAAAATTTAATACTTAGTTTTTTAATTATTTAAAGTAATTCACTGCTTCTAATTGGTACAATTGCAACCTCTGCCTGGTTAAGCAGCAGGATGCCTGTGCAACTTTGTATTTTTTATTACTCAGCAGAATTAATTTTGTGAGCTGGATCCTGGAAACAGCAGCTCCCAGCACCAGGAGTGCAGCACTCCAGTATTCCACAGGCAGGGAAATAAAGTGATTCTCCCAAAGTGCAGGAGCAGCTCTCCAGACCCTCTGGAATTTTTCACAGAGAAATTCACACTCAAACAAGGCTGTTTCACCCTCTTCAAGTTCAATAAATGCTCTTGACTGCACTGCTTTCTTCTCCTGGGACACAAACCTTGATTTTGCTCAAGGGCAGCAGGAACTTCCTCACTAAACCAAAGCACACCAAGAGCAGCATCACAGAGGTATTGCAGACTATTTAACGGTAATAAAGGACTTTACACAGCACTCAGGTGTGTGCAGGCAGGGTGGTGATCTGGGATCTCAGAGGTCTTTGCCAGCCTCAATGATTCTGTGAAATCCAACAAGTGAAAGAAAACAACAGTGCTGCAGAGCCCAGAACATCCCACAGGAGAGCCTGGATGATCTACCTGGACACAGGTATTGTGAGAAGTGGAGGGGGTAGAGAACTTAATAAAAAATGCAGGATATGACAGTGAAAAGATATGAAATGGTTTTTCTTCCAACCCCAACAGATGTTGTTCAATTAAGGATGCAAATAAATCACCCTCTGCATTGCAAGTCAGAAAACACACACATAAAAGCTTTCTAAATACATTTCAGTTTAAACTTGCATAATTCTCCCAGTGGAGAAATCATCTTCAACTTATGTAATCCTTAGAAAGAGACATTATTACATACAATTCTGTGCCACTAAGAAACAAGGAAGCCATATCTAGAAAAGAGGAGCACCCACACACGATTAATTAGCTGGGTGTGGAGGGAACAGAGGGGAAGAGCTGGAATGGGGGTGCAGAACCCCAAGTTTTGTTTTTCCACAGACTGAGCTGTGAGAGAGCTCCAGGGGCTGCTCCCCTCTTGCCAGCCAGAACTGTCTGTTATACTTAACCCAGACTTCCGAACACTTGATATCCTGTCTGCTATTTCAATGCCCTTACTCAATGTTTCAGACAGACATTACACAAACTGGCTGGTGAAAAGGGTTGAGAAACCAAGAAGCCATCCAAGTCAATGACCTTATTCTATAAAACGATAGCACTGAGTGAGAACAGCGGGTGAGGAACAAAGCACCGGGTACCACAGCCCCCAAATCCATCACTGGAATCCTCCCCAGGAAAAGACAAGCACCAGGCTCTGCCTTATCTTGTTGATAATGCTGCTGTCTTTTAAACCTTAAAGCCTGAGCAGTGCTTCCAGGAGCACTGATTCTCACACCAAAACAGAAACAGCTTCCATTTTTTAAAAGAAAAAAAAAATTACAGAAAACCAAACATTTTCTACAAAGCATGTGCAAAGGTAACTGTACATAAATCAATAAACAACAAAGCCAGCCCAGGTTATTGATTAGCTCCTTTGCTGTTTACCTCTAGCATACAGAATGATGCTGCAATTTTTACATACACACAGAATCTCTACCCTCGTGTGTGTTTTCCCTGACTCTTTACACAGGACTGTTAGAACAAGGCTGAGTTAGGATGGCAGGACCTGCCTCATTTCCCAGAACATTTGTCTGTGCAGCTTATCAGGTTGTGTTAATATGCATCCACTGCTTAGAGAAGCCTAATTTTACGTGATAGCAACCAAACCATGGATGGAGCAATGATAAGAGCTCCACACATGGGAATTCCCATTGGCTCCCAGGAGAGCTCTGTCCATCACCCTCTGACAGGATCAGAGCTCAAATTAGTATCAGTGTTTTCGTCACCTCATCCAACCAAAAGTCAAAGCAAAATCGTTATCTCAGTGCAGAGGGGCCAGTCTCCAGCAGCCAGCAGGATTCCCTAATGCCAAGGAAAGCTGCACAAATCAACTGATCCCGATTTAACTCTGAGGCCAAGCTTATGGTCCTTGAATCTGCACCAGCAGAAAATGCTGGTCCTTATCCTAACCTTAGACATATTTCTCCTTTAGTAAAAAAATAAAAACTGACAAATCCTAAACACAGGAAGAGATCTCTGTGATAGATCCCTACCACAACCTTAAAACCAAACCTTGCATGTAGTGACTAACAGACAAGACTCTCTCAGTCTGAAGCCAGCTCCCAGTTGCCCCATCCAGGGAGATCCACCAGGATCAGAGCACCAAATGTCTACTAAACCAAATCCTCATTAATGAGCAAAATGAAAATCCTGCAGCAGCAGAACTACAGGGTCTCAGAGTCAGCACAGTGCAGTAAATATCAGCTAAAGCCATAAATTTAGTGAAGCCACTCTGCCTCAGCACTGGGACACTGGCTCAGATCTGTCCTGCTCTCTGCCAGCCAACACACAGGAAGGAGTCTGATACATGACTCTGCTGTGGTTTGTGGGTGAACTGGTTCCAGTTACTATGGGCTGACTGCTTGAGTGGGAGCTGCAGAACCGGCCCCAAAGCCCCAAACCTTCGGATTAACCTGCTGTGTTCCAGAAGATCCAGAGCAGGTGATTTCTGTGACAATCTCAGCCTGAATCTCTATGTTGGCAATGAAATTTAAGGCATACAAGACTGCACAAGGTATAAAGGAGGAGGGAAGGGACCAGAGGATATTTTTTCAGAGCAAACTTGCTTCTCTGAAATTATTTCCCAAGAATGTACACTGCCTGTATTAGAGTCAAACAGCATTAAAAAATTGGTGCTGATTTATTAACTCACAATATACATTACCCAAATACACAAAACACATGCAAAGTAGATATTATCTAATAAAATGTATCATTAGCACACATGCTCTAATTGACAGATTTCAAACAAAAACATGCTACATTCCTGCATTTTACAGTAATGCTTCCTGTATGTGAAGATCAATTTGAATTAAGTGCTCTACGGCCACTCAGCTAAAATAGATCAGCCTGGTAATTATGGGATTCTATCAATAGATTCTCAACAATCCAGTATAAGTCATTTTTGTCTAATTTTTTTCCAAGATCCCCCTACTGGTTTTGAGTAAGTCTTCCATGATGGCTCCCTCTTAAATGAGAATTATAAAGTCCAGAGTGTGCTTTAAAATAAAACCAAAACAACTAAACCAAGCCAGATATTAAAAAAAAAAATAAAACTGTGTCTTAATACTGCACACATGGAGACACAGCTCCTCATGTGATGGCAAAGCAGTCTGGCCAGCTGAGCCAGCAATGTGAGTTCAATCACCAGTGATCCCCAGTGAGCACCAGCCCACTCCTTACTGCACTGGGGCCATTCAAACCCTTCGCTGCGGTGAAATTACTGCCAGCAGAGGAACATAAGGTGAGTTTTTTCTGAGACTGGACAGTGCATCTCTGTAAACAGGCTGTGGTCCTGGAGCCCCCCTGCTCTGGCAGTGCTGGGGGTGCAGATAAGGAAGGAGAGGCTCCAGCCCTGCTGCGCTGCCTGGACACGCTCGCACAGCCTGGCGCAGACGCCTCCAGATGCTTTTACAACACCAATGCAAAGGCGCCTCTCAGCAAGTGCAAACACACCCTCCTGGGTCAGCCAGCCCCAGCCAGCGATAACTGGGCTCACAGCCTGCCAGGGACCAGGTGTCAGGCTCCCAGCACATCCAAAAAACGAGCGGTGTTTACACGCATCTTCAAAGCGTGCTACTGTTTGGGCAGAACACACGCCCAAGCCCGAAACCACAGAAATGGAGAGGCAAGCAAGACAGCCCAGACAATGGAGGGAGAGGCAGAGGTTTAAATATTTTAGGCAGTGCTTTTCAAAAGCAGAGATTGCATATAATTCTCGCCCTAATTCAAGAGAACTGACTTGAGGAACTTAGGAACTCTTCTGGAGCAAGAGGGAGCCGTGGTTGACTCAACACCATGAGATCATTGGCAGCCAACTCTTTGTCCAACACACATGCACGTACCTGCTGCTTTGTTCTCGATCTACAACATCTGTAAAACTGTTTGCATGCTTGGGAAAAACTGCTGATGTTTGCTTAAACACTGTCCTCTCCCTGGGTACACGGGATTTCCATCAAGCTGGTGTCACTTCTGAAGCTGTAAAAGGCTTCTGAACTAAACTACTGCCCCAACACGTCAATGTTTTTGTTTTAGGGACTTCTAAGTTTTTACTGGAGAATCTCTAAAACAATTCTTGAATATAGGTAGAAGACATGACTTCAATATTCCATGAGAAAACAAGTGAACCCTCAGTTGTCTGGCAAAAATTTTGCAATATTTTCCATGCCAGTTTCTACCAAGAGGAATAGACCAGCCCTGTAGTCTAACACCATTGCCAGGGAATCAACTCAGAACCTCTCTGCTACACCCACCACAGGACATACCTATTAACAAATAAAGGTTACTACTGCCAGGAGGCAGAACTTCAGGATAAGACACAAATTCCAGCTGTACTCCTGCAGCCTTTCAGGCGGCCATGAAGCACAGCACAGCACCTAAAAGCGCAGATCCTCCCTCCCTCCATCCACGCCAGCGCCGCGCCGCTCCGCTCGCAGCAATTTGGGTTCTTTGATTCTGCTGCACACTTGACCTGGCTAAACCTTCCTCCAGCTGAGCGAGCTGCATGTTGTGGCAGCGCTGGGTTGGGAGGCATTGTGAAATAAAGTGGGAGGCCTCATGTGCTCATTTGTGTGTCAGTACCCAGAATGCTGCTTCTGGCTTCCAGCTACTTCATAGAAGTGCTGCTGGGACTTGAACCGTGGGAACACGGCAGCGCTGGGTGTGTGGGTGTGCTCACACGCGTGCAAGGACAGCTCTGCCTCTGCTGGGCTCTGCTCACAGCCAGTCCTGCTCAGGGGACACGTCTGGCACACAGGTGGGGAATCTCAAAGCGCCGTCAAACAGCGCTCGGTTCAGTATCGGAGAAAAGGGTTCGAAATAGACACAGCTTAAGCCACCCTCTGCTTCTGGAAATAGCAACCAACAAAGCCTTCAGGGCTGCGTCTGAACTAATTCTGTGTGAGGAGCATCCTGATGTGAGGCAAGCAGGGAGTGGAGAGCAGTGCCACAGACAGCACAGACACGGCCAGGCCACGGCGGTGCCGCGGGAGAGCGCGCACAGGCACCGCGAGCTGAGCCCAAGGAAAGGCTCTGGCACTGATGGTGGATTTCTAGGACCCTGTTTTGCAACCCTGCCAGGTTATTCACTTCTTAAATTTCTAGCAATGCCCCAGAATGGAATGGCCGTGCTCCACACCAGTAATGGTGGATGGGATGAGGCAGGTAAGGAAACAGGACACCCACACAAGTAAAAGCTGTGCTGGTGCAGAGAGAAAGCAAAGCACAACAAACCCTGCATGGGAAGGTGGAACACCCAGTGAAGGGCACAAAATAAGTAAAATGGAGAAGTTATACACCTCAAGAAAAGAAAGAGCTTTGGGAAGTGGCAGCAGTGAAAGACCTTATGGGAGGTCACTTACTCATCCAAGCATGAACAAGGAGGACATAAAAACCAAAATTTTAGAAGAGAGTAAGGAATGTGACTTAGGTCTTTATGGTCCCTGCCCAAGTGGGGGGCTCCAGCTGTCACAACTCCCTCCAGCTTTTGGTTAAGACCCTTTGCTGACTTCACAAAGGCTTCTTCTGCAAGTGGCAAGACCAGGCAACAGGAGTCTTGTTCAACCAACAGGGCTGACAGAGAGGAAATCTCTGCATCCACACATCCATCCCCTGGTACAGAAGGATGGATATGCACTACAGATACTTGATGTAGAGAGAAATATGCACTGGGAATGAAATATCTAGGAAAAGCTACGCCTTGTAGCAAAGCTTTAAAACCATGCCAAGGAAAAAAAAAAGGAAAAGGGAAAAAAAAAAAAAAAAAAAAAAAGAGAGGAAAAAAAGGCAGTTCTGCCACTACGCTGAATCTGCACCAGAGGCTTGTGCCAACCCAGCTCCTCCATTTAAGTCAGACCCTTAAAAGGCAGAGCTGTGCTGGCAGAATCTCCAGACCTCATCACAGAAACCTCATGGAGACACATGAAAAGGTCAAAACACTCACTGCTGCTTAAACAGCCATAAAATTGGTCATATGCATCCCATGCTACCAACATACTACCAGAGCCCCAGCGAGAACACACCACACAAAGCAATGTGTCTGTACACACAGAGAAATAAATAAATTGAGAGACTGGAAAAAAAAGGCTACTCCTGAAAGCAGAAAACCCAATATCTGACACAGCAGCTTACAGCACATCACAAACACAAACACCTCTGTATGAAACAGAACAAAGCAAAGCTGAGATCTACATCAAAAAGGAAGCCCACCACAAAGACACATGTGCTTCACCCTTTCATCCCCAAGGCAGCCAGAGCCCCACAGACACACAAAACCCACACAGGATTTAACACACACGGAATGGGACCATCCTGTCATTTCCTCACTAGGCATCTAACTTTACTCCAGTGTTACTTGCCCCTGGCCACAGCCTACCAATCTTAGAGTCTGATTAAATCTCTCCGTAATTATCCACACACACTGCCACAACACAAATGACCTTAGCATATGATATCCGTTGGCTAAGCCCAATGGAAAAAGACTTCAGGAAAAGGAAGGATAAGTGTACAAAACTCTGCCAGCACCGTCAGGGTCTCCTCAGGACTGCACTGTTTGAATAGAAGAGTCCTGAAGGCCTCGAAACTTAAAATGAGATAAAACAATTTTTTTTCCCTACCCCATCGTTTGAGCACTTTATTCTTCCCCACCTCGTTCCCTGCCACCCTCCAGATGAATTTATGCAGGAGATCTAGAATTTCATCATGATGGATTTCTGGCAAAATTTTCCAAAAAATAGATGGCCACCATTTCCTTCCACAATTTTTGGCGTTCACTATTAGATATCTTTAGTTCACTCAGCAAGAAGTGTGGCACTCCAGGGAGATTTTGGAGGGTGAGGGAAGAGTGTTTCTCATGTTCTCATCTAGGACCTATGAAAGGGTCCCCAAAAAAACTGAGGTTTAGTAACCTTTCCTTGTTCTCCTTCTGCAGCCTCGCCTGGGGTGCTGGATAAGTGCTGCAGTTGAAGAGAACACTGAAAAAGCCTTGCAAGAAAAGGAAAGCACTTCTCTACTAACATTCATTTTAATTAGACTCTAGAAATGACCAAGCCAGGGAAACAGCACCTATCTACAACAAAAACGTGGAGATTTCTTCATTTTACTTCCCAAACCAAGCATGCCCTAGAAAATTCCTTTCCCAGCATGAAAAACGTCTCCAGTTTGAGAGCCATATTCTCCTCTCCCATGCATGTAGATCTATCCCACCATTCCATCTCAGCACATGACTGACGGAGAATAGACAAGCCATTAAAAACACATCCACCTCCAACCACGGGGATAATGTGCCTCATTACAGCCCAGCTTTGTCACAGCGTCCTGACACTCCGGGGAGGAGAAGGAGGGGTGAGGACAAGGGGCCAGGAGAGAAACTGGAACTGCAAGAGTGAGACTCTGCTCCTTAATCCAGAAGTGTGCAGCCCGGTCGGATGGGCTCACTGGGCCTCCCAGTCTGGTTGTGGAATTACTGTACTTGGCACAGCAGTCTTTTTTTAAAAAAATCTGGGGTTTGATTGGGTATTTTTGTTGCTTTTTTTTTTAATAAATAAAAACTCTACCTTAGAGTGTGTGTCTGCCCCTTTAAACAGGTATGTGGTGAGTTAATTCAGAGTTTTCACAGCAGGCTTTAAACGTCACTTCTCTTTTCCAGGTTTGTGCATTGCCCCTTCCACTCCAGACACAAAACCCCAAAGTCTGGAAATCCCTGGCAGTGGGGCAGAGCCCAGACACCAAATCTGCAGGAGTTTGCTTTCCCCTCGCACCGGGGGGAGGAAGGAGCAGGGAGCAGCATTGCTCATCCCCAGCCAGTTGCACCATCCCAGGAGCCAGACAGACACACAGACAGACAGACAGACAAACAGACACGCCGGTGTCTGCGAGTCCCCAAGGCCTTGTGGCACTGCTGCCCATGGAGCAGGACCGCTGCCAGATGCCAAGGCAGCCTCCCACCCACACACCAGGGATTTCTGGGATCTAAAGGCAGCTCAGACTCAAAGGAAAACAAGTGGCACCTAAAAAAAATGTGCTTTAGCTGTCTGGAATGGAATACCTCAAGGAGCTGCTGCAGCTGGCCCTAGACAGAGTCATTTGCTGGATGTATACACAATCCAATATACAAAAGCCTGTCTGCTGGGGAAATTCAGGCTCCACAGGGATACTCTAAAAGCAGGGACTTCTCCATTCACGTTCCGAACACTTCATCTATAAACCAGTAACCCGCACTACCGGCACAATTTTTTTTTGTTCTTTACAGGCACATTTTACTTCCATACAAGCATTCAGAGCATTGAGCCCGCACCTCCATCCCTGGCAATCGACAGAAAAGTGCATGGACTTGTGTCTGGAGCCATCAGTACCTGCTCCTTTTTTCTGGCTTTTCCTTGCCTTGACCCCTGAGTGAAGAAGCCCTGGAGGACCCGAAATCACACACTGCCAGATAAAGTCTGGGGCAGTGTGACGGGCTTCAAAGATCAAGGTCCACACATAGTAAAATATACAAATGCACACACGTAATTTAAACAAACTCCAGCCACCGTGGTCAGAACACAAGCAGAGAAATAAAGGTGTCATCTCGAGCACTGCTCCTCCACAGTGACACACACCCGGGGAGAATGGAGAACACGATTAAAATTGCTAAATGACTCCGAGGAAAAGCAGCCGGTAACAATTTGGGTATATCGATGAACATTACCGAAATTCCCCCCGCCCCCTTTAAAATTACAGGCATCACTTACCCGGGGGGCTTTCCTCTTGTATTTGTTGTTATAGTCAAATTTTTCTTTCATTTCATCTAAGAGCTGGCCCAGTCTAGCTTTCTCCTCTTTCCCAGCATAATCCTGGCTGAGGAGGATATAGGATCTCCAGTTTGCAGAGTCAAAGCCCCAGTGGCAAGTCCTGTTTTCCAGCGATTTGTGAGAGTGGACCACAAATTTGTGAGGTGGGTACATGAGCCTGCAGTCCAAGCACTGGATGCAGGCTGCGCTGGGGTTACTGTAAAGCTCTGGCACCAGGAGTCCCTTACACTTCCCAAAGCACTCATGATACACCTTGAAGCTCTTCTCCGTGAGCTCCAGCTCAATTGTGCTAGAGAATTCCTTCTTGCAGTGGGGAGGGTAGGTGCCACCATAAAGCAAGGCGTTACAAAGCCTCTCAGCATCAGTTTTGGTGATGAGCCCGCAGGAAGGAGCGGAGAAGGGCAGGATGCCCATGACTTTGAGGATTTCCAGCTGGTCAGCAGTGCATCTGGAGCAGTAAATATGCAGCTCATCACACACCGAATTAATCTGCTGCAGGGAGAAGTCCCTGAGCACCGAGTTCAGGATCTGGGGCAAGCAAAGCCGCTTCTCTCCGCCCACCACGAAGCAGGAGATGGTTTCCCCTTCCAGGATGGTCTCGCACCTCTCCGTGGATCTGTCCGAGGGCATGAAGAAGGGACCAGGCATGACCGGAGGAGGCTGGATCGGGGGCAGATGCAGTACAGGTTCCGCTGGGTCTTTGCCATTGTCTTTCTTGTACATCTCCTGTGCCCATCGCGCTGAGAAAGCAGCAGGGCCACCCAGGGAGCTCATAGAGCTCAGATGAAACTGTTCCAAGGTCTTCTGCAGTCCTGGATGAGGCTGGAAGCTGCTTCTACTTACAGTCTCCATTTTTTAGTTTCTATTCCCAAAACAAACAGCAAAAAAAATCCCCAGTTATCTTCCACCCTGATGCAAATCCACTTAAGGGATTTTTTATTTTTTTTAAGGAAAAAATATGAACAAAATAAAACAACCCACCCTTGTGTTTTTCCTCCTTCTCACTCAGCAATCCACTAACGGAGAGGAAATAAATCCTTTTGTATGCGTGCCTCTCTCTTCTTTCTTTCCTCTTGGTTCGCGTTACAATTTCAAACCCTCCAAGTCTCCAAGCTGCCCCGATGGAGCAGAGAATCACGGCAAAAAGAGGTCTTCATCCGAGCACTCACCCCCTCAGCCAACCCCCAGGCAAACCAATCCCTCCTCCCACACCTCCAACACACACTCACTCACACACACACACACACACACACACCACCCACGGAAACACAAAAAGTCTGTGCCACGCTCCGAGCACCCGCGGCTCAAATATGTTCTGGCGGCTGCTGCTTCTCTGCAGTGATCCCCCTTCTGTCCATATCCACCGAGGGAAGGCGCGGGGGAGGAAAGTAAAAAGCAGGAGGAGGCAGAACGCTGGAACAACGCAGGAGAAAAGGCCCAAAATCTCCGGCAGTGCCGAAGCGGCTCCGCACGGGCGAAGAGCGGCTCCGCTGCCCCTCGTGGTCCCTGGGCTCGGCCTGGGAGGGCTCCTCGCCTCTGGGCTCGCCTCGCTGCCCTCACTCGTGCCGGTGCTCTCGTTGTGCCGTGGGGAGCCGCGGTGAGAGCGCGCACATCCTCCCAGCTCCTCTTTCCAGCAGTGACTGAGAGTGCCTGAGAGCTGAGCTAATGCAGGCGGGCTCAGCCTCCCGCCCTCCGCCTCCCCCCCTCTGTTTGTTGGTGTCTGCCTCAGTCATTGAATCCCGGCCAAGAATGTGACCAACTCCCCGGGCCGGGCTCTTCCAGGAACAGCGCCCGCCTCCCGCTTCGCGCTGCGCCCAGACCGGCCGCGATGTGCCGGGATCAGCCCGGCCGAGCCGAGCCGAGCACAGCCGAGCTGGTCCAAGCCCAGCCGCGCCGAGCCGAACCGAGCTGGGATGTGCCGAGTCCAGCCGTGCTGAGCGGTGCCGAACCGAACCGGGCTGTGCTGAGCGGTGCCGCGCCAAACCGAGCCGTGCCGAGCCGAACCGTGCCGAGCTCAGCCGAACCGAGCCGAGCCGAGCCGAGCCGCTGCACGGGCGGGCGCGCGGCAGCGCCGGCGAGGGAGGGAGGGAGGGAGCGGGGGGAGGATAAACTGCTGGGTTCACGGACCGCCGCGCCGCCGAGGAGGGGCGGTAGGGCGAGGGCTTTTTCCCTCTCGCCGCTGGATTTCTGGCAGCGCTGAAATGGAACAGGCGCGGGGCGCGGAGCGTGTGCGAGCACTCACGGAGCCCTGCCCGGCGTCAACTGCGGGCACACGCCCCGCGCCGACAGCATCACAGGCGGCTGATGGGCGACAACCGCGAGGGACCGGAGCGCATCCCCGGGGCACCGGGACCCCGAGCCCACCGAGCGACACACGTGTGCTCCCCTGTCCCCGCACACGTGTGCTCCCTTGCTCCGACATACATGTGTTCTCGGCACACGTCACACGCTCCTTCCACCCACGGGCGACGCTCAACGCGTGGAAGGAGCGAGAGGCGCAACCGCAGCGCGGGTGGGCAGGGCTGGGGCTGTCCGAGCCGCGCTGGAGCAGGAAGGCAGAGGCAGCGCTAAGGTCACACTGGTGGCACACGGGCGGCTCGGTTCCTGGGCTCCCACCCGCGGGGCTGGGGCTGGCTGGAGTGTCCGGGGCTGTCCGGAGTGCCCGGGGCTGGCCGGAGTGTCCGGGGCTGTCCGGAGTGTCCGGAGTGTCCGAGGGCACCGAGCAGCCCCCGCACGCCGGGAACGGGCGCCCTCTACCGACCGATGAGAGAGCACCGCGACAACCGCGGGGGGCACGGACACCACTGACCACTGACCAGGGCACGGATATACACATGGCACGGACACCACTGACCACTGACCAGGGCACGGACACCACTGCCCAGGGCACGGACACCACTGACCAGGGCACGGACACCACTGACCACTGACCAGGGCACGGACACCACTGACCAGGGCACGGACATGCACATATACACATAGCACGGACACCACTGACCAGGGCACGGACACCACTGACCAGGGCACGGACATACACATGGCATGGACACCACTGACCACTGCCCAGGGCACGGACACGGACATGCACATACACACATAGCACGGACACCACTGACCAGGGCACGGACACCACTGACTACTGACCAGGGCACGGACATACACATGGCACGGACACCACTGACCACTGACCAGGGCACGGACATACACTGTACATGGCATAGACAGTCACTGACCATGGCACAGACACCCAGTGACCACTGCCCAGGGAATGGACATGTACTGACCATGGCACAGACACCTACTGCTTGGGGCACTGACATATCTACTGCCCCTAGCACGGACACACACTGCCCCTAGCACGGACACACACTGCCCACAGCACGGACACACACTGCCCCTAGCACGGACACACACCGACCATAGCACGGACACACACTGCCCCTAGCACGGACACACACTGCCCATAGCACAGACATACACTGCCCCTAGCACAGACACACACTGCCCCTAGCACGGACACACACTGCCCATAGCACAGACATACACTGCCCCTAGCACAGACACACACTGCCCATAGCACGGACACACACTGCCCATAGCACGGACACACACTGCCCATAGCACGGACACACACTGCCCCTAGCACGGACACACACTGCCCCTAGCACGGACACACACTGCCCATAGCACGGACACACACTGCCCATAGCACGGACACACACTGCCCATAGCATGGACACCAACTGACCATAGCACAAACACCCACTGACCACAGCAGACACCCAGCAGCACTGCCAGCTCCATTATGAATTTATTATTCATTTATTATTCTCAGGAGTGAGATGCTCTTACTTTCTACTAATATTAAATTTCAAAGAAAAAAAAAAACCCAACTGTGTCTTCTCCCATTTTCCATGGAGTGCACTCCCAGAATTCTAACAAACATTTCAATCACCACTTAGCATCACCATAAGGAACAGGCTGAAAAGGTTTCCACTGTTATCTCAGAGCTCTGTCAATTGTGTGCCAAAAAGGGCTGGGGAGCACTTTCACACCAGCACAATTGTTAACAGTGTTTGCAATGCGACAAGGACTTTAAGCGCTGCTCTTCCATGGAGTGTGACTGAGGGACACAGACACCGAATTTTGGACAGTCTCATCTGGAAGAGCTCATGGCAGTGGAACAGCAGAAAAAACACTTCGGGACAAAAGAGGAGGAGCACACAGACAAATATCCAAACAGTGCTCAAAAGAGCAATTGGAAACCAAACCCTCTGTGATTTACTCAGATTCATTGTAATGGGGCAGGGCACACACCAAGCTCTTGTGTTTTATTTGTACTTTTATATTCTGAAATCCCCTTTAGAATAAAGGGAAAAGGTGTAAGAGTTGTATAAGAGCTTTGACTTTCCCCTAAGTCAGTATTTCCCCTGAGAGGAGCCCACTCTCACACAGCCAACCTTGAAATCAACCCTCAAAGGGCTAAAAGGCTTCAGAAGAGGCAGGAACCAAACATGTTGTGTCTTCATGTGCTCAGAGAAGACACTTGGAGGATCTTCAAATTGCTTCACTAGAAAGCCACTGGTAGCAAGAAGGACCCTTGAAGTTTTGTTTATAGAATCCATCACATGTGGATTTGATCCATGAGTGGGATTTTTAGACATTACCACAATACCAAGGTCTAAAAATGGGATTTAACAATTTAGGCCATGCAGTCCTTGTTGATTCCTGATGCTAAAGAAGTAACCACATTAAGAGAAAGGAGGGTTAGGAATATTCCTCACTGGGTAACAGGATAATCTAAAAGGTTTTAGCCAAGAATAATTTTAAAATTATATTATTCAGAAGTTATGTATGGTACCTTTCAATAACATGAGGGACCATCCATCCACCCCACCATTTCCAAAGTGAAGGGTGTGCTTTGGTAGCATGAAAACCCCTCCAACATTCAGCCAACATTCAGGGAAGCTCTGACTGTGACTGTGACAAGGGAGAAGCACCAGACACACAGTGAATTCCCCCAGGGCTGTGGCAGTTCACCAGACTGTCATCAGAGACACTCGATACAATGGGGACCAGCAGCAGGATCACTCCCTAGATGGATTTAGTGCAGTTTCAGGCTTTTTTTTTTTTTAATCCACTAAAATATAAATGGCCAGATATACTCAAACATCACATATGGAGTTCCTGATTCTTTTAAAGAACCAAACTAATGCCTGCAGGAAGTTTGGATAGCAATGGAAAAGCTTCTCAGCTCTGGAAGCTGGGTTGTTTTTTCACTGCCTCTCCTTCATCCCCTACAAAGAAAGGACAGCAAGCAGTAGTTGCAGTTCATTTTAAGAGAGGTGCCATTTTCTCTTCCAAATGACTTTTTAATGCAAGTAAATCACTGGATGGTGCAACAGATTGTTTATGGGTGGAATTCGTAAATGGAATTCCTGAAGCAGAGGGGACTACCAAAGAGACAGGAAGGATGGTCTTGTGGTTAAGACAGAAAACTCAGGACATCTGGGGTCTATTCCCAGATCTCCCACAGATTTCCTGTTGCCTTGGGCAAGTTGCTCAGTCTCTCTGTGCCTCAGTTTCTGTATCTGCAGTGCTCAGACAGTGAGCAATTGCAGTGGCAGCTTCCAAACTGAAAGCCATGACAGGACAGCCTCAACTCCTGCAGGAACAACACAGCAAAACTTGCACATCCTTGCATCCCACAGAGTGTGCAGAGCTGAGCAGCAGCAGGGCAGGAAAAGGGGGAGCCCAGGTGGCAGTGGTTTCTTAAGTGAGAGCTGCATCTTAAAATCACATTAATCTGTCCCCCAGTCACTGCTTGTCTTGCTCCACTTCCAAAGCCTGGAGAAAGGAGAGGGGAAAAATATCTCTGAGGAAGGGCCCTAACACCACAGTGTTTTTCTCACTCTCTCCCTCTTCTCCTCCCCCTCTCCATTGGCTTCAAGGCCAACAGCTCCTGGAACACAAACACTCTTGTAAACTTCTGAACCACACAGCCCTATGGTGGGTGGGTGTTTGCTCCCTGCCTGCCAGTTCCAATCCACCCACAGATTCCAAAGGCCCAGAACAAAAAGCAGACTCCATTTTCCATATTTAACAGGCAGTTCCTTTGCCTCCACTCGGTGCCTCTCCCCAGCAGCGGGTCCCACCTTTTGCACGTCCCCCGGGCTGGGGGGATGTTTGTGCCTGTGTTTGTACACACAGAGCAGCACTGTGCTCCCGGAGGGTTCCCCCCAGCCCCCTCTGCTTCTCACTGCCTGCCTGCTCAGGGAGAGCTGGGGATTAGCAAGGGCTGTGCTGCATATTGCAGCTATTCGACAAAACGTTTGGGAAGGGCCTATTGTGAGGATTGTGGAGAAGGAAGGGGGGAGAGCGTGGGTGCGAATGCGACACGTCAAAATTCCTGCTGCAGCTCACATTAGACAGCACAGCCCTTGGAGCAGCCAATTCCCACTTTCTCCACGCTTGTACTGTACATATTCATTGCTAATTGTCACAGAAGTAAAACTATTTCTGCATGGCCAGGATATTTCCTTCCCTCTTTTCCTTCAGAGATTATCATTTATCAAAGTCGTCATTTTCGGTGATCAATTACAGTGAAACTGGGGAATGCCAAACTATCCAGAACCTGAGGAATAAGGTTTGAAACTCTCTGTTGGAAAGGATTATCTGAGAGCCAGGTGGTCTTTTTCATTCAAATGTTTCCATTTTTCATCAACACACATATTCCACTTATAGAAAACTACTTCACGAATGTGAACTGAATTATCTTTTTGGCCAGAATTAATTTATTTTAAGGACCCACTTCTTTTTGTACCTATTTCTCTGAGATGTGCACTGAATTTAAGATATCTAAAAAGTCACCAAAAAAGTTTCAAGAATCAGTCGTATTTAGGACGAACAAACAAAAAATTTTCTCTGTCTGAGAAGGTCAGCAATACTCATGACAACTGTGACATGACAACTCAAACTGTCTTTTTTTTTCTTTATGAATAGAAAAGTCAACTCTTTACAGACACCTTTCAGGGCAAAGAGCTCAGTGAGGTGGCTGGAATTTTCAGCAATGGCAGCAAGGTGTGTTTGAGGGCTTTGGTCCAGCTCATTGATTTTATTTTACCACAGGAGCAGCTTCTCCCAGAGAGCCCCATGGATCCAGAACTCATCATTATTCCCTTAACTCTTTTCCAAATTCTTGGCTCTGTTCAGCTCAGCTCCATGGCCTGTCTCCTGTATCTTTTATATCTTTCCCAAGTACAGAACCCCTTGGTCATGGCCCATTGGTGATATATCCATGATGAATACATGTAATGAACATATGACCTGCTTACAACATGACTTTCTCTCACCTAAAATTCATATTTAATTTGCAGGAAATCATCAGGCATTCTAGGAAGTATGGGAGGTGAGGGGTTGTTAAAAGCACAGGAAAGAGTTCTCCATTTTTTGGAATTTTTTCTTCCCAAGTTGCCTGGTATGTTGCTCAGGGCTACCCCTCCCTCCCTCACACACTCTGCACCTACATGTCCTGGTGGACGCTGCCAAACACCTCATTAAAAAAAAAAAATCCAAAAAACATGCTTGCTACCGCCAATAAAAAAATGAATTCACTGGGAAAAATCAGTCAGAGAAGGGAATAAGGCTGGAACTCCTGGGATTCCCAAAGGAGCTCACAGAATAGTCCTGTAGGGACTCAGGGCTGCACAGACTTTTTGTCATTTACATTAACAGCAAATCTTTTCAAATCTTTCAAATCTTTTTGAGCAAACAAGGCAGAGCATGCACATGCAGCAGAGGCAGGACAGAACACCAACCAAAGCCTTGTCCCTGTCACCTCACCCAAAACACACAAACCAAACATTCCCTCCCTCCACAGCCTCTCACAGACTCCAGGGAATTCACCTCTCCATTCCATAATCCCATCCATCTTTGAGATAACTTCTCATCATCAAGCTATCTGTATTTTGAAAATTATATTGATAAGCTTAATGCATCTTTGCTACAAAGACTCTGTGAGATCTTCTGATCTGCTGGCTGGGTTTTTATCACCATGGCTTCTGATCCTGGTGTCTCCCCTCATGTCCTTTGGTACATCCTTTACAACAGCTCAACGTCCAAAATCGTGGCAGGGAATGAGTCTGCTTGAAATTTATGACCTCTTCCCTCTTGTTGTAAAGTGATCCCCTGTCTGCTGGTCTGACAGGTGAACCTGCAATTTATTGTAGAGGCCTGTGCCTCCTATAAATAACACATGAAGCACCAGGCACTCTGTGGAGATCAGTGCTTGCATCATCACTTCACTCATTCAGAACGTGCTGTCCTAAAAATCCCAGATTTCTACTCCTTTCTCACAAATTCTTATGCATTGATCTCATATTTATTTCATTTATGGGCTTTCTGAATGAACCTGTGATTAAAGCACATGCACACCTCATTAGCATAATGAGATTTTTCCTACAAGCTTGTAATGAAAACGAAACAAATTCATTCTGTCATTTTACAGATGTGGAACTGCAGAACAGGGAGGATATACAAGTGGCTTAAGGCCACCCTGCAGATCTCTATCACAATCCAAATCATTTACCAAGTTAAAATCAACTGGTTTTAACTTCATGACTGGGTTTTTTCCTAACAAAACTCTGTAATATTCCTAGAACTTCTCCCAGATCAAACCTATGCAATAACAGAACCCAATACTGAAAGACAAAGTGGTCGGGGGTTGCTTGAATTTTATTTTTTTTTTTTTGTCAATAAGACCTATTCCATACTCCAGTGGACAAGACAGGCTATGTTTTGAATCAGACATTTCAGTCTGGTAGAACAGGTAGTGAAAGCCCCCCACTAGATTTGTATTTACTGAAGTGCCTGATTTAACATTGCCCTGTTCTCTTTTTCAGGAAAAAGACACTGAACATTTTCATTTCTAGACAGCATCAACTGTCAGACTAGCTTTTATATAAAGCATTTTCATTTTGAGTCTCTTCAATTTTTAATTAGCTGTGTCAGAAGAGAGGAAAGCTGGTGACAGGAGCCACTGGGGCAGCAGTTCCCAGTGTCCCAGTCCCTGTCCCAGCAGGACATTTCCACAGCCTGCCCTCCTCCAGCTGCACAGAGGCACTGGGGATGTTCCAGCAGGACCTGCTCAAATGAGCTTCCACCAAACTTTCAGAGAGTTCCAGTTCTGTCTCCAGCAGTTCTGCACTTCCAGGGCTCCCTGTGGCTACAGGAATGGTATGTGCATTTATTAATTCATGTAGATTAAACCCACTTCACTTACGTGGCCCTCTGACAAAGAAAAAATAATTAGGGTTTAAGATTATTTTAAGCAAGAGATGAGCTCATATCTAGTAAACTTCAAAACTATTCCTGGGTACTGCATTTATATTAAAATAATGAACAGTGACTGTGAGAGGAAGGACTGCAGGAAAGGCTGGCCATGCTTAGATTCCCTTTTTCATCTCCACCCTTCAAAAATTTTTATGAGATTTCTCCCCTGCACGTGGCAGGCTGACAGTGGGACTCTCCCTCCTCTCCCCCACCATCCATCATGTAATCCAAGCCCATCTTGAAGCAATGATCCTGTCTGTCCCGTGCCTGCTGCAGCATCACCACCAGGACCAGGATCCATCAGGAATGTGCCAGCTGGCACCTTTCCCTCCCCTCTGCTTTCCTTCCCTGTGCAGGAGAAACCATTCCTTGCCTTCTGGGGCCAGCACTGGACCCACACTGTTCCTCCTAATGAATGCAACCTGTTCTAACGAATGTGAAGCTTATTTGTGAGTGTGGAGCTGCACTCAATTGCCTGACATTTCACATTTCTCACCATAAATCTGGGTAACACTTTATTTTAATTACTGGGACATTTTCTAACTTTTATTGTTTCTGGCAAACACAGGCAAAATGAGCTCATTCATTATATAAGGTATGTGAGCTATTTCTTCAGGGGAAATTGTGTTCTATATTACCCTTGCTATGCAACAAGATGCCATTCACCTCCCTTGTACATGTCATTAAGTGTCACACAGACTGAGAAGGATTAACTCATCTTTTCCTGAATGACAGAGACCTTGAAGGCTGATCATCCATCCATCCATCCATCCATCCATCCATCCATCCATCCATCCATCCATCCATCCATCCATCTTTCTGCATTTCTAACCCATTCATTGTCAGCAGCTTTGTCACATCTCCACTCCAAAGCTGGTGAAGGCACCACCTTGATGTGATACAGAAAGTTCAAAATGCAAATTTCAGAGCCTGGTTTGGTTTTGCTGAGGTGATTTTGCTCTACAGGCATTACAAAGGAGAAAAGGAACAAACTGGTGAGGGCTGCACTGCTCAGGGAGATGCTGTGTGTGAGGACTGGGCACTGGAGAGACACAAAGGATTTTAAAAATGCCCTGAAGCCTTAAGGCAAAAATCCCTTTTTATGTCCAACCCCCCTCAGCAAAGTTCTGTAACTTCACTAAGATGAACAGCACTGGAGACCAGAGAGCTTGGACTCCTCCAGCTCTCCAAGGTCACATCAGAAGACCTGCAGAAAAGAACACTCAGCATCTCTGGGCCTTATTTGTCCCACAGCAATCAGTGCCAAATTTCAAGCACAGTCCAAACAAAGATTAAGTTTAGACTCTCTATCTCCATAATGATAATTTGGGGCCAAGACTCAGTAGGTGCTGAGCAACAGAACGTCTCCCTTGTAAACCCAGCCCATAATTTTTCAATTACTGAATTCAGACTGGACTGGAGAAATCATAAATCAGGCCACTCCTTTTGACAATTGTTGGAGCTCTAGAACTGGACTCCTGCTCTTGGCCTCTCCCCTTGTCTGTGTGTTAGATCCCTCCTCGGACTGTACCTTCCTTGTTCCTGCTGAGCCTGAGATGATGGAATTGGCCATTTGCCCAGGTGAAGGGGGAAAAAAAAAAAAGGTAGTTACTGTAATGGAAGGGCTTTCTGACTCTTCTGACTGCAGAGTGAAAATCCCAGGCAGATAGCACAGAGCCTGTTTAATGACTCACACTCTGCTTTTTCACCAGGGAAAAATTTCAGGCCTGCACTCACTTAAAAGATGGAAATTTTTATAAAACTTCCATTGTGGTGTGTTACCATCTGTTCAGAAATTAACAAAAACAAAATCAAAGTAAGCAAATGGGTTGATTTTCTTTCTTTCTTTCTTTTTCTTGTAGTAAGAGCTTTCTGTTCTGTAGATAAGAGTGAATCTCCAAGGGGAACTGTGAGCACATGGAGTTCAGTACAAGAAAATAGAGACTCAAGTGGAATTGTTTGCTGGCTTTGCGCAAATCCACGTCCTGCAAAGTAAACTGTTCTCTCAGTGATGGCCATTTCCTCCTGCAGTGATCAGGAGTGTTCCTGTCAGTCAGGGAGGGAGAGAATTCTTGTGTCTGCAAGCATTTGCATGTGCTCAGCCCCAAAAACTCCTCGGATCTGAACGGCGTCCAAGGGCTTCTGATGAGACGACTTTTCTGACAAAGTGTTCCCTCTCCTGGGAACCAGGCCACTGAGGCTTTGGAAGAGATGTGTATAATAACACAAAATTTCAAGTTTTCGTTGGAGAAAAAAAAATTAAAGGAATTGCAGACAGCAAATTTTGCTTCATTCTTTCTAATGCTGAAGTTTTTCTGCCTGGTTTTGAACACGAACGTATATTTCTTTTTTTCTTTTCAGAGTTGAATTCTTGGAACTCATTCCATTTTCATTTGGCTATTTTTACCCGCCCTGCTCCTTCCTGTATCCATGGAGTTTCATCAAAACATTGAATTCCAGCCTCTAATGACATAACCTTCCCCTTTCCTTCCTGTTCTCATGTCACCTCTCATTTTCTCACCAGCTCCAAAGCCTTCTCTGATTTTTAGACTTTTTCTACTTCAGACTTCTTATTTTCTTTATGCACTTTGTACAGCACTGTCCTCTACAGAGTGGAATATTAAAAAGTCATAAAGTTCTGAATAAACAAGCAAACAAAGCAGCTGAGAACACCTTCTTCTCTTCCTTACTCTAAGGAAAAATCTGATTTCAAACAGCTTTGTCTTGCATCGGTATCAAACTGGAGTGATTTAACTCCAATCACTCTCTGAGTGTCTTATCTGCTGGGCTGGGGATAAATCAGCTGCAGGACAGCTCAAGTGAAATGAAGAGAATGATTGCCATGTGAAGCTGAGACAAAGGGACTGTGACACCCAGCCAACAACTTCACTGCCTCTATTTACCCATTAAATGTGAGATAAAAGTGACATTCAATGCATGGCTCGAGTTACTTAATGGATTAGCACTGCAAAATACCTGTCATAGTCTGGCTCTTTCCACATGGATCCTACACTTGTGTATGACACAGAGCTCCAGTGCTGTGTGAGCTTGGAGGGAAAATGTAGGAACAGCAATCTGGCATGAACATTCCTTGTCTCAGGAAAAAAAATCGAACTGCGAATGGAATTCATTTGCTGATTTGCAGGAACAATGAAGTCAAGCAACAAAACTTAGCAAACCATATTAAAAAGCATCTTCACAAGTATTTTTGCAGGCAACAGAGGTGTTTATGAACCAAAAAAAGAGGTGTAGAAGTTACAATGGCTCCAGGGCAAATTTTAACTGGTTTCCCCTCCTTATTAGATTTCTCATTCATAAAAAATTGCTGGCTGACTTAGCAGTCACTGCACCATGTGGGATTTTAGGTGTTCCTAACCATCTGCGTGCATTTTTTCCATTTGTCTAACTAATTTTCCATCTTCAGTTTATTTGTCTTAATTTTATCTCCCTGTCTACATAATTAGAGATATCTGGAACATCAAGACAAGCCTTTGTCCCAGCAGAGGGATGGACAGTCTATTTCTATTTGCCATCAGAAGCAAAGAACATAAGCTCTGAGCTATTCCAAACTCCACTGCCATTCTCTGCTGGCAATAAATAAAGTTCTTCATGCTATAAATCATGTTTGATCCTGACAGTTTTTCCTGATCTGGAGCCTGGAAGTTCAGAGTCCTTCCAAAGGGTGTCACTGAAGCTCCCAGCTCTCAGAACACGACATTCTCAAATCCAGAGGAACAGCCCCAAGTGAATCAGTTTGAGCTCCACACTGACAATCTGCCAGGAATTGAAAGTCTCTGTATAAAATTGAATGCTGAAATGTGTCAGGTGCCCAGAATTTCCATCAAATTCCGTGGCTGAGCCACTGAGTGGGATTCAAGGATTAGAACATTAACTTGTGCAGAGTTACACCTATCCATAACTTCCCTATGGGAATGCCAGGCTGGAAGATTACAAGACTAAGTCAGCAGTTTCTCAGTCCCACAGTCTTATCTCCTGGTGCCCAGCTAAAGTCTTTTATCAACAGAAAACAGCTGGAAAGCTTTATACAAAAAGTTATGATCCTGCAAGATTCAGAATATTATTTGCACGATAAGCTGAGAAATGAGGTTTGAAGTCTTTCCTGTGTTTAAGCCTAAAAAAAAAAGCTTAGCAAGATTCAGAAATGCCAAGTTCAGTCTCCTTACACACAGAAAATTAAGTCTGTTTGGATCCATGCAGATTATTTTGGGCTAGCCTAGAAGCTCCATGGGGAACACAACCAGGTTAAAGAAGACATGCAAATGAGAAGTGTGTGACACAGATTTGTGCTGCCTTTCATTTTTGCTCATACCTAGAAAAGCTCCATGACTAATGATATCAGTGTTTCTTTTAGATGTACAGTCTTCCCCACACTGCAGTTGTGTATGTTTAGAATTCACCTGCAGTTTATCCATATTTAATCTTTTTCATGCCCTCCTTCCCTGCTTACTCTACACAGATCATTGACATTTTGATCAGTTACAATTACAAAGCCACGTGGAATGATGGAATTGGGAAAGTTCAGAACTGAATCCCTGGTTCTCCCCACCCTGGAAAGACAATTTTCAACAAGTCAAACCACCATGACTTCCTTTAGTAGAGCTGTACATGGGTACAAGAGCAGTTTGTTACAAGAGGAAACAGTGGAGTGGGTCATGTTTAGCACCAGGAACAAGACAATTTTGTCATGACCTACTGTGTTTCCTCCCAAAACCAAGTTCTCATGCCATGCTTTCATTCCTTCTCATCACAAGGAGCTACAAATTGCCTCTGTGAAGACTCTTCTCCCTCAGCAGGAAAAACAATGAGGTCCTTAAAAGGGCTGCTTAGAAAAACTCAGCACGTTCAGAGATGTTTTGTCATTTCTGCCCATTGCCCAATGATCTTCCTTATATAACTGATTAATAAAGTCCATGAAATTTCTCTGGAGATAGGCCAGGCCACAGATCCTGCTCTCGTTTTATTTTAGTTCTAGGAAAAGCAAGCAAGAAAAGGCTGCTTCTAAAAAGTTTCAGCTACTGTTGCTGATGCTTGGTTCCCAGAGACATCTGTCAATAATGGGGTCTCCAGGAGGTTGTTCCTGGTGTCCAGCTTTGTTCTTGGTGTCCAGGAGGTTGTTCCTGGTGTCCAGCTCTCTTCCTGGTGTCCAGGAGGTTGTTCCTGGTGTCCAGCTCTGTTCTTGGTGTCCAGGAGGTTGTTCCTAATGTCCAGGGGGTTGTTCCTGGTGTCCAGCTCTGTTCTTGGTGTCCAGGGGGTTGTTCCTAATGTCCAGGGGGTTGTTCCTGGTGTCCAGCTCTGTTCTTGGTGTCCAGGAGGTTGTTCCTAATGTCCAGGAGGTTGTTCCTGGTGTCCAAGTCTGTTCCTGGCGTCCAGGAGGTTGTTCTGGTGTCCAAGAAATTGTTCCTGGTGTTCAGGTCTGTTCCTGGTGTCCAGGAGATTGTTCCTGGTGTCCAGCTCTGTTCCTGGTGTCCAGCTCTGTTCCTGGTGTCCAGGAGGTTGTTCTGGTGTCCAGGAGGTTGTTCCTGATGTCCAGCTCTGTCCTTGTGTCCAGCTCTGTCCCTGTTGTCCAGGAGATTGTTCTGGTGTCCAGAGGTGGGCCACAAGCTGAGCTCCATGCACTGGTCTCAGCCACCTGAGGGAATGCCCATCCAGATTTATTTTCAATGGATTTTGCTGTCACACTGTTTAAACAAAAAGGACTATGCACTGTTCATGCAATTTCAAAATCTTACTTGAAAGCATTTCATGTGCACCTCAAGCACTTCCTTCCACCTCCATGTCTCCCTTCCTTTCCAGTGCTTTCCACTGGAATTCTGGCTTCCAAAGGCATCAGAAGTGCCCCTGAATCTGTCTAAACAAAATACATGGGCAGTTAATCTAAACCAGAGCATTCCCATCTCTTGGATCTCCCCAAAGCTGACATTTGGTAATGACCATCACCTCCTAAGGGCAGACTGCACCTCCAAGTAAAGACAGTGCCAAGCACATTGTGATTCTCATTTGCAAGATTTAACTTGGAAAGATCTGGGGACAATTTCTGAGTGGAAGTTAACAGCCAGTTGGAATGACTGTGAGCATGCCAGGAGGGGGGCAGGGAGGGAAACAAACCTAAATTAGCTGTGGTTTGTGAGCAAGGGAGGTCAGCTCTGAAAAAAATAACATGGTCCCAGTGGGATAAACATTTCAGCAGATAAATCAGCAACTGGCCCAGTCATGAAATGCAGGTCCTGCAAATATTTCACAGCCATGGAAGGGGAGCTAAGGAGAAAAACAATTGGCTGGTTGGACACCACATACTCAGAGGGAATGCACATTTTCTGGAAAGGTGGCACAGGGGTGCTGCTCACCTGACTCCAACCTGGACACAGAACAGCCAACCACACACAGCTATCCTCAGGATTTGTGTCATCAGTGCTGGAGCACTAAGAACTCAGATCTCAGCAGAGGCTCTGTGGCTGATGCTCTGTAGCAAGCCAAAGGTTACCTCCTTCATCTTCCAAAGTTCAATTCTGAACTCACTAAACCCATGTTAATTGTCTTCACCAACATTTAAATTTTTAAAATGGTGTTTTGCAGACACTGGATTTGGATAGCAAGTTATACTCTTTGAAAAGCACAAAGATTTGCCTCAGATGATTTCAACTTAGTGCTCCCACGTATCACTCACTAGGAATGTGAAGTGCAGAAAGAAATCCAGCAGGTCAACATGATCAGTAAGATTCTGAAAATTTTCTTCAAAAACAGAACCTTGAAAACATCATACACTCAGGCACATAAAGGAATCATTTTATGTACTTTTCATCACACTAAAAGATTCAAAGACTCTTTCCTTCTTGATTTTCTTCACGAAAAATGAGTCACAGAACAGATAAAAACTAGCACATTTTTATAATGAAGAGCTGCTCTGACCTCTAGTTTATATTAATTGATGCAGGGAAAGGAGGGGGAAAATTTCCAAAAAAAACCATAAAAAAGTAGTAACTGTTCAGTGTAAGTAAGGAATCAGTTGAGAATCTAAAAAAACCTAGAAGGGTTTAGGACATGGGCTTCAATATACAACCTGTTGTGAATGGGATCATACAATCAACACAAACTACCAATTTTCCCCTATATTCCAATATTCCCCTATATTCCCTATATTCAGATAAAAAGGTCTGAGCTGTTCTGGGGGAGTTTTTCATGCCACATGGCCCCAATACATGAGCACAGCATTGAGTGACCCCTCTCTAGATCAGGATGATGAGCACAAAACGCTCTGTGGGAATGGGCTGGGGCTCACAACACCCAAACCCTGCACAAGGTCAGGAGTGTGTCCATGCACCAGGAAGCTCCAGAACCCAGGAACATCTCCTTGGCACTCCCACCTCTGTCTGCACCCCTTGCAGGATTTTGCAGTTTGGAAGGCACTCTGCTTATTGGCCATTTCCTGTTGACAGGAGCAGTCAGGAGAGGGGAAACATCTGTAGGTGTTGCTGTAACTTAAAGGCTTTCCCTGCACAGCCTGGAAAGACAGAAGTGCTTCCCATGTGCCTGAAGTCAGCGGAAACCTCTGGTGCCAGCCTGCTCAGCTCTCAGTGAGCTGCCACAAACATCCTACAGCATTCCACAAAATCGTTAAAGTATTGGAAACAGGAAAAGTGCCAATTCACTGAAAGGACTAGGAAGTGGGTTCTAAGAAGGAAAAGCAACAGTGCTGAGGTTATTGAGCACCTCAGTAAAGAAGGACCTGTGGAATATCTTGTGTAACCACCACCTTCAACAAGTCCTCCACAGGGTTTCAGAGCACTTAAAAAAGTGACACTGCACTAACAAACTGAGGCAAAAGAAAGGAATGAAGCAATTCTCTCGAAAAACAGAGGGGGTCTGGAGAGAAGCACAGATTTCCTGTGCTTTTAACCAGTCATGAGGGCTCTGCCTCATCAAGCCCACGCAGGTGATGGAAACTCAGCAGAACCAAGGATCATTATGCAAGAGAGAGGATACAGGGCTGCTCTGACACCTTCACCCGGCAGCTCACTCAAGCCACAGCTCAGAACAGGAAGTTTCAGTCAGACTTTCAATTCCCACACCAGGCTAAATCAATCTAAATCAAATACATTTAAAAGAAAAAGCCTTGAATGGAAAAAAACAGTCTTTTTATGCCACCCACTACCAGAAAGATTATTGTTCTTGCCTCAAAACTATTTCTGATTTGAAAGCTGCTTGAATTTAGAAATCCAGGGATTGGATTATTTTTTTCTGTGTTTGAATTTTTACACAGGAAAACTGAGTAATTTGTTCAGTCAGCTAAGCCAAAAAAACAAAACAAAAAAAAAATAAAAAAAAAAAACCAACAAAAAAAAAAAAGAGGCAGCGAGGAGGATGGCCAGTGCTGGATGAGAATTTATGCTGATAGAATGACACTGTCAAAAAAATCCCACAGGAAGAAACATTTTTAAAAGTCTTTAATCAGGCCTTATTTTCCTTTTTTTTTTTCCCTTTTTCATTCCATTCTTGAAAGCTTACTCCTCTGATCCACAATAATTTTGGGACCAAGCCTTTGTTTCTTGACACCAAATGCTGTTGGTGTTATTTTCAGCACTGGAATTGCTGCAATGGATCCCATGCAGTGCCCACTATCCCTTCCCTGGCCACAAAAAGCTGCTTCACACAAAACTCCAAGACACTTCAAGAGGTGCCAATCAAAAAAAAAGAAGTCAGTCCTTCTCCAGCAAGAGTTAAAAGGGTTCTCTTGTTCCCCCCCCACTGTATTTTGCTTTAAAGATCATTACTGGAACAAATCCGGGGGGGTTTGCACCATACAAATATCCTATCATTCCTGAATCCTTCCACACTCAGCTGCACAGCCAGCAGTTAAAAATATAGATATAAATATATGTATTTATGCTTCATGTACACGTTACAAGCTCAAGCCTGTGCCTCCACACAGAAAAGAGCTGAAGCTGGGTCTGCCTCTGCTCTCTCCTTTTCCCTGTGTGTTTGTTCCCAGTGAAGGAGATCAGAGATGACAGCCCTGGAGTCTGCAGCCCTTTGTCTCCACCAAGGTCCAGTTCTGACAGCAGGAGGCTGGGGCTGCACTTGGACACTGTTTCAGCAGTATATTTCAATCAACAATGCCTTGAGAAACTTCCAGGAACCACCAGCAAAAGTCAGGAATGAGCAATATTGAGGCTAAATAACAAGTCAAGGTTCTCTCTTTCTGAGAGCTCTTTCTGAGAACTACCAAGGAAACCAATTAAGATCAATCGCGTTCGTCACTGAGGCCGGAACACATCGGGGACCATGTCCCTGTTTATTTATGGGCCACTTGAAAATAACCCCATGGAAAACAACCAGGGAGCTGCCACTGGCACGGACTGGATTTGAAATGCAATCAAAGTTTCTGGTTTCCTTAGCAGAGAGGCTGTGAGCAAAGCTCTCCCTGAGAACAGGCTCACAGAGCTGGGGGAGGGAAAGGGTTACCCAGGGCACCATAAATGTCACCAAAATATGCTGGGCACTCTGCTCCCCAGAGGGAGTTTATTAGGATTTTCCACTCACAGCATTGCCACAAGTACCCAGGAGTCAGAAAAAGAAATGGAAGCAGTTGTGAAATTGTCCTGTCTACTTTTACCATCCACATGGAAAAACACACAAAAAGACTGACGGGCATACACTGGGAAAAAAACCCAGATGATGCCCTTAAACTTCTTTTTTCACACTTTTTATGGAGATAGAGAACATCCTGAATGTCCAAACTCTCCAGAAGCACTGTCCCTTTAAAGTTGGAATGTGACTTTTTTTCACCCACAAGAAAAAGTGCAGTTTCCCAGGTTCTTACTGGAAACATTTCTTGGGAAAATATTCGTTTCCAAAGTGTTGTTTTTTACACTTTTGGTTCACTGGTTGTTTGAATCTTGTAATGCTTTAATAGTGTTTTTACTCCATGAATGTTTGTAACAACTTAATCCATCCTATTTCCTACAGTATCTCCTTTAAAGGGTAATTGTATCAATATGCTTCTTACATTTTGTAATCCAAAAAACTTCTTTTTTCTAGATTTTTTTTGTCAGTTGGGTGCTTCAAAACAAGACTTTAATGGCATGCTCCTGGACCCCACCATTTCTGGAAAAGTTGCTGCACGATAAAACTCAATAACCCAAAAAAAACCATTAGAAACATGGAAACATAATTATAGCATTTTGTTAAGTTCTCACAGTTTTTCTTCCTAATAAGAGAACTAAGGTTAACTGCCATCTGCTGCATTTTCCAAGACAAAAATCTCATGTATTTATTTTGTCTTCACCTGCCCTAAGAAACTTTGCTCTGTTTTTTGTTTTTTTTTTTTTTCTCAAAAAGAGCTTCAAAGTTTTGTAACAGGCTAAAAGATATAACCATAACTAGATTCTCTTACATACAGCCTTGAATAAAGGCCCCAAGCATATCTATTTACAACAGGAAATATCCAAGAACCTAAGCAGATTTAATAGGCTTACACAAGTCTTTTCTAAAGCTGCTTGTGGCCTTTTGCAGAGGACATTGCTCAACTCAATTCTTCCCAAACTTCTGGTCTATTTTTCCACAGCCAAGCCTCAAAAGTTTTCACAGATTATTGGAATTTAGGAATTAATATGCTTTATGGTTCCACAGACTGGTTTGGGCATTATGAGTTTATCACTCCAGGGTTTGGCTCTCCCTGTCTCCATTCAGTCTCCTCTGCTGCCTTTTCTGATGCTCCACTTAGAATCTAAACTAGCAACGGACAATTCTGCAAATTATTAAATTTAATGACAGTGAACTAATTTAATGACAAGATCTAATCTTGTCAAACAAGATCAGGGGTTCCTTGTGTCGAGACCAAGCCTGCTCCTGGTGCTGCTGCTGATCTGGGAGTGCTGCAGAGCTGAAATGGCTCAGGCTGAAAGGCTGACAGGTCTCTCACAGCAAAGATCAGGCTCCATTGTACTTTTCTGCCTCCACACCAAATGAAAAGACAGCATTGCAGCCTAACTCAAAACATCTGGCTCGAAGGCGGTGTGGGCTTTTACTGCTCCTCAGACACAGCCTCAGACAGTCAAGCTGAATTTTGGTAGCCTGGCAGCCACTGTTCCCTCAAAGGTCCTCTGCTTAATACTGACTGAGGGAAGGGCTAATGCTGCTTCTTAGCTGTTCATAAAGGAAACAAGAAGATCCCTTGATAAGATGTTATCTCCTTTCCTTCCTCTCACTGCATTCTCTGTTCAACAGGGGAATTTCAGTTTTGTGTTCCCTGTCCCATACAGCAATCAGAGGCTCTGAAGGGGACCTCTGGCACTCCAGATCAAACTGTTACCCACTAAATCTCTTTTCTCTGGAACATTAGAGATACTTCTCTAACACATCCAATATGTATCTGATGAAAATTGTTACCAGAATGTTTCAATCTCATAAGTTACAGAAAGAAGCCAACTGACAGCACTTGACAACATGGAACACGGTGCCAGAAGGCAAACCAATAAAGTTGCTTCTTCTTCAAAGTGACAAAATGCTTATTTTAAGCATACTGAGACAATAAAGTGCTGATTAACAGGCAGCATGTTCTTCAATGAAACGTATGAGTGTGTAGTCTTGTGCTAAATACAGAAGATGCTGAAGGTATGTGATGATGAGTGTGAGAACAGCTCCCCGTCAACATATTGAAATTTAGCTTTAAACCAATTCACTGACAGCGTTTTCAGCTACAGGGAGGACTGACCCAGTGTCAGGGGCAATTTTTGTGAACTCAATAAGCATAAATGCAGGTGTGAGGTTTATTTCTCAACAGCTCAGAGCTGTCTCAGACACATCCACGTCTGCAGCCACGTCTCTGCTGCCTTACCCTGGTACAAAGGGGGGTATTGACTCTCCAGGGATTGCCAGGGAGGGATTACTTCAGCCTGAGCTAGAAACTACAATGCTTTCTTCGTAGGTAGCCTAATCACACGTTAACACCGTGTTCTGCAGAAATTAATAGAGATAAGGCTGAAAATAATACTCACCCACGGAGTCTAAAAATAAGCACCAAAATTTCCCCTCCTCGTTTCTTTCTGCTTTGTGTTTCCTCTCAGGTGATGACACCATTCTCCTCTCCAGCTCTCCTGAAATGCATCGTGAGCATCGTGGTTACAGACTGCTCTGGGCAGCAGTTTCTTCATGCAGGGTCAGAGTTTTGGGATGTGTTGTGTGAGACAAGGGTTAGAGCTTTGGGGTGTGCTGTGTGAGACAAATCAAAACCTTCCTAGACCAGAATAACCAACAGAAGGCACTGGTTTAACACGGTCTCCAAGAATCAGATACCTAGAAACATATTTGAATATGTATAAATTAGGTGGGAAGCCTAGTCACAGGAGTGAGATGAACTAATTACAGCAAACGGGGTGTTTTCAGCTGCACTGCCATGAAGAAACACACTCCTTCAGAGTATTTTTGGTGTGACAGACTCTGTTTAGTTTTAGTCCTGCAGCTCAGCCCATTTCAGACTTCCAAATACAAGCCAATTCAAACACCAAAAGCTTATTGAATATTGATTGCTTTAGACCATGCAATTTAATGCAGCCTTGATTGATGTAAACACAGGAATTTTGAGAGCACAGCATCCTTAAAATCAGTAAAAGGGCAGTAATTTGTCAGGAGCACTGCACAAAGTACTTTTAGTTCCACCAGGCAGACAAACTTCCCAACAAAAAGACAGATGGAGAGGAGGCCAAATGATACTACCCAAAAGTAGGGAGTAACAACCCCAGTTCTGGGGCAGTTTGGTGTGCACCTCATGTCCTCATGCATATATACAACAAACTAATCCATTCTCAAAAAAACTTCTTATGAGACAAGAAAAAAAAAAGTTTCCATTTCCCAGATGAAAAAAGTGAGGTCAGTAGGTGGAGCTGGCTCTAGAAGTGGCATAAAAAAAAAAAAAGGAGTTCTAGGGATTACACACCAGACTTGTTAATTTTGTGGTATTGAACGTAGAGAATCTGGCCAAGGGAAGGGAGAAGAATCAGTTTTTCATGACACATTGTGTCTCTGTGCCTGCAGTCCCTGCCATAAGGTGTCCCCAGCCCGGGTGACTGGAGCAGGGAGCCCTGGGGGTGATTCCCTGCACACCACAGGCACCGTGTCCTGCTGCCAGATGCATGCTCCATTACATTCTTCTAGTCCTGAAGGAAAAACACTTTGAATTTAGTAATATACAGTATTCCTGTTCATGTGAGGCAGGAGACTGGCAACATGCCACTCACAGAGCCCAGCAATGGAAAAAGCAGAGTGAGCTCAGGCTCACAATGTGAAGCAGACAGACCTATTGTGAGCTGTCTCCATCCTCGGGGCTGGATGCTCCAGGCTGATTTATGAGCACAATATTTACAACTAACACACATGAAATGCATTATGAGGAGAAATAAATCTCCTAGCATGCACGGAGAGCAGCTAAGATAAAAGAATGCATATGGTAAACTAGGTGACTGTTTGTCATTAAGTGTGGTGCTGAAGCCAGAGCACGTCTCTGGGGCAGGGCAGGCTCAGCATTTGCACTGGGCTTTATCAATACTCTGCAAAACACGAGCCATTAGGCAGAGACTTTGAGAAAGATGTCCCAGCTTTTTATTTCTTTCTAGTGAACTCAAAGCTGATGAAAGACAGTGTGTTGGAAGCCTTTGGGAGTAAAACAGGGCTTGAAAGGAAGATCAGTGTTGCCTATACATAGACCAGTGAACAGACCAGAGTTCAGTTACCAGGTCCTGTGTTATCACAAGCAATACCCCTAATTTCTGTGCATCCATGTTCCATCTCACAAACAGGTATCAGTATGAAATTAGGTAAGGAAGGGCTGCTTTAAGGCAGAGGGCACGTCATAATTAAGTATTCTGACTTACTGCACCACTCCACAAGCAGTAGAAATTCCCCGAATTAATTCCTAAATTAAATCATCACTGAACAGGTAAACATTTCAGAAAAACAACCATCCCTTACTAAATAATGGGACCAGCAAATGAGGATGTCAATTCTAGTTTCTGTGTAATTGCAAAACCCAAAGCCCACTCCCAGAAACACTGACGACAATTCCCTGCTGCTCCCTGCTGTCCTTTGAACCCTGCAGCGAGCAGGCTCCTCCAAATCTCATTTGGCTGGAGAGGGAAGAGGAGGCAGCTCTCACTTAAATGCATCTATATTTGACATTTCTGCCTACAAAGCTGCACTGGTCATAGATTGCATCTCATCATGCCCAGGCAACCCAATTAGGCCCAAACAGCTTCTTGGAAGGAGCAGGATTCATCTCTTCCTTTGATACTGCGAGGTTTGATGGTGCCAATATTTTTGCAGCTCTTTGTGATGTTGCTTCTTGCCTGGTGGGATGTGGCTTTAAGTTAAACAACTCATTTTCTGCAGGGTACAGCACAGTCACGGAGAGCTGGGAGGCTGCTGCTTTTCCTCAGAGTGCTCTGATAAAACATCTGATTCCAGTATGGGAGGACAGACTCATAAAAACAGGCTAATGATGGAACCAGACTGTGGTACAAACCAGAGCAAGCACTGCAGCTAACTGAACATGTTTCCTGTCCTCAGCCAGCACCACAACATCTTGGTTTAGCTACCACACATCTCCCTCAGAGGACTTCCCACTGATCAAAAGGGAACAACCAAAAATTTCTGTGAGAGCAGGACAGCTGGATGGAAGGAGCAGCAAAATGGATTTGGGGAGCAGGAGAGGTTCTGTTGGGGAAAATCCTCCAAAATCAGTCCAATTCCAACTCACTCATGACAGGAACAGTAGCATGCAGCTCCCCTTTGCTAACAGCACTTTTGGGATGTGGTAAAATAAACCAAACTCAGCCCATGTCTGATACAATTAAATAAATGGCACCTGGAAAAAAAAAGAAACTAAAGTTCTCCTGTATTTTACTGTCAGGATTCTGAATTAATCCCACTTTATATTTCTTTATTAATGACAAAGGGAGGATGAATATGAAAATACACCCTCCTCAATGAAAAGATTTCTGTTTTCTTTCATAGTTTTGATTATTCAGACTTACCCTATTTCTTTCTAAAACACTAGTCAGGTCTTAAAAAATTTGCAAAACTAACTAAACCTACTACCCACATTTATTGAAGCAATAAATACATACTCATCTGTTGAATTACATTCTATTTTATGTTGATTTTCTGCACCATTGTAGTTATGGATAAAATCACACCACATTAACTAGTAGGGTAATTTTGTCCCACTGTTTTGTGGTTTCATGCCCATAAACAAGTGATTTATGGATTTGGTTTTTTTTCGGTGGAGTTTCTTAATATGTAGATTTCAAATGAAGGAATGATACACAGCAAAGAAGAATTCAGATTACTATTGGCTAAAATTTGTGAGATACACTTTGAATTAAATAAAAACAAACAAAAAAAACCTTCAGCCCAAAAAACAAGAAAGCAGCAAGAAATAAATATGAAAACCTCAAGCCATATTTCATCCTAAACTCAGAGTCTAAATCCTTTAAAGTATGGGGAGATGATACAACTCCCTCAGCAGAATTCTGGGCTGGGCCACAGAACCCACGGCTCCCTGCCATCAAACCTAATCTTTGTTTGAGATCTGACACATTCTCTCCAAGTTTTCAGTCACATTGCAAAACTCTGAGAGGATGAAAGGCAGATTCTCCTCCTCTCTTACACTAACCCCAGGGCCTAGAAACAGCAGGACTTGATTTAACCAAACACACACTGGGCCAGAAAAATGATGAGTGATACTGGGACTTGACTGACACCAAGGAGACCTCATCTGATTCATGGTTTTCCAACGTGATCATTGCAGCACCTCAGAGCCCTGAGCAGATTGTGCTGAAATGAGGAGATAACCAGAATGCCAAAAAGCATCTCTTCACTGGCCAAACCAACAGCAAAGTCAGCAGAGTCTTCTCCTCCCCGGGGAGACAGGCAGCAACTCCCAGACCCAAACAGGCAACATCTTCCAGCAGCCAAGGCCCTGGTGCCCTGCCCTGTAAGGCAGCTCTTCACAGAGCTACCACCAACAAAAAGGCCTCCAGACCTTCCTTCTTACTCAAATTATCTCCTCTCCACTGCATCTCTCATCCAAAAATTTTACTGTACCACATAAAGCCTGGTCCAAGCTAAATCTGCTGGCTCCCAAACAGGCTTCTTAAGCCTCTAGCAAATCAAGAGTAGGATATTTGTTTCTAAATCTCAAAGGAGGATTAGGGAGGGTGACCATAATCCTAACCAGCCTCACACCTGCCATTCATTCTTAGTGAAGGAGAGGTGCATTTTAGTATCTGGAAATTGCTAGCAGATGAACCTCTTTGTCCAAGGTAGGATATCAAAGATTACAGTTCCTAGTTTCACTGTTTCTTTGCTGCATAGGAAAATAAGGTTTTTTTCTGTGAGACAAAGAGTGGATATGATTGTTTGTTTTGGTTCTGGTGACATCATTCTTTTTTGTCAGCACCATCTCTCAGTAACTGATCTGAGAAAGGACTAGAGCAGTTAACTGTCTTCTGAAACTTTCTCCCATCACCTCCCTCTATTTCAGTGCCCCAAACAAAAAATGAGGTCAGTGAGAGACTTTTTCATAATATGTTGTCCAACCTTTGATCAAAACCCCTGCATTTTCCATGATGCTTACATGGAAGTCCCACTGCAATGACACCAGAGCTTCCCCATACCCACTTCAGCACCAATTAAAGTGGCAATGCTCAGAGAACCATTTATCTTTATACTGTAGGAGTTTGAGCAGTGCTGTTATTACTTTTGAGGGGGAACTGTGCAGGCTCCTTGTCAATTGGTTTAGGTTGCCTAAATGAAGCCAAATTGCTCCTGCCATCCCCAGCTGCTGCTGCTGCCTGTGTGTTCCACCTTCCCCACACTCACTTTAATCCATCAGCCAAGAGCAAAACAACCTTCCCTCCGTGCACCTCCTGCAAACAGGGTAGGAAAACACCACAAAAGGGAAAAAACCACACATCACTTGCAGCATTTTTACATGTAATAGTAACAGTCTCTTGGTGCCATCATCAGCCATGGCATTTCATTCACACAGAACACTTGTGGGCACATCACATATGCTTTTCCATTCAATGTATTTTTAAATGTTTCCCAGGCAACTGTTTCAATACAATATGCCTCCTTGGCAACCTGGTACCCGCAAATGCCATGCTAGTCTCCCTAGTCCTCTTTTTAGGTCCTCCCATCTTGGCATATAAATGTCACAAGGCTGGGTTTTCCATCTCCAGCCACACAGGTGCTGATCTGTCCTTGCACTTGGAAAGGCTGAGTTGAAGAGATGAGTCGTGCACTGGCTGCTGCACGTTGGCAAATTCAGGCTCTACCAGAGGGAGCAGGTTCCAAAGGCAATTTTTGTGGGAAAGAGAATGTCTCCTGAAACTAAAATTAAGGAGAGCCCACAAAACTGTCTCCACTCAACTGACTTTCTCTGGAAGCAGCAATGAGCCTGCACTTCTCAAACTGAAATGCATGTCATCTTTATTCTCCTGACTAAGCCAGTCTTACCCAGTTCTCCTCATTTTGTGGTTTAATTGTAACACATCGCATTAAGGAGAAGAGTCAGAGTTTCCCATTTCACCACAGCCAGTGCTCAGCACTGGACTGAGTGGGTCAGTTTGGCTGAGTTACTCTTTCCAGGGCTGCATTTGCTGCCACTGGGCTGTTCAGGGGACACATTGTGACATCAGAGTGGAGCATTTCAGCTGTGGGACATTTGCTGCAGCCCTGCTGCTCTGCTCTGCACTGTGGTCTCTTTGGGGACATTGTCATTTATTAGGTTTAGCAGAATGGCCACTCTCATCCTTGAGTGAAGTCACAGACTATTTGACAAGGACAAAAAATTATCAACATGTACTCTCAGCTAAGCATTGATTAGATAAAATAATTAAAATATAATAATATTTCGATGGTCTAGCAAGGAACAATTTCTTCTGAACATTTTTATCTGATACAGAGCTATCACTACAGAAGCAAAGATATTTCAGAAGGTCTAAAACTACCAGTGAGCATCAGTCATCATAGGAAAAAAATGTTTTAATAAAAACTGCATGTGCTTCAGCCTCAAAGTGGCACATTAAAAAAAATAATAGCTGCTGCATGCAATGACATCAGGCTTTGAGAGAAACCCAGCAGAAACTGTGGCATCTCTTCTTCATTGATTACTCCATAACAACAGCTGAAAATTACAATTTTTCCAGGCTATAAAATGCCTAGCACTCCAAATTCTACACCGGCAGCAAAAATCTCCTCCCTGTCTGTGAGCTGTTGTATCTGTAATAGAGACCCTGCATTACCAGGCTTTCTAATTCTTCCCAAATGCAGAAGCTCTCATTCAATGCTGCAGCTGTTGGGGAGGAAATCAGAAATAGCAGAAGGCGGATTAGTTGATAATGTACCAGTTCTTCCCCAGCAAATGCTGGCACCTGCGTTTTACACTCTCCTCTTTCCCTCAGCCCAGGAAAAGATCACTTGGTTTGTTTGGCAGGCAATTTATAGGCTTTAGTGATTGTGGAACTGCAAAAGGATTAGAATTTGTAATAATAGCCCCTTCTTCCTGAGAGCAAAAGTTAAAACTGAGGCCCACTTTACAGCAAGAATCAGCGACCATGTAAGTAAAGATTAAGCGTGTGCAGCTTGATGAGACTCAACAGGGAAGAGATAACTACACATGCTGGCACTCCATTTACAAGGAAATCCCTGCAGATAATCTGTAGGAGCATTCTGGCTTCCACAAGCTCAAATCCCTTGACCACTGGCTCAAATCCAGTCAAGGCTGATTATGATAAAGACTACTCTCTGCATTTCTAGGAGAACTTTTTTTTCTAAGACCACTAAACATTCTAATTATTAAATTAGCAAGACCCAAAATCAAGTAAGAAGTAATAGGATTTCCATGTAGAGGAGGAAACAGAACATATGATCTTGTGCAAAGGAGCAGGTCCAAGAACAGGTCCTATTCTACACTTTGCCTTCCTGTTCTTAGTACATTAATAATTCTGAAAAGATGCAGATGAAAAATACTAAATGTTCTTAATGGACAAAGATTTCTAGTTTGAAATCTGCAGGTAGTTACAGAAGCAGATAAAGCAAGGATGAAAACATTCATGACATGGTTAGAGTGAGTATCATTAAACAGATAACAATATTAAAAACCTTGAAAATTTTCAGTTCAATCTACAAAACCCAAACCCACCTACAACCTACAGTTGCTACAGAAGCAAGGTTTTCTCTTTTTGCTTTTTACAAGCAGAAGCTGCAATAATAATTTTCCCTATTCTTTTTATTATATTCCTCCATTTGTGGCCCTTACTGCACAATAATCAATTTTTACGTTCCCCCATAATAAAGCTTTTGCAAATGCTGTAAGTGCTCACAGCAACACATCCAGCATGAAGAACAGGCTGCAATCCTGCTGGCTGCTCTGGGAGAACTCTTATCTAACAACATAAATCCATGGGTACAACGATTTAGCAGCAGAGGATTGTCCAAGGAGTATCCAAGGGGTCATAAAACATAAAACACTAACCCAAAAACACCACAGGAATAAAAGAAACCCCGTGGCATCACTGATCAGCAGCATAGATACACCCAGGAGTATGTTTGGAGAGCTCTCAGCCCCCCAGGTTTTGTTAAATCCCTGGTTTTGCATAGTTTGCTGCCTCCATGTGGTGACAGTCAGCGCTGGGCCACAATTCACAGCGATCCTGAGTAAAATCCCCCCAAGGAACATTTCTTCAGCTGCTTGTGAAATCAGATTTCTACCTCTCCTCTGTCATCCCATTTCCCACCACTTCCACAGCCAAACCCCTCTTCAGTTCACACTTTTCCTTTATTTTCACCACCTTTCTCCTGCTGTTCTTTGCTCTGTCTCTGCTGCCACCACCACCTTCCTCTCCACCACCTTCACATCCACATTCACCCTTTAACTCTGCTCCACTTGTTCCACCTGCAGCTTTTGGGGGAACACTTTTCCTGATAAAGAAGGAAAGGAGGGCCGATTTCCTGGGATCTCCTTTCACTGGGCAGCAGCTTCTAAATGGCAGCAAAAATGACAGGCAGAGCCCTGTGACTGTCCCTTGGGTGTTCCCTGGGCACTGCAGAGCTGTAACAGATATTAATGTGGGAAAAGGTTAGTGTGTGTGGCTTTTCCACTGTTTTTTCTTCCTTCTGGATTTCACTCTCGTTTTACTCTGCCCATCACACATCTGAAAATGCTGGTCCTCTAGTGTGACATTTTTTATTATTTTTATTTTTCAGCTAGGCTATCTATTGTGTAAACTGAGGCAGATCCCAGGAGCAACCAAACACTTTTCACTTCCAAGATTTTTATCTGCAAAAGGAAACCTAAAATGCTGTTTTAATGTTAAGAAATTAGTTATTACATAGAGTTAAAGGCATTAAGGACAGAAACACAAAGTACCTGAGTTAGCACAGGGAAGGTGAAGCTGGGCAAAGCCTCTCAGATCTCAGCATAGACAGAATCATCCTCAGCTGGAACACCTCTGGAGGGGCTGAACTGACCTGCTCAGCTTTAAATTTCTGTGAAATGTGAATCTCTGGACTCTGATACCCATTTTCAAGGTTCAGATATCACTCAAAGCACATATTAAGTCATGTCAACTGTTACTGAATACATTTTTGCTGGGCTGTGTGATCAACACAGTAATTCACAAGTGTAACTCATAACACAGTCAATACTGATGCCTCCTTTCTACTCTGAAAAATCCAAGGATGGCACAGTCCACAGACATCCAGCAATGTATAAATGCAATTGCAGAAGAAGAGTGTGCACTTGGATTCATGTTTTACCAATAATAAATTGGTTTTATGCAATGCTGGTGGTCCCTCATAAACACCTATTATCAGACTGGATGTGTTTCCTTGTACAGTTATTTTTTGCATCAATTGTGAAGAGTTTTAACAGCAGAGTTACTTTCTGATCCTTTAATGTATATTTGGAGGATGAAGTGTCTGTCACCATTCCTCCAGTGTCTGTTTGTGACAAGGCGGCGGCCCAGGGAGTGTTAAACCCTCTCCAGCGCTTTATTTCAAGCCACACGGCAACACTCCCGCCAAAAACATCAAACTGCATCACTTCAGCTTCTTCTCTAAAAGCGAAATTAGGTCAGAGGTGCGCTGCCAACCCGTTTATTTTTCGGAGGAACAGCCTTTGGGTTTGGCCCCGCAGCGCCGCTCCGGAGCCAGGGCGGGAGCGGCCGGGCCCCACAGCCGCCATCTTGTCCCCCTCACCACAGGGACCACCCGGCACAGCCCCGACCCTGCCGTGCCAACGCACCAAAACCCCACAAAATCATAAAGTGTGAGGGGTAAAAGCGACACAAAACGAGGTGTTTTACAGGCGGACCAGCCCCCCGGCGGCTGAGGGGTGCAGGCGGGTTTCCCTCAGGGTGCCCTCAGAGCAGCGGCGCTCCGCGCCGTGAGGGCGGCTCTGAGGGCGGAGAGTCCCAGCCCCGGCAGCGCGCCCGGGGCAGGAGGAAGAGGAGAGAGAGGAAGGAGAGGAAGAAGCCTCGGCCTCCCTGTCTCTCCGCCCTCCCGCGGCCGCCAGCGCCGTCCCCTGGCGAGGCGCTGGAGCCTCGGCCATGTGTGAGGAAGGAGCGGCCAAGCTGCGCCTGAAGCCCCGGACGGCGCCGCCCGCCCGCGGCCCGGAGCGCAGCCCCGGCCCCGAGCCCCCGCCGCGGCCCCCGTGAGTCGGGACCGGGGGGATCGGATCGCTCCTGGGGGCTCGGACCGGTCCTGAGGGATCGGATCTGTCCTGAGGGATCGGATCTGTCCTGGGGGATCGGATCGGTCCTGGGGGATCGGATCTGTCCTGAGGGATCGGATCTGTCCTGGTGGATCGGATCTGTCCTTGGGGATCGGACCGGCTCCGGGGGCCGAGGTTCACGCCCCGGCGCCTCGTTGCGTTTCGCGGTCAGATCTGTGTCTGTTAAAGGTTATAGCATAAAACACCGCCCGTAGCGCCTTGAAAAAATAAGAGATAAAACTGCAGGATAAAGCACAGCGTGCCCCACGCCTTTCGCACGTTCCTCGGCACAGAACAGCACTGGCGAGGACAAGGCCTGAGAAATATTAATGTATGAAAACTCAGTTTTCTTTCCTCCAGAACACGGCTCGCAGGAGCGCAGAAACATTTGCTGTTTTTTCCAGCCCTGGAGTTCGGGAGGACTGAAGGCAGAGAGTGGCTCAGGTTGTGTTCGAGCTCTGGGGGCTCGGCCGTGTCCCTCCCACCATGGGCTGTGAGAGGTTCATCATCACTCTACTCTTTCAGGGAGTGTTGTTTCTAATTTTTTCCCCGTGCAGTTTCATTCCTGGAGAAGAAAATGCATCAGGAAGAAAGCTGGGAATACCCTTGTGGCGTTAACAATCCATCCTTGCCTTGGAATTGTCTTTATAGCACTACCTTTTAGTGCTTACAGTTCCTAGGATCGATTAAATCAAGTTGTTTGGGAAGATAATCAGTAATTTCAAAAAGCAGTGTGGGAATGTCTGGACATACATGGGAACTGATGCAATTGCCACCCTCAGTGCAAACACTTCCATGATTTCTCTGCTCAGCAGGTGTTGAGTTTGGTATTTAAGAAGATAAAACAGTGGCTGCACTTAACTGTTCCACTTGGAAGTGAAGGTAGTGATAGATACCTACTGCTCATTTGTTACAAGCAGAAAGGAAAGCATTTAGACATTAAATTTTTGCTAGCTGTACAAATTACATAAGTCATCTATAGCTGCGAAAAATAGTCTGCAGGCTCAATAATGTCTTTGTGTTCCAGAAAAAAGAGGCAAACTAATATCAGTGTATTTTCTTTCTTCTCTCCCACCTTCAAACTGTTGGACTGTGTCTTTACAGGCCACCGACTGACAGATGTTCCTGGTTTGAAAAGGAAGAATTAAATGAGTGTGAGAAAACCTGGCTTTTGCTACTGAAAGACTTCAGTCAAGATTCCCACTGCACAAACTGGGACACAGTGCCCAGCTTTCCGGAGTTCTTGGAAGAGGTAGTGTTCTGTATCCTTGGTTTTGCACTTTGTGTCCTGCTTCCAACAGCGACAGCCTGGTTAATGGGAAACAACCTGAAACAGCTTTGAGAGATGTGGGGTTTCAGCTCTTTAATCCCTGTGTGCAGTGGTGTGGCTGGGTGTGGTGTGGCAGGGAATATAAGGACAGCTACAAGAGGGTTTTTTTTTGCAGTACAGCAAATTCTTTCCAACATTTTGCTGGGAAGAGGGAGGCTGTAGAAGGATTCTGACTGCCATAAACACCTGCATCTCCCTAAGGAATAAAACTGGAAAGCTGTAATGGAGGGGTTAATTACACAGAACCCACCCTGACATCACTCCAGTGGCATCAGGCAAGATCACACATAAAAAGCAGTCGTTATAAAGAACTTTTTCCATCTCCTGAACAGCAGCAGGTTGTTGTTTCCATCCTTAGTCTCTCTGTAACATGAGTACCCATTGCATCCCTTTAGAAATATTAAGGGAAGACCCACATTCCATCAGCTCCAGGAAGCTCCTGGAGGAGGGACATAAATAAAATATTTTTTTCTTCCCTGTAGTTCAGCTTTCTCAAGATTTGCAGTGTGTTCCCAAAGCCTAGGTTTAGGTATTGATTGAGCTACATTTGCTTAAGGTGTTCTCTGTGGATGTTTGTGTTGCAGAAACAACAGGAAAAGAGCCCAGAACACCAGGAAGTCTTTACAGTGGGAATAAAAGACTTTCAGTGGGTATCATTCCCATCTTTTCACAAAGAATGTGTGAACCTCAAGGATCTGAGCTCCCAGCAGCCAACACAAAGCCAGAGCAATGAATTGCAGAAAGGCCAAGCAGATAAACTGAAAAGTTTATCATCCACAGCTGAGAAAACCTGCAGGGGAGCCAGTACAGATGAAGCCAGAAGTGCATCTGGGGCAGACACAAAAGGTGTTTCAGAGCTGGATGTGAGACCCAAGTCCTGTAAAGTCCCTGGGCAGGGCAGCCCAGCACAGCCCTCAGCCTGGATTTCACAAAGCCCTGCAGAGACTTGGAGCCCTCAGCAGCAGCACAGAGGGGCTGCACAGAACAGCAGGGCAGACAGGAGAGAAAAGGGGGAGGAAAAGCCTCAAATCCAAACAGATCAGGGGGATGTTCCAGCAGGGGAGGCCACGGGGGTGCCTGTGGAGAAGCCTCAGCTGGGGAGAGCTCCTGGGGCTGAGAGCCACAAGGAGGAGATGGAAAAGCAGAGTGAAGCAGCTTCAGCTCTTGACAGTTGTCCAATGTGTCTGATGCAGTTTAGTGGAAGGTAAGTTTGTGTTTTGTTTTGTTTTTTATAACCTTCCCCTAAATGGATCCCAGCAGGTTTTGGATGTACAGAATAACAAAAGCAGACAAAACTGCTACTGTAAGGTCCTTTTTAGCTGTCAGAATTACCTCCTTATTCCCATTTACAAGTTGAGTACCTGCTCTACAGTAAGAACTGTTAACACAATTTCATAGCACTGAGGCTGTCGAGAGTTGCTGAAAATGTGCTTTCCCACAGCTCCTCTAACCCTGCAGGCTACATTCATATTTTGGTCACTCTGTCAAGAGACTTAGAAAGGCTTAAAATGCATCAGGTCTCCATGTTCAGTTAGGGCAGCAGTAACAGCAAGGGTGGGAGGTTTTGGAGGAACATTTCTGGGAGGGAATGAAGAACAGGGAATAAAGGATGTGACTGTTCTGTGTTTGCAGACTCTCCCAGCTGGACATGGATGCCCACCTTGCCAGGTGCTTGTCTGAAAGTGCAGATGATGTCATGTGGTAAATCCACAGGAATGGAGAGGAGAGCAAAGGAACACGGCCAAGGATGGAGCTTTCTCAAAGGGAAAGAAAAAACGTGTCAAGGAAGCACAGCTTTGTCTCTGACTTAAACCAGTAACTCAGTAGAAGGATAAGTGCTACTTGCCTATTTGTTTGTTTTTTTAGTCTCTCAAATGCACATAAAGTAGTTCTAATTCTGTCCCAGAGACATCCCAGGGAAATCAGGCTGGGTACTCCTGAAAAAAATCCCTGGAGCTTTGTCTGTACCACAGTTCTGAATGTCTCAGGACAGAAGAAGGCAGCTGAGCAAAAGACAACTGTTACTTACTCTAATCCAAAAGTTTACTGTTGTGGGTTTTTTTCTAAACAGATAATCTATGTAAATAAACTCAGTTAAAAAGTAATTTGAGTTTGGCTTTTTTTGTTGTTTTAATACCTAAGTAAGAAAGTAAAATTGTACAGTTGATGCTGGAGTGTAGCTATTTAAGAGAAAACCAAATAAAGGGTGTGGGGGGTTTTCTCTTTCTGAAGGAGCCCAGCTAAATTCAAAACCTTCCAGTGCAGGTTTCTAAGGCAGGATCAGTGTTAAACAGGTGATTAACATGACTGAGCTAATCAGGCTGCAGAAGGAACACTTCTGCCATGTCAGTACTCAGCTGCAAAGTGAGATTTAACACAGTGAGCCAAGAGGTGATTTTTGTATCAGCTCCACACAGCACCCCCAGCACCAAGGGCTGAGAGCAGGAACAGCCAGAGCCTGGGGGGCTGGGAGGGGCTCAGGAGCCTCAGCTGCTCTTTGGTCACAGGGGAACACTTGCTAAGCCTGGGAGTGACAATAAATGACATTTAGTGACAGTTCAGTGACCACAAACCAAGGGATGAGATCACCAACCTGCTCTGGGTTTATTTCCCTGTGCCCTGCACCTCAACCTGCAGCTGAGCTGGGATTGACACAGAATGAACAGGGTACAGCAGAAAAATACAGTGAGGCTCCTACAGATTTAATTTACAGTGGGGTCTGTTTGAGCTTGGACACAGCCCAGTTCACTGATATTATAAATAATAACAGTCTATTAACTTTTTCATTAAAGTCTTTAATAGATGTGCAAGAATATAAATGATCTCAGCTGTTATGGATTAGTATACCATCTTCTGCACAATTAAAACTGGTCAGCAAAGATCCCAACTAATTAATTATACAAAACTACAAGAACATATTTACTGTTTTACAATCATTAAATTAGCTAGAATTTTCATTTACTATTTCAAATAAGACAACTATATATCATTACCAGATCCATTTGTAATATATTAGGATTTTTTTTTTCCAAACCACACATTTAATTACATCCTTCATTTTCTTTTATTTATAAAACAAGTACTTTTTATATAAAAAATTTCCCCTTCATCATGAACAGAACATTATTCAAACACTTGCACATGAGCAACCAAACTTGTACCCAGCAAACTATTTGGCAACACAGCAACATTGTAAATGCCTGTAAATTCTTAAATAAAAATCAAATAGTCTTTACAATGTTTGATTAGCAAAATGTATCTTTCTAGTCTTCCTTCCCTCCCTCCCAAAATGTTCTGAAACCTAGAAAAAAGGTTAAAAAAAACCCCAACCCACGTTTCTAGTTTAAAGTTCCATGCCCTGGCATGTCAAAGGACAGCTTAACCTGTCACAGTTCCATTCATGAGCTGCCTGCAGTCACTCTGATCACTACTGATTAACTTTAGTACCAGGGGAGCTGAAAACACTGAAATTATTCAGGGGAAATAAAATAAGAGGGAAAAGGGGAAGAGGAGCAATTAAAAAGTGTCAGATTACATTTAAAAGGTAATGTTGCCTTTAGTAGATAATAAAGTATCTAAAGTCCAGGCATTTGAGGCAAGTACTTTTTTACTAGTTAAATTATTTAGTGCTGATTAAAACACATTTTGCTGAATATGAAAAGCTACAGTCCAACAGAGAAACCCACAACTGAAACCTGAATGGGATTCATAGAACTAAACAACCACAGGTCTGCAGAATTGTGGCTAAGGAGGGGATACAAAACCTAGATTGTTAATCAATGATTAATTGAATATTTCAAACAATGTTTTGGCAGTCTGGTCCTAGCACCTCATGACTTGGATGTGAATCCCAAAGATGTCATGTTCAGCACCTAATGCAATGCTGTACCCTGAGAAAACCATAGGTTAATGTAAAGAAAGTGAAAGTGTCACAATTGATGCTGTGTTTCACACCCACTCAGGTGGGATGCCACAGCACAGGGTTTGTTTTCCCTCCCCACAGCAGCCCTGGAGGCAGCAGAGCCTCGCTGCACCCCAGGGCTCAGCACAGCCCTGGCAGCTCCTGAGCCCTCCCCCAGCTCCCTCCAAAGGGATTCCACAGTTGTCTTTTGCTTCTTCCAATTTCTTAGGTATTTGTTTTTCTTCCATGAAAAGAATTGTATCACTCTGATGCAAATCATTTGCTGAAAGATCCCATTCTCTGCTGCAGAATGATTAGTTATTAATGTACACTGAGCAACTGTAAGCAGACAGTTTATCATAAGTAGGAGGTGTGCTTTATCAGGAAAATGGATTTTATCTTATGGTTATTCTAGATTTACTACTTAAACTTTAAGGCTATGCTTTACTATGCTTTTGCTCTACATTTGAATATTTGTATTGTTGATAAAAATACTTTTCAAAAATCTAATATACAACACAATATCATTGTAGGTGTAGGCACTGCTTATGTTTAGAAATCCTTTGTGTGCAAATTTAGTTCTCTTCAATCTCTACATTTTGGTAAATTTGGAGTTTAAGACAACAGATTCTGAAATTGATACAGTAAATTCTAATTTGGAATTAATCTCACTGAGTCACTCTGCATTCCAAATTCTGTAAAAATGCAACTAAACATCAGGCTGCAGCTGTGAACTGTATGTTTCAGATGGAAATGTTACTTAATATTAACAAGCAGAACTTACCAGGTGTAAGAACGTCCCAAATATGCAATAATCCTTCAATGCAGTTTATCCATTTAGGCACTTAAATCTTGTACCCAAATTTATGTTTTGATTGCTAATAAAACACAACTCCTTTTAAATATATCTGAGATGTTTAGACAGGTACCACTTGTGAAAAAAGGCATCAAAAATAAGCTTCAACACCACCGTAATATATTTTATTCTTCAGGATGTTACACTGTAATACTCTTCAACTGGGAGCTCATTGCATCAAATGTTTGTAGAAAGTGTGTGGATCTCAAAGTTTCTCATGATCTCCTTTTGCAGGGATGCAATGAACGTTTCAATCCTTCATGATACAGGCACAAAATGCAAATTCCTTCATTAATGAAGCCAGTTGTATCAGTGCCCAGAACTTAAGAATCACTAAGTGGCAGAGGACACCCACCAAAATCATTTTTCTCTTCTTTGATTTTCAGCAGCAAATTTGTTTTTAGATCATTGGTCTCCATCCAGTCCCCAGCCTCGCATGCATATACTGTAGTTAAGGATAAATTAATGTCATTCACACTGTCCCCAACGAGGTCATTCCTTCATACTGTTTCTTCTGTTGACAGCAACAATGGGTTAATATATTCAAATCCTTCAAATTCTGACTGATCTATTCGCTTTATTATATCTCTGAAAAACAAATGAGAGCAGTGTTTAGTTTATATGACAGAGAACCGCCCAGCATTCTGATAAGTTATGCAAGATGTAAAGAATTTCAAATTTACTGTAAAATGACAATATTCTAGCAGCAAGCACATAGTCTCTTAGTGATTTGCAGGTACAGTAATTTCACCATTATAAGCTGCACCATTTTGACTAAAATTTTGGTCTGAATCCAAAGTGTGGCTTATAATCAGGTGCGGCTTAGATATGGACAAAGAAGGAAAAGTTGCTGTTTTAGTTTGGAGGACAGGTGTCTGCTGAGAAAGGCAGGAGTTTCTCTTTGAAATGGAGAATGTAAACCCCCTCCCTCCAAATTATTATAATTTTGAAATCAAGGGGCTCTCAGACAAAGATATGGGAATTAGGAATAACAGTTCTTTACCAGGGAAATTAAAATAGAAATACAGCACTACAAAGAACAAACCCCAAACCCTGACACAGTCAGAGTACAACCTGACACCCGTCAGTCAGGCAGGGTGTTGGCAGCAGTCCCATCCCATGGTGGCTGCATCCTCCTGCAGTGACAGATGTGGCTCAGTTGGAGCAGTGCTCCTGTACAAGGTGCAGTTTCCCTCTAAAGCTCCAGTGGGGATGTGGAGCAATCCCGTTTCCCTCTGGAGTCCAGTGGAGAAAGGGGCTCCCTCAGTGTCCCAAACCTCTGTTTTTATCTTGGTAAGAAATGTTGGGCTCTTCCCCCTGGCTGGAGCAACTCCCAATGGGATGCAGTAATTTTATCAGTGCCACAGTGGGACTCAATGGCCATGAGCAGAAAATGACTGGCTGGAGGAAGGATGGCTTGTGAAAAGATAAAGAACAATGCCCCAGCTGGTTTATAAAACATGGCCATTAACAGGAGATATCTCCTTTGGAAATAAAGAACACTGCCCCAGCTGGTTTCAATGGATGCCCATTAGCAGAATATCTCCCACAGAGATCAGGATCACTGCCCCACCCTCAACAGATGGTGACAGAACAGAGACCTTTGATCACATCCTGTATTGTAACCCAAGACAGTTGCTGACACCCAGAAGTGTGGCTTATAATCAGGTGCTGTTTATAATCATGAAATTACTGTAATTTGTGAATTAAATTCTATCAAAGCAGCACATACTCATCATCTGGGGTGAGCTGCACGGGCTCGCTGGTGAACTGCGTGTCGAAGTTATCCAAGCCGTAATCGTCCGTGATCTGTGGCTGGAACGGGGGCGTCGTCTGCTTCTTCTCCAGCTACCCAAACATGGGGGAAAGGGAAAAGTTACAGTGAGGAAGAGCTCCAGTAGCCCTCAGCAAACTCCAATCCAACTGCTGTAAATGCTATTGGAAAGGAACATTGAAATAGCAAGTAGTGCCACCCTACATGCCAGGCAACAGACACCAATTACTGCTCTGCATTTTAAAATTAAAATCCACAAATAATTCAGGCTTTTATGTTTTCTCTAAATTGGTAGATTAGCCTCAGGATTGATAAATTCCCACTGAGCTGCAATACAGCAGCTAGCACAATATATTTACTTTTGTTCCTGAGAAATCGACCTACTTTTCTTCCTGCATTTGTGTGCAATCTGTCACCTAGTCCAATTTATAGTAGTACAGACACCAACATTCTAATTCTAACATTTATATTCAGTTAAAAAACTGTCTAGGCTACAAAGCTCCATAATCTAACTTAGGACAGCTAAGTGTGATGAGAGTGAGTAGTAGTTACCACTGACCAAATGATCACTTGTATTACCAGTATCAGATAAAAACCTGATTTTAAGGCCAGGATCTCTCCTGATGCTTGGTAGAGAGCAAATAAAATAGGGACTAAATCACAGAAAAATCTTGGATTTCAGGTTTCAGACAAGAGCACAGGAAGTACAGATGGAGATAGAAAGAAATTGTGAAACTGTCACAGGGTGGAGCATTAACACATCAATGATGATCAGGTCTGAGACAGCACCAGGAAATCAAAGTTTTGAGGAAGAAAAAAATCAGCTCCTCCCAAACAAGGATGGCAATGTGAAGGAATCAGCAAAATGAATACTTAAAAGCTGAAGTAGGGTGGCAAGCCTGTCTCTCCCTGAGTTGTTGCCACACACTCCCATCCAACAGCCAGGCATTATTCCACAAGGGGCTAAACATCAGACTCCCACCTTTGTTATACTCAGAAAAGCATAAAAGCCCTCTTAAATCAGCCACAGAGAGACTCTGCAGCCTTTAACTTGAGAAAATGAGGGGAAAATAGGTGGTGCAGCTCTAGAAAATACTTCACTGCAGACAGGAGCTATGGCTTTGTAGTTCTTGCTCCAGCACAAAATGGTTAAACACCAAAAAACAGGCACTGAGATAAGAATAGACTGAAAATGCCAAAAGAATCCAAAAAAGAACTGCCCTGGATGCTGCTGAGCCATCCTACACCAGAGTGAGCAATCTGAAGTGTTCTGGGCTGTGCCACACACTTTGGATGACTAACAGCAGGAAAAATGTTCCTGGGCTGTGTGCTCCCCTTCCCTGTATTTATTTTTCCATTTAGTTCAAGCTTCACACAGAACAAGTTTTAAGTCAGTGTTAGACTTGTTTCCTTAGGTTACAACTTGAAAAGATTTGGAAAAGCTTTTAAGTCCAAATGGTTTCTTTGAAATGCAGGTGGTGAGTAGGAGATTCTAATAACTAAAAAAAGCTTTCCAAGTATTTTCTCATTTTTTCCTGAGTACACGTGCCAAAACTTATTAGAAATTTAACTTCAGATTTATGTGACGTTGATCCTCCTGAGCAGTACTGTCCTAATCATGTCACAAAACAGAAAACCTAAATCTTCCCTTTTTCAAAAAAAATAGGGATTTAATATTAAACCTTTCAGCCATAAAAATATGTTAGAAAATGTAAAATTTAACAGCATAAATGTTGACCAAGAAGTACCAATTTTGATGAGTATTTTCTACAAATAAACAAAATACAAATCCAACAGTTGTCTTATTCCCTTCTCTCTCAAAAAACTGCAAAGCAGAACAAACTGGAGGATGTGATGTTCTGCTCCACATCCCCAGGTGAGCTGCACTGGGCACCACAAAATACCAAAAAAAAACCCCCAAAAAACAAACAAACAAACCCAAAAAAACCAACAAAATAATGATTTTTTTTTCTGTGTGTTTTTAAAAAAAGTAAAAAACCCACAAATTTTTTTTTCAAATTTTTAAAAATTTAGAAAAATAAAAACCAAAACCACTCAGTTGAAGGTAGAACTCCAAGCAAGGGATGCCTGACAAAATTCCAGCCCTCATTACAGAGATAATTTTGTAAACACCAGGTCCCTTAGAGCAGGGCTCCTTCCTCTGAAGAATGTTACAATGAAATTCAGAGCAGCAGCTTCAAAGGGAAAATGAAACTGTGCACCTTTCTCTCATCTGAACTCTTTCATGTTAGTGCTGCCTCTTCTTACACTTCCTGCAGCCTTCCCAGACTGTGGAATTACTACAGACACACTTTTCAGTTCTTAACCACCTATTAAAAATGTAATGCTGACAGGGAGGTGCTCCAGACTTTGCAGCTTTATTGCTCAGGTGTCAATAAATGTTACTATGGCATTTCTGGGATGGTTTCCACACTGAAGACAGAAGGTAACACAATTCCCAAGTAGCAGAAGATTTAAAAACCCAAATTTGATACAATTTTATGCTGGCAAACCCACTGAAATGCAAATCATCTTCACCAAGAAGCAAAACCCTCCCTCATCTCAGCAGTACTAAAGAAAACCTGCAAACTAATCAAAATTATTTATAAAGAACCCCAGTGCTCTCCTGCCACATCTTTAACTAAAGGTGTGATCCTGCTCACTCCTCCTCAGGTCACCCAACCCTGACACCCACCTGAACAACCCCACTGATTTTGGGAGTCATTGGTACATTCAGCTGGGTTTTGATCACTACTTTTACACTTCTAGAATTGGTAACAGAGCTGTTCCTATGCACACAATTAATAAATGAGTGAATTCTCCCTTTTGAGCACCCAGAAATACAAGGAGGGATTTTTTACCAGATCCCAGTCTATGCTGCGGAAAAACGTGTGAGACTTGATATCAGCAAATCCTGTCTGGGGCTGACAGCCAAGCCTTTCTTTGGGATCCTGTGGAAAACACAGACACTGGAATTACACACTCCAAGCCTCTTACAGCCCACGTTTGCCAAAAGCCCACAGAGATGACTCCAGCATTCCCATGACTGTGCAACCTCTGCTGGGATAAACACACTACAGCTACAAGGGATGCTTAATTTCTTTTTTTTTTTAAATAAAATCCGTTCAAAACTTAATTTTTAAATGATCTTTTACAGCTTTTTAAAATAAGGGATTTATTTAGCAATGTAGAATTCATAGCCTTCTTTTTTCTATTCATGATAATGGTTCTTCAGATTTCAGTCAGCTTAATTAAATCAGTAGTAAGTATTACAGAAAAGAGTTTATAAACAAAGCTAGAGTTATTTTTTAAAAGTTGAGCATCAAGCCTATGCTGTGGAATTTCCTCAGTAATTTTGAAATTAAGTGGGGTTTTTAACATAGAGGATACCAAGGTTTTATAGATTTTTCTTAACAGTAAGCAGATTAACTTCTTAACTGTATCACTTTCAACAGGAAGCTCTGACTTCCAGCTTTCAGATGCTAAAAATAAGAGAATGTTATTTACCTTGTTTAAAAATCCTTTTAACACATGGGAAGCCTTGACAGAAAGAAACCTTGGAATCCGGATTGGCTTCTCCAGAATAACTGTGACAGGGTTAAAAACAGCAATATTGGCTTTTGGGTTGTGACATTGACCATGATTTCAGTGCAAACACTTTCAGTTAGAAAATGGAAGTTGAAGAAATTATTTAAAACCATGCAAACAAAAGGAGTTACAGGAATTCAAGGCATTGTTCAATTGGCATTGCAAGATTTCCTAAGGGACCTGTTACCTTCATTACCTTTTGCTATTATTTGTTGTGTAAACAGGAAATAAAACATCCAGTCCTCAGCACATGGCAAAGTGTGATTTTAAACAGAAATTGATTTTAAATCAGCCCTTCAAGAAGAGCATGACAGATTCTGGTACAGACTGCAGGAACTGCTGCCTGTTATGGAGTTGGCAGCTTCACAGCTGGGGTGGGGTGACACAGGGAAAGGAAACCCCAAATCTGCCCTTTTGGATTGTAACCCCCCCAAAAGCAGAGCCCACAGCCCAAAGCTGTACCTTGGAAGAGGTAATCTTCAGTGTTCATGTCTGGATTGTCAGTGATGATGTCGAACGGGGACCTCCCCGCCATCATCTCGAACATCAGCACCCCCAGCGCCCACCAGTCCACGCTGAACCCTGCAAGGCACACACAGCTCTCAGCTTTCATCTTCCCCCTCACACAAACCAACACTGGGGGCCTGCTTTGAGTGCTGGAATCACTGATTTACACCATCACTGCATGAGTCTGAGCTTGCTCAACTGGGATGACAAATGGAAGGAACTGAGGTGTTTGCAGGTAGCAAAGCTGCAGTCAAAATGTTTTCCTATAATATTATTTAATAAATATTTTTCAGGCCAAGTATGATTTAAAAGAAGCTGAAATTAGTGATTGGAAGAGAAAAAAACCCTTTGTTTCAGGAAAAAATTAAACTGTACAAGCACTCAAGTTTTATTATATATTAACACAGAAATGTGTCAGTTAAAAAATTAATTGTATTTGAACCAAGCTAGAGCTATATTTATTGTAACTATAGGTTGTTTAGTCATGACTTACCATATTCTTCTCCTCTGAGGATCTCTGGTGCAATGTAATTTGGTGTCCCACAGAAAGTGCTTGTAGTGTCACCTGGGCCCAAACCTTCCTACATGCAGAAATCATTTCATAAATTAAATCTGGTCTCCTTTTCTGGGTATTTCCTTTAAGCAGACTCAAAACCCAAGTTACTCAAGGAGTTTAAAGAGATTCCTTTCACAAAAATGGCCTAGGACTCCACAGCTCCTCTTCAGCAAAGTTGAGTAAAACTGAGCTACAACATGTAGGTAACAACATTTTGCTAACTAATTACAGATACATTTAAAAATCAATTAAACTATTTGGAAGTCCTTTTCAAACAGATGTTGAGACAGAAACTTCTATTACAATTCAGTTCCATATGTAGTTCTATTCAACAGTTAAGTTTTTTTCAGAATAAATTTCCAGTTCCACAACCAAATTCTGGGCTCAGTAACAACAGTGTCAATATAAAAATGAATTTTCTTAGTGTTCTCTAAGAGTGACAAAAGAAGGGTCAGGAAAATCCTACCTTGCACATGCCATAATCTGTTAATTTGATATGACCCTCTGCATCTAAGAGAACATTGTCCAGTTTTAAATCTCTGTAGATGATGCCTCTTTCATGTAGGAAGTTTAGAGCAATACAAATTTCAGCAGCATAAAACCTGAAATGAAGAAGGAGAAAGTTCATATTAGCATTAAGATGGTACAAAAGCTGGTGCAATTTAAATATCTGTTCTTAAAACTTCATTTTATGTATCAATAGCATAGAATACCCAAGCTACATTTATTCATAAAGATGACCTCTAATAAGTCCATTCCCTAAATAAAAATGAGATTTTTTTTTTTCATTCTACTTATTAAGAAAATATTTATTGTTTATTCCACACATTTTTTTCTGAAAATGCCACGTAGCCAGATGGAAGATGTTTATTTTCCTCTTCTCCAGAGTGACAGTGAGTCTTTGTGTAGTGCAGGGCCACACAAACTGGATTTTTAATCTTCTCCCATCAACACTGCATTATTTCAACATCAGAGCAAATTAGGCAGAATATTACATGTTCTATCATCAGCTCAGAGGCATCACCTAAATATGAAGCAATAAAGAGGAGTAAATTGGAATAACTGCTACTACTGATGAACTGCTTGCTCTCTAAAACACTCAAAAAAAAAATAAAAGCTACATTTTTTCCCAGGCAGGACATTGTGAAGTTAAGAATCCAAGCCCATGGAAGCCCCAGAAGAGAAGCAGGAAATACCTTGCATGTTCCTCAGGAAGTTTCCTCTGCCGTTGCATATGGAACATGAGGTCCCCCCCATTCACATACTCTATGACAAGGAACAATCTGAAATTACAGAGCACAATTAATGCATTCCAAGGAAATTCTCCAGAAAACTTGTTTTTATTCTTCTCATCTGAGCCATTTTAACTTCTTGATTCAGACTTCTAGATTTCTTATAGTTACAGAAGCTACTGAAAAGGGGGGAAAAAAGAGAGCATTTATTTGATGTACATAATGTAGGAACACCCCCTTTATTTAAATGCTACCACCTTTATCTGCATAAATTAATGCCATCAATTAATTATAATTATGTGAATTAAACAAGTGTGACACTGTACACAACACAGGCACCAGATGGGAGTTCTGGGCTCATTTGTTCCTTTGGAGAATGAGTGTTTGAAGTAGGCTGCTCCAAACAGGGGAAAAGTCAGCAGGGGCCAGAGATGCAGGTGGAATTGGGCAGAGAAGGATTTCTATTACAGGCTGCAGGAAAGCTTTCATCCTTGGGAAAAGATGATCCAGGCAATGCTGCCAAGGTCCCAGAGAGCTGAGGGAGAGCTCCTGGGGAAGCTTGGGCTGGCCAGGGAGCAGCAATTCCTTGTACACCTCAATTTCCATGAGCTGCAAACTCCTTTCCACACTTCACACACTGGAAAACCTTCCATTTGGAGAAAACATGTTCCAGTCTCTCAGATCACTCTAGCTGGTGATTTTTTTGTTCCTTGGAAAAGTATTCTTCATTTGAAACACTTAAAGTGTTAAAACTTAAACCAGGAAAATCTACTGGACAAAATCCAGCTGGCAGGACTCTGAGTGGCCTCCCCACAAGAAGATAAATGCTAAACTGAAATTAAATAAGCAACAAACAAAATACATAGCAATGCCATGAGTATTTTATTACAGCACTCCTGATGCTTTTTGCTTCCAGCTTTCCTATCCTATTTAGGAGTCCCCAGTGTTTATCACCATTCAGAATTTGCAATTCCAAGTTCCTTGTCAAGTCATATCCAAGTCTGTCAATAATGGCAGGCCTTGCTGGGCTCAGAAGGATTTACTGAAACACCACCAGCTCTGCAGGATGGAGGTTTCAGGTTGTTGCCATCCTTGGAAGACACTTGGCTGGTAATTCTGGTCAAGTCCAAGTCATGTATTTTATTACAATAATGAAGCAAGCATCATCAGTATCTGAAACAATTCACAGCTATATACAGCCTCACATTTAGGTACAGATTTAGGTTAAAAACTTATTTAACCAAGAGAAAGAACATTTTCTGTAACTTTCCCCCCATTAGTATCTTTGTCACAACCTGCTCTATTGCAACTCATTTTCTTTGGGCCACTTAACACAATCTGATGTTGATGAATTTATTCCCTTGGAATCAGTTTTGTGCTTTTCCTGCTCGATGTAAATGAGGTCATAATTATGATTTTCTAACATTACAGCTATAATCAAATTGTGAATTCATGACATTATGGTTATATCCATGGCAAATGGCTGAAGTTACCAACAAAAAAACTAGAGTTTCACTGCAAGAGGCAGCAGGGCTGGAAAAGCAGGACTTATACATCAGGAATACAGAAAGCTTTGATTATGTTCAGCATGGTTTTTTTTTCCTATTTCTGCTCCTCAGCTCTGTCAGTGTAGCTGCCAAAGAGGAATGCACAGGATCCTGCTGCTGACTCAGCCTTTTTCTGGGTTTCAGTAGTTACAAGAAATGTCCTTCTCAACCCCTTGCCCTGCCTGACTACTTGAATTCTTATATCAGCTGCACAATTCTACTTTGTCTTTGGTGAGAAAGTGTTTGGGAACATTGGTTTAACTTAAGAGCCTTTCCCAGCAGTTTATCAGTTGTCTAAAGGTTTATTTATTTTTTCTGACAGGTTTGTTTTGGTCAAATCCTCAGTGACCTTTGGAGATCATTCTTTATTTCTTTCTCCTTGCTTCCAAACACTCCTTGGCCCATGTACCTTCAGAAACAGCTCCTTTACCTCCATCTCTGTTTTCCCTGCTAGAAATTTCCTCTGGCTCTGATCATTAGAGAGGTGAAAGTTTGGGGACTGAAGAAAAGGTGAAGTGCATGGCTTTGCATTTTAAAACTTGACAAAACAGACTGCAACAAACAGGTGATGAATAACTGGATAATCCATGAAAACTTTTTAAAGCTTTGCACTCTACACTGCAATTAAGTTGAACAGAATGACAATTTTCTGATTATGACATATGGCATAAAGCATTATAAAAGTGTAACAGCAAACAGGTGCCTGTGAAAACAGAAAATATCCCAAATTGCCACCAAACCACACCCCAATTCCCCAGTAACATACTCAGGCATGGACATGAAAGTTTTTTGTTTTCTTCATATTCCAATTGCAAAGTAAGCAGCAAATAATCCAGTTTGGATTGTGCACACAGGCACAAAGAATTAGTATTTCTAAGTAGTTAAGAGTTAAATAAGCACTTTCAAAATCACACACTGCTTTTGATATGTGCTAAAGGCTTTTAAGCCTCACAGGTAACAACACCACTGTGCAGGCTGGGGTTTATATCATCATTAAAGGTTTTTTTTACTGCACAGCCCAACTCTCAGGCTCCTCAGGAACACTGAACTGCTGAGAAGTGATCTGGCTCCTCAGCAGGAGGTGCTGTAAACTGTTGGGAAGCTCTGTGTTCCCCATTTCACAGGGCTGTGCTCAGGAAGGCAGGACAGCTCCTCCTCTTCCTCACTCCCCCTCTCCCTCCAGGTCTGACCCTGAGTTTTCTCCACACTCCTGCCTGAGCTACCCCCCTAGAACTGAATTTGTGCAGAAGTGAATCCCTGACAATGCTAATGCTTCCTTCCAAAAATTCCTGGCTGTGTGATGGCAGTAGTTACATTTGCTTTAGGAGAAGCAGTTTAGCACAACAATCAAGATTCTCAAGAAAGGAAAAAAAAAAAAGAAAAGAATTTCAGATCTTTCTTACCGACTTGTTGTTTGAAAGCATGAATGTAAACCAACTAGGAATGGGTTACTGGATGCCTGTTCAAACACATGTTTCTCTGTCTGTACCCAATCAATATCCTGAAATAGAGTAATTGAACAATCAGAACTCCTGCTGGATAACCAGTGTGGGTATTCCCAGAAAAAACACCTGTGAACATCCCAGTGCTGCCTTACACACACTGTCATTGTTACATTGCTCTTCAGAAAGGTGAAGAACCCTCAAAATCTGGAGGAAATGATAAAATATCATAATTCAGTTATATATTCAGAAATTATTTAACAATTTAAGGAAGGCTGCACAAAATCTAAGCCATTGTTAACAACATACATCTGTAATATTTGAAAAACTGCTCACGCTGCTGCATGGAAATAAATTCAGTTCTCAGATAAATGAGCCCAAAGCTGCTGAAGCAGCTCATGCCAGTAACACAAGCAATGTGAATCTCCAGCTTTTAAAAGATTCAAGTGAACTGAACTTCATCTCATCTGAAATTCAAATTTAATTCAATGAAACTACCAAAACCTGCTTAGTTGGTCCAGCCAAAATCATTAAAAGCATCACAGATATCTTTAATCCTTCAACAGGGAGAAGTCCTGAATAGCCAGTGCAAAACCACATCATAAAAACCTACCACAGTTTGCATGATTACTGGCACAGTGCTGCAAAATTCAGAGCTGTGATAACAAAGCATTTTAGCTTTACTTCATATACCCACACACAATTTAAACATCACAGACAGCTGGGTTTAGCAGCAGATATTCACCCTTCATGCAATTCACTGATCATGTGCCACCCTGCAAACACTCAGGACCCTGCCAATATATCAGAGCTGCAATTGTTCTAAAAATTCTCCATTTGCCACAGATACTCCCAGCTTCCCAACCAATCTGGAGATAATAAATACAGAGACTGAGAAATCAGCCCTGACTGTCAGGGATGGATGCTGACACTGAAGTTTCAGAGGAAACCAAGAACTGTCACCATCAAATTAAATAAACCTGCCCCTCAAGAAAATACATCACCTTGGAAGGGTAACCCTGAGTCCAGACCAAAATCCAGAGCCAAAAATCCAATTTTGAATAAAGCACTAAATATGTCCCCTTCTTTTTGGTTTAACTAAATGAGCTTCTCTTTAAGAGTCTTTAAATTAACTCTTCATTAGTGCACTTGTGAACTTGGCATTAGGATTATAGCAGTGCTCCACTTAACAAAACTAACCTCAGTAAAACTGAACAGAAACCCAAGTATTTGATTTCCCTCTATCTCACTTCTCTCCACTACCAGCCATACCCTGGAAAGCACCAGTTCATTTAAACATGCCAATACTTGCTATGTAATTGATTTTCTTTCTTTGTGGAACACTTCTAAGGTGAAATTTCCATTACTTGCAATATCTCATGCACTCAGAATTCAGTGAATTTCCTATCAATTCCCAGAATTTCATTATACAGCCTATCTTAGAGAATAGAAAAACCAATTAGGTCTATCTTCTGTGTAATGAAGAGAGCCACAATTCCAGAAAGCCTTTCCTCATCTACCTCTGGTTCTCAAACAGCTGCACAACTCATCAACCAGGCCTTGGCTTTGGCTCCCACCCTCTTGGAAAAACACATGTTAAAAAGGAAACAGTAAATAAACCACACAACAGCCTCATCTTGGTTCATAAAAAGAAACAGCAAATAAATGAGAAAGCCAAAGTGTTTTAGGAGAACTAAGCCCAGCCTCTGGAATAATGACAAAGATGACAGCCAGAGCAACTGATTGAAACAACCAACACAAAGAGCACTTAAAATAGTGTTAGGGTGTTTTCTGCCCAAAAATCCTATTTTCAGAGAAGTGTGTTATAGGGAAAAAATAAAGAGTTTTTGGTTTTTTCCCTTTTTAATTTCCTTTTTTTTTCTCCGAAACTTCTGCATTTGAGATCCTGTATTTAAAAAAAACAAAAACTAAAGGATTTTGAAAATAATGGAGAAATGCAGCAGATTTCTGTGGCAGACAAAACCACTGGAATCTTAAATGGCAGTAGCATAATTTTTAAATTCATGGAATAAGTATTTCAGGATACTGAGTCACTTGCACATGGGCTCTGCCAACATGAGTGTAAGAACAAAGTTTCAGCTCCTTTTCTGACACACAGACAATGCTTTTGCTTTCTTTCAAAATTGAGTGCACAGATTCCACCCCATTTATCTCATCACTTACAGATTAGCACATCCAGGTTGGAATGTTTAATACATGATTTCTACCAAGACTATTAGTAATTGTTAATTGTTATTAAAATAAGGGATGTTTCTCTCAGATTTTATGCTGGTACTTCAAGCAGAGTTGATGACAAATGAGTTTAAAACTCAGAAAAACTCCTGCCAGAGAAGTTGCCTGAAACATGAACTTCTTGCTTAGCTGAATGGTTTTTGTTAAAGCATAGTAAGTTTTTATAATATGTAACAGAATGCAATTAACACAGATTTTACCTCATCATCATGGACCAGCTCTTTTTTCACTACTTTCATAGCATAAATCTGATCATTCTTTTTTAACCGAACGAGAAGAACTTTGGCATAACTTCCACGGCCGATAACTCGGATTAAATCAAAGTCCTGGAGTCCAAGCCCCTGAGAAATCTTAATTCCATCCATTCCATCAATGACTGGTTTGAGATCCTGTATAAAAAGAAACAGATGCTAGAAACTGAAGACATTTCCATAGCAAGCAACTATTAAAGGAGAGAGATCTTTGAGCACTGGACAGAATTTGCTGACTTTGCTTGGCACTGGCACCCTGGGCTGGATGCTGATTTGAACAAGTTTGTTTAGAAATGTTTGGTTTCCATTGGGTTTGCTCTACTAAAAGTTACTTTTTTTTTTTTTTTCAAGGCAGTAGTTCATCCAACTAATCATTCTCATATTCCCTGCTGGAAAGCAGAAGGCCTTGAGAAATGAGGTTTATCCAAATTCCTGAACCTCAAGCCATGCACATTGTATCCTTTGTACAAAGTGAGGAGCATTGTTCATATTCTGACAGATACAGCACAAATTAATAAAGGTTATCTAAAAATAAGGAAACACTAATATGCTAATGAATATGCCCATCTTGGTTTCAGTTTAGTTTTTAGTTCACTATAATTTATTGAAAATTAAGATTTCTAACAGGTTCTCAGGAACACACAAAAGCAGATCTCAATTACTCAAGGCTGAGAATTTGCAGGAAATAATCCACTATGAAGAATGTTATTTTAAAATTCATTCTTTAAAAAAAGAGAAATTGTATCATTCCTGGCTGTTTGCTGAAATTAGATGTGAAAACGTGGGAGTGGAGATGGAGCAGCTGAACTAGACAAATGCAGCAGGTACTTGGACTTTCAGGTTTTACCAATATACCCAAGGCTTTGACACACTTCTGTGGCCTATTTTTATCTGACCTCACTACTGTACTTGCAGACAGATCAGCATTCTGCAGAACTGTGGAAAGTGTTTATATAAAGAATCTTGATCTAGGATTGACTGCTATTAGAAGAGATTGCTCTAAGCTTAAAGATTCTAGACAAAGCTCCCAGAACACCAACTCCTTTCTGCAGGATACCTTAAATTGTTTCAGTACAGCTCAAAGGTAAGGTGGGACAGCATAATTCAGGATGGTTGAGCAATCAGCACCTACCAAATTTCAACACAAACTTGAGCACAAACTTGAGCACTGGTCACAGCCAAAGTGAGCAATGACAATTCTCTGATGTGCTTTTAATTTCTACCCTTCCATTTCTGAATTTGAGATTAAAATCTGCAGCCACTGAAAATAAGGCAGTCACCCAGGAGCAGGAGCTACTCAAGAGTGAAAGGAACGGTAGTGACAAGTATTGTAGTGGAGGCAAAGGAAAAAGGTGCAGCCTTGCTCAGAGGGGAACATCAGACCAACTGCCAGTGTTCTGCAGAGTGCATCCTATTTATTATAACCATGCCAGAAGCATTCTTAAAAGAAATGTCTTTAAGCCCTTTAGAACTGAAGCATATTCAGATTTTTCAGACTGCTCTAAAGGGATAACATTGTTGATGTGCAGAGATTGAGCCAGATCTTCTACAAAAGACCTGAAAAAAGAGTTTAAATGTATGTTATTCTGCTTGTGCTTCCACAGGAGCTGTCTATAAATGCTTAGGTATTATTTATATGACCCCTCTCAGAGAGCTGGGTAGTTAATGGATTACCAGACTGAACCAAGTTCCACAGCAAGAGCCTGAGGGTGACAAAGGGTGAGCATCCATTAGGGACAGCACACAAGCCAGTGGCAAAGCCACCATTTGTTGCAAGGACCATAAAAGTCAAACCCTCTGTTAAATCACTGTTATTCCAACAAATGGAATGAGAAAACAAAAGTGTTAAAAGGTATCTTGGATCATGAGTGGAATGATAACAGCTGAATACAGAAGAAATCTGAAAAAAAATCCAATGAAATGCTAAAAAAAATTATCAACTTTCAGAAAAAAAGACACAAAACACTTTTGAAAAAGATTTTGAAAAGGGCAGCAGAAAGCCCAGAACAAATAATCAGTTACTTTTATAAAAAATTGAATTATTAAGTTGGACTTGATGATCCCAAAGATCTTTTCTAACCTAGTTCATTCTGTGATTTGGAGTACATAAATATGAATAAAAAAATATTTTAAGAACATACCTCAGAGTCATCTTTAATGGTGTCGTGCTTCCGGTTTGAAGGAATGTAGGGAACTGGAAAAGAAATCCAAGTACTGTGGTTATAAAGGCCCTCATTGAAATACTTTTAAAAATCAATAAACAGAAAGATATTTAGCAGCTTATGGCCAGTTTGCTTTAAATATTACAGGACAGTTGACCATATTTTTCCACTTTTGTAAACAGGAAGAGGAAAAAATGAGGGCAAGAGGGATTGCAAAGCACTCACTTCCATCAGTGTCCTCTGAAGGGAGATCAGCCTCATCATTTTTGTCATCTAAGCGAGGTTCCTGGGAAGGCATGACCGAATCCTGCCAAACACACAGGTCACACACAGCCCCAGCACAGTGGGCATGAGCCCTCCCTTCAGCTGCAGCTCCCCCTGAGCCTCCCATCTTCCACTGTGAAAACTCATTTTGGAGACTGTGTGTCCAAATATTAACATTTTGTAACGCTGATAAAACCAGGCTACCAAAACCTAAATGCTACATTAGCCATTCTCTGCAGCTACAACAAATGCTTGGCTGTATTCTAAAAGTAAGAGTGGTGTATTTTATAATAAAGTTCCAACTTTTATTCTACTTAAAGACTTCTGACTGCTTCACATGGAACTACAACCCAGTAAACACTTCAGCATGATGTTACACACTCCATTTAGAGCACTGGCATATTCCTTTCCTGCTTCATGAAAACATGAATTGTTGCTCATTATGCATAAATTTGTGAAAATCATAATAACAGATATTTTATATTGCATTTGGACCCTGGGCTCATCCCCAAGACAAGTTGGACTATTCCAGGAAATACAGCAGCATGCAGAAATTAATTGGCAAAGAATTGGGGATGTCAAGGACAGTACCAGCAAAGAAAAATACTGGTTTAAATTTTGAGTCACAAAAAACATGATACAAGCACCAGTGAAATACTGGGATGTATACAGGAAAGGGCTACATTTCAGATACACAGATGTTTAAATGTTTTGATGTTTAAAGCTTAGGAAAGACACCAGCCTTGGCACTGGAATGAGGGTCATGGAGAGGAAGAGAACAGTACTGGAGAAACTGAGATGGCAGGAACAGGAAAGCAATAAGCCTTTGTGAAAAGAGCAGTGCAGAAATTACATCAGTGTCTTAGGTCTTAAAACATTCCCACAGGCTAAAAGGAATAACTTGTGAAGTTGACAGTGTCTAAAGGAGAAGTCAAATTCAAGCTTGAGCACACTGAAGTCTCATCACAAGCTTTCTTTCTCACTTGCTCTCTGCTCACAACCCAAAGGCTTGTCCTCTGCAGAAACTGAAACCCAAACACTCCCAAGCGTTCCAAATCCAGAGCCATGCCCACATCTCATCTGCACAGGCCAGGCTGGCACCCTCAGCCCTGGCCAGAACAAACACTCACCATATGCCTTTTGCAGGTCAGTGGGACAAGGATGTGACAACGTTTATGGACCAACAGCTTGCAGTTGATACACTTGTAGCCTTGCCTTGAGAGCCCCCATATCCTTTCACTGCACTGGCCACAGTACGCTCTCTGCAAGCCACAAGGCACAGGATCAGTTCCAGGATCAATCCCTGCTGCAAGAGCCCATCCCAGGCACCTAACAGATGCTCAGTAATAATTTTAGAATACTCAGAATTACAATAATAGCTGAAGGTTGCACTTCACACCCAGGATTCAGCTAAATGCAGTTCTTAAATGAATGTTAGGAAAACAAATACCTCAAGCATATGGAACACATTACAGTGTGACATTAGCAAATCATTTTGAGAGAATAAGTCTATTTAGAATCTCAGGTTTTGACAGAGGTTATCCAAAACAAAACTGCCAGAAGTTTGCACTACACAATTATGGATACAAAGCACCCAAAGTGACTGTGTTGGAGAACACAGGCACAACGTGTTAAGCAGACAATGTATAAAAAGTGTTCTACATCTACCTTCACATTTCAACAGTGGTAGAAACTTTGCATAATTAAAACCCATTAATCATGTCTGATATCAAGCCTCTGTGTTGCACTAAGCATCAAAAATCTATGGTGTTTTTACATATGTAACAAAAGAGATGTAAGTGAATTTAATCAAAATGAGGGTAAATGAAGAAGCCAGACATCCTGCTGCTGACTTTAACAGGAGAGGTTTTTAAATCCTTGTCCCAGTGTATGTTGCTATGGTCACTTCATCCACTCTACCCAAAGTGCCAAACAACAATCTGAGATCCTTCCCCACCAAAAAGTCACCCAGGTTGTGATCCCTCCTCACACTGCCAACACCAAACTCACTCGTTATCCCCTGGCTGCCAATGCTCTCCAGGAATTCCTGCAGCAGGCTGAGGCATTGCCCAGCACCCTGTGATGCATCCTGTGATGCACTCTGTGTGCAGCTGCACAGGAGCCCTGCTGCTCCCAGCCCAGCTCAGACAGAGCTGCCAAAGCTCAGTCCCACAGCCACAGTGCCAGGCTGTTCCTCACAGGCACTGCCCCTTCCACTGCGGTCACTCACACCAGTGAGTCACACACACTCCTGCCCAAAAATCAGCTCCTAAAATCCCTGCTAGTACTGCTACAAGAGTTAAAAACTAATGGTCAAAGAATGGAGCATTTCTTCAAACAAGAATTTTTATATTGCTCTTGTATTTTGGTAGCTGTGGAAAACAAGACTTAATTCCATCCCCTTCCTCTGTGCAGCCAGTCCTCCTCAATCAGGAGAAACCCAAACTGCACTACCCAGAGGAAAGAAAAACAACCAAAAACTGCCTGATGAGAGGAAGCCTGGGACATCTATTGCCACCTCTTCCAAAATTCCTGGCCCACCAGACTTCCTTCAGTATCCTTTTATAGGTTTTACAGCAGTAGTATTAAGACTAAATAAAATCTGTCAGGCCCTGGAAGTAGGGGCAGGTCCCAAATTCCATCAGAAATTCAGGTAACCCTTTCATACCTCTCCAGAACACATGCAGTCAAAGCAATATCGGAGTTGACCTTTATGTTATGTTCCAGAAGACTAAAGTTTAAATTTTTGCATGTGCTCATTTATCTGAATGATCTGAAAAAGTTACTTTGGAACAGGAACAAATTCTTAAGGCAATAATCCAGTCTTAAAATTTCAATCAACACTAAAATTTGGTATTGAATTCAGTAACACAGACTTGACAATTTATCCATTTTAATGTCACATTCTACAGTTTATGTCAACCTGCTTACTGACTTCAGTTGGATCTGATTTGTGTTCTAGCTCTGTATGATGTCATTTGTATGCAGGTATAAAAGCAGTCTTGTTTAGGATTGTGACATTCTAATGTGGGCATCCTAATGAGATATCAAAATTTTTCTGTATATATTCACTGTTTACCTCATTGCAATTATAATATTAGCTATACCATTATTGATTATTAATGTGGCAGTATGCATTCATAATTTTTCAAAGAAGATATGATGTAGCAAATAAACATAAAAACTATACTTTTCTATTAAAAATTTAAAAATTGAATTCCTGTCGCTCATTATACAAATTAATGTGATAATTCATACATGATATCTTTACTATATTTAGTGATAAAATGCTGAGTTTTAAGGGGCTTTTCCTTCTTTCAGTGCATTTTTAGGGTGGGAAATTTTAGAAAAAACTCTTATTTCAAATTTTAGAAAAAATGTCCCTGCTAAATGCAAGAGTTAACTCTTCTGAGTGCACTCAGTTTTGTGTGGAATTCCTCCAAGTACATTCATATACATGCTGCAATACTTAGGCATAATGGGATAAGTGAAGGAGGTGTCTCAGCCTTAAAGCCACATTCACTTGCTTAGGTGGATTAAATCAGACTCTCAAAAGGCAGTTGTACTTTAGCTCAATAAAAAAATCTTTTTAAAATCTTAGATTGTGTAGTACCCCAGATTCTAAACAGTTAAAGCTCACATCAGCAGCTGTAACTTTTACAAATGGCAAAGTGTTCTGAAGGTAAAAGATTTAACAAGCAACCAAAATCACAGAAGGAGAGGAGAGGGAAGAAGCTGCTCCAAGGATGTATCAGCTTAAACAGCCACAAACTCAGGATTTTAGAGACTTTAAAAATAAATAATTCCCACCAATCCTATACTAACTCCAATTCAAAACACTGCCAAGTTTTCCCTGCTCGCTATGACTCCAACAACACCGCAGAGACCGAAATGTCACATCAACAAGCATCCTGCTTTTCCTTTCTTCCCAACACTCCAGCACAGAAAAAGCACAGACTGAGGCAAACAATGAGCACAGAACATGAGCAAACCCCGACGTTTTCGTGGCACAGTACTCACTCTGTTAAAACGTTTGGCTTGAAACAAATGCCCATTCACTCGGTACAGCTTCCTCCATCTTCGGGCTCCCCGGCGGTAGATGGATTCTAGGGAAGAAACCAGAAAGGTGTAAAGCAGCAGCATGGCAGCCCAGCAGCACCACGCACAGCAGGGGAAGCAAGTTGTGACTCAGAACAATCTTGCTTTCCTAAATATCAACGCACAGCCACAATCCCTGGGGATTTGGATTTTTTTTTTTTTAAGGCTGGGGCAGGATGTGCTTTCAGCGCTGCAGCCCTGTCTCTTTGGTCTCACATGATCATAATCCCGCTGCAGCTCCGTGCTGCCCGGCTCAGGTGAGGGACAGCGCTGTTAAAGGAGCAGCTCCGGGGAAATGGCGCTGCTGCTCTGCCCTGGCACCCCCAGGGACACGCACAAAGGATGCCTGGGACTGATAGCGTGAGACCTGGTGGCTACAGATAACACCCTACGCATGAAACATTAAATATCTTACAAGTCTGCAGAGTTACATTATTTCACTTCGTTTTTTTTCCTTTTAAACATGACCCAAAATACTTCTTTCGTTCGGGCAGGTCAAGTGCAGGTCTGTGATTATTTTAAATATATTCTAAGTATCATTTAATGTGTTTAAGCCAAACACAGCATGTAACTGAGTTACTTTTGTTGTTGCTGTTTACATGCAGATGAGCAGTTTCTGTGTGAATGGCTAATTAGAGAGTTTGATATTTAATATTAAGCATTGTGCCCCAGGGATCCCTTTCAGAGCTGCTCACAGCTGTAAGGGTGACACAGCCAAGCCCTGCACATCCCCAGGGTCAGCAGCTCCCCACAGCAGGTACAGCTGGCTGCTGAGGGGTACAGGGAGGTTAAAGACTGACAGACTTGATTTATAATTGATACTTGGACAGAATGAAGCAGACTGTACATTTATAATCCTCAGGAATTAATGCAAAAGCATCTTGAGTTTCATTTTTAATGTAACTTTCAAGTGTCAAACATTCGCACTTTATCAAAGATGAAGAATTTTTTTTAATAGAAAAACACAGAGACATTGTCTGTGTCAAATGATAATGCAAGTAGTAAAAAAGTTTCTTTGTCAAGAAATTCTTTTAACATTATATTGAGCAAGCCAAAACTCACAGGCTACTGACAGGCAATGTGTGAACACTGGCTGCAATACTGGGTCTGATTTTAGATCCTCTATTTTTATCCCTCCAAAGGAAGCATTGAAGTTTCTGTGATTCCACATATCTACAGTGCCAAATCCCCAAACATTCATACCTACTCTATATTTGCATGTGCAAATGTTTACTGTGCAAGCATTTGAAACAGATACTGCACTATTAAACTAATTGTTAACAATTTGGAAAAAGAAAACCATCAGTTTCTCAAAGCAGCTAAAGACTGCACACCAAAAGTGGCAGAGATACAGAGATGTAGACTGGATAAGGCCATTTGACTCCAACAACTCTTCAAAAACTGCCAAATATCAACTTTAAAGCAAACTTTTCTCAAGTGCAAAGAAAATTAAAATAAGAACCTGGCAAAATGGCTGCAAAGTTTTAAACTAAAATGTGCTCAAACACCAGTGGAAAACCCTTCCACCATTTCTAGGGTGACTTTTCACCAAGAGGAAAAAATCTCCACAAGGATATTTTTTTCAAAATAGTGAATTAATTCATTAGACAAAGCACCATATGGAGGCAATGTAATACATCTGTGATCTGAACATTAGCTTATCACTGACAAGAAGAATATTAAGTGAATGATAAGTTAACGAGCAGCTTGTGCTGATGAAGTCTGCAAATAGAGAAGCAAGTCAGCTCCCTAATTAATGATAAATATTAAATCAAAGGCAGGGTTTTATACCATATACTTGTGAGGTAACAGTCTAACAAAAACTGAGCTTAATATAGACCAGTTTAAAAAGTAGAAACCCCTATAATTTACCTCCAGGTAATTACCTGTGGTTCAGTGCAGAGGCTGAGGCAAATCAATCCCTATTCTCTGGCTCCAAAAGGGGCCAAGGTAAAAAATGAGAAAACAGTGATTCCTGCAAGACACACCTTTATAGCACATGTTCTATTATTACTTCTCACTAGGATTAAATTTCTCTGGGAGAATAAAACACTCTTGTTCACTGAGGATCCAAAAGTGGGACAAGTGGCTGATGCACCACACAGTTGTGCTGCCAGAGACCTCAACCCCTGGAAAACTGAGCAGGCAGGAACCTTGGGAAAGGGGACATCCTTCCCAGAAACTCCCCAAGGATAATGCCAGGCTATAAAAAGCAGTTTGGGTTTTCAAGATCACTGTTATTTTGAAGCATTATCAGCTACAAGTGCCATCTAGAGCTCTACCAGATCAAAGAAACCACCTTGACCAATAATCAGATTATAAATAATCAGATAATAAAATGGCAGTAAGTGCATACCTTGAGTTAGGAAACAATTTATTGTCAGTGTTGTGTGAACAAAGCTCTCATCTGACTTTGTTGTTTGGGTTCATTTTGCCATGGGAGATGCATTTTCAGGGACATGTTTCTTAGAACACTTCAGAATAAAACAAGGAATTGATTCAGTGATTCCTGGTAACCAAGAACTAAACCAAGTTTTTACAGGATTGATCTCAGCTACCTAGAAGGAGGAATGCCACCACAAAAGTCTGATTATTTAATTACTGAGCTTAATGAAAAGGGCTATTTTTAAATTTATTTCACAGTACACATCAGTTAACTCATTAAGGAGTTCGAGCTGGCTGCTTGCAGGCTGAAGGAGATGACATACCCCTAATTAAGCAAAGTAATCTTTCCTTGATGATTAATATTAAACACAAGATATTGCTAACAAAAAAAATTCTTTTGAACCCTCATTTTGTATCTGAAAAGGTTTAGAGAAAAAAAAATCAAATATATTTTAAGCTCTCAGAAGGGACAACAATTTTTAATTGGGGAACACAAATACATGTTTTAAATACAATGAAGGTACAGAACTTGAGCTACTTCCAGGATTGGAAAATTGAAAGAAAAAAACACACAGGCTTTTTCAAGTAAGAGTACAAGGGAAATAAAAGTACTCAATAAAATTAACCAGCAGCCTCTATCTAAAAAGCAGTAGGGAACAACTGGCTGTTGCTGCTGTGCAATTCTTCCCTCTGTTGTCAAACTGTGCAACTACATCACTGACAGTTTTGCACAGGAACAACCCTGAAAACAGATTTCATATTGGCTTTCCAATGACATTTTCTAGGACTGGGTTTAGGCTTCTTTCCTCATCTTTTAAAAATTCTTGTAGAAAAAAATTCTAAGGAAAAACATGAACACAAATAAAATTTAGCTGTGCATATAAATGGACAAGCAATTTCTGCTGTTCAGTGTTAATTCCAAATGAACTTATCTACAGAAGACACTCCCCAGTTTCAAAAGGAGGTCTGCAGAATCTGACAGAAAGGATGACAACTTTACCTTAAAAAATGTAACTTGGAAAAGCAGGGAAAATCAGGAGGCACTGCTACTTTCCAAATGACAGCACACTTGGTTTACACCAATGAAGGGCAGTAAAATGGACACAAAAATTATTCCCTCTTCATTTGGATTTCCAAATGCAATTCAAAGTTGGCTTTTATGTGATCCAGCTCTAATGAAATCTGCTCCTATCCTGAGCACAGAGGTAATTTGCTATTGCTGCAAATCACTTCTCAGAGATTAATACAACTTGTTTACAGGCCAATTACCCAGCCTGCCAGCTGGACACTACCAGAATGCCCAGTTTTTGTTTTGTTCTTTTAATGTTGTGCTGAGCACACAAGTGAGCATTCTCTCAAAACCAACTCATGAATTACAAGGGGGAAATTGATACTGGCATTTCAGATAGACTGGACTTGATAAATTACATATAAGGGTAGAACATATTTTTTGGGACACTAAATTCTAAAGTACACTTTGATAGTACATTGTTTGACATCTGTTATTTAATTTCCTACAAACAGCTACATTGAAACTATTAACATGCTTCAGAAAGCAATTTTAAGACATACATTGAATGTTAACTGGCACTTTTTTATTATGAATAAGCTGCTATGTACAATTGAAGTTGGGAAATGAAAAGAGCATCCTTAACAATATGGAGGCATTAAGTGTTTTGACCTCTTGCAGTTATTGAAAAATATTAAATGTCCAGAGGATGGCTTCTAAAAATTGGATTTAAGGCCGATTAGCACTTGGGAAACCATCTCCTCATCCTTTTCTTTTCCAACAGGCACTAAAACTAACTACAAAGATCAACCTCTGTGAAGAAAAGGCATAGTTAAAACAGCAACAATGACCAAGGAAGTGTAGGATCAGTGGAGAACCAACAAGGAAACAAATGTCCCCCAGAGCAGCAGCATTTCCCCAGGATTTATTGCAGCACAGCTGGGTGAATCCTTCCCCAGTGCCTGAGAAGGGGCAGCTGAGTCCTACCTGCACTGCACACACCCCAGTGCCTGAGCTCTGGGTGCTCACCTTCAAATGCTGCTGCTGAAATGGCTCAGTGCACTGCAAGGTGACAGAGTCACACCTCCAAAGACAGTGCCACAAACACATCAGCACTAACAGCTCCTTTGGAGAGAGTCTGACTCACAAGTCTGCGATTTGATGTGCAATTTATCAGATGGACTTGAAAATAACAAAATACATCAAGTGTTATTAAAAAATTGTCACTAAATCCAGTCAGTGGCTGTTGCCCCAGCAGTGACCATGTCCTGGTTCTGAGCATCTCTGGGCACACAGAGGTCAGAGAGCACAACCTGCTGATGTCCTTCCCTCCTCAGCTTCTTGTGCTGACACTCCTGCTGTTCACAAGGCTGTCCCAGACACAGGATAAAATGCTGCTCTATTTGCTGCTCTAATTTGAAAGAATTTTATGAGATAGGCCAGAAGACAGTTGGTGGTGGATCCATGCTTCTGAAGTGATTAACATTTTTGTTTAGGAAAGAAAAAAAGGTTCATATTTTCCCTTCTCTGAGGCCTCTAAGTAATTTTCAATTCACAACCTTTCATGATGTGCAGTTGGCTCCTCTGGTTACAAAGTCAGTGGTCACATGAACTCCAAAACTAAACTTGCATTGCATGGGTAATAAGTCCAAAGGTTTCTTTTGATGATTGCATCATTAATTCTCCCAAAATAAAAATCACTTTCATTAAAAGATTTACTACAATGAAAAGTGAATTTAATGTTCTATTAGCATCACTCAGGAGCTGCATTAGAATGTTTGATCAAGCTGAAAGAGTACTGAGCCAGTACTTATTTCAATTATTCCATTCTTTAATTTAGCTAACTTAGGACTGAAGTACAGCAAAATGAAGTTCTGAACATTTAAGCAATCTGTAGCATCTGCATCCACTTTCAGGCCACTGTTTTGTTCTTAAACCTCTATGTCTTAGAACATCCATGAAGCAATACTTTCTGTTATAAAGTCTTTTATACACCCTGGAATTAGTGAAGAAAGCAACCAAGAAAGTGAGGAGCAACCTAATGAAGTTGGCTGCAGGAATTTGGTTCTGCTGTATCTCAGCAGCCTGCAGGATTTCAGACTTGCTGGGAGTTTTACCCTAGACCTGACAGCACACATTTTCAAGAAAATTTTCACCCTTTGAGCACAAGTAATTCATATCTATGGGTAACAAAGGGGGGAGAGGCAGTTCTGTGCCTGAGTGAGACAGCAATCAGAAGGAACTGAATCCACATTGTTCAAGTGTCATCAGTTAAAACTTGGCCAGATCTAATTTTCACCCAGTCTTTTTTTTTAAACCTTAAAAAGCAAGTTATGACATATCTATTGAGAAGATCAAAGGAAAAACAAAGAAGCTAACTAGTGGCAAATCCTTGAGAAAATATTTTAGAAGATTTCATTCTAAGAGTCCCATTTCCCCAGCTTCTTACCCTTTAGAAAATGGTTAACTAATTTATCTTATCATGTGCCAAACATTATTTTAAAATTAATTTTAGCATATCTGATCTATTCTAAATAGAAGTCCTAGTCCTGTCTCCTTGCACTGAACCATTCCACTGGTTGTGGCCTGTCCCACACATCCATTTCCTCCTCATTTCAGAGTTATCTGGACAATTCTACTTGTACTGCAAAGTGCTACTGCACATGAAGCTGATCATCACAGAACTACCCAAAGTTTCCAGAACATGTGCTTGGAATTAAACTGAAATTAAAGTTAAGTAACTTTTTATCAGAGTTGACAAAGTAAAGATAGGGAGTTTTGTGCTGGTCACAGGGCACTTGCACTGCTTTACTGAAGAGCACTAGATGAGAACCTAAATTATTGGAAGAAGCACAGAACAGCATTAGTAGTAGTAGCAGTAATTTATTGTAAAAATAAAGGCTGTACTAAAATCCTGGAGTACTGCCTTCAAATAGTTTCTGGTTTCCTTTTAAAGGTGTCCCCAGCTAACAATTCAAGGACAAGCCCTAATAGATGCAGAAGAAATAGCACCAGAACTCGAGTTACAAATGAGGCACTTTCTGGTCAATATTGAAAAGATCAGTTTTTCCTTTTTTCACTCTCTAAGGCAGCTCCTTCCCCGTGTGGTTTCAGGATGAACTGCACAGTCTGCTCACCCTTCTCTCCCTGACAGTGATCAGGGCTCTCCTGGCCTCTCCTGGGAGCCACCCTGTCAGCAAGCCTCAAGTTTGCTGCCTTTTGCTTTATTTACCACCCAGACTTGTAACTACTGCAAGCCCTCAGAGGCTACAACTGCTATCAGAGCCTCCCAAGGACTGCTCCTGGTGCTCTCCACTCCAAATGAGCAGCACCTACAATCTCACACACAGTCTGGTTTCTCACAGCAACTCCAAAATCCAGGAGAGATCAATGTTGAAGAGCCCATGTACCTGCCCTGCAGGCCTCTGCTGTGAATTCTGTGGCTCAGTTCAACAGAAAAAAACATAACTTGCACAGAGCAATTAATTTCCAAAAGTATTACACAGAACTCAAGTATAATATAATATATAATTAACCTTGGGTGTATAAATGAGGAGGTTACATATTGAACAGCTTTTCCAAGCTACTGAAACACACAGGCCTAATTCAGATTTAGCAGGCCCACAAATGTTCATTAATTCCAGTAAAACCAAAAAGCTTCATCACCCCCTTGCCCATTAAGTCACCCAAGTGCCTGAATATCAAGAGTGGATTTACCAACTTATGAGACATAACACAGGGAGAGGAACCAGACATGACATCAAAGAGAAGCTGTCTGAAACCAGGTGACATCCTTTCTGCATTTAATATACTACATTCTGAGCAACAGCTAGGAGAGGGGGAGTGGAATACAGAAAAAAACACATTCTTTGCTATGACATCTTAAAAACCAGCCCCTGCATTCCTTAGTCCATTGTAGTTTTAGTCTATAGTTTATAAATTGGAACACAAACATCTGCTAAGACACCCAACACCTTTAATTAAGGGCAGATCTCAAATCCCACTATCAGACTTGTGCTTTATAATTTTATGCCTGAATTATAAAAAGAGAAGTGCAGGGCTTTATTCTTCTTTGGACGTTTCACAGCTAAGAAAAGTGTTGAGATAATTTAGAATTAAAAATCATGACATCTTTACAAGCAAACCAGACCTTTAACTACAATTCTGTTCTCAGTAACTTATACTGCCTCACAATCTGTCTCTGTTTCAAATATATCACATATGATACAAACGTGGTTCAGTTAAGACAGAGGAAGAGATTTCAAGTATTCTTGAGAAACTATGACACAGCTATTTTCAAATCCTAAGCAAAAATATCTTACATGAAAATAGTACAGTCCCTCCCTCCCCTCCAGTTCAATTACTAAAATCCAGGAGAGGGTTACTAGCAGTTTCAAAATTGCCTAATTATCCAGTGCAATCCAATCTACATCTTCAGAACAGTCTCTATGGTGGCAATAGTTCTTTTCTTCATTGGGGGATTAAATTGGTTCACGTGCTCTGAATAACCTAATCACTGCTGCCAATACAGTAACAAATGAAGGGAAAAACCTGCCTTATGAGCTAGAAAAATATTTACAGGCCACACCACTCCAGCAAGAAGCCTTTTAAAGCTATTTTATAGTATCAGACAGGACATAAGACAAAATCAAATATCTATATCTAAAATAAAAAGCCCACAACAACAATTAGGTTACTAAGATACCTTTACTCGAGCTTATGATGAAATTTTCAAGAAAGATGGCTTGGGGGGAAAATGAAGTCCAAACACCTAATGCTAAAATACTGAGCAGATAAACAAAGAGCACAGGAGACATGCACAACAGTTTAATCATTACCAAAAAAATAAGGCAGCAAAATCAGCCAGAAATATTAGATAATAAAAACTATCACACTGATGTCATAAGTACTAAAACATTACAAACATTTTCATTCTCTTCTGTTAATTAAAGTCTGCATTCTTCTATTTAACAAAGCCAACAGCAAAACAACCCTAAAATTTGCTGGCACTAGCTAGCCAAACCCAAGATGAATTTTAATACTAAATACACATATCTATTTGTTAAGCAGAAGTGAACTAGCAAAGCTCATTCTGACAATATTAAAAACTAAGTAACCCTTCAATCAAAACAAGTATTTTACAATTAAAAGACAGCCATCTATGACAATCCACTAAGCAGAATTCAACAAAAAGGCCTCAGAAAATGATGCTCCTAAATGATTAGCCTTTACATCAGCAATCCTACAATAAACAGGCCCTGAGCACATACCGTCAGGGTTTTTGGGATACATTTCTTTCATTAATCTCCAATATTAGCAGCAGCAGCATCACTCACTCTTCCGTTCCTCTCCTCCTAAAATACATTCCCCAGGAGTCCTTTCAATGCAACTTTATCAGCATTTCCAGGAGGTCTCTCAGCCACATCCCTACGCACAGAGGCAGCAGGAATCTCTGCATTTGTAACAATCCATGGCTGCAAAGGAGGGTGGCAGGCACAGCGACTGTACCATAACCAAAATGCTGAGTTCTCTCCTCTCCTGCAGCACACGTACACACAGCCCGCGTCAGTGCCCGCCGCTCGCAACACCGACCACAATGATGACACAAAATCTACAGAAAAAGCATGCATTACTCACTGGGTTTTATTCTTTAGCCTCTTCAGCATGTAATTCTTTACAATGTAGTAGGTATGAAATGCAACATTTTCCCTTTATTCCACGGATGCCGCTGTGTGAATACCATTAGACACCAAGGACAATAGGCAGGATCAGCTCGAACATTAAGAGCAAATATTTAATGGAAGACTGGTTACCCCCGTCTCTCCCTTTCACATCTCTGCCTCATGTATCCAGGCACGGGTGGTACTGGCTCCCTTGAGAGGCTGTAGCTAGCAGCTGAGGCACAACTAAAACATGGCATGGATGTCAAGGAGCTGATGTCACCAAAACAAGCATTTCTCTGATAAACCCAGCAATTGCGTTAGGGAAGTGCTACAAATCGATGGGAATTGTTCAGCTGGACGTGCTGTGTTACACAATGCACTGCAGCACCAAGAGTGATAAATCAGATCAAGATGTGTCAGGGTAAATAAGCTGAGACTCCAATAACTAAGTTATAAAGCTGCCAATCAGCTGCTGGGATCCACGCGCGCTGTCAGGAGCGCTGGCACCTCGGGGCACAGGAGAGAACACACCAAACGCCTCCGAAACAACCTGGTTTAATTCTTCTGAAAGAACAGCTCATCTACTGAAAAAAGTAAAAGTGAAATGCAAGACTGGTCTAAAAGTCTGCCATCTTTATCAGGAAACACTGCTCAAGCACCCAAGGCTCCAGTCCAGCAGATGCTGGGAACGCCTGGGAGAGGTCACATTCAGTGTCTGGGAAGGATGGGAGATGTCTCAGCCACGCTGTCACCTCACAGCAGCACTGCCAGCACTGTTAGCTCAGGGAAAGGGGCTGCTTGTAACCACAGCTGTGCACTTACACTGGGAGCTGGCTCCAACAAAAAGCACAGAAATCCAGGAGCAAAGGAATACAGAGACAATACAAGTGCAGATGCTGGAGACTGTGCAAATTCTGTCTCACAGACAGCACCGCATCAATATAAGAACAAAGGTTCTTCAAGCACAGAAATAACTTTCCTTAAGTCATGCAAATGGAATTGAAATATTAGTCATGTGGTTTATTTCATTAATGGATTACAGGCTTTTATTTCAAGCTTTGCTGGGCTGTTACAATCTCAAAACCATATCCATTTAATGAAGGTGAGGATAGGCAGCAACTCTATCATTAAATGTCAAACCCTCCAGTCTGTATTCCTGCACTCTTCTTCCAAAGGATTATTGTTCTGAAGGAGCTGGAAAGAAAAACCCTACAAATCCTACAGAAACACAGATTTGCACTTCAGAAGATCACAAACTATTGGAAAAAGCCACTCCATGACCTAACATGGACACATCCGAGCAACAGATTGGAAATGTAATTATTTCACAATTGAATAGTTTTATTTAAAAACTCAATTTCAAACTGTCTGTAGCTCTGTAACAAACCAATAATGCACACTTAGAACTGCTAATTTAAGTAGAAGTTCATTTTGGATAGACCAACTACTTCACTGTTTATTTGTCTCTGGAAAAAACCTGAGGCAAACTCATAAGCTCCTTTATAGTACAAACGTGATGCTCCAGAAAACATATACATATATTACATAATAATCTCACTTTTAAAAGGATTTCCTATAAACATAACTACAGCAATAAAGATAAAATAAGAATTTTAAACATGATGAATATTTTCTGAGGCAAGGACAGTATTTCAGTCCTGAAATAAACAGTACCACCAATACCAGTAACATTTCCATCCAGTTCAAGTGCAATGCAGATGTTTGTTGTGGGCCTTTGGCTAACAAGCCACAACACTGAATGCATTAGTCTGTGCTAAATTACAATTTAAACATGATTTAACAGCACTGTTGCAAAAGTTATACCTAGGTCACAAGGCCCAATTTCCATGCAGGTCCCTCAGATGCAAAGTTGTGATGTGCATCAAATTAATTCATGAAACCATGAGAAATTTGACCAGAGATATTTTAATCAAGCACATCCAACTAAACAGGCTTTTTAAACAATCTGAGTGTGATTCAACATGACCTCTAAAAGCATACAGGGAGAAATACCCTACAGACACAATAACCAGGTCAGCTGAGCCACACTCAGCTTTCTGCACTTCATCTCATGGCTTGAGAGAAGTAAAACTTCTAACAAATTAACACAAAAAAACTTTCCTACTAGAATATCTCCACCTTTAATGAGTTCATTAAATTAGGTGTCTCAGGGATAATTTCTTTAACTCTTCTAATCATGGTAGAAGAGTCTTTATCTGTTGTCCTTGTTCAGCAAATTAGAGAATTTAATGTGATACATTTTCTTTCTTTCCTTAAAAGACAATTTTAAAACCTAGTCACTATGAAAACTTACCTGGTTTTTACAGTTAACCTTTCATCTATTGTAGTTTAAATGTAGAAAATCATATCTGACCGCTAACATTTTGGTATTTAATTTCACCTCTCTCCATCTTCATGGAAGTTCTCAATAAAGCAATTATTAGCATATTAGCATTATTTTTCTGATTAAAAATAGTATTCACAACTTTTACCACTGCACTACTCAACTTCAGCCAGTCTGTCAGTGTAAATCCCAATTAACCAAGTACTTTTCTCCTAGTATGCATTACTTGCTCTCATCAGCAATTAATTTTATCTCCCCTTACACTTCTCAAAGAGAAGAGCAACAGTCCTTCAAATTCTTCAGTCAGCTTTTCTTTATACTCCTGTGAGCAGCCAAGCATCATCTGGTACCTTTGGCACCCAATTATTCCCATTCCTTTCCTTAACATTTACCAAGATATGAACTGAAGTCCTGATGCCATCCCTCTGTAATGAGAGCTGACTGTACACCTATTTAATCCTTTTATCCTGTGCAGTTCAGGCTGTTGAAATATAGGTAAACCATATCAATTATGTGTCCTTCCTCTGGAGGTTTATCTACCTCTCACAGGATTATTTTTATAGAGATTAATAACCTCTTTATTAAAATGGTTGTATCTCCCTCTTCAGTACATCGTTTCTTTTCCCTCAAAGTTAAAAATCCAAAAGAACCACAATGAAAGCAAAGGTCTGTGTTCAAATATGAATCTAAAATCCTGTTGTCTTTTCCTCTGAATGTATCAACTACAAAAATCAGCATGAATCCTCAGAAACATTAAAACACTGCTACAGCACTGATTTATGCAATTTCTTTGTTGACAAAATGTTAAATATTTTACAATCTTTTAAGAAAACAATAGAGATACACACATATGCAGTACTAGATCATGAAAATCTTTTAATGTATTTCTTTTCCATGTGACAAAAAAAAAAAAGGAGTTAGAATTTGGTAACATTTTTGTACTCACGATCTTCTCCTGGACAAGGCATGCCGGGTTTCTCTGGAATACTTGGGAAAACTAAAACAAAAACATGAGATTTTTAAGGTAAAACATTCTCAGTAATACTTTTTCCTTGAATCTTGAGTATATTTACACACAGACAGTTTTTGGAAGCCTTTAAATAATTCTACATGAGAAATGATGCAATCAAAATTATGTTCCAGACTGGCAGGAGCTTATTCTGGAGTAAAGCATGAACAAATCTGTGCAGTGCTGAACTCAAAACCTCCTGCACAGTTTCAGCTTTGAGCTCCAGCTCCTTCTCAGCATCAAACTCCAGGGCAGCAGCTACACAAAGAAGGATACTTGACAGGCAAGGGAGTCACTCCAAGCTCCCACTGAAGCAGCTGTTGGGATTATCAGACACACAGGGGTTCCTGAAGTGTGCAATACTTGCCATGAATAATCAGCCCCTCGCCTCTGTTCTGACAATACAAACGGAAAGCTTCCTCCAGCTCCATCTGAGATGAGATGGTACAGGGGTCACCTACCAAAAAAAGCAACACAGGCAAATTTATCACTAAAGAATTCAGTGGAGAATTTAAATTAGTAAAAAATGCACCAGCTTCTAATATTGCCTTTCTTTCAATCACTTGATATTAAGCTGGCATTTTGATCAGAACCAAAACGAAACAACACGATTATTCTTTCTAATTCTATCAAAATTGAGTATAAGAACTATCCTATAAGTTAACAAAAAATAAAAGTGAACAGCTATGCCTAAAGATTCCCCCCCATTTCTTGTTGTCTGCCTGGGGTCACATTATCAGCATTACCTTGGGAGGGTTATTTTTGTTAAAACTGGATAATTAATCCATAAATCCACTTAACCAGACACACGTGAAGTACAGTACATCCCACTGCACTGAGAGCAGGCAAAGAAGCAAGGGTGTGTCACTCTGAACCCCTGTCCCTTTGTGGAACTGCCACCTTCCTGCAGCACACCTTGTGTGACAGTTGACCTTATGACATCCAGGCCAAGTGATGACACCAGCATCAAGCCACACAATAAACTACTATTTCTTATTTTTTAAAAATGTTCTCATTTTGTAAAATGATGAATCCAGGGCCCAGCTACCTCTCTTTGAAGGTCACTGCTGTTGATGATCTATAAATGCAGCAATAACACAACATGAAAGACAAAAGAATTATTTGTACTGCAAATCAACAATCCATATTCCTTATAAAAAAAGGGAAACACTATAAAAGCCCAACAGAAAATCTATTTTCTTCATCTCTTGGTAGGTTTTGTTTATTCATTAAGCCATCGGCAATTGTCTGCTTTTAGTTAGTTCAAAGAGAACATCTGTTTGTGCAATCAGTCAGATGAACTTAAATTCCATGTGGCAATAAGTGGAAACACTTGCATGCAGAAATAGGAGAATTCACAAAACCCAGGAGGACCGAGGACAGCCTGCAAAGCAGATTGGCTGAAACTCAACAACTCAGACCCAGGAATCAGAAAAAGGTTGTACAGGTATGGATTTAACCAAGGTAAGAGGAAAATACTGACTAGAACAGAGACTAAATACATTTGTTTTAATTTAAGCAAGCTTCAAAAAGCCAGTGCAACTGAGAGCCCAACCAAGAAACACTTAAAAGGACTTGTGTCTCAGAATCCTCCAACTCAGAACTCAGGGGGTTTTCTTCTTTGCTGCAATAATCTTCCTTTATTAGCAGGCATGCAGTTCAACCAGCTAAGCACAGGCAATGTAATTCTCTCCCATGTCCTTCTGATCAGGTTACTTTTTATTACACCACCATTAAACTGAGGTTGGTACAGTTGCCTCTGTTCTTCTTGGTATTCAAAAGAGAAACAGTAAAATTCAGAAGTATTAATACTACCCTTAGTGTCTTAGATTAACTACCAGCTGCCTCCTTCCAAGGTCAGTACTTTGAAATTCCATTTACTCAAACAACACTATCAGCTAAGAGAGCTATTTAAAAAACCAAAACACACCATTACAACTATTAGCCAAACCAGTTTGGTATTTTCCACCTTTCTGTATTCAGTTCTAGTTCTGCAGGCCCTGGCTTTGACAAGGTGCTTCTGTATTCTGAATTCAAGTGCTACTGCAATCAACTCTGATGTCTTGAGTCTCATTTCTCCAAGCCTCCTGCTCTGTGACAGGGCTCTGTAGTTAGGTATTCAGAAACCAAAAAACCTCCACAGAATATTTGTTTATACAAGTTCCTCAATTCCCCTCCTCTACCACAGTGAACAAACCCTGACAAGTGTTTCAGTTCAATACCTTCATCATCAATCCACTTGAGGGTAATGGGCTGCTCCTGTTTCAAGTTACACATCTCGTGCACTTCATCACAGAGTTCAGCATAGCTCATGGATGCATCCAGGTTTGTTATCAGGATGTCCCTGCAGAAGATGAAAACATCAGCTTTTACCAGAAAATACCTGCACATTCCAACAGTTCCATCTATGGACAGCAAGCTGCAGAATCATTGAGAATGAGCATTCCTCATATAAAATACTCACTATGCAGCAGGATTACATTTTACAGTGCTTAACTTAAAACAACTGCATTATGGAGGAAATAAATGTGATAATTACCCATCTTTAATGCATGTTTACTCAGGTGAGCCAAGCTCCCTTATTATAATTATCAGCATTTGAAGTGTTGTTAAAAAACAAACCAGAAGCTTTCGTAATATTTTTTTTTTAAATCCAGATGCTTCTTCCATCAAGAGATAAATAAAATTATTGTAAATTCCTTTTAAACTGTAGGCTTTTCCCCACATCCTCTATATTGTTTGAGATGAAGCTTTGATTAGGTGAATTCTCAAAAGATGTAATTACAGGAAAATTCAGATCAAAATCTTCCTCAAATTCTGCATCTTGCACTCTACCTTTATAGTGTTTAGAGACCATGAACCCAATACTGAACTCTCTATGTGAACTACCATTATCTCAGGAATTTGTGACACTAATTTTTGTCCACAAGTTCTGTCAAAGCAGGTCAAATACTGAAGAAAGGAAAAAAGACAATGCAAAACAAAATCTGATGATACAAACAAGACTCTACTATTTTAAAAATATCTTTCTAATAACTGACTCTAAACAAGAGCAAGAGGAAACAGGAAATGAACTTAAATCATTTCAACACCTTCCAGAGGACAATTAGGAAACTGCTTTGTAGTTAATGGCTATTGGTGTGTGTAATTCTTTCCCCTCTTAGCTGAATACAGCAAATACATCAGAAAATTTTCCTATTTCCATACTGTGTGACAAGTAATTTCAGAAAAAATGTTATACAACATATTCTGCCTACTTATGTCTTTCAGCCAGTAGTTGAATAGTACTACACTGAAATAAGAAACTGAATTTCCACGACTTACTTTTTAAATGCATTAATAACCTGCCATTTTGCATTTGCTGAGAAAAATTACTATAAGCAAAGCTCTAAAACAATCATCTTACAGAACTGTAGTGTTTCAAATTCAGATTAAAAGCACTGCTACCTTTTCAAGTGTATCTTTAATCTATACTTTGTAGAGCTCTCAAAGAACAGCAACTTAATAATTCTTTATAACAGCAACAGCAAAAGAAATACATCTGCTGCCTGCCAACCTGTAAATCTGTATCCTCCACAACAGAGAGCTGTCAGGCGAGGTTGTTTAAGAACATTTCTCTGTCAAAGAAGTCATGTTCCATGCATTGATGAAAGCAAGAGACCAAACTGGTTGTCACAGCAATGTTTGAGGGCTGGTGCAGTGCCTTGCCCCAAGACAAGGTCACCAACAAATGCAGTTCATTATTTAATACCTGCCACCATGAGCCACTCATGAATTCAAGCAGCTGTAGAGAGATCTGTGGTAACTGTGGACTATCACACTTTGCCAGGTACCTACATAACATTCAAAAACTGAAAATACACTAAGAACACTCTACACACTCTATAAACTCCAAATAAAGCTGGCAGCCACTCATCACCCTTGAATTGTTAACATTATTATAACAGATGTCATTCTACAAGTAAATTAATGAACTGTGTATCTATGATGTCCATGTTCCTTTGAGATTTACTGTATTTAATCTCAACATCTCTACAGCCACATCAGGCAATCAGGGCACAGGGAAGTGAAAACAATTCCTTGTTTAACACTAAATAATCCCACAGGACACTTTAGAAAAAAATTTAAACTGGACACTACAGAGTAATATGAAGAGCAAATGACCAGTAAGTTGTGTATGAGCAATTACAGCAAGAGAAATAACTCCAGTGACAGATCAAACATGTCACCTCTCACAGGCAAGATAACACACAGGAAACCAGACTGCACCACTGCTGTGGTGATTCCAAGTAACCAGGTACAAACTAGAGAGGCAACTTGTGTAATTCTTGGTTCATTGTTGCAGTTATTTAATTTTTATTTTGTAATCTACTCTGGCAGTGATTTCTACTGTGCTATGTTAGGAACTCTGTCACACCCAGGAACAGGAATACCTGAGATACTCAGTCTCCAGAGATACACTCAACACTCACATGCTTTAAACTTCCTCAGGCTCAGATTTCTAACACAGATTTCATTATGGCATCTGTACTATTATTTTAATTTTAGCAGCTACTTGAACAAGTTACTCCCTAATTCTGAAGTTGCCTAGCATCAATGATTTCCTGCAGTCTGTCAAACTTTTTCAAAAGCTGAGTGCAGTACTGCAATGGAGATACTGAGATGATCAGTTCTAGAGGCTATAATGCCAAAATGATTCACTTTTACCTCATACAATTTCATCAGCAGAAAAAGAAATTCATAGAGCTTGGAACTCTTGTTTGTAAACTGACTTCTACAGACTTCACAGCTAATGCAAAAGACTGAATGTAGAGTTTCAGGAAAAACCACAGTAGTTAATTGTAAAACATGACTTCTAACATTGACACAATTATTATCACCTTCCCCAGTTCTGCACAGACAAGTTCCACAGACACACTCCTTTCTCTTTTTATCAACACTACCTGCCAGCAAGCCACCCCAAATTATTTACACCCAGTTCTACTGGTGTTTGTAGTGCCTTCCCTTACAGAGCTGTGGCTGCTCTCCTATTGCATTACCACATTAATTCAATTGTTTTAGAACCCTAAACTCAGGACCTCAAACTGCATGGCACTGATAAGCAGGTAAGTTTAAAAAGAAAGCATTTCATTTTCAATAAAATTTGTGAAGTGACTTCTATAACTACACCACATTTAATTCAAAACAGCATTTTTCTACACCATAATGTAAGAACATGCACAGTAGTAGCTACATTTACTTATTTAGCAGTAAAACATCAAAAGATCACTCAAGCCACTTATCAAATGTCAACAAGTTCAGTCTAAATATTTCCAATCAAGTCTAAGGATCTACTTGGGCCAAATATTTAACTCCTCAAATGCCTTAAACTCAGGCCTGGAAGGAAGACAGGAGAGACTAAGGCAATATTATTTTACAAGGTCCTCAGAGTGGCAGCAAACCAATCAGATTAAACATACCCGAAAATTCAAATTTCATGTTGCTGCAATAAAACCTTCCTGTTTCTACTCACAACTGAGTGAAGTCATAAAGGACCATGACATTCTGATTATAAAAATGTAATAACTGCATCTGGATGCAGGAGATGGATCTAGACCTGGCTGCTACTATGGGAATCAATAATCCATCAATCCACAACAACCACAGGTTTGTCACTCTTGCACATTTTCTCCCCTTCTGAGAGAAGAATAAATTAACTTTTCTTCTTGATCAGCATGCTGCAGGAGTCTGACTGGCATTTTAATAGCTCAGAAGTTTACCTGCCTGATCTGACATTAATTACAAATCCACCAAAGCCCTGTTTACTTTATCACTAGGTCAGACCACGAACTCCTGCTCAATATGCTTCAAAAATAGACAGGTCACAACACAGAGGAAAGGACACACTGACTTACCCATTGTAGTGTGCTTTCACTCTGATGAAGTCTTTGTTCAGATCAATTTTTGAGCCCATTCTGCTAGGCATGGTCTGTATTTAGCAGCTATATAAAATTGTGCAGAAATAGGTTGATTCAGGACAGGTAGATTCCGAAGCGAAGAGCTTCACATGTGAAATGTTTTTCTGCTCCAGATGATTCTCAATCCAGCTACATAAATAGAAACAGAATATTGATGAATATACACACACTGCTAAACAAATGAGTTGTGTCAAATTTTAGAAACACAAACACCTTTACATTGAACAGCAAAAAATAATAAAAAAGGAAAATATGTAAGACCATCGACCTGAACAAAAATTAACTAAGATTGGTTAAAAATTGGTGAAATTTAGCCTAACAGAAATATCCCAAGCATGTGAAGATGTTTTCTTAAAAACTCATCCAACAGCTCCCTCCCGGCTGAAATACTCCACAGAAGTTTTTACTTATTCATCAACACAGCATCTTACTCTTTTCTCCCAAAGAATCATGTAACTAAAAATAGTTTTTTGTGTAAATAAAACATTGTAGTCAATTACTATCAGTTACAAATTCACCCAAGGGAAGCAGCACAGGGTACTCCGAGGGTAATGTAGCATACCTTCATGACTGGAGCCTGACAAACATCCTGTTTATTCCAAATTACCACCTCGCACACGAATGTGTGTCCAGACACCTCCCCAACCCCGCTGTCCGGGCAAGCCTGGCCACAGGTACCGGGGGAGCGGAAACTCCGGACCCGAACCCCCGGGGGGCTGAGGGGAACCCGCGGCCTCCTGAGCCCAGCCGGGATCCCCGCACAGCCCCGGCCTGCGGGGAGCGCCCGGGACGCGACACCGGGCTCGGGACGAGGCGGCGCCGGCACCTCCCCACACGGAGCGGGCTCTGCCCGGCCTCCCCAGCAGCACCGTCCGCACTCCTACCTGCTCGGAGCGCGGGGGTCCCACCCCACACAGCGGGAGCAGGAGCTCCCCGAGCCGGGCTCGGCTACACCTCCGCGGCCTCAAGTTGTTCAAAGTCCCGCAAGGAAGTTTCGAAGCGGACTTTGCCTCGCTGCCGGCGGTGCCCCGGCGAGGAGCAGCGGTGGCGGCCGGCGGAGGAGCCGCGGTGCCCCTCAGGTGTCCCCTCAAGTCCCGCCCCAGGTGCCCCCGGCGCCCCTCAGCCGCTGTCCAGGCTCAGCGCCCCGCGCCCGCGGCAACATGGCGGCCTGAGGGCGGGAGCCGCAGCCAATGGGGAGCCAATCCCCGCCCGGGTCCTGCCCCCCCGCCGCCAATGGCAGCGCGGGAACCGTTACCTGGGGAGCCGCGGCGTCCCGGCCAACCAGAGCGGGCGGGGGGGCGGCGGGGAACACCTGCGGCCAATGGCAGCGCGGCGCTGCAGGGAGCGGCGGCTGAGGGAGCGGGGGGGACAGGTGAGAGGGGACAGGTGAGAGGGGACTGCGATGAGGGGACAGCGCTGAGGGGAGAGGTGTGAGGGGATAGTGCTGAGGGGACAGGTGTGAGGGGACAGTGCTGAGGGGAGTGTGCTGAGGAAACCGGTGTGAGGGAACAGCAGTGAGGGGACAGGTGTGAGGGGAGTGTGCTGAGGGGACAGGTGTGAGGGGACATGTGTGTGGGGAGAATGATGAGGGGACAGCTGTGTGGGGACAGTGCTGAGGGGACAGGTGTGAGGGGACAGCGCTGAGGGGACAGCACTGAGGAGACAGTGCTGAGGGGACAGTGATGAGGGGACAGGTGTGTGGGGAGAGCGCTGAGGGGACAGGTGTGAGGGGAGTGTGCTGAGGGGACAGCGCTGAGGGGACAGGTGTGAGGGGACGTGTGTGGGGAGAATGATGAGGGGACAGCTGTGTGGGGACAGTGCTGAGGGGACAGGTGTGAGGGGACAGCGCTGAGGGGACAGCACTGAGGAGACAGTGCTGAGAGGACAGTGATGAGGGGACAGGTGTGAGGGGACAGGTGCTGAGGGGACAGTGCTGAGGAAATCAGTGTGAGGGAACAGGAGATTGCTGTGAGGGGACAGTGCTGAGGGGAGAGGTGTCAGGGGAGTGGCTTCAGGGGATGGGACAGGTGTGAGGGGGCAATGCTGAGGGGACAGGTGTCAGGGAACAGGGGACAGATGTGAGGGGACATGTTGTGAGGACAGAGGTGCTGAAGGGATAAAGGCCAGGTGCTGAAGGGACAGGAGTGAAGGGACAGGCCCTGTTGCCTCCCTCAGAGCTGCTTCCCAGGAAATCTCAGTGAAAAGCTCCAGTAGTGATGTCCTGTGAGGGTCAACCAAGCATCCAGCCCAGGGAGGGGCCAATCAAAGTGGCTAAAGCAGGAAAATCACAGCTGAGATAATAAAGAGAGAATAATAATCAGACTGGCCAGACCAGAGAGAAAAACAATATATTAGTGGTGGAGCAACAAGAGTTCCACAAGAGGCAGTGCCTTTTGCTTTGTAAAGTTGGATTTGGATGTTTTTCCTAATGAAGCTTTGATATTTTGCTTCCAAAGTGAATCCTCTGTGACTGAATCAGGATCTCCTGTGCTTTCCTCACAGAAAGCTGGGATGATGAACTCAGAGAGTCCTCTAGTGGAAATGGTGCTCATCCTGCCCAAACAGCTGGTTTCATTGTGTATTTTAAAACTTTTCTAAGCAAATAAACTATCCAAGCAAAAGGGTTGCTTCGAGGCTTTTCTTGATGTATTTACATTCACTATTGGGCAACATAAACCACCACATTTGAAAAATAAACCAAAACAAGTTGGATTAAACACAACTTAGATATTTTTGTGTGTGTGTGTGTGTGTGTAGGTTTTTTGGGTGGGGTTTTTTTTTTTTGGCTACCTGTAGTTGAATGGTCATGATTGTATTTTGAAATGGAAAAAAAAATAATCAGTTCTTTGTCTCCTGCTATTCCATGTGTGCACCTACAACAAGGTTTTTCAGGCACGTTTAGCACTTTCTCAGCACCTTTGTGGGGCTTTTGCATCAGTGTAGCTCTGAGGCTTCTTTTGGTATTTCTACAATCTTCCAAAATACAAATAAATAATAGTTGGCACTAGTTTAATTAGCAGTAAAATGGGAAAATATATTCCCATCAGTTGAGATGTTTTCTCTGAGATCTAGGAAATTCACCCCATGTCTTCATTTTTCAGTCTTTAATTGAATTATTTGTGTGTCCACTGCTGTTTTTATCTTCTTGGGAACTCTCAATTTGGTTTCAAAGTGGGCCCTTAAATCTTTGTGTTCCAAATTTCTCTGCTCAAAATGGAGAACATTATGTAAGGTAGGTCTACGAACATAAATTCTTTCAGGTCAATTAGACTTTGATCTCCATGTCACGTCAATTAAATGCTTCATCTCCTTGAGCTGTTGGATTGGGAGATAAAAGGTTCTTCAGAACTGTGATCTGAAGTTTTGGGTGGTTTATTGCTGTTTTTTCTTCTAGCACATCTTACCAAGGAGAAAAGTTCAGGTATATTTTCAGTGCTTGATGAAAATAAAATCTCAACCATGATATTTTTACATCTCACAGAGATGTTTTGTAGTTTTTCACTTAGTATCCATGGTGTTGTTTCAGAAGTCTGGGTTTAGGTTGATTTGTATTTTCTTATTTTCTATTTAAATAGCTGAATTTCTCAATAGATGCTTCCCACTTCTGGGCAGATGGCAGTTTTGGAGTGGACCTTGGCTTTGCTCTGTGCATTAGCTGACAAGGCTGTAACTGGTTTGAAACACAACAAGTTGTAAAACCTGGGTGTACTCCTGACCTTTGTTTCCCCCTTTATTTTTCCAGATGGCAGCATTGCACTTTTGTCTTCTACCAAGCCATCCTCAACTTAAAAGTTGCACTGTTTCTGTCTACTACATCTAGATTTGAAGAGCTGACAGGCTCTTACAGGTAATTTTATTTTATTTTATTTTATTCCAGGTGTAAATGAGATATCTAAAATTTTAGTTCTTTAAAAAATGACTGTTAGAATCTTTTCATATCAGATCTTTTAAGAGCAGTGATCTAAAGAGTTCTGTTTGAGAAAGAGAAAGCTTTTTCCAAATATTTCACTTCTGAAATTCTATGTTCAACCTCAGCATCCAATCATGCCACAGATTAACTGTAAAAGATGTGATTTATTAAAGAATGCAATGATGGTGGGGCAACTGCTGCATCCTGGGAGTCTGATGTTACCTCCTCCTTGAATTGTCTTTTTGACTCAAAGTTATGAGCATTCCGTGTTGCTTTCCGAACATTCTCCATCATTTCCTGGCACTGTTGACAATTCCTTTCAGGCTGCACGTCCGCCCGTTTCCAGCAGATGGCAAGAGATTCCCAGGCAAGTCTCTGGGAATCACGGTTGTGCAGACAATGCTTACAAGTCGTGTGTCTTTATTTAGTGCTTCGGGGTGTTGAGAACTGTCCTTTAAAAATCAATTTTAAAGGAAAAAAAAAAAAAAAGATGTTCAGGTTAATGATGGCATTAATCTAAAGTACAGCTTGAGCCATCAGACACAAGGTAATGTCAAGGCTAACCAAAAATTCCTCCCCTCCAAACTCTCCAATGAAAACATCATTATGGCAGCAGCTTCTTCAAGACAATTGTTGCAAAAAAGAGGCAATCAGGAATAATTTCACCTCGGTAGAAGACAGGTATCCTGTTAGTACTTGAATTAATGACTCAAAATCTTCGGCTATATTAGGACCTTTCAAGTTTCCAGGGTTTTAAAGATTTAATAAGGATTAGAATGATGCTTTCACACTGAGAACTAAACAACAAAGAAATTGAGAGAGACACCTCATCTCTCCAAATGCAAGTGAAGTGTGAGGAACCAGTTCTGTATCACTTCAGAATAAAAATGCCTCCCCATAGAATGTCTCTTCAGCAGATCAAACCAGCAGCATATACAGGCTCCTCTCCAGCCTACTAACTCTCTCCTTTTGCCAAGGAAGACACTAGGTATTGTTTCCACTGAAATAACTGGCAGTGAAATCCTTGAGTGCAGTGGGAATGAATTTGGGCCAGATGCCACAAAGTTTGGATAAAAATAATAAGGCAAAGCATTAATATATTTGAACATAAACTGGAGTAAAGCAGATATTCTACATAATATCAGAAATCACCATGGCAATTCTTTGTAGATTTTCTTGCTGGCTTGAATATTAGTGTTTTTCTAGTCTGTGTTAAAATAGACAAAATGAATAATGTTTCAAGACTATTTTAAGCCAACACCTCCCTTACTTGTCTGTCTTATATAAGAGAGAAGCAACCAGAAGCTGACTCTGTTGTTGACACCTCATTAGCCAGGAGGAGAAAGAATTCTATGAGTAGCCCAAACCACACATCTCTAAAAGCAACTAAACCCAAAGCTTTGTGCTTCTGTATTTACTTTTTCAGGATATTTAAACAACCTGTTTGATTTTTCAGTACTTATTTGCATTGTAATTGATAAAGAAAATGTAGAACCTCCTGTCCTTTATATGCACATACAAGCTTGTGTATATAAAAGTTTTACCCACCAAGATGAGGGCAGGATAATCTTAAATGTATCTGTAAAAAATGTAGCTAAAGATGTACAGAAATAGATTATTTGTATTTGTTTAAAGCTGGAAGAAATGCAGGGATAAAGGAAGAACAGCCGGGATGGAACATTATACCAGATGTTTTACAGATTACTCTGTATTTCATCTCTCAGTCTTTATTTAATCTTAGGACTGTAGTAATTGTAATACTGGAATAGCTCAATGGCCTATATATTGTTTTGCTACTTCCACTCTGTCTGTTCCAATTGGCCAAAGCTGGCCAATTATTTATTACAGTGGAAAGAAAAATGTTCTCCCTACTCCACTTGGTAACCCCATGAATGAAAATGGAGTTTTGTGATATTTGTGCTGCTCTCACTGAGATTACTTACCCAATAAACAACTGATGCAACCTGGATTTGCTAGTGACTTCAATTACTCAGTAACTGTTAAAGATGTTTGGGCCAAAATTAAGAAGAGTTTTTTTAAGGATGTGGAGATTTGAGGCATGACTTAAACTTCTCCTCCCTATTGCATGGGGTCAGTGCAAGAGAATGAAACTGAGAAAGTGTGTTGGTGTGGGAGTGTGTTTGTGTTTGTGTGGGAGTGTGTGTTTGTGTGGGAGTGTGTTTGTGTTTGTGTGGGAGTGTGTTTGTGTGGGAGTGTGTTTGTGTTTGTGTGGGAGTGTGTTTGTGTTTGTGTGGGAGTGTTTCTGTTTGTGTGGGAGTGTGTTTGTGTGGGAGTGTGTTTGTGTTTGTGTGGGAGTGTGTTTGTGTAGGAGTGTGTTTGTGTCTGTGTGGGAGTGTGCTGCTTAATTATCACAGCACTGAGTTTCCTGCCTTTTATGTAATAATCATTGGAAGGTGCAAAGGTTTGTCAATTGAGATTTTCAGTCTCCCTGGTTTTCATACCTGGGAAATAAGATTATATTAGTTCTGTCTAATATGTTCTTGTGCCAAAGAGAAAGAAAATTTCCTCTTTTTTTCCCCTTTCCAAATGTAAAAAAAGGGGGAAGAGAAATGAGGATCAAGGGAAATAGAGTTAAAGAAAGGGGTACATTTCCAGAGGTTTCCAGTGTCTCAGAAATGCAGGATATTTGGATTTTTTTTGGACCAATCTTTTCATGGAACAGTGAACTCCCAATAACATCTGATTAGTTCTGTTCATGCTATATTTTCTGACAGTCTGGGCTTGACTGTCTTCTCAGATTTGTTTCTACTGTGCAAGACTTAGTAAAAGAAATAGCTGTGGCACAAAGCTGGTATAAGGAGAGAGCAGATCCCTGATGAATTATGTAATGAGGGGCTTAGATCCTCAAATTAATTCTATTTAAGACACTCATCTATCTACCAAATCCATCCAAAAATCATCTTCATTGCCAAGTTTGTACTCAGTTCTCATCAGGAAGAATCTTTGTTTGTAACATGTATTGCACACAATGTTATTTTAATATCAAACAGGCTTTCAACCATGGCAAGAGGTTTAAGCTGCTGTAACAAACAGGGCAGGAGGGAGTTGCTTCAGATTCTTTTCTTAAACAAAAATATTCTCAGAAACTTTCAACAAGCTTTTTGTCATCTGTTCTGCTTCAGAGACAAGTGTACAGGGTGCTGTTTCCCTCCTAACAAGAAGTGCTTTTCCAGGGTAATGACTGGGAGTATTTAAAATCAGAGCAATCGTATTAAGTGTTTTGTTGTCCCAACAGCAGAAGCCTCATTGAGCTAAATTGGTTTCACTACATTATCTATTGGATTAGCAAACCAGTTAAAAACTGATGTGAGAGCTTTAACTGGGATAAATGCTTGCATTTTCACCCAGAAACAGGACAGACATTTCTGGTTTTTAACCTCTTCATGGTGCTGTCACCATTAACACCAGCATCACTTTCAAACCCATGCAGTAACTTGTTCTTCTTCATCTTTCATCTTGTGCTTTCTGCTTCTTTCCAACCTCATGAGGCAGCAATAGCTATTTTTTCCCATCAGTACAGCAGTGTGTGTAAGTGCCCCCCAGAAAGCTCTCATGAACACACAATGGCATTTCCTCTTTTGTTGTCAAGGCCAAAGGAGAGTTTTGCAAACCCTTGGGCACTGGAAAGGCAGGATGTCATTATGGGCTGAAATCTCCAGAGTCATTCTGATTTTCCTTCTAATGCATTTTATCTTCCAGTCCAATAGTTGGAATGCCTATTTTGTCCGTTTATAGGAGTTCCAATTTCTGTATATCTACATTTTATTAACACTTCACATTTAGAATGATTACATTAACACATATCCCACTCTTTTTCTCACAGACACGCCAGTCCATAGAGCAGTACTATAAATTGCTGAAAGGAACACAAATGCTTTCAGGTGCAGCTCAGAAAAAGTGCCTTCTCATCTGTCACATACTTTTTTTTATGGCACTAGTACAACCCATCCAAAGTCAGCATTCAACTGACATCAAATCTGCCTTATTTCACTTTATTAAGGGCATCATGAAATTAGAGTTGAGTAGGGAATTGTCTTTAGATGTTAATAACTCTAAAGTAATAATATCTGGGGATTTTAAAATATGATTATTTCAAATGGGAAAAAAAATAAGTGAAGCACACACAAAAGTATAGAAGATTCAAATTTATGCAAAACTCCAATCAATTCACCATACTCCTATACTGAAATGTCTCCTCAAAAGTTTGAATGGCATGTGAGTTTTCTGTTTCTGGCTCTGGAAACCAATTTAAGAAAATCTCCCTCTTGTTGATGGAGCTGTTTTGTCTTGTGCTACTCATGCAAGTGCAGCAACAGCAGCTGAGACTCCCCTCAGATCCCCTTGTTCCTGCACGGACACATTGCCATATGTGTGCTCACTTTCTGACTCCTTGAAACCTTCTGAGATATTTTTTGCCTTTTATTTATGCTTCTGTCTGCATCACTGTAGGTAGTCTGGCATTCTGGCATCGGGGTTTTTTCAGGAGGTTGCTGCCCACCTTTTACTTTGATCAGTCACGCTGAGCTGTGCACCTTGAAGATCTGCAGTCAAACTGGAGAAAAAATTCACTGAATAAATCTTGTGGAGCAGTCAGCAGGACATGCAGCCTGTGACTGTCTCCCAGATGGAGAAGCAACTAATTTTGTCCAATAACCCCATGTGATCAGTCAGTTGGCTGCAGTGTAAGGAGTTATGTCAGGTGCACAATTACAAACTATTACTGCTGAAGTAATTAGATTAGACATTGCCTTTATAATATCTGCAGCCACCTTCTTGCTAATTACTCTCCATAACCAGCCACTGCTCACTGGAGGGGCTAGGCTGTGCTTCCTTCTCTGTTCTTTAATAATTTTAATTCCAAAATCATTTTCTGATGGTTTGCACTCCTCAGGAACTGGCTGTGAATGTTCCTTCAGCAGGGTCTAGTCAATAATTTCACTCTTAGCAGAAGTTACTGACATTGACAGGCTACATAATAAACTAATAGCTGGAGAAAACAGTGGGATACAAAAAGGCTGGATTCTGCTTTCCCAGCAGAAGTTAATCTGATTTTAAACTAAGGATTATTTCTGATTTTTTCAAGTGCAACAGAGAAGGTGGCAGCACTGTGGTCTTTCTAAAGAATTTAGGATATTTGTGGTGATGGATCATGGAAAGGGCAGCAACTTAGTAAGGAAAGGGCACTGTAAACTCATACTTCTGCTGCTTTTATTCCACTCTGCATGAAATCATTATATAGAGAAGTAGGATTGATTCAGAGGAAGGCAGAAGAGGTTAAGCTTCCTTGGAAAGAAAGTGATTATGACCAAAAACACACTTAGAAAAAAAAGAGTGTATTTCTGAAATGTAGCATTCCAATCAACATCAGGAACAAACAACAAGAAAAATAAACTAGAAAGAGGAGAAACAGGCAGAAAAGAAAAGAAGCATGATTACCTGGATATATTGAAGGAGATGCAGATTTTCATTAGCTCTCTGGTAAGGTGATATTTGAGTGATACTTTGCTTTAATTCAGTATGTGAGCCTCAGAAATTATGGTAAATGAAAGTACTAGTGGGATGCGCTTACCTAGCTGGAGGGTAAGAGCTCCTGCCTCTCCTGAAGGGTTTTCTTCTGTAAAACTCAAAGGTACAGGAGAGAAATCATTATAGCCACTTTTCAGATGATGCAGTGGAAGGTCCTGACTGAGATTCCCCAGCAGGTCAGTGGTGAGATGTGGGAGCAGAATCCAGGTCTCAGTGCAGGGTCAGGCTGGTGAGGATTTTGTGGAACAATCACAGCTTGATGTCAGACAGGGTTTTCCAGCACTCTGTTGGCTGACAGCTTTTCCATGATAACAGAAACTAAAGATTGAGGTGAACCTGAGACCCACACTGGAGCATATTTTCCATTACAGCCCTGTTCAAGATCATTATTTTTTCTTCAAAGCATTCTCTTATTTCACTGATACTGAACAAATCTTATTCTAAGTTATACATCAGTGCTAAAATGTTTTATCTTCAGTGCTGGTCATATGAAATCAAACCATAAATCAGAGCTAGGGCAGGAGGAATGTGCCCATGCTCCACCAGGGTCAAATCCTCCTTTCACCCTTGGTGCAAGTATTAACTGTCAGCCCCATCTTAAATGCCAGCAAAGCTCTTCTCTCACCTACAGCTTCTGCTTTGTCTCTCTCCATGCTCCTTTCCATTGCAGCTTTCAGCCTCTTGCTTTGCTTCCTTCTTTCCCTCTCTCTCATTTCATCTTTTCTTTTGTGTCGGTCTTTATTTTTAAAACAACCTCTCACTTTCAAGGCAACAACATCCTCAAAATAAATTTCCCTTTTGTAGTGTCTTACATTGGCTTCCTACACAAACAATAATTCAGTTGTTTTAATCCATATTCCAATATATTTATTGTGGATATTTTAGAGAATAATTGGGAAACTAGTTTGTTGTGAGTACTGTGTTCACTTGCTGAACTCACTGAGATTATTTCCAGAACAAAGTGTTATTTTGCATGAGCTGGGTGAGAGATCTAATCCTGAATTAAGCAGTGTGTATGAGGACCCAGAAATTTCACTGTTGAATAAAGGAAGTGAAGAGGCCTAAGAGATTAGGTCAGCCTCTGAATAAAAACAGCAAAAATATCCAAAGCAACAGAATAATTTAAAAACAGTTATGATTTTTTTTTTAACTTCCCTCAGCTATTTAGGGACAGATTCAAAACGATATTTTCAGAGGCACACATGTTAGATTCTCAGTGGAAATTAACAGAACAAATTCTAAAGTCCTTTCTGCAAATGGAGTTGACTTCCTTCATTATCAAGCACCTTCCAAATTTTTCCCAATCCAACACAGGAAGCCTGAGCTTTCCCTGTGGTTCTAAATAATTTTATCTATTTTGAGGCCTATTAAACTAATAAACATTTCTGTATTTAAGTGTTTAAACTTTCATTAGCTTAGAGCTGAAATGTAATACAGTCATTATTAACAATTCAGTAGAATTTTATGTAGTATATTTTATTTCATGCTGTGACTAAGAGCATTGAAATTTTTCAATACTTTATCCAAGACAAATAATATTTTAAGAAAAAAACTCCACTCCCCTCTATTCCCTTTTACTTTTTTCATGAGATTTTTCTGATTAAAAACTCCAACTTGAGCACTACTGTTAAACCTAGACCAGCCTACAGGTGCAGAAAACCACTCGTGCAGAGGTGAGGAATGAGCTCTTTCATTACAAATAAAAAGGAAATCATCTGAGTGTGAAAAGCCAAATCTTCATTACTGATCAACCCTTGAAGTGGAGGAAAACCATGGTCATTTAAGATTTAAACTTTTGCTACAAATATGTACATATGAAAAGTTGTCTCATGGTATTACAGGAAAGAAAGAGCTGGAATTATTTGGCAGAGTGCAGTCTTACTGTATCAAATCAGGCCAGCAATAAATTGCTGCTTTAAGTAGGAATTCATAGCAGAACCTTCTTGACTTTGGAAGCATCTTGAGCTCGTTGGAAAATATTTTGAGAAGAGGTGCCTCAATTCAGTTTCAGTGAGGGCTTTTTAGCCTGTGGGTATTGTTCAGTTTGTAGGTCTTGGGAAGAATTTTCCTTTTTTTTGTTGTCTTTACATTGTGTATGCAACCCAATATATAACATTGACTGCTGCAAAGGCTGCTGGGAACACGGCTCTGGCATAAATGTCAATGGTGTCAGCATCAATGGGCTTAAAGAGGGACTTCAGGCCAGTTTTTTTGTCCAGTTTGATTCCCTGCTGATGTTTTGTCTCTCCAGTTTCTATTTCTATTGTGCCATATGATCCAGGCAGGCTTCTGGGAATCCGGTGCTGCCGGTTGGAAATGGCCAGTTCCTGGCTCACACCAGCTATGGAGAGGGAAAACAGAACAATGGCATTCTTCACGTTGATCTGCAAAGGAAAGAGGAGAATAATGGCAATTCATAGGGCAAGGACAGTGTCATTCATCCAAGCTATCCATGGCACCAGCGTGGTGAAACACCCATGGGATCCATATGTGGTAAATGAGATTTAGACCCTGCTTTGCTTTGGCAGAGCTGAGGGAAGGCTCTGTTCTACCATTTATAATTCTGGTTATGGCTTTACATGCTCTGAATCACTGAGGAACCATCAAAGCCTTTCTTCCTAGGAAGAATTTGTAGAAAAATTTTGCTTTGGCAAAGTTATTCCCAGTATCACACTTACTGACCTCTGCACTCTGCCTTCTCGCTTTTATCTTGTTTTTCTGCTTTTTCATGTAGTCAGCATTGAAATGTGCAAAGGCATATTCCACCAGTGCAGCAAAGACAAACACGTAGCAGATCCAGAAGTAAACGTCCAGTGCCTTGATGGCAGAGGCTCGTGGGAGCGAGGACCGGGCACTGACCATCAGTGTGGTCATTGTGAGAACAGTGGTGATACCTGCAGGGTGCCAGGAGAGACAAACACATGCACTAATATGCATTTATTCATAGGAGGCTCAGGGTTATTTCCACAGCAAAAGCCCCTTAATACTGTGGCTTCTGATTTTTAAAACAGGAATTTGTAAGAAACTGCATTGGTCTGACTAAAGCAGCTTTGAACAAGTTATCCTTGTTTTGTCCTAAATCAGGAGAAACAAAACCCAAAACTCAAACACTTTTACATCTGGATTGGCAGCCTTCAGTCAGACAAACACACCCACAAGCTCCAAGAGCATTTTATTTTTTTTGTCACTGTCCCAGTTCCTTCCAATCAATTCTTTCATTTCTTTCACAGCCATTACTGCTTTTAACCCTCCCTAGGTGCTTATTTGCTGTTCCTTACTGAGGCAGCTGCTCTGATAACACAGCAGAAATTAAACCAGGAGGGAAATCTTTCAAAGAACCCTCCCTTCTGCAAAATGTAACACAGTGCTCATAAAAGCACCTTAATGAGGATTATCAGAGAGCACAATTACCACTTGAGCACTCCCTTCCCGTGTGTCCCAAGCCATCTGTTTTACCTAGTGACACCCTGGCAGGCACAGCTGACTGGCTGATCCAGAAGGACACCCACGACATGGCCACCAGCAGGATGGAAGGGACATAGGACTGGATGATGTAAACTCCTCGGTTTCGCCGAAGGTGGAAGTGGAGACTGAGCCTGGGGAACTGACCTGCTGGAAAAGAGAGCAGGCAGAAGAGATTCTGGCTGTGTGAATTACAGTTAAATTGATATTAAAAATGACATTTCCTATAATGACACAGAGCTACATTCTTTAACATCTTCTGGGCAAGGGTCACAAAAAGCTTTTTTGAAGGCTGCTCGATTGATGCTTCATAAACCCTGCACGAGGTACTGCAGCTTTCATCAGCTAAGAATAGGTCAAATGATTTGTCTCAGGTCATATCAATGCCAGATCTGAAAATAAAATCATGAGTCTTCTCAAATAACAGTATTGCTTCAAAATGTGTACTGTCTTATCATCTGCTGTAGAAAGTCCTCCAGATACTAAATTTAGATTTTTTAAAAGGCCAAGTTAATTTCAAACTCAAAAAAGAGCTTAGAGGAGATGTGCAGCATAAATGAGAATCTGAATACATGAAAGAGGATGAAAAATCAGCAGGAAAGAAATGACTCCAATCTTGTACAAACATTGCAATAAGCCCAGTGATAGACATACACACCACTGACTTCTAGGGGGTAGAATTAGACTGATCTGACTGTACGTCATAAGCTTCATAACATCAGGGCTAATGGAAATTTTTCTTGATCTCAAGTTGTAAATTAGGTCGAGAAAATGTGAGCTATACCTCAAGTGCTTTTTATCAAGAGCTGTCTGGCTACTCCACGCAGAATTTTGTCGAGCAGAGAGAGCTAAAGGACAGAACACGCTACAGTGGCTACCTGGATGCTCAGCAAAGAATGGCACTTCTTACAAGTGGAAGATGAAGGAAACTCTTATCAGAAACCTGACAGGTTCTTAAATTAGCTACTTAAGAAGGAAGACTTTCTATTATAGATAGAGGAAGTTTCTCTCTGCAGGAAAACGTCAGATACTGTCCCTGAATTGAGGAAAGATTCTGTTACCAGATTTGAAGTTCATAATTTCTGTTGTGAACTGGTAATTGGTAATTGTGAATTGAGCAAGCTGCAGCTTATCCAGCCCATGGATCTCCTCCTGGTTTTCTGACCAGTGGTAGACAATGTCCTCTGAAGAGTAGCCATCTGCCAAAAGAAAGCTGAATAAACACAAAGTTCAAGGGAGAAATTCAGAGCTTAGAGAATTCATAGTAGGAGTTCTCTAATTCCTCTGCTATGCTGATTCCACCAGACATGTTGCAAATGTGCTGAGATTCAGTCTGGAGAATTCTCTCTGCTTTGGAGAGGTGCAGGGCACCAGGGCCATGACAGAAAGAGGGGATATGAAAGAAAGGATTTATGTAATATGCAAATCCACAGGAAATGAAACTTTCCTAGTTTTGCTGTTCATTGACAACTTGCTACTAAAGCATCCATTTGTTTAAAGAGACTTATTTCTGTTTGTTTCACTGAAATGAAAGCCCTCAAATTCAATTAAAAACCTTCAACAACCCCCACCAAAACTCCCTGCAGAACACTCTGGGAGAGGGAATGAATTGCTGGGGCACTGTCTGCTGCCTCTGCATTTGGTGATTACATAAGTAAAACTGTAGATTGCTATTTTTGACAGGATAAAATGGTATTGTGGTTAACAGCCTAGAAAACAAAGTCAGTGACAAAACAGAAAATGAAAAACTTGCATCAACAGGCCAGGATCTGCTATTCCCAGATCTCTGGGACTCCCAGGACCTGTAGGCTCCTTGATCTAAAAACCACATTCATTTTTCCTGACTGGGTGGTCCCTGCTTTTGTCAGTGGTGATTTTCATTCAGAAGTATTAATGCTCATGGGAATTACATGCTGATCACAGATTAAATACAAGTTGGATAAAATATAAATCCATTCTTCACCCTCCTTTGTGAGTACAAATGAATTAAGCCCATCCATGCAGTATTCTGATGGATTTCTGTGTAACAGATACACAAATGCCAAGGCAAGTTAAAGAGCTGTGTGAAGCTTGGTCACAATGGCATTCATTAAAAGCAGGGAAATCTCTCTTTTTCCTATCTTCTCATAAATTAAAAATAGCACATCACATTTTGCCTGTGGGCTTTTCTACTTGTTCTCACTGGATCTGATACAAACCTCAGTAATGCCAGTGACTGTCACAACTGCACAAGGTTTCACATGAAGCACGAAGTTCCAGACATTTGTCAGCAGGACTGTACATTGTTCATCATCCCTAAATAAAACCCTAGAGATTTGGATTGGACCAGGGTTGAACTGGTATTGAAAAGTCCAACACAGGGAATGAAGAGATTTCTGTTCACTCTAAACCCCAAGGCACCCCTTACATTCCACTAAGCAGAATCACCCCAGCCAAGTGCAGCTATCTCAGTGCTATGTATGCACAAAACACAAAACACAGAGGTACTCAGCCCTTACAGCTCTCCAAATCCAGCATGCACTCCTGCTCATCCATGGGATACTTGGAAAGGTCCATGTCACAGGCCACTGTTGAGGTAATCCTGTTTGGAGCAACGTGAACACCAGTTAGCTACATTCAGACAGAGCCTTTCCCTCAGAACTCAAAAGACTGAGTGGAAAACTTTGAAAGCTTAATACTAACAAAGGAAACTGTTTTCAAAGTCCTGCTGGCTGCTGCCTGAGTCTGTGGGAAACCCAGAGGCAGAGGGAATTGAAAAAAGGTCAAATGACTCGTCTAATGTCAGAGGATTCTGCAGCTACTGATGATGATAAAAAGGAATTTTCTGGTTCAATCTCCTCCCTTTCACTGTCCCCAGGATCACTACCAATACCTTAAGGGGGACTTTGGACTTACAGTTTCAAAGTGCACATTCATTATTTTTTAGAACATTACACAATTAACTGTCAATATAGTTACTGAGTTCCAGCCGCAGCCCTCTTCCAAAGTGAGAAATGCTATTTTGTCTGTGTGAAAGATGGGGAAGCTGAGCCTAAATCAGGCTCACAGTTCCCTTGGAAAACAGTGAGAGAGTGGAGAACAGAATCTTTGCTCTGTGTTCAGCATCTCCTTGCCTGGTGACCAAAGCCACAAGAGGCTTCTCTCCCTCTGAGGGCATTCCAGACACAATCAGTGCAGTGCAAAATGTGTTAGTGCTGCCTGAGACACCTCCCTGACTTCTCCTTATAAAGAAAAGGATAGGGGATAGGTGCTTTTCTTCAATTTTTAGTTAAGAATTATTTTAGGAAATCCTCCCAGGAATGCTGAGTGACTGAAGATGTTCAAAAAGTTAACACACAACAGAACACACTTGTGCTGCCTGTCACTCACCTGATGCTGTATAAAATGACTCCATCTGGCTGGAGCCTGATCAGTTTGTTTTCCACAGTCACATCATGGAACCAGGCAGACTTGGCATTGACTATGAAAGTATCTGGCAACCAGAGCTTGTCCACAAACCTGCTGTCCAAGCCCAGAGTTTCATTGGTGTGGTTGTAAGACAGACGATCGTCTCGCCAGCTCTGGTGCAAAAATACTGTCATGGTGTATTCCTGTGACAAGAGAAATCCTAATCAAGAAGTGATGCTGACAATGATAACGTCTTGGAACTTAGCCAAAAATCAATGTCAGCCTAGAAATATATTATTGGCTTTCAGTGCAAATATGTGTTTTTATACTTAGTCAACCAGGGAGCTGCCCAAGCATTTGAATTTTGGTCACGTGCTCGTACTGTGGATAAGCACAAGATATAAAAATGTGATTCAATATTGGTGTTATACACAACACATTGCAAGAGTTGCATAGGTCTTGATGAAGAAAATCAGTTTATATAGCTCAACAAATACAACTTCTGGTTTTTTTAAAGCAGAACTAAAGAATCTGATACTGTACCATGTTCACTTCTGAGATGTGGTCAATGCTGGCTACTTCGATTGCCAGAGCAACGTTAACGGGAGGACCTGAGAAAAAAACGTTTGAGTGGGTGATTTATATCATCACACTACCCTAAAAAGTATCAGTGACCCCAGACTGTTAGTTCTTTCATACAGAGTGAATTTACTGAAGTGTTTCCCATTATAAAGTACATTCTTAAAGCAAGAGTTTTAAATCTTTCACCAATTCTGCCCTCAATTTCCAACCTCATTTCAGTGATAAGGGACACAAGATAAAATCATAACTACTGAAAATTATAGAATCCTTTCTGGAAATCACATTATCTAGTTTAAGACAGCATGACTTCAAGCAGATGCAGAAATTATCACCATTTAGTGAAATACAAAATTCCTTCAACTTAGATGTCAACAATTTAAGAACTGCATCAGAAGCCTGTGTTGCTGTGGAACAGTCTGTCTCTTGTCAAAATCAAGCAAATTGTTGATTGTTATTTTTTTTCCAGCATCCAAGTAAAAGACAATCACATCTTTTAAATCATTTAAAGTATGAATTTCACATAAACATCACAAGGATTGGAAGAACCAAAGAGACATTATTTATTCTCCAAGTCTCACCTCCAATTCCAGGCCTGAAATTTCGTGCGTACCCTTTCATCAAATCATCCAGGTTGGGCAACCAGGAGATTTCAATGTTGGAACCTATGTAATCTCCGATGTCACTCATAGCTCTGGGTAAAGAGAATAAGTATCTTAACATTTCCCAGGTTTACAAACAGAGGAATGACAGAAAATGGAAGTTTATTGACTTATTTTACACCAGAGACCACCTACAGTAGAATCAGCTATATTGCAGATTTTTATAGGTAGGGAAACTATTTCAAATATTTCTGTTTAAATCAAAACAAATTTCAGGCAAGACTGTGGCATCTTTAAGTATAAGCACATACTTTCAAAAGTTTCTTTCTTTCTTTCTTAAAAAAAAAAAAGTAGGAAAAATAGATTTAGAAACTTAGAAAAAGCATGAGGGAAATGAAGATACTTTGTATACTGCCCTGTGCATCTGTGAACACTGAAATGCAGCTGTGACAGCTTCTTACTGTGGAACAGCTGAGATCAAGAAGGCTGGTGCATTGTCAAGTGTGACGGGAAAACAGGAAAAACTGCACATCTGGAATTTGGATAGCAGGCAGCAGGTTCTGGCTGGGAGATGTGTGCTGTGGGATTAGTGCTCATGGCACAGCCCCTCCCAGGCTCCCTCTCTCAGGAGCCTCTTGCCAGGCCAGTGATGCTCCTTGAAGACTTTAGCCCAGGGTTTGGTTGCCATTTGCCAGCCCCTGGCAGCTGCCAGCCCCTCAGCCCTGGAAAAAGCAGTGATGTGGATATTCCCCATCTATCACAAACAAAGGCAAGGCTGTTGTCTTCATTATTTGTGAAACCTGGCAGGCTCCAGCTGAAGATCTGTACCTGCTCATGTTGTTCCTCTCAGTGCACTGTGACTGACAGGGCTGGGAAAACGTCTGACACCACCATTTGCAAAGAGAAGAATTATTGCCAGTGGTTTGAGAGGGCCTGTAACTGGATGCAAGTACTGGATCAAAGCTGCCTGAGACTGGTTTAGCATCTCCCACTGAGCCCAGCTATAAATGTGGAATTTGAGAGCTACCTATGACTTGTAACAGAAGAGAAATGGTTAAATATCCATGGAAGGCTGCAGAGTAATACACCACAAACACATTCTGCCTTGATACTTACATAACTTTCTCAGAGTGTTCATGTGACATTGACCCACATAAAGCACATGGTTTTTCTCTCCAAAATATGCCAGCCTGGGCATCCAGCTCAGCACAAGCAGTTATTGCCAGCACAGGGGCAGAGCATCCTACAATAACCAACTCTTCTCACAGGACATTGAAAGAAAAACCTTGGAATGCTCTGGTCTTAAAATTCTTGCGTGGACACAATTATATAAGGAAGGAGTTCTGGGATTACAATGTGTAAATGTAAATTTTGAGCAGCAGAGACACTGAAGACTTGCACTGGCAGAGCTGTCAAAGCTTCTGTGACCTCCCAGCACAGGGACACTGCTCCAAGAACAACTTCGTTAGTTCCCAGCAAAATGTTATGCTAAACTGCATTTATAGGATTTCCTTGCTATGAGCACACTGTTGGATGTTTATCTCAAAGAATTATCCCAGCTATTTCTCAGGTCCCTCTATCTCTTCTGAGGAAGCATCTTGGAACACTCCAAGACATGTTTTCATAAATTGGAATAACGTAATTGATTTAGACAAGGGCTTTGAAGATTTATAACCGGTGTCGACAGAGGGTTTTCTCCTTCTTTATTGAGTCTCATCAACTGTATCAACACTTCTTTCTCTCAGACTGCTGGTCTTTCAATCATCCAACCATCCTTATTTACTTTAATGAAATTACAGCTTTATAATAAGTTTGTTTAACAACATACTTATTTGTAACTCACAAGTCTCAGCCGTAGACATGGAAAGGTGTTTCTAATCAGTAAAATGTCAGAGATCCTTTTATATGTAAAGAAAGGTACTCTGTGTCTTTTCCTAATTAGAGTAAATAAGTGCAATACACTTGAATAGATCTGTTTTAAATCTCTCTGCCTTCTCAATAGAAGGTGATGCTTTTCAGCTTCTGTTGCTGAAACAGCAACCAAGTTCAGTAAAGTGTTTTGAAAACAGAATTCAAGTCAGAGGTGACAGCATTGGAGTGATGTATTTTGTGTGTCTGATCCTGTTTTCACAAAGCACTTGGAGTGCAGCTGTTCTCCTGTGTCAGGATTCTATTTTAATGGCATTAAGGAAAGCCATGGAGCTCAAAGGAAGTTAAAATGATGAGAGTCGGGTTAAAGACTGAGGGCTATAGCTTGCCATGTGTTTTAAGCAGATTACAATCTAGAGGGAATTTTACTTAAATATCCATGACACAATTAAAATAAATCTTGTTTCTATTATTAATAAAGCCTTAGGGTCAGATCATCAGTGTAACAAATGTGCTGGAGTTAGTGGAGCTATATGCACTTAATACCAGGGGGCTTATTAAAATATTACAGTTGAAATAATTTTATGGCTGGATTTACCATGTGGTGATAACTCCTTTGAGTCACTCCTCTAGACTTCTGCACATCACATCCAGTGCTTTAAAGTTACAAGAAGAATAGTGGGAGAACTTCCTTCATCCTTGATAAGCAGTTGGGATTATATATGGCCTAAAATATTATTCATTATTGTACCTGAAAAAGGAAGACCAGCATAGAAAAAATGCATTGGAAGGGATTAACTTTTCATAGTGTAAGCAGTAAGGATGAAAAGAAAGGCAACAATTATTAGTTGATTCAGCAACTTCACTTCCCAATGCAAGCTGCTGGAAAGCTTGTTTCAGTAAGGGAAAGGACTTTGTGAAATCAAGGTTTTGATTTGTCAAATCCAGGGGGTAAAAGAGCTCCTGAAAAGCTTCTCCTTGGTTTGCACCAGGCCAGCGTGGAGGGCAACAGTCCTGGGGACTTCTGTCCCTCTGGAAGTCATTCCCAAATCTAAAGCTGAAGAATGATCCACATTGACTCTGTACACATCTTGTTGGAAGCAGATATTTTTGAGAATATATTTGCATCTGTCCATATCTGGAGCATTGGAGAACTTCAGCTGAGCTCATTGAAAGTAGATTACTGCTGTCTAAACCATGAAAGAAATACTGAGTTCTCCTGCATAGACAAAGGGAAAGGAAATCCCCACTGATAAACTGCACAAAGCTGTGGAGTTCCTCTTCCCTAATGTTGAAAGCAACTCCAAGCATTGATTGTCACATGATAGAGCAAAAAAAAGTCTTTTTCAGAGTCAAGTACTAGCAGTTCTAGAATAAAAAGGACACATATCCCAAAATCCTTCCTATCCAAGCTGACATCTCCCTCCCAGCTGCTGCAGCACCAGAGCATCCCACTAATGTGGAGTGATCTGGGGGAGACACATCAGTCAACTTGGACAGCACATCTTTAAAGGGCTTGTCAGACAACTGAGGCACTAGCCTGTCTTTGCTCTCTTCCAGAACACTGCTTGAAAACACTTGCTAGAAGTCCAATATTGCTAGAAAATATCTGGTATTTAAATCACACCAAAGCAAGAAGCAATCTGTAAGCTCCATGTGAATAAGAGCACAACAGCAGCTGAGCAAGGGATAGTATTAGTAATTCCATTTTTGCCCAGCAGTGCCAAAATCTCTGGGATCAGTGCAGAAAAGCTCAGAATCTTGAAGTCAGTGGCCAGTGAAAGACTGATTTGAGGCCACACTGGTCAGGAGGGTGCACTGATCTGAAAAATTCATAGAGCAGTAAGATGTAGAAAATCACTTTTTGCATCTTCTGTTTCTTCTTTAGGTCTGCTAACCTGATTCTCTTGGGGATTGTAACATCATTGTTGTATGAATCTTTTAACCTAGTAGATGGAAAAAGCAGTTTGACTGGAGGACTGGGATCAATGCATTTCATTTTGATAAACATTTGGGACAGATGTCCCTGATATCATCACTGAAGAAAACTTTTCCTTGGGAAAAAGACAAGGAACATCCTGCAAGGTCAGTGAACAATCTGACCTCTGTCAAACTCCAGGATTATCCAGAGCAATATGTATATCCTTCCCATCTGCCATTCCTCACTCTGAGGGAAGCTCACTGTAAATATGTTTTGTATTTTGAAATGTGATTGAAAAAGCATTAGGCTTAATTCATGGCAACCTTTAGAGCATCAAAGCCTCTCTGGCAGTTTTAAGCTACAGAAAATGGACCACTCTTAGCATATATTCACGTGTTAAAGCTGCTCTGTTTCCATGAATAGAAGTAAAAGGCTTAGGGAGACACACAGTAGAAAGACAACTAAAAGCAAGAGTATAAAAGTCACTAAACAGAGTATAAACTTAGATATAAAATATACACCTATTTTAATTAGAGAATTAGAACCTCTTTCAGTGAGGAATTATGAAGTACAGACACACATCCCAAAACTCCTCTCAGAACTGCTCTTTCCCCATGCAAATGAAGAGATATTTCCCCAAGTCTTTCCCATCTTTCTGCAGATGATCTCATTCACTGTGGCACATTTATTATTGCAGCATCCACAGCATCTCAAACCCTGATAAAATAGTGGAAGCCACAATCTTTGTCCCAAGGACCTGTCAATCACTGAAATGCCAAATTCCTTGCCACTAATCACTGTCTTGAGCAGACCAAAAACCATTATTTTTAAAAAATGTTTACCTGACAAAAATGTGCTGACTTAGGTTGAGTTTGGTTCATTCACTTTAGTTTAATAACACACAAATTGCTTCGCACACAGCTAAAGCACCCTGGAAGGGTATTCAGAAAAGCCCTGAGGAAGCAGCCTGCAGATATCCCCCACTTCCCTCCTCTGCCAAACCAGAACATTATTTTCACTGGTAGTTTTGCTTTTGGGAAGTCTCTTCTGTCTCTTTTGTTTTACTGGTGAATTTTGAAATCACCAAAATGTTCTTCCTTTTTAAAATATGGTTTTTTCCAATACACAGTGCACAGAACTCAGGAGCAGAGAATTTGGGGGTGTTGGGTGGCCTCTATCATCATAATTCCAAATCCCACTGCATTTAGAAAACAAAATCAGAGCTTTTAAATGAATCCATTGGCAGTTTTGCCCATTAATATGCCGCTATTCATAAAAGCATCTTGTACCAAAAATATTTTTACTACTGCAAGGATAAAATTTCACTGTAGCTCTGTTTAACTGATCCAAAGTACACATGCAAGCAGTGCTACTCCCTTTTTACAAGATTAAACAGTCCTGCCATAGCCACCCTAAATCCTGAATCCAAACAGAGCAGCTTTCCTTGACCATGGAATGTCTCACACTTGGGAATATTTGGAAAGCTACAACCTGAACAGTTGGGATTTCAGAAGTTAGAATTTGCCTTGCCTGAGTCTGCCATGAGCAGATGTATTCCTACCAAACAATTCATCACTATTGTGTAACTGGAGAAAGAAAGTCAATTGGGGAATTAATAATAAAATAAATAATGTATCCAACAAACACATATCCTGGCAGTTGCTGTGCCTAGGAGCAGACCTTGGAGGCAGAGGCTGAGAGGACTGACTCTCCCTTAAAATTCTCTCTTTTTTGGGTCTTATGTACTCAAACATCACTTTTCAGCCCACAGCTTCAATGGTAGCCCAGTTGCAGAGGGAGAAACAGGATCATTGAAGTGATGGGCAAGATCTGGGTGCCCTTAGGTAATAAACAGTATTTCTTCTGCCTTCCCTGTACACTGGATTGCTTCAGAGTCTGAGGATGTCAGGATCTGACCCTGGATAACAGATTCAAGGTCACAGGATAAATCATTCTGTCAATCCTGACTAAGAGCAGTTGACTTGACACTTTCTCTGAGCAAGATTCATTTCCTTCCCAGTAAAAAAAAATCCGATCTCCCTGATTAATTCCAAAACCTGTAACAACAATGTTATGTTTTACTACAGCTCCCACTTTGCCTCTTCCACTCCTCTGAAGCTATTAAGGGTGCCTATGAAGCAGAAGATGTAAGACCCCTTTAATGCCACAACCACCCCAGCTCTGGGGGGTGTAGGCATGTTTTTACATGCAGCAAGTTCTTTTTTACTCCCCCCTCTATTTTCATTGCGTAATCATGGCAAGCTTTCTCCACATCCAGCCTCCAGATCTGGAGAGAATAAGAATATACCAAGACCGTCGCTGGTTGCCTAGCTAACACCTTCGGAGGGAATGTGACTGAGAGCTGCAGATATATACCTTTCCTTCAAATTTATTATTTCAAGGAATGGTTTGCGTTCTCCAAACGTTTTTTTCCCCCCTAAGATCTCTGACAGTCTTTTCCTCCTAACCCAAGTTCAGGAGACTTAATGAACGCATTAGAAAGGGATGGCTGTATTTTGGGGTTTTAATGGTACCTCCAGAGGCCCTAAGCAAAGCTATTCAGCTCACATCCCACTGGTTGTGCTGGGGTTTATGGAAGAGTTTCAGGTTCAAGCAGACCCCTACAGAGCTGCTGGAGGGGCTGAGGCTGAGCTGGGATATTGCAGTGCCTTACAAAAAGTGATTGCCCCCAATTTAGAGCAAGTGCCCTCGGGAAAAGGCTTCGAGGAGCATCCTGTTAAAAACACAGCCCTTGACTAAGCCAAGAAACTGCTGCTCAACTGACAGAAGTGCATTCTCTGCTAGGGAATCAAGAAAGAAAAAACTGAAACAGATGAGGCACATTAAGGAAACTCTTCAGTCAAGGGCCCTTTTTCTCCTGAACACTCACTCAAAGCAGTCGTGGCCCATAAGTGCAGAAAGCATCCCTGGGCAAAAGTGGGAGCCCCAGCCAGAGCTGGCATCACTCACTCCAGCCACACCGAGAACACGGCTGCCTGAGGCCAGGCTAAGAAATAATGATAAGATGTTTTCTTACCTGATACACCTGTGCTGTTGGGTGCACAGTAGAATCAAGGCAGGAAAAACCCAGGTAAGAAATTCCATTTTACTCCCATTTATTAGACAGCAGCGACCAAAACCCAGGTTCCCTGGCTCTCCTGGCAGCTCCAAAGCTCCAGTGGCTTTGCCATTCTTGCCTGCTGCGCTAAGTTGAGGCTGAGTTTAAAGCGATGGATGGTTGCTCAGCAGCAGCAGCCCCCACAATCTCCACAATGCCCGGGAGCCATGCAGGCAGCCCGGCACGGGAGCAGGGAGCAGGGCAGCTCTGCTCTGCTCTCCTCTCTTCTCCTTCCCTCTCCTCCTCTCCTCTGCGGGTGGCTCAGTCCCGCCCGGCTCCGCTGCCCTGCTCCCGCATCCCTCCCCTGCTGCGGGCTCTTCCTCCGGCCGCTCTGCCCGCCTGCGAGGCTGCTTGCCGAAAATAACCTCCAAAAGGATAGATTAATCCCACGGAGCGGGGTGGGAGCAACTCAAAGTGCTCCGGAGCCACTAATGTCCTGCGCGCACGGTGCCGGGGAGGAGCGGGAGGAGCCGCAGCCCGAGCCCAGGGCAGCGGGGAGCGCTCCCGGGGCGCTCGGGGGCGCGGAGCCGCTGTGCCCGCTCCGCACGGGGCATGTGAGTGAAACCGCAGCACCGCCGCCCCCCGCCGCCCCCCCGAGCTCCCGGCGAATCCCGGCGGCACCCGGGCACCGCAGCTGCAGCCCGGCTCCAGCATCGCTCCGAGCTCCGCGCTCTGGAGCGGGGAGCGTGCCCGGGGAAATGCCGCCCCTCCGCCGTCTGCGCGCTGTCCCGGCCCGGCGCTGCCACCGAGAGGGGCAGAGCCCGCAGCACAAACTTCTGCCTCGCCGCTCTCGGGTTCCTGAGGGGCTTCTCGACAGCGAAACGCTCGGAGCTGCCATCGTCCAGCTTCCACCTCCTGTGCACCGCGAGCTCCCGGGACCGCCGGGCACGGGGCCAGCGGGGACCCGGCCATGGGCTCCTCGGGACCTCGGGTTCGTCTTGACTTGCAGGTCAAACTCGGTTTTCTCCTCCATATTCGCTCTTTCCTTCTCTCCTCCTCCGCCTCCTCGGCTTTTTGGTGCTGTTCAATCTCGAATGACAATTTTAAAACCAACCCACAAAGGAAACAGTGTGAAGGAGACATTTTCAAGAAATTATATCATAAAACAAAAATGATTGTGCAGGTAACTTAAGCTAAGGAACGGAGGCACCTGGGGTAAAGTGTTGGATTCATCTTTTTGTCTTCTTAGTTCTGTATTGTTATTTAGTACCAACATTTTAAATGGCTACTGAGGGGTGGTGGGTGAGGGGAATAACAGCCCCGTGAGATCCAGGAGAACAGATGTACACAATACACACACAAGTGTAATACAACAAAGACAAGCGTGTCATAAACCTGTGACAATGATGTAAGGGGTTATTTTCTTTTTGATCTTTTCAATGATCTGCCTGTTTCAATGGCAATCCTGCAAGTAACATCCTAACAGAAGGAAAAGACACAACTTTTAACTCAAGAAGTCGGATTATTGCATGATTTTTGTTGTTGTTTAGGAGGTAAACTAAAAGATTTTTAATGGAATTTTCCTGGTGACACACAGAACAGAATGTTTTTGTCTCTCCATGTAACAGAACACATTCACACTTTTTGAGATATTTTCAACTGAGATTTTTTCATATTTTTCCTACTCTTAAGGTTGATGGTGCAGTGGGCTACATTCCTATGCTGAGAATTCCTTGGTGTTGCTCTCCTCTGGCTGGACAGCTGGTTCCTAATTCACCAGTACAAAAGAACAGTTTTCTGTGTCTTCAGCACATACCTGTAAAATAGCCAAAATCTCTACAGAGGCACTTTGTACATTCAGATTGTGTCTGAGTGGGTTTTATGTGTGGATGACACATGAAGGTGTGTGTTGTGTGTATTTGTGTGTTGATATAAGCACATCATGGTAATACATGCACTGAAAGGACAGACCTTGCTACAAAAATGACCACTGGCACCAGTAAAAACACAATGGCAATCCTAAAAGACATGCAAAAGTTCTCTCAGATGAATAAATTAAATTTTACCTACAAGGGCCTTGATTATAACCTTATATTATGAAGGAGAAGGGCAAATGTTTGGTCATTCAGCCTTGGATTTAGTTAGTTTTATATACAATACATATTTAAAATAGACTTACATATATATATACACACATACATATATGCACAGCCCACTCAAAATAAATAACTTCTGTTGACAAAAGGAAGGAGATAAAATTGATGAGAGGAGATAAAATAATAAAGACCGACAATACATTTAATTTCCTACAGTTCTAGCTAAATATCCCAAACTCATTACAGTCAATGACAGATTAAAATTGCTAAGACATAGATTAAGGAACTATTAAAATTGCCATTAAAACATCAAAACAAAACAAAATAAATAAGCTCTCCAAATCATTATCATCTAATCCTCTTGAAAATAATTAAAGCTTTCCTTTAGCTTTAGCTACTGGCTGGGAACTGTCAAATAGTCTTAATAAGATGGCCCATGATACTCAATGTTTTCTAAACCTTTTTTTCACTTTAATAAAATGCTGCTTATCCTCAGCTTCTGTGGCTGCAGGCACCAGATTCATGGAAATGTCCATCCCCTGCTCTGACCAGGCACAGATTCATGGAAATGTCCATTCCCTGATCTACCCTTGCACCAGACTCAGGGAAATGTCCATTCCCTGCTCTGACCAGGCACCAGATTCATGGAAATGTCCATCCCCTGCTCTGAACAGGCACAGACTCAGGGAAATGGCCATCCCCTGATCTGACCAGGCGCCAGATTCAGGGAAATGTCCATCCCCTGCTCTGACAGGCACCAGACTCATGGAAATGTCCATCCCCTGTTCTGACCAGTCACCAGACTCATGGAAATGTCCATCCCCTGCTCTGAACAGACACCAGATTCAGGGAAATGTCCATCCCCTGCTCTGACCAGGCACAGACTCATGGAAATGTCCATCCCCTGCTCTGACCAGGCACCAGATTCAGGGAAATGTCCATCCCCTGCTCTGCCCTTGTACCAGACTCATGGAAATGTCCATCCCCTGCTCTGACCAGTCACAGATTCATGGAAATGTCCATCCCCTGCTCTGGCCAGGCACAGACTCAGGGAAATGTCCGTCCCCTGCTCTGCCCTTGTACCAGACTCATGAAAATGTCCATCCCCTGCTCTGACCAGTCACCAGACTCATGGAAATGTCCATCCCCTGCTCTGACCAGTCACAGATTCATGGAAATGTCCATTCCCTGATCTACCCTTGCACCAGACTCAGGGAAATGTCCATTCCCTGCTCTGACCAGGCACCAGATTCATGGAAATGTCCATCCCCTGCTCTGAACAGGCACAGACTCAGGGAAATGGCCATCCCCTGATCTGACCAGGCGCCAGATTCAGGGAAATGTCCATCCCCTGCTCTGACAGGCACCAGACTCATGGAAATGTCCATCCCCTGTTCTGACCAGTCACCAGACTCATGGAAATGTCCATCCCCTGCTCTGAACAGACACCAGATTCAGGGAAATGTCCATCCCCTGCTCTGACCAGGCACAGACTCATGGAAATGTCCATCCCCTGCTCTGACCAGGCACCAGATTCAGGGAAATGTCCATCCCCTGCTCTGACCAGGCACCAGACTCATGGAAATGTCCATCCCCTGCTCTGACCAGGCACCAGATTCAGGGAAATGTCCATCCCCTGCTCTGACCAGGCACCAGACTCATGGAAATGTCCATCCCCTGCTCTGACCAGTCACAGATTCATGGAAATGTCCATCCCCTGCTCTGCCCTTGTACCAGACTCATGGAAATGTCCATCCCCTGCTCTGACCAGTCACAGATTCATGGAAATGTCCATCCCCTGCTCTGGCCAGGCACAGACTCAGGGAAATGTCCGTCCCCTGCTCTGCCCTTGTACCAGACTCATGAAAATGTCCATCCCCTGCTCTGACCAGTCACCAGACTCATGGAAATGTCCATCCCCTGCTCTGCCCTTGCACCAGATTCATGGAAATGTCCATCCCCTGCTCTGCCCCTTGTACCAGACTCATGGAAATGTCCATCCCCTGCCCTGCCCTTGCACAAGGGGCTCAGCAGGATCCTCAGGGTCTGTGTGGGATCAGTGCAGCTCCAACAGGACCAGGATGTCAGCTCAGAGTTACACACAGCTTGGGGCAAACTTTGATCTTTGATGTAGTAAAGCTGTAGTAGATCTGGGAAAGCAACACAGTGGGCCTTAAACCTGTGTTTCTGTATTTTTTGTCCATGCCAGGTGAAATGCTAATGGGTTCCATCCACATCTGTACAACATTATAATAACTTTTAATCACTACTTTTTATTAAATAATTCGTTGTTATTACCCTATATCAACAATTACTAATTCTTGAAGTATTTACCTTACTCAAGCAATAATGAAAGTCACAACTTGGAAGCCAGAAACCCACATTTCAGTATCTGTCAAGTATTTTTCTTCTGGAACACGTAACAGATATGAATTTTCCCTGATCACAGTCATCCATACTTCTGTAACTGCTACCATACAATCATTTATTGGATGGTGTATTTTGATGGGATTGAGCAGAAGCATGCTCAGTGATTTGGGCCAAAAACCAAGTTTTCAGTCATTTATTACTCAGGATTTTGAGACTGTATCAAAAGAACATTATTTCAATTTATTTTACAGTTGCACTGCATCACCTGATATTCTTAATAGATCATTTTCTAAATAGAACAGGTGGTTTTACTGGCAGCAAAATAAAGATGTCATATTGTCACATACAATTTTTAGAGGCAGAAAATGTACCACAGGGATAATTAGTCTCACCCTCCCATGATTCCACCTAAGCAGCTCGTGAAAGACTGTTGTGGCAACATCGCCAAATGTCTCTAGATATATAAATTACACACATATGCCTATTTTTGTAAATGAGATTTGGGAATATCAGCAGCAATTGCATGGTGGGAATATTTAGCTCATTTCAGAGGTTGTACTGTACTTGCACTGTATGAATGTCCCCCAGCCCCAACACAAATGTGGCTGTATTTAATCAGTATCTGGATAACCACAATATTAATTTCCCTTTTACCATAAGTGCTAGGAATATAGTTTTAATCTGTTTCTAAATCTTCTGTAGAACATCTAGTTCCTCCCCTCAGTCTGCATAAATTTTTTTATAATCATGAAGCACACTGCAGCCAGACACTTTGCCCTCCTTTTCTTTTCTTTATGCAACAGATTTGGGATGAAATTCCCCACTTGGCCCCCAAGCCAGGGCTAATTCCAGGACCAGGATGATAATTTTATCCCAGATGAGTTTCTCTCAGGGGTGCAGTCCCAGCTGGTGCCATCCCAGGCCATTTCTCCACAAAGTGCTCTGATAGCCAATGCCCCTGTCATTTTTTTGTCCATACATCTGTAAGGATGAGTCATTGGGAAGATGCTCATCAATGTTTGCCATTATTTACAGTCCGACAAATCAATGTTTGCCATTGTTTACAGGCCAACATCGATCCCTATCAAACAGCAGGGGCAGACAAGTCGTGTTATGTAATTGATATGAACCACCCTGCCAAAATGCAGATTCCATTATTGGCATGTCTCCCTGCCTAAACGCCAGAAAGCTCCATATATGAGCTGCTGTCACCTTGGAAACGTTCAGGGAAATGCCAAGTGCCTGTGGAAGCACAGGATGCAGCCACACAGCTGAACTGGGCAGCTCTGCTGCGTTTGCAGCTCATCCTGAGGTGCAACTGCAGGAACTTCACACTAATGCCTCTCAATTTAACCTCGGGGCAGCAAAACAGAGGGGGTTTCACTTGGAACTACTCACTCCATTTCCCAGTTTCTCTGAGATGGATCATTGGGGTCCAGAGCCCAAATCTGGAAGAGCTGCATCAACCAAAGCCTTTTTTGTGCATTTCCTGGAGCTTAAATCTTAAAGATTCACTGGCTTTAAGTTGATAGACGTAAGTTGTAGATTGGGAGATAAGAACTTGGCTGGGGAGCCATAATTTCCTTCAGAGGAACTGCAGATATTTTCTCCCTTCTCCTATCTATATAAGAGACAAAAATCTACATTGTCTTTCCCTAAAAATGCATTATTCCCTGACACAAAATCATGACCCTTGTTGATGCTGTTGTTATGAAAATAATTCAAACAGTTGTAAACTGGGACTGAAAAAATACCCTAAAAAAATCACAAGAAACTGGCAATGAGTGATATTTCCAGGTGTTCTTCTGGGTATTTTCTTGACGGGAAAATCCATGCTTGGATCTTTTTCATCCCAACTCAAGGAGTCTGGGAACTGGCAGGTTCAGAGTTAACACACTTATAACTATTCCAGATCTGCAGAGAGAGCTATACAGTTAATCACTGCATATTTTTAGCCTACATCTTGTAGCTTTAATCCTGCAAATGTCTGTATGTAATTTGTTTTATGTAATATGAATAGATGCCATAAAATCAAGATTCCACCATTTATAGAGCTAAGAATGTCTGTGTATTTCTCAAGATTGAGGATCTATAGCATAAATGTGGGACAATTAAGTGGTCACTGTGAGTAATTTATACTCCATACTGTGTGTGCCAGTGGAAATAAATGCTCAGATTAGCAGCATGTGCTTGTGTGCCTGGGATCAAAACCTAGACCTTACTCTCATAGCAACGATAACAATTACAGAAATATTGCTTACAATTAAGGAACGTTTTCAACTAAATAAATCTGAGAATGCATCTGTCTCTGTGTACAGATCAGGGTGTATTTTGGTGCAGATGATGTCTCAGTATTTTAATAACTGAATCCCTGTGAATCTTTGAGTAGCTGGGTTTCTCTGGCACGTCATCGAGGCCTAGTGCCAAGAGTGAGGGAGCAGGGATCTGCTTTGCTGTGGATCGAGCTGCACTGCTCCTTGATTTGGTCAAGGTAATACAGGAACAGAACAGAAAGGAAACCCAGTTAATTACCAATTTAGAGCTAAAATCACAGAATCATAGAATGGGTTGGAAGAGAACTCAAAGCTCACCCAGTTCCAGCAGGGACATCTCCCATTATCCCAGTGGCTCCAAGCCATGTCCAACCTGGCCTTGGACAGCTCCAGGATGGGGCAGCCACAGCTGCTCTGGCCACCCTCAGCCTGAACACTTGATACCAAACACACAGGCCCAGGAGATTCAGGCATTCACTATGTAAATCACTGAAATATCATTGAGACTTTTCATGTAGTGATTTTTTGCGTGTTTATAACAATTACACAAGTTCATACAGAACCTCTAGAGCTGCAGTTGCTGCTGAAGCCAGAGGAACTGTTCAGAATGTAACATAATGAATGGGCAGCATGAGCAATACATGATTTCTGCTGTAATAAACTTTAATTAGTAACTAATGGTGAAATCCTTTTATCAGCATGGTACAGGTTTACTTCTGAAAAGACATTCAAGACAGTGTCCTTTTAGATTGAAACTTGGAAACCTTCAGTATTCTAACATGTGTGCTCCAGCCCCAATCCACAGGACTTAACATTGCAGCAAGTCATCTGAATTCACAAAAAGGGTTTCAATCATAATGCCAACAACTTGCTTAAAGTTTATAAGTGTTTGTGAATAAAGACCAAACTGAAAGTTCACTGAGAATGTCTCTGGCTTTGCTTACCTGAAAACACCTGAACCAGATGTCCTAGACAGGCAGGACAGGTAGAATTGCTCCCACCAGGGTAATTACTGACACTAATACCATGGAATTGTTAATGCTGCTGTATTTCCAAAGTGTAAATCATTCTTCTACAGAACATGACAAAAGCTCACTCACTGCCACACCCAGACAGGAGCTGTGTCAGTGTTCATATTTTAATCTACCTCTGAGAATAAATAATGTAAACAATCATCAAATAAACAGCTCAAGATGGCTCAAACCTCAAGAACTCAATCATCTGAACAACAGCACAGACCCTAGCCCAGGGACACCGGACCTAGACCCATGACCCTGGCACTCGGACATCGGACACCAGCCCAGGAACACCAGACATCAGTCCGGGGACACCGGACATCAGTGCAGGGACACTGGACATCAGCCCAGGGACACCAGACCCCAGCCCAGGGACAGTGGACATCAGCCCAGGGACCCCAGCCCTCGGACACGGGACATCAGCGCAGGGGCATCGGCCCTCAGACACCAGACCCTGGCCCATGGATAGCGGCCCTTGGACACCAGACCTCGGCCCAGGGACACTGGACATCAGCCCACGGACACCAGACATCACACCAGGGACCCCGGCCCTTGGACACCGGACTCCGGTCCAGGGACGCCAGCGCTCAGGCACTGGACATCAGCCCAGGGACCCCGGCCCTCAGACACCGGACATCACCCCGGCCCTCAGACACCGGACATCACCCCGGCCCTCAGACACCGGACATCAGCCCAGGCACACCGGCCTTTGAACACCGGACCCCGGTTCTCGGACACCGGACATCAGCCCACGGCCCCCGGGCCGCACCACCCCGCGGGCGGGGGGGACCCAGCGATCCGCGCTGGCAGCGCCGCCCCGCGCCCGCGCTGGTTCGGGGGCGGTTTGCGGCCGGGCGCCCCCGCGCGCGGTGGTTGGTGCCGTTGCCGTGGCAGCGCGGCACGCTCGGGGCCGTGAGGAGCGCGGCCGGGGCCTGAAGCGGTGAGGGGAGCAACTCGGAATAATTTACCCCAAACTTTTATTTGGGTTATTTGGGTTATTTGGGACTTGGAGCCGCACAGCCTCGCAACGCAGCGGTTTGGCTGGAGGCGTTGGGGTCACTGCTGCATTGGCAACTCGTTTGATGTTCTTAGTGCCACCAACATCCCTAAATCAGTGTCCTAGAATAGGAATCCTACTTGGCATTAAGGTGGTTCTTATCATTTACTCATTCCTCCGTACTTAAATCCTTTGATTTGTTTTCTCTGCTCCTTAACTGGAGAAAATAGATGCTCTCTTATTGATTCCTCTTAAGTTCTGCAGAAGGATTTACATAAAAGCACTCAAAGCTGAGCCACCTTCGTTAAAATTAATCATATGTCCAAATCTCTCTGTGAGTAAGACGTGAAATGCTCAACCATGTGGTAATAACTCATTCTAGATGACATGCAGAACTTACTGAATTCTAGCAAATTGTAACAAGATTTGGGAACAGTTTGCTTTGCATTGGAGAACTCCTCAAGGCTCAAGAGCAAATAGTGATTGTTGGAGTTGTGCCCAAATCATTTGGGGTAAAGTCATGGTGTAAGTATAAAATAAGTATCAAGTAAGTATAAAATCCATTCAGAAGGTTTGTCACAGAGTATGTGGTTGTATCCAGTTATTTCACATGCATTAAGTATGTACTGAATGCTGAGAATTCACCTCCAGAGATAGTCACCACTATTTCCAGTTGCTGGACATTTGATGTGTAAAACATGTTGTTCTTTTTATTCAGCCTGGTCGTTTGGAACGAGCTGTCAGCATGGAAGATCGTGAGAGCGGTAATAGTGAGAGAGAACAGCAAATACCTCCTGTGTTTCTGGAGGAGGAGCAAAGACAAGAAGAGGAAGAAGGAGAAAAAGAAGAGGAAAAAGAAGAAAGAGGAGGAGAGGAAGAAGGAGAAAAAGAAAAGGAAAAAGAAGAGGAAGAAGGAGAAAAAGAAAAGGAAAAAGAAGAGGAAGAAGGAGAAAAAGAAAAGGAAAAAGAAGAGGAAGAAGGAGAAAAAGAAAAGGAAAAAGAAGAGGAAGAAGGAGAAAAAGAAGAGGAAAAAGAAGAAAGAGAAAAAGAGGAAGAAGGAGAAAAAGAAGAGGAAAAAGAAGAAAGAGAAGAAGAGGAAGAAGAAGAAAGAGTTAAAGAAGAGGAAGAAAGAGAAGAGGAGGAAGAAGAAAAAAGGGAAAAAGAAGGAGAAGAAGAGGAAGAAGAAGAAAGAGAAAAAGAACAAGAAGAGGAAGACAGAGAAGATGCAGTTGGTCACTTCCCTGACGTGGAACAGCACTGGGAAGGTGAAAATTAATTGTTTTGATAACTCACAAAAACCTGTTATTAATGTAAACTTAATGTAAGATAAACATGTTAGATCATTGGCCATAACCTGACAATACATTATCCTCCCTTGTCCCCCTCCCTGTTCTTGTCTGGGATTTTCTCACATAAATGGGATTCTTGGTGACACTTCCACATGAAGGCAGAGAACATTCTCCTGTTCATTTGCAGGTGTATAATACTCCTGTGTGTTTTACCCTATGAATTTTTTAATGTACACTGCAGTAATGCTATAAAATGTCATCTCTGATTCTCCACAATGTGACTTGACAGCAAGTATAGAAAGCTTTGCATTTTTAAATTCAAAGTCTCTTTGTTAAGCTGTTGTTTCAATATCTGCTAGAATATGAGCTGGAAGAAGAGTTGGATAGTGGTGGCAAGATGGGAAACAAGGACACTTCTGAAGATGGTGGAGCCCAGTCTGATTCTAGCACGTAAATACCTTGCTCCAGTTCAAACAGAATTTCCTCTGTGGTGCTGAGTGACTGTGTATGACATGCCTGAAACTAGTTTAAAATGTTCCTGTTAAAATTGTAAACTATTGTTCAGAAACAGGAAAATTGCAAAGCCTAGGTGGGATCAAGAGGAGCCACAGGCATTTTAAAACAAAGACACATCATTAGTGCTTTAAATGAGGATATAAATGTTCAACATTTGATATCCAGTACTGAAAATCCTGGCTAAAGTCCATGCATGCCAACTTCTTGTGCTGTTTGTGTTCATGTTCTTCCTTATTTATAATGGTCTTATTTGTAACAGTTCTGCTAGAACAAAACAGAAAACGGGGATGTAAGGATGTCAGATTTCATATAACTACAGCTTCACATTATGTTTCATTGTTGGTTGTGTTTTCCAATTCAAAGGCAAAGCTCAGGACACTCTTTGGGCAGCACTGGTAAAGTTCAGCCTCTGAAGTCTGCAGACAGGATTCGCATTTCAGCCTCCCAGAGAAACCTCCAATTGCTCGATAACATGGTCAGGGGAAAGGAACTGGCAGTCCAAGAAACCAGGTCAGTGTCTGAGCAAGCACAATCCATCAGCACAAATCACCAGCAAATACTGAAAAACTGTACCCACCATAAATGCTAGCATTTATAGAACCATGTATCTGACAGCAGTCCTGCCTGTCAGTCTTGCCCACAAAAAGAAGAGTTTCACTGGGAAGAGAAAAGAGCCTCCCAAACATAAATGATGTGTTTGTTTCTTGCAGTGACACGCTGGGTGCCTGTCGGCTGAGGAGCAAGATGCTGGCAAAGCAGCTGGATCATGTAGACATGGAAATACAGAGAGAGGAGGAGGCTGGCAATGTGTAGGTAGAGAATATTTCTGGATACCAAGGATCACAGGCATCCACTATGTTCCTCTGTGTGTAATTAATGAGATAAGGGCAGAAAGAGGTGGAAACTTGGGAATGGGTTGGGAAGAGATGTATTTTAAAGTGTAACAACAGGTATTAAATCAGTCTAGCCTACTGCTGTCCATTGTGTCTGTCAGGGTCTCAATCTTCTAGTCAGTCTGATGAATCAAGGTGGCACTCCTGGAGGTCATGGATTTGCTTCTGGTGATTACTCAGTCAGGATTTATACATATATATGTGTATATATTATTATAACTGCACACATACATGTGCCATTCCTTTCTTGTGTTGTTCTGGAATGCAGGAATGCCTTTCAGGAGTAGCTCTGCATACAGGAGCTGCTCTGAAACACTTGTGCTATCAAGTGGGAGGCAATTTACTGTACTCTTCACATTTGGTTTAAATAGAAAGCAGTGGGTGGCTTGTGTATCAGGAGCCAGAGGCTTGTGAACAAACTTTGCAGCTGCATTTCTAACCTGTGTTAATCTCCAGGTTAGAGCTGCAATGAATGAGAGGAAGGAAGGCAGGTTAACTGCCAGAATGGGAGAGCTGCTTAAACAAAACTGATGAGCTGATGCAAATGAGCCTCCTGAGGTGGTGCAAGTGGGATCTCAGAGACAGTAACAAATCCCAGCAAAGACAGAAAAGCAGTGTAGTGTTTATCCTTATGATGGGTCACATGGAGACATCTAGATATGGAAAAAATAGCAATTCTCCCAATCTCTTACATATAGCAAGTGACTAGTGGAGTGAGAAGGCTTGTGAAGTTCCAAGTCTTTGTGTTTTAGCAAGAATGCAAATCCTGGCTGCCATTAGCACTACCAATGCCAATGCAGAAATGTTGAATTTAGAGCAGTAGCTGCAGGTAGAAGATCCAATTTTCATTTAGAGGATGGGAGTTTATGTTGAGTATAGTCAGGCCACTCTCTGTGGATCCTGTAGTACACTCTGCTGGTTTTCCTGGGGAGAGAAGGAAAATAACGGTGTGGGAATGCTGCACTTGTAGGCTAAGTGTATAGAATATTGTACCATTTTAAAAGCAAAATCAGTGTAAGTTCTCTAGGTTCACCTACACTTATCTTCATGAATAATTCTACTTTTATCAGTTTGAGAAGTGGATAGCTGCACCAAGCTACTGGTCAGCACTGTTCCTTTCAACCGATGTATAAGAGTTTCAAGAAAACTCTGCCTCGAGAATGGACACTTAGAAGTGCATGAATTTCTGGGATTCTGATGAATAAATCTGAGCCTTAGAGCTGTACTTTGTTCTTGCTGCTCTTGCAAGGGGGGCTGTGTTCACATTCCTCTCTGGGTTCTCTCTGCCTTGGCAGCGCAGCCGTGTCCCGCCTGCAGGCCGTGAGCAGCCGCTTGTGCACGGAGCTGGAGAAGGAGAAGGAGCTGGAGCTGAGACTTGCTCTGACACTAAAACAAAACTTGTAAGTGTGGGAATGAAGAAAGTGTGAAGGGAATCTTTATTACTTTCTTCATCTGCTGTTGGATGGATTCAAAAGTTAATCAATAGAGAAATTTCTTGTAAATGCTGAACTACATTCTAGAGGAACTTTTAGCCTGCATGGTTCATTCCTTACAAAATTGGTTGGCTCAGACACCCAGTTTGTTTTGTACATGTAAATAAAGTTTTGATTTTGTTATGAGAGGTGCATAAATTGTGATCTAAACAGGTCTCATTTGAAATGTAAAATAAGCTGGACTAAAGTAAATCAGTCTGTGCAGGAGCATAAATATTTGTAATTTATGCCTCTTAGTGTTTTTGTAGGGCATAAAGGAAAGGATAGAAAATGAGCATTGTAGCAGTACTGTGTATTTTTTTGCCAAGCTAATTGCATTGCTGCTTGTAATTGATTGTTCACCCATAGTAAATGACTTTTTATATCAGACAGAATAAAACTGTCTTTTGCAGGAGGCAACAGGTGAGTGAGCTTGTATTTTGGTACCACAGGTACATCAAAAGAGGAGCACAGGCACGAGCTTCTAGCTGTGATTAGCCAAGTGGTTAACCAGGATACAGTGTGTTCTGCTGCAGTGTTGTGTAATAGCTTTAAAATGCTTGATTTGTTTATTGTGTGATTAGCAATACACAGAACAGATTAATGCACTCAGCTCTATCATATCTGGTTCCTTCAGCAAAGCACAGAAGAATAAAAGCTGTGGCCTGTCCATGAAGTCATTTATTGTTGAAGGAAAAGCTATTTTTAGAATTTTTCTTGGTTTTCGTATTTTCTTCTAGGTAAATGGGATAAACACAAACTTGAGTTTTGGTTTTTTTTACCTTTTTTTGACCAATATTTTTGATGTCTTTGAAAGGGATATGCTATTAGATATGAGCCTTAGTCTGGAGCACCTGTGTCAGCAAAAGGGTTTGATTCAAAATATGTTTTAAAAAATTAAAAGAAAACATGGTTACATGTTTATTTTCTCCATAGAGCCTTCCCCACTCAATCTATCACCTTAAAGTGAAAGAATATCAGTATTTCAACGAAAACAATTCACACTTTTTTTTAAAGGGTTGAGCTGTGGCATATAGAAACTGAGCAGGGAAAATACGACATCCTTCGTGAACAACTTCAAAAAGATGAGGAGGAGCTACAGATGCAATACCAGGAGGAGAGAGAAGTGAGGATTTGGAAGGAAAAAATAACAGCCCTGCAAGCAGAAGGAACACGTCGGACTCGAGAGAAGTAAGAGCCTCAAAGTCAGAGCCTGCTGCCTTTCTTGTTTTATTTTCAGCCAATTCTCTGCTGCAGGTGCTGAGATTAGCTAGTTCAAATACTGTGTGTCTTAGCTGGGTGTGCTTCAGGAATAGTTGATGAGGAAATGGAATTAAAATAAGAATTGGCCATGGCCTTGCAGTTATGCAGGTAAAGATTTCTGATCTATGGGAATAAACTTGTTAATGAGAAAATGACAAATGCAGGGGTTTTGTCATAGGTGATGAGATTTATTGGGTCAGACTAACTGCATGTGTCTGCAGTGCTGTTGGCCTCCAGGACCTTCTGGATTTATGGTGAAGTCCACTGAGATTTCCCAGAGCAGAAGCAAACACCAAAAAGCACAAAAGTGCTCTCCAAAATCCAAGCCAATGTCAGTCTGTGGCTTTTGTGGAGTTTATCACCTTGTCTGCAATGTAGGGGATGTGGGAAGCAGACAAATGTCCTAATTTCAGCACATATTCATAAACTCCCCAACCCCACCCTGAGGTCTCATTGTGTTGGAATCAAATTTTCCTTAGTCCTGCTGCAACTGTTGGTTTGTCTGTGCAGAAGAGAGGAGAAAGCCCAGAGAGAATGTGAAGAAAGAAATAAAAAACTCCTTGAGGATGCCAAAAGGAGCCATGAGAAAGCAGTTTGCTTCCTGAAGCAGAGCATGGCAAGGTGGGGCTTCACTCCTTTCCTGTTGTACATTCTCTGCTGAGCAAGACTTTATCCTGCAATCTTTGAAAAAATAATGATTTTTCTGCAAGGTGTGTCTTCTGTTGCACCTGGAAATCCTGTGCCAGGTACAGTGTGGTGAAGCATTGAGATCTTACAGAGCACAAAAGGAAATCCACTCAGTGTCCTACCATGGCCTCCAGATTCCCTGCAGTCTTTGTCTGTGGGCTCTGACCCTTGAAGGCTTTGATAATGATTTGAAGCATTTAATTGAAATAGTGTAACTAAAATCCAGGTTTGAAACCTGCCCTGTGCCATTCCATGTCCCTTCAGAAATGTGGTAAAAAAGCATCAATGGCTTGATGGGCCATTTCTTTGTGCTCATGCTCTGGTTGATTTTAAATTAAATGTTCTTTCATATATTTATATTATTTACTCTGGTGTTGAATTATTTTGCTGCTGAAGAAACAGAACATTTGTTACTTATTTTTACATATATGCAAATATATCCTAATAAATATTAGGGCTTAATTGTAAAATGATTGAAATAATTGTACTGTTTCTGTGCTGGTTTATTTTATTAGCTGGTGCATACAAACTGATCATAATTAAGAAAAACAAATCAAATAGGTTTTGTTTTCTTGACAAATGTATCAAACATATCAATCTTAATTTTTTTCTAGTTTCCCATTATATTAGTTGGAATATCCCCTGGTTTGATTCCTGCCCACACATTTCCAACCTGTAGAGTTTTTAGGGTTTATTTTTAGTGTGGGTACATGTGCTTGGCTTGTAAAAGTTTGCTACATAAGGTTTAGATATTGCTTATATGAGCAACACCTGAATTCTTTATTTTAGCAGCCAGTCATATGTCATAACATGAAACACATTCTTCATATCCAAAATTTAAAAAAAAATTAAAGTTGTTGAGCAAAATATTTGAAAACCTGTTGGCACTTGGAGCTCGAGCAGTGCCGTGTTTGGAGGAGTCTCCAACTGCTCCCTGTGCCCACAGCCAGGGGGTCAGAGCAGCAGTCCTGGGCACATTGGCAATTACTCCCTGACATCTCAGACATTCTAATACCAAGATGAGATTTGAGGATGAGAGCCTGAAAGATTTTAATTTGCTTACAGAATTCATGAAAAAAATGCAAAGGAAGAAGTGAAAGCTCAGGAGCATATGGAGAGAAGGATACAAGCTGTGCTTTCCCTGAAAACCAGCATCACTTCCAACAGGGTACTGCTGCTGGGCTGGGATGGGAATGAAGTCACTGACTTGGGAGACTGCTGGGCTCTAATACAAGTCACTTCAGTTTTCCTTGCAGAGCTGTGGTGATTTTTGATCACATCACTGCCCAAACCCCTTGAAACTGGGGGGAGTTTAAGCATTGGAGGGATGGCAGGAGATCTGTGTGGGCAGGTTTTGACACTTCTGCTGATGCAGAAGTTTATTCTGTCAACAGTCTAGTTGTTCTGGGAGGGGAACTCTCTGGGAAATAATGCATACTAAAAAAAGTTCTCTGGAAGTTCAGCCAGAAGGATTTCCAGTTATTTGGATCCCAAAGCAGAAATATTCCACATGGAGAAAACATATGGAAGAAAAACAGTTATTTGAGAATTTAAATAGTATAAATATGGAATTTCTGAGCTATGCTGCTTTGCTTTTCTATTTATGTTCTGTAGAATCTGAGGGAATGATCTTAATTTAATCCTGATTTGTTTAGAACTGTTATCTTTTCATATTCCTTCACTGAGCAGCATTCCAGGGTAGAGAAGCAGCCTGGACCTAGTCAGAGCTTTCTGCATCTCAGCACCCCATCACTACAGAGAACATTACAGACAATTCCTTCTGCTTCAGAGACATCCCCCATAAATGTATACTTGGATAAGGAGACCAGCATTAAATTCTCTGTTTTCTATTCTTTAATATGTGAATCAAATATGTAACAGGTTTGTGTGACTTTCATAGGAAAGGCTCCAAACTCTGCAGATTTTGAACAAAGCAAAGGCCTTGGAGGCACAGAAGGAGGAAATGAAAATGAGGGAGGCCATCCTAGCAAAAGGAGGCAATGTTATCAGGGAAATTTTTCTCCATAAACGACAGCAAGAGCTCGAAAAAAAGAAAGAGTGAGTATTGTATCCATATCAAACTCTGCCTGCTCCCTGGAGCTCAGTCAGCTGCTGAAGGCAGAACATCTCTGATGGTGCCTGGAGGGACTGAATCCCTCTCCCACTCTGTGTGTGACATTTGCACAGCCTGTTCTTGGTGCCCTGAACTCTGCCTTAGGGGTGCTCAGAGCGCCAGAGCTCCGTGGGTGTTCTGTGATCGACTCCTCCAGGAGAGGAGTTCAGTGACCCTCAACTGGAAAACTGAAGTAACTGTCCTTCTTCCTCCCCTGAACACTGTGAAAGTCTGTATCAGCCTTCTAAAACATTGTAACTGAGTGTATTTATCTGCAAAAATGTATAAACAGCCTCTGAATCACTTGGTGTCTTGACACAAACTAGCACTGAACCCAACTTAAAGACTTGCTGTTTAGATAAAAGGCTCCAAGGGAGATGGGTTGTAGTTAATATTATTGGTAAACAACCATGGCTGGGTTCATGTTTCTTACAACTTTGGATTACAGAGCTTTTAGAGAACTTCAGAAGTCAAGAAAAATGGAGATTGTGTCTCGAATTTTGCAAGAAAGAACTTCAATTCACAAGCAGAGAAAAAGTCAGTCCCCCACCAAAGCAATTAAGGCTCGTTGTAAACTGAAGGGTCCTTTACTGAAGAGTGGGGAAGCCTGGCAAAGTGAGGAGACCTGCAAACTTGCAGATGGAGAAATATCCCAGGTAATCAAAGGTCTAGGAATTAACTCTCTTTAAATTATTGCTTTGTTAAATATGCAGGTCATTGAATTCTGTTTAAAAATAGCACAGGCTACAACCAAATATGAGACAGTAAAGAGCAAGTGGAGAGTAATTTCCACATCAGATCTCTTAATATCTGTTAGTTTCCTTTTTCTTGATGAAAATACAGTGACTTTTAATATACAATTTTGTCTGTATTCAGTGTTTTAAGAGGGGATTGGCCTAAGTTGGTGTCTTTGGCCTCTGAGCCAAAGGCCAAGAGGCCAAAAAGCCAAAGGCCAAGAGGCCAAAAAGCTAGACCTGTCATTTTTGTGTTAAAAGATCTCCTCAGAAGCTGATAACTGTTGGAAGTACCTGTTCTCTAGTAATTTTTAGCTGTATCTTCAAAACTTGTGTTCTCCCACCAAAGCCATGGCGCTCTCCATCAGTTTGTTCCTTGGCTGGGGAAGGAACTGCTCCCCAGGGAGAGAATTCTGAGAACAGACCCCAGGATGTGCTCTGGGAAAGTGATGATGAGGACACAGAGAGGGACAAGACCCTCCTGGTACCAGAATTCCCAGGACTTTGGAGTCAGGAATTTGACTTGCACAAGGTAAATGTTGTGATATCTCTTGTTAGAAATAGAAAAGAACATTGCTTGAAACCAATAATTGTGTATTTTGCAGTTAAAATGCAGACATTATGTTATTACATAGATGCAGTAATTCAGATGTGAGAATATCATCAGTCATTGCTGTTTGACACTGTTCTGGAGGAGTTTGTTCTCTCAAAGAGAAAACAGTGCTTCAGGTTTAGTGCAGAAATCTGTGAAGACATAAATCACATTATGTGTAATTGTTTGAGTTTAAAAAACTTTAGAATTGATTAAAAAGAAATCCTGTCAGTACATATTCCTAGACTTGCATGGAGAAGCACTGGACCATGACTGAAGTATTCCAGTGAAGTCAGCTGGTTTTTTTTCTCAATGTTTAATAAGTTTAGCAGTGGGGGGAAAACCTTAAAGAGCAGAAAAGCTAATTCTGCCCTGAAAAACGTGGTGTTGTAGTGCTGGGTGATGATCAGCTGCAGAACAGACAGCTGAGAATCCATTAAATTCTTCATGTTGAGTTTGACTGGAGAGAGCCAGACAAAGGCTGGCCAGCTGCTGGAAGATTCCTTTTGCAGATTTTTCTACTGAAGCTGCAGATTCTGTGATCACACACAAACCTGTTGGTTTTTCTGCGTGTTCCTTTTTAGGTGCCCAAAGCAGAAGATCCAACACTGTTGGCTATAAGGGCAATGAGGAAACAAATAGCTGAGAAAAAAATGGAGGAACTCCAAACTAGAATTCTTCACAAGCAAACTGTGCCTGGGCAGGAACATAAGGGTTGTGCTTTCCACAGCAAACCCAGCTGCATTCATTTCAAGGTCAGTGGCCATTCTGCATGCAACTGGAGAGAGGTATCTGCTGGAGGTATATCCCAATGTCTTGACCAAAATTCTGTTGCAGCCTTTAATAAATGTGTTATGAAGTCTCTAACAATCTCTTAGTCAAGTGATAGATTAAATAAACTAGTTATTTTATTATAAATTATAAAATGCCTCCTTGTCTTAGAGGAATTTAAATGCTGTCAGAAAGGTGAGCAGATGAAAACCTGCTGGATTGTGTTGTATGTTTTTTGAAGGGCAGCATGACTGCTACTTGTATATTGTTTGTAAATACATTATTAGTGTAAAATAATGTCCTTAAAGAACATGCAGGTAAATTTCAGTTAGTTAATAAAACTGTTAATAACTCATTCAGAGCATGAACATGATACCATGTCTCTAACATTCACCTGGTGTCTTTGGCATTCCAAGGATTTTGATGTTGGTCAAATCTACAAAAAGAAGATAGTTTTGACAAATGCATCCCACACTGTTAATTACTGCAGGCTGGTGGGAATCAGTGAATGGCTCAAGGACTTCATCAGTGTTCAGTAAGTAAATGAATTGCAGACTTGTTTTACCTTTTGTCACAATTGGAACCCAATTCTGCAGCAACTGAATTTTCTGCTTGTTGTGGGTTAACCTGGGCAGAGAAACTCCACAGAGCAGCTCCTCACTCCCTCCTCAGTGGGATGGGGGAGAGAACTGGGAGGGGGAAAAAAAAAGTCAAACTTGTGGCTTCAGATCAACACAGTTTAATTGGACAGAAAAAGGAAGGGGAAAAAGCTGATGAAATAAAGGAAATCAATCTCAGAGCAAAGAGCACTTGAATTGCAATCCTGTGGTCTTTCCCATCAATCTATTCCTATAATCCTGCTGCCAGGTTATGTAATGAAGCACTGTGTCTAGTTGGGAGATTGCAAATTAATCTCAGTTCCACTATATTGATAATTTCATCTCACTGTTTATAAACAAACAAAAGGAGGTATCCACAAAATATTTCTTTATAAGAATTCAGACACCAACTATGTGGAGCTTTAAATATATATAAGGCAAGTTGTGAAAAGTAGTATTTCTCTTAAAAATGAAGTTATGAAAGGAATTTATTTACCTGGAACAAAAAAATAATTGTAGTCTAGCCTAAAAGTGAACAAATGCTTACATTCCTGTATGTAAGTGAAATTTATGGACAAACAGGAGGTGAATTCCTTTGGCTTACAGAGAAAGTTCAGGTTTCCACCCTTATGCTGACCTGGACAGTTTAATGACACCCCAGTGAACAAAGAAGTTGTTTCACCATTGTAGGTGATTTCACACTCCAGAGCTCCTTTCTCAGCTCACTGCCCACTGTCCTTGTGGGGATAAACCACACATGGAATTTCTGGATCATCTGATAAGGACAGGATGGTCCAAGGTGAAGCCATTCCTTCACTTTGTCCTCACAAGATCCCCAGGAATGTGAACAGAGAGCCCTTGACTGAACAACATCCCTGGAGAGCTGTGAAGTCTGGCTCCAGCTGCTGTGGGTGGATTGGGAAAGGTGTGGAGCCCTTCATTCCCAGCCTGATGGAGGTGGAAAATCGAGCAGGACACAGATAACTGAGCAGAGCCCTTCTGCTCCTAAACCTGCTCTGGTGCTTGACTCCATGTGTAGCTCATGGTTGGTTCAAAACCACAAGTGTGGATTTCATTTTGACCCACTTACACATGTTTAATTTCTGTGACAAAGCCTGAAGCTACTAATCTGACAAAATGAGGGTTTCCTGCTCTCAAAAACTGATTTTTTTTCTCATTTAGTATGTTAGACAATTGCATATGGTAAATCATCACTTCTGGTTTGTGAAAACAATGTTTTTTGAAAGGCTTAAGTCTTTCCTTGCTGTAATTGCCTTTCAAACTACTCTCCAAATACAAATGAAACATCAAGATTTGTGAATGATTTTTCAATCTCTGATAAATTAATTAACTTTGTAAAATTAAATTGGTTACCCATACATTTGCCAGCTGGATAGCTAGCAAAAATAATCTAAGATTTTATTCTCCATTGCCATAATTTGACCAGCAGAGCACAGACCTATGGACACTGATCCTACACTGTATAAAGCTTCTCTCAGGTAGAACCAGACTTATATTGTTTGTTACAAAATAGTTTTGCCAAGTATTTTGAAAATACCCAGCACATCTACTCTGTCATGGTGTCACTGTCCTTAAAACCAGTGCACAGGTATTTACAGACATAACACTTGAGTGCTGTTATCAGTGACAGGCTCTGTGTTTGCTGATAAAAAGCTTTATGTTAGTGGTTAAAATGAACATTATTATACCCCATGCAATGGAACCTCTCCCTAGCAGAATGGTGCTGTGTGGGTTTGTGTGTTTGGCAGTTTGTGCTCTACATCAGAACTCTTTTATCAAGGTAACATTTGAAATAAAGAACCATTCCTTAAAGTCCTTCTCAGGAGAAACTGCCAGGAGTCTGTTCAGAAGGTCAGGATGGAGGTGCTTATTCCCTGCCAACATTTAAAAATTCTGAAGTGTTTCCCTTCCTGAAAATGTTTTATTTTGCTTTGGTTTGGGTTTAATTTTGTTTTGATAAAGCTATAAAGGGCGAGTGTGTTCCATGTCTCCCATGGCTGACAACAATTCCTTCTCTCCTGTGCCTCCTCTGCCAGGCAGAGCAGGGCTCCAGGAGAGCCTCAATAATTCCATTTGCAGTGCAGCTGTGAGATGTCTTGTCTTCTGATGGGCATTTTCCCTGCCTCACACAGACCATGAAATGAGTGGCAGATTCTATTCAAGATAATTTTGATACAGCTGGCAACAAGCAGCACATTCTGTAATCATTTGCAGCTCCCTCCTTGGGTTTTTCCTCTTCATTTTGTGTTTGGACAGGGGAGATGTTACAGAGCAACATTAAAATGGATAATGGGAGAAGTTGCTTCCTAATTGTCTGCCAGGGCAGTTCCACCTGTTCTTGCTGATTTTGAGCCTCAGCTTCACCTCTTTGGCTACAGTCCCTGTCTTGACTTTTAAAAGCACTTCAAGTCTTTCTGAATAAAATTAATAAAGAATCAGCCTTTGTTGTTTCCCAGTTGCAGCAGGGTTTTGTAGCCTTTCATTAATCTGTCACTCATTCTGACTTTTCTAGTAATTAGTCCAAGTGAGGGGGAAAAAAAACCTCCCATTGTTACCAGAGCAGAAGCTGGGTGTTCCATCCACAGCTTTAATTTGGAATTTTATGTTCATTATCTCCATAGTTTTGACCCACCTGGCAAAATGTCTTCTGGGATGTCCTGTGAATTCCTGGTAACATTTAAGCCAATGGTAAGTGCACAGTGAGAAGAATCCTAGTATAAGCCACTAGTCTGATTAAAACCATCATTAATTGAATTTCTTAACTGTTAACAAAGAAAAAACCTACATTTTTAGAAGAGCTACTGTTGTGCATGGACAGCTGTGTGCATGTTCAAGTCTGATAAATTGTTGTAAAGCAAATTCTGAGGGCACATTTGGAAAAATGCCTCCAAATGAGGGCAAGCTTCCAGATATTTATAATCTTGCCCAGCTAAAGTTAACCAGAATGTCACAAAGACTGTTTTAAAGTGGAAACAGAATCAGTAAAGATACATTTTAATATGGTACTCAAAGAATGAGTGAAAATATTTTTCATCAGACTACATAGGCTAAGTCTTTGAAATTCTGAAATTACTTTGGGGTTTTTTTTCTGTTTTGTTTTCTAGATAAATAAAGGGCTGGAAGGAGAAGTCATGTTTATGGCCCAGACAGGTTCTTTTTCTGTTCCACTGAAATGTACAGTCAAGACCTGCATTGTAAGGGACTTCTTTTAAGCATGTGGATAATATAATTATTATTATAAAAAGCGGATGCTCATTTAATTGACATGAGTGCTATGTAGGCCAGTGGTAATTAATGGTTTATCTCCTCACAGCTGGCTCTGGATAAAGAGCTCATTGACTTTGGCAGCCTTGTGGTGGGAGACACAATTTCACGGACCATCAGCCTGACAAACAGCGGGGCTTTGGGAACCACATTCAAAGTTCAGACGTCAGCAGGTGCCACAAGTACCCTCAGAGCAACAGTAAAAGCTGCTCCTGCAATAGTGGTGGGTCCAAAAGTTCTTCCCTAAAGGAACAGAAATGTTCTGCTTTGGGAAGTGTGGTGGAGTTGTGCAGAGTCACAAAGCAGCTCAGGTCAGAAAGGACTTGGGAAGATCATCAACCTTTAGTACATTTGGGTCAATATAAATACAATCTGTTCTACTCAAATAGTGAAAGATAAAAGCAATTCCTTTGTGAGGAGTGGGGAAACCAACAATGCTGATTTTTAAAGTATTTTAGTAATTTATGTAATGATTCCTATGTTCTCCACATTCATGACAATTAGGTGAAAATGCTTCAGTTAAAAGAGGAGATTCTGACAGAGTCATTAAAAATCTCAGCTCGTGGAAGGCAGAGACATGTGAAGTGGTGCAAAAGTAGCAATCAAGTGAGGGGTGTGATAAAGAGAGGGCTGGTTTCACCAGACTTAGTTTTGACATGGAACTGCCTGGGTTTCCACTAGAAAAATGTTGGTACTGTTAATTGTAAAGTAACTTGCACTACACTGCATTGCTCCTGTTACATTATTTACCTGTTTGGGACAGCCAGTAAAAATTCAATCTGCTCATTGATAAAGGTCTTGTAGAATGTGCAGTTCTTGGAAAGTGCAACACATTTCTTCATTCATGATGGGTGGAACTGTTGCAAGAAAACACAAGTCTGATTTGCATCAAACTTCTGCTGGATGGAACTGGAGCTGGTACAAGGCACAGGAACAGCCACAGGAGAAAATCCCTCTCTGTGTTTCCTAATAGGTCACTGAACATTGTGACCCTGAGGGGGAAGGCAGCATGAGTCCTGTGGCAGCTGGGAATCCCAACAAGGAGCAGATTTGTGCTGAGCCCAGTGAGGGGATGACCCCCTGTGCAGCCCAGGAGCCTGAGAGCAGCAGTTCCATGGGTGAGGTGATGCTTTGGAACGTGGCCCTGCACCTCCCCTGGCCAAGCTCTATCCAGCTGTAGTCTCCTGTAAAGAACTGAGCAATTCAGTTTGCAAAGTTACTCAGTAAATTAAGTAGCTCATCACTCCAGGAGTAATTTTATATTTCTTTGTATGCTGCCTCACAGAAAATGACTAAAAATAATGTCTTGACACCATTATATCAAAAGCAGCAGAGAACCTCACTGCTCATTAGTGATCAACAATTCAGTCTCAGAAGAACACAGAACCCAACCAGCTTCAGAAATTGCAAAATTGTTAACATCATCCTTGTCTCAGCAACTGAATCCCCACTTCTCAGAATAGCAATCCACATGACAGGTTTATTTTTATAGTCTGTAATTCTAGGAACAAGGAAGCAGAAAGATGAACCTCCTCAGACATTTTCCATCTCATTCCTAATGTTTACTATGTGCTTAATAAAATCCAGTCTTGTAGAAGACTTTCTTAATTGAGTTCTTATATATATTCTTTAACATTTCTTCCCAGTATTGATCATTCCAATTTCAGGAAGCTGAATGTTCCATGGAAAGGTTGTGGGTGGCTTTTGCAGGTCCTTCTGGCTGCATTCTTTAACCCACTGAAACAGCTCTTGAAGGCCATCAAGCTGAGTCTGTATTTTTGAACCATTCCTGTTGTTACTCAGCAGTGGAAGGCTCAAGTAGAATTCCAAACCAGAATAAAGCTGGATGGCCAAACAAATATTTCCTTCCAGACATTCCCATTTTCCCATCACTGCTGTACATGCCTAGATTTGCAATATTGACTCAAATTAATGTACCTGTTCGTTGTTGGGTAGTTTTTTGATGGACACATCCAGCATTTTGCTTTGTTTTGTGTTTGTTTCTTTCTCCAGAGCAACTTCTTCAAGGAAAATTAAACACCAGATCAGATCAGGACACTGACAATGCAGATAATTTATTGGACTTTTCTCCTGAAGAAATACCAGTTGAAATTATGCTTGGAAAGGTAATGGATGTCCTGAGATCCAGACAAGATTTCACTAGGCTGAGCCTACATCAAATAAATTGCTCTGGTGAGAAATGCTCAAGTACATGGTCATTCCAAGCCCACTGGACATCACTGTATCACAGTTAATTCTTAAAATCACAGCACACTTTTCCTCTTTCTTTTGATCTATAGAGACAAAAGATTCTGTGTACATTCACATTTCCCACAATTAACTCTTTATTTCTGCCATGTGGTTCTGTGGTTAAATTCTGGTGACAAAACACACAAAGGAGGGGCAGGAAGAATGTCTGGGAAATGTCAGATTTGAGCCATATTAATGTTCTGGTTCTGATTTTTCCTGTGCATAGTGAGTTCAATTGAATTACAAACCAGGTGTAGTAGGGTGTGTGTACAGTGAGTTTGTACAACCTTTTTATTTCAATGCAATTTCTAGAGTTTCACTGTTGTTGCTCAGGTGACTGAGGGTGAGATTGGACCCTTCAGCTCAGTGAAAATCCCAGTCCTGTTTGTCCCAGCTATCCCTGGGGACGTGAGGGCAGTGTTTGAGATCGTGTTTGACAACCCAGACTGCAAACCAGTGAGTGACCTGCTTCAAAATATGTGTAAAGTAGTTTAAAATCTTCTAATTTGTGCTTTTCTCCAGAATTAAGTATTAGGTAGTTTTATGGGAGATAGTTTTGCAAATCATAGCTCTTATTTCTGATGCAGGATGTTTATTAAACCTGCTAATTCTCTTAATTTCTATCCAAATAATCCAGATATTCCCATTTTATCAGACATCATATTGGAAAACATATCCTGGAAACAAATGTGGAAGTATTCCCCCTTATTCCTAACCCACATAGTTTATTTTCTTTCTGATCTATCAGAATTGGAATTATTTAGCAGGCAATAGTGAAGCTGATGTGTGAAAGCTGGAAGAGATGGCAACTTTAGTTACCACTTCAGCACATTGTGATTCTAAATTTTATTGGAAGCCAAATTCTGCTTGGAACAGTTCACAGAAGCTTGCCAAAAAATAAAGACAAACTTCCCAGAAGCTCAGCAGCCAGTCTTGGCTGTCCCTGGGGCTGCAGAAGGAGCTGCAGACACCTGCTGAGGCTCCCGTGGGCACCTTCTCCTCCAGGATCAGCTTTGCAGGGCTGAGCTCTCAGGGCCCTGGTGCCAGAGCTGGGTCACTGCAGGGAGCACAGCCCTGTTCTGCCTTCCCTGCATTTCTGTGCTGCCTTCCCTGCATTTCTGTGCTGCCTGAATGAGCTGCAGCCCCAGGGGAGCCTGGATTGGGGCCCATCCACTTCAGCTACAGGCACTTGAAATAATTCTTTCCAATATCATGGGCAGATGCTCTTCTTTCCTGTTCCCTGTCAAAGAATCCAACCCAAAGTATAATTTTGTGTTTTACTGCTGGGGCACTGTAACTTCTTGGGCTTACTTTGCAAATGATTTTCCAAGCTCTGCCTTGTTAAAGAACCTGTTCCATTATGACTAAGAAAATACTCAGCTGAATTTATAGCAGAAATTCTTGCTATAAGTCAGTGAGAATCTGAGACAGAACTAATGCCCTGCCATTGCTGCCCTGCCAGCTGAGCTTCAGTGCCATTGGAGTTTCTGTGGATGTGCCCATCTGGGTGCCCCAGCCCAACATAGACCTCAGGATCTGCCTGTACGAGCGGCTGTACCAGGACAGCGTCGAGGTGCGCAGCAGGTGAGTGAGTGCTGGGGTACCTGTGACCCTGGCACTGCAGGTGAGTGAGTGCTGGGGTACCTGTGACCCTGGCACTGCAGGTGAGTGAGTGCTGGGGGTGCCTGTGACCCTGGCACTGCAGGTGAGTGAGCCCTGGGGGTACCTGTGACCCTGGCACTGCAGGTGAGTGAGCCCTGGGGGTACCTGTGACCCTGGCACTGCAGGTGAGCTGTCCTGGGGGTAGCTGTGCCCCTGGCACTGCAGGTGAGTGAGCCCTGGGGGTACCTGTGACCCTGGTACTGCAGGTGAGTGAGTGCTGGGAGTAACTGTGACCCTGGCACTGCAGGTGAGCTGTCCTGGGGGTACCTGTGACCCTGGCACTGCAGGTGAGCTCTGCTGGGGGTACCTGTGACCCTGGCACTGCAGGTGAGCTGTCCTGGGGGTACCTGTGACCCTGGCACTGCAGGTGAGCTGTCCTGGGGGTACCTGTGACCCTGGCACTACAGGTGAGCTGTCCTGGGGGTACCTGTGACCCTGGCACTGCAGGTGTGAGCTGTCCTGGGGGTACCTGTGACCCTGGCACTGCAGGTGAGCTGTCCTGGGGGTACCTGTGACCCTGGCACTGCAGGTGAGGTCCCTTGGGGGTACCTGTGACCCTGACACTGCAGGTGAGTGAGTGCTGGGGTACCTGTGACCCTGGCACTGCAGGTGAGTGAGTGCTGGGATACCTGTGACCCTGACACTGCAGGTGAGTGCTGGGGTACCTGTGACCCTGGCACTGCAGGTGAGCTGTCCTGGGGGTACCTGTGACCCAGCACTGCAAGTGAGTGAGCCCTGGGGGTACCTGTGACCCTGGCACTGCAGGTGAGTGCTGGGGGTAGCTGTGCCCCTGGTACTGCAGGTGAGCTGTGCTGGGGGTACCTGTGACCCTGGTACTGCAGGTGAGCTGTCCTGGGGGTACCTGTGACCCTGGCACTGCAGGTGAGTGAGCCCTGGGTGTGCCTGTGACCCTGGCACTGCAGGTGTGAGCTGTCCTGGGGGTACCTGTGACCCTGGTACTGCAGGTGAGTGAGTCCTGGGGGTGCCTGTGACCCTGGCACTGCAGGTGAGCTGTCCTGGGGGTACCTGTGACCCTGGCACTGCAGGTGAGCTTCTCTGAGGGTACCTATGACCCTGGCACTGCAGGAACACATCCTGAAAGCCCTCTGAGCTCTGGAAAACGCTGGCATCCTGCTGACCCAGACTCCCAGCCCGAGCTCTGAGGTATCCACACACCTCCCCACTCCTCCCAGATTCCCTCTGTTGTTCCTTTTCTTTGGGAGAGCTGTGAAGCCCCTAGGGAATAGCAAACCCACAGTTTCCTCGTGTGCAATTTGCACACCAAACATTTAGAGAGATAAATGTGTCTAAAATTAAGTGCACATTGGGTTGATTCAGCCAGGAAATTTTATGTAAGAATATTTTGTTTTCTCAGCTATTTTGCATTCAATTAAACTCCTGGGGGGACTTAGGACATGGAAGCTGGTTTCATGAGTCTTTCCACACCCTGGGATTAGATGCTGGATAAATCATGTCAGTCCTTTTGCCTTCACTCTAAAATGGGAAAGGTGCAGCTTTTCCAGACCCATGGAGGTATTAGGGTCTCCACTGGAAGGACAGACCCTTCTCATTACAGAGAGTGACCAGACAGTGATTGACAGGGGGAAAATATCTGGGTGTTTCAGAGTTCAAATCAGTCACATCCAAGGACTGGTTTTGTTTGCACTGTGCTATAAAGGGAATATTCCAGCTCCTTGGCTTCTGGAGATTTCCTGCTATTAAAAGTACTTAGGGGAACATTTAATTGTCTTCAGGTGCTGGGTGTCTTCCCTCCACCTAATGCAGTCACTATGGAATTCTTATTTTAACAATTTGCATTTCTTAGAGTCTATTTCAATAGGATTGGGGTGGGATTGTGGGAGGGTGGGGGAGAGATTGGTTCTGTGGAAGGCATCCATTCTAAACCTCTTACCAGAATTACAGACTGCAGAGATTCTTCACAGTTGGAAAGAAATGAGTAAAGCTGTTATCTCAGAAATTCAGCTTACAGATATGACAAGCACAAGTTGTTATGTAAGTGATTTTACTTGGTCTAGATAACCCAGGGATAAAACTTATAAGTATAGAAGCAGAATAACTCTCCTAATGAAACTTAAGAGTTCAAGGGGATCCCAAAGATAGAACTGTCAAATTGCTTAGGGCAAAACTTCTCAAATGAGGGAAAAATCTTGCTGATCCTTTGCCAAGTTTCATCAAATTAAGACCACTAAATATTTAGTAGCCTGTCCTTAGCACCTTGGCAAGTCAAGGCTTTGCTTTATCACCTAATTTCCTTAATTAGGAAAAAATTGTCTGTTACACAGTCAGGTAGGCTGAAATTCAGGGTATTTCATGTGCAGGAATACCGTGTGTCAACTTTTTATCCTGCAAAAGTGGATTAATTCCATCATTCTGAGCCGTTTCTCCCTCCAGGATCTCCTGACACTTCCCTTGGTGTGTCAGGAGGAGGATTCCTCCTGCAGCCTGCCTGGATCCCACTGCCCGTGACCTGTAGGCTGTAGCACAAGGGGAAGATAAAGTTTCCACAAGAGTCAGATTCCTCTGAAACTGGAATGTCCCAGCAAGCTCTGATGAATTGCAAAATATTGCTAATACTGGTTTAGTTCTAGGCTTTAGTTGGGGGTTTTTTTCTGGTCATGAAGATCCTGGTAATCAGACAGCATAAATAAGCAGCATAAAGGGTGAAAGTGTCTTATCAGAATCATGTTCAATATAAATAATTTTGAAAAGTAATTTCTTTGGCAGGTTATAATCTGCACTGATTTAATGAAGTAGTATATAATTCTCTTAGATTGTCAACAGTCAGAAATCATTGCAGGCTCCCAGCCCCACTTGCTGTAGCTGTTGATTTAGAGGAGACCATCTGGCCTGACAGCTTGGAAACCAGTCCAGGGGAAGGAGAATGACAAGCTGAAATATTTGTAAATTGCTCGGCAATTTTGCACTTAGGCATAAAATTCCAAAGCAGGGGATGATCCGTGGCTATTGCTGTGCTATGACAGGGCCAGGATTCAGTAAACAGGCAGAGGATTCCTGGATTCCAATGTGCCATTCCCAGGGCAAATTAATCCCAAGGTTTAGCAGGAGCAGCTCAGCCAGGCTGTGACTTCCAGCCCTGCAGGATCTCTGCTGGAGGGGGACAGGTTACATCTGTTTAAAGAAATCACCAGGCTTCAGTCATCCAATCGATCCAGACAGAGCCAGTGGATGTTAGGAGCAAATAATCAGCTGATATTTGACAGTAGCTTGGCTTTGAGTGACCTGACCTGACGTAGCACCGTGCTGAGCCCTGACAGTTCTCTTTGGATCAGTTTGTGCGCTGTTTGCTGAGCTGGGTTTGTTACAGAACTCCCAAGTCTTGTTTTCTGTACTTAAAAGAGAACACAACTGTGTGAACTTGCTGGAGCAGTTTTCCATGCCCATCATTTTCAAAGGAAGCTTGGGATTGTTGTGATTACAATGCAGGGGTGGGGGCAGGAGAGCTCTGACTCCACTGCAGTGGCCTCAAAGCCTTCCAAGCACGTCTGATGTGTTTGCAGAGCAACAACCTCGCTGCGTTTGAAGTTTGAGGTGTGCAGAGAATTGAGCAAGCACATGGAGCTGCTTCCAAAAACAGGCTACATCCAGGCTCAGTCATCCTTCAGTGCACAGCTCAAGTTCCTGCCCAGGTAACCAACATTAATCCAACTCTAATCTTTCAGGATTTCAGTGGGAAAGCTGAGCAGAGTTGTTGTTCCCTCCTGCTGTCCAGACTGGACCTCACAGTGGTGCTGCAGTGCAGGGCTGGTCTCCCCCTGTCCCCCTGGAAGCTGCCAGATGCTCCAGGAGGAAATGAACTTGGCTGCCAGGGCTGTGAGGCAATGCCCTCCCTGCGGTGACAGCAGCGCTGTGACAGTCCGAGCGCGCGTTCCTGCCAGGCTGCTCCGTTCTGGGGGAAGCTATTCTTGTCCAGGAGGGAGGTTACTGAGGCAGGTGGCTGCTTCATGGATCACTGATTGAATAATTTCTGGACAAGAACTCCTGTGCTTGCTAATTAAGGTGAGAGTGTTGGGCTTCCTGTCCATCTCTCTCCTCCCTGGGTACATTTTTCTCCAAACGACGAAGGTATTGATAATGAATTTCACACGGTGTTTTATGTAACATCTCCTGATGCTAAAAGCTTTATCCCAGCAAGTTTTGCTTCTTGTTTTACATCTACAAATACAAACACAGCTCAGTGATAGGAAACAATTCCAATTTCTAAAAATTTAAATACCAGAGCTCCCATCAGCCTGTGTTCATTTTATTTACCTCATCCTAAAGAATTTAGCAGAACATTTCTTTTCAAAAAATAATGAATTACATATGGAAGCCAAGTACTTCAATGTCTTTGCTGCTTCAAACCTGCTGCTTTTTTCATGTGGGTTCTTAGTCCCATGGATTGTCACAGATGTGCTCAGCACCTCTGGATTCTAAATTGTAAAATTTTCACCAGGTTGGTATTCAAAGAACTAAAAGTATTTACATATTTACAGTTCTTGCAGCATCTCAAATCCCATCAGATTACAAGAGTAACATCCAGTTGCTGAACTTCAGCTGCTGTGAAGCACTGTTACCCTCTCTGAGGGGATGGAAGCAGAGCTAGGATTTAGAACCTTAATCTTCCTTTAAAAACCAGGGAAGCTTCAGAAAGGAGATTTGATGAGATTAAGGCATTTCTGACACACGAAATAAGTATCTGGCTGTTTGAGGGTACGGATCAGTTTTAAAGAGCTGATGCAGGGGGGGAGTGTTGGGAGCTGAGGGGAAGCACTGAGCCAGTGACACATTTCTGTGAGGGCCTCTCAGTGAGCTGGCATTAGGAGCTCTATTAATAGAGCAGCTGTGTTAAAAGTGACACCAAAGGGAGGAGAACCCCCCAGGCAGCAGTGCTGAGGGAGCAGGAGCTGCCTGAAGGCTTGGGAAGCTCTCCTGAGTGTTCTGTGCACCATGCTCAGGCAGGTGTTCCTAACCCAGCTTCTGGGAGTTTGAAGCCAACATTTCCTCTTCAGTCAAAGCCAAGTTCTTACTGTGCTGCCTTTCAGAATTCCCAAACACCATGTCCTGTAGTTCCCTGCATTTGGAACTAGTCCTGCAGGTACTGGAAGTCTAAATCTGATTTGTCTTTTATTCTCTTTAATTGTGCCATTTTCAGAGAACTTTCTGAAGGATTCCAGGACCTTTTCCCCAAGGTACAGCAGCTAATTTAGAGTCCATCCCTGTGTCCATACAGTTACAAGTATTTTCTGTCCCCTCTGGATTATTATGAAATAGATTAATTTCTTCTGCTATTCATATGTCCTGTGACAAAGTGAAAGCTGATGCTCTACTCCTCCCTTGCACTTAACCTCAATTCTATGTGTAAAGAACTTCCCAACACCTTTGAACATCACCCTTATTGCAAAATAACAGCGAGATTTTGGATCACCATGGTGACTGAGTGGGTGTTATTTTTATTCTTTAACAATACATTAAAGAGTTGCATGCAATTCCATGAGTAGTAGTAGAACATGGGAATTGTGAAGACCCAAGAACAGGAAGCAACTCACTCTGGTTCTCTGGGATATAAATAGAGCAGCAGAGCTAAAAATGCTCCAGGTTTGTATTGTCTTGGCTTGAAGCTCTGGAATGGAGCTTGTGACAGCAAGATGCTTCACCTACAGAAAATCTGCATATTCCTTCTAAATTCTGATTCTGGTTGGTAACCAGGCACTGCTGGGCTCCAGGTTTGTTCAGTTTGTGTCTCTGCTCTGGGACACAAAGTGGTTCTGCCTCAGCTGATCATTATTAACCTCAGTGGTCAGAGGGAGTCACTGCCTTGGCTGGGTTGGTGACATGCTGGGGCTGCAGCAAAGATGCTCAGGGTTTATATTCTGATTAGAGAGTAAGCTTTTAATTTTTCATAATTTTAAATGACTGGATGGCATTTAAAAAAAAAAAAAGGATAAATGGATGCTGACCTCTGTGACCGCCCTTAAAATCCCACGTGTGTCCAAAATCCTGTCTTTAAAAACAAACAAAAAAATCCAATATAACTGTACAAGGTCAATCATTCTGACACCACTGCATTGCAGCCCATGCCCTCCTGCTCAGAGCATTGCCTGGGGGTGCCAGGCTGAAGGAAATCTGGGACAAGTCCAGAATATTCTTGACCTGACTGCATCTTCTTTCCCTTGGTCAGGAGGTGGCACTTCACAGGTCATTAATTTTTGATTGGCATTTTCTTCCACCATTCTTTTTCCATTTTCTCTAATATTTGAATTTATCTTGTAAGCAGAATTTTAATGAGAATTCCCTTCAGTGAAGAACTGGAGATGATGCTTGATAAGGTGAATCCTCCAATTTGAGGACAATTAAATGAAGATGTGAATAATAAAACTTTTGGACCTTAAGTAACAGGATTCAGTTTGTTTTCCTTTATGCTTGGAAATAATCCATCAAAAGTTCCTTATTCCCCTTAGTGAGAAAATTGTCAGAATGTTTTGATGGCACTGACTGTACTTTGGATTTGTACTTTTGGGTTTTCAGGCAGTCCCTTCCTGAAGATGCAGGAATTTATTTCAATGCAGAGACAGGAATCCTGGAAGTGCCAGTGACAATCCTGATCGTGGACAAGGTCAGGGATTTTTGTGATGCTGATTGTCAGACTGACAGTTTATGTAAATTATTTTAGTGAATGTTCACTTAATGGTACCTAATTTTAGTTTAGTTCTTTACTAGTTGGGGCTCTGTGATAACAGTAAAAGACGCTCAAAGTGCTAATACAGATTTGATTGTTTTTTCTTGTCTCATGTTTGCAATACTGGAAGTTAAATCCTTTCTCCTCAGAGCAGATCTCATGTTACTGTCAAGGAACAGAGTAACTTCTTCTTGGATGACATTTTATTTAAATCCTGTCCTTCCAGCCCACAGATGGAGGTTTTTATCCTGTGTTCTTGCATTTGTTCCAGGCTAAAAAAGTTAATTTTACTGTCCATGCCATTGTTACTACTTCTGATTTGGAAATCAGCCCAGCACAGATCAACTTTGGATACTGCACGATCTATGAAGCTGTGCAGGCAAATGTCATCCTAACAAACAAATCCATCTTGCCACAGGAGTTTGGATTTGTGGGACTGCCAGAGGTATGGACTTATCCCACACACACCTCCTCTGCTGTCAAAATAGATTTCAGTGTCATGGGAACGTGTTCAGTGTGAGTGTAAATAAATCATGACTGGTTCTTGCAGCCCCATGGGAATTCTGCTCCCTGTGGAGTTCTGTCCTGGAGGTGTGAATCTCCCTGGGTGACACCCTCTGCATTTGCCAAGCAGTGCAAACCCCTGTGGGGAGATTTTCCCATTCCTCACCTTTTCCTGTCAGAATTCCTGGGTTTTTACACCAAGAGATCTCCTGAGAGAGCACCTGGGACACTTCTACCTCTAAATAAAAGAGGTTTGGGGTGTGGAACGTGCCCACTTTGTACCACATGCCCCAAGGCTTTGCCTTTAAAGTGCTGCTTGGGAACCATCCCCAGCCATGCCTGGGCACTTTCTGAGTGACTGGAAGTTGATGTGGAAGCACAGATTTAATCACAGGAGTTCATGTGGACTTGGTCTCCTGAATAATTTTTTGGACAAAGTTTGTTCTTCAAGCTCCATAATAGCAGGGTGATCACAGTGGGAAATGATTGGGCAGGTTGGCATCAGAGCTGGAGGAACCTGGCAGTTAATTAGGCACTGTCCTGTTCTCTGCTGGCTTAGGGATTAAAATCAAGGGGTTGCTAAAAGAAATTGTTAACTTCAGCTTCATAAAAGCTTTACTTCCCACTGTGTGTTTTCTGAGGATCTTTAATTATGATGGGGAGACTTTCTTGGATCATCTTCAACTCAATAGAAACCACTGCACAGCTGTGGATGTGGAACTGCTCCTGTCCCTGTGGTGTCCCTGCCTCAGACATGAATCAGCTCTAAAAGACATGGGGCAATGCTGAGCTTGTTACCATATTTCATTCAGTTTTCTATGAAGAATAAGTAAACATTAGAGCAAGGTGATTTCCATAGATGGGAAGAAGCTGGGGAAGGGATTCTCCTGAAATCTGAGTTAATGGATTTAATGAGAAATCTGCCCCTCAGACTCTGGGCACTGACTCAGACAAAAACCTCTCCCTGTAAGGTTTCTATTTTCCTGACAGTTCCACATTTATTAACAAATTTTTTAAAAATTTTGCCAGTAATATTTTAATTTATTAAAAACTGATAATTTAACTAATAACTTCTTATCCTGCCATTTTGAAGTTTGTTGAAGTTCAGCCCAATGATGGATTTGGAACTATTCTTCCCCTGGAAAGCCTGACACTGGACATAATCTTTAAAGCCACCAAGGCCAAAGAGTACAGCTTTGAGCTCACCTGCAGAACAGAGATCAACAGGTGTGTTAATGGATGGACAGCAGGGAAACTAAAATCTGAATGTCACTGAGCTCCCACTGTTAACCCAGCTCAGAATTTGAATCCCTGCCTGCCTGGGGGAGGTGAGGCTGGGATGAGCACCTGAGGCAGGTGGGAATTCTCCAGCTGCAAGAGTTGCTCAGTGCCTGTTGGTATCTGAGATTACATTTCCCACCCTTCCTGAAGTTTATCCTTGTCCTACACCCAGTCTCCAGCCCCTCAACCTTCAGTGCTCTGTTGCTTTTTCTGCACAACTACTGAAGGAATTCTTTTTTTGTAAAAATGCTCTGTGCATTAAGCCGGTGCTGCTGCATTAATGATGCCATAAACTTTGATTTGACTGGATGTATTTCCAGAAGTTCACAGAGGAAGAATTCAAGCAGGGACTCTGGCCAATTGTGCATTAAAAATAGATAGTATTATTGTTCATCTTTAGGCAAAATTCCCATTGCAAGCTTGAAATTCTGCTTAAATAGGGACTACAGGATTAGCTCCCTATTTTCCGGGCTGATTAAGACACTATTTTATGCTGAGACAATTTATCATGTGTTTATTTTTAGACAATTCAAGCTGTCATGCAAAGCAGTTGGAGTCCACCCACCTCTTGAATTGTCTCATTCCTTGGTTCAGTTTGCTGCTACAGCCCTGAACTCGGTGTCTTCAGCCACTCTGGATGTGCTCAATTCCCACGTGGATGGGAACCCTCTCACTCACCCTGTCCCACGGATTGGCACTGGGGACCCTGTCCCAGTTGGCCCCACTTCCTTTGAATTCCACGTGCCCCAAGACTGTCCTGTGACCATTACACCTTCTGTGGGAACTGTGCTGCCTGGGCAGGTAAATTCACTTCAAATGTCGAGTGTTCTGCCAAATCTTTGATCATCTGCATCCTTACAAAGGCTGTCACTTGTAAACAAAGCTCAAAACATCAGTTGTTGTTAGAATAGCTGGAATATTTTGTATTGTTTGAAAGAATGTTTTAAATGAGACAGCAGAGTTAAGCACCAAATCTGGTTAATGCCTTATGAGAGTGTTCTGCTCCCAGTTTTGTCACTGTGATTTATGTGAAGAATGTTTAAATATCAGAAGTATTGGCCATGTAAATCCAGCCCCCTGTAACCTCTTGGGCTTCCAAAACAGCTGCAAGTGCCCTTACCCTGAGGATGCTGAAGTGCACTGCATGTGTGACCTGTGTGCTGCTCTGTGTGTGCTCCTGCTGAGCTCTGTGGGTGTCACACGTGTCTGAGGGCTGAGCTCTGCCCTGACTCCTGTGTGTGCTCTCACATTCCCAGAAAAGCTCCATCCGAGTGTCCTTCAGCCCGGCACTGTCGGATCAGCAAATCAGGGAGGAGGCACTGAGGAGGCTCAGCACAGCAGCTGTGCCAGAGGCAGGAGAACAAGTAAGGAATGCTAAGAACAGCACATGCTGCTGGTCTGTCACTTCCAGATATTTGTTTCTCTGGATGGTATTTTTATCATAAATTTATTTGCATATTAATGAAGCCCAAGCTCGTGGTCCGTGCAGGACCTGCCTGTAAAGGATGAGAGTGTGACAGTGCACTCAGTGTGTGGCCTGTTCACTGAGCAATGATTTAATTTCATGCTCACAATTTCCAAAGTATTCCTAGAGGGTTTTATTGCTAACGCCATGAAATACTCTTAAAGAGAAAAGAAAAAGCTTCTACACTTCCTGAAGATTTATAGCATCCATGGACTTTATATGCAGTCCTTAAGTCAGTCAATTTATGTGAGCACCTGTGGTTGTCTTTGATTATGAGATAAACAGGTAAAATTCCCATGAGATAGAGACTTTTACTCATCTGCTCCAAGAGGAGACCTCTTCTTCTAAGAGGGGGTAAAATATGTCCATCTCAACCTGTTTTTTAAATTTTATACTGTTGGAAATTTGGCTGTAGGAGCTCCTCTGTCTGTGGGCTGTCACCAGCATCCTCCTGTCCCTTGTCCCCTGTTCTGTGTCACCCCCTTGCTCTGTGTCCTTGGGCCAGGGCTGTGTCTTTGCTCACTCTGTCTTGGTCAGATTTCCAGTGCTCCCCTTCTGTCTCCAATGGGCAAAAACAAGAAAGATTCAAAAGTGAGGAACAGTTCAAAGAGAGAGCGAAAGAAATCGAGCGCTTCCATTACCAGAGGAAGGGCTGGAAGCAGGAAAAGCCTGGATTCTGTGAAAAGCTCTAAAGAACCAAAACCTGAAGAGTTAAAGCCTGAGTAAGTCAACAGAAGCATCTTGTACTACACAGACAACATTCTCTTTAGAAGTAGTTTAATAAATCTACTAAAGCTGTAGGTAGACAAGAAAGCAAACTGGAGAGGGAACAGCTTCAGCTGTGTTGCAGAGGCTGTTTCCAAAATTAGTGCTGCTTGTGAGCCACACAGCTGTACCCTCTCATGTGAGGCAAAGAATCCCTTTATGCATCAGAAGGATTGAAGACTTCAAAGAATCTGTCAGGGAGCAGGAGCTGGGGCTGTGCGGGGGATGGGGCTGAGCCAACGCGGGGTTTATGCAAAGGGCAACTGCAAAATTCAACTTGGGGACCAACAGAAACTACTCAAATAAAGCTTTTCTGAGCAGATCTACCAGAACCAGCTGATGGCCCTAATCCATGGCAGGGAGTAATTTCTATTTTTAATTTGAGGGTTTACACAGTCCAGCACATTAGTCATGGTCAGCATCAGTGCTGGCAGTGAAATGCTGCTGGGAAATGTGCATTTGAGGCAGTCCCTGAGCAGGGTGAGCACCTCAGGGAGAGAACACCAACAGCATTGCAGGAGCTTGGGAGAATCATGCAAAATCTGATACATGGGGACCCTTGTACAGCAGGTATTCAACTTCTCAGAGCCACACTTCTGCCCAGTCCCAGGAATTTGGAACTATCTAAGTAAATTCATACTGAAGTACCAGGCATTTGGCTGTACTGGGTGTTTTGATATCCTTTACTAAAATCCCATGTTCACTGCAATCCGTTAATTATTATTTTTAAATACTTTCAGCAGAGATTGTAAAAATCAAATCCCTATTTTAGAAGTATTGTCTACATATTGCATTGGAAGAATGTGATCCTGTGTGTTTACATGTCATTGAAATGATGTAGAAGTACTGGAAGACACTGAAATATTTGATGTATTCAACCAAAGCAAATTGTATTGAGGATTGCAATATTGTAACATCTGTTATCTGGGTTCTTCATTTTTATTCTTTTTTGGCTACAAAAACCAACCACATTTGTAGGGTGAGTCCATTACTGGCAGTCACTTGGTTTCACTGTTACATTCAAATTTGAATGTGTGACTAAGACACAACAATCACAAATAGCTCAGCAGATATTTATTTGATGTCTTTTGCTCTCTCACTCACTGAGATAATTTTTATTCCTGGACTCTCTAGTTCTGATGCTTATAGAGCAGCCCAGGCTTCCCTGATGAGGAGTTTCAGAGGGAGTTTTAACAAATACATCATCCCCTGCTCTGTTGCAAGTGGCCATGCCACTGGAGAGGAGGGCTCTGGAAACTTCACCTGCAGGTGGGTGCAGTTGGATAACCCAGAGATGTGAGGGGGAAATGGTGGGCTTGCTAATTTATTCATTTGGGGGAGAAATTTGTTTTCTGAACCTTAATTACTTCATAGCTCAGTGGTAAGAAACTCATGCTCCCAGCCCACCAGTTGGATAAGAATCAAACACATGAATATCAAAGCAGCTGAAGGAATATTTGTGTGAAAACTTTGAGGCAGCTGTAGCTCATCTCTGCTCAGGCACAGTCACTGAGCCCTGTGCTGTGCTGTCACCCCAGTGCAGTGACACCCTGTGACAGGAGCAGGTCCCTGGCAGTTGCTGTTGTCTCTGTGTTATCCCAGAGCTCTGCCCTTTTATTCCCCAGCTCCTTTTGCTCTCTCTGCAGCCCTCACAACACCTTGTACCTGGAGCTGCACTGCCCTGCTGTGCCCCCTCCTGTTCTGATCACTTCTGACTCTGGGATCAATGCAGCAAATTTTGGGGACGTTTCTGTAGGTATGGAATTTGAATTCTGGTTTGGAGTGGCTTCTCTCTGCCAGTGAGTTCTTCCCAGCAGAGTTTTGCATTCTCAAAAGTCAGGATAGAAATTAGCCCTTAGTGGGTGTTTAGGTGGAAAACAAGGAGCCTCTGGCCAGCTGAGGCCCATGAAAGAGCAGACCTGATCCCCAGACATGGACCTGGAAGCTCCAAAAGTGACTGGCCCAATCTGAAAACATTTTGGTGAGCTTTGAGTAGTGCCTTAGCCATTGGCCTGGGATGAGTGTCTGGCCCAGGCAGGAGCACAAGTAAGGGGAAGGAATGGGAGGCCAGAAATGAGCATCCTCATTTTGGAAAGTGTTTTCATTCCTTGCAGGCCACAGAATTATGAAGAGAATTACAATAGAAAACATCTCCCCAGGGAAGCTGGGAGTATCCTTGTCTGGAGCACGTGAGCTCAGCCTCTGCTTAATCACAATCTGCAGGAGGAACTGCTGGAGACTAAAGCACCAGCTCATCTTCTCTCTTGAGTTACTGATCTCTCAAAAGCTTGTAGATGCTTAGTTCAGACCAAAGAAGCGTAAACAATATGTAGAATCCATTCTCATATCTTTTTTCTCAATCTTTATGACTTTTTTCCTTGAGTTGCACTGTTTCAGCTGGGATTCTCAGTTCTGAATCCCAATGGCCCTTTCCTGTTGGTGAGAGCAGTTGGAACACTTGAGCCAGGTGAAAACAAACCCCTCATCATCTCATTTTGTCCAAGTGAGGATAAATGGGTGAGTAAAAGATACAAGAGCAGAGGGGGGAAGGAGGAGAGATGTGAGGGGTGTGTAACACACATGTGTTACCAACAAGAAAAAACCTTTGTACATTTGGATCTTGTCTCAGTTCTGGAATGGCTCTTTGGGAGGGGTCAGCTGGAGGGGTGGGGGTTCCCTCAGCAGATGGACTAACCCAGGCACCCTCTGGGCAGTTCTTGGAAACTCTGGACATCCAGGTGGCAAAGACCAAGCTCAGCCTCTGCCTCTCTGGGCACGGGGTGGTGCCAAGCACTGAGTGCTCCGTGGGAGAGGTGCTGGACATGGGATACGTCATGGCTGGGGACACAGGGACTGCCACAGTCCAGGTAAGGCCTCTGTGCTGAGCTGCAAAGCACAGCAGAGTTCTTGTGAGGAGGAAGAGAACATAAACTGTCTCCTCCCAGATTTTGTCCAAGTGTGACAATAACCAAAGTGCAGTATGAGATGGGGAGGGGGGATTGGTGTGACTCGATATGGGCAGCACTGTTTGGGCTCTGGTGGCATCTGGGGATGCAGAGCTGCACTAATTCTGCAAAATAAATTCAGCCACTTTGCAAACTATGGATCTTACAGGCCTGAGAACCAACTTCCTTAATGCAAATGCTGTTGTGTGAATGAATGTCCCCAGATAAAGAACACTTCCAGCCTGGCCCTGCTGTTCTCTGCACAACTGGAGTCACTCTCACCAACGCGGGACCGAGACCGCCAGAAAATTCCATCCTTTCTTACATCCTCTCTGCAGAGAACAGAGATTGTTGGTAAACTTTCTTTTATTCTTTCCTCTGCTAAACACTCAGGAGGTGTAAAGCAGCATCACTGTGTCCTCCTAGACCCACAGAACTGTCAGACCTGGGGCATCACAGCCCTGAAGTTAAAGATCTCATTTTGCTCCCCAGTAGGAGCTGCAGTAATTCTTTCAATATGAGGAGCTGTAAATTTGTGCAGCCTGAGCAAATACCCACAAGTAAGGGGATATTAGTGTTTAGATCTAAATAAACCCACACAGTAATTGCATATTAAAGATTTAAAGATGTGCATCTGTGTAAAAACACATCAGAATATAGGAAGGGTTAGTGATGCTGGTTCAGGTCCTCTGGAAATGAATTCATCAAACTGATGGATGGATGGAGATAGATTTCTCAGGTGTTCCTAACACCCTGTTTTGCTGCAAAGCCATGCATCAGTTCTTATTTATTTGCTGTTCCAACAAAAATTAAATGGGTTTAAAATTTATGAAGAAGTAAAATTGAGCTGTCCTCTTTTCTTATCTGAATCCTCATTTTTATTTACCAGGAACACAGAACTATAGTGGCTTCAGTGTGTTCAGTGTCTCTCCAACAGAAGGAAAAATTGAGCCTGGGAAGAGCCAGGATTTTGTTGTTACTTTCAGTCCTGATCATGAAAGTCTCTACTATTCTGACCATCTGAAGGTTCTGCTCTTTGGCAAGGTGAGACAATCAGGATTATGAAAACAGTCTAAATATTGGATGAACTGATGTAGGGAGGAGAGGGCACGTTTGGGGCCCTCTGACTTTTTTCATGTTTAGATATTCAATTATTAACTGATAAAAACAGAGATGTGGGTGTGGTCAGGAGAGGACAGGGGCTGAGCACAGCTCCAAGGGGCAGGGAGAGCAGAGGGAAGGGGGCAGCTCCACCTGCCCAGCACGGCCCGGCAGGAGCGGGAGCACCAGGGAGCTGCTCCTGCAGTGTCCAGTGCCTGCTCCAACCTGCGGAGCTGCTCCTGCAGTGCCCGGTACCAGCTCCAACCTGCGGAGCTGCTCCTGCAGTGCCCGGTACCAGCTCCAACCTGCGGAGCTGCTCCTGCAGTGCCCGGTGCCTGCTCCCATCTGCGGAGCTGCTCCTGCAGTGCCCGGTA